>NW_027181992.1:3202500-4628446 GCF_029961685.1 Aristolochia californica | reverse complement strand
TACAATTAATTTGTAGCAACAAACTCTTGAAAAGGAGAAAACTCAAATATTTGAACTCATATCCTGAAATGTTGAATGCAGTAGACAAATTCAGGGAACTATGCATTTATTAAAAATATTTTTCAATATTCAAAATTTTTGGGGAATTCTGGAATTTTTCTGACTATCTACAACAATCTTTGCATGGTAAAAAGACTCTTCCTAATCCCATAATTTGTGAAATTGTATATTCATTTAGAATTATCCTCTCAACACCTGAACTTTTTAGGGCGGAAATCTGGAACTCTTCAGAGTGTTATAATAGTCTTTGGATGGTAAAAAGCTCTTCTGCATTACCTATATATCTTACAAAGCAACAGCAGATTGCAATGCTACCTCGATCTATTATTATGTAACTCGTATTATCTCCTGGAGTCCCACCTTTTCCCACTAAGAATGGGTTTTTAGAGTATTCAGAATGTATGTGACAAGAATCTAGCATGTTTTTTTGTATAAAATGATCATATAAATTTTCCGAGATCAGAACAAGTGAAAAAATACCTGGTTCTTATGGTTATCTGTAACATGGAAAAATAGGATGCCTTCACTTTATTCCGGCATTTGGACAATTATGCCACTTTCCATTGTTTTTAGAAGTTTAGTCAAATAAGAACAACGAGCCACTTCTTGCTCAAAAGAATAATAGTTACACCTTGAAAGGCACTTTGCAGAGGTTCATGAAATCTACTACGATCGTAAGAGAAAATAACTAGATTTAGCAACAAGCTGTATCATATTCCCCAGCACATTACCATTCAAAAAAATTCCGTAACAAAAACAGCCGGAGCTCGCTTATATTCAATCAAAAACATAGAAGACAGAACAGAAGCGATTCACATTTCCTAATAGCAGCTGAGAATTGTTCTGATTTACAGCAACTGACAAATTCTCCTCACACCTCCCGGAATCACATCGTGCATCAGTGCATCGTACACCATTTTCAAACAGACAAAAAAAAAAAAAAAAAAGTGAAATTGCATGGGAAGGAGTTCTGAGCAAGGTTGTGAATTCAGGTTGGCAACCTCAAGCCAAACACTTCAATCCCAAAACAGAAAGAAAGATTCAAAACAAAAAGAAAAGCGAAGATCAAACACTGCGCGTCCACGAACCTGCTCATACCATCAGCTCTACGCACTCGATCGAAAGAGATCGGATCAGGTGAATGTAAGAAGGAAGGATCCTTACTCGAAATGAAGGAAATGTGAGGCTCCAAATGAGGAATAAAATGTGTTGGCTGTTTTACATGTAGGACAGGGGCGGATACATCGAGAATGCGTGAGGTTGTTTTATCAACCAGAACTGCGTGAGACGAATTTCTATTTTTTCTAGTGGCCAAGGAGGCAGGAGGTCGATTGCACGTGGCAAGCGAGTGTGCAATCGAGTTAGTCAGGCGACCCCACCGCACTTTTTCTTCTTATTTACAGTTTAGGTAAATAATTAGGTACATAAAATGGATAAACGGAATACTTATTCGTTTTGGCCAAAATGTAGACAAAATGGATAGTGAAACACCCCTTACTTATTCTCTTTATTACCCATTTACACCCCTATTGATTAGAGGTTCAATTGTTTGGAATTAGAATTTTGCATAAGCCAATAGGAGGTTGCCACGTTGTCTCGAGTCTCGACCGCTGAGGCAATCTTCGATATCTAACTCATTTTCGCTGCTAATTTGCTGTGTCCCTCCTCCCTCCCTTCGACCCTTCACCAAGAAACCTACAGAAGATTGATCACAAAAAACCCCAACGCCTCTCTCTTTCTCTCTCTGAAACTTCACCGTGCAAAGATGGCGCAATCAGTGAGCTCTGTAGTCGTCCCTCTGCTACCCTTCTTCTTCCTCGCTTTTCTTCTATACCTTCTTCCATCTCGCAGCGAGATGCTGACCGCGAAGTGGCCTCGTCTTCTCCATGACAGCATCGGCATTTCCGCGATGCACATGCAGCTGCCCCACGCGGACCAGGTCGTCGTGCTCGACGGGATGGACTTCTGGCCTTCCAACCTCTCGCTCCCCGGAGGCTTTTGCCCCATGACATCGTCTTCAAGACCGACTGTGCAGCTCACTCTCTCGTCTACATCAACAAGAGCGCTACGTTTTGTCCCCCTTTACGCCCAAACTGATACCTGTTGTTCCTCCGGCGTGGTTCTTCCCAATGGAACTCTCCTCCAGACCGGTGGCTACAACGATGGCGAGCAGTTCGTCGGGATGATGACCCCCTGAGACTTGGAAATGCCTGGATATCTATCAGTCAGTCGATGGTACTCGACCGACCAGATTCTCCCGGACGGCCGTTCATCGTTGTCGGAGGCCGGACACAGTTTGGCTATGAGTTCTTTCTTCGTGCCGCAGAGGGGTCTTTCATCCCGCTTCAATTCTTGCAAGAAACATACGACAAGAACCAGGAGAAGCCGCTGCTATTGATCACTTATGTCATTGAATATCGCAGATGCTGCTGCTAATATAAGTAAAAAACATTTCTAGGTATCCTCTTATGATAATTTGATTAAGAATGTTGGAACTTCGGAATCAAAGATTTGATTCTGAATGTGAGAAATCATTTTTCATTATAATTTCTAGAAAGAAAGAAATTCTAGAAGAAGAGAGAAACTTACTTTCTTCTTCTCCTTTCCTTTTATAAACCGAATCTTTGACTCTTATTTTTGGCTTCATTCCTGCTTCTTGTACTTAGTCGGCAAAACAGTTCATGTTCATCTCCGACATGATCTTCCGGGGGGGGGGGGGGGGGGGGGTTAGTTCCCCAAGTGGCTGCTTGAAGATTAAGTCATGTCCAACATGAAGATCATATCATGTCATGTACATGACAGTTTGGCTGTCATGTAGAGTAAATCTACAACAAGTAGATTAGTTAAGAAACAAAGAATAGATAAAATAATTAAAATAAATAAGGATTACACAAGCATGCTGCTACAAATACTCAACATCTTGCTCTTCAATCTAAAATTTTTTTACACAGAGTAAAGCTTTGTTTCTCCTTACCAAAGATTTCTCAGCAGGATTCCTAACTGGATATTTTATTTCTACTGAAACCAACTTGAAGAAAATCAAGCTTGAAAGGGACATACAAAAAGGGGCAAGTCAATCTAGAAAAATGACATGTGAGTAATTGTAGTATATTTTTCAGTAGATACATGTGCAGCAATTACAAAGCAACAGAACCAAATACTGAGGGAAATCTGATACAATTAATTTGTAGCAACAAACTCTTGAAAAGGAGAAAACTCAAATATTTGAACTCATATCCTGAAATGTTGAATGCAGTAGACAAATTCAGGAACTATGCATTTATTAAAAATATTTTTCAATATTCAAAATTTTTGGGGAATTCTGGAATTTTTCTGACTATCTACAACAATCTTTGCATGGTAAAAAGACTCTTCCTAATCCCATAATTTGTGAAATTGTATATTCATTTAGAATTATCCTCTCAACACCTGAACTTTTTAGGGCGGAAATCTGGAACTCTTCAGAGTGTTATAATAGTCTTTGGATGGTAAAAAGCTCTTCTGCATTACCTATATATCTTACAAAGCAACAGCAGATTGCAATGCTACCTCGATCTATTATTATGTAACTCGTATTATCTCCTGGAGTCCCACCTTTTCCCACTAAGAATGGGTTTTTAGAGTATTCAGAATGTATGTGACAAGAATCTAGCATGTTTTTTTGTATAAAATGATCATATAAATTTTCCGAGATCAGAACAAGTGAAAAAATACCTGGTTCTTATGGTTATCTGTAACATGGAAAAATAGGATGCCTTCACTTTATTCCGGCATTTGGACAATTATGCCACTTTCCATTGTTTTTAGAAGTTTAGTCAAATAAGAACAACGAGCCACTTCTTGCTCAAAAGAATAATAGTTACACCTTGAAAGGCACTTTGCAGAGGTTCATGAAATCTACTACGATCGTAAGAGAAAATAACTAGATTTAGCAACAAGCTGTATCATATTCCCCAGCACATTACCATTCAAAAAAATTCCGTAACAAAAACAGCCGGAGCTCGCTTATATTCAATCAAAAACATAGAAGACAGAACAGAAGCGATTCACATTTCCTAATAGCAGCTGAGAATTGTTCTGATTTACAGCAACTGACAAATTCTCCTCACACCTCCCGGAATCACATCGTGCATCAGTGCATCGTACACCATTTTCAAACAGACAAAAAAAAAAAAAAAAAAAGTGAAATTGCATGGGAAGGAGTTCTGAGCAAGGTTGTGAATTCAGGTTGGCAACCTCAAGCCAAACACTTCAATCCCAAAACAGAAAGAAAGATTCAAAACAAAAAGAAAAGCGAAGATCAAACACTGCGCGTCCACGAACCTGCTCATACCATCAGCTCTACGCACTCGATCGAAAGAGATCGGATCAGGTGAATGTAAGAAGGAAGGATCCTTACTCGAAATGAAGGAAATGTGAGGCTCCAAATGAGGAATAAAATGTGTTGGCTGTTTTACATGTAGGACAGGGGCGGATACATCGAGAATGCGTGAGGTTGTTTTATCAACCAGAACTGCGTGAGACGAATTTCTATTTTTTCTAGTGGCCAAGGAGGCAGGAGGTCGATTGCACGTGGCAAGCGAGTGTGCAATCGAGTTAGTCAGGCGACCCCACCGCACTTTTTCTTCTTATTTACAGTTTAGGTAAATAATTAGGTACATAAAATGGATAAACGGAATACTTATTCGTTTTGGCCAAAATGTAGACAAAATGGATAGTGAAACACCCCTTACTTATTCTCTTTATTACCCATTTACACCCCTATTGATTAGAGGTTCAATTGTTTGGAATTAGAATTTTGCATAAGCCAATAGGAGGTTGCCACGTTGTCTCGAGTCTCGACCGCTGAGGCAATCTTCGATATCTAACTCATTTTCGCTGCTAATTTGCTGTGTCCCTCCTCCCTCCCTTCGACCCTTCACCAAGAAACCTACAGAAGATTGATCACAAAAAACCCCAACGCCTCTCTCTTTCTCTCTCTGAAACTTCACCGTGCAAAGATGGCGCAATCAGTGAGCTCTGTAGTCGTCCCTCTGCTACCCTTCTTCTTCCTCGCTTTTCTTCTATACCTTCTTCCATCTCGCAGCGAGATGCTGACCGCGAAGTGGCCTCGTCTTCTCCATGACAGCATCGGCATTTCCGCGATGCACATGCAGCTGCCCCACGCGGACCAGGTCGTCGTGCTCGACGGGATGGACTTCTGGCCTTCCAACCTCTCGCTCCCCGGAGGCTTTTGCCCCATGACATCGTCTTCAAGACCGACTGTGCAGCTCACTCTCTCGTCTACATCAACAAGAGCGCTACGTTTTGTCCCCCTTTACGCCCAAACTGATACCTGTTGTTCCTCCGGCGTGGTTCTTCCCAATGGAACTCTCCTCCAGACCGGTGGCTACAACGATGGCGAGCAGTTCGTCGGGATGATGACCCCCTGAGACTTGGAAATGCCTGGATATCTATCAGTCAGTCGATGGTACTCGACCGACCAGATTCTCCCGGACGGCCGTTCATCGTTGTCGGAGGCCGGACACAGTTTGGCTATGAGTTCTTTCTTCGTGCCGCAGAGGGGTCTTTCATCCCGCTTCAATTCTTGCAAGAAACATACGACAAGAACCAGGAGAAGCCGCTGCTATTGATCACTTATGTCATTGAATATCGCAGATGCTGCTGCTAATATAAGTAAAAAACATTTCTAGGTATCCTCTTATGATAATTTGATTAAGAATGTTGGAACTTCGGAATCAAAGATTTGATTCTGAATGTGAGAAATCATTTTTCATTATAATTTCTAGAAAGAAAGAAATTCTAGAAGAAGAGAGAAACTTACTTTCTTCTTCTCCTTTCCTTTTATAAACCGAATCTTTGACTCTTATTTTTGGCTTCATTCCTGCTTCTTGTACTTAGTCGGCAAAACAGTTCATGTTCATCTCCGACATGATCTTCCGGGGGGGGGGGGGGGGGGGGTTAGTTCCCCAAGTGGCTGCTTGAAGATTAAGTCATGTCCAACATGAAGATCATATCATGTCATGTACATGACAGTTTGGCTGTCATGTAGAGTAAATCTACAACAAGTAGATTAGTTAAGAAACAAAGAATAGATAAAATAATTAAAATAAATAAGGATTACACAAGCATGCTGCTACAAATACTCAACATCTTGCTCTTCAATCTAAAATTTTTTTACACAGAGTAAAGCTTTGTTTCTCCTTACCAAAGATTTCTCAGCAGGATTCCTAACTGGATATTTTATTTCTACTGAAACCAACTTGAAGAAAATCAAGCTTGAAAGGGACATACAAAAAGGGGCAAGTCAATCTAGAAAAATGACATGTGAGTAATTGTAGTATATTTTTCAGTAGATACATGTGCAGCAATTACAAAGCAACAGAACCAAATACTGAGGGAAATCTGATACAATTAATTTGTAGCAACAAACTCTTGAAAAGGAGAAAACTCAAATATTTGAACTCATATCCTGAAATGTTGAATGCAGTAGACAAATTCAGGAACTATGCATTTATTAAAAATATTTTTCAATATTCAAAATTTTTGGGGAATTCTGGAATTTTTCTGACTATCTACAACAATCTTTGCATGGTAAAAAGACTCTTCCTAATCCCATAATTTGTGAAATTGTATATTCATTTAGAATTATCCTCTCAACACCTGAACTTTTTAGGGCGGAAATCTGGAACTCTTCAGAGTGTTATAATAGTCTTTGGATGGTAAAAAGCTCTTCTGCATTACCTATATATCTTACAAAGCAACAGCAGATTGCAATGCTACCTCGATCTATTATTATGTAACTCGTATTATCTCCTGGAGTCCCACCTTTTCCCACTAAGAATGGGTTTTTAGAGTATTCAGAATGTATGTGACAAGAATCTAGCATGTTTTTTTGTATAAAATGATCATATAAATTTTCCGAGATCAGAACAAGTGAAAAAATACCTGGTTCTTATGGTTATCTGTAACATGGAAAAATAGGATGCCTTCACTTTATTCCGGCATTTGGACAATTATGCCACTTTCCATTGTTTTTAGAAGTTTAGTCAAATAAGAACAACGAGCCACTTCTTGCTCAAAAGAATAATAGTTACACCTTGAAAGGCACTTTGCAGAGGTTCATGAAATCTACTACGATCGTAAGAGAAAATAACTAGATTTAGCAACAAGCTGTATCATATTCCCCAGCACATTACCATTCAAAAAAATTCCGTAACAAAAACAGCCGGAGCTCGCTTATATTCAATCAAAAACATAGAAGACAGAACAGAAGCGATTCACATTTCCTAATAGCAGCTGAGAATTGTTCTGATTTACAGCAACTGACAAATTCTCCTCACACCTCCCGGAATCACATCGTGCATCAGTGCATCGTACACCATTTTCAAACAGACAAAAAAAAAAAAAAAAAAAGTGAAATTGCATGGGAAGGAGTTCTGAGCAAGGTTGTGAATTCAGGTTGGCAACCTCAAGCCAAACACTTCAATCCCAAAACAGAAAGAAAGATTCAAAACAAAAAGAAAAGCGAAGATCAAACACTGCGCGTCCACGAACCTGCTCATACCATCAGCTCTACGCACTCGATCGAAAGAGATCGGATCAGGTGAATGTAAGAAGGAAGGATCCTTACTCGAAATGAAGGAAATGTGAGGCTCCAAATGAGGAATAAAATGTGTTGGCTGTTTTACATGTAGGACAGGGGCGGATACATCGAGAATGCGTGAGGTTGTTTTATCAACCAGAACTGCGTGAGACGAATTTCTATTTTTTCTAGTGGCCAAGGAGGCAGGAGGTCGATTGCACGTGGCAAGCGAGTGTGCAATCGAGTTAGTCAGGCGACCCCACCGCACTTTTTCTTCTTATTTACAGTTTAGGTAAATAATTAGGTACATAAAATGGATAAACGGAATACTTATTCGTTTTGGCCAAAATGTAGACAAAATGGATAGTGAAACACCCCTTACTTATTCTCTTTATTACCCATTTACACCCCTATTGATTAGAGGTTCAATTGTTTGGAATTAGAATTTTGCATAAGCCAATAGGAGGTTGCCACGTTGTCTCGAGTCTCGACCGCTGAGGCAATCTTCGATATCTAACTCATTTTCGCTGCTAATTTGCTGTGTCCCTCCTCCCTCCCTTCGACCCTTCACCAAGAAACCTACAGAAGATTGATCACAAAAAACCCCAACGCCTCTCTCTTTCTCTCTCTGAAACTTCACCGTGCAAAGATGGCGCAATCAGTGAGCTCTGTAGTCGTCCCTCTGCTACCCTTCTTCTTCCTCGCTTTTCTTCTATACCTTCTTCCATCTCGCAGCGAGATGCTGACCGCGAAGTGGCCTCGTCTTCTCCATGACAGCATCGGCATTTCCGCGATGCACATGCAGCTGCCCCACGCGGACCAGGTCGTCGTGCTCGACGGGATGGACTTCTGGCCTTCCAACCTCTCGCTCCCCGGAGGCTTTTGCCCCATGACATCGTCTTCAAGACCGACTGTGCAGCTCACTCTCTCGTCTACATCAACAAGAGCGCTACGTTTTGTCCCCCTTTACGCCCAAACTGATACCTGTTGTTCCTCCGGCGTGGTTCTTCCCAATGGAACTCTCCTCCAGACCGGTGGCTACAACGATGGCGAGCAGTTCGTCGGGATGATGACCCCCTGAGACTTGGAAATGCCTGGATATCTATCAGTCAGTCGATGGTACTCGACCGACCAGATTCTCCCGGACGGCCGTTCATCGTTGTCGGAGGCCGGACACAGTTTGGCTATGAGTTCTTTCTTCGTGCCGCAGAGGGGTCTTTCATCCCGCTTCAATTCTTGCAAGAAACATACGACAAGAACCAGGAGAAGCCGCTGCTATTGATCACTTATGTCATTGAATATCGCAGATGCTGCTGCTAATATAAGTAAAAAACATTTCTAGGTATCCTCTTATGATAATTTGATTAAGAATGTTGGAACTTCGGAATCAAAGATTTGATTCTGAATGTGAGAAATCATTTTTCATTATAATTTCTAGAAAGAAAGAAATTCTAGAAGAAGAGAGAAACTTACTTTCTTCTTCTCCTTTCCTTTTATAAACCGAATCTTTGACTCTTATTTTTGGCTTCATTCCTGCTTCTTGTACTTAGTCGGCAAAACAGTTCATGTTCATCTCCGACATGATCTTCCGGGGGGGGGGGGGGGGGGGGTTAGTTCCCCAAGTGGCTGCTTGAAGATTAAGTCATGTCCAACATGAAGATCATATCATGTCATGTACATGACAGTTTGGCTGTCATGTAGAGTAAATCTACAACAAGTAGATTAGTTAAGAAACAAAGAATAGATAAAATAATTAAAATAAATAAGGATTACACAAGCATGCTGCTACAAATACTCAACATCTTGCTCTTCAATCTAAAATTTTTTTACACAGAGTAAAGCTTTGTTTCTCCTTACCAAAGATTTCTCAGCAGGATTCCTAACTGGATATTTTATTTCTACTGAAACCAACTTGAAGAAAATCAAGCTTGAAAGGGACATACAAAAAGGGGCAAGTCAATCTAGAAAAATGACATGTGAGTAATTGTAGTATATTTTTCAGTAGATACATGTGCAGCAATTACAAAGCAACAGAACCAAATACTGAGGGAAATCTGATACAATTAATTTGTAGCAACAAACTCTTGAAAAGGAGAAAACTCAAATATTTGAACTCATATCCTGAAATGTTGAATGCAGTAGACAAATTCAGGAACTATGCATTTATTAAAAATATTTTTCAATATTCAAAATTTTTGGGGAATTCTGGAATTTTTCTGACTATCTACAACAATCTTTGCATGGTAAAAAGACTCTTCCTAATCCCATAATTTGTGAAATTGTATATTCATTTAGAATTATCCTCTCAACACCTGAACTTTTTAGGGCGGAAATCTGGAACTCTTCAGAGTGTTATAATAGTCTTTGGATGGTAAAAAGCTCTTCTGCATTACCTATATATCTTACAAAGCAACAGCAGATTGCAATGCTACCTCGATCTATTATTATGTAACTCGTATTATCTCCTGGAGTCCCACCTTTTCCCACTAAGAATGGGTTTTTAGAGTATTCAGAATGTATGTGACAAGAATCTAGCATGTTTTTTTGTATAAAATGATCATATAAATTTTCCGAGATCAGAACAAGTGAAAAAATACCTGGTTCTTATGGTTATCTGTAACATGGAAAAATAGGATGCCTTCACTTTATTCCGGCATTTGGACAATTATGCCACTTTCCATTGTTTTTAGAAGTTTAGTCAAATAAGAACAACGAGCCACTTCTTGCTCAAAAGAATAATAGTTACACCTTGAAAGGCACTTTGCAGAGGTTCATGAAATCTACTACGATCGTAAGAGAAAATAACTAGATTTAGCAACAAGCTGTATCATATTCCCCAGCACATTACCATTCAAAAAAATTCCGTAACAAAAACAGCCGGAGCTCGCTTATATTCAATCAAAAACATAGAAGACAGAACAGAAGCGATTCACATTTCCTAATAGCAGCTGAGAATTGTTCTGATTTACAGCAACTGACAAATTCTCCTCACACCTCCCGGAATCACATCGTGCATCAGTGCATCGTACACCATTTTCAAACAGACAAAAAAAAAAAAAAAAAAAGTGAAATTGCATGGGAAGGAGTTCTGAGCAAGGTTGTGAATTCAGGTTGGCAACCTCAAGCCAAACACTTCAATCCCAAAACAGAAAGAAAGATTCAAAACAAAAAGAAAAGCGAAGATCAAACACTGCGCGTCCACGAACCTGCTCATACCATCAGCTCTACGCACTCGATCGAAAGAGATCGGATCAGGTGAATGTAAGAAGGAAGGATCCTTACTCGAAATGAAGGAAATGTGAGGCTCCAAATGAGGAATAAAATGTGTTGGCTGTTTTACATGTAGGACAGGGGCGGATACATCGAGAATGCGTGAGGTTGTTTTATCAACCAGAACTGCGTGAGACGAATTTCTATTTTTTCTAGTGGCCAAGGAGGCAGGAGGTCGATTGCACGTGGCAAGCGAGTGTGCAATCGAGTTAGTCAGGCGACCCCACCGCACTTTTTCTTCTTATTTACAGTTTAGGTAAATAATTAGGTACATAAAATGGATAAACGGAATACTTATTCGTTTTGGCCAAAATGTAGACAAAATGGATAGTGAAACACCCCTTACTTATTCTCTTTATTACCCATTTACACCCCTATTGATTAGAGGTTCAATTGTTTGGAATTAGAATTTTGCATAAGCCAATAGGAGGTTGCCACGTTGTCTCGAGTCTCGACCGCTGAGGCAATCTTCGATATCTAACTCATTTTCGCTGCTAATTTGCTGTGTCCCTCCTCCCTCCCTTCGACCCTTCACCAAGAAACCTACAGAAGATTGATCACAAAAAACCCCAACGCCTCTCTCTTTCTCTCTCTGAAACTTCACCGTGCAAAGATGGCGCAATCAGTGAGCTCTGTAGTCGTCCCTCTGCTACCCTTCTTCTTCCTCGCTTTTCTTCTATACCTTCTTCCATCTCGCAGCGAGATGCTGACCGCGAAGTGGCCTCGTCTTCTCCATGACAGCATCGGCATTTCCGCGATGCACATGCAGCTGCCCCACGCGGACCAGGTCGTCGTGCTCGACGGGATGGACTTCTGGCCTTCCAACCTCTCGCTCCCCGGAGGCTTTTGCCCCATGACATCGTCTTCAAGACCGACTGTGCAGCTCACTCTCTCGTCTACATCAACAAGAGCGCTACGTTTTGTCCCCCTTTACGCCCAAACTGATACCTGTTGTTCCTCCGGCGTGGTTCTTCCCAATGGAACTCTCCTCCAGACCGGTGGCTACAACGATGGCGAGCAGTTCGTCGGGATGATGACCCCCTGAGACTTGGAAATGCCTGGATATCTATCAGTCAGTCGATGGTACTCGACCGACCAGATTCTCCCGGACGGCCGTTCATCGTTGTCGGAGGCCGGACACAGTTTGGCTATGAGTTCTTTCTTCGTGCCGCAGAGGGGTCTTTCATCCCGCTTCAATTCTTGCAAGAAACATACGACAAGAACCAGGAGAAGCCGCTGCTATTGATCACTTATGTCATTGAATATCGCAGATGCTGCTGCTAATATAAGTAAAAAACATTTCTAGGTATCCTCTTATGATAATTTGATTAAGAATGTTGGAACTTCGGAATCAAAGATTTGATTCTGAATGTGAGAAATCATTTTTCATTATAATTTCTAGAAAGAAAGAAATTCTAGAAGAAGAGAGAAACTTACTTTCTTCTTCTCCTTTCCTTTTATAAACCGAATCTTTGACTCTTATTTTTGGCTTCATTCCTGCTTCTTGTACTTAGTCGGCAAAACAGTTCATGTTCATCTCCGACATGATCTTCCGGGGGGGGGGGGGGGGGGGGGTTAGTTCCCCAAGTGGCTGCTTGAAGATTAAGTCATGTCCAACATGAAGATCATATCATGTCATGTACATGACAGTTTGGCTGTCATGTAGAGTAAATCTACAACAAGTAGATTAGTTAAGAAACAAAGAATAGATAAAATAATTAAAATAAATAAGGATTACACAAGCATGCTGCTACAAATACTCAACATCTTGCTCTTCAATCTAAAATTTTTTTACACAGAGTAAAGCTTTGTTTCTCCTTACCAAAGATTTCTCAGCAGGATTCCTAACTGGATATTTTATTTCTACTGAAACCAACTTGAAGAAAATCAAGCTTGAAAGGGACATACAAAAAGGGGCAAGTCAATCTAGAAAAATGACATGTGAGTAATTGTAGTATATTTTTCAGTAGATACATGTGCAGCAATTACAAAGCAACAGAACCAAATACTGAGGGAAATCTGATACAATTAATTTGTAGCAACAAACTCTTGAAAAGGAGAAAACTCAAATATTTGAACTCATATCCTGAAATGTTGAATGCAGTAGACAAATTCAGGAACTATGCATTTATTAAAAATATTTTTCAATATTCAAAATTTTTGGGGAATTCTGGAATTTTTCTGACTATCTACAACAATCTTTGCATGGTAAAAAGACTCTTCCTAATCCCATAATTTGTGAAATTGTATATTCATTTAGAATTATCCTCTCAACACCTGAACTTTTTAGGGCGGAAATCTGGAACTCTTCAGAGTGTTATAATAGTCTTTGGATGGTAAAAAGCTCTTCTGCATTACCTATATATCTTACAAAGCAACAGCAGATTGCAATGCTACCTCGATCTATTATTATGTAACTCGTATTATCTCCTGGAGTCCCACCTTTTCCCACTAAGAATGGGTTTTTAGAGTATTCAGAATGTATGTGACAAGAATCTAGCATGTTTTTTTGTATAAAATGATCATATAAATTTTCCGAGATCAGAACAAGTGAAAAAATACCTGGTTCTTATGGTTATCTGTAACATGGAAAAATAGGATGCCTTCACTTTATTCCGGCATTTGGACAATTATGCCACTTTCCATTGTTTTTAGAAGTTTAGTCAAATAAGAACAACGAGCCACTTCTTGCTCAAAAGAATAATAGTTACACCTTGAAAGGCACTTTGCAGAGGTTCATGAAATCTACTACGATCGTAAGAGAAAATAACTAGATTTAGCAACAAGCTGTATCATATTCCCCAGCACATTACCATTCAAAAAAATTCCGTAACAAAAACAGCCGGAGCTCGCTTATATTCAATCAAAAACATAGAAGACAGAACAGAAGCGATTCACATTTCCTAATAGCAGCTGAGAATTGTTCTGATTTACAGCAACTGACAAATTCTCCTCACACCTCCCGGAATCACATCGTGCATCAGTGCATCGTACACCATTTTCAAACAGACAAAAAAAAAAAAAAAAAAAGTGAAATTGCATGGGAAGGAGTTCTGAGCAAGGTTGTGAATTCAGGTTGGCAACCTCAAGCCAAACACTTCAATCCCAAAACAGAAAGAAAGATTCAAAACAAAAAGAAAAGCGAAGATCAAACACTGCGCGTCCACGAACCTGCTCATACCATCAGCTCTACGCACTCGATCGAAAGAGATCGGATCAGGTGAATGTAAGAAGGAAGGATCCTTACTCGAAATGAAGGAAATGTGAGGCTCCAAATGAGGAATAAAATGTGTTGGCTGTTTTACATGTAGGACAGGGGCGGATACATCGAGAATGCGTGAGGTTGTTTTATCAACCAGAACTGCGTGAGACGAATTTCTATTTTTTCTAGTGGCCAAGGAGGCAGGAGGTCGATTGCACGTGGCAAGCGAGTGTGCAATCGAGTTAGTCAGGCGACCCCACCGCACTTTTTCTTCTTATTTACAGTTTAGGTAAATAATTAGGTACATAAAATGGATAAACGGAATACTTATTCGTTTTGGCCAAAATGTAGACAAAATGGATAGTGAAACACCCCTTACTTATTCTCTTTATTACCCATTTACACCCCTATTGATTAGAGGTTCAATTGTTTGGAATTAGAATTTTGCATAAGCCAATAGGAGGTTGCCACGTTGTCTCGAGTCTCGACCGCTGAGGCAATCTTCGATATCTAACTCATTTTCGCTGCTAATTTGCTGTGTCCCTCCTCCCTCCCTTCGACCCTTCACCAAGAAACCTACAGAAGATTGATCACAAAAAACCCCAACGCCTCTCTCTTTCTCTCTCTGAAACTTCACCGTGCAAAGATGGCGCAATCAGTGAGCTCTGTAGTCGTCCCTCTGCTACCCTTCTTCTTCCTCGCTTTTCTTCTATACCTTCTTCCATCTCGCAGCGAGATGCTGACCGCGAAGTGGCCTCGTCTTCTCCATGACAGCATCGGCATTTCCGCGATGCACATGCAGCTGCCCCACGCGGACCAGGTCGTCGTGCTCGACGGGATGGACTTCTGGCCTTCCAACCTCTCGCTCCCCGGAGGCTTTTGCCCCATGACATCGTCTTCAAGACCGACTGTGCAGCTCACTCTCTCGTCTACATCAACAAGAGCGCTACGTTTTGTCCCCCTTTACGCCCAAACTGATACCTGTTGTTCCTCCGGCGTGGTTCTTCCCAATGGAACTCTCCTCCAGACCGGTGGCTACAACGATGGCGAGCAGTTCGTCGGGATGATGACCCCCTGAGACTTGGAAATGCCTGGATATCTATCAGTCAGTCGATGGTACTCGACCGACCAGATTCTCCCGGACGGCCGTTCATCGTTGTCGGAGGCCGGACACAGTTTGGCTATGAGTTCTTTCTTCGTGCCGCAGAGGGGTCTTTCATCCCGCTTCAATTCTTGCAAGAAACATACGACAAGAACCAGGAGAAGCCGCTGCTATTGATCACTTATGTCATTGAATATCGCAGATGCTGCTGCTAATATAAGTAAAAAACATTTCTAGGTATCCTCTTATGATAATTTGATTAAGAATGTTGGAACTTCGGAATCAAAGATTTGATTCTGAATGTGAGAAATCATTTTTCATTATAATTTCTAGAAAGAAAGAAATTCTAGAAGAAGAGAGAAACTTACTTTCTTCTTCTCCTTTCCTTTTATAAACCGAATCTTTGACTCTTATTTTTGGCTTCATTCCTGCTTCTTGTACTTAGTCGGCAAAACAGTTCATGTTCATCTCCGACATGATCTTCCGGGGGGGGCGGGGGGGGGGGGGGGGGGGTTAGTTCCCCAAGTGGCTGCTTGAAGATTAAGTCATGTCCAACATGAAGATCATATCATGTCATGTACATGAAGATCAGGTAAGAATTTAGTGTTAGTGTTGACGCCTTCATGTATAAGAAAACAGTTTCCAGTGAATAGTATCCACTAATTAGAAAAACATAAAAAACAAAAGAATCCCTAAACCTGTATAGTACACTTATAATTACAACATAATCCTCGAACCCCAAATTAGGTAAAACCATCATTATTACTACACGAGTAACTTATTTAATGTATAATTAAAATATATTAATATATTTATTAATTGAATTAGATATATTATTGTGCAATACAGTAATTACGTTAGGCAATGAAATACGCACATGATTAATTATAATATAGCCTAAAAATGAATGTTTTAAGAGGAAAAATTGATTTAATCATAACTTTAATATCCTATATATTTGTACGTAATATTACCACTATTAAATTAGTAATATAATACAATAAATAAAAAATAAATATAATGAGTAAATAAATAATTATTTTATTAAAAACGAAATATGCGTAGTATTAATTGATAATATATTTCCAATAAATTAAAATTAATCAATTGATCAAATACATATTGTAACTATATTTTATTTATCATACTTAAATATCTAGTTTAATATAGTAATAAAATTTAATAAATATAATATATAAATAAATATACAACTTTATTACTAATGTAATAGAGTTTTATTGTAATAAGCAATTCGTGATTAACATTAACATTAAAATCATCAAATTACAAGTTTAGTACATAAGAACAACACATGTTCAAATACAATAAAAGATACACTCATCAGTTATCATTCCACATGCAAGTCGCTATGTCATCTCGAAATTATGCGGCTCTTGTGGATTCTAATGCACGCTGCCTCCGAAAGCTTGTTACTTGGGTATCCTCTTCCACAAGACCATCGCTATCATCGCTGTCTATATCGTCCGTTGCACATAATTGAACCCCATCACCTCCTCCACCAAACTCATCATCCGAATCATCATCTTCCAAATCAAATATATCATTGTAATCCTTTGTACGTATATAATTTTGCAATATGCAACAAACAATGACAATTTTTGTCTGCACCTTAAAAGAAAATGGAGGAGTGCCTTTCAATATTTGAAATCGAGCTTTTAAAGCACCAAAAGTTCTCTCAATAGTATTCCGCAAAGACGAGTGTCTTCGATTGAATAATTCTTTTTCATTCTTAGGAATATTATCTCCAAATTCTTGCAAATGATATCGAGTTCCTTGATATGGAGCCAAAAATCCTTGTACATTTGCATAACCAGCATCGACTAGATAATATTTACCTACAATACAAAATATTTTCTACATTAAATAATTAAAGATAAAATAGATAAAATATTACTGCATAAAATATATTATTTACCTTCAGGTACAAATAGTCTATTTCGGTGAGTCAATGCATCATTTAGTACACGAGAATCAGCTGTTGATCCCTCCCATCCAGCTAGTACATAAGTGAATTGGATGTCGAATGTACATGCTGCCATCACACTTTGTGAGAGATAACCCTTTCTATTCCAGAACCTTGGTTGTTCTTCAAGCGGGATGTTTGCTTTGATATGCGTTCCATCAATAGCCCCAATACAATCCTAATTATATAAGCGGGGCCATTAATATTGACTAAATTTGTATAGTAATCTACATAGAGGGCAAGTGATGTTACCTTAAAGTATGGATAAAACATTGAATTATTTAAAATCCTCGAGTGTATGCGTTCTGAAGGTTGTTTGATATAATCAGAGTGAAGTTTGAGGATAGCATCCAACACCTTGTTGAAATATTTACTTATGGACCAGTTCGATCTATCAAACATCTCAATCATCTACATGATCTTTATTTTCGCACTTGATGGGGGGGGGGGGGGGGGGGGGGGGGGGGTTTAGTCCCCCAAAAGAAGATCATGTCAGTCATGTACATGAAAATCATATTCGCACTTGATGTTAGTATTGACGACTTCATGTGCACTGGAAAACAGTTTCCAGTGTTAGTGCCCTAACATGAGAAAAACATAAAAAACAAGAGAATCTCTAAAACTTTACAATACACTTAATTACAACATAATCTTTAAACCCCAAATTAGGTAAAACAAACATTATTACTACACGAATAAATTATTTAATGTATAATTACATATATTAATATATTTATTTGAATTAGATATTTTATTATGCATTAATAAGGTAATTACATGAGCCAATGAAATACACACACGATTAATTACAAATAATAAATAAATAACATTATAAATAAAAAAAATGAAAGTAATACGTGGAGTTATTAATAACATATGATATACTTTAACCTAAAAATGAATAATTTAAGAGAAAAAATTGATCTAATCATAAATTTAACACACTATATATTTGTACATAATATATTTTATGTATTATTAATTAATAATATATTATCACAAAATTTAAAACCATTGGTTTAATTAACTATAGCAATCGGATAATTATGCCAAAATAATTTATCAAATATTTATTTTAAAAATATTTTAATTATGACTATTAAATCACTATTTTTAATGTAGTAATTATAAAATAAATGTATTAAATAAATAAAATAATTATTTTATAAAATAATTTTATATATTAATGATTTTGATGACGATAGTTTTAAACTATCGTCGTCTTCCTCAGGGGTGAGCCAGTAGGCAACGGCGACGACGACGGCCACGGGCCAGTGGGCAATGGCGACGGCGGCGGGCAACGCCGATAGAGGTGGCGCTTCGACGGTATGCAGAGAGGGAGAAGAGAGGGAGGCCGAGAAGCCCAAATGTCAAAATTGAAGAAAACCGAAACTGAAACAGGGGAAATCGCACGAAATTGGAAGGTTTTTTGGGGGAAAAAATAATAGCGTGAGGGAGAAGGGAGTGAGATACCGAAAGGGAGAAAAGAGGGAGAAGAGACAGAGAGATAAGAGAGAGGGAGAAGCGAGTGGGAGGTTCAGAGGGAGAGTGAGTCCGAGAAGGAGAAGGACGCCGGGAGGACGTTCGCAGCGAGAGATGGAGGCAGTAGAGAGGGAGACTGGAGAGGGACGGCGGAAACGAGAGAGGGAGTAGAGAGCTCGGGCTTCAGGGAGACAACAGAGGGGCTGCGGGAACAAGAGCCAGGTGCGGGAACGAAATGAGGAGAAATGAGGGAGACGGTCTGAGCCAGAGAGAGCCCGCGCGAGAGTCATGTAGATGATTCTCAAAATCGGGCGGAAAGCACTTTCTGCCCTTTACTCTTGAGACATGAACTCTTGAGTCATGTATGTTCATGTACATGACATGAATTTCGGTGCTCCCTACTGACATCAGGACATGAACTGTGTAATGCGCATGAAGATCATGTCCTGAGTCATGTGCATTAACCTCCCGGTGCTAGTGTTGACGACTTCATGTGCACTGAAAAACAATTTCCAGTGTTAATGCCCCAACATAAGAAAAACATAAAAAATAAGAGAATGCCTAAACCCTTGCAATACACTTAATCCGTAGACCCTCAATTAGGTAAAACAACCATTATTACTACACGAATAAGTTATTTAATGTATAATTAAATATATTAATATAATTATTAATTGAATTAGATATTTTATTATGCATTAATATGGTAATTATGTGAGCCAATGAAATACACACATGATTAATTACAAGTAATAAATAAATAACGTTATAAATTTTTTTAATAACATAAGATATATTTTAATATTAAAGACCACTAATTTAATACAATAATAAAAAATAATATAATAAATAAATTTATATATTTATCAATAACATAATATATTTTATGTATTACTAATTAATAATATATTGTCACAAAATTTAAAACCATTGGTTTAATAATTATAGCAATGGGATAATTAAACCAAAATAATTTATCAAATATTTATTTTAATAATATTTTAATTATGACTATTAAATCACTATTTTAATATAGTGATTATAAAATAAATATATTAAATAAATAAAAATAATTTTTTTATAAATAAAAATTATAAATTAGTGATTTTTATTATGATAGTTTGATTTTTCCTAACTTAGGAAAAATTAAACCATCATCTTGCGCATCGTCTTCCTTAGCGGCGAGCCAGCAGACAACGCTGGGCGGCACTCCGACGGTACACCGAAAGGCTCTGCAACAGATGCTCAACCTCTCGTGCTCTGCGATGGAGGTCGAGGGGGAGAGCAGAGGGAGGAAGGGGGAGAGAAGCAGTCGCCGAGGGAGGAAGGCCTCTCTCTCCTGTCCCTCTCGACCTCCCGTACTTTGTGACGGAGGTCAAGAGGGAGAGGCCGTAGAGAGGGAGACCAGAGAGAAGGAGACCGGAGTGAGATGCCGAAGCCGAGAGAGGAGGCACGCTCGTTTCATGTACATGAATGCCAAAATTGGGCGGAAATCAGTTTTCGTCGTTTACGTTTTGGACATGATCTCTTGAGTCATGTTAGTCATGTACATGACTTGAAGTACGACTCTCCACTAACGACCCCAGGACATGAACTAAGTAATGCGGCTGAAGTTCATGTCCGAAGTGACTAATAACTGTGAAAGAGGTTAAAGAATTGGAAAGTTCATCGTCTATTTTGCCCTTGATTGTTGAAAGAATCGAGTCTTACATTGGTTCGACATTAACCATATCCAATTGGGAAAAATGGCCTCAGGTGATTTTGGGAGTAACCAAAGATCTTATCTGAAATCGACAATATATAAGAAGCAAAAAATACCTGACCATAAATCAAACCAAACGAGGTTGAATGTTATCTTATTTTGACGGGCGCAGAAGTTGGACCCACATGGTGAACGTTCTCGATGAGTCCATCTTCCCTCTCAGTGGTTTGATTTATCCCATGGCGCCGTGGTCGGGCGTCAACGCCGAACCGAGTCAAATCGAGACAGTTTTCGCTCATTTACACAATTCACCGCTGAAGCCTTTGATTAGGCGAGAAAAAAACACTAACACTTAATTGGCGAAATTGTCGCGAGAGTTCGTGGCTCTTCTGCTATCCCAGTGTCACCGTCGCATTCGACAACCACAACACGCACGACGAAAGGGCGGAGCAGGATCGTCTGGGGTTTCGGGAGATACAACTCTTCTATGCCCTTGGATCATCATGGTGTTTTCAGGTATGATTTGCAAAATGGGAAGTCGTGAATAATTCATTGTTTTCTATGTAAATGTTATATTTTTCGGATTTTTTTTCCTGGAACATAGAGATGAAGCAAGGACTCAGCTTAGCGTCTCTATCTGTTTTCGGATTTTCTGGAGCAACTTTGTACGATACAAATAGGAGGGAACGAAAGAAAAGGGGGAATTTTAGACAGTAGCTTCATGTTTTTGGCTTTTTTTCGCCTTTTCCTATTGATTTACTTATGCTTAAAAAGGTGAAATTGGGAGAATTTAAATTCTTATGGGGATGTATAAGGGAAAGGAATGGTGGCAGATGATCCAAATGGCGAATTCGAAGCAGGGGCGTCTAAAGAATAGGAATAACATGGGACCTTGTCATTTACGTCCATAGATAGTATTGCCCTTGATTTTGATTTGATTTGGAAAAGTTGCATGTCTGCATTCCGAGACAACAATGAGCTGGAGGCCGGGGAGAGATCGGTTGCTGTTGGAGAAGGTTTATGTTAAACGCTCAGTGATATCGAACTCTTCGACCACCTATAAATCATTAATAGCTTTTCTTTAATATTGTGGGAGGATATATCAAAAGAGGATTAAAGAAAATACAAGCGGCTCACCCTGAGGGCAAGTACAAAAGTGGAGAAAAAAAAGGTTAACAAGAAAATTAAAGAAGAAAAAAAGGAAATTTATTAGAATTGTAAAAACAACAAGAACACGAGATGTCAACTTGACAGGCGACATTCTTATTCTCATAAAAAAACAAATGGTAAAAGGAAAGGGGGAGAAGAAGGTCGGGGGGTGGGGCACCTACTTTTCCAACTGATGTCAAGCAAGGAATCTCCTCAAGTGAACTTCAATTGGGACGGTAAAATGACTCTGAAAGAATTATATGCCCTGAAGCAAGGCTCAGATATCAGCCTCTACAGAGTTACTGGCATCAAAAGGGTTAGAGTATATAAGTTTGATCTCCTCCCTGAGTGATCACGAATTACACCTCTATCAGCAGTTGGCCTCAGATATGACAAGAGTTACCATCATAGTTGAGCTTGAGATAGAAGGGGGTGGGAAGGGATGATTCATATCACGTGTTCAAATGTGATTATAAAGGGCTACTACTTGTTTCCAATTGTTTTGGATAATTGTGTTCGATAGATGACTGAAGTTAGACAACTTACCGGTCTAAAGTGAGTGTGATGAATAGAGGCTTCAATTATTCCCACCACCAAACAGTAGCAGCCACTGAAGGTTTTGGAGCTCCTCTCTTTTCAAATGGCCCAAATGGTAGCCGCGAAGGAGAGATACCATAAGAATTTGCCAGATTTGAATGTTGGCTAGTCAGAAAAATTGCAAAAAGGCTTCAAGAATGGGAGACAACAGGGCAAAGCTAGCAGAGTTGCTGGGTTTGAAGAGATAGCTGTTGAGGGCATGATCTCTGTGGCTAAGGTGGTATAGGATGAGAATTTCCTTTTTAATGGTGTAGGAAATGAAGTGGGTGATTTTGGGTGAAAATAAAAAACCTTTTCAGTTTCCAAGTAAAAACTTGTTCCCAATGATAAAAACTTAGACCTCAGGTAATGGTCATGCTGATGTATTAGCTAAAGAGGGGGTTACCCTCCAATCCCTCATTATAAGGAGTTCCTCCTCTGATTGTATTCTCTGCCTTCAGGCTTTGTAAAGAAAAACACCTTTTTTCAAGAAAAAAAAATGATAAAATCTGTTTTGAGTATCTCATGACTTAATTCTTTTATTATTTTGTTCTGTTTCTCTTGACAAATCCTTTTATTACTTTGTTCTGTTTCTCACTCTCATTTCATTTGTTTCAATTTGTTGTTTCAGAGTTGTCTTCAAGTGTAACAGAAGCTAATTACCATTTCTTGGAAACACAGCGACCCTGGCTTGGTGAGTGAAGTAGTTAGGGTTATCCATTGATTTTTTTATTTTTTGTTTGGAGTAAAAAATATGCAACCAAATACAAAAGATTATGGTGCATGGTTCTCTGTTTTTGTTGCAGTCTTTGTTAGAGAACAGGGGTACTGCTAATTTACATGAAGCAGTGCAATACATATCATATTGCTTAACTTTTGTTTGTTAAACCAGATCTTTATGGAGTCAGACTACGGCCTGTACCTCATTTTGGAAGTTTGAGTAGCAGACATGTTGTTGATCCGGCTCTTATACACCGTTGCCTTCCCGATGAGCTTCTTTTTGAGGTATTTTGCCATTGATTCTATGATGCTGTTTTTTAATACCCATAGTCCAGTAGACCGTTGATAAAGATAAGGACACCTATCAGGATTGAAGAGAAGAGAGTAAGAGAGGAAGAGGTGAAGAGAAGAAAAGATGGAGTGAAGAACAAAGAAGAAGGAAAGGGGACTGGAATAGAATCAAAGAGATTAAATCAACCAAACTAACTGTTCTTTCTCTTCCTTTTACTCATTGTATGTTTAAATCAAACTGTAGATCAGGTAAATTCTGTTGGTGCTTAAGTTAGCAGGAAAATCTATCTTTTTGCAATTTCTGAATCAAACAAAATATTCCCTCAGTTTAACAAATTCATCATGATTCCTACCCATGGACTCATAAATCACAAAAACCTAAACCAGAAAAGATACAAATATTACACTAAGACTTGGTGTCTGCCTTAATCCCTTCTGAGATTGCATGCTTCGTGAGCTCTCCTAGCAGAAATCAATTGAATAGCAGTTTGGATCTACCTAGAAGTGATGATTGGGTTCTTGATACAGTCTGCAAGACTCAACCCTCCTAGGCTAGTTCATCACTATTTTTGATACCTATTGCCTTACTTGAAATACCAATATCAGGATGAACCTGTTTTAAGACTTTGAAGATGTTGTAGGTCTCAACACTCTTCTTCTCTTGATGATTCTTCTTATCAGAGGAAGAGCCATCCTTATGGAGCTTTTTATCGGTCTTTGGCTCTTTCTCCACTGCTGGACCTCTCTTTGCATTCTTCTCGTTGGCTGGCTTCTTCTCACTGAGCTCCTTCTCAGCCTTAAGTATGTGAGCTGTTATACTTTGTGAAAGATTAAAAACTTTACTGGAGAGGGACTAGGTAAAAGAGAGCATATGGGCAGATGGAGAGAAGTCGATAAGGGGCTTGGATCCTTTTACTCAATACATCCTAACACAAAGCACATGAGTATCTTTGGTGAATTAAAAGCAATGATGCCTTGGATTGACTATTGAAGAATCCTATTCACCACAAACTTGATACTTTTTTTATATTGTGTATTTGTTTATTTTTAATTGAAAGAATCCAATTTTATAGATATATTTACAGCAGCAAGTCTATCTAAAATACGAACTTGATATATGGGAGATGTGGACAATAACCAGTTGATTTGCGAAGTAGTAAAGATTGTATTATTGATAAATGATTAATGTATAGATTGAAATACAGAAGAGTGAAGGCACCTCTTTGCTGTCATATGAATGCCTCAAGACTATTTGATAAAAGTGGAGTTGAAAGTTGCAAGTCAGTTCTGCTAGCAAATTTTTTTTTAGGGACTTCAGAAACTATTCTACTGAAGTATATTAACTCAGTTGCACCTGTTATAAGCTGTACTTAAGGACCTCTTTTAGTTGGCTGATGACATTTATAAATGTCTGTGATGGATTAATGATGTGATTAGTTTGCTAAGATTTTGGTAGAAGGAAGATCAACTATAGCCTTTTAAAAATGCTATCTTAATTATCCGGAGCTGAATTTGAGAATCTTTTGCAGTTTGCTTCTCTTGTTAAGTGCTTGAGGAGCTTTAGGTCAAAGTTGTCAGATGAAATATCTTATGATTGTTGTCCCAAGAAGGGGGTGGGTAGGTGTTTGAATTGAGTGAATGCAAATTTAAAAACGTTCATATTATACTGGCTAGTAAAAAGTAAAAAATTAAAAGTAAAACAATATACACAAGGGATTTTTACATGGTTGGGTCAATCTTGGCTTAATCTGCACTTAAATAATTGCTTGAGTTCCACAAACAATAATTGAGCCCACTACTCAAAAAATTAAAAAAAAGAGATATTGTTTATTATCACTGATACTTAGAAAAGTCTCAAAATGAAAGGCCTCTTGCCTAAATACAACAAATACAAAATGAAAAATAATAAAAAGATACAAGCTAGTGGAGGACTTACTAATTAATGACCAAAGAATAATACTAGCTTGATATCCTGATGAGAAATGGACAACTCAAAATCAAAGGCCTCTTGTCCAAATACAACAAATACTGGCTGGATTGATTGCTTCACAAGTTGTAAAGCTTTGGTTTATGGAGTAGGTCACTTTTGAGTACTTGTGGGTTGGTAAAATATTAATTTTGAAATAGATGCTCAAGGATCCATTTGTAGTTTTTCAAAGAAAAACTAGGCGCTTTTTTATTGTTTGGACTTTGGGTCAACTCGATATGCCTTGGTCGACCTAAAAAATCCCCAGAACAGCATAAAAAACAAGGCTCCTTGATTGTTTGGGTTGACCCAAACACTTACAACAACTTCTTGGTTTATCAGGTTGGCCCTAAGGCCGTGAGTAGACTAAAATAATTCCAAAAAGCAAAAATTGAAGTATTTGAGTCTTTTTTTGCTAACTTTTAGTTCAAATTTTTTTAGATTAAGCCTAGGTGCTATTTGAGTATGTCCAATCACATACAGAAAGACAAGATAAGTAAAGTTTTGGAGAGAAATGAAACTTTTGCATAAAAATAAGAAAAATTACATCTATTTCAATCTTCTTCACTGCAAACTCTGTCACTTTTGAGTTCTTTGGTCGTGAATAGCTTCATAAATTTCAATGCTTCTTTGCTTTGCCTTGTCATTTCCAAATTTTATCTTTGTTGGAAGAGTTGTATCTAATCACACTAAATAAATTCATTAGTAGCACAAAGTCAAGTGATGCATTTGTAATAATCAGAATCAAAGGAGTAATCACTCTCTCTCTCTCTCTCTCTCTCTCTCTCTCTCTCTCTCTCTTTCTTTCTCTCTGTTAGAGACATGTATGTTTCTTACAGTTTAGGAAATAAAGAAATGTGTATTCAGTGTTATCTGTCTTTTTGTTTTGGGAGCACTTCTTCTAGGTATTTGCAAAGTTGACACCTTACAGCTTAGGGAGGGCTGCCTGTGTTTGCCTTAAGTGGAGGTATACAATTCGCAATCCTGTCTTCTGGCGTAATGCTTGCCTCAAAACCTGGCTGGTACAAAATTTTATACTTGACAGTTTTATTTTGCGCATCCTACTTATGGACCTCACTTGAAATATGACTTCTCTGATGAAGCTATGCGGCCCAGTGGAAAACTATAGAATTGTCCAGTCCAAGTATGATGGATCTTGGAGGAAAATGTGGCTTTTAAGGCCAAGACTACGAACTGATGGTTAGTTCTATAAACTGTGAACAGTTTTTTAAAGCTTCATGTATTGAAACACTGGAGAACAGAAATTGCTGTCACAAATGGAGTTTCCTCTGGCTAACCATGTGAATGAAATTATATTTTTAGTAGATTAGCCTTTGCCATTAAATAGTTGCAGATTCTCTCTCTCTCTCTCTCTCTTGATCTATTTAACTCTTCCTGCTGTTTTCTACCCTTTAGAACTCAAATATTTACACTGTTTCTTTTTTAGGGGGCACTGCTCCTTTAGGTCTTTCATTTTACTTCTTGCTGTAACTGGAAAAGACTTTGGATTTGCCCACTACTCCTTAGCTTTTATAGTTCTTCCCAGGCTTTCGCTGTGATGCCGCTTTATACCTTTTATTGTTCACCTCTTGATTCATATGTGTGGATTTACCATTCTTTATTGGATTTTTGATGTTTACAAGAGTAAGTTTCATATGTCAGGCCTCTACATAAGTAGGAACACCTACATTCGTGCTGGAGTTGCTGAGTGGATGGTCACCAATCCAGTACATTTGGTAGGCAAGCCTTCAGTGTACTTGCTATCAAGCAGCTTTGGGCAATTGCACTACTTCAAAGTTACAGATTTTACTCATACCTCATTACTGTAACATTCTGGTATCATTCTATTTTCCAGGTCTGTTATTTCCGTTATATAAGGTTTTTCCCCAGTGGGAAGTTCCTTTACAAGGTTACCTTTCAACTTCTTTCATCAAAATGCGGAAATTCTTTCAATTTTTATAATGGATCTGAAGTTTTATAACCTTAACAGAATTCTTCTCAAAAAGTAAAAGAGGTGGCACGCTTCATGAACTTCCGTGCAGCTAAGGCTGATTGTGTCTTCAGTGGCCGCTATACACTGGTTGAGAACCAGGTTTCTAGTCTCTGTCATTTTAAATTTCCATAATACTGACTCCTTTGTTCTACTTGTTCCAGGTCTTACAGACCTACTATTATTCCTCCTATCCTATAAAACCGCATCTCCATGTCTTGATTGAAACCTATTTCCCTTTTATTGCAGGTTGAAGCAGCTCTCTTGTACCCTGGTTTGCGTCCTACAGTTCTGAGAATTCGCCTTAGGTATTTATTAGTTGTAGCAAGTGGGATATTTCTATGCTTTCCCAAAAAATGAATATTTCTATGAGCAGCTGATGATATAGTGCCAAGGTACTAATGGGGCCATGTGAAATGGGATATGCTACAAAAATAACAAAGAGCTGGCAAAGATAGATGCATGAGTTCTATCTGGTCTCTTCTTAAAAAAAAAATAAGTGATTTAAAAAAATAAAAATAAGTAAATAAAGAAAAATAAGTTGCTTCTATAGGTTACAAATAAGCAAAACAGATTAGTATGAGGAACTGCTCATGTACGGACTAATTTTCTTCCCCCATTATGGTTTCTTTCTGTGGCATAAGCTCTACTACCTGTATTGGGCATGTCTGCAAAAAAATAAGAGTTGGGATTTGGTACTTCTCTCCTACTAGCATTGCGCATGACTTTTACCTCCTTGTCTACTAAAGCTCCAAGTGCATGAGTGTACTCCAATATAACCTAGGGGTCAATGCTCGAGTTTGTTTAGGTTCTCATAATTGAGGTTCCAAAATTCTTGTGTTATACAAAGTATCTGAAAGTTAATTGTATCTCCTTTCACCTCTCACAGTCCAACCGGTTTATTGACACAGATGTTGGGAAACTGTGGTAGCATTTACAATGTGATGCACCATGTATGGGTTTTTTATTCTTACCATAGTAATCCCTACTTGTTACAAAGAGACTTAGACTTCAACTACTTTACATCATAAAGTTATTTATGTTGTGTATTTATTTTGTGGTGGTAAAATAGAAGATTTCTGGTCTTAACACAGATTGCGGGGAACAACAGCAGGGGCAAATAATCGACTTGATCTTCTCTCCCTAGTAACCAGTGGCATAAATGATTCTGAACTTGATGATCGTGATGAGAATATGCTTGGTGTTGTTGAAGGATGGCAAGACGATGAGACTCATAACCCTGATGTGCCTGCAATTTCACATCAGAGAGGACTGTCACCATTTGTGTTT
The DNA here is from genome assembly GCF_029961685.1 of Aristolochia californica. Taxonomy (NCBI): domain Eukaryota; kingdom Viridiplantae; phylum Streptophyta; class Magnoliopsida; order Piperales; family Aristolochiaceae; genus Aristolochia; species Aristolochia californica. The sequence goes on along the minus strand of NW_027181992.1, from coordinate 4,600,077 downwards.
GTGCCATTCGAAGAGGTAAAGTCTCTAATTATTTGCTTTTCTGTTTTTTATGTAAATGATTTTGTCATCTTTACTAATTTAAATATGAGAATTTGAGGTTTCATTGTTTTCTTTGTTTTTTCAATTATTAAAGGCAAGATGCAATGAACACTAAATATTTGTATAAAATTTTCAAATGCCATTTTAAAACATTGGACTCCATACCCTAGTGAGAGTTGAACCGATGTCCTCACTGGAATCCCCCTCATGTGGCCATTCAGCCAGAGGCCGAATTAACCAGAAAAACATTTTTTGAGTGTCTTTTGCTTAGGTGGCGGTTTCTTTCCAGTGCCATGGTCCATCTTTTCTGGTTTGTTGGTCAAGACTGTGAAGATAAAAGGCTGTTTTTTAAATTGATTTTAGAAATTTGGGTTTTTATTTGTACTTCCTGCTGGAGAAAATATCTTTAGCAGAAAGCAGGTGCTTGAAACGTACATGTGATATTGATGCTAGTAATAGCTCGCACAAATTGATGGTTTCCATCCATCAGGGAACCATTTTTAAGGTTCATTCTTTCTGGGTACCTGTTTTATGATAGAGGGGCCTTGAAATGGCTAGTCATGGCATAGGTTTTTCCATTTATTTTACTATGAAATTGACAATAGTAATTAAACTTTAGTGATAAAGATTTAACCCATTAATGAGTGTGTTTTCTAGATTTAACCCATTAATCAGACTAGGTTCCACTGTATGGAGAAATTTAGTTGCAAAAGTAGTTTTTTTGTGCAGTTCACCTTTGTTCTTTTGTGTGTTATTAATTCCTTCTTTCGGCACTTGAGCTTACAAGTAAAGAGTGCGTGAACTTTCTTATCTTATGAGTCTCTTTTTAGCCTTGTTGTGCCTGGCGGCAGGAGTATCTTAATCCTGTACATGTTTGCTAGGATTAAATCAGTTAGACATAACAGGTCTGCAGTAAACATTTGTGAGAGCCAAAGAAAGCTTGCAGAAAATGAGTGCTATTAACCAATATTTTACACATTTGAATGAGGAAAATGTCAAAACATGGTGGGCTCAGCCCAAAACAACATTTGAATTGTTTGCCAAAATGGTATGATTAAAATCTATTGTTTTCTGTCTCAGGTGGAAACATCTGTTCTCAACCTTCCCGTGGACAAGATGGATTACTTCGTCCCAGGCTAATACTAGCAACTGCTTGTATTGTTTCTTCTGTAATATATGCAGGTAGGGTATGTTGTCGCATCCATGTTTGTTGTTATTTCTGTTTTCTGGTGCACACAACCTGAGTGCTAGAAAATTATTGGGTTCCCACCTATTTCTGTGTATTTAGTTTCGTGGAAGTGGTTATCAAACGCCACAAGCTACCTCACATTATACTGATTTGTGCATATAAAGGTTTTTGTGCTTTATGTGATTTATTATGCTGAATCATCGTCTACATAGTGTCAAGTAGGTTATCATCTGACTGAGAATTAATGCTGTGAAAAGAAAATTGAAATGTTCCAATTGTTTAGTTTATGCTTAATAGCAAGCGATTCATAGTGGAATCAAAGCAAAAAATGGTAGTTGCTTGAACTAGTTATGCTTCTGATAGTTTCTTTTGCATTAGCCAATTCCCATAGTAAAACCGCTATTTGAGACTAAACACCATCGGTAAAGAAAATTTGCTATTCTGGCCAGTCTAATTGCAGCTGAGAATTTTAAGTTGGTAACTTCTTATAATTTGAATATAATGAATCTCTATTATTAATAAAGGAAACGAATAAAATCTAATTACAGTTGAACTATTTTCATCTTTATTACATCTAAAGTTATAAGTTTTAGAATAATTGAATAATTTAAGATAAATAGAAGACTAACATAATTAAAACATATTTAATTAAAATTTTGCTATAAGATTTCTTCACTCCATCATATTAATTTTGGATCTGTGAGACTTTTTACTATTAGAGTCAATGTAAGAATCTTCCATATTTGTTCTTCAACATTCTTCCTCAAACTGGAGTTTATAACTTCAGTTTGTAATGAAAAAAATTATTAGTTTTTAATCTTCATTAACCAAAAATTTTTCATAGATGTTAATTCTTCATCATTTGTTCTCCCCATTTATTGGATATTTTGGTCACATAAAAATTACCACAACACGTGGAGACCCCTTGTACTTCTTGTATTTTTCCTCCTCAAGATGAGGATAAAAAAGACATATAGAAGAAAATCAATGTAGGAGAAAAAAAATTACTCCTAGTTGTATTACAAAACTTTATACATCAGTTAAAACAGTCACAGTCTGAAAAATATTCTGCTCAATTTTAAAGACATAAAACGGCCTTACTTTAAAGTTTAGCAAATAAATCTTCTTACTTTTTTAGTATATAGCACAAACAAACTGCCTCTTGGGTAAAAAATAAAAGATTTACTCAAGTTGGATGTTTGATATATTCTTATATTTTTTAGGTAGTAGGTCTAGGCATTGCTTTGAAGTGATTGAAAAAAAAAAGATAAACTGAAGAAATACTAAAGAAAAATAATTTTAACTGGAATAAGATGACTATACAACATTAATACTTCTAAATGAATCTAGAATATGATTTTTTTTTTTAAAAAAAAACTAAGGGAAACTATAACAATAGAACTTAATAAATTTGATCATGTATAACTTTTTTTTAGGTGACCACAATTTTCGTAGTTGACGATATATAAGATAACCAAGTAACAAAAACACAAACCTTAAAAACAACATTGAAACAATTTTTTTTTGCATACTTTGAACAAACACATCATGACGTGATTAATTTTGTCCAAAACTCTTTGATTAGAAGAGAAATTTGGCTAAAAAACTAAGATTATAAGAGAGAAAAAAGGAAAAATGAGAGATTTTAGGCAAAACTAACATTTAGTACTTCTGTTATCTCTCACAATATATATCAGAATCACTAACCGTTTGTTTCTTAAGAAACTAGACTCAAAGAGTGTTAATTTAATACTTAATTGGACATAAAAGCTCTGTTCTTGAATATGTTATGACCTCTTTATTTCTTCATTCTGTAGTTTAATGGTTACCGACTCCAATATAAATATCTCCTTACACAAGATCAAATTGGCATGAAATTTTTTCCTTTTGAAACTAAACTTCGATTTTATTCAAGTATAATATTTCTTTTAAGAGAAAAAATCTAATAGATTTCGAACTCTATAATCTAGTAGAATTGAGTACTTTTTCCTCTTTGGCCTGCATGGCCATTGACTATTCTGAAATTAATATTTTCCTCCAGAAAACTCATATTGAGAATTGGTTGGATAAGTAAGAAAATAGACTTACAAATATTTCTTTTGATATATAATTTTTCATATAAAGTCTCGTTCTTGATAGCATAAAACACCTCACAAGTTGAAATTTTTTGCTATTGCTCGAACCTTTCTTGCACTTTAACCTTTGTTGTTTCAAATATAGATTTCTCTTTATAGAAAACTCAGATTGCTAAACTTCTTCTTGCGTTGGAAAGTAGACTCAAAAATCTCTTTGTTAATATATAATTTACAATATGAAAAATTCAGTATAGAGGTGCGAACGCCAAGAAAATAACAAGTATTAGGACAAGAAAGAAAGAAAGAATATAAGAATATGAATATAAACTACAAGAGATGATAAATCAGAAAATGATTACATTATCTATGTGGGTTGGCTGAGTCAACTCACAAAACCCGCTCTGATATCATGTTGAATTTCTGAAAAGGAGAAATACTTTACTAACTTGTTATAATTTAAATACAATGGAGAGTCTATTTATAATAGATGAAACAAACAAAATCCAATTACAATTAAATTATCCTTATCCCAGTAACACCTAAAGTCAACACTAAAAGATAAGTCCTAACATAATTAAATAACTGAATATAAATAAAATACTAATATAACTAAAACACCTTTAACTGAGACTCTGTGAGACTCCAGTAAGACTCCATTATATTAATTTTGGTCCTATGAGACTTCTTACTATGAGAATTATGTAAGATCCTTTCTTATCTGTTCTTCAACAGAAAGTTTTGCATAAGAAAATCATGACAACAATTAGTTCTATTTGAACCTCTAATGTTTGAGCTGTTTTAGGTTGCTTCTCCCAATTGGCCAATATTTTCATGACTTCTTAGGTCCAACCGTTCAACTAATCAAGCATTTCTTGTTGAATTGTTATTTCATTGAAGAAAAAACAAAAAGCGAGTAGAATAGCATCTTCAAGGATCACAATCTTGCTAAAGCAAGTTGACAAAGTACGCATCAATAAATGTATACACCAACATGTCCTTCTAAAGAAGCTACATAGACCTTAAATAGAAGATTTAAAATCGTTGTTGTAAAGAAGGGACTTCCAAGACGGGTTTTTGGGAAGAAAAGTGTCCTGCCATGGAAAAGACAAAGATCATTAAATCCCAACATTGCTTTCAAGTATTACGTAGACAATTGAAGGTGGGCTATGAAAATAGAAACAATCAAAGCAACATGAAGCAATACAGATAACTAGGTTGGTGAAAGTTCATTTCTTAAATCATGTTCATTTTCAAAGGAATTTAACAAAGGGGTAGAACAAAACAGCCAAGTGAGTAAATGCAATCGTTTCGACAACTTGACATGATACACCGGGGCCTATTACTGCAAAAGGAAAATGGGTGGAAAAAAGTGAATAAATGCATTTTAGTATATAAAAAATTAGGTGAAATTCATATTTAGCTGGGGAAAAGTGAATTACCATGTTTAAGAGTAAAAAGAGTTGGAATTTCACTTTTTTCAAAGAATGCTCAAGTGAGATGAAATGTAATGATGTCATCTTTCATGTTAAGTATAGATTTAAAATGAAAACTTAAAGTGTTTCCAACTATTCTTTTACATTTTTCATTTTCTCGTATTAACAAAAAAAAGTACATTCTATAAAAGTTTATCGCTTTAGAATGAACTTTCACTTTCTTTTACCCAGGGGAATCTAGTTTCCTCTTACAATAAACCCACAAAATTCTAGATAACAGCCTCTAGGCCAAAAAGATAAAAGCCAAACATGAAGAAATTTGTAAGTAGTATTTGCAGTTGGAGGTAAATGGGATGCTCCTTTTTCTTGTTAAGAAACTTCATGTCTAGCTTTGATACCATGACAGTGACTAGCCAATACAACCCAACAAACCGATCTGTTAGGTACGGAAAACTACCACCTACAAGAGTGGACGGAACCACTCTGACAGTAACTACTTCATAAATAAGAGTCAAAAGGAAAAAAAAATCTAACAGGAAAGAAAATGCACAACAATATAAGGAGTCATGGTAAACATTTGGGCTACTGCATGACCTGAAATAAATTTCGTAACTACAGCAGTGCTGAAAATTAAAGTGAAAGAAAATAGTTCTATGTAATAGTAACACTATCATGGAAGTTGCTTGATTTTTGTCCTTCCATCTACTCTGTGATTTACCATTTCTGTTGAAACAATTCTCTTCCGGTTACAAACACCTAACCTAGATAGGGAGAGCTTTGACTTGATTGATTCTATTTGTAATAATTCTATATTGGTTTCTGAAGAACCTTAGTTCCTACTCCTCAAAGGAAAAAAAGAAAAATCTTCGTTTCCACCTACATGAAAGTGACGATTGCTTGCAGAAAAGCTTTTCCAGTTGTCAAACCTTTTCTATGTCTCACTCAAGATAGGCCTCTGGAAGACCATGGCTATATGAAGCAGTAACACAATTGAGGAAGTTGCTTGCGTTTTGTCTATTCATCTATTTATTCGTGATATACCATTTCTGTTGACACATTTCTCTTCCTGTTACAACACCTAACCTAGCTAAGGAGAGTTTTGCTTTGATTGATTCTATTTCTAATAATCTATATTGGTTTTTTAAGAACCTTATTTCCTACTTCCCCCCCCAAAAAAAAGAAAAAAAAAAAAATCTTCGTTTCCTCCTACATGGAAGTGAGTCTTCCTTGCAGAAAAGCCTCACCTATTGGAAAACATTTTCTGTCTCACTGAAGATAGGCCTCTGGAAGACTGGAATTCTGTTTATTTATTCTAAAGAATTTCGCTGTCAATCCTAAAGGTTTAGGTTTTTCCAATCTAATGATCGAGCAATCAGAATTAAAACTAGAAGTGTAACTGAAATATTATTTTTGTAATGGGGTAAATCCATACAAATACGTGCTGATTTTAACTGGACTAGTACGCTAATAGAGTGAGATTCCATGTGAGTAATGCAGACGACGTGAAAACTAGCAGCGAAAAGTTTTCTATGCCGGCGAAGTCATTTGAAGCCTAAATTCTAGGAGTCCCAAATTCAGGATTATAATACGGGAAAAAAAGGAACAAGTAAACTAAGGGGAAAAAAAGAAAGTCGTCTTTGTTAGGTATTGAATAGACTTACAGAAATATAAGAGCAGGTGGGAATTACGGCCATGGATTGTTCTTTGGCATGATTGAAGGCCGCTATGCAGAGATGAGAGGCCAGACCTTGACCTCTTTTACTCGCTGGAACGTACGTATGGAGCATATCCATGACTTTGCCTTCCTTTTTGAGCTCATATTGTAAGAAAGCTTTTCGGTCTTCCGTCTCGAATTGGCGACCGTTCTGGTTCCAAACGATTTTTGGAGTCAAATTCGAGCCTCCAGCCGCCATTTCTCTCTTCCTCTTAATCCCTTTACGAGCTTCTCAGCTCTTCTGAAATTTCAAAAATAATTCTGCTATTTGCGTTCTCCCAAATCCTAAATTGGCAGTAAATGACCTGTGGGCCTCCAACATTCATATTGTGGGCTTTTCAGATTTTGGCTAAATTGGGTCTCCATTGTGGGCCTTTCACCCAATGTTTTTCACCTTGCCAAGGCAATTCACAACTCAGCCTAGGTGACTCGGATTTGAGTCTAAGTGGGGTTAGTTGCCCTTGAGCCACCTTTAAAGGCATTCTTTTCATAAAAGCTGTGAAAGTCATTCCCAAAAGAGAGCCAAACTTTTCATAAAGGCTTTTGGGAAAGTCATTTCCAAGTATGAAAAGTTTGGGTTTCTAAAGGCTTTTGGAAAAGTCATTTCCAAGTATGAAAAGTTTGGGTTTCAAAAGGCTTTTGCCTAATTCGAACCGGCAAGCCTTAACCGGGTTAACATATCATCAACCATGAGATAAAATCAAGACCGTCGATTCATATAAAACGAAAAAAAAGAGTTTATCTCAGTGCTAAAACTAAAATTTTTATATTTAAAATATTCATACTTTAATTAGTATTAGTTTATAACTTTAAGATAAGTCAATAATAATAAACAAGTGAGGGGACGGACCGGGTCTACTTCTTTAAAACTAAAACAGCGAAATGAACCAAGTCCCACCGGTTCAAGGGTTTTCACGTAAATTCCCTCCTCTTTACTTTACCAAAAAGAGCACTTGCGCGCGCTGCCTTGTGCGCATTTGCGAGTTGGAACTTGGAACCGTTTTTCCGTATAAAAAACAAAATCCACTCGAGGATCACCGAACTCAACTCAGCAGTTTTCACCGCCGAGGTAAGGGGAGAGAGGAGAGGATGAACGACTCCAAGGTGGAGACGATTTCCCGACTAGCTCAGTGGAGGATCGACAGTCTCGGTCCTTGTTCCTTCCGACGATCCGACGCGTTCAAAGTCGGAATTTGGAACTGGTAAATATATACATATGTTTTCTCTTTCCTCCCTTCTTGCTCCTGTTCTACTGGTTTCCTCTCGTGTTTGCTTGGGTTTTCTTTTTGTAAGTGATTTCTTATCATGTCTTTGCAATTCTGCTCGTTGTTTTTTTCATCATGTGCAGGTACTTGTCTATTGAAAAGAATCGGTATCTCTACGTCCGGCTGTTTCCTGAACCTTGCCGCACTTCCAAGGAGCAGCCTCCGGTTGCTCGGTTTGTTCTTCGCGTCGCAAATGCTGGTGCTAATCGCAAGCCGTACATCTCACCGGGTGAACTTTTTAGTTAACTTATTTATTTCATTGGTCTTTAAAAAAAATTACTTGAGGTGGTTGTTATGAGCCGGATGAAGTTCAGTATGCGCCTAAACCTTATGCTTTCGATAATATGGGAGAATTGCTTCTATTAAGTAAATTTATTGGGAGTAATCAGGTTTTTTATGTGCGGGTTAAGTACTACGAATTAGTGGAACGAATTTTATCTGGTCAACTCTTAGAGGCAAAGTTCACTTCTGTATCTCTTAATCTATTGGCATGGTCAACATTTTTGTTCTTCAAGGATAGCTGCTTGGTTTTAATGGCCACCGATGATTTCTCCTGTGACTGATAGTACTGGCCTTAATTTTATTTGATGCGAGACCTTAAGGCTGTGTTTGGAACACAGAAAGTGGAGAGAAAAGAAACGGGAAGAGAAAAAAAGGGAAAGAGAAAAGAAAAGAAAAGAAAAGAAAAGTGGTTTCTTTTCTTTTGTTTTGATGCCCATGGAAAATGAGAGAGAAAATGGAAGAGAAATATATTTTCTCTTGTTTTGATACAAGTGAAAAATGAAAAAGAAAAGAAAATTAACAATATTTTAAATTTTTTATGATTAAGATTTTCTTTCAAGTTTCCATTTATTTTCTTTTCTTTTCTTCCCAAATTCCATCATTTTGTGAGAAAAAAATTATTAACTAAGAGAGAGAAAGTGATCTTTTCTTTTATTTTCTTTTCTCTCAATGATTCTCTGCTGCAAAATAACAGAAAATAACTCTTTCCCCATATCTTTTTTTGTTTTTTTTTCTGTGGGTTCCAAACAGGCCCTAAGCGGTTTAGGATTGTCATTTTGCTTTTATTTCTTAAGGAACTAACACTCTGATCCATAAATAATTTCTAGTTAGTTTCTATATGGTTTCTTTGACAGGTGATGTTTGGTCAACGGAAGATGCTTCTAATATTTTTTGTACGTCATGAGAATTATTCTCCCATTTTCTAAAGAATGTGACACAATTGAAATAAATATAATGATTAGGACAAAGAACTATTTTCTGAAAGGTTCTTTGTTTGCTTAAGCACGTATTAGAAAATATCACTTGATTTCCTTATACGTAGCTTGATGGCTATGAAAAAACGGTTTTAGAGAATCCTGAGTTACATCTTTTGAAGTCGCTAGCTCCTTTTCTCAGTAGATATTCAAGAGAAGTTTATCATGCTTTGGTATTCTTGGAAAATAATTCAGGTAGACTAAGATATGTCAGGAAGATGGAGTTGATCATTAAAGATTTGTTATTTAAATTAAATTGCAATAGGAAAGAGAATGGGGAGGAGTGACAAAGCAGCGAGATCAGTTTCAGCTGGCTTATGCAATTTTTATGCATTTCAGAGGAAAAAACGAAAAGGTTCTTCCTATGTTTGGTAATTAGATTCCTCTGTTTGGTTCTCATTGTGTGTCACATTTATGCAATCCGTGTCTTCTAGTTTGGTTTTTTCTCTTCAAATTTGATGATTATCATCAAATCATGCCTACATCTGGCCTCATTCTACTAAAAGAAAACCCTTGACTGTTATCACATTCTCTAACTAAACCGTTCCAGCCTTCTCTAACTGTGGCAAATCCTTGTAAGCACCTTGCATCATTTTTTGTCAATCAATGATGCTTTCAGAATAATCTCTTGAGCTATATTTGAGACACTATTGCTCTCTCAGTTGTATGTGGGAGAGATATTGTCCAGTTTATAATATATTTGGGGTAGTAATGTGCATATAATAGAGAAAATGACTTGTTTAAGGGGTGATTCTACGAAATAAGATGGTCTAGGACTCCCCAAGCCACCCAGACAGCAGAGATGATGGGCTAGAATATGTTCTTGGTGGGTCAACCAGGTGTCCCTTAATGAGGAAACCTTCAGATGAAAATGTTTTGATGCACTTCTATAGGAGGATTGAGGTTTCATTGATGCTGATTCTTTGTTACTCCTTTACTCTTCTCAAAGATCTGTTTTCCCTTGTTTATTGAATTGCATACTACTGCATGGTCTGAGAAAACTATGAAGATACTATTTTTAAGAAATTTAAAAGAATATTTCACAAATGGAAGTGTGAAATTTGAATGAAAGATTGATCTTTTCCTGGACAAATGAACCATATGTACAATCATTTGCCATCTGATAGATGCTTATTCAGTTGATTTTGATTCAATAATTTGACAGCAGTCTATATCTTCCTGCATCTGCATCCTGCCCATTTTCAAATTTTAATGGTGAATTTCATGATGCAGTTCATGAGAGATTGCTTCGAACAAGTGATGATTTTGTGTGGCCAGTTGACTCCACTTTCCAAGGGCGATTTATCATCGATGTGGAATTTCTAGACCTCAAGATTTCTCCAATAAGCGTGAGAAAATAATCACTGCATATAAATTTCTTTGCTGGAGTTAAAATTTGTGCAAACTTACGTTTCTTTTGAAACTCAGGGCGGTGAAGCCTCTTCTATATGGCCCAATCAAGGAGCAATGCAGGCTTTTGCCAGCAGAAGCACCCTCCAGAGCCTCGCCCGCATGCTTGGTGAAGGCATCCATACTGATGTCACCATAAACACATTAAATGGTTCTCTGAGGGCCCACAAGGCTATCCTATCTGCCAGCTCTCCCGTCTTTGCAAGCATGTTCACGCACGATCTAAAGGAGAAAGAATCCTCTACCATTAACATAGAGGACATGTCCTTGGAATCATGTACGGCCCTTCTAAGCTATGTATATGGGAGCATAAACCAAGAGGAGTTTTGGAAGCATAGGTTGTCCTTGCTTGGAGCTGCAAACAAGTACGGTATAGCAGACCTCAAAGAATGCTGTGAGGAGAGCCTGATGGAAGACATCAATTCCAGTAATGTCCTGGAGAGGCTTCAGGAAGCATGGCTGTATCAACTCAACAAACTTAAGAAAGGGTGTTTGACGTACTTGTTTGATTTTGGGAAAATATATGATCTAAGAGAAGAGATCAATACATTTTTCCACCATACGGATCGGGAATTGATGCTGGAGATGTTTCAAGAGGTACTCACCGTGTGGAAGCCGATATGAGTAGAATGCTTCTAGCATCGGTGAGCCTGTAGATACTTCTGCAAACTTCTGCAAGTGTATGTTTAGTATGGATTGCACATATACTTAACTAGGCACCAAGTATTGAACAGCAAGATGTGTGTGATATCAACTATTATATAACTTACTGTTTTGTGTTTCCATGCTTCTGGTAGCCTTCTCTGGGATATCTCTCTATATGTAGATCTGTTTTCTTTCTCCACCCTTCTTGGAGACTTCTCTGGTAGATCTTTGTCAACAATGGCTTTGGTGTTCTGTAAATTATTTGTAATTCAAGTTCAAAATAGTGAATTGCCCTTATGAAAATCTTCTTTTGTAGGTTCTCAGATTGGGAATTATTGTGCTTTTGTAGTAGAAGAAAGAATTTCATGTGATTTTTTCAGCTTTATATGAAGTATCTGTACATAGTTCATTAACGGCTGAGATTAGAAAACGCCCGCTTATGATGAACTCATATTGATTCGTAATTCCTTTAATTGTCAAGGGTATTATTGTAAACAAACTTTTTTCTTTCTTTTACGTGCTTCACGTTGCCGTTCCTAAACCAAAAGCCCATAAGGAGAAGAAGATTTGGATTTTGGAAATTTCTCTCCGGAAGAAGGGAAAACAAAATGTCTGACACTTTCACCGGCGATGAAACTGCTCCTTTCTTCGGGTTCCTTGGTGCCGCGGCGGCACTCGTTTTCTCCTGTAATTTTCGATTTCTGTCGTTTATTTGTTTAATATCTGGGTTTTTTTTATTAAGATTTGGTTTTGATTTGTTTTTCTGTGTGTGTGTTTTCCTTTGCCTTTTCAGGCATGGGGGCTGCTTATGGTACGGCGAAGAGTGGCGTCGGAGTTGCATCTATGGGTGTGATGCGGCCGGATCTGGTTATGAAGTCTATCGTCCCGGTTGTTATGGCTGGAGTTCTCGGAATTTACGGATTGATTATTGCTGTGATTATTAGTACTGGAATTAACCCCAAGGCAAAACCTTACTATTTGTTTGACGGTTATGCACATTTGTCTTCCGGGCTTTCCTGTGGTCTCGCTGGACTTGCTGCTGGAATGGCGATAGGGATTGTTGGAGATGCTGGAGTCAGGTAAATAAGCTACTACCTATTGCTGTTTTTTGTTCTAGAATTCGCTAGATCTTGAGCAATTGAATGAATGGAAAACTCATGAAGCATTGCCATTGAAATCCAACTGCATTAGCGTGTGTATTCTGTTTCTTATTATAAACATGTGTGGTGGAGATCTTTTCACATCTCGTTATGATATGTTGGTGGATGGAACTATTCGGTTTCCTATTATAAACATGTCTATGGAGATCTTTTCACATCATGTTATGTGATCCTGGTGGATGGAACTGTCCACTGTTCCATTGATCTGTTGAAGAAAAAAGTTGTCCATCCTTTTTTCCTGGAAACCATTTAGTTCTGTATCGGTGATTTTTGTTGTTACCTATGCTGCCTTTTTTATGTTTTAGAAAATGTATCTTTAATTGGTATGTTCTTAAATCTTAATAATATGGGGAAAGATTGCTCAAGCTGTTTCTCCAAAGCAAAAAGAAATGCATGCCTTTCAACACGTGCACATGAATTAGCTAAAACAATTTTTTTAAGTATAGCTCTCTTGGTTGCTGTATTTCCAAATACGACCAAATTTTAGATGAGACCCAAGGATTACCAAATCTGCTGTATGACAGATTACATTTGTCTTGTTGCTTTTATTTATTTAGTCGGTAAAAAGCTAAGTCCCAGCTTCCCTTCTCTTTTAGCTCCAGGAGAGAAAAGGGAGTGGCTCCCCCTTTGTCCATGGTCTTTGGTGGGAAGAGGAAGAAGGATGATGTGGAGGAACACACATATTGCCTCTCTTTTCGCCAGAGAAAGAGGGTGGAAGCTGCTGTGGAGGGTATTCATACTTCTCCCACTGTTTCCTCTGCCTGGCCACAGAAAGAGGGAGCTCATGTAGGTCCTTTGTTGTTTCCTCTGCCCAGAATGAAGGGATAGGCTCTCTACATTTTTTGTTTTTATCTCCATTTCTGGGCAGAAAATAGAGACAGTTGATTTCTGTTTTTTTTTTTTTTTTTTTTTGTGGTGAATAGAAACTTTTCATCTCTATTTATGCCTGAAACAGAATGGGGGAGTCACAGAGGTCATTCCCTGTCTCCTCAATATGTAATTAGACGAAGATAGAGGAAGAGAGGAGGGGGCACTCCCTGCCTCCTCAACATAGAACCAGACACGAAGAGGATGGAGATGTCCTTCCCCTTCCCTCTTTTGTGCAGACACAGAGAAGAAATGGGCAGGAGGAGAAGAGTTTCCACCTACCTCTTTCTTCCTATGTGGACATGGGGGAGGAGTCAACTCCTTTTCTCTCCTCTCCTGTTTTTTTTTTTTTTGAAAAATATGTATATATATAAACAAGAAAATACAGAAATTACAAAGAGGGGAGCATCTCCCTGACAATCAGCGATTGTAGGGTAGCTCCATGTTTAGCAAGCGCATCGGCTGCCGAGTTTGCGGATTTGGGAATGTGAGACTAAATACAAGATAAATATGAACAAATAGGAAGCCAAAACCTGCTTTTGGGAGAGGTTTTCTCTGTTTAAGCCAAAACCTGAATAGGAGGGTGCAGAAACCCTTTCTCTGTTTCCTTGATTTGTTGACAGAGACAAAGAGGTGAGTGGGAGCCCTCAAGCAGTGGAAGAAAAAGCATGGGAAAATGAGGGAACAGAACAGTGAGAAAGAGGAGGGGTTGGGAGGGAGGTGAAGAGGATAGGGGGAAAGTGGAGTGTTCATCATTGATCCCCTTCTTGCCCAGCGCTGGGACATAAAGAAGATGGGAGGGGAAGTGGGTCTCCCCCTCTTCTTCCAATGAAATAATAAGAGAGTATGTCTTCAATCCATTTCCCTCTCACTCTGTATTTTTTTTAAAAAAATGTGACAAAAAATTCAGTGAAAGGTGATAAAAGTCATTTAATGTTCACTTGCAGAAAAGGAAAAAGTCACCTGAAATACTAATGATGAGGACTATATTAGTTTGCTACAGTTTAGCTATAATGTTGAATTTGAAAATAAAGCATCTGAGAGGAGCATATTTAAAATCAGCCTTGCTAAATTGAGGTTCCATAATTTTGGAGTTCGGTTTCCTCTGCTCAGCACTGGGTCTCCTATCTTACTGGCTTTCTGTGTTATATGAAATCATGGCAGCTATTGCAGGAGATCGGATTCTGAACTTTGTTTCAGAAAGCTACTGGACTTTGGCTTTGATCCATCAATTGCAGAGTCATTCCTTTTTTTCATGTTCATTTTGGTCGACTCATGTCAGTTTTGCTTGTTATTGTTGTTGTTGTTATCTACAGCTTCCTGGCAAGATGTTGCTGCAATCTGGTTTTCTGACAATCATGCATCTTTTCAAACTTAACGGGAGTCTAAACTTAACCTGGACAAGGGACTGGTTCTGGTTGAACCAGGTTCAACCGGTTGGTTTGGTCTGGGTTTTATAACACTGAATGATACCTTTATATGTTCTAATATTACCCATTTACAGTTGGTATGAGCTTTTTTACATCATGTTTTAAATAACTTGAGATACCTGACAAGCATTCTGAACTAGTCGAATGTTAAATGTTTTGCTATGCTGGAAGTGATATCACAGATGATTTTAGGCTAATTTAAGGGCCATATTAGGATGTCGAAAATGTAATGCCGTAGTCTGACTTCTTGTTCTATTGCAGGGCTAATGCACAACAACCCAAACTTTTTGTTGGTATGATTCTTATTCTTATCTTCGCTGAAGCTCTTGCACTATATGGTCTTATTGTGGGGATCATCCTGTCCTCTCGAGCTGGCCAATCTCGAGCAGATTAAGGAGTGTTGGTTTACTGGTAAACCATTTGTGTTCAAATAGAAATAGAACCATACTGGAACTAAGGTTCATGTTTAATTTTCCCATTCTATTTATCATTTGATCTACTCATTCTGCAAAGGCTGTTGATGGTATCTCTTTTGTTTTCCCCACGGGATCAGAGACCACCTACCTATCACGCAAGGCCCTGCGGCTCTGGGTTTCTCGACGGGTATGTGTGCTTTCTTTGCTTCCATCTTGTTGTTTCTTAGCTGTTTAGTTTTTCCACCTCCACTCACTACTAACAGATGATACGAAAAATAAATCAAGCATATTGGAAACTCAAAACTGCCAATGAAATAGATGTTCATGGCCTGAGTGATGGCCAGTAATTCGCAGGGAAACAAATCCAGAGTGGGGATCGCTTTTCATGAATTTTACAAAAACGTTATTTTTCTATATTGTGGCAGCTGAAGCAAAAGAGCTGCCTATGTGAATTTCCAACTAGTCCAATTTTTGTTTTCCCAGGAACGAGAGCGATGTAGCTTGGCGCCTATTCCTTCTTCAGGAGATCAAAGAAAACCTCTGGATCTCTATAATTCTCCATGCATATCGCCTGCAAAGGAAACATCGGAGAATACATCATTTAGTGAAAAAACAAGATAGAACTCTAGCTTTTCCAATTATTTGCAGTTCTCAAAATCGAAAACCCGTTATTAGCTTGAGACAACCGAAATTTATGAAACTGTCACAGTGGAGGAGGCTTGGTAGGGAAAGAAAGCTTCTCTCGCAATCGACTGCTCTCTCCTTTTATAATCGATGACTACAGTTTCATTTCATCATTTTTTTTTTAATTGTATGCTTATGATTAGATACCTAGTAGCTTGAACAGAAGAAAGCTTGGAGCGATAAGAGGTGAATATTATTACTATTACCTGCGTTGCAAAAGCAAGATGGAGCAACGTTGCTTCGGCCCATGGTTGTCCAATAAATTGCAGGCCAATAGGCAAACCCTCCTTGTCGTAGCCAATCTATGAAACAAGAAACAAATTCTGGTCAAATGTGGAAGCAAGTCTTATAGTTGGGGTCAAATGATTGAAAAATCAAAGAGAACCTACCGGCACTGTTATGGCAGGCAAACCAAGGAAATTTCCTGCTATCATGTATCGAACAAGCGAAGCTGAGGGCAATACAAACACGTCATACAATTCGCATATCAGAAATTGGCATCTGAATACTAATTGAAAAATAGCTTCAAAAAATACCTCCGTTTATGTAGTCAAGCTCTCCAGTCTTCAGTGCATCGCTTTGAATTGTGTAGGCAGTAACACTGTCCAAAACACCAAAATGAAATTGATCTGAAGAACTGCTTCAACTTAAACGTAAACCCTCGTAGAAAAATTACCCTGTTGTTGGTGTGACAATGACATCCGCTATTTTGAAGATCTCCCTATGAAAGTACATTTGGCGTCTCCTGGAGAACAGTCATCAACACATCGTTATGCAGAAGAAATGGAAGCAAAATTTGACAAGTGATAACTAAAATTACAGGGCAGAATCGTGTCAATTTTATAGGTTGTTCGATGAGCCACAAATACCAATTTCTGACAAGTAGCTACGAGATTTCAAATCCTTCAAATGAGTAAAGTTTAAAGCCATGGACTGCTCCTTAGAGGTTCATTTTTGCAACTGAAATAGACACAGATAACTGTAACCATATCCCACTACTGCTCCTTAGATGGAACTGTGGAATGACACTTAGAGAGAGAGAGAGAGAGAGAGAGAGAGAGAGAGAGAGAGGATGAAAAATGAAAATTGAAAGGAATAGAAAAACCTGAGCCTTTGGGCATTTAGATACTCTTTGCCGCTAAAGGCACCATATAAGCTCATTGCTAGTCTTGTATCCCATCCGAATTGTTTTGTATTCCTGGAAGAAAGAAGAGGATATTTGTAAAAAAATTCAAACACTTTTAGCTGTCTGGTTATACTAACAAGAACAGTGATCAAATCATACGATTTATCAAGGTGGGGACCCAATGATGTAGTGCATTCAGATCCAATTGTTAAATAATGGGCAAGCCGCATAGCTTCGATGTCTGGTAAAGTCACCTCTACAGTCTTTAAAGTAAAAAAAAAAAAAGTTGGGATATTATTAGGGAGGTTACGTCTGTCATTAAAAACAATAATTCAGTGTCAGAAGCAGTACCTTCCATCCATAATGAGTAGAGAGCTTAGTCAGGGCTTGATCACAACAGCTTCTGATCTCTGCGTTGCTATCATTAAACCACTAATTGGTGCAACAATAGAAAAACAGAAAATGGAAAATGCAGCTGTTAGTTCTTGTTTATGGACATACCTACGAAAACCTGCTCATATTGATTCAGTGAAAACAGATGAAACTGAAAATAATGTCCAATATATCTATCCATATTTTAGAACAGGCAAACCTCAGAATATTTTGCCAGATTTATGTTAGAAATCGAGCTTGTGGACTTCAGCTGGGGGAACTCCATTCTTGGCTGGTAATTTCTCCAAAATCAAAAAGAGAATTATGATACCCTTCCACAAGAATGCAAGCATAAAGTGAAACTTTTGAGGGGTTAAATATCATGATCTTGAGCTATGACATGTATATAGCACTTACAGGTGAATAAGCAGGCTCACTTGGTACAATGTGATCACTAATGGCTGCGTGTCTGAACATAGAAACTATCTTAGATTCCAACTCAAACAAGATTCAACTCCTTAAAACATAATAGAAAATTGTGACCTTGATGACCTTCTCATTGAGGAAAAACTTACACAATAAGCACATCTTCTACTGTACCAGCCAATATTCCTATGGATCCAACAGTCCAGTTGAGAGGAAGAACACTGGAAGTAAAGAAACCAAAGCATTTTAGAATCCTTTCAGGCATGAGTCTTAAAAGTCATAGAGAAATTAGGTCAGAATAAGGGGAACTTAACCCTGTGTGAGATATGCATCCAAAAGTAGGCTTAAAACCAACAACCCCACACAGAGCAGCAGGCAGCCGCACAGAACCTGAAGATATGAAATAGACATAGATAACTGTAACCTTATTATGAAATGACCAATCCCACTACTTATCAATTTCATCTGCCTTTTGGAGTGTGTACCCTTTAATTTTAAGGAATGAGGTATATAATTAATTTTTCTAAGAAATAATCACGCAATGTTTTTGAGAGAACATAAAGAATTTTTGAGGATTTAGTCGTTGCCTAGAAGGTGAATATCTAAGGCAGGCAGCTACAAATCATGCTATCTTTTATTGTTTGGCAGCTAATTTTCAGAAGATATTTGATGATCTTGAAGGCAAGATGGTGGTGAATTTTACATGTACCAGAGGATACAGAGTGGTCTTTGAATGGCATGATATCTTTATTAATACGTCTGAAGCATCAATATACCAACAACATTTAACAGAAGCCAAAAGAACCAGTTTCTCACATCAGTTGGATGGGGCGATCTCGTAGACATAGGCTGTGAAAGTGGTCAAGAAACTTGTAAAAGAACATATTGCCAGACTTCACCATGTTCCATGCTCACGGGTATCTAAGCTTTAGACATGCTCTAGTACGGAGACAAACAGGACATTACATAAGCCAAAAACTAATTGGCAATGACTTGCTTGGCAGAATCATTGAAGTTCTTTTCATTTGTAGGGGTAAGGCCAGAATCTCATAGTGCAATTACTGAAGCTTAGTCTAGATACCATGCCATTAGAAAACTAAAATAAAGTTTGTTAAGTTGGGTCCAAGGCCCATCCCAAAATGACTAGCCACTTAGGAAACCTCTTCTACCAACTAATAAACTCAAGATCTTTGATCTCACTAATCCATGTGGGACTATTCCTTAACACTCCCCCTCACGTGTAAGCACGTGGATAATTTGGGTGGAGGCCCTCACGTGTAGGCACGTGGATAATTTGGGTGGAATGCCCACATACGAGTACTTGCTCAGGTACCATGTTAAGTTGGGTCCAAGGCCCATCCCAAAATGACTAGCCACTTAGGAAACCTCTTTTGCCAACTAATAAACTCAAGATCTTTAATCTCACTAATCCATGTGGAACTATTCCTCAACAAAGTTCACGAGCAGTTAACCCCCAGAAAAAAAAAATTAAGAAAGAAATTACCAAATGTTCCAAATCAAATGTCTATGGAAAAGCTCCAGGATTGTAAAAACCCGATGAAATTTCTTTTGTTTTAGTTCATATATTTAGAGTCTCCTCAACTGCAGGTTTTGGAAAACTCTGCTGATTGGAAATTCTGGCTGATCTGAAATCTGAAAAAGACTGACAACATCTCCTGAAGGCCTCCGGTGGAGGGGATAAGGCAATACCATGTTCACTGTACTCGGGGAAATACAACCTATCAGGGTTTTGGGGGGGATAATCCAAGATTGTCAGTTCTATTACAGATGACATCATTAAACCACTGATTACAATGGATTCAGGGGGAGCTGAAACATGGGTTGCCCTGCCTGATGGAAATAAAAACAGCTAATTGCAGAAACTGAGCTAGTGTATATGAATGTTTGGAACGCTCTTTTAAATGAAAAAGTATTTTTAAAATGGTTTATTATTTGAAATATAGGAAGAAGTTTCTGAGCCAATAAGATCATCTTACTCCTAGTAAAGGATAAGAAAAATGGAAAAGAGAGACTCCTTCTCTTATGGTGGTGATGATCTTCTTGGACTATCGCAAACTCCACATTATTCTGCTCATTTATGGTACATGATAGTTGGACTTGATTTGTATGAGTTTTAAAATAATTACTAGATACGATAATATTACAAGTGGTTATGCTTCATGCTTTCAACTACAAAGACACATCATATTGCAAAAATAGAATCAATCACCGGCTGTATTTGGTTGGAGGTTTTTGAGGATGCTTGCATACTCAACTAAGTGTCTTTGATTAGATTCTTATTATGGTAAAAGATTTACATGTGTTTTATAGAAAACTTTTTGCATATCTAGTTTGTCAAGTAATTATCCATGCAGCACCTTTGCCTGTCAATTTATCATTAAATTTTCAAAATATATAACAGATGGCAAAATGAGACAAGTCAAAAACAAATGCTAATATATTGTTAAACTTCAAATAGATGATTGTCAATTTAAGATAAAATTTGATTTGACTCAACGTAGTGTCGGTCTAGACATTACTAGTAAACTTTTTCTAATCAAGGAAACAGAAGCTATCTACCTCCACCATCAACACCAAGAGCAGCAGGGCACAATCCTGCTGCAACCACTGCAGCAGATCCACTAGATGAACCTCCACAGATTCTTTTGATATTGTAAGGATTTTTGGTAACCCTGTATTAAATAAAAATATATAACGAAATAAATGACTGGAGGAATAATTAGAAACAGCTAAGGTGCTAAGTGTGATGAGATAAACATATTTCAAACACAGTGCAAGCAAAAGTAGAATCAGTAAACTTTCTTACCCATAATGTGGATTGATCCCACTTATCCCAGTACCAAGTTCATGCATGTTGGTTTTCCCAACAAGTATTGCACCACAAGACCTGAGGTGTTGGACACAACATGCATCTCCTTTACAGGGCCTAACCTTATGCAACCATGTGGTTCCACCTGGACCAAATCGAGAAGAAATAGAGGATTTAGAATGAAAAATAAGTTATGTCAACTGGGGGATGATGGTTAGTCAGAATTAACAGCTAATATATTTCTTAAATCTGAAATCCAGAGGCAAAATTGAAGCACCTGTAGTCGGATAGGGCAGGCAGTCTATCTCATCCTTGACTGCAATTGGTACTCCATCCAAAACTGAGATGGGTTCGCCTATAGGAGACAACAAAGAAGTGGGGATTAGTGCTGATAAGCACTGTAAAAAAGGTACTGTATGTCAAATTCAACTTCCGGGATTTATGATATAAGTTTTGTTTAAAGTTAGTTTTTCAACCAAACCTAAAATATGTTTTAACAGAGCATAAAGTTTATCGTTTTAGATTGTTACATACTACATTGACTTAATTCTTCTTAATTTATCTGTATAGATATTTTTCATAGTTGGTTTTTTTTGCAGGTTTTCTTCTTTTCCATGGCTTTGTAGGATATACTTAGAACATGGTCGATTCTACTGGTGGTCGTGAAGATCATAGGAGGAGACAGATACTCATGACAAGTACATTTCTTGATAGTATTCTAGGTGGTGAATTCATCTATCTCACATTCAGTGAGTCAAGGTAATCTGGGATTTCATAGTTGCAAAATAGGAACTATTCTCTTCAAAATAAAAGGTTCTCGTCTGAGAAAAACAGTCTGAAGAACTTCTGATAATTTCATGCATCTAATATCCATGATATTCCTTCCAACCTAGTTTTGATAATATTATATCTGAGTGAGATAATTGATCTCTTGCACTACTTCATCTGTACATCTAGGAGAGCAGATCTCTCTCACCCTCCCCCACCCATCCCTCATCTCTATTATCTACCTTACGTCTGTATGACTGCAAGTAATTTTAAGTGAGTAACATAGAGTGGTACAAATGAAATAAAAAGCTGAACGACATTTACAGATTTTTTCCCTTTAATCTCAAACTACAAGCTAAAGGACCTTTTGGTTATTTGAGTAGAAGGCTAAAAGATATTTGACAATGGAGTGGCATATGTTAGAGTTTTTACCTCTCTCATATCGAAGAGTTGATTCAGTGGCTTGTTTTAGAATATCTTCAGTATTTTGCTCAATGAAAAATCCCATTTGAAGGTTCGGTTCCAAAGAATGTTTAACTGCAGCTAAAAGCCGCACCGCAACCTGTACAGCTTACTTCATAAGCCTACTATAAGTGATACATTATGTAAGATATAGGCCAAATAACACACAAAACAAGAAATCACCATAGTAGGAGTTGTTTCTCCAGATAGATAGGCTCTTGAGTAATCTCGAATTGTCCATCGCCAAAAAGTGAATGAGGAATCTGCAACTGTTTCTGGACAGGGAGGAAGACAATCCATGGCCTGTTCAACCCGTTCAGGTGGAGTCAAATCAGATTGTATGCTTTTAGTTTCTTGCTCTTCATGATCTGCAATGGTTGTTTTAAGTCAGGTTTACGTATAAGTAACACAGAAACAAGCAGAAGATACAGGAAAAACAGTTACCAAGCCAAGTAACATCCACCTGACCAAGCTGATGAGCTTTCTTATTAGAAGTGATAATCAGGTTGAAAGTTGATTAAAAAACCAAAGAGGAATGGAGTGAGTGGGTGAGTGTTGAGTGATAACCCAAATTTATTATATGGAATAGCCTTCTTATGCAATATCATACCTTTTGGTGGATGTAACGGAGCAAACCAAGGAGATTCAATCTGTTCGGCAAATGAGATTAGCTGCATGTGGACTTTGCTTGTCAGATTATAGCTTAACCAACCACTAACATAATTTTTTTATCTGCTTCAATAAATAATTTGAAAAGGATGTATAGCTAAAGACACCACATGAGCTGAATTTAGTCAAACTTCAATACTTTGAAAAACAGGTACAGTAAGAACAATAATGTTAGACTCAATGCATGCATCTTTTATTTAAATGCAAATTTTTTATTTTGAAAAGTATTTGAAGATATGTGTTGATGAATATATGCTGATGTATACATGAGAGGAAGAATATAAACATAAAAGAGGGTACCTTGTAGATCAAATTGTCTTTTTTTAATATGTACGTAGCAATTCGAGCAATAATCCAAGACTCCAGAAGCCATACAGCAATCTTGATTACAATTCCAGCCATCCGAGGAGCTAATCAATCATGCAGATTGTAAATGTCAACAAACACATTTATGCACGGGAGATGAGGGATGTTTCTTATACTCCCACTTTAGAAAAACAAAATCAAAATTGTGGGCTTTTGCCCTTTTATCTTTTTATGGTTATACAGGAACTTCGTTTTCAGGGCATAGTGGGAGAATGAGGCGCAAAGTAAAATACTAAATGGAAACATAAAAAATGAGCACCATGAGCAACATAATTAGGGAAAGAAAATTGAATTTCGGAGAGGGAGAGAGAGAGAGAGAGATGTTTGAAATGTTTCTGAATAAATTTAAAAAATTAAAACAGAAAAGAAAAAAGTACATAATGAAATTTCAGAGTATACCTATTAACAAAAAGAAAATTCAAGAAGAGGGAAAAACACTAGTTGGTAAAACGACCAAATCATGTGCCATGTAGGAGAAGGAACTACCAGAGTTCTTCTTTAAACAAAGAAAGGTGAGAAAAATATATCCTAGAAGGAAATTTCAAATTAATCTTTCGAAACAGAAACCAATTAACCAACCGGAAAGCACACTCAGCTAGCACGAATTAGACAAACAAAAGAAAAACAACTATCACACTTACTTCACAGCATTAGTCATCAAATTGACACGAAAAACAAATTACAGAGTAGAAACTTCAATCAAACAGTACAAACTAAAAGCCACTTGGAGTACCAACATCCAGCCCTGTCGCATGGAAAATCAAGCAAGCATAAACTAAAACATGTACAGTTAAAGGCAGTGCAAAACCTTTGACATTTGCTCGTAGGTACATCTCCTTGCTCTGCGGACCAAGGTCAACCACCTCCTTGGGCGCATACACCTTAGGTTCTTCGTAAAAAATCCCCATCTCCGAATCCCCTGCAACTGGCAAAAGCCTTCGTTTGAAGTCACATTAAAAGCTGAACATATCGACGATGAAAGCCAAGAAAGGGACGGAGATTACGAGAGTTGGAAAGGAAAAGTGAAATGCGGGGTGAACGAGTCGAGGAAGAAAGGTGAAAGCTGTAATAAATTAGGAGTTGAGCGCAGAAAGAGACCGTGGAACGTTTCTAGAAGACGAAGTGGCCGTCTCTGCCATGAGCAAAAGCGGGAAAACCGATATTAGGCAAAAAAAGAAAAGAAAAAAATACCGGCCTCCCCAATTCGTCCTTATAACGACTTTTACCGGTCGATTTGTTTTTCCCATTTTGTCCCTTCAGTGTTTGCGTGCACTAGAGAAGTCCACGTAAAGTCACGAGTGGTATAATTGTAGTTTCCTACGGGATGAATATCCTCTCCGAAGTTTGTGCGCAACTGTCGGGCCAGTCCGCTCTCGCCAGTTTCACAAACCCGGAGCTGGTCCAGTCGGAGTTTTGGTCCGGTTCACTGTATAAAAGGAAAGAAAGACGAGCAATAAGAGGTTAATTTAAGAGTTGCAACTACTATTTTCAACTTAAATCAGACTATTTATTGTAGAGTTGCAACTACGATAGAAGAGTTGGTCACATGAATTTTGTTACATTTTTTTGTCTCACTTGCTTCAGTGCATTCATGTAAGATTTGGTTATTTTACGAAAGTTCTTCTTTGATTATAAGTCTAATGCAATCGACCTCCAATTATATGAGCTTGATGGGGTTGAAAAGATTTACTAATTAATAGTTTGGACCACAACATTAATGGGACAATTACAAATATTAACTATTTTTTTTACATTTGGTTCTTTATGATATGGTTAAGAGCACATGAAATAAGAAATTGTACCAAGAAAAGGAGCACAACATTTGTAACTGTCCCATTAATGTTGTGGTCCAAACTATTGATTAGTAAATCCTTTTTAATATGCATAATTTTTATACTATCATTAGAAAAGTATTAGGGAAAATGTGATAATAAAATATTATTTGAAAATGATAAAATAATAATCAAAGTTTATGGTATTTTTTAAACTAAAAAGTATACCTTGTAGCAAAGCTCTTATGATATGGGACCCTTTTATGCGGTCGTAGGAAAACAAAATGATGAAAAAATTATTACTTTTAATTAATTCTCTCACTGAAGAATTTTTCTATTAGAAAATTTTCATTTGGCCGGTTTTCTTGCATTTGTAGTACTGTAAGAACAAATGGAAAAATTAGATATGGTGTTTATATTTACTTTTAAAATAATTTTTTTATATATAATAAAAATATAAGCTTAAAAAGAAGAGGTAAGCTATCAAAGAGGAACTTTAGTATTTTTTGGTTTATTTTCCCTATATTTTCCTATTAGAGTAATAAAAAACTCATTTTCTTGTTCATTTTTAATCGGTTTTAAAGGTAAGAGGAATCAGAAAGAATCAAGAAGAAAAATTGCTGGGTCTCGAAAGGCACAAATGCCAATCACTCTCCATTAGGAAAACACTTCCATCCCAATTAATAGCATTGAAAGTAAAGTTTCTATGAAGGGAAACCCATTCCTAACAATCTCCCGGCTTCTCTCCTCCTTTTTCTCTCTCATTTCAAAACTTCTCAAACATTGATTTTAGTTCAAATCAGCCCTGTTTAATTGGTTCAATTTGCTTCTAACTTTCGTTTTCTTTTCCTCTTACCAAATCAAATTGAACAAAAAACGGAAGGCCAACCTACCCAGACACCATCTCTGGCTCTCCTCACCGATTTCATGAATTTATGATAGGATCAGCCCGGTGCCGTCAATTAGGTTTACGTCCGTCTCACCATTACTCTGATCTCCACTTCTCGCTCGCCCTTTAACAGCAATTATTCAAGACGCAGCCCCGTAGTGGCAAACGCTGCACGCTTCATATTCCAATCATAGAGATATACACACAGCGGGAGATGAAGATGACAACCGGGAATCGCCTTTGCAAAGCTTGTCGTTTATGATTCACGATCCATGTTCACCGGTATGTGAAGCCTTGTTGGGAATCAGTAACTGACATGGCTGTAAGAAACTGAGGAAGCACAAAAGCGATTTTACCTGCAAAGAGATCAATCGAATCTGAAGTTAATGGAGATCCGCTGTCGTAATTAATGGTAGAGTTAGCGATTGCCGTCAGTCAATCTATTGTTTCCATGCAGTGGACACAAACATCATCTACGAAGCTGATTGAACTGACATGGATGTAAGAAACTGAGGAAGCACAAAAGCGATTTTATCTGCAAAGAGATCAATCGAATCTGAAGTTAATGGAGAGCCGCTGTCGTAATTAATGGTAGAGTTAGCGATTGCCGTCAGTCAATCTATTGTTTCCATGCAATGGACACAAACATCATCTACGAAGCTGATTGATTTTTTTTAAAAAAAAAAATCATCAGAGAATGTTTCAAGTCTCAACCATAATAATCTGGAAGCGTGTTATTTAAGCAAATTTAAATTCAAGAGAGGATACTGCCTATCTTCATGGGTTGCAAACAGGAAACTACAACAGTTCCTTTTACCTTCAGGGATGTACTTAAACTCGAACCCGTTCGTATGCGTCAACGAATATTAGTCGGTGTTAAGTACATCCCTGTCCAGTGAACGCAAATCTGCTTCACACCATCACTGTAAGTATAATTCCATAGACGAGTTGGATTGTTAGAGAGTTGTGACTCCGTTGTTTCAACGTCCGTGTAGTTGCAGCTCAAAACTCTTAATTTCGTACCTTTCAGCATTCTTCCTTCTCTAAGAAATCCGCCGGGATCAATTAAGGACGTTTTATGCAACTACAAGATAGCGTGACCGTATTGTTCCATGCCCAAATACCAAAGAGAAGCTCAGAAATGTAGACTTCAGCAGAAAATACTCCATAAGATCAACAAGATTTTGTTTAGAACACAGAAAGTGGAGAAAAAAGAAGAAGAAGAAAAGTGAAAATGAAAACAAAGGAACTGTACTTTCAAATAGAGACAGACAAAACAAAACATATATAACAAAATACACCGGTTAAATCTCGTATTATATGTTTTAATGTGGATTACATGTACGCTACACCCCTTTCCCCTATGAGACTCAAAGCCCAATACCTCTCAAAAAAAAAAACCCCACCTGGCCATTCAATCCCGTGCATATATATAAACAACAAAAAATGGTCAATCTAAGTCAATCCATGTCCAACGAACATATATCAGCTTTTGACCATCACTGAAGGTACAACTCCATATATTTCATACATTTTATCCCACAAGTTTTTTTTTTTTTTTTTTGAGTAAAGATTTGTTATTAGAAAGATTTATTGTGTCTCCGTCGTTTTCACATCTGTGTAGTCGCAGCTCAAACTCTCTACTTCATACCTTCCTGCTTTCATCCTTCTCCAAGAAATCCGCCATATCTCAAGTAGGCTTTGCCTGGTTCATAGGTAAACTAGTATTTAAGACATTTCCAAATACAGCAAGCTTGACCCAAAATTTGCTTCAGAAAAGAATATGTGAGAAAAAAAGAAATAAATATTAAGGGAAAAAAGAAAGGACATGAGGGCTTTCTTTGACAACAGAAACCAATGAGGAGCATTCAAATGCAGACTTTAGCAGAAAGGACTCAACAAGATCAATAAAAGCAAACCGCACTTTAAACCCAACCTCTGATTTGTTTAAGATAAGTGGAATCTAAAGAGTATCGTAAGATAGTAAATGATACAAAAAATGAAGAGATATGGATCAAAAGGGAACTGTACCTTTCAGGTTGAATACTCCTCTTTGCAAGCATCAGTGTCAGAAAAACAGGAACCATTGCAGCACATAAATGTTTCAGGGTATGGCCACTAATAATATGGTGTGTCCATTCATATATTACTTTATCCGCTGCTTCCTCTATTTTAGCTAAAAGATAAAATCCTGCAAATGATAGAGTAGCACTACTAAAGGGATAAACAACAAAATTTGGCAGAAAACACTAGATACTTACACATCATAAATAAAAAAGTTATATCACAAGAAGAATGAGATAATGCAATACAGTTGATTTTTTTGGATGAAAATTTTGGTTAGGATTTTCAATTAAAAAAAGAAATGATTTGGACACGTATAATTAGATCCACCTGTGTGTAACTATACAGAAAAGAAAGCTTGTTTGAGTGTTTAAAGTTCAAGAAATTATTTGAGAATTCAAGAAAATTTTGTGATCGAAACAAAAGAGAAATTATATCAAGTTTTACGATACATTAGCATTGAAGACTACCAAAGTGTCACTCACTAACAAAAGGAAACAAATTTCTTAACATTTTCTGCATTTAACAAAACAATGGCTCCAAGTATGGTCAAAACTTAAAGGGAATACAACTCAAGGCAAGAGACAGCCAGGAAATGCAAAATATATATATGGAACCATATAAAGGTGAGATACAAGGTTATGTACTCCAAGCCGTCAATAAGCATGGCAGTTTCACTTCCTGTTTTTTGAATACAACATTCAGTGGTATGCAGACATCCTGAATCTGCTCAAAGAGAATAACTGAACTCCATACCAACAGTCTATTTAGAACATAAATAAACAACATTTCCTGAACCCCTTTTGACTAAGAGGGTGAATGTGGTCTTTTCCTTTCAGTTTTTGTCTATTTTCCTAAAACCATACACTAATTATTCATAAAAAAAAAAAAGTCAGAATTCGCAAGTCAGATACATAGAAGCACTAGCAATCACTAAGATTCTCCTCAGTAAGACAAAAAATGAAAACCAGTAAATCTTTCTTGACCAACACTTGTTTCTCTGGTGACAGAGTTGACAGCAAACTTACGGGAAAAAAACAAGGTGCAGACCTCTGACCAGAAAAAATATAGGTCTTCTGTTTCACTCTTTTATTAGATTTCTTTGGAATTACAACAAGGGCATATTGAGTCACTAGGGGAAAAACACATAAATTTTGAAGACAGAAACAGAGACAACAAATTTAGATAAGTTTGGTTCTAGAAGAAACCTGCTGCCCACAACCAGTACGATGAATGGGTATACATTGGAGGTAGTATGATAGCCATTACAGGTATAGCAATACAAGGAACAAATTGAATAACTGCATAGGGACGAAGATCGTCAAAGAACCTGCAACATCAAAAGAATGGACTGAATCTCACATCATTGAGATAACTGGCAGCTTATGTTTGTCAGTTTAAGCACTTGAGGTGCAAGAGGAGGGTAGAGAGAGAGAGAGAGAGGTATAAGTGGTGATGCTTGCCTCCAATATAGAATGCTTACAACACCGGCCAAGACAAGAGGTATAATTGATATGGTGCCAGCTTTCTCATCAATTCTTTCAATAACAAATAATGCCATGATTGACGTAAATGCAATAGTCATCTATCTCAAGGAAGCACAAATGTCAGATGCAAAAAAAGACAAACTGTACATAACTGTATTAACTCTGTGGAAGAGAAGAAATCAGCACTTAGGAAACAGCAAGAACAGGGATATTGAAGCCATAAGTTTCAAAAAACTATCAAAGTCATGCAGGTACAGAAACAAAAACTCGGACCTCTGCAACAAATAGGTAAATAGAAAATGAAGAAATGAACTTCTGGAAACATATTTGCAACCATCTGAAGCAAGTATAAGATAGTTTCTTCCAGCTACTTGCACAAGCAGCTGGGGTACTGTTCCAAGGGACTCAATTAGTTTAATCAATATAATTTCAAGGTTATACTGTTCGTGGAGGGACCTGATAATTACATCCTTCATTAGTACCATTTTTTTCTCTATATTCTTTACTTCAAAATTCATTGCCTCACCCAGCATCCATCTAAGTAAGCTGATTAGGACCAAAGATGTAGAAATCAAGTCTTATTTGTTATTCAATCATTGACCTATCCATATCATTTTTAAGCACAGCCATATGAATGTTACTTATTCTATCTATACTGATTCTTTTAGTGGTTTCAGTACCAGATCTTTTGCTGGGAATGTTAAATCCACAACCAATTTCATTGTCCAGAGTCTGTGTAACAAAGCTGTTTCATATTGGAATGAGGTAAATAATTACATTGAAGTGCACAATTTGTTGAAGATCACACGCATGCCCAAATACACGATTACTCTATTTATTTGATTCAATTTTCCTGTTATGGTGGTCAAATAAAACATTTGATTATTACATATAATAAAATGCTCAAAAATAAAAAAAAAAGTACCAAAAATGCACGATTTCCCTGTCCGGTCAAGGAGTTTAGCCAACACTGCTTTGGACAGATGCTTTACCATTTCACTTGAGGCATTCAAGAGGTCATGTGGTAAACATATTATCAGGAACATTGCAAGAAAATAACTTTTCTTTAGTGCATAGAGAAGCTCACCGGTAGACGATCCCAAACAAGGCGAGCATCATTCGGTTTGAGATGGTAATAGGAGGAACCAAAGGCAACAGCTGCTACCCCAACGAAAAAGCATGCCCAACCACAAATTTCACCTTGGAAGCTATTAAAATAGGGAAAAAAGGAATTTAATAATCAGGAAAAGCACATATGTCATAACCCTGATTCAAGCATCGGGTCTGAAAGCGTACCTCAGCTTAAAATAGTTCCTATGAAAACAAAGTATAAGACCTATGAGACCAACAATAAGAAACGGGAAATTTGAAACCACATTGAGCGTATTAGGTATGCCTGCAGAAAAGATTTAACAACAATATCAGAAAACCACGTAAAGAAGTGACAGCATGCAACAAATAGACAAAGGGCATATCAAATCCAACAACGGTTAAAGTAGTTGAACAGTGGACAGCCCATTACATACTGAAGTAAGACAAATGGAGGCATTTAGGTTTCTCAAGAGCTGCCGTAAAAGGTGAAGGAAAACATGGCTTTAATGTGCCCAGGACTGGAACATTCAGCTGAATTAAAAGAAAAAAGGAAAGGTCATTTGTCCAGTTCATCTCGTTTTAACGAGAAGAAAAAAAACAATCCACAGTCAAGTAAAAAATCCCAAATGTTTTGAAATAGGATATGGTGCAGAATAGAACTCTAAACGCGGAAAAAAAACGGCTCATCATTCTATTGACTTTGGTGATTGGCATGTAAAACCCTCATATCGCTCAACGCTCTAACATAAGAGCTCACAATGAACAGAGGATATCAATATAAAGAAACCGTCCAGTGAAACGACTGAAGAAAAAGAAAATTAAAACAGAGGGAAATTTTCAGAAGGATTACCGAAATATTCGCGCTTGTCCGCGAAATCGTGATATGCTTGTGACTGGGGAATCGCAGGAGTAACAATCATCAGCACCAGAAAGAGGACTGTGGCAGCTGCCCACGCAATGATCGTTCTTCTTTTCATTTTTCCCTCTTCCGATAGAAGAAAAATTAACAGATTGAATACCTAACCGAAGCAGAAGGTCCTGAACCATTTATGCAGATCAGGTGGTTCCAGGCGGTTTGGCAGCATAGCTGCAGCGACGTTCGGACTTCAAACTCCGAGACCAAAAAGAAGAAAGCGATCGAATAACGGGGCCCACTCAGAGCAGAGTCAGCAGCAGACGTGGGTAGCTCTGACTGCATGTCCATTCAAGAGGCAACCACTTCCTAGAGCAAAATAAATAAATAGTAAACAAGAATAATGAGAGTAAATTAAATATCTAAAAATATCTTTTAATAATTTTATTTAAATTTTTAATTTTATACTATATTTTTTATTTTCTGCTTCCTTTTAATTTATTTATTTTAAATAAATAAATAGTCTAATTTTTTTAGTGTTCTTACTTATTTTCAATCATTTAATTATTTTAAATATTTTTAGGGTTCAGGGAATATCTTATTTTTCTAATATTTATCTCTTATTTTAAATATTTTCATTTTTCCATTTTCATCCACCTCTTTGTTTTTATTAAATTTTGTTTCAATTTATTTTTTAATTTATGTTCTGTATCTTCTTCTTTTTTGCATCTTCTGGACATTAATTTCATTATTTTCTATTTAGTACATATTATTTATATATTTTTTTCTTTTGAACTATGTGGTTTTTTTATTGTTTCAAATTTATAAAAAAATGTGTTCACTTTATATTATTCTATTACTAATTAATTTTTTGAATATTTTTTGTTCCTCATTATATATTAATTTTTTCTTAATTTATATACTTAAATAATTTAATTAATTATGTATATTTATAATTTTTATATTAATTTGATTATTTACTATTAATTAATGTTTTCCTAAATATTTTTGTTTTCCATTTTTACATAGTTAATTTCCTGTCTTATTTTTTATTTTATTTTTTTCATTTTCTAATATATTTTTATTTCTTTTAAACTAATTAATTTTTTACTTAATTGAATTAATTTTATTAAATTATTTTAAATTCCCTCGTCTTCCTCCCACGGACTACAAAAGCCCTCTTCTTTACTCCCCGAGGTCCTTTCGTTCCGCCCGAGTAGGCTATTTATTATATTTATTAAATTTTATTACTATATTAAAATAGATATTTAAGTTTGGTAAATAAAATATAGTTACAATATACATTTCATCAATTGATTAATTTCAATTTTGTGAAAATATATTATTAATTAATACTACGCCATATTACGTTTTTAATAAAATAATTCTTTATTTACTCATTATATATATTTTTTATTTTATGATATTAGTGATTTAATAGTGGTAATATTACGTACAAATATATAGTGTATTAAAGTTATGATTAGATCAATTTTTCCTCTTAAATTATTTATTTTTAGGTTATAGTATATCATATGTTATTAATAAATTAATAGCTAAACATATTACTTTTATTTTTGTTATTTATAATGTTATTTATTTATTACTTATAATTAATCATATGCGTATTTTATTGGCTCACGTAATTACCGTATTAATGCACAATAACATATCTAATTTAATTAATAAATATATTAATATATTTAAATTATACATTAAATGAGTTATTCTTGTAGTAATAATAATTGTTTTACCTAATTTGGGGTTCAAAGATTATGTTGTAATTATAAGTGTATTGTACAGGTTTAGGAGTTCTCTTGTTTTTTATGTTTTTCTAATGAGTGGGCACTATTCACTAGAAACTGTTTTCCTGTACATAAAGGCGTTAACACTAACACCAAATGCGAAAATGATCTTTATGTACATAACTGACATGATCTTCATGTTAAACATGAACTTGAACTTCAAAAATCCATTTGAGGGACTAACCCTCTCTTAGTATCATCCGTTGCGCAAAGATTTATTTCAGAGCAGGGTGCCCAGATTGCAATGATACTTAAAATCTCACATTAGAATTACACGATACCTCAAGTATCCACAAAGAAAGATCAAAAACCAGTTTCTTCACGGCATTTGGAAATGTATACTCTACAACATGTTACACAGGAGTGAACTACGGAAATCTTCTCCTGAAATGGGTAAAAACAAATAGGAAGAGAAAAAAAGAAATTTTAAATCATACCTGTACACAAACAATCAGGACGGACAAAGCCATTGCAATGCCTAGCAATTCCCCTAACGTACAGAGTTTATTTTACAGGGCATGAGAGACCATCTTCCTCCATTTAGTATCAACAAGGTTCAGCCTGAACTTTTGCATGATAGGCTACCCAAAAATTCAAATTTATCTCAACGCTTCTGTTTGGACCGGTCCATTATAGTGCTTTTGCAAGGATTTTGGAAGTATAGCGGATGAAGCTTAACCCGTTCAAGGACTTGATGAAGATTTACTGTAGGGTAACTGCTTACCTCCTTGTTCGATTGCATCTCTCCATTGTCTGTATCTTACTCCAAGCTTATCATAAGAAACAGGCCAGTTCCAAACATTTGCTCCATTAATCATTCGCTCTTGTTGACCAACCACAAGCCGTAAATCCTCATTCAAGACCTGTCTCCAGAATGCAGAGCAAGAAGCCACGAAATCATTAACAAAACTGAAGGAAAAGAAGCATTTGCAACTTCTTTATTGTCACAAAGTATGACTATCATCTTCTGAAAAGCTCTACAAATAAATAGAACATGCTGAGACCAATGAGCCAACAGAAACCGTTGCTTCAAATCAAATATTAACGATATAGTAATAAAATTCATCAAAAAAGGGAACACTTCATAATTCAAGAAAAGGGAAACTACTGGAAGCATAACCGGTACAGTAAAACCGTGCTGCTTATCAATGCTTAGAATTACTTCCACTGACACAGATCTAACAAGAACTAGGAACCTAGGTCAGCCAATTTTATGGTCTACACAGAAAAATAAGACAAAAGACTTGCTTGCATCTGGCCTCTACATCAAAAAAACCTGTTTAGAAGGCCAGTATGACAATATATTTCAGACAGCACTTTGTGCTCTCTTTGCTGCTAAAAATCTTACCTAAAATGTTGTTTGAGTTACTTCTAACATTTGCACATTAAATTAGTTGGGAATGAAAATGGTGTAGAGAAGGTTGAGGTGAGCTCAATATTTTTACCTGCTCAGCAAAATACCTCCACAGGATGTGCATAAAAGGTATATGCTGCAATATCGGGGCAAAGTCCAGAGACATTCTATACAGCAGCCTCGTCTTGTTTCTAGACGAAGGTAGGCACACATGAAGCTGATGCAGATGTGTTGAACATTGGCTGGTATTCTGGCCTTCCAGTTTTCCAGGCTTTGAGATACCAATAGTCGAGAGAACCATACAAGGAGGCCGGAACTCCATATCAATAGGGTAGGGGTCCCAGTAACCTTGAAGGCCAGATGTAGGAGTCAAGAATTTCACCAAGCTGGAAATCCAATAAGTGCCAAAATAAATAAAATATTCTCAACTTTTTTGAAAGTTAGTTGAACCATCCCAACTTGATGAAAATTGCAATTACTATGTACTAGTATTTAAGTGCAAGGCATGTATTTTAAAGAAAATATCATGCAGAATCAGATCATAGGCTAATCAGCCCTACAGATCAATAAAAAATATTTTAGAACTGGAATAATTAAGGCAAACCTTGGTACTGTCCAACCCTTTGCAAAAGTGGAAGTGTGTGTAAAAGGAGCATGAGCAAGGTCCAGCAAATTATCTAGAAGAAGCCCATGTTCAACTGGCAGTTCCATAACAATCTACATGACAAATCGAAGTAAGTGACAGTTAAGTATATTATTTACTTCAAAACTACTACAGAGACATCAAGAGTAAAGAAAATGCATTGCTACCTCAGCATGGATTTTGAACCCCTCAGGAGGTTGAAGTGATGGAATATCAGCCATTGGAGGTGCATCACCAGGCCAGATCCAGATCATGCCTTCTTTCTCAAAGCATGATAATGAACGTATTTTGACATTATGCAACCGAGTTGATGGCATTTTCTCACATTTTCCATCAGTTGAGTACTCCCAGCCTGACAGAATTTCACTGAACTCATAAAATTTCAAATAGTAGACCACAACTTAACTTTTATGTGCCCCATTGGAGACCAATCATGATCTTTTTATTAAGGGCAGGAGTTCAATTCATGAACAAAATTTCAAACTGCAAGCTTATTGATATACTAACCATGATATGGACATTGTATCCGGCCCTCATTAACTGAGCCAAGATGCAGAGGACATGCTCTATGCGCACATGTATTCTGTACACAACCGGGTTTTCCATCCTTTCCACGAAATAGTACCCAGGGCTCCTCAAAGCAGTCTATAGGAATCTGTGAAGAAGAAGTAGGCTACATTATACACATCAATGTATTAGAACCTTATCTTATCCAGTTACAAAATAAACATTGTCTTACCATGGTGTCATCCTTTAGATCATTTGAGAATGCCACAGGATACCAAAAGTTCTTCAAGTTAGGATGGTAAGGTTGGGTGGGGCCTGACACGTTTAAACTTTTTCGAGGAGTTTTTGGTTTTAAAGTGTCTTTAGAAGATGAAGTGCTTGGAGGAGATTGGTCAGATTCATGTACATTGGGGTCTTGTAATAGTCTATCATTAACTAAGGTTTCCATGTAAGCAAGCTTGTCTAAGGCAGTTTCAACCCTTGCTTCAGATATGTGAACCTGTCACAAAAACAAATAGGTCAGAGATTTGTTTCTTAATCACCATTTTATAGTCCTAGTTAAGGAACTGTTGGTAAAGTGTGGCTCCCATAGAAACAATTGAATCAATCAGTATGATGTATTAAGAGAGAAAGGATTATTCAACTGAAATGCAAGCAAACCTGTCTATGAGCTTGAGCCAACTCTCCTTGTAACTCGGCAAGCTCTTTTTTCATGGTACCAATTGATTTGTAATCGCGAGCTAAAGGATTGAGAACCTCCACCACCTGCAAAATAGCAGTTAGAAAGATACATACAAACAAGCAACCATGACTGAAGTCAAATCATAGAAAAGTTATTTATTTTTGTGATTATGTCATGGTAAAAGTATCACCCAAATAAACAAAACAAAGTCGTAATAAGAAATTAATTTGTTGATTCATCTAAAAAAATTGTACGGTGAAAGAGCACATCTTGAAATCAAGTATGAAAGATGAAGAATAAATGCCAAAGACTGAGTAGACCACTTTGCCGGCAGTCATCTCATTCAGTTGAACCATCCAATACTCAACAGACCCAACCTGAAAATTTTGCATGAATAATCCAAACATCTTAAATAATAAGCAATTGTCACATATGAACTCTTATGAGTTCAGCAAAGCGGCCATCACGAAGACAGCTAGAGCATCCATTAACGATTACTCTTGACTGAATGATATTAACTGAAGCACAAAAAAAAAAAAAAAATGACTCTATTCAGAACCTTTTTCATCCAGTAACTGTTTCATGAGGTTTTCCGCAGTCAAAGGAGATTGGAGCCAAGCTAATTTTTTCTTTCGCTCAAATTGTTTATTCTGCACAACCGAGATTGCATGCTCCGTGTCTCTTATCCATCATAGAGCCAACGGATCCATCTTCAAACCAAGCATGTGAAGCAGTCTGAACATTTGTCCGGTAAAAAAAAAAAAAAAAGTGGAAAATGCAGAGAGAGTTGCAACAGTTGGGCTACTAAGAAGCCCAGAAACTTCAGACAACTGATAGAAGCAGTATTTAGGAAATCCATTCACTTACGCGGCATCCGTTCCAGATCAACATTCATGCAGAATCAGGAGCCAGCTCAACAAGGTTCAAGGCAACAGATAGCCCAAGGGAACCCCTTTAATAGCACCAATACAGAGTTCAATTTCAACAATAGCGAGTCATAAAAGATGTACCTTCTCATGAAGAAGCATGATGGTGAGTAGATCCTGACGAGCTCTCCAATCACAGTATTGGATATCAAACCTCGCCACCTCAATCGCTTGATACACATCCAAGAACTTGCCCTTACTCTGCGGAACTCTAAGCCCGGGGTCCTCCACATCAAATAAGGGACCCCATCCACTTAAACTCTTCTTCTCCAGACCTCCGCCTTCCTCTCCAAATATAGCAAAAACACCGAACCCTCCTTTAACAACACTCTGCAATTTACAAAACGAAAATGACCCAATTAGACAACCACCCGAACCAACCAAATAGATACTCCGCAGCGTCGATAAACGACAGTTCCGAGCTTACCTTCTTCGGATTTAATCTAATTTTCGACCGGAAGAGAGAGAACGGGAGAGAGAGAGTAGAAGAAGATGTCATGGCGTTGCCGTTCTCTGCAACAAAAAACAAGAAAGCAGAGGAGGAAAAAAAGGCGGTTTTATTACGTGAGTAGTATTTTATTTTCGTGGACGTCTTCAGGTGGAGACGATAAGAGGTTGGCGTTGGACGCGATCTCCACTGGCCTCCCAACGATTGCCACATGGAAACGTCCATTATGTTCGTGGCGGCTCGGCAGTCGGCTCTGCGGTCCCCACACGTTGGTTTGTGTCCGCAAGTATATTGCCACGTGGCAAAATATATCTTGCCAGATCGGATTGGACGATATCCCCTATCTGGTTTTCGGATTTGTTTTTTAAACCGTATTTCTGTTTTCAATAAATGAGTTTTGAGTGGAAATGGGCGCGAGAAATGGGCGGTTGAGATTGCGTGGAGAAGTCTAGAGAGAGATTATCGGGACCGGAAGGGACTTAGCGTATATCTCCTAAAATTATCTTCCAAAGCTTACGTTGGGTTTTCACAAGTTTAATAATTTTAACCGAGTTCGAGTTTTAATATTTATTTAAAACTTTTTAAAAAATACATGTCTCGAGTTGGAGCTCCAAAATACATTTAAAACTTTACAACAAATATATGTTAAATAAATTGTATATAAAATTATGCATATATTTTACATAAAATTGGGCATAAAGGTGGCATCGAATCCGACTGACTCTGAAATTTCCTACGTTCGAGCCAAGTTTGATTTAAATATTTTGAACTCGAGCTCGTGACCCTAGCCTCAAGCCTAAAATTGTAATCGAGCTTAAGCCTAATGATTTTAACCGAGTTCGAGCTCTATCTCTAGTCGAGTTAGAGCTTAACCTACATTTAATACTCTATATAAAATATATGTCAAATAAATTATATATAAAATTATGTATACATTACTTTCTTGTGTTAGTGTTTAATGTGTACAATAAAAAATTTAATGGAAAGTAGAGAATAATTTTATTAATGAAATACTATGATAGATTTAACTTTATTAAGATAATTTTATTTTATTTTTATTTAAAAAAAATATGATAAATAATTTATATTTTTTTAAAATAAATATATTAAATTAATTAAATTAAAAAATAATATACCTAAACAAAGACAATATCTAAATTATCACTCTTAAATGTTTATATTTAAAATACTCTTAAAAGTCATAAATATATCAAGTAAATAAATAGGGTATATTATTAATAAATTAAGATAGATTTTTGTTTCGTCTAAATTAATACATTAATTAAAAAAATAAAGATATTAATTTATTTAATTATAAAAAATATAATACTTAAACAAAAATATTTAGTCTATATACTTGATCAAATTCTTACTTTTATTATATATTAATGATCGTTTTTAAATTAATAATATAATATAATATTAAAAATTATTAATATTATA
This sequence comes from Aristolochia californica, assembly GCF_029961685.1. Taxonomy (NCBI): domain Eukaryota; kingdom Viridiplantae; phylum Streptophyta; class Magnoliopsida; order Piperales; family Aristolochiaceae; genus Aristolochia; species Aristolochia californica. The sequence goes on along the minus strand of NW_027181992.1, from coordinate 4,561,510 downwards.
AATTAATAAAATAATATAACTATTTTCATTAAAATCTAACTAAATTAACTTAGTCTCAGCGTCGAGCGTGAGTAAAAGTGAAATTTTTTGAGCCACTTTGCCTATTGGAAACTGTATTGTACACTGCATCTCACCCCCGAAAATATTAAAGAAATAATTGTACATAAAAATTAGAAGCCGGAAGCTAGAGACCCTGTCTGTCGCCGAAGCAAGTACAAGTAGGGACGTGGAAGTTTCAAAGTTGCGCTGTACTGGAAGTCACAGGAGGAGTTACAGAGGAGTGTTCAACCCAAAGAACGGGCGACTTTCATCCTCTCCCGATGGTCACGAATATAACCACGAGGGTTATTTTCGAATTCCCTTCTGGATATATGACCCATTTCGCCAGGTCTCTTCATCATTTTCTCATCATCCTCCTCCTCAGCAGATGCTCCCATTATCAGCAACGCACCCAAAGATACAATGCCAATGCCGGCCACCGCGACGAACGCTACTTTCCCGACCATCCGCAAAATCTTCTTCTCCCTCTCTGCAACTGCGCGTAGTTGTCATCGGCGGACGGGAGGGGCTCGGCGGTGACGCGGGGGAGGAAGAATTTTTCCTCGCTCTTGCTCCCGCCCTTGGTCCCGCTCCCGGGGACCAAAGAAGACCAAAAGAGAAGTTCTGAGACTTTCTTGGGAGCAAAGATAGGATCAAACTCATGACAGAATCAGAATCGTAGGGTACATAGGAAGAATCACATGCCTCAGTGGTAGCCTCGATTTCCCAAGTTTGACTTGTTAGCTAATAAACAGATTAATTAATTGGTTAATAGTTGTTTTTATTTAATATTATTGTACGCCAATGGAATAAACAGTATCAATGGAAGTGTTTGCCAACGAAATAAACAGTATCAATGGGTCGGATTAGGATTACACAAACTCTAATATGAATTCACTTCTTTGTCATCTAATTCATGTAATTGTATTCGCTCTAATTCTTTCGAGATAAAAAATGTTGAATGAATAAAATAATTTAATGAAGCGCTCGGGATGCGTAAAAGTCAGAGGCGCCCCGGTGGCGTCAGCTAGTCCACGAGGCAAACCAGTTGCGGCCAGACTCGGACCGGTGGATCTTCGTATCTGTCTGAAACGCCGTGTCAGCAATCTGGATTCACGAGTGCGGAGCGCGTAATACTTTTGGCCCAAGCAGCTGGACGGCTGCCATCTCTCCGCTCTCCCTCCGTGTAATTCTGCGGAATCGCAAGAAAGGAGATAGCCAAGCATGGAAGGCACCTCTGAGTGAACGCGGCGTCATCTTGCTATATACTTTCTGAGCTCATGGAGCTGAGGACACTGCGGCAACGAAGGAAGAAGAAGTGGAAGTCTCTCAGCCTCCCACTGACAAATAGCGGTGATCGATTTATTTGTGCCCATGGCACGAGGAAGACAAGATACGGCAGTTTTCTTTTTCGCCACTCTCGTCTTGTGGTTCGTCTCGGTTGTGTTTGAGGTCGTCTTCAACAGAAGGAGGGAGCTCCTCGCTGTTGTTGCTGGCTGCTGCTTCTTCCAAATTGCTAATTGGATCATTCGGTTCTCGCTCTCCAGGGACCTTCTTTTTGTTAATACCAGTGTTTCTTTGCTTCATTCCACTATTACTTCTGTTTCCGGTACTGCTCTCTCCTGCTTTTTTTCTGGAATATTTTAATTTCTGACTTATATTAGGTCTATAGGACATATTTCGTTGATTATTTTATGTGGTTCATTGTTTCTGAATTATGCCTGCGTATGAGTTTGATCAGAATGTTTGCTGTTAGCTTCTTGTGGATTTTTTTTTTCTTTCTGTTGATGAATGTTTGATTTGTTTTTGTCTTCAGCTTATGAGCGTAGTTTCACTTCTTCTTAATAGATACACGAGTAGTGGGTACCAAGGAACACAGAGACCATAATGTTCTAAATTTTGCTCCAGGATGTCTTGAAGTAATCTTTTAGGAGGTTCAATTTAGGGATCCCGTTTTTAATTTGTTTTATGCAGTCATTTATCGGTGGATTGAGTCTGTTCTTCAATTGCCGCCCAGAGAGTTTTTTCAACGAGTGTATGCATGCTTAATCAATATTGTGGAAAAAAAGAAGAACTAAAGTGCTCTTGACTATTCTTTCGGTGGCAGTTTGGATTTCTCGTCCTTTCTTTTTTGTTCTTTTATTTTCTCAAGTTGTCTCATTTTGCTTGGGATGACCACTTGGGGTTTGTGATGACTTTCATCTTGCTTCTTAGTTTGTAACTGGTTATTGTGACACTTTCTCTTGTACAGATCTACTGATGCAACAAAAATCTCTATCACACATGAATTAATGAGTATAGAAATGAGACTTTCTGAGTTATTTGCATTTGCTTGAACTCCTTCCTGAACATGGTAGAATACCTATGAGATAATTAACGATTCTGTATCATTTTATCTTCATTTTAGTTGATATGCTTGGGTGACTTAACTTTCTCTTCATCGTCAGAAGTTGCAAATATATGTTGCAAATTCAATATACATGTTGAAGCTGGATTTGCAAATCGAACGCTTTAGCTTCATTCTCAAACCGATCCCAGTCTCTAACTTACTTTTCATGCTTTCTTATCTTCATTTTGTTTTATTATTTTTTTTTCTCTGGGTTGAAGGATCTGAACATGGAGCCCAAGTGCCTTCATTGTCATGTTTATTTTCCTATCACTGATAGATTATATGGGTTGTTGAATCAATTTAGAGTGCCTACTCTCTTGTTAACCCATTGATTTATGTGTATCTCGAGCTATCTTTTACTCCAACAGCCCTTCATGATGATGATGGGAAACCGCCGGTTGGGTTGGTCCAACCAAGAAAGGCAAGGGAGTTTTGGACCAGTAGGACAGATGTCCGCCCCTGCATGAAGAAGTTGTGAGATGGGTGTTAGACATTCCAGAATGGACCCCTATTTAAAGCCCAGACCTGATTCGATCATACACGATTGAGTTGTGAAAACTTCTAGATTGGTATCCTACATCTGAACTGAATACTTTCTGGTTAAAGGATCTCTTTCTAGTTGCTTTGGAACAATTAGGAGATTCTCTGGGAGTAATCAAACTAAAGTGTGAAAACCATAGCTTGTTCCCTGGCTTGTAAAGGATGTCTGGATAGATTGCCTTCCTAGCAATACCTAGTGCGTTTTGCATCGTTCTATCTTCTTCTTTTTTGTCAAAGGCCTTGAAGTGTGAAAGCCTTTGTTAAGTGGCTCTTCCTCATCCTAGTGGGAGGTGGCAACACCTTTATGCTGCAAATTCTTTACTTCCATGAGGGTATGGTATTCTTCCTTATTCATATTTTTGTATGCGTATCACAGTGGTTAGTTGGCATTTGATGGTTCCTATACTTTTCTTTTTCACGATGACCCTACGGCCTACAACATTTCTGCGACTAGGCCGAAGCCTTTACCAAGACCATCTGCAAATAATAAATAAAGAAAATGTTTCAAGAAAAAGAAACAAAAAGGGTCTGGATAGATGGAGATAGATCTGATCCAGATAGTACCTTATCTGGTCCAAATCTTATGCATTTACAGCCTAGATCGCAATGGTCCATAATCTGCTCTAGGACGGTAGCAAATTGGTGTTTCAGCTAATATATTTTGGACAATGGATGCAGCCATGTAGATCAATCTGTAATGTTGATGATATATTTCAGTTGTGTCACCCAATGCATATTGGTTTATCACTTCATTTTTATGGGTTTATGGTATAAGAGTTATGGCATGATCTGCATTTTAGAACTACTATTTAACCTTTTTCTTCTTTTGTGTTATAAACCATTTCTTCTTCTCTTTTCCACTGCCTAAAACTAGTCTTTGGATTTCTTGCAGTGGTTCTTGTTCTAGTAAATCAATGGATGAGAAGTGGTCTGACCAACATGTTTGATCACTCACAGTTATTTAGTGGCAATTGGCCTGGCGCATACACTGCCTTATGTTTCTCATGCGGTTACTTTGCTTATGACCAATTGGATATGATACATTACCATCTGTATAGTGGCTGGATTCCTTCCATTCTTGCTCACCATTTGATATTATTGGTTTGCTTCACCCTTGCTTTGTATCGAAATGTCACCGTCAACTATCTTGTTCTCACGCTTGTCTGTGAGGTATGTTGAATCTTTTTCTTCAAACTCTATTCGCTTAAATGTTACAGAAAAAAGAACAAAAGGAAATTGAAAAGAACAAAATTAAGATGTTTCTCCATGTGTGTTTGTTGTTACTTATGTGTATGTTTTGATCTGCTTTAACCCCATGGAATCTTCTAAACACAAAGTACAAAAAAAGTATCCAAGTTTCCATCTTTAATATTTTGTAATGTATTTTTTCGTCAAATGCAAATTCCATAGTGACCTATATTGCTTGATTATAGTTAAAGCTATCAATGGACAAATCTGAATTCACTATTAACTAACTGCTTGTTCCAAATATAGATGTGAATGTATATCCGATGAATATTCCTGTCAGTTTAGGAACATGTCAGGTCCAATTTATACTATTCAAGTATGCAAGTCTCTACATATATGTGTTAAACGAAAAGTTAGAAACTGTAGCCAGTGACAGCCTAAATTGAGATAATGGTTTGCCATGTCTCAAAGAAAATAGGTGGCCAGACAGGATAACAAAGTTCTCTTTCTCTTTCTCTCTCTCTTCATCAGAAAATGCTGCAGTATCTTTTGCGTTGCATCACTTCTTCCTACTTGCTTACTACGATGATAATGCATCATTTGTGGATCCAATCTGGATTGATACCCAGACGAACTGAAACCAGTTCCAGATCCAACCTACTTGCAGTTGACCAAAGTTGATTGTGCTAACCTGACTGTAATCCTTGAGTTTTTTCTTGAATAGTGCTCTATATATCATTATCATCTTCTTGGTGTCTCTACTGATTATGCATCTTTAGTGAGAATAATCTCTTCTTTGATTCACAGATGCACTCTATCTTTCTGCACGTAAGAAAAGTGCGTCGCATGGCTGGAGTTTGTGATGCAGAGAGTAAAATAGTGAGAATTGAATGGATCCTGAATTGGATTACCTTCTTTTTTGCGCGACTTGGATGCCATATATTCATAACTTACAAACTAATCATAGATGCCTTGAAATTTGGAAGTGGTGTTGAGCTCCCACTTGCCTTATTTGGCATGGCAGGCATGAACTTACTTAACTTGTTTCTCGGGCAGGATCTCTTTAAAGCATACAGGAGAGAAAATCTCAGCACGCATGGGGTCCGGAAGAAAGATTGATAGGTAGTTCCACTCGTATATATCGAAATCTCTTTTTTATATGCAATATTGTGCAAAGAAATTTATGGTAGCTTTTACGTGACAGATGTTATCCTGTTATATATGTTGGACTGAGAATATGTGTAGCTTATTTCATTCAGTAATGTTGGTTTATTGTTATATGGAGCTCTTGACTATGTTGAAATGCTGGTTTGTTAACCATCTTAGGCTGTGCTCAGCAGCACAGCAAGTGGAGAGAAGAGCAAACGAAAGAAATAAGATTTCTACTCATGTTTGGGAGAGAAGAGAAAAGTGCTCTGTGAATGGTCAATTCATTTTCAAATTCATAGCTCCGACAAAGATAGACCCTTCTCTCAAGCTGTTTTTCCTTTCGTTCTCGTACCAAATGCTCCATTTGTAGATCTCAGTTATATCCAAATTCTGTAGAAGACAGCAGAAGGCTGACAAGGCCTATTTATGTTCAGTTCAGTAACGAACATTGCCAAGTGATAATAGATAGATATCAGGTCTACTTTCATCATACTGCAAAAAATGCCTGAGAGAAAAAGACAGGTCCTACCGGGAGTCGAACCCAGGTCGCTGGATTCAAAGTCCAGAGTGCTAACCACTACACCATAGAACCTTCGGTAAAACAATTCTCAGAGTTAACAATATATTTATTAAGTTCGACACGACACTAGATCATCTTTTCACCTTTTCTTAAAAGAGAGCAGCAAAGTAAAAACTCTCTAAGTCGCCATTGCGGTTGAAAGCAACTAATAGAAGCAGAGAGGAGGAGGAAGAAACCGACAAGCAGAAGAAAAGAAAACGCGCCTGGCGTTGATTGCCGCAGAAAGGACACAGATACCATTTTTATCATTAAAACTAAAGAAGATAAAAAAAAAAAAAAAAGGGAACTCTAATCACCCAAACCATCTACCCTCTTTAGCTTCCTGTGCTTGTAGTCTCCTGTAGTCCTGTTTACGTTTGAAATATTCCGACAATGCAGACTAGATTCCGAACTTTATCACGTTACACTTTGTAGTAGATTGTGATTATAAGCCAAACACCCATCAATTCAGCTTTAATCAGAGCATCAAGACCAACAAATAGTTGGCACTTGTCCAAATAAGGTTTTCACAAGAAATTTTACTCTTCAAAGATTTTCAACTTGAACGCTAGTTCTACTCCGAGAAAACAACTTCCCAATCCCATTTCTAGCTTTCTCTACACCATGATTTCCAGAGGACGATGAGGATGAAGATGAAGGCGGGGAGTCTTCTTTCCCATTCTGTGAGGGGCCAGGCCCACCAACTAGTTTTGGGATTCCAAAACTGGAATGTGATACTTTCGTTTCTGCACCTCTGTGTGCCAGTGATAGGCCATTGAGCTCTGGCATTTCAGGATCAAGCAAGAAGTCTTCCAGGCTTGCTAGTGATTTCAGTTGTCGCCCGAGAGAAGCTATTGTCTTCTGACACTCAGCGAGCTTTCCAGCTGCCACAGCAAGCTCCTTCTCCTGAATACATACACAAAGTTACGAATGACCATCACATGTATAAAACGCTCATGATAAAGTTGATTTAGCCATAGAATCCTTTCATCAAATGAATGAAACTTAACATTAAAAGAACCCAAAGATATAACTGGGAAAGAAGTGTAACCTGTTTTAACTTTAATTCACCATTTGCAGTAGCTACCAAACGAGTCTCAGCCTCCCTTTTCCTTGAAATCTCTTTTTCTAGATTTTGATACTTTGCCTTAATTTCTGCGGACAAGGTCTTCTCTAGTTGAACGTCCATCTGCAGATTCTGACACTCACTCTTGATTTCTTCAGATAGTGCCTTCTCACGTTCAAGCTCAGCCTCCAAATGCTCATACTTGGCCTTGATTGCTGCTGACAATGTTCTCTCCTGTTCGATATCCATCTCTAGGGAGCCTACCTTTGCTCTGAGCACCTGAACCTCAGCATCTGCTGCTTCAAGCTGTAACTGAACCATCTTTCTGCTTGTATTCACACCCTCAACTTCCTTCTCACTAGCCTGCTTCAAATCCTTAATTAGATCCAGCTCTTTTTGCAACCCCACTATCTGCTCCTCAGCTTCAACTAATTGAGTTCTTGATTTCTCGAGCTGATCATGAGTTTCATCTAAAGCCCTCCCTAGATCTGCTTTCTCCACTTCCAACCTTTGCAGTTTCTCTTCCAGTTCAACAGCTCTTTGAACCACAGCTTCTAATTCAGATCTAGAAGGGCTGCTGTTCCTAGGACTCTGCTGCTTAGTAGCGCATCCTTCCTCCTCATGCAAGTTCCCTTCTTGTGCCTCAGGTAGAGCCACCAACCTCTCCATTTCTAAGAAATCATCCATAAGGCCGAACTCTGAGGAAGAGGCTGTCAGGTTTTTGTTGCTTGCCTTTTCACTTCTGAATTGATCAAGCCCAACAATAAGAGCTGAAGCCCAAGAATCCGAGCAGCTTGGTTCACACTCATTCAATTCCACATTACCCATTTTGCAAATGTCTGTTTCAAGTTGGTTCAACCGGTCACCACAATCTGAATGACTATCAGTAAGAGACTCCACATAAGCAGAAGACACATGCCTCTGCTCATTACCAGATGAAGAAGCCTTACGTGCCAAGGCTCTCTGTCTTCGGCACTCAGCTTCAAGCTTGACCACCTTCTTTATGCTCTCTAGATGCTGCTTACTAGCCGTTTCAGCTGCATGGGTGCTCAGATCTCTTTCCAAAGTCTTAATCTTGAGTTCTTCAGATTGCAAAAGGAGCTCAAGTTTAAGGGCCGAATTCTCTTTCTCTGCTTCCTCAAGCTTAGACATGAGGTCAAGATCAAGAGAAGATGAAGAGGCTTCAGCTTTTGCAGCCGCAAGCTGAGTCTGGAGTCCACTGAGTTGCGTTTCCAAATCTAGTTTCAGATATTCAAATTCCTGCACTTTATTTGCAATGGCTTCACGAATCTTCAGCTCTTGCTCCTCTCTTGCATGCCTAAGCTGTCTCACACATTCCTTGAGGGCCCCATCAAGATGGCAAATGCGTTCTTCTAGAGCATTATTCTTCTGGACTGTAGCTTCGAGTTGCTGTTTTAAAATCGCAGCTTCCTTTTCCACCTTCTCCCAACCTAGAAGAGTTACATCCAACAAAAAATAAGAAAAGGCATTAAATAATAATTCATATGTTGCCCCCACAGTTAAGGAGAAAAAAGAAGATTTCCCCCAATTTAAGGAACAGCAGAGAGAACTATGCATCCAAACTGCAACTGCAATCTGGGCTATTACATGGGTGACTCATTCCCTATGGTTTAGGATCCATTTGATCAATCTGAAGACTCATATCAGTATATGCATCAGCCCGATGTGAAATCAAAGGGTCTTCACAGATTGATAGACCCAACCATTCTTCAAGACCTCTTACTGTTTTTGACAGACCCAACCATTCTGTTTATCCTGTTGGAAGCAAAATAGTATGATGGCCAACCGACATCATCCAGCCTTCATGATTTTCAAGCAACAAAACAACCCCATGGTTAAAGGTGGTCCAGTGCAATTCATAAACTAAAGAACTTTCATCAAGTGCAATCATATGCTACACCAATCTGGCCATCAATTCATTGTGAACAAAGAGTAACAGGTTGAACTATATACCTGTAACAGCTTCTTCAGCGACCTTGGCATGTTGTTTGACTAAATCTTCTTTTGCCCTTATGTTCAGAAGAGCAGCAGATAGTTTCTCCGTCAATGTCTTCTCAGCATCTGATAGTTTTTCCATCAAAGGCTTCTCACTGTCTGAAAGCTTCTCATATGAATTTTTATCACTCTCATTGGCATCACTGCCCGAAGGACTTGATGAAACTTCTGGTGATTGAGCCTGATTAGGAGAAGCCCTCAATGCTTCCTGCATCACCAATCAATGATTCCTAAAGAGATCAATACAAAATTAAATTAAACCCCACAACCCAAGGACAAGGGTTATACGGTAATACCTTCCTTTTAAACACAATATCAAATAAATCTTGAAGAGCCAGGTTCCTTTGTTATAAAGAGAATTGTGGATGCAAGTTACTAATGCTTGCAAGGCATGCACCTCTAGTATTTGTGTTACCTCATGACTCTTTTCCCATTTTGACAAGGGGAACAAAAAACAAAATTATGTTTCAGACTTGATGCTTAGCTAGATAATAGGAAAGATAGTTCATAAAATGCAATAGATGAATCAGAAGGTAATTATGTTGATTCATTATCTAAACCTCATTTCCTAGGTAAAGAACAATTTAAGCCCTTGAATTTGGACAGGAATCAGAAATCCTCTCAAACATATAAAATGATTAAAAAGTGCAAAGACCGATGAATTGCACCTAATAGTCAGTTCCATCTTTTTATTTTTTGAGAGTCAACCAATTTTAGAAAATACCATTTAAACAAACAGAATTTGAGACAGATTTGTGGCTGCTATTTATACATTTGCGCATTTGAATAGCAAATCACATTAACTTAGCCAGCATGAGGAACCGCAGTTCATATTTTCTGTAACATCTGTGCAAATGTATTCTTAGTTTAAATGTCCAATATATACCAAAACACTAGAAAGCCCAAAACTTAAATTCTTTATATTCACAATACGACCGATGGCCATTTGGTCTAGTGGTATTCTTCTTACATTAGGTGCGTCAGGTCGCGAGTTCGAATCGCGGCACGCCCCTCTCTCAAAAAAAAAAAAAAAAACAATACCACAACAGCTAACTGAATATTCCTGCTTGGATTTTAATAGATCAACATTGCACCAAAACATGATAGTTCGACCCAAACAAGAGAAGATTCAAGCATTTGACTTGAGTATGAAACTTCGCTGTGGTTTAGCTTCAAGGGTGGATATTGCTAGTTTGGGGTTCTTCATGTCAGTAAAATGACACCTTGTATAGTGTTTGTTATATGCAAGACCAGATACTAGCTTCAGTAAGACCAAAAAATGGGTTAGATCTAAGCTGCTCAGGATTCATGATGATTTATTATCTTACTGGTTTTTCTTTTAAAATGTTACATATGTAAAATATGAGTTGTGAGGCCCATCCTTTGCTTCCGAGGCACTATGAGAATCTAATAACAACTAGCTAACACTAACAATGTTGACAATCAAAACCCTGAGCCAACTATGTTGGAATACTTGACCTCAATTTTCCTCCATTCTGCTCAATGATTCCTTCTTCTTTTTTTTTTTTTTAGTTTTTCTCATCATCTTCAACGCATGTGATGTTCAGCTTTGCTCTATATCATGTCACGAAAGAAAAATTATGACAATGAGAATAATAGCAAACTGTGAATAAATAAAAGAATAAAATAAGTTTATTTCCAATGAAGTTAATATTCTCATGTTGGAAGAATCAAAATTAAGTTTGCATTTTTTCCTTCTTTCATCTCAGGTAAGTTCACAAATGACGAGTAGTGGTTTATCCAACAGTCATAAAAAGTATATCCTGGAAATGAGAAGATACTTAACAAGATTAGCTTTGACCCCAGTAATCAACATTGGAATGGATAAGTTGTACAATGGTTTAAGATCTTTGGATGAAGTGTTTCTAGTTCCAGTTGACATTTAAGAAAACCCAAAATCTGGTAGGAACAAAATGTAGGTTCAAAAATTCTGACCTCAGACTGAAGTTTTAAGTTGTGTCAACCACCAAAATGGCAGGGAACTTTTGGTTTCAGAGACAGCAGAAGCTTAATAAGATATGCGAATCCTCCATGGCGGGGTGAATCACAACTAATAACATAAACTTCATGATATTTCCGATGTTTACGAACACAGAAAAACATCGAAAACAAACAAAACAGAAAAATATAAAAATAAATAAATATATCAAAGTGTAAAGATCTGCACCATCTCAAAATCACTGAAAAAGGACAAAAGCTGAAACATGAACTACAACAAGCAAAGAGAAACATGCATGAACGGACCAAAGCAATGGTAAAAGCCGAAAATGAAATTTCACCTGTTCATCGGAGAATCTCTCCGATAGCGAAGAAACTGATCCGGAGCTTTCTGTCTCACCCGGACTCTTCTCGGACGATTTCCTTCTCCACAGCCAACTCCTACGATCCATGTTGCGGAAACTTGAAGACGTAGACTATTCAAAATGATTCCATCTGCACAATACGGCAGCCTTGCTTCTCGGAATGTCACAGTGACTGGCCAGACAACCACAAGAGCTGGGAGAATAAGAAGCGACACCCACAAGAAAACAATTGAACCCAAAATGGAACCCTAGAAAACACCAAGTGCAGAAGCCATTGATGATTATCTTGCAACTACAACTGTGTTGAAAAGGACTATTCTTTTTCTCTGCTTTGCTTCAAATACAAACCAACCAAACTTCAACGAAATCTAACCTTTTTTAAAATACCACAAAAATGATTATACAAAACCAAAACATTAAAGATAAAAGCAAACGGAAATTTGGAAGATAGAACGTACGTTTCAAATCACCAGCAGAAGAAAATGCTGAGATAAGCACAAAGGAGGTACAAAAGCCCAAATCAAGTGACCAAACTAACGACGAAAAAGAAAAAGAAAAGAAAAACAGAAAAAAAGAAAGAGAGAGAATAAAAGAATGACTATTATAAAACTCGTACAGAGAAAAATCCGCTAAAACCCATAACGATTTGCATCAAGTATAAAATGCCAAAAAATGTTCACAACCCATCACCGTAAAACCCCACATTTCCAACAATCAACAGGTAGAAAGATAATAAGAGATAGCAAACCCGGAGAAATTAGGCACGGACTAAAAAACTGAAACCGGTAAAACCCAAAAATCGATAACACCCATTAGAGAAAAAACCCCAGAAACAAAAGGAATTTAAGGAACGACTGTAGAAGCTAAACCCAAGTTTTAAAACCCAAAAAATAAAAAAAATAGAAAAGAACAGCCATGTCATATACAGATGGAAGACAACATTGGCTGAACCAAAGGCAACAAATATCCGTATTATAAAGTTAAAAAATGGGGAAAGTCTTAAAGAATGGCGGAGAATCCGAATCATGCAAGTACAGATTTGCTAGGAATTGAAGAGGAGAGAGAGAAAATGTAATGTTTACCTCGGGGTTAATTTAACAGAGAGTTGAGAGAGAGGAGTGCATGTGAGGGGTGTATGCGAGTGAGAGCTCTTTTTCAGCTTTTGCGTGAGTTGGGGCCATCATTTTCAAATGGGTCTGCCCTTGTTCCCGCCCACGGACGACGACCTTCCCTTCTTCCCATTATTTTTTTATTTCTAACTTTTCCCCCGCAGATGTCTCTAGTCGCTACTCGACATGTCCGTCTCTTCTCTCCCTCGCTTTTTTCTGATCTGAAATCATTTTTAAAGTCTTCCTCTTTCTAAAACTTTGGCCCTTTCCTTGATTATGATGCCCATGATTTTGGCTTCCCTAGAATTTTGAGATGGACACTTGTTGAAATCACGCATCAGCCACATGCCCTTTTCTTTTTCCAGAAATTTGAAGTGTTTTTTTTTTCTGCTTTTTGGCATAACATAATTTCTTAGTTGAGACGAAACTACAGAAAAAAATCAGACCCTCGAAGTCGTCGTAACCTTGTCAAACCTAAAATGAAGCCCAATACTTGAGATACGATTGAGAGGTTATATACGATGCATTCATATGGGAGAGAAGGGTCTCGTTTGCCAGAGGATATTGATTCAACCATTTTGCTCTACGGATTCAAATTTTACAGTGGGTAGTGTTACATAGGGATAACAGAGAGGACGAGTTAAGCTTACACGTTTACACGACTCTTTTCTTTAGGCTTTAACCCATAATATACGGAAAAAATCTTCAGTTAGCCAGACAAGATCATCGGCCAGACATGTTTCTTTCCTCCGGTCGGTTGGAAGCGAACGGATTCCTAGTTTCTTTTGTAGATTAAAAAACAGAGTTTTACTTACCATTGCCGTTCAGTGCTTCCAGACCCAATTTGCTAAATCAGAAGATAGCTTTTGAACGACGACGCATGTTATCCTGAATCAAGGAAACGAAACAGTTCTCCTATCTTCGACTCCCATCCATCTACACCCACAGAATCTAGCTCAACCCAAATTTTCATACGAGGATACGGGCCAAGTTTAGGGGGCTAACTCGTCGAGTTTCCGTTCATGGATTCTGAGTCTGGTTGCATAATCATTCTTATAACTTAAATAAAGATCAGAAACCGGCAATTTATGGGATGTAATGGTTTCACTTTTTTTTTTTTTTGTGGACTGTAGTGTTTCCGTTCGTCTGGAGCCTTCTGTACCATTCCAGGCTCTTATAACTTCAGCATTGAAAGTTCGGGAAATTCAGATCGTTTCCGTATACCAGTCCCTTCTATTTGTCTCAATCACGCGAGATAGCAAGCACGAACAGAATCTCCACAATCAAGTAAATTGATGGAATGGCTTCAGAAAAAAAAATTGTTTTTCTCTAATGATTTCTGTATTGCAAGTCCAGCAAATCCAGTGGCATTTTCGTATATTTGTTGGAAACTTTGTCCTATAAATAATAATCAACTCCGTCGATATACCCAACTGCAGACGAGCAGAACATTAAATTTACTTCAATACAGTGAGAAGGACACGGATGGAAATCCACATTTTAACAATGGCAAAATGTTCATTTCAGATGAAAGTCGTCCAGCCTGTGCATGATTGGCTCTCAAGATGCAACCGCAGTGGGCTTGGTCATAACGACGAATATGATCGCCATCGAGGGGCCCACTGCGGACAAAATCAATCTATTCACTTCACGATCCAAACCAATGGGCCCTATAAAGGGCAGGGTCATCTTAATTGAGTATTCGGATATGAAATACTTCTTTCCGCAACTGAAAGTCGTCTGTTTTTTTTAAGCCCACCACTAATTATAAGGTCCCCCCCCCCCCCCCCCTCTTTCTCTAACTTTATTGTACAAAAAGGGACCACCACGGTACCGAAACCCAAGCCAAAGGAATTGTAGGGTAGTAAGACTGCATGTGGGACTCGGTGGCCCAAAACATCGTCATCAATTATTGAAAGTGGGACCACGGATGCGAGGTCTTTTAATCAATCTTGTGTAGGAGAGGAGGCCCCTTCTATAATTCATCAATAGCAGACTGAGCTAGAAGGGAAGGACCCCATCTGCCAACTAGCACTGTCAAACGTTAGGTGCGGCTTCTTCCATTGCTATTCAAATCTTGTCAGACGAAGACAGTCGACCTCCGATTTTAAAGTTTCTATTTAAAATAAATAAAAAATCTACCATATTTCCCGTCCTTTTTCCTGTCCCTATCCTCTGGTTCTGGACGATCATCCTCCGAAATGGATACGGCCAAAAACATAATCAATCGTCTGAAAAGAAAGACCCAAAAAAGAGAAACACTGTCAATTACTTCCTCCCTTTAAAGAACTGTCAAAGACAACTAGGTCAAGAGTTTTAAAAAATAATTATTATAATTAAAATGGTATGACAGTGTTGGATCATGCATACTGAACAAAATATATCCACTTCTTCCCTTTGACCTTCTGCCAGGCGTCTGCATTCATTCTCATCCTTCACCTATTTCGTCTTCGTTTTTCTTTATCCGTAATGTATCTTCCTGTGAACTCGAGTTTTTTTTTTTTTTCTCTCTTTTGGCTCAAGGCCCGTGTATTAAAGTTAGAAATCTAAGAACTCATTCTGTATGGATGGAGGTAGTACAACAGGGTTTCCTGAGGCCGTCGATGCAACTGAATACTGCTACTTAGATCGCTTCAGATACAGAAGTATACCAATGCTTGAAAATGCAACTGCACCGATCAAAACCCCTGACTTGATAGAGATTATTTGATTAGTTTGGCTTCTGGAAGCATCCAATGATGATTGCGTTGCTTTCTTCTGAGAGTCTGAATAGTCAAGGTGCAACCTTAAAACCTAAAAACAAGAAACAATCATCAAAAATTGCATACCAATGTCCAGTTGATTTTACGTATGTGTATCTAAATACTTATCAAACAGTTAAGCCAAAAAATTTCTTAACTGATTGTGCCACCAATTCAGACATAATAAAAATGAAAAAAAAAAAAACATTATTCAGAAAATGCTTCATGAATTTGTCCGCTGCCATATGAATGGGAAAAGTAACTTAGGCAACCCACAGATCTTCGTTCAATGTGGTGTACAATTTTAATGGGTGGTGAAAAATTGAAACCCTGAAAACCACCTGCCAATCTCTAATTTTAAAGATAACGAAAGCTGAGTTCAAATTTTCTTTTTCTGAGGCAAGGAAAAATAGAAACAGTTGAATTCAATTCACTGGACAAATGAAGCAAGAGTGGATTGTAGAGAAAACAAGGTAACTACCTTCCACCCAGCTGACCTTGCATGACCCACAGCTCCCATAAGATCAGCATCAGAAGCAATTAAGACTTTATCACCTTCTTCATCTTCATACTACAATAAGATGAGAGTGAACTCATCAACTATCTTTATTTTTTGTATAGCAGACAACTATCTGAGTATAGAAGAAAAAACAATTCAGAAGGTTGATATTCAAAATGAAAATTGATATATCACCAGAAAATGCGGGAGGCCCTCATTGTCATTGGAGCTTAACCTTTGCTTAACAGCAGAGATGAACTCGTTCAAACTCTCAGTGCCTGTGTGTAACCAAGGACATGAAAGCCAATCACATCAGATCACTACATATAACCTCCCTCAGTCTATCACATGTATAGCCACATTTTAGCAATATTTCTCAACCAACTAACCACAAGTGAATCGATGGATATGTCCTTTCTGGTCCTCAAATTTAAATGAAAATGAGTTCCCAAGCCCTACAGAAGGATACAAAGACTTGATGGAGTCCCCAATATCTGATGTCATTAAACCAGACAGTTCACTACAAAAGAGTGTTCTATAGTTAGTGATTGTGATGATGAGCATGCTCCATAAAACTTTTTTCTTTACATTAACACATGAAAACCTGCAATGACCAACCTCCGTGTATCATATTCATCATCTGGTGGCTCTAGGGCAAAAGCAGAATCCCAAAATTTCTGCAGCATCGTACTTGCCATGTCGTTCACTGCACCAGAATCTCCTTCAACCTTTAATGACAAGTCCACTAATCAGGAAACAAAAAGACAAAAGTAGAAGCAGATGCTTCTTTAGGGACCTTAGAGGGGGTTGTCTGAAATTGCTTTGGAATTGAAATTCAATTCCAGATCAACAATAATTCCACAGTTAGTGTGTGTAGGATTGCTCTGAAACTTTTTTCTCAAAGCCCCAACTTTTATAGTAGAGTGGAATTCCAATTCAGTTCTGCAAAAACTGAAATGGATTCCAGAGAGGGAGGCAGACTAAGAACAATGACATTCAGTCCTCAAATTTTTAATAATAAGAAAATATTATTTTATAAATAAATATGATAGTTTTAAACTAAATTAAATAATTAAATTACAGTATTTAATTATTATTATTTTAATTTAGCTCAAAATATAGTTTACTCTATTATAATTAACATAACATAATAATAAATATTATATTTTAAAAACATATAATTTATAAACTATTTCACATAAATGAATTACATAATAATATACTATTAAATTTTAAGTTACGCAAATAATAAAAAAATATCAATAAGTTTCAAAAAAATATTATGATAAAACGATCCAAAAATACACTTAATATAAATATAATAACATAATTATTACCATTTTTAATAATAAAATTCGTATTATCATTTTAATAATAATAAAATTTAAAGCTATATTAAATTTATTTTAGGTATTTAAATTACGAAGTTAAATAAGTTATGTGCATTGATTTAAAGTTAAATATATTTCACTTTATTCAGAATAAAACACCAATCTAATAATGATAAATTCTAATTTTAATTTTATACAATTTATAATAAAAATGATAAATGATTATATATTATCAATTTATGTTATTTAGAGAATAATTTTAAAAATTATAATAAAATATTTTGTTTAAAAAATATTTTATTATGTGAAAAACTATATTATAATAACTATCCTATTTTTACAATTATTTAAAGGTAAATTAATTAAATTAATAATTCAAGGTTAAATTTTATTTCATTTTATTTAAGTTTCCATAATTATTTAAACTTATATAACACAAATAATTATATTATTTAATCCAATTTTTTTTTTACAAACTCTTTCAGATAAATAATTAATATTATTTATTATTTTAATTCAAATTTTTAAAATAATAACTTCTTAAGGAGTTTGTTAGTAATAACTTATAATTATAAATATTTAATACTATGAAAGACTCTTGATATATTAACCAATAATTATTGTTTATTTTGGTTAACTAATATTTTTGCCAATTATTTTATGAATTCAATGAACTATATTTAGAGAATATATTTTAATATTTAAAAATGGGTATAAGAATTCTAGTTGTCTCACTAACTCTATAATTTTATATTTTAGAAACTCATTTGGAGAAGAAGAATTCTAGTATAACAATTCTAAACACACTAAAATAATAAATTATCCACTTTGGGAACAATTTGTCTGACAATGCACAACAAAATTTGTTTAACTTTTCAATTGCATTTTTTTTTTATGCATACAGCCATACGAAATGCAGACAATATCCTAAACTATTGACAGCCCAATTAAAACATCAAGCACAATTAATATCAGAAATGAATGTCAAGGGTGCATCATGAAAACAGGATGAGTTGGCTTAAGCTTCCATTAGAACTTGTCCGGTAACCTCCAGGAGTGTTATATAGATTAAAGCTAAAGAACGCATCAAGTATATGTATCTTTCTCAAAAAAATATATTGAAACAAGAAATATAAAGTTTAAATATATTATTAACAATGAGACCAAAAGTGGCTATTAAATCCAAAATAAAATTTATGAAGCAGCAAGACTTCCAGAAAAGTACACCATGGTCATGCAATTGAACTAACTCGTAGTAATTTAAATGCCCCTGAAGTAGAAAAAAATTACCATAGAAATTGCAGCATGAGTTATTTGCAAAACATCCACACAGGCAACAACATGTCCATCTGACCAACAGAATAAAAACCGATTAGATGAAAATAGCAACTGCCAATGAGTGAACAGCAGAATGAAAAGGAAGATGAAGGTACAAAAAAAAATTGTTTTTTATACAGTATGTATGCATTATTTTTTGTGCATAAAGTTTCATAGAGGAACTTTGCTGCTCACCCTTATCAATAACAGGAAGATGCAAAAACTTCCCATCATGCATTATATGTAAGGCATCAAGAATTGTCGTGTCTAGCGTTGCACAATCAGGATTTGGTGTCATAACCTTCAAGGGAAAAGAATAAAGAAATTAAAAAAAACACACAAACTAAAATAATTTCAACACAGCACCCTGGTCATCAAATGTCTGTACAGGGACATTTTTCGTCTACGACTATATGTGGGATACAGAAAGGCATTGAGTTACACATAGGAGATCACCAGCTAATGACAGCAAGCAATCAATAATCTTTAACACTTGGTAATAAAAATCAGAATGATTTTAAGAAGGACATGATCATCATGTGTACATTTTTTAACATTTTACAATTTTGCATGTATTTTGTGGGAAATCAAGTGCACCTAGAGATAGCTAAAACAGGGAACAAAGAAAAAATGATCACAGAAACTTACAGTAAAGAACATAAACAGGTTTCACTTATAACTAAGCAGTAATAAGTTAACAGATCTTTTATAGGTAACACTTGAGCAGCCTACCACACACTTGGTGCTTATTACAAACCATAGCCCACCATCTGAAGGCTGCCAGTGTGAGGTCAAAGTCTAACGCATGAGATAGCCCTAGCTGTCTGTGACAGGGCTGTCCAAGATTTTTCACTTATTTTTCTTCATGGAATGGTAGGGCTGTCCAAAAGTTGAATGCAAGCAGTATTCACAGGTATATTAAACCAACCAAAAAAAAAAAAAATGAATAGTCTGCAAGCTATTGTCCAAACCACATAAGACCTTCCATGCAGTAGGAAATTGATGAAAATAGGACAATCTTACCCTAACATTATAGACCGATGCCCTCCTTTTAAGCAGGAGCAGATAGAGCAATTTAGGTTTAGCAGAAGAAGAATAAACATGTGCGCACACAAGTTACCTCCAATATACTCTAACAAAACCCTCAAGCAACTCTAATCCAGGAAACTGCATACCTAAAAATGGTAAAAAAAACCAGAATTATCATAAAGAAATGTTCCAAGAGTGAAACCTTTTCTACATGAGTCAACTCAGGTGAAAGATTTTGAGCCACAACACGCATGAGCACATCCTTTGAACTGAAAAATTAACCAAAAATCTTTTAGCAAAATTAAGAAAGACATGACCATAAACAAATAATTAGAAAGGGAAAGCAGGTTTGTATGACATCTCAAGGAAAATAAAATCAACTGAAGCAAAGACATCATACGTGAGAATGCCCTGAGGCTTGTTTCCGGTCCCAACGACCACAGAATTAACTCGTAATTCTTTCATTCTTCTGGCAGCAAGGTAGACAGGATCCGATGGTAACACCATTGCAACTCTGCAATGAATGATAATGATAAACCTCAGAATAAGAAACTTTACATAGAAAAAGGAGTAGAAAGATGCGTAGGGAAATAACTGCAATTCAGATACATTAGCGTACTTATTATTCTCAGTTATGATAGTTGACAAGGAAGGCTTGAACATCCTGTCCCGAAGAGTTTCTATGAAAGCATATGGAGCTGCAACAAAAGGTATGCATTAAATTTCTGATGCTTGTTTGATTCCAGAACTAGTCAGCAACCCTAAATGCAAAAGTAGACCATTAACCAATTATCTGTAATTTATCTTCTCAGACACCTCCAAGTACATCTCTTACAGGTTTACTGACCTCACCCAATGATACAAATAATCTCAACCGTGGTGTAATCATTAAGCTCCAACAACAAAGAAAGTTGAAGGAAATATCTCATTTTTTTCTTGTTGCTTATTCAACATCATTACCACCCAGAGGTAAACAACAACATTTATTGTCCACCATGTCTCACTAGCTTCCATATCTTGGAGTGTAGGAGTAAAAACGAATTTCCATAAAAATAAAATTTCTAGTGGACAAGCTCCCATAAGGGCCTTAGTGCAAAGTCAGAGGTCGACGTCCTGCAGATGTCTCCAGGGATCTACCACTTGACCCTATCTAAGGGGAAATATTTAAAAAAAAACAATAATAAAAAAAGAAAGGTTGCAACACAACTATTAACTCTATGATCAATCTTTCATCAAAGACTTTTCACATTTCAATCTTGGCTAGGTACCCGAGTTTTTAAGTATGAGAGCACAAGCAAGCAGCATTTTATCCCTTGTATACCTGCAAGATCGGACTTGCCTAATGTTCCAAATCATGAAGCTCATTCAGTCCTTTTAGAGCTTGTCTCAACTTCAAAATCTGGAAACAGTGACATCTTGAGCTATGCTGTGTAAAACATCAGGAATTTGAACATCTTATTGTAAAAAGCTTGCCCATATGTCTTGCTTTAGAAATATGTTCTACTTGAGACAGTGAACAGATATTTTAGAGTATCTGCATACAAATACTCAGATATTTTACGGTATCTGCATACAAATACTCAGATATTTTACGGTATCTGCATACAAATATTCAGATATTTTACAGTATCTGCATACAAATACTCAGATATTTTTGACAAACAATAAAAATCGTGCATTTTGTCTGGGAACAATCCAGATTAACAAGAAGCAAATATAACTAAACCACAAATTTCAAATCCATGACAGCATAACTAAGACTAAGATAGCATGCCATGTAAAAATCAACAGAGCACCTGAAAAGTTGGTTCCCCATTGGCGTTCAACACCCTCTACAGCAGCTGCAATTGCACTGCCCTGCTCTGCTGCCTTCTCCATTCGAGATATTGCATCATAAAGACATTTTGTAATATCCAACAGTGCAACAACTTCTCCATTCTCCACAACAGGAAGATGCCGAAATTTTCCTGTTAGAGAATAACACAAACAAAGCCAAGCAAATATTTTAATAGTACTATATACCTGAAAGACAAAAATCCCAGGTACTAAAATAAACAGATCTCATGCAGGTAGTCCAGATAAGCAGAACCGGTCAATTCTATAATTTACAAGACAACATTGAACTCAGAACGGTACAAACACAGGACAATATTTAAGCACGATTAATAAAAGTAATGCAAATATTGCACACTCTACAATAGAATTGTGATGATCCAGCAAAAGCTTCCTAAGAAAGACGTTTAAGTCTTTTATGGAAAAAAAAAAAAAAAAAAGCACAGATGAGCAATGGTTACTAAGCGTTACACCGGAAAAATGGAGCAAAAAGAAAGTAGTTAGCACAACTACAAAAACATCTACAAAAAATCCTACATGAGACGGTCCTCGGGGTAAGGATGCACCAATGTTAAACAGAATCTACAATCGAGATAAACGGATGTCATAACCATATTAACATTCAAACATTAATAAGATGCTTTTCGATCCATACTCCACGTGAGGATATATAAAAAATGGATGTATCTCCTATTCTGTGAGACATATATAGGAGCGGCAAACAAGAAACTAACCTTGGACCATCATCTGTAAGGCTTCAATAGCCAGTGAATCTGCCGAAACAAAAACCGGGTTTCTTGTCATTATCTTTGAGACAATGGTTTGCTCAGGCCTCAAACCCTCTGCAATCACCCTCGTAGCAATATCCTAACCCAAAAACAGAAGCAACCATAAGAAGATAGGAGAAGATTAGAGAGAAACATTTTGTCGGCTCAAAACAAAATTCACCTTGTCTGTCACAATCCCCGAGAGCAAAGCGTTTGAATCAGTAAGTAAAACGGCATCCACACGTCGTGCTGCCATCCGCCGGCAAGCATCCGAAACGGTGGTCCCTTCAGGGATTGTCAGAGCTTTCGACAGTCTAAGTTTCTTCACCGTTCGTTCTCCAACAGACCTGATCATATTCGATATAAGCTTATTTTAAAAAAAAATGGCAGAGGAGAGAAATTTTTCATTAAAAAAAGGAAAACAAAAAACGAAATCTAAAGATGAGAAGAGTCGGAAAACACCAACGTGGATTGCGGAGGAGAGGTGGGTTTAGATACGTTCCCGTTCCCGTTCCCAATGGCCGCTCCATTTTCCGACTGAACGGATTTCTTGACAGTAGTAGGGCCGCGTCTAGAAGCGAGATTAGCACGCCTCGCAGGAGCTGTCTGGGTGCTCATTGTCAATGAAAAATTGAGGAACTAGGGCTAGAAGCAGCCGCGAAGGTTAAACAGCTCGACCCCTACAATCAGAGATGGAGAAGAAGGGAAGCTGAGAGAGGGAAGTAGTGAAGATGGAGGAGAGCTTTTATCTTCTTCCCTCTCGCGCCTCTCTCTCTTTCGGCCTGGGACTCTTTTGCTCCGTTAGCAAGCTATAGTTGCCGCCCGACCAGAAGATCCATGGAGGGGATTTCAAATGACCAAATCAAATTACTTCTTATTAGCTGAAACAGAAAGTGAACAAATAGGCCGGGTCTTCACTTAAATTACCACTCTACCTCTTTAGACTCGTCAATACTAATTTACGCCTTCGGTCGGACGTCGAGAGTCCATTTTTGCGCGTTTAATAGTTAATACTACATCGACGGAGCCTTATCATATGTAAACAAGTGTTGATTATTTGTTTATAGAATCTGTGGCATTTCCAAGCAGTTCGTCGAAGGCTTCTCCTAAAATGATTAATTTTAATTAATAAACTTAAAATCTTTGTACTTATATATATGGGTGCCCTCTCTGATACCATCCCAAAATTGATTAATCAATTTAAAAAAACTCTTTTTCCAACTAATAAATTTAATATTTTTATGCTCACTAATGCACATAGGACTATTACTTTGATAACAAAGAGGGGACCTTTCACTAACTCTAAAACCCTTCATTTGGGGGGGGGTTAGTGTGGACAGGTTCATGTACATTGGAAAGTAATCTTCAGTGTTAGTGCCCCAAAATAAGAAAAATATAAAAAACAAGAGAATTAATACATTGTAACAGTATATTTAATTAAAATATAATACTTAAATCCCAAATTAGGTAAAACAAACATGATTATTACATGAATAAGTAATTTAATGTATAATTAAAATATATTAATATACTAACTAATTAAATTATATGTTATATTATTTAATTATTACAGTTTATTGTACATTAATACAGTAATTACGTGAGCCAATTAATTGTGCACATGATTAATTATAAAAAAATAACATAAATGAATATAATAAGTTAAATTATTAATTTATTAATAACATATGATATACTTTAGCATAAAAATAACGATTAAACAGGAAAAATTGATCAAATGCTACCTTTAACACTCTATATATTTTACGTATTATTGCATCGTCAAAAGGAAAAATAGCATTAGAGGCAGTTGGGGTGGACAAAATTGCATCGTTCGAAGGAAAGCAACGGTTGAGAATAGGATTTGTAAGCTTTTTTTTTTTAATAGTGCGCATGGTGTGTGTGTTGGGGGGGGGGGGGGGGGAGCATAATGAAGGGGGGTTCAATGAAGGGGGGTTCGAAGCGCGGCACCCACTTCATCTTATTGATTTACAAAATAGTGTGAAAACCAAATTTATGTAATTAATCCGTTAGAAATAATTTTTGGATTCATCTTATTCATCTATATAACTTGAACACCGGCACTCAACTAATGAAAGATAAACCGAGTAATGCCGCTGAAGTTAATATCTTGTGTCAAATTTTGACCTATCCCCTATTATTTTTTCTTAGATGAATTATTACTTAAAATAAAAGTTTTCTATGACACTGCCGTTTCTTAGACCGAGTGGTTGAAATCCTCAAAGCCAGGAAGATAAAGTGGCAGGTAGCCTGAAGTTGATGTTATCGGTGGAATCTCAATTCTGAGTTCTGCATCTTCGTCTTCATGTAGGGACTGTAGGTTCTTGATTCTTCAACCAATCAAAATATCAACAGAGCTGCACCACGTGCCTCAACCAGACGGAGCCTTCGCGAAACATGAAAAACTACAAAATGGGTCCATCACCACACAAATGCCACACACTTGGTCAATTTCTGTTCATCTGCAAGTGAAAAAGTTCGCCACTATTGCTGCTGCTCTGCTTCTGTCCGGCACTGGTTTACAACCATGGAAACCCATCTCTCAGATAGTGGTGAGACGTGGTCACTTCTATGCCCGTCGCATTGATCCCACCCTATCCGCTCTCGACCTCGATAATAACTCTATTCGAGTTTTAAGTAGTTACCGTCTCTTTCTATAGAAAACTGAGAGAGAAGTCCCGTGTTTTCGGAGCAATCAGTAGCCATGGCTCAATCCATGCTCATGTCCAGTTTGACTGCTCGGGTTGGGAGCTCGAAGAAGGAGTCGTTGCTTCAGTTCCAAATCCGCCGGTTGCGTCCGACTCCATTTTCACAGCAGCTTCTCTGTCCTGACTCTACCCGACTGGACCAATCTTCTTCTTCTGCTGCTGCTCCGACTCTTGCTGTCTTCAAATCAAAAACCAAAGCTCCAGCTAAAAAGGTTAGTTGTCCTCTGCCTTCAATTCCACCAACCATCATTGACGATTCTACTGCTGAAGTGTGTCTTTTATGGGGTTAACTTATAGTACTGGTTTATTTCTGTGTTTTAGGTAGAGAAGGCAAAGCCGAAGGTAGAAGATGGTATTTTTGGGACATCTGGGGGAATTGGCTTCACCAAACAGAACGAACTCTTTGTGGGTCGTGTTGCCATGATTGGATTCGCCGTGAGTTTTTTCTCTCTTTCTCCCTTCATACTCGAGTTATTATCTCAGCACCGGCAGGGATTTGTAACATGAAGTGACTCACAAGATTTGCAGGCATCGTTGTTGGGAGAAGCAATCACAGGGAAGGGAATTCTAGCTCAATTAAACCTTGAAACTGGGATTCCCATCTACGAAGCAGAGCCCCTTCTTCTCTTCTTTATCCTCTTTACACTCCTGGGAGCAATCGGGGCTCTGGGTGACAGAGGTCAGTTCGTCGATGATCCTCCTACTGGACTCGATAAAGCAGTAATTCCCCCCGGAAAGAATATCAGATCAGCCCTGGGCCTCAAAGAAGGAGGTAAGTCCGTAGTTCTCTTCCGCCATTTGGGATATAGATGCATTTTCGCAAGATTCGCAGGAAGTTCATGAAGGAAAATTTCTGTTCCACATTATGTTGAGAATCAAATCTCAATTCTTGAAGGATTTACACTTTTGTGTCTTCTTCATGAAAGGTCCACTGTTCGGGTTCACAAAATCAAATGAGCTTTTCGTTGGAAGACTTGCCCAGCTGGGGATTGCTTTCTCCATCATCGGGGAGATAATTACAGGAAAAGGAGCCCTGGCACAGCTGAACATCGAGACGGGTGTGCCGATTAGTGACATCGAACCGCTGGTCTTGTTCAATGTTGCTTTCTTCTTCTTTGCAGCATTGAATCCTGGTAATGGGAAGTTTGTAACAGATGAGGAATTGGAGAATTAGAAGACGAAAGAGATTTGGTTTCTGTGCTGTGTCTTGATGGGTGATTTACTTCCATGTACAATAACCTTTGTGTTAGGTTTTCTATGAGCTTTACAGCTTTCTCGATACCAGTAGAAGTGCATCTTCTTTCTGTTCACTGAAATCAATTCTCTTGCCACTTCCACCAACTAAGGATTTGTGAAAAACTTTACATCACAAGCACATTATCTTCTAAGATAAATTATAATAAAATAAAACACATTTTTACTACCTTCACTTGAGTAGGTATGGAAATGAAGGTCACTTTTGCAATAGTAAAAAATAAAAAACCATGTTTAGTAAATAAATTATAACTGTTTAAACAAATCTTCAAATATTTGAACAATCTACTTCGAAGCAGTTTACGACTCTTTGTCTCTATTGTTAGGAAATTCAAGTTTACTATTTTAATTTGGGTAACATATTTATTATTTAATTATACTTTTTTATTTTTAATAGAATGAGCTGAAATTAAGTGATCTAATTTTGTTAAACTCATTAGGGAATATGGGTCATGAATATGAGTCAATTGAGTAGATACTATAGGGAATTATGAGAACCCTATATAAAGAGACATATTATGATTATAGTCCCCAATATACTAAATCACATACAATTTTTATTTTCCCCATCCGAAAGAGAAAGAAAGTCCTATTGAGGAACTAAGGAGATTTAGTTGAGGAAGATCATAAACACATTATCTTCTAAGATAAATTATGATAAAATAAAACACATTTTTACTACCTTCACTTGAGTGGGTAGGAAATGAAGGTCACTTTTGCAATAATAAAAAATAAAAAACCTAAATAAATTATAACTGTTTAAGCAAATCTTCAAATATTTGAGCAATCTACTTCGAAGCTGTTTACGACTCTTTGTCTCGACATCTACAATCACTAAGAGAAATTATTTGGTATAATTCGATACATTTTCGGTTTCCCAATCCATGTTACTACCTCTATATGTTTTAACATTAGATGAAAATTTGAAAACATAAATTTTTTTTTTTTTAGTTTATATTTTAAGTAACATATTTATATAATTTTAAATATTTTTATTTTCGGTTTTTAATTGTTTACATTTTAATTTTATTTTATCATTTATTTATTTTTTGTGTAATTTTTGCACTATATTTTTATTATCTCAATGTATTTTAACTCTGTCTTATTAATATTGTTTTTTTTGTTTCGGTTGTTTTAAGTTCTTTTTGGGTTTTAATTTTCTGTTTATTTAATTTTATATATTTTTTGCCTCAAACAATAAATTAGAGATTTTAATTAAATACTTTTAATACATTTACGTTTTTTTTATTTTTAATATTTTAATAATATGTTTATTTTCACATTTAAAATTTTATTTGATGTGATATTATTTTTATTAAAAATTTAATTTTGTTATATATTTAATTTAATTTTATAATAATTTGTTACTTAATTTTTTTTATTTTGATCAGTAATGGAATGATGGGATAATTGAGTTAGCTGAGAGTGGATGTAGCCCGTACCGAGCAGGGAGTCGAGGGTAAGTTGATGGGACTTAAGTCTTAACGGGTCAGACAATCGACGATTGGCCCATAACTATTGGACTTGAGATAAAGAGAAATAGAAAGAAAAAACGAAAAAAACTTTTTTTTTATGCCGTGAAAAATGAAAAGGAAAATCAGTAATATTTAAAATTATTGATGATTACAATTTTCTCACAATTTTCTATAATTTTGTGAGAGGAAATTTATTAATTATATTTTCTCTTATTTTCCATTGGGAGAAAACAGGAAGAATAAGAGGTTATGGACTTGATTTACTAACTTTCCCCTAAAGTTCTATTTATATATTAATAAAACTATTGTATTACAATAATACCATTGAATTTATGGTTTAAGGTTTACAGTTTTAACCCTGAAACTTTAACTTAACTATATTAATGCTAATTTTTATAAGATAACTCTTTATTTACTATCATTGTATGTGTCTCTATGAGTCTTCTCTTTCATTTGTTGGCCTTGAGCTCGTCTTCTATATATTTTGGATGTATGGGTCTTCTTTAGTTGTGAGTTTGAATTCATATTCCAACACACTTAGACATATGAATCTTCTTTGGTTGTGTAATATTGGAAGAGAGAACGAGGAAGAAGGAAAATATTCTGGTCCTACTCATTTCCTTCTTTCGATAGTTAAACCCAACCAAGTCAATCGGGTTGTTAAGTGGTCGGGTCCAATTGATCCAAGGTTCAACTAGCCTCTTAGTTTTATAACACTTATATGGTCTAATTGATTATAATTAGTGACAAAAAACAGTCACGCGAATTATATAATAAATGACTTAGTTTCAACATTTTATTTTACGGAGGCCATTTTGTTTGGGCATCAAATCATTAAAGAGATGGGGGGAAGTGAGAAGGGCGAGGAAGTTTCCTGGTTTGTCTTTCACCACCGAGTCGTGGTCGACCAACTTTATCCAGATGTGGACCGGACCGTCGCGACGAGGTTGAAAACGATACAAAGCGTGTATACGAATAGTAGACACGAGGGGGACCGGAATGGGCCAACTAGTCTCTTTATATCTACAAAATCTCGAGGATAAAAACACTGGACCGGCAGATGGGTCATGTGGTTGATAACAATTTACAGAATTTTGACGGTCGAGATTCAAGAGTCCATTCACGAAGAAGATAAGTTTTAATTTTCTTTCAGCATCCCAATGACCACCCGACAGGGCCCCACTTAGATGGTTAATTTATTTACTTGAGAAAACCGAAGTGGCAGTGTCTTAAAACGAGCGTCAGCGCAGACGGCTCAGACGGAGCGCAAGTTGGTGTCTGTGGGTCCCACTTTATGAGGAGTACGCGACAAAGAAAAGAATATTTCGGAACATAATCCTGTAGTGTTACGAGTGTCACATGCGCGAGGTCCACATCTCGGATCTCACATCACCGTTTTCAGTTAAAAAAAAAAAAAACAGTGGGGTGAGGGGGGTTTAGATTTTTCATAATGGCAGGCAGTAAAAAGGGCAGATGTTCCATCAAATTCTCCTTCTGAAACCAAAGATAGATTCTTCCTCTCCTGTAAAGGAAAGATTGAATTGAGAGACAGAGAAGCCGCCGCTCTATTTCTCTGCGGGGAATTCCAATTTGCAGCTTTTCTTAACGGAGCAGCTATCGCCTACAGGCACAGCACAGATCGAAAGGTCAATCGCTGCGCTTTGCCCCCCACCTCCATACAAAACCCCGATTTTGGAGATCGGAGCAGGCGGGGGGAGGACGTCCAGCGGGTTTTCCTCTTTCTCACGTGCTGCTGCTTTTAAAATATTCCTGGGTCGGCTCTCTTTCTCTCTCTCTGTAAACCTACCTCGTTTTCGCGCTTGGAGGCTGGACTCCTCGAACATTCGAAAAACTTGGCAAAACTTGTGCTCTCTTTTTCATTTTGGATTTTTTTTCTTGGTTCTCAGGTTCGGGGCGGAGCGGTTTTCGTGTTGTAGAATGTGTAAGGAGGGCTTCGGGTGTGGAGGAATTTAGAGAGTTCGATCGTTGAGGGGTTTGGGGATAGAGGGGAAGAAAAATGGATAAGTACGAGCTTGTTAAAGATATTGGTTCGGGGAATTTTGGGGTGGCGAGACTGATGAGGAACAAGGAGACGAAAGAGCTCGTCGCTATGAAATACATCGAACGCGGTCACAAGGTTTTTTCTTTAGAATTCTGAGACTAAGGGGCTACTGTCGCTTTTTTTTTTGGGGGGGCGGGGGGGGGGGGCTATTGATACTTTTGAGCTCAATTGAGTCTGAATTTTCGTTGCAGATTGATGAGAACGTGGCGAGGGAGATTATAAACCATCGGTCGCTTCGTCATCCCAATATAATTAGATTCAAGGAGGTGAATTTTCTATTTCCTGTTTTTTCCAGCTTTTTATTCTGGCCTCAATGAAGTCTTTTTTTTCTTTAAAATTTCTAAGGATTTTTCTGTAGGTTATAATGACTCCTACCCATCTAGCTATTGTTATGGAGTACGCCGCTGGCGGAGAGCTATTTGAACGTATATGCAACGCTGGAAGATTTAGCGAAGATGAGGTTCTTACTTCCTCTTTCTCAGAGTTTATTTGTACTTTAAATTTTTAAAGGAGTCTTAACTCTTCTGACTATAGCTACAAATGTTTTCTAAAATTTCCAGGCGAGATACTTCTTTCAGCAGCTTATCTCGGGCGTCGATTACTGTCATTCTATGGTAAATCTTCGATGTTGAAAAAAAATCTGTCCCCCTCCAAAATGAAAAATTGTGCTACTGATTCCGATTTTGTTCAAATTCTGTGCAGCAAATTTGCCATCGCGATTTAAAACTCGAAAACACATTGTTAGATGGAAGCCCTGCACCTCGTCTGAAAATATGCGACTTTGGCTACTCCAAGGTTGTTAAAATAAATCGCAGCTCAAGGCACTAGTTTATTAGTAGCTAAAGAAATTCTGATCTGTGTTTTTCTCCTTTTCTCATATCTGTTTTATCTTTTAAAAATTCCAGTCTTCTGTGCTACATTCAAGACCAAAATCAACTGTCGGAACTCCTGCATACATTGCACCGGAAGTTTTTTCTCGGCGGGAGTATGATGGCAAGGTAATTATGATTGGGATATTTGCCTTTTGAAGTTTTTGGAACTATGTGCACCTTAAGACGACTAGAAGCCTCATGGAGCTTGTCTATCTGGTCAGCAACCCTGGCCCAATTTAACCCAAGTCAGGAGTTTTACGTTATTTATGTATATATAGAAATATATTCCTTATCACAAGTAAGGTACTCTTGATTGGTTGACCCATGGATATCAGACTTGTCTTCTACCGCTTCATTCTAGCTTAGCCAAATAATCTTGAATTTCGCAACAATGAATATACTGTAAAAGGTGAGGAGAAATGCTTTTTCAATTGTTATTTTGTCCGAGCAAAGGACATGGCTAGAATGGTCACTATCTATGTGCCAGTATTGGTAACAATCCAGAGATAGATGCAGTTCCCCTGCAATCTGCTTTGAGACATAGATATCTTTCTTGCTCTTTAAAATAAAGATGAAGATCTTGCTTTTTGTTTTCATGTAACCAAAGTTGAGTGCTGGGACCCATTTTTCTGCTTTTACCGCTTTCCCCATTTTTTTATTTTTGTATTTTTGAAGAAGTGACGGCTACATTTCACTTGATTCAGCTCGTTGAGACTGCTTCTTAGGTGCTAGCTGCATGGGCTAAATTGCCCCATGCCAAACGAAATTTCCTACTTCTCATTCCCAAGTGCTGGCCATGTGCATTGACTGGAAGACTGGGCTAAGCCCTGAAGTTGACCATAAGGTTGAAGCTAGCTAGTCAGTGGGCTAGGCTTGCTTATACGCTACTAGGTTAAATCCTGTCAACTGCTATGTGTTTATCCATATCTGAAGTGCTTGATTTAGGGAAAGGCTTCAGATCATTTGGCTGGACCCAAATTTCAATTTGATTTGGTGAGCAGGCTTTAAGCAAATCATCTTACCTGATAAGTTGGACTTTTGGAAACTTAACAGGTCTTATAATTTGATGCTTTGTAAACCTCATGCCATAAGAACGAGTTTCTAGCTGGATTACAGACTTTTAACTATGAGACTCATGATATTGAAGAAACCACTGTTCAAACTCCTGCAGCTTATCTGAAGCTTGGCTCTTCAATATCTTGTAGCAAGTAAAAAGGAACAGAATAATGGGTTTACTTCACTTCGGTCTGTGTTGGATTCTGTACATGGACCCCTTCATTCCTACTGTTTGAAATCGAATAGCTATAGATCATCTTTCGTTTTTTAGTGCATGAAGTGGGTGGAATTGGGACCAACAAGTAGCTAAGAGCTACTATCTCTTTGTTTTCGAGTTTGTAAATGAAAAAGAAGAACCCTGTTTGTTTCATAGTTGTCAAATGACTTGTCGTGTATATCTTGCTCGATTGGATGTACACGTAAACACGTTTTAAGTATCTGTTGCATTCTGTTGGATCAGAATTTTGCTCAAGCCATAACTCGTTGCTTAAAGCTATTGTTCCTTTTCTTTTTTGATTAGTAACTTTGAATTGCTGCTGTAACTGGAATTATATATGTACGCCTGCATTTATATGCTATTTAGTTTATTTAATGTTTAACTTAACATTCCAAAGTAGATGCTTACTTTTGATTCTCATGCTTGGGTTTGTCTTGAGAATGGTTGATGAAATAACTTACAAGTTTTCTAGGAAAAGAAATCACTTAGAAGTTTTCAGGAAAAGAAATCACTTCGAAGTGTTTTTGGAAAAGAAATCACTGCAAGTAATGGTTTTGGTTATAAGAATTAATGATCTTAAAATTTTTCATGAAATCTTATAGTCATAAAGTTGTCATTATGTGCAGTTGGCAGACGTATGGTCATGCGGAGTGACTCTTTATGTGATGCTTGTGGGAGCATACCCTTTTGAAGACCAAGAGGATCCCAAGAATTTCAGAAAGACAATCACGGTAGCAATTTACCAACCACTCTTCTCTCTCTCTCTCTCTCTCTCTCTCTCTCTCTCCCTCTCTCTCTCTCTATTTCAGTAACACTGTTGTCTTGAATTTTTTGCAGCGCATCATGTCTGTTCAGTATAAAATCCCTGATTATGTACACATATCTCAAGATTGCAAGCATCTTCTTTCCCGTATATTTGTGGCAAATCCAATGAAGGTATCTTTGAACTTTCCTAGTGGTAGTGTTTGTGTATGTCAAAACTTCCACTGGTAACTAAGCACTTCACTGAATATAATATTTATATATATAGTTTGATAAAATTACTGAATATAATATTAAAAATCTATAAGAAAAGAAGTAACAGCAAGATGATGGCCAGAGGATGAAAATTAGAACTTCGTTGAGAATAGATAGGTGGTGGGCAAGACTGTTGGAAATTTTATCTGCCTTGGTTCTTTTTTATCCAAAAAAGTATTTAGGAAATATTACAGTTGCTATTATTTTGCCACTATTTTGATTGTTAGAAACACGGATCGGTGAAAATAGTTAAAGAGTAGAAGAAATGACACGTGACCATTTCTTTATCTTGGATGCACAAGGAATTAAATTACTAACCTTTTGTCACTTCTATTAGTATATAAATTGATTATAATGTGCTGAAGAGAACTTCCCTAAAAAAAAGGGTGCTGAAGAAAACCTGAAATTTGGTGGTGTGTAGGGATAATGTCATCATCTGTGAAAACCTAGATTTGTTGCTTCTGCATCTCATGTCCTTTCTCGTGGAAAATTAAAACAGAAAACAGAGAGGGGTTAGGGGTGTGTCTGGGTTTGTTCCTTGGAGTATGCACATATTGGATAACGTCAGTATTGTCTAAAACTATTGAAGAAATGAAAAGAGCAGGTTTGACAACTCTATTTTGTGAACAAGTGCAGAGGATTACAATGAAAGAAATCAAGAATCACCCATGGTTCCTGAAGAACTTGCCCAGGGAGTTGACTGAGTCGGCCCAAGTGATCTATTATCAGAGAGATAATCCAAGCTTTTCCCTCCAGAGTGTTGATGAAATTATGAAAATAGTGGGGGAGGCAAGGACCCCACCTACCGCATCTAGGTCCATACCAGGTTGGGAAGGGGAAGAAGATGAGGACGAAAACAAAGAAGAAGAGCCAGAGGAGGAGGATGATGATGAAGAAGATGAATACGATAAGAGAGTTAAAGAAGTGCATGCTAGTGGGGAGTATCGTATTAGTTAGTTGTCTTCTGTTTCATTACTTGTCTTATATTATTACTAATTTTGGTTCCCTTTTTCTTGTGTAGAATTGTTTTAATAAAGTGTGTTTGTGTGATATTACTTTGTAAGCTCAAATTTGGTTTGAAGGCTGTTTCAAACTTGACTGCAGACTTCGTTGAAGGCCCGAGGCATCTGAAGATATTCTCTCCTTATCAACTTCCCGTAATTCGTTATCAATCTAAGGTCCTCGATAAGATTCTAAAATCAACAAATTCTGTATGCCGTTTCTGTTCTGATGACAGGATTAAGAGAGGGCCGAGCTGATTGCGCACCCCCCCAACGAGTCATTTCAAAATCACTGTTTGTCGACAAAGAGATGATAATTTCAGAAAGAGATGCCTAACGTGTCTGTAACCAAGCTTTCCATCATCTCATTTGCGACTTCGTTGCTTCAGCGGACCTTGGCTTGTTCCTGGATCTCACCTACGGATGGACGGACAATCAAATTTCACTAACTAAGATCAAACTTTCTGAACTGAAATGTAGAGACTGTCGACATTGAGGGAAATGAGGGAGAGAACTTACTGGGGGAAGTGGTCTTGAGAGGACAAGATGAGAGAGAATATTGGAAGAATCGGAATGTTTTCGCAGTTGCAGATTTCCAAACATGTACCCATCTGGGTCATGGAAGAAAATCCGATCGACCAGTGTTCCTCCTTCCTCGACCACACCCGTCACATAATCTATCCCTTTCTCTTCCAGCTCTCTTCAGCAGTTTCATGTCCGAGCACTGGAAGGAGATGTGGTTGTCTTTGGAATTCATGAAATCTTTCTTCCTGGTCATTTCATCTTCAGAGTTGCGTTCCAGGAGAAGCGAACAAAACAAACACCGATTATCAGTCTCCAGACAAACGCTAATGAATCAGGAACGGAAGCACAAACATTATTATTATTATTTTTTTAAAAGAGACCTTCTTTCAAATTTGAAGGAGCTCGGTACGGGGGATAAAAAAATTTGCTCAGCATAAATACCAGTACTTCCCACATAGAATGAGACTGATTTACTCACTGATCTGCTTACGAACGAGACACGGTTCATCGACAGCAAGGGAAGCGCTGGAGTGGAAGGCCGCCGACATTGGCCCAACGGCAACCTACCAGTAACTTAGAATTCAGCCTCTCTAATCTATCAATAATTTTAATCTAAACTTTATGCGCTCCGGGAATCGAAATCAGTACCTAGTTAATATTACCCAAAACGGAAGGCATAAGTAGAAACGTGACCGAATGAGCGAGTTGGGTTGTTGCTTGAGACGGAAGGAACGTGGGTGGCGGGGACACACAATTTGCACATGCTGCACGCATGCATACATGGAAGAATTGAAAGCGACTGAACATATCATTAACAGCTAGCTTTCTTCATTTATTTATTGTTCTATGTCCCCCCCTTAGTTGGGGTATAAAATTATTAGACGATTAAATCCTTCCTGAACATGGTAGACGATTTTACTGTAATTTTCAACCTAGGTCCAACGAATCCCTCTACTTATAGGTACTTACTTGGGCATAGAATATACACTTCAGACTTTAGAAAAAATTCGGTCAAATTTACTACCATTTTCGTGATGGTGAGTTCTTTAAAGATGGTAAAAAATTCAATCCCGACTTTTTTAAGATTAAGGTGAGAAGTGTTGCGAGATCTCTTTGGGTTGAACCTTCTTCTATGATGGGAAACGAGCATTAATGGCTTAAAATGACTTTTATCGAACAATTTGTTCCAGATACGTCTTCTCAATTATTGGATCTTGAAGAACCATTTTCAAAGTTAAACTTCCTAGTTGAGAGTAATTGGAGATACACATTGAGCACACCAAGTGAAGAATTGAATTGAACTTAAATGAATTAATTCAATTTCAACTCATCTTTGGGTGTTAGTGCCCCCAAAGATGAAAAATATGATATAAAAAAGAGAATAAGTTTCACTTCATCTCGATGAATCATTCGATATCTAACGGGTAAACAAGCCGCTTGCTTGATGAATTAAGAAGGTTTTTGTCAAAATTATGTATTTTTTTTCTCTAAATTTTGCATTTTAAGATTCATTTCTAACTGATTAATCAAGTTAATTTTTTTCATCAACTAAAGAAGCCTAAATATTTGTAATCATAATCCATACGGGACAATTCTTTAACACTCTCCCTCACATATGAATTCTTTCCAATTAGTTGAACAATTCACCATGTTCTTCAACATTTTCGTGTACAGATCTCAATTGTAGCAGAAGGAGAGATTGAGGTGTTTAGAAAGCTCATTAAATCATTTGACTTAGATTTAGATAAATATCATTAGTCCAACTTTACAATGCATTTGAAGCTCGAAACTCACATCGACTCTAATGATCAAGCACAGACAAGAGAAAAATCAAAATCCTTCCCACAATATTTTACTGAGACACCTTGACAGAAGCTAACATGGCAATCTGATTCTTACTATTTCCTTTCTCACCTCCGTATTCTGCATGAGAAATTTTGTACATAAAATTTAGTGAAAACCTTCCATCAGAAGGAGATGTCCATCATGTCTGCGACCAAGCTCTCCATCATCAAGGTCTCCACTTCAGAAGCACAGCGAGCCTTCATTGATTTCTCCCCTGCATTGTTTGTAGCCATCAAAGTAGTTTGAGTTAATAGCCGAGTGAGAAAAGCCAGATCCGAGTAGTCAGAAGAAATAAGCATTTTCTGTCCATCTGTAACGGTTGTTGGATTGATATTCAATTCGTAGCGGAAGGGAGAGTGGGTCTCCATCAACATTTAGTTTTGTTGCCCGCGATTGATAAACAAGTTAGCTTGAACTGGATTGTATAAGCTTAGGGATACCAAATTCATTCTTACTGAACTGGTCCACCGACGAAGCCTTTACTACGAGTAGTTAAAGCAACGGAGAGAGAGAGAGAGAGAGAGAGAGATCAGACGCACCGTAGAGGTTTTGCAAAGCGTAGTCCTTTGAAACCTTCTTGAGAGGGCAAGCCGAGAGAGGAAGAACTGGGAGATTTTCACAGTTGCAGATCTCAACCATATATCCATCCGGGTCATGGAAAAATAGCTGATCAACCTTGATACCTCCCTCCTCCACGACTGCCGTCACGTACTCAATGTTCATCTCTTCCAGTTTTCTCATCACGAGTCTCATGTCCGAGCACTGGAAGGAGATGTGGTTATCTTTGGGGTTTATGGCTCCCTTCTTCTTCGGCATGACATCTGGGGAGTTGCATTCCAACAAATGGATGCCGATACCGTAATTGAACAACCTGATCAAGAACAACATGTAATCCGTCATAGATCATTTCTGAGTTCGAAAACCAAAAAGCACAAAAACTGAGAACTTACCATGCTCCTTCGAACTTGAAGGAAGAGGGTCTTTTGATGAGTACAAAACCCAAAACCTCTTCGTAAAATCTCACCGATTCGATCACTGATTTGCAGACAAATGAAACATGGTTTAAAGAAAACAAAGGAAGGGGGAATGGTCCCTCTTCCACATCTCTCTCTATCTCATGATTCTCATCCCCCATTTTTCTCTCTCTTGCTATATTAATTCTTCTCCTCTTCCTCTTTTATGATAGCCAGATGCCCAGATCATTTCCAGTATGTGATATATATAGCTATAAACGAAAAGTAAATTCCAGCAGAAGTGGGTCCACTTCATGCAGACGAGTTCTTATCCTCCGTCCTTCCTTGTTTCTTACAAGAAAATGTAGAGGAGAAGAAGAAAAAAATATCTGAGCAACCAAACCCCTATTGCAGGAATGTCAAAGAAGGAGAACTAATCGTGAAAAAGAACTCCATCGTTTACAAGAAAGTCATTGAGAATGCTATTCCTGTTGATCTTAACAATTAAGATAACCAAAAGGGGAATTACGCAGCGTTTCATTTTGCTTGTTTCCTTTTCCTCAATCGATTAGCTCTTTTGTCCTCTAATTTCTGATAGGGAGCAGTCACCAACCGTTGATAAAGAAAACGATCCGACGGATCTTTGTAGAAAATGGGTTTCCTTGAACCACTCATTAGATGGACTTCAAAACCTGCTTTGTTGATTAAACATAACTAGTCATATTCAAAAGCTTCTACTGGATTTTATTGCTTATTCCTTTCTTTTATTATTTTGTTCTACTGTTCTTCCAGCAATCTGCAACTGTTCAGCTCCAGCCATCTGCTGACTATTTTATCAGGGCTCCAGATGGTAGACAATGTGGAGCCCAACCAGAAAGTTCGAGGCCATTGGACTCTTGGCTGTGTTGTACCTTTCTTGTCTCTATTTCGTCCCAAACTTCACTTGATTAGACTAAAAAATATCCTTACTGTAGTCATTGACATGATATTGAGTGCAGACAGTAATACACTTTCATAGTAAACTGTCAAGTTGAGAAGATGACCTAAATGCTTGATTCTGTCTAATGATCAGCACAGTTAGTTTCCATATTAGCTTAACATCAGCTCAAAGAAATGATCCATGGAAGGTGGGTTTTAATAGTTGGAGTTGTTTAATTGAATCCAATCATGCCTCACCCAACCTGAACTGAGATAGGTTGGCTTCCGAACATCCAACCAGATTGTTTCACTTTAAAAACTAGAACGCAGATTTTCTTTCAGATATCTATGGTAACCTCTTCACATCGTCTCAGTAAAATTAACATTAGCTAATCTATTGACCTCTGGACAACCTGGATAAATACCCTTTTGGCAATTTTTGTTTAGGGATTATTCCAGAGAAGAGAATAAAACAAAAGTAAGAAATGTTATTAAATGGCACTTGAATGTAATCAATGGAGTTTTTGGTCAAGAGCTGGTACAGTGGTTTGATTATATCATCATATAAAAACAAGTTTATTAATGGCTCCTGAATATTAATTGAGTTTCGTCCAAATCTGGTGCAAGTGGAGGTGTTATTTGATTATTTATCATGATATAAAAGACATTTTCTAAGTATTAAATCTCAAAACAAACCTTAAAATCATCAATCTGCGTGAGAAATGTTCAAGTCTTTCTGGTTTGGTGGGATCACGAAAGATTCTTCATCGATTAAAACACAATTTTCAAAGCCGGAAGCACCTGCGTGAAGATTTTGATCCCTTTTACATCTTCGTTTTTCTTCCCTGCAGAATCCCAGATGAAAGGATTCACAAGCTGATAGTCAAAACCTTCTGGAAATCCTTTCCAATTAACCACTAGAAGCTTAAAGGTAAATTAGTCGCTACAAGCATTGGAATCTCCATTCTCAGAGCTTATGAACTCGCTAAAAGCTTAAATTATTGAAATCCCTCTCACGAGTCGCCGTCGTCATCTTTTCTCTCTTCGTTGTCACTCTCTCAGTGCACCCAGCAGGCAGACCTCGTGTCGTCGTTCTTATCACAACACAAGTGGCGGGACCAACCTCCATCTTATCAATTTTATCTTCTTTATTTTTTCAGTACAGGAACAAGTACAAAACGAAAATTAGCACGCACTAGTCTTGGTTGTGCATCGCTTCCATTGTCGGTGGCTCTGAAAATATCATCTGTATTCTCTCGCCGTCCCTTCTGGTGGATGAAGCAGCGACCCACTCCGAAAACGAAATCAAGTCTTATCTTTCATCTTCCATTACCTGAACAAAACATATAACAATCAAGCCTTGCAGTGCGCTAAAAGGTTCAAACCTTTTGGGAAAACAACCCCACGGATCTTATACAAGGACTGACCCTGTTGATACAAACAAATATTCCAACACAAAAACCCGGGACCAATTCGGTGGAAAACCCCAACCACACCATGTTACTAACCATTGCGCCAAAAGATTGAGACTCATTCCAATACTCCCCCACATAGGGAACACCCGTATATAAATACAAATACATAATCCCACCTACGCGGAGACGACGAAAGACACAGTCCCACTTAGCGGGACTCGAACTCGAGACCACCTGCTTTGATACTATGATACTAAGTATTGCACCAAAAGATCGATCTATTAACAAAGGCACAAACTTATATATTAAAGACAAACTAGTTCCAACAATTACTTAGTTCATACGGGCGGGGAAAGGGAGATTCCTGGAAAGTTAGTTAGAAGCCTCTTTAAAGCTAAAGTGGTGACAGTACCCCAGATCACCCTGAACATTCGTGTGGTCGGAATGCAGTCTTTGACTCTCTGATCAACCGGATCAGAATTTGATCATGAAAACCTAAATTAAAGAGACATTTCTGTCTTTTAAAGTTCATAAAAGTAAGTGCGAAAATCTAAAATTCTACAATATAAGCATTTTACTACCACTACTTAGACAATGACTAAATATTTTGGGATCGAAAACGAAATAAAGTACCAGAAAAAAACATGGTGGAAGTGGAAGAACCGTCATTTAGAGATAAGGATTACAGCAGATGATAAGGAGAGCTAGACCAAAGCAAATGGCTGTGAACGAAAAAGCTGGAGGTCGTACTGTAGAACGTTCATAATGAAGCCAATAAAGAACTAGACTGGGTTCAATTAATGGAATCTCAGTGAAAAAGTCATGGCGTCCATCTCTTTCTGTGAACTTTTTTAAGTTATCATAGGAGGCACACCACCTCTTTCTGTGAACTTTTTTAAGTTATCATAGGAGGCACACCACCTCGCTCTTATCTCTTAACAACACATTCCCTTTAAATCCAAACAAGAACAAAATCGGACCCTCCTTTCTGCTCGAAATCGTTAGGACTTACGTTACCTCCATTTACTCCGATTGTCGTCTTCCCCACCTGAAAGTTGCAGCAAATGGCTCCAAAAAATGGAACCAGTCTATAATCATCGTCGAAACACTATAAGAAGCATAAGAAACCGATCAGGACAGCATGTTGTCTCCTTAGCTTTGAAGCTCTGATTATTTTTTATCGAAACGATAATCATTTCGTCCATGGACATATACAGGAATCGATTGAATCTGGCACAGTATCGTAAATTGAACTACGATTAGTGCCATCCTGTAGGCGCCATCTCAGGAGGATTTAAATTGTTTACAGTATTTAAGAGTTTGAAGTTGCATTTTGTTTTTTTCTGCTCTCAAATGGTTGATAAAAATACAGTTGTTTTTGTTTTCAAGGGGATTCGCTGCATCTTAGAGGGATTTCGAGAATTTTAGGGTTTGTTTGGAATCATTGAGAGAAAATAAAATAAGAGAGAAAACTTTTTCTCTTAGTTAATAAAATTTATCTCACAAAATTATAGAATTTGGGAATAAAAGAAAAGAAATAGAAATTTAAGAGAAATTTTTAATCATTGAAAATTTAAAATATTATTATTTTCTTTTCTTTTCCATTTTCTACATGTATCCAAACAAAAGAAACTATATTTCTTTTCTATTTTCTCTCTCATTTTTCATGGGCATCCAAACAAGAGGAAATAAACAAATTTTCTTTCTCTTCTATTCCTTTTATTTTCTCTCCACTTTATGTGTTCCAAACACAACTTTAGTGATTGAAGCTCCTTAGTAGTTTTTTTTTTTCATAATTCTCGATTGGATCAGCAAATTCTTATAATTGGGAGAAAATGGGGATGAAAACGAAAGATTATGATCGTTTTTATAGTTTGACAAAAGCTTTTGAGGTGTGTTTACATGTTGTATAAAATTATTTAAATTCTTAGAAAATTTTTTTAACATCATAATCAGATTGAATAGCCACTTGCACCAGATTTAGTTGTAGGGTTGACATTATCAACAATGTCTGGCCTGATGGGACAAGGCATGACTAGAGCAACAGGTTAAGTTTAATGAGACTTGGCCTAATTGTTTGCAAATCGTACTGAACTGTATAGCGTGATTATTTCCTTGATATTGTGATTGTATTCCTTGATTTTATGATTTTATTCCTTGATATTAGGATCTAAATTGATCCTAAAATCGGCTTGTAATGTATTATAAATAGCTTCCTAGACGGAGAAGAATACATCATCGAAAACTATTATTTGAAGGTTCTGTTTTACATGGTATCAGAGCAAGAGTCCTTCTTCTCCTTCTCGTCGCCGAAGAACAGAGCAAAAACACTGTTCTGTAGCTTTCTGTCGTCCGAAGAATAGAACAGAAGCTCTGTCCTGTAGCTTCCCGTCGTCGCCGATTATCTCCGTCGACATCCCACTCCGGCGGAACCCCGACGACCGCAGCCGAGCCACCGCTCGGCCTTCCATCAGACAGCACCAAGCCTTACGTCGCCGAAACCGACAAACTCTCTTTTTTCCTCTGCAACTGTCGACGGTCCCGTAGCTGAAACCTCATCGCTGACGATTACCGACGACCTCCGACGAACGCCGACGACCGCACCACTGCCCCGTTATCGCTGCCGACCACTGTCGTCACCGAAGGAAGCCGAAGCTCCATTGCCGATGCCGAAGAAGAAAGGTGATTTTTTTTAAACTTAGGAACTATTGTTCCTTTATTTCTTTGCTGACCGAACCGACCCAGACCTATGGGTCAACTCAGTGGACCCGAACAGGACCCGAACCAAATCGGACCCAGACCGAACCGAACCAACCCGAACTTGATTACCGACCCGAACGGGACTACTTCCTGGACCGGACCCAAAATTCGAATCAACCCAGAGACAGACAATGGGGAGCTATCGTCCAATCTCTAGCAAAGCTAACAACCGGGAATGCACTCACTATGGGGAAAAAGGCCATTCGCAACAACATTGTTACGAGATTATTGGTTATCCAGAGTGTTGGAATTTCTAAAAAAACCTTAAAAAAAGATTGTTGGGGAAAAGCTGCTGCCTACGACGAATGTTTACCATCCAGGTATTATCGATAAAGCTTCCATATTCTCTGCATATTCTAATAATAGAACTTGGATTATTGATACAGGTGCATCCGATCACATGATGAGGGATTCTAATCAGTTAAAAATCTGTCCTACCCTCTCCTCAATCCGTTATTTCCACTGCCAATGGTAGTACCTCTCCTATTACTGGGGAATGATCAGTTATCTTGTCAAATAATCTTACATTAAATATTGTCCTTGTTGTTCCATATCTTGAATACAATTTGTTGTCTGTTAGCCAAATTACTTCAACTCTTGCTTGTACTGTAATTTTCTGGCCCTCCTATTGTGTCTTTCAAGACATTCTAACCCAGAAGATTCTTGGTTATGGTGTTAGACGGGGCAAACTCTACTATTTGGAGTTAACAGAGAATGGGGGATCAAAAATCAGTTAGACAAATCAAACTAGTATTGAAGATAGTGCTCAAGCAGCTATATGGTTATGGCACCAAAGACTCGATCATCTTTCCTTTGGTTATCTTAAGAACTTGCGACCACAACTCTTTTCAGGTTTG
This sequence comes from Aristolochia californica, assembly GCF_029961685.1. Taxonomy (NCBI): domain Eukaryota; kingdom Viridiplantae; phylum Streptophyta; class Magnoliopsida; order Piperales; family Aristolochiaceae; genus Aristolochia; species Aristolochia californica. Next base: position 4,518,658 of record NW_027181992.1, on the reverse strand, counting down.
AATAATTTAGATTTTCATTGTGACACTTGTGAATTGGCTAAGAGTCACTGCATCTTTTATTTACCAAGTTTGAATAAGAGCTTTGAACCTTGTGAGGTTATTCATTCTGATGTTTGGGGTCCTACAAAGGTTCCCTCTATTTCGTGAGTTCGGTATTTTGTGACATTTATTGATGAATGCACTAGAATGATTTGGGTATCCCTACTTATAAAAAAGAGTGATGTGTGTCTAGCTTTTCAGAAATTTCATCAAATGGTACATACTCAGTACCAGAAGCAGATTTGTGTTTTGCAATCTGACAATAGTACTGAGTTTGTCGATGCTTCTCTTAGTAATTTTCTGAACAATCATGAAATTCATCATCAGACCTCAAGCACCTATACTCCCCCAAAAAATGGATTGGCAGAGAGGAAGAATAGACAACTTTTGGAAGTAGTGCGTGCATCTCTCTTTGGCATGAACATGCATCGGTTTTGTTGGGGCAAAGCTGTCAAATCTACTGCCTACCTTATCAACCGAACACTTTCTCGAATTATAGACTTTCAAACTCCTAAAAAAAATTGCACTCCCTAATTTCCATTCCCCATCTTCCAAACCTTGAACCCCAGGTTTTTGCGTATACTGTATATGTTCATATCCCAAAAGTCTTACGGAATAAACTTAATCCATGTGTCAAATGATGTGTTTTTGTTGGCTATTCTGATTTTCAAAAAGGATATCGGTGCTATGATCCACACACTCGAAAGCCCCATGTAACTCTAGATGCCTCTTTCCATGAATTAAAACCCTATTACTCAGGAGGAGTCTCTCAGAATTCTCTTTAGGGGGAGAGCTCAAATGAAGAGAATAGCGGAGGGGTTGAGTGTATTGAGTTAGAAGCAATGAATGACTTATTTAATCAACAAGAGAATAGTGGAAGTGATGAGTTAGAAGCGATGAATGAATTTTTTAACTAACCAGGTCGTTGTGATGTGCAACAAGATTGTACTCCCAACCATGATGCCTAGAGTGAATAATTAATTGCTTCTGAAGAATCCCCAGAGTTGCCTCCGTCTGCACCATCAACTGAATAATCAACCCAAAATGTTACTCCTCAGGTAAATACGAATCCTATGTTTGATGAATCTATTGAAACATGTGTTCCTATAGAAAATATAACACCTAGATATCCACAAAGATTGAATAGGGGAGTTCCAAAGAAACAGTATGAACCTGATATTGAAACCAAGACCAAATACTCAATCAACAACTATGTGTCCTCCCATAGGTTGACTAAATCGTATGCATTTACTGTTGATCAATTATCCAGGGTTTCTATTCCTAGTAATGTGCAGGATGCATTAGCTGATCCAAAATGGAAAAACGCGATGAACGAAGAAATGGAAACTCTACAAAAGAATGGCACTAGGGAACTTGTTCCCCAACCTAAAGGAGTAAAGATAATTGGATGTCAATTGGTGTTCGTTCACATTGAAACTCAAACCGGATGGAAGTATTGACAGATATAAAACTCGGCTAGTTGCAAAGGGATATACGCAAAAGTATGGGATAGACTATCGGGATACTTTTGCACCAATAGCTAAGATCAACACAATTCGCATTGTTATATCTATAGCGGCAAATTGAGACTGCCCTTTGCAATAATTTGATGTTAAAAATGTCTTCCTCAATGGAGACTTAGAAGAAGAAGTCTACATTGAGCTACCACCCAGAGTTAAAAGTGGTTCCTTGTGTCAAGGTGAAGTTTGTAAATTGAAGAAGTCATTATACGGGTTGAAACAGTCACCTAAAGCATGGTTTGAGTGATTCTCGGTTACAATGAAGGAGTTTGGTTATAAGCAAAGTAACTGAGATCACTTTGTTTATCAAACACAAAGTAGGAAAAGTAGTAGCTTTAATTGTATATGTTGATGATATGGCCGTGACAGGAGATGACCCATGTGAAATGCAAGCTTAACAGGAGTATTTAACGACTAAATTTGAAATGAAGGATCTCAGACAACTTAAATATTTTTTGGGAATTGAAGTTACAAGGTCAAAATATGGAGTCTTCCTTTCACAGTGAAAATATGTGTTGGATCTTCTAGCCGAAACCGGAATGTTTGATTGTAAAACGATAGAGACCCCCATGGAAATGAATCATAAGCTCAAAATTCTCCCAGATCAAACCCCAACAGACAAAGGGCGTTATCAGCGATTAGTTGGAAGATTAATCTGCCTATCACACACAAGGCCCGATGTAGCATATTCAGTGAGCATTGTCAGTCAGTTCATGCATGCACCAAGTGAAGAACATATGGAAGCAGTCTATCGGATCTTGAGATATTTAAAGAGTGCTCTAAGAAAAGGATTGTTATTCTAAAAAAAATGGTATATCTAATATTGAAGGGTACACAAATTCTGATTGGGTAGGAGATCAGACAACCAGAAGATTCACGTCGGGTTACTTTGCCTTTGTGGAAAAGAATCTAATCACTTGGAAAAACAAAAAATAGAAGGTAGTATCAAGGTCAAGTGCTGAAGCTGAATTCTAAGGTATGACTCATGGTGTATGCGAGTTGTTATGGATAAGGAATATACTGAGGGACTTAGAGATTGAATACGACAAACCTATGAATCTCCACTGTGATAACAAGGTAGCCATCGCAATTGCACAAAATCCGATTCAACATAATCGCACTAAACATATTGAAGTTGATCGTCATTTCATCAAGGAGAACCTCGATGAAAAGATTATACAATTCCTCTTTATCACTCTAAGAGTCAACTAGCTGATATGTTCACGAAGGCAATATCAGGGAAGGCATTTCATTGTATGATTGACAAGTTGGGCATGATCGATATCTATGCACCAACTTTAGGGGGAGTGTTTGCAAACCGTACTGAACTGTATAGCGTGATTATTTCCTTGATATTGTGATTGTATTCCTTGATTTTATGATTTTATTCCTTGATTTTAGGATCCAAATTAATCCTAAAATCGGCTTGTAATGTATTCCTAAATTAGCCTCCTAGACGGAGAAGAATACATCATCGAAAACTATTCTTTGAAGGTTTTGTTTTACACCAACTTAACCCAAAACTAACCTATTGCCATCTCTCAAGTTGCATTTGCTAACCCTTGGCATGAAATAGAATCCACTTAAAGAATTATGTGGAAATGGGAATTTATCCTTCTTGTTGGAAGACATGGCCCTAGCCAACATGACCAAGGAAGACTCACATATTGAAGTGTATTAGAAGATGAGCCCAAAGAAGACCCATGGATCCAAGAGATAAAAAAGATGGGCTCAAGGCCCATAGATCAAGGAGACGTCCTATAGGCCCACATACATTGATGGCAAGATGGTAAATAAAGGGTCATCTCATAGAGATGACATTGTTAAAGTTCCAGGGTTAAAACCTTAAACCCTAAGTCCTAAATTTAGGGGTATTATTGTAATATTGTAATTTCATAAATCTATAAATAGAGTTTGAGGGGGAGGGTTAGGAACAATCAATTCCATAACCTTCTTCCCCTTCCCTTTTTCTCCATGAGCTAAATTCATGAAATCCTGAAAATCAACACTTCTCACTTAGAGGTCAATGGATAGTTTAGTGAGTAATTCTTGTCTGACGAAGCTGCTTTTGCATTCTTAAATGAAAAAAAAAAATATTTATGGACCTGACCGTGAACACATACTTGGGGTGATTTGGGACCCCCAAATCTGAGTTGAGATTTGAGTCAGACATGATTGGATTCTAATAAACAACTCCGATTATCAAATTGGCATCACAGGGATCGTTTTTTCTTAAGATGATTTGCACCTAACGCAGAATCTTTCTCAGTTGATTATGAGACGCAATCAGCATTGAATAAAAAACGAAATAAAAACTTTGAGAGCTTAAAAAATTGGAAGATGCATCTCTTTGAAATAAAATAGATATAAGTCTCTTGAATGGATTTTTAGTTGGGAGAAAGTGGAAACAGGGAGGCCTACACAACGGTTCTGGACTTCGTGCTTGGATTTTACATTGCTGATCATGTGGTATATTTGTGACCCCTGGTGAAGTGGTTGGCTGGAGCTATTGAGTTCTAGATTTCTGTAGCCGATAAAATGATATTGATTAACCAAAAAAATACATCAGCCCTATTTTGGAGTAAAAATGGTTATCTTATTTTATTACCTTCAAGGTTTTTTCAGGATCGTTACCCTCTTCGAATCTGAGTAGAGTGGAACAAAGAGAACAAAACAATTAAATCAAGAAAAAAGCTAATGTTGAGTTCTATAATCCCATCAGTACGTAAACGACTTAAGAAACGTCCATTTTTGAACTTTCGCTCTTCACTAACTGGTAAGATCTCTCCCTATTCCTTTTATTTCCTTTTCCCTTTTAAATTTTGAAGGAAATCACGAAGATTATCCGTTTTATGTGTACAAGCCTGCTTTATCGTGTGAGAATTAGATTACAAGAGTTAGCTACAATGACAAGACTAATAAATTTACAAGAGACTGGAGCGTACCACCTAGTTGTCTAGGTTTCTTCATTCACCAAGCGAGATAACCACAAAAACATCATCGAGAGACCATTTTCTGGCTTCTGTCTTGCAAATAGGGTTGATTATGAAACGCTCCGTAGTTGCAAGCCGATAACCAATCACAATTTCCTGTCTCTGTCGACCTCTAACCATTATGTCATAAAATGACAACTCTTCTTGATCATATAAATAAAACTCAGCTGGCCGGATACACAACTCATTACCCTGTACCATACGAAAGCTGTTAAAGTTTACTGTAGAAGTTGTTTCTACAGAAAAAACACAACTGACGGGAAATAGGATCAAATAATTTTCTGCTTGTTTTCACTAAAAAAAACAGTAGTTGTATTCCTAAGTAAGCAATTTTTTTTTAAATAATACATGTTTGTAAAGAATTTAACTGGTACATAAGAAGGTACCTCTTCTGCAAAGAGTTCCTCAAGGACCCGGTTGATTTGCTTATCTTCAGCCACCATTGCCAGTGCCATGCTAACCAGTTCATTGGAGAGCACATAATCACTGATCCTAGATACAGAGACCAAGTTTCTAGTCCTTGAATCCAATATCTCACTAATAATTATTGATCTATTAGAAGCTTGCTGCATTTCACGGATCCAAGAGCTGTGAGAGAAGCCAGCGTGCCTTGGAGGAGTAGTTTTTGCCTCTCTACAAGGGAGACGCTTGGACTGTAATTGAGCAAACAAAGAGATTAGAAATCCCTTAACCCTTTCCAACATTCAATAGAATAAATACAATGTGCAGTAATTAAAATTTCTCAGCAGAAGTATCATATAATTGAAGCACTACAAAACGAAAACCACCTCATATTAGTCAGGAGCACACTGAAGACAATGATATAGCCCAATGGAATTGAGAAACAAATGCAGAGTGAAACTTAAACAGGGAATGATTCAACCATTAATGCAATATAGTAACTAAACTGAAAATTTCATACATTATTTAAGAGGGAAAAAACACTATCAAATAGTTTGTGGATCAATACCCAGTGTCTCCAGATGAGAGGCCTTAGATTTGAGTCAAATCCTGTGTCACTTTCAGTTGAAGTGGTCAATCTCAAAAAGAAAGAAAAGGCAAGCCACAAACATTATACCATTTAAAATCAGAATTTTTTTTATAGAAAAATTGAACTTGAACAATCTAACCTGAAACAACGTAGTAAAGCCAAAAAGCAACAGGGAAAGAAAGAGATAGACCCTTAATCAGCAAGTTATGCGCAACAATGAGAATCTGGTGGTGACACCATTCGTGTGCCACCAATTACACGAGTGTATGCCAGGAAACATCGGACCACGGCCAGACCCACCACATTGTGGCTGGGTAGTGATTCATTTACGATTAATTAGATGATATTTTGAAATTTCATTATTCACATTTTGGATTATCCTTGGAAGTAATTGTTTCATTTATATAGGGGCATTTTGTCATTTTAAATTGGCAATTAGGGTTTTGAGTCCCTATTTTAAATATGATAATGTTTGAAATGAAGGAATCTATAGAGATTTGGAAATTCCACCCCCCTCTCTCTGCCCTTGGCCTTCTCCTCCCTCACATACATACTGGTGCCTCATCAACCTGGTACCAGAGCCGAAGATCCCTTCGGCGTGCATTCTTTTGAGTCGGCAAAACTAACCCCTCTCCCAACTAAATCACTTTGCGGAGACTCGATCTACTATCATCCCAATCTCCTCTTCAGCAACGCTATCTCTCCCTCTTTGAGATGGTTCCAGAAGCCTCCCAAAGCCAGCACACTATCCAAGCCCATCGTCACTCCATCATCAACCATCATATGGGCCTTCACCGCAATCATCCATTGTCAGGCCCTCAGTGACTCCCACATGCCGACGTTTCAGCGGAGTCGAGCTGCTCTCACCATTTCTGAACATTTCCATGGCTTCAACTACCTTGTCGCCGCAGAAATTCACGATGCCAACCACTCCAGTCAGTCCCCCCCTTGTGTCGTCTCTGCAGAATCAAAATCAGGATGACCTACATCCCAGGAGGGAAATGAAGACCACCGACACTGCACATGCTAGTTTGCATGTGCAAAAAAAAAAAAAGAGGTTAAAAAATACAAAAAAAAGGTTAAAAGAAAAAAAAGAGAAAAAAAGAAGAGGTACAAAAAAAAAATCCATGCTTGAAGATTACCTACTCATCGCTTTGACCTACAATTCACCATCTATCTTACATATGTTGATTCACTCACAAATGCGAACTCGCACGTGTGAAAGAAAAGAAGTTAAGAAACAAAAAAAAGAGGTTTAAAGAAAAAATGAAGGGGTACCAAAAAAAATCTGTGCTAGAAGATTACTTGCTCATCACTTTTAGCTACAGCACACCATTTATCTTACATATGTCAACTCAGCCAGCCCCAGACAAAATTATGAAGTTAGGGGTACCAAAAAAAAATCCGTGCTAGAAGATTACTTGCTCATCACTTTTAGCTACAGCACACCATTTATCTTACATATGTCAACTCAGCCAGCCCCAGACAAAATTATGAAGTTACCTCTTTCTAACTCCTCTTTTGGTATTCCACTGTTTGTCTTAAATTGCAACAAATATTTATTTTTTTGTTGGTAAGCTAGCTTCTTCCTGATTAAAGCCCACTTGAGCCTAATTTGATTCGAGACTCATGCCAAAAAAAAAGAAGAGAAAGAATCTGATTTGATTGATTGTAGTACATGTGTGTAGTCAACGCTTAGTGTTAATTTTAAAGCTTAGCCAATAGATGCACTCTGCATCATTGCATGAGATTAATCTTTTCTTTGGGTATTTGCACTCCTGATTTGAAATTTTATTGATTTGAATCTTGGCTAATCACAAGCAAGTAAATAATCAATTAACTTTAATGTGCATTGGATTTGTTTGTGCTTTACTTGCTAAGATTCGATAGTACATACAATTGTGTAGTGGTCGCATCATGTTAGGCTTTGCTTCATCTTCCATTGTAGACAACAAAGATGCATAGTCAAGCAAATCCTAAAATAGTTAGGCACCATCAATGATAGGCTCACTGCCCTAGAGATTTGATCCTTTGAAAGGAAAAGTCTTGTAGAAGCTAGGTCTCTTAGGGGATATGATACAAAAGACAAGGAATTTGCTTGCACGCGCCCTCACATATTCCCTCCTTCCACAAACCACACATCTTATATTCCACACTATGAGGGGCCTAAAGACAAAATGTTAAAATACATAAAGCCGAAGTCCCTACCTTTGATGGTCGATTAGACCCATGGGTGTTTTCCACATGGATTTGTAAGATGGACAAATTTTTCGAGTGGTATGAGCTATCTGAGGATAGAAAAGTTAGGTTCACGAAAATTAAATTAATAAGCACCGCTCAACTTATCTGGAAAATGTTAAGAAAAATATCGTGAGGAGACACAAACCTCCTATTACTCATTGGGAGGAAATGAAACTCAAGTTGTAGATAGAATACCTCCCCCCCCTCCAAGAAGCACTTTTCTAAATCAATGACACAATCTTAGGTAGGGGAGTAAGTCGGTCACCAAGTACATTACTCAATTTGATGAGCTTCGAATGCGGTGTTCTGTTATGGAAGATGAGGAGATCACTATGAATAGGTTTTGAAAGGGCCTTAATGATGACCTTAGGTGTGAGATGATGCTTCGAGGTGTCACTACAATAGAGGACGCTTACGCACTTGCCCATAATTATGATTTGGCCTCCAAGTTTCAACCAATATGTGGGTTAGACACTTGTACAGTGCCTTTTAGGCCTCCCACCATCAATCCTCAAGTCCTAAGAAAGTCAATTTTAGGGGTTCCCCCTCAAAGACTGACTCGCAATTTAGATCTCCCCACATCAGGGGCAAGAAAAGAGGTGTCAAAATTCAATTCTAGGATTCGGTGTCACAAGTGTCAAGGATTTAGACATCACATCTAATTGTAGTACTCAAGCCCTTCTCATTGAGGACCATGAGTACTCGTAGGAAGATTAGGAAAATGTAGACTACAAACCTGACGTTGTCAACTTTGATCTCTTAGATGAGATGTGAAGAAAGTACAACCACTTTGAGTTGTATTATTAGGTCCACCCTCGCTCCCACCCACAGATTGAATGTTGTGTGGCATGCGTTGACTCGGCCCAAGGAGTAACGATTGGAGTCGGACTACTATATTTCATACTTATATCAAGTGCGGAGATAATGGTTGTAAAGGCATTATTGATAGCGACAGTTATTGTTTCATCCCGCATGTTGGCCACCTTGGCCTCGACCATTCCACGCTGCTGGCCTTATCGAGTTTCATGTGTCGATGACACTTCCATTTCAGTCGAGGGAAGGTGTCTTGTCCCCATTCAATTCCTTAAGTACAAGGAAGATATCTGGTGTGATGTAATCATTATGGATGTGGGTCATATCATTTTGGGCAGGCCTGGTTGTATGATCGGGATATTACTATTTATGGACACACATTTGCTTCTTATTCAAAGGAAAGACCATCCACCTTAAACCACAACCACCAAAATGTGTTATGTAGGGTAAGGGACAATTGAGGTCCCAAAAGAAAACCTTGTATTTCATTAATCCCAAGGATTTGGAGCATGAAATACTGCATGAGTCTACAGTTTTTGTTGTAGTAGCCCGCAAACTCGTCAGTTGATCCCCCACCAGAGATTGAGTCCACTTTATAGGAATTCCGAGATGTTTTTTCCTCAGGGGCTCTCAGATACACTACCATCTATGCATGATATCTAACATGCTATAGATTTAGTGTCGGGAGCTACATTGCCAAATCTACCGCATTATTGAATAAATCCCACTGAGCATGGAGAATTATAGTTGCAGGTGAATGAGCTCCTTCAAAAAGGATTCATCAGGGAGAGCTTAAGTCCTTGTGCAGTGCCAACCCTACTCACACCGAAAAAGGATGACATCTAGTGAATGTGTATCGACATTAGGGTCATCAATAAAATCACTGTGGAGAAACTTTATGTCAATATCCAGAAATACTCCTTGACTGATCAAGTTGTCTTGTTGGGTTTCGTGGTAACTTCTACAGGTATTACTACCGATCTCCAAAAGGTGAAAGCGATTATCGAGTGGCCAAAACCATCTACCCTCCATGAAGTTCACAGTTTTCATGGTCTTGCCACTTTCAACTGATGCTGTATTAGGGGATTCAACACCATCATGTCTCTAATCACGGATTGCATCAAGACAGGAGAGTTCTTGTGGTTGAAACCAGCCTCTCATACTTTCCAAGAAATCAAGAGGCGTATGACAGAGGCACCTGTTATGATATTACCTGACTTCACTAAAATATTTGAAGTAGAATGTGAGTGTCAAATATAGGTATAGGAGGAGTACTTGTCAGGAGTGACATCCAGTGACATATTTAAAAAAAAAAAATTAATGCCACCAAACAATAGTATTCAACCTATGATAAAAAATTCTACGCAACCGTTCTAGATCTATGGTACTGGTGTCACTATCTAAAATTTGTCCAATACTCTGACCATGAGGCCCTTCGCTATCTCAACTTCCAGAAGAAACTCAACCATAGGCATGGTCAATGGGTCAAATACTTGCAAGAGTATTTGTTTGTCCTAAAGCATAAATCAAGTGGTGCGAATAAGGTGGCTAGCTGTGATAGAGCGGGTGGAGGGGCGTTTGGCCACTTGGCAGGGTAAATTTCTCCCGAAAGCTGGTAAGCTCACCCTCATAACATCATGTCTGCATGGCATACCCAACTATTATCTATCCTTGTTTCACTGCCACGCTTCAGTGAGAAACCACCTTGAAAGTCTCAAAAGGAGATTTCGTTGGGGTTGGCCCAGTGGGGAGAGAGAATATCATCTTGTCAAGTGGGCTGATGTGTGTCAGCAATTCGGCGGTCTCAGTGTCAGAGACATTGCTAAGACCAACTCAGCCTACCTCATGAAGTGGATTTGGTGATTCAACTCGTCACCAGACTTGATCTGGAGGGCCCTTGTTGCTACCAAAACTAATAAGTCAAATGGATGGTGGACCGAAGGTGACCGGTGCTATCGCAATCCTATTAGGAGGAAAATCTTCCTCCTGCTCCTTCTGTCAACCTCATTAAGCAAGGAACTCCCGTCCAGGACCCTTCTTGCCCCTTCTGTCGCAATTCCCCTGAAACCGCCACACATGTCCTCCTCCATTGCCAATTTGCTCAAGCCATTTGGGCCAATCTCATCAATAGAATCGGAATACAATTTTGAGTCCCCCATAGTTTTCCATCCATGATCCTCTCCATCACCAACTCCCGGCTCCCGAATCTCGGAAAGATGCTCATATCAAGTTGTGTGGGCCACATCCCTTGGGATCTCTGGAAATAAAGGAATAACCAAAAATTCCAATTCAAAACCTCTCCTATTGAGGTGCTTGTGGAAAACATTGTTAGTCAAATCTCCACGTGGCTTCTGACAAAGGACTTCATTCACCTTAGTAGCACTGATTTCAGGGGGAACTGGCGTCTGATCGCCGAGATGGCAAGGCCTTCCCGTCCCCCAATCATGACAATGTGGTCCCCCCTAGTCATTTCAAGATGAAGTTAGATGGCAGTGCCTTTGGTTGCCCTGGTCCTGCTTGGTTCGGTGGGGTAATTCATCGTGAAAATAGTTGCCTCCTCTACTCCTTTGTGAGCCCTCTGGGTATTTCCGACTCTACTCTCCCGTAACTCACTGGGCTGCTTCAAAGCCTCTTGATCTTCCTGGACTGTCTCGTTGAGCCCCATATCATCGAAGGTGATTCCAAGGTTATCACTGACTGGTGTGCGAAGAAAATCCGCCCCCTGGTGGCACTGGGATACTTATTTTGAAATATGTAATATAACTTCCCATCTAAATTGTATATGGACCCACACCCCCATATCCACCAATCATTTGGCGGACTATCATGCAAAAAAGGGCTCTTCCCTTCAACACCTTGTTGTGGAGGATGGCCCATCTCGCTAGGTTGTATCTCTTCTTTCTTTGAATAAAATTTCACACAATTCCCTAAAAAAAAGAATAAGGTGGCCAATGCCTTAAGACGCAGAACTAGTTTGTTGTCCACCATGAGTGTTCAGGTTACTAGCTTTGAGAAGCTCATAGACGAGTACACCTCGTGTTCTAACTTTGGTGGCATTTACACTAAATTGCGGGAGGGACCGTGTCGCACTATCAATGACTACCTCATCCAGAATGATTATCTATTTTGGTCTAACTAGCTATGCATTCCTTGTAGGTCAATGCGAGACTTCTTCATTTGAAGAACTTAGGCAAGAGGGCTTAGGGGACATTTTGGGTGCAACAAGACCATTGAGGAGGTAGAGTGCCGATTTTTCCAACTAAATTTGGCAAGGGATGTTGCCAAATTGTTAGGACAGTGTAGGACATGCCAGTTCCCCAAACACAATAGACAAAACATGGGGTTATATATTCCCCTACCAGTCCCCACATGCCCTTGGCAAGACCTCAACATAAATTTTGTCTTAGGCGTTCCACATACCTTTCGAAAACACGACTCCATCTTCGTCATGGTGGACCGTTTATCCAAGATGGCTCATTTTATCCCCTGCACTAAAACTTCTAACACTTCCAAAGTCACTCGACTTTTCTTCGATGAGATCATCAAGCTATGTGGTCTTCTTCAGACCATTGTTTCTGATAGGGATGTCCACTTTATGAGTTGTTTCTGAAAAACACTTTAGCACTTAATGGATACCAGATTAAAGTTCTCTATTGCCTACCATCTTCAAACTGATGGCCAAACTGAAGTCGTTAACCAAAGCTTAGGAAACTTCCTCTACTGCCTCGTAGGAGATCAACACTGCACTTGGGATTTTTATTTATTTTTAATAAAAGTGATAATGTATTAATTAACAAAGAAAATACTACAAACTAAGGGATACTACACTTGGGATTTAATTCTCCCAAAAGCCCAATTTGCCTACAATAATCCTGTCAATAGATCTATGGGCATGGGCCCATTTCAAGTTGTCAATGATTATCAGCCTAAAAAATCTTTGGATCTCATATCCATGTCTCCTCATGCTAGGTTTCAAAGCCCGCCTAATCATTTGCACGCATGATTTAGGACATGCAGCCAAAATCACCAAACGCATCCAAGCTAGTAATGCCCAATACAAACTTCAGGCTGATGTGCATAAACATGATAAACAATTTAAGTATGTCATTGTTCGGATTAGGCCTGAGCGATTTCCTACATGATCTATTCGAAAGTTGCTAGCTCGTAGTGTTTAAAGTGCTAAAAAGGGTAGGTCCTACTACTTATGTTGTTGATTTGCCACCAGATTCAAGCATTAGGTCCATTTTTAACATTAAAGACTTGATGGCATATAGAAACTACCCCTCCATTCTTGTCATCACCTCTTGATTCCACCCCATCCCTCGATATACCCCTTCCTTCCTCGATTGATACCCCTCTGGATCCTGTTTCATTACTTATAGCACCAACACATAAAGAACATATTGATGCAATTTTGGATGAACAAGTTGTTTTTACTAGGAATGGTACGGTTCAACATTTCCTCGTATGATGGACATGGCGACCAGATTGATTGTACATGGATTATGAGAGACACATTGTAATAGTTGGACCATGATTTGTTGGAATATTATCAGAGCCATCAGAAGTCCCACTCAACAGGGTCAAGTTTTCCCCACACCAAATTGGTGGATACACCACTCATGTACTGCCGATTACAAGAGCGTATGCCTAGAAACATCTGACCACAGCTGGACCCACTACATTGTGGTTGGATAGTGATTCATTTAGGATTAATTAGATGATATTTTGTAATTTTATTATTCACATTTTGGATTGTCCTTAGGAGTAATTATTTCATTTGTTTAGGGGCATTTTTGTCATTTTGAATTGTCAATTAGGGTTTTGAATCCCTATTTAAAGATTGTAATGTTTGAAATGAGGGAATGATTTAGAGATTTGGAGAATTTTCTCCCCCCCCCACATCTTCTGTTGGCCCTAGGCTCTTCTTCTCTTTCTCTTCCTCTCACTCTCATTGCAAGACATGCATACTGGTGCCTCATCAGAATCATTATGGACAACCTTGTTCTTGAAATAGAGAAAAAGGGTTTCTATCAAGCGAGGCTCCAAGATGAGCATCATTATGGACAACCTTGACAAAGTTTCCGAAGAATTGTTTTACTTTCCGAAACGAAGAATCGAAGAAGTTCTTCGATTTTCTGTTCGATACATAGGTATAGAGATTTAAAACAGAAATTACACTAATACCCTTAGAAATATAGATATTTACAATCTCGTCCCTTATATACGATAACATTCCCCCTCAAATTGATGCTGGGAAATCAACCAACAACAATTTGCCAACCAAAAATTGATGTCGCTGCCAAGTCATTGCTTTAGTGAAGACATCGGCCACTTGGAGATCCGAAGAAATGTAAGGAAGAGAAATCACCCGATTATCCAAGCTATCGCGGATAGAATGACAATCAACCTTAATATGCTTAGTGCGTTCATGGAAAACAGGGTTGGTGGCAATCTGAATAGCACTAGTGTTGTCAGCATGAAGAGGGGTAGAAGTAGTCTGAGGGAACTCAAGCTCTGCAAGAAGACCGCGTAGCCATACAATCTCAGAACACGCAGTAGACATGGCACGATACTCAGCTTCAGTAGAAGATTTAGAAACACGATCATGTTTCTTACATCGCCAAGAAATTAAGGCATTACCTAAAAACATACACCAACCCGTAGTAGAGCGACGGATATCTGGATACCCAGCCCAATCAGCATCACTATAACCAATAAGTTGAAGGGAGGTGCCTGTAGGAAAGAATAACGCACGAGTAGGAGAAACCTCAAAGATAGCGGATGATACGTCGAACTGCAGCAATATGGAGATGACGAGGAGAGGACATAAATCGACTGACCTGATGAACGGCATAGGAGATGTCGGGGCAAGTAGTGGTCAAGTAGATGAGACTCCCAAAGCGCCGATAGATAGTAGGGTCATCGAGAAGGTCCCCTTCATCGTTCCTGTACCTGACATTGACCTCCATAGGAGTAGCAACAGAAGAAGTGTCCTCCAAACCAGCCAAGGTAATAATATCTTGAAGATACTTATGCTGGTTTAAGAAAATACCAGTGACCCGATGATGGACTTCCAGGCCTAAGAAGTACGTGAGCTGGCCAAGATCTTTCATATGGAAAGTGGCATATAACACCTACTGCAGCTTGGTAAGCAGGCCACAGTCAGTGCCAGTAATAATGATGTCATCCACATAAACCAAGAGAATAACCATGCCCACGGTAGACTTATGATAGAATAGAGATGAATCATACTGACTCTATGTAAACCGGTGGAGAATCAGGGTGCCACGAAATTTCTCAAACCAAGCCCGGGGGGCTTGGTTAAGCCCATACAGAGGACGACAAAGCTTGCAAACCTGATCAGGAGAGGAGGTAGGCATACCCGAGGGGAGCTTCATGTATACATCTTCCTGGATGTCACCGTGGAGAAAGGCATTCTGCACATCCATCTGATGCAGCTGCCAAGACTGAGAGGCTGCAATCGCGAATATAGTACGGACCGTGGTCATCTTGGCAACCGGCGCAAATGTCTCCTCATAGTCAATCCCATATTCTTGTTTGTTGCCCAGAGCTACTAGGCGAGCTTTGTACCGATACAAAAAGCCATCAGAGCGAAGTTTAACCGAGAAAACCCATTTACTGCCAAGAGGCTTAATCGGAGGGCAAAGAACAATATCCCAAGTGTGATTCTCCTCAAGTGCTTGAAGTTTTGTTTGCATTGCATGCTACCAACACTTATGTACCATAGCCTATTTGTAACAAGTGGGAATGAAAATAGAGGATAAAGGAGTGACAGAAGATACAGTGGAGGAGAAACCATACCAATGAGGAGGCCGAGAAGGGCGAGTAGACCGGCGAAGAGCGGGGGAAGCTGGAGCAGGAGGTGGATCAGGCGCCAGGACAAGATAGGGAAGGGGCAAAGAGGAAGTAGAACCAAGCTCATGGCCACTACGTCGGCCATACACAAAACTAGGTTTGAACCGTTCCACAATGGGCGGAGAATCATCAAAGCAAGGTAGAAGAGATAAAGAGGCAGACGGCTGCTCAACATGAGATGGAAAAAAATATTGATTTTCAAAGAAAACCACATTCCGAGAAACACGTAGACGACGAGCAAGTGGATCATAACAAACATAACCCTTTTGAGGGATAGCATAACCAAGAAAAGCACATTTAACTGATTGAGCTGTAAGTTTATGTCGTTCATGAGCAGGAAGATGCACAAAACAAACACAACCAAATGTCCAAAGAGTAGAATATGAAGGAGAACGGCCAAACAACTTAAAGAAGGGAGAAACATGATGTAATGTAGGAGAAGGTAAACGATTGATCAAATGAACCGAAGTAGAAAGCGCTTCACACCAAAAACGAGAAGGAACAGAGGATTCAAGTAAAAGGGTGCGGACCACATCAAGAAGATGACGATTTTTCCTCTCAGCAACACCATTTTGTTGCGGTGTCGAAGGACAGGAGCGCTAAGAGACGATCCCTGTGCTTTGAAAAAAGTCTTGAAACGCATGAGACATGTATTCGCCGCCAGAATCAGAGTGCAAGACCTTGATTTTGGCAGAGAATTGAGTCTCTAGAAGCGCAAGAAAACGCTTGAATGCTAAAAAAAGGTCGGCCTTAGCCCGTAGAAAGTAAACCCAAGTAAACCGACTACAGTCATCAATAAAGGTAACAAAGTACTTGTAATGCGCATGAGAAACAACAGGAGCAATTCCCCAAACATTAGTATGAATAAGATCAAAACATTGTAAAGCATGAGAGGCATTATGAGGAAAAGGTAAAACTTTACTTTTGCCAAGTTTGCATGACGGACATTCAAAAGAAAGATCAAGAGAAGAACACACGTTATGTCCCAAAACACCTGAATTAAATAATTTTCGAAGTACATCAGAGTTGCGGTGGCCTAGACGTTTATGCCACATCTTAGGTCCAAAATTAACAACATGACAGGCAAAAGAAAGGAAAGGAAAACTAGGATAAATAGGAAAGAGTCGTTCCACTTTAGGCCCCTTCGCGATCATTGTCCCAGACGCTTTATCCAGCACAAAACAACCAGATCGAGAGAAATGGACATTACAATTATTATCGACCAATTGACCAACAGAAATAAGATTTGTGGAGAGGTCAGGAGACACAAAAACATCAGTTAAACAAGAGGAAAGATCACCAACAGCACTGATAGGCAGAGAACTGCCATCAGCGGTGTTAATTTTCTGATGGCCATCATAAGTGCGGACATTGGAAAGAGAAACAACAGTATTGGTCATGTGGTTAGAAGCTCCGGAGTCAAAATACCATGGCTTAGAAAAAACTTTAGGATTACCTGAGAGCCCAAAAGTAGAGAAAGCAGAAATGATCATCTGTTGTACCATCTCAGGAGTGAGTGTGGGCGGTGGGGCGGAAGTTGTAGGTGCAGCAAGAACAACCGGCGAGGCAGCAGACAATGCAAGAGGAACAACCGGCGAGGCGGCAGGCAATGCCATAGAACTAGAGGCACCAGCGTAGGCAGGATAAGCAGTATCCGGCCTCCGTGCAGGTCGAATGGAGCAAGTAGTGATGATATGATCGGGTTTCCTGTAGTAGCTACAAAACTTTCTAGGGCAATCCCGAGAAATATGACCAAAAGCTTTACAACAATAGCACTGAACAACACAGCATGTCTCGTCCCTTATTCCTCGCCTGGGTTGCATAAGCCACAGTGACAGGGGCACTAACATCAGCCCGATGTTCGATGCCAGCCTGAGTGGCTAGACGCTGCTCCTCACGGAGGAGTTCACTGAAACAAGCAGCTAAAGAGGGGACAAGATGACGATTCATCAGATTAGACCGTGCAATGCCAAAATCGGAACGGAGCTTCATCAAGAATTGATCTCTCTTGCTTGTTTCATGCACTGCTTGAATAGCAGAGAGCTATAACGAGAACAGTAGAATGAACAATGTCAGCGTAGTCAGCCCAAAGGTTTTGAAAACCTGAAAAATATTCCTCGATGGATAGACTGTCTTATGTGAAATGAGCCATCTCATACTCCAATTGAAAACGCCGAGCCGAGTTGTCTTGATGATAAACTTGGGCGAGATAACGCCACATTCAGCCGCAGTTCGATAAGGCCGCAAATTGAGAACAAAGTGAGGCTCAACGGAGCCAAGGATCCAGGTCATGACCCTAGCATCCTTGACTGTCCACTTGGACAAAGCCTCGGCCTCCCGAGGTGCGGGATCAGTCCCATCTATATGACCCCA
Organism: Aristolochia californica; assembly: GCF_029961685.1. Taxonomy (NCBI): domain Eukaryota; kingdom Viridiplantae; phylum Streptophyta; class Magnoliopsida; order Piperales; family Aristolochiaceae; genus Aristolochia; species Aristolochia californica. The sequence continues at coordinate 4,500,809 of NW_027181992.1, read as the reverse complement.
TAACTCCTTTCCCATGACAAATAAACGAAACTGAAATTCTTAGGCACTGTAATTTTTACCCATGAAACGGATAGGGAACTGGTCTGCCTTATCAGATGACATGATGCCCCTACATGAATATGAGCCACCCTTTCGTGGCTGCAGCGGTAGAAAAGGGTCACGGCAGACGCTGCGACACGTGTACCAAGCAAAAAAAACGTCGTGGAGTGGGCTCTCGTCGCACACCAAAAAAACGAAGCCAATGACCCCGTCGAACACCAAAAACGAACCGTCCAATACCAAAAACAAAGATGGTCCCGTCGAACACCAAAAACCGAAATGCCCGAGAGAGGAGTTGCCGAAATTCGCTAAATCCGAGAGAGGAACCTCCGAAATCCAAAATAAAACCCCACAAGACCCTCCGAAATCCACTACAAATCGAGAACCGAGAAAGAGGGAAAGATAACGCACCTCTGAGAGCACAACGCCGAGCCGATTTCTCCACCACCGAACCGAGACCGCCGAAGGCTCCGAAAAAGCTCGGAAAAACAAAAAATCAAGGCGCGGAACGAAGCTCTGATACCATGACAAAGTTTCCGAAGAATTGTTTTACTTTCCGAAACGAAGAATCGAAGAAGCTCTTCGATTTTCTGTTCGATACATAGGTATAGAGATTTAAAACAGAAATTACACTAATACCCGCAGAAATATAGATATTTACAATCTCGTCCCTTATATACGATAACAAGCCTCATTCTTGAAATAGATAAAACAGGTTTCCATTTCATGTCTAATCCAATTAGCAAAATGATTTGTCAGCCATTGGCATCAGTCATTTAGTTAATAGAAGAAGATAACAAAGTAATTAGCTAAAAAAAGAGTTCAAGTGGCAGAAAAAAAAAAAAATTTGTACCAATTAAAAGCAAAAAGGAAAGAGGTTTGTAAACATTTAATCTTTTCTAAGTTAATGCTGGTCAAAGTGAGGAATACCTGAATGTCACGAATGAGGAGAAGGGTAGCAAGTGATCTTGAGTCAGACTGCACGATGGAATCTTCCAAAGACTCATCTGCAAGAATCAAAATCTGTTTGTCCATAGTCAATATTGACATCATTAGAGAAGTTACATCAATCAATTATGAATAAACAACATCATTTTTAATAAGAACAGAACGTCCGTTCATCATTTAAACAAGGTAGAAAAGAATCTACATCAAACAAAGAAATACACTATCAGAAGTAAAACATATTAGCTAGAGAAAGTTACAAAATTTCATAACTTTCCAAGAAAATGAAAAATACGGCTTTTGAGATCAGTGGCTAACCAACATTAGCTTTATCCTGTGAAAGTCAAAGCTAACTGGACAAATGGCCACTGTGCCCAATCACTATATGTAGTCATATACATCAAGTCATATAAGATACATGATGTTGCCAAATGCACAAAGCATTATTATATTCTATCCATTTACAGAACATCATGGTGTGCTGCATGAAGTGACTCTGGTGCTTTTTTTATGGAAAACCCTACGTCCATGCCGATCAAACAAGTAACAAAAATGACCAATAGAAGTATCTGAAGATTCTTCATGGAAATTGATGACACAAGTCACTTCTCAACCAAAAATTAGTAGAAGACACACACACATGGTTACAGAGAGAGAGAGGTTTCAAGAAACTACTTGAAAATAAAAGAAGCCCTTTAGAATACGATAGGCAGGTGAGCAATGAGAGTCACATAATTTATGAAGAGAAATCTCTTTCATAGAGGCAATTGCCATTTTGTTTGAGAGATCATTGACTCACAGAATCAAACGTCTCTAAAGGAAGAGACTCTAAATGGCGACGAATGACGGCATTTCCTTCTCTATGGACAAGTCTTATATTCACTAGTCCTGAAAGATCAAGTCCACCATCAGTGAGCTTCTTTTCCCTTTCTATTTCAGGAACCTCACTAAACATCCATAATTCTGAACCTGGAGCCAAAAATGCCTCCAACACCTACACAGTGACAAAAAGAAATGCAACAGATCAACACACATACTGAAAACCTAAAGCAAACAACAGTCAATCATACAAAGTTTAATTTTAGCACCAATTCGTTGAAGGATTATCAGGAATGAAATATCAGGTATAATAAAAGAAAGGCAGCTTTCAATGAATCAATGTAGTGCTGTAGGGAGGACCAAAAATATACGAGCTTTGAAAATGATGAGGATTAACTAGATACTTTATCAGAAAAACAGAAAAAATTAGCCAAGCAACTGAAAGGTCAATTGAGTCCAAAGTTTGTATACTAATGAGCTAAAAAAAACTTAGAATTTTTCTTACAATTCTTTTTGACTTTTCAATGCACTCAGCCAAAATCTGAAATCCCATGAGAAACACCTACTGTGCTCTAAGACTTCACATGGATAACAGAAAAAAGAAGTGATATAGATGCCCACACAAACATATAGAAAGACAAATGGCATTCATTATGTAACTACCATAATCATATCATCAATATCACGACGCCAGCCACAAAAAAGTATCTTCTCAGGAAATTTTGGAGGGCTTAGAACATTAGGTAAGCAGCTAAGCCGCGCCTGTCACAAAGTGATGGAAAATGAGTTAATACAAGATATACTTAGTAAAAGATGAAATACTACACATGTACTACAAGTATGTGATGTACATAGTCCTCTTCATTCTCATTTCAGAGCATTATTATATTTTTGTATTCCGAAAGCAGAAAATCATGTTAATATCAATTTGCTGGAACTCACTGATGCTACTTACGAATATATTCCTGTGCAATACTGTGAGAAATTAATGGTAGACATTGTAACTAGAAGGATAACACAAGTCAAAGCCATGGATAGAAAGGACAGGAATGTGTCGATCAGACGGGATTGTAATTTATTCATCTACTGCACAGCATATCAGAAGCTGAGTGCACATCAATTGAAACAAACTCAACATGTGTTGCCAACGTGGATGTATCATTGACAGTTCAAAAGGTACTTTATGGGACAGGCAAACTTCAAAACATCTCCCAAACTGGACAACCTAAGCAACTGAATCAATGGCTACTTTTCAATCATTTTTGTATGCATCTGAAGATATCAAGAATCGGAAATTCACCAACTCACTGGGATGATCCGGTTTGGCACAACTGGAGTAGCTTTTCAACTGTCCAGTAAACCAAGTGATGGGTCGAATATCCATAGAGCTAGACTCATTGGAATGAAAAACATAGCTTCACCTTCAGCTAAACAATCTCACTAGTACTCCCCACCATTCCCAATAAATTATTACATAATACATGACATCATTAAGAACATCATACAATAGTTATTCAACAAAAACAGACAAGTCAATATTTTATACTAATGGGCATAAATTGATCCAAAACTTGTCACCTCTGGCAAAGGACCAGGGGCATATGTATCATCATCCTCTGCTATAACAAGGACTTCATCACCTTCCTTGAGAAGATAATCATCATCAGGATTTAAGATGATTTTCCCACCATTTGCAGCAACCTTAACTCCACAGGGTACTGCATCGGGGAAAGAAATCAGCACATCTTCGAAACGCATGCCATCCAACTGAGGCCAACTCTTGATATAAAACTCAGCATTCTCAAACCCTAAGATATCCTCCCATATCTGCACAGCAAGCAAAACTAGAATATTTATCAAGGTATACTAGAAAACATAAGAATAGATGTATCTTACTTATCGTTTTTTTACTTCAAGATTTTTTTTTAATAAAAAAATAGGGAATAAAAGGAGGACAAGCCTCAGCGTACAACAGAGTGTGGGAGGGGCTCCCCAACCACAAGAGGGTCAGGAGACCATAGACGTAGCTAATTCATCTACGACACTATTGGCTGCATGAGGGGTGTGCTGGTCGTGCTGTCAAAGGACATCGAAAGACCCACCAACATCCTGAATTTCATCACTACATGCTGTAACCTCCAAGGAGGAGAAAAGGTTTTGATATCCAGTTAATAACTAGAGCTGAGTCCCTTCAATGATTACTGGCCTTGAGAAATTTTGTACATATATCTTGATTCCAGTGAAGAGGGCCTTGGTTTCTGCCTCAAGTGAATCTAAATGTCCAGCTGGCTTGACAAGGCGACCACCAGGATCCTTGATAACTCCTCAAACCTGCAGGCATGGATTACCCTGGGAGCTCCATAAAAGTTCGATTTTAGCCCATCCTCACAGAGGGGTTCCTAGGATAATAGCTGAGATGGGGCAGCATCTTCAAAGCCTAACAGTGAAGCCTACTTATGACAAAGCTTGAGATGGGAGGATGGGCACCAAAGGCATGCCCCCTGAGAAAATAGAGTATAGGGTGGACTCAATGGCTTCCCCAATTTGTCTTGGAATACCCTCAAATATCCTTGTATTTCTTTCTTTCCAAATTTGCAAAATAACTGCAGCAAACAACGATTTTCCATGGTGTACTGCATGTTCCTCAGAAAGGCCTTGACATATTTTGGCTTATAAAACTCAGCCAGGCCCTGAGGGATGCAATTGCTAAGGCTAAAGTTGCAGAATATGACCCCTCAAACTTGAAGATAGAAGCCAAAGTGTAGGATATGTGACTTACTGTTTCCTATTTCTAACTGCACAGCTTACAAAGAGAGTTTAAAATCGGTTGCTCCCTCCATTTGAGCTCATCAAATATACTACAGTTGTCATGCATATGTATACAAGCAGTGGTTGATTACTACAAACAGTAAATGAAGAGCATGTCAAGCCAATGAGCCCAGCTTCCTTAATCTCCAGAGTATCTTTAACAAACAGAGGAAGTTAGCGTTGTTGTTGACACAGTCACTCTTAGCATGAGCTTCAATACTGTGTACTAACAGACAACACTTTTACAGTGACAAAATACAGACTGTGCCACTCCAGCAATTCCAGAACAAGCATACAATCCAAGTAAAACAGATGGGTATACTTCATTAGTGGCTCCTCATTTTAATAGGCAGTGGGTATGAATTGACCTCTACTGTCTTCCATTTGCAGTGACTCCCAGATTACAAAAGAAAATCAAGATTTAACAACCTTTCTAACTGACAACCATGTAATGATGACTGGCAGGCATTACTAAACACTCTTCACAACCCTCTGCCAGGTTTTTATGTAGAGTCCCCAATATCTCTCGAATTTTGTCTTTTGCAGGCATTTTTAGTATCTGCCGAACACCTACTTTTTGGCTGGTTCACCTAGGTGGCCTAAGGATGACCAGTTATTTTCAGAAAGAAGGTGACAATCTATAACTCTCTTCCCAGAAATTTCATGTGCACGGAAGCAAATTGCAAAATAATGTAGATAGCAACATCACTTCTTTTTTTCTGGGCTTGTTGTGTGTAAGATTGGCCCTCATGTAACCAATAACAAGCAAACTGTAGGATTAGTCCTCATGGCACCAATAACAAGCAAACTGATAGGATTAACGATCATCTGTATTGTCTGTTAGAGGAAAATAAGAAACAGAAGTAAATGATCCAAGCATACAATATTAAGTTAAATTCACCACAGGTCATACCATCTCTCTGAGGTACTAAGGAGGGTGAGAATAAGGTTGTAAGAGAGGAAGAGAAAGAAATAAACCTGTGCAAGTCCAGGTTGGAGAGCACATTGAATCATCAAACGCCCAATCACATCATGAGCAACAACAGTCTCTATGAGTTCTCCACCAACAAGCTTCACTAGAGGCTCGTTATCTAGATCACTCATTTCCACCACAACATGTCCTTGCAATCCCTCTTTTACTCCGGTAAGGCTCAGTACAACCCGCAGAGCACGTGCATCACTCTGAGAAAGTTTCAGAAAATTTATAAAACAACATTTAAATTACATTTTCCCCATAAAAAGATTGCACAAGAACCAGCAATCTTTCACAAAATAAAAAATTGAAGAAAACCAGACCTGGTCTGCATTTTCATCAGTTGCCAGAACAATGATAGCTCTTGCCTTTGACACTGAAACCTGTAGATGTAATCAAAAATTATAATAATCAAACAAATATGTAAAAATGAAAAATTGAGAAAATAAGGAGATAAGAGAGAAAGAAGAATGGGAAAGCAACAGAAAAAAGGAGGCTGCATTGATCAGTCTCGAAAATCAAGAGTGATCTCCCTTAATACTCACTTAAGTGACTTTGGGTAAAAGGATAAAAATGCCCTTAAGTACAAAAAAAACCCTTAAATCTCTCTATACAACTCTGATTCTAATAAAAATTGAAACATGAGCATATGGAATGCAACCTATCCTGCTGGTACAGTATGACACCTATGTGACAAGGACAAAAGACCAAAATACCCCTATTTATGTAATTTAACATTCCCCCTCAAGTTGGATAGTAGATGTTAAAGAGGCAAGCTTGTTACAAAATCCCAAGTGCTTTCTCCTTCTAAGAGGTTTAGTACAATCTCCAAGTTGCTTTGAGGACTTCACATACGAAGTAACCACTTTCCCTCGCATGACAGCATCTCTAATAAAGTAAGAATCAACCTCTATATATTTTGTTCTTTCATAAAACACTAGGTTACTTACTATGAATATAGATGTTTGATTATCACATTTCATAGTCATAGGCTCTAGAACAGGAAAACCAAATTCAACTAGAACTGACTTAACTCACATAAGTTCACTGACTGTGTGAGTTATTGTCTTGTATTCGGCCTCTGCACTAGATCTGGCAACCACAACTTGTTTCTTGCTTTTCCAGCTCACTAAATTACCTCAAACTAAACAACAGTAACCAGCAGTAGATCTTCGATCCATTTTGTACCCAGCATAATCTGCATCAGAGTATCCCAATATATCAATTCTCATTCTGAGTATACATTAGGAGGAGACCCTTTCAAATATTTTAATATTCTCTAAGCCACTTCTAAATGCACCAACCTCAAGTTCTCTATAAATTGACTCACCACACCAATTGCAAAGGAAATATCAGGCCCAGTGATTATAGCATAAATCAACTTTCTTACTAGGCGTCTATACTAGGTCTTATTCTTGATTATGGGACTATGGGAGTCATGAAGATCAATATTTACTTTCATGGGGGTCTCCATTGGTTTAGTACCCAACATATCGTACTCATTCAACATGTCAACAATATATTTTCTTTGAGAATTGTATTTACTTTGAGTCACTTCAATGCCAAGGAAATATTTTAGTTGTCCCAAATCTTTGTTTGAAATCGTGTGGCCAAATAGGATGAAATAGGATGAGAGGTACATGACTTTTTACCTTTCCGAAGGCTAATGGGAAGATCCAAATCACATGAAGTCGGACCTGTAGGCGAAGAGGAAGATGGCTGGTCTTCAGAGGAAAGCTCACAAGTTGAACAGTCAGCAGGTGCTGAAGCAGGTAATAGACGACGAGAATCTCGACTATATACCTGAAGCGGTGGAAAGGATCTTGCAGATGGTGATCCATAATAGCATAGGAACTGGGTTATCTATACAAGGTTCAGATGAAAACTGAGACTCTATCAAAGATGCAAAATATGGTTTGTTCTAAAAAATGTAACATCAGAAGATGTTAGCAATTAGACGCTCTAATTCAATACTAACGGGAACAATAATAATCGTAGAAAAAGAAATAATCAAACACAAAAAACACAAGATTTATACAGGTTTATCTCAAGGTGAAACTATGTCTTATCTTCGGCCGCTACAATAATTCACTATGATGATGAAGTAGTTTACAAGAAAAATTGCATACACTCAAGTGTTTTTCTCTAACCTCTCTCTACAACAACTGATGATCCTCGATGATAACCCTAATAACAACGCCCCCAAATATCCTAAAGGTCAATCCGCATGCCGACTCTGCGTAAGGCGTTAATTAGACTCCACAACTTAATAGAAGAAACATATATCTTTCTTTTAATTGGATCATAACATTTGTATCTTTTTTGATGATGTGAATTACCCAAGAAGACACATTTAACAGCACGAGGAGACAACTTATCCATAGATGTATTGAATGAACGGACAAAAAATGAAGGCCCAAATATCAAAGGAACAACATCAAACAATTTACACTTTGGTTTTAAAGTTTGCATAAGAATTTGTCCTTGCAAAATAGATGAAGGCATGCAGTTAATCAAATAACATGATGTTAACATTGCATCTCCCCAAAAAGATTTGGGAACATTCATATGAAACAATAAAGTACGAATTACTTCAACGAGATGTCTGTTTTTACGCTCAAAGACCCCGTTTTATTGAGGAGAATAGATGCATGAAGTTTGATGAGTAATTCCATGCAAGGCACAAAAGATGAAAATCATCGATTGAAAGACTCAAGGCCATTATAAATACCAAAAATATTAACACGTGCATCAAACTGATTTTTTATTTCATTAAATAAATTAAAAAATACATCAAAGACCTTAGATTTTCTCATAAAGGATACACACATGTAACTCGATTGAAGTCATCTATGAAAGATACGAAATACTTAAAACCAAATGGACTAGGGACTCAACACAGAACCCATACATCAGAATAAATTAACTCAAAAATACAAGAACTACGACTAGAGCTAACTAGGAAACCAGATCTATGATGTTTTCCTAGTTAACATGACTCGCACACAACAAAAAAAATCAACAGGTAAAGACAAAAAGGACTGATAGAGTTATATTTTTTATGGATGCCCCAACCATAGGTGGCACAAGAGTGGAGTGTCTTGTGCAGTAAGCGCTATAGTTGTTAGAGTAGATACACCATCCAGCACGTACAACCCATCTTTCTCATGTCCTAAACCGATCATCATTTTCGTCTGCATGTTCTGAAATATACACGAAGTAGGAGAGACTATTACTGAACAACTGAGAGGCTTGGTTATGTGATTAATAGATAGTAAGTTAACAAGAAAATTAGGAACAAACAAAACAAAATTCAATGACATCTTAGACGTGGGTTTGCATAGTACCCTCCCCCTGAATTGGGAGGTAGAACCATCAGCCAAAACAACATGAAATGGGAATGAAAAAGATTAATTGACTAAAACAAGGACTTCATACCATAGAGGCTCCTAAATCAATGATTCAGGAGGGAGAATGGGACACATTTAGTGCTAACATACTTGTGCTTGCCATCGTGGCACTTACTAAGGTAAGAGGTATCCAGCTCAAGTGTAGTAGTAGCAGTGGTCAACTAACCCAGTCTTTGAAGCAATTGTTGTATTTCGTCCTAAGGACCCGGATAGGAGGATAAGTCAGGACTCATAAAAATAGAGTTAGCCCAGGCTGGCTTGCCAAATTTTTTCCAGCATTTATCTGAAAAGTGACCGGTCCTCCCACAGTGACTACATCTCCTATCCCCTCTATCACTCCAACTATGGCCACGAGTAGATGAATCTCGCCCACGACCTCTACTACTGTTCCCATGACTTTGGGCCTCAACCGGATTATAAGACGAATGAAGGTTGAGAGCTATTGCATCATACGGCCGTGTATTTTTCTCCCTCTTGTCTACCACTACACCTTTTGCACATATAACTTCGTTAAAAGCCTGTTCAAGTGTAGTCACCATCATTTGCTAGTATTGAGCCCTTATGGCATCGTATTTTAATCCTAGACCATCAAGAAACCATGCAACGTATATCTGATTTTCAATTTCTGAATGTCTTCAGCATTTGTAGTCAAGGGATAATATGAGTTGATCTCCTGCAAAACACCCCTCATCTCAGTGAAGTAGCCAATCATTGATTGGTCACCCCTCTTCATATTAAAAATACTGGACATATAGTTCATATATGCGAGACAAATACTCTCTTGAGACAAAATAGAAGAGAGTGTATTTCACATCTCTTTGGCTGTCCCCATAGCTCAAAATCTGATCACTGAATCGGGATTCCATACTAGTGACCAACCAAGTATTTTGCTTTTCGTGTGGCCTTCAGGAACATAAGAACTGAACGAGACCAATTGACATGGTTTGAACCATATAGTTTGATTGAAGTTATTTGTATGGAACCCGAATTCTTACTTTCAGAGCCCTCAAAATGTCTAAAGCTATCAGCTTGTGTGCTGGATTCTGTCAGTTAGAGCCTTCAATACACCCCCAACGAACTTAACAAACTGTAGCAAAGAAGCTCCAAACTCAATACAAACACACATTCAATTTTAGGGCATGTAGGTCCCACACTTCAAATTAGGGCTACCCACCCCAAGTCTCGCAACAATATCCCAATTAACCTTCAATGCAATCAATAAACACCACAGCATAATATTCATATCACATTCAGCATGATGATGCAAGCACAGGCATGATGATGCCGACCCATTAATGGCTACGCACAAGCTAGAGAAGCAAAAAGCTTCAGCAAGGGTCCCCTAGGGATAGTTGGGCATAAGAACTGCTCAATTAGTAGCAATAGCCATCAATCAAGTGGCTATGGCAGTAGAAAGAAAAAAAAAAAAAGAGATTTGCCCTACCAGAGAAGAAGTTGATTGGAGCCCTTCCTTTAGGGTTGATAAATCTGTGAAAAGAACACAAAATCTGAAGAAGAAACTCCCAAGAATGGATATTATTGCTCTGATACTAGGTAAAAATGCCAAATTGAGAAAATAAGGAGATGAGAGAGAAGTTAAGAGAGAAAGAGGAATGGAGAAAGCAGCAGCCAAAAGGAGGCTGTGTTGATCAGTCTCGAAAATTGAGACTGAACACCCTCCTTTAATATTCACTTACATGACTTTGGGTAAAAGGTAAAAATGCCCCTAAGTACAAAAAACCCTATAACTCTCTCTACACAACTCTGATTCTAATAGGAAGTGAAACATAAGCATATGGAATGTAACATATCCTGATGGTACAGTATGACACAAATGTGAGAAGGAAAAAAGAACAAAATAAACTTCACCCCCCCTCCCCCCCCCCCCCCCCCCATATATGTAATTTAACAAAATAAATGCCAAATACAAGTATATCACTTAGGTTATCTGGAATGGAACCAATAGTTAAAGCTAGCATATGATTCAATAATTACGAGAATTTGACCTTTCCTTTAGGCAATGCTGTGTTAAGAAATATCTAGTTAATAATAGTCTCATTAACTTAGCCATTTTTCCATGCTTAAACAAGATTAAAAAGATTGATCATCTCAATCAATGGCCTTCCTACTCTTCAAATGCTAACAATAAAGACCATGGTACAGCAATGTAAGTGCACAAAGGTTCTCCTGGTGAGCCCTAAAACCACCTTTACATACCTTTTTCAAGTCAGCCAATATGAGGGGGCTGCCACTTCTGCATATCACAGATGTTCCCATGAAGTCAAATTCTAACTTTGCTATGTCCATCTCCATTTCTTCCTTATCCCTTTCTGCAAGCACCACTATAACACCACCACCAATGCTTTTATTAGCAATTGCTAGCTGCTTGAGAAGTGACCCCTGTCATAAACAGCAAACCCATTTTCACCCAATATACTCGTAGCTAATACTTTCCAATGGTACAAGACTAAAACACAAAAACCAGCACCAAATTGAAGTTAAATATTACAATTTAACCATGAACTTCACACCCTGTTAGAAGAAGACATAAAAAGCGTTTTAAACTAAAGTTACCCTTATAGATTACCAATTTGTCGCTCCATCCCAGTATCAATATGTGGTTCCTCTCAATGACCTCACTCTTCCCCTTGCGCAATGAATCCACTTTCTCCGAGATAGCATCAGATACTAGCCCTAGCATCATGGCAAAGATCAACATCCCACCTGAAGTTATGGACACTGACACAATCCGTGGGCCCATTCCAACTTGGTCAGCATGGTTTCCAGAATCAGCCACAAAAGTCCATGAAAGCCACAATGCCTCAGACAAGCTAGAATCACTAACAGCATATAGTGCCAATCCACCCAGTCCAATAAGAAGTATAGTGGCACAGAGAAGCGCAAGTAGCTTGGCATAGGGATATACAGAGAAGAAAACATCCACCCTATAAGCAACCCGCTTCTTTAGTGAAACTTCTTCATCAGTATTCCTTGAATTCTTGGAGAGAGTGCTTATTTTGGGAGGATTGTCCAGAACTCTAAGTAATAGAAAAGGAATCAAAAGCATTATCACCACACTGTACAGAGCAATGGCTCTACTGTCAAATTTGCCAAAAGACAATAAGGAATCCATCCTATCGTCAAGCTGGAAAATTTTACTCTTACTAAGACTAGATGCACCATTTTCCTTACAACCCCTACGAATGCTAACAATCTCTGCCTGTAATCAACAACAAAGGAATTAATTATTCGTATGTTAATAATTTCCCTTTCATAATAGAAGTTCAAAACACAGTTGAGACAAAAAGAACGGAACAGTCGAAGTCAAAGGCTCGAAGCCCAAGTGAATACTTCTAAAACATTTGCACTGAAGCTGGGAATTTTGTAAGAGCAGGTTCAAAAATATAAAGTTCTGGAAAAAAAAGAGGCGGAAGTAACATACCTCAAGTTCTGCTACCTTGAACTGCATAGAAACTGAATAAAGAAAGAAGAATAGTGAAGCAGCAACTAACTGCCACAAGAGCAAATAAATCACAACACAGTCCGAAGCCAAACCAGCTAGACCTACAAAACAAAAGAAAATTGAGTGGAAAAAAGCGAAAAATGAGACTTACCAAAGAGAAGATCAGTGAGCTATCAAATCTACGGATCGTTTTCCAAGTTACTGGAGCCGCCGCCGTGGAGGCCGCTAAAGCCACTGAAGAAGAAGCACCAGAAGTTGACCTAACCAGCTTAACTTCCTCTTCCAACTTAATTTTATCCTCAGCAAGCGGGATAGCCAGAGAAGCAGCATGATTTCCAGATTCGGATCTGGGCGGGGTGGGAGGCCGACGGGGCGGCACAGGCAGGGAGGTGGCCTTGGTTGATTTCGTAGCCTTAATGTTAACTCGGCTCCTGGAGGAATGTGGGCCCAGGAAGGATGGATAAAGCCAGTCCCGGTCGGCGATCTCAACACTCTCATCCCCACCGAGGAGGTACGAAGACGAGGGAGAAGTAGAGAGGCGGCGGACAGGAACCAGAGCGGGAGCTAAGGCATCAACGGCACCGGCGGCGATGGTCCGGGATTTCTTGAGACGAGGGGAGTCAGACTTGCTGGGGCCAGAGTCGCCATTGCTACTCTTTTGCATTTTGTGAAGAGAGAAGCTTGCTTCATCCATCTGCCATAAAAGAAGAGCCGAATGACGAGTCGGAACCCGCGAGCAAGCTCTCCGTTTTCCGGATCTGGAACAGGCGTTAACAGAAGGGGAATTGGATATCTAGTTTTTCTCGTTTTTTCAGGTTATTCTGGTACCGTCGAGTTCAGGAAGGTCGTACTGCAGTGTCGGGAGGCCCGGAAACATCTTTTTCTGTTCTCTCTACTTTCAAGCGTTACCTATTAACCATCAAATGAAGATAAGAGTAGCCCATTAATTGGCCTTGCCAGCATTCAATGTTCAAGAAGCAATTACGTGGAGTCAGTCAAGCCATTCTTGCCATGGTTCCATTCCACATGGAGAGAGTTCTCTCCCATTTGAACTTTTACACCATTTTTAGAGTGTTTTTGTCATAACCAAAAATTTTAATAAAAGTGACGCAAAGACAAGATTACCCTCTATCTGATTGTTTCCATTAAATAATTTAGATATATTCATTTTATAGAAATTTTCTAGATACTATAAAACATGTTGGAATATTTTGTTACTGTCAAGTAGTCTACTTTATCTCTTCCTAATCACCATTAGTCAACAGCCCGTCTAGCTCAGTTGGTAGAGCGCAAGGCTCTTAACCTTGTGGTCGTGGGTTCGAGCCCCACGGTGGGCGCTTTTTTTTCTTCTTTCACTTCTTAGTTTTGACTTTTGAGATCACACGCTTGCCATTAGAGACGCTTTGCTTTGTCTTCATTTTCAGTTACTGTTCTCTTTCTACAGCTATAGCTAAAGCTAATTTTTAACATCATCGAGATGAAAAACAGCAGTTCTGATCTCTCTTAATACTACTACAAACACACTTGCTGTCTTGTAATTCTGTTTGCATGCGTTTTGTTTCTGTTTCTTTGCTTATAATGTAATACAGAAAGCATTTAGAAACAATTACTTGCATAAATCCACTGAATAAGAATAGGGACATTGCAAAGAAAACTTTTGCCCATTTCTGGTTGCATTTTGCTTAAGAAGATGACCCCTGTTTCCTTTTTCAAATGCATTTCAATTGGAAGCTGTGGAAAGAGGTATTCTGTAGCGGAGTAAGCATTAAATGGTAGGTCAATACATTGAACATAGAAAATATTCTTTTCAATTGCAGTAACAGATGACAATCAACATCAAAACATTGAAGAAATTCAGCTGATTAACTCATTTGAAGCTATAATAATCTGGACACTTCCCGTATGGGGATTTTGATTCACTATTTATGAGTTTGCAAATAGTACAATTAGATGGTTTTCAAAGGGAAGCAAGAAGGATCTGAAGGTACTTCTCTGAGCCCACATGGAACATCACCTCAAGCTTAAAAGCCTCTTCCTCGTTAGCAGCTGGAAATTACAAATTATAATACTGAAGCAAGATTTACATCCCCAGTCTATGAATCGAACCATGCTTTAGCCTGTGCCACGAAGCGATGAGGAATTCTCAAAATTCCTTCCAGACAAACCCAGGACCTGAGCAGAAGAGGTGGAAGATGGGACTTGGGCTGAAGCAGCAAAGGTGGACAAAACGCTTATACTAGCACTAGCACTAGCACTAGCACTAGCGCTACCAAGAGAACTTTCTGTAGCCTTTGGGGCCGGAGGCTTCTCGATAACCATGATCCCTTCCAACATCTGAACCACCTTCCCCATAGTAGGCCTTTGTGAAGGTTGTTCTTGTATGCACCAAAAACTTACCTGAACAGCCCTACCCAGCTCATCCAAGTCCACCTCCTGATCAGCTAATCTTGGGTCCAAAATTCTTCCAAAATTCCCCTTATCAAATTCATCATAAGCCCATAGAGAGAACTTTTTCCCACCCGTATCCTCTGAGACATCAAAGTTCCTCCTCCCACTGACAATCTCCAATAAAACCATGCCATAGCTATACACATCAGATTTTGAAGTGATTGGAAGATTGGCTAACCACTCTGGTGCCAGGTACCCACGAGTCCCCCTCACACTAATTAAAGTCCGCTGCCTGTGATCCTTTGGATTAACCAGCTTCGCAAGGCCAAAATCCGATACTCTAGCATTAAAGTTTTCATCCAAAAGTATGTTCTCTGGCTTTATATCACAATGGACTATACAATCCCTACACTCTTCATGCAAGTATGTTATTCCCCTTGCAGTTCCTAAAGCTATACTAAACCTTGCATCCCAATTCAACCCCTTCCCAGATGAGTTGTCAGAAAATAGAAAACTATCCAAGGACCCATTCCTCATAAACTCATACACCAGCAACCTGTGTCGACCTTCAGAACAAAAGCCAATTAACCTGACCAAATTCAAATGATGGGTGCTACTGATTGTTGCAACTTCCATCCTGAACTGCTTCTCTCCTTGTTCTATCCCTTCAAGCTGTTTCACTGCAACCACAGTTTTGTTAGCAAGAACCCCTCTATAAACAGCACCAAACCCCCCAGCTCCAAGCTTTTCTTTGAACCCCTTGGTTGAACGGTGAAGATCCTTATATGAGAACTGCACTGGGGCCCCTGAAGCATACTCCAGAAGGGCATATTGTGCAGACAAGCCCCCAAATTTGGTATTGTTACGGCAGAACCACCACCAAAGAGCAAATTCTGCAATAACCAGCGAGAAGAGAGTTGCAATAATGACAAGAGCAACCAACCAAGCCTCTAATTTTGAGGACTTGGTTTTAACTTGGTTTCCACTAGCAGGGGAGTTAGGAATAGCTGGTGGACAGACCTTAACGAAAGATGTGCTCGGTATAGAAGGTGATTGGTACCCACTGACGAAACCAGAAAATTTCAAGTAACACATACCCGTCCCATCGGCCAATGATGTCGAAGCAACACAAGTATTACCTGTGAGGCAATTTGATCTACAACCTGTGGATCCAGCAAAGAAAACCTGGGTGCTAGTATCGGGTGGGTACGTCAAGAACTCGGTATTATCTAACGGCAGCATAGTCGAACTCCCTGGACACTCTTCAATCTCTTGCTTCCTCTTACATCCTTGTCTTGGATCATTTGGATCAGAAAATTCAAAGTTCTCAGATGGGCACTTACAAACCGGAGACGAATCGTTGTAAGTACAAATACCCATGTTCCCGCACCATCCGAAAACTTCACACTGGTCTGAAACCGCAGACCACTGAACTGCCGGACCATTGCTACCCCTTTCAGCACTATAAGCTCGCAAATTCCCATCAGAATCCAACCTCAAAAACCTGAAAAAATCCCCACTTTCCCCGTAGTTACTACTATAGGCCAATTTGACCTCACTGGGCAAGGAACTATCATAAAGATTCAAAAGCCCAACCGGCTGAAGCATCAAGCTGGGAGAAACGAGGCTCCGGTTCGAATCAATACTCGAATTCAACCCCTTATTCCAGTATTGAATCCGGTTGTTCCACGTCAACGAGATATTGCCGGACGAGGCCAGAGAAAAAGTATAAGGACCAGATCGTAAAACCATGCTGCTGGTGAAATTCTGGGATTGGAGCACGGTATCCGTGGGGTGTTCAAAAGATTGCCACAAAGAAAACGAGGAGGTGTTTATGAGAGCAAGGTTACCCGAATCGTCGAGGACCGCAGAGGTGATCCCAAGATTGGAGGTGTTGGACTGCCAGACAGCGAAGCCGGAGCCATTAAGAAGTCGGAGGTTGCCATCGTCCGTGAATTGAAAAGTGGCGGCGCGATCTACGACAGTGTCCGTCGGGACCCAGATGGGTGTAGTGGAGTAAGCAATGGAGAAGATGTACGAAGAAGAAGATCGGGTGCTCGGGAGAAAACCCAGAGCAAATGTGTCGTTTGGGGATTTCCAGAAGGGGTTGGGGTCGGTGGGACGGAGGGTAGACCCCTTTGAGACGGCGGCGGAGGTTAAGCTCAGACGACAGAAAAAGAGGATGAAACACAGGAAGCCACAGACAGACGAAAAAACCATTTTTCGTAGCGTTGAAGCTCTAATTCGAGAAGGAGAGCAGCTCGGTGGTTTTATGTTGTTGTGCGTGGTGTCCAAACTGCCGGAGAAGAAAAGTCTTATAGTGGAAAGAGATGACTTTTGACTGTTTGCTCTGACAGGTCCTTCACGCGACATTGAAATTTGATTTTCTGTGTTTATTTTTCAATTTTTAACGGAGTCTGATTACATACGGGATGTTTATTTTTCAACTTTCTAAGTTTCAACATTCAGATTTCATTTTTAAAGCTAATTCTCGATTATTCTGCAAGCTGCTGGCTGCAGATTGCAGCTGGTCTTCCACTTTCTGGACAAAGTTGTCTATACATGTTGAATCTTTGATAACATTCAAATTACAATCCTCATCTTCTATATTAAACTTTAAATTAACAACGTTAAAAGAGTTGTAGAACGAGTCAGAACTGACTAAATCACAAAAAAAATCCGATTACCGGATTCAAGATGATTCTGCTATTCAGAAGTTCCGGAAAAATCACAATCGCTTCTGTACCAGATCCGTTGTTCTAAAATACTAATGATTAACATTCTGAATACTCCCACTAACCCTCGTCAATTTATGAATTTATTTCCTTTGTAGAACTGGAAATTTTTATTTCTTAATCGACATCCTGTACTGGGTGAAGTTCTCTGACAAGTCAAAAACAATCTAGAGTGTTGTCTGTCAAAGTAGTAAATGTTGTTGGTTGATCAAGAAAAACCATTCAAACGCGTGGTCTCAGTCTCTCCCCCAATCTTACTTCATTTGATTCTCGTCCCCGGTACGTCTGCGTCATTTTGGTTAAACGTCTTCATTTGACTGTCTTCGTCTGCCTCGAGATCATTAAGGGATATTACCCGATCATCAACGAATAAATAATTTAAAATTATTTTTTTTAGATTTTAAAATTAAATATTTAAAAATACTTTACATTTTTAAAATTAATATAATTTATTTATTTTTAAATTTTAAATATTTTTATGAATATTTTAAATACTTTTAAAGTTAAAATATAAAAAAAATTGAAGAAAAAATTTATAATTTAAAAATAAATTTTAAAAAATATTATTTTTTTAAATATATTTATATATAAGGTAGTAAAAAGTGTATCGATAAATTAGACTTTTATTTTTTAATAATGTTTTTAATTAAAAAAATTATACAAAAAATAAAAGGTGTTAAATAGGTAAGAATAAATTATTTTAATTAATTAATACGAATTATATGTTTTGTTATTATAAAAAAAGGTAGAATATTTGTACCAACAAATAAGAATTTTAAAACTAAATTATTTTTTACTAAATATTGTATTAAATTAAATAATATATCTAAAGTAAAATAATTACATTAAGGTATTAAGTAAAATAAAGTATTAATTATATTTTAAAAAATTGAAATAATAATAATCAAAATTTATATTTTTATTATATTAAATTAAAGGTAAATGAAATGAAATGTGTAAGAATTTTTAAAACTAGAAAATAATATTTTTTAAAAAAAATAATTACAAAATAACCTAAATTAATCACAAAAAAAGGGGAGAAAAAAAAAGTAAACTAAAGTGAAGGGCTGATGTGGCATTCAATGACATGGCGGATGACGTGTTCTCTTACCAGGAGAACGATGTGGTTTCCGATGATGTGTTTGCTAACATGGCATAAGATTTTTGGGTGGAATGATGATATAGTGCCACATAATCGATCAAAACTTATGTGTCACATTTTATCTATACACTTGTGCAGTTGATCGGTCAAAATTGGATATTCGTGAAAATAAATAAAAAAATTGGTTATTTGTATTATTACGATAAAAAATTGGATAATATCCTAAAATTCCTGCCACTAAATCATTCCGTAAATGAAAATTATTTTGCAAATGCAAGTTCATCCCCTTTATACACTTTCCAACTTTCCTCCAGCTGATAAATGATAAAATTAACATACCCATGATCTCCTCTTCGTCCCAATCGTTTTTACAGGAAGAACTCACTAGTCCTCATAATCAATTCACACCAAAACACCCAATTCCGACACAGAAGTAGCTCTAGTGTACGACTTTTTTTCGGCTCTAATGGTGCACTCTGGCCAATCATCAGACATTAAGGGTGACTCCACTGGAGACTTTCGTATGGATGGTATCGTCGGACCACCCGTGCTTGGACGAATCATACTTCTCCCCGTCTCCCCACAGAGCGTAGGCTTCCTCACCATGCACGGCGTCGTCGCCGACGGCGAGCTCCTCCTCCGGCATCCTGAGTGGGACGATGAGGCGAATGACTAGGCAGATGATGGAAGTGACGACGATGTTCCAGCCGATGATGAAGAGGGCACCCACGATCTGTTTGCCGAACTGCATGCCACCAGAGCCGCCGTAGAAGGCGCCTCTAGAGTTCGTGACGGGGAGGAAGAGAGAGCAGAGGGAGGGTTCGGCCAAGAGGCCGGTGGTAGTGCCGCCGAGGAATCCGGCGACGGCGTGAGTGTGGAAAACGGCGAGTGTGTCGTCGACCTTCTGGAGGAGAGTCCACCGTTTGTGGACGATCATCATTGTGAACCATGGAACGCTGCCGGAGAGTATGCCCATTACTATGGCAGCCCAGCCTTGGACGAGTCCTGCCGAAGATAGAAGGGCATTTTAGTAATCTCATTTAACGATCTTTTCAAAAACATATTTTGAGAAACACCAACAACTTATTTTGAAAAATACTTAACTTTGACCAATCAACTGTACATATGTACAATCAAAGGTGATACATAAGCTTTGACTGTTTATGTGTCACCACGTCATTAGTACTGTGTGAGTAGATAAATACATCGATTGCCACATTACTTTTTTGACACATTTCAAATCTCAAATCTTTGAAAGAAAATATCTTCCTCGTCCGAGACAAATTGGAGTAGGAGAAAGACGGAAAAGCTTCGAAAAGAGGAGGGTTAAATATTTTAATCGATTATAAATGGTGTTAAATAAGTAAGAGTTAAATTTTTAATTGTTTATTAGATTTTTTAATAATTTATTATTTTAGATATAAGGTAATAAAAAGTGGATTCATAAATTTAATTTTTAAAATAAAAAAAATTATTCAATTTTTTTATCATTTAATGGCATGGCAATTTACGTGGCAAATTATGTGTCAGAATAGTGGCATGGCAGTCGATGTGTTCATTTACTCACACTGTACTGATGACATGGCAACATGTAAGCATGACAACATGTAAACAGTCAAAGCTTATGTGTCACCTTTGATTGTACATATGTATAGTGGACCGATCAAAGTTAAGTATTTTTCAAAATAAGTTCACAACCTCATCGTTTTTTTTAAATGTTTTTGAAATTGGGTATTTTGCTAAAAAAACCCTAATTTTAATATACGCATGCATGACCTCGTCAAAGAAAAAAAACAGGAAAAATTAATTGAACATATTATCTTGTTTACTGAAGTCAATGCTGGATTCGTTGAATTTTGCTTCAGTTTTTAGGTTTAGCTAAATGGATCGTCTTCTTTACCTTAAACAACATTAATCTCCAGGTTTTTCTCTCCTGGGTTCCATCCACGTATAAAAAATTAATGTGGAGACAGAAATCTGAAAACGAAAAAAAATAGGTTACCTGCACCGGGTGTAATGCAAACAAGCCCTGTGATCATCCCCTGAACAGCTCCGATTACGGAGGGCTTCTTGAAGAAGATGACATCAAGCCACGTCCAGACCAGCAAGCTTGTGGCCGCGCATATGTTTGTGTTGAGCACCGCCATGGACGAGTCGATGTTCGCTGAATAAGGGTCTCCCCCGTTGAATCCCGCCCATCCCATCCACAGCAGGCCGGCGCCCGTCAGCATCAGCAGCAGGTTGTTCGGCGGAAACCTCTCCCTGTCCTTGGTCGATCGTGGTCCTACCTGCTCCGCCGCCGCCGACGTGACAAACACGACATTAGAAAACAAAATTAATTCAGGTATGAACTGAGATGAGAACTCGTCGTGAGTAATTATATGGTGTGCTAACTAATTGATAGTTACCCAGTACGCAGCGACGAAGCCGGCTATCCCCGACGAGAGGTGAATGACGTATCCGCCAGAGTAGTCGATCACTCCCCAGTGGAAGAGAAACCCTCCTCCCCACAAACTGAAAGCTCCGATTGTGTAGGAGAAAGTGAGCCAGAGGGGGACGAATAGCATCCAGGCCTTGATGTTCATTCTACCGAGCAAAGACCCGGCTATAAGAATCAAAGTAATGGCGGCGAAGACGCACTGGAAGTAGACCATGGAGGCCATGGGATAGTAGGGCGTGGCCATGCCCGTCTCGACCCCCCCGTTATGGTAGTAGTGGGTAGTCGCGGGGAGGGCGGCCTGTTTGATGAGAAACTTCTGGCCCAGAGCGGGGCCTGCCTTCCCCCAGAAGGGCAGGAGCTTGTAACCGAAGGACATCTTGTAGGCCCATGTAACCCAGCATAACCAGACGGCGGCGAAAGCGTAGAGCGCCATGAACGCCGAGTTCACAGCCCATTTCTTTTTAACGATAGAGCCGTATAGAATAACCAGGCCAGGCACGCTCTGCATCCCCACCAGGGTGGCCGCGATCATCTGCCATGCGTTATCTCCTTTGTTCAACCAGTCCGTCACCGCCGCCGATGTGTTGCCTTGGTAGGCGACCGGAACTACATTTGCCATGGCTGCCCTGACTCAGTCAGCACCCTCCTGTACTGAAGAACTTCACACTGGTCTATCCTGATATATAAAGAGAGAAGAGACGAAAGAAATTTAAATAATAGAAGAATGGAAAGAAACAGTAAGAGAGAGAGGGTAGCTTGTCTGTGGATAAGCGGAGAGAGGAGAACAGATTCATGAATCATAGATGCTGATTCACGGGGATCTTGGTAAAGGAGAAAGAAGATTCACGGTACTAAGTAGAACTTTTTTGTCAAGATTCAAGAGCCTCGTTCGTTGTAAACTATCGGATCAACTGAAGCTTTTAAGTTGACATTTGACAGATTCGCCCTTCTATAAATTCTTTCCATCTATCTCGGAAGGAGATTCGAATCTTGGTTTAATCTTGCAACATTTCTTATCAAGTTCTCATTCTTTAATAAACGAAAATATTATTTGAAATTAAATTCATCTATATACTAAAGTCAACCATTTTTTCTTTTCAATGCAGACAGAAGATGAAATACGAACCACAAGCCCCCACGACTAAGGCCATTGATCGGATTACTCTTGTTTGTAGAATTATAAGCAGGATTAGGGCAACAACTAATCGCTAATCTCACTTGAACCTTAGTTGGTGTCACTAAGCATATTTTATGTATTAATCTGTTTTTTAGATTAAACAAACTAATAGAGTTTGGTTCAGAGTGTTCCAAGTTACGTAGTTTACAATCTAGGAAAGGTCCTTGTTTGTTTTATGTGCCTAGATTAGATGCTAATGGCAAGGAATCAAGCGGTTCTCTTGGACCTTAATGTGTCTGTTCGCACTATTACAAACATATAAGTTCAAATTTTGTAATGCTGCATCAATCCGGGTCAATTTAAACTTTTATTTAAAGAAAACTACAATTTCAGTCACTATCTCTCGGTACTTTTTTTAATGAATTTTATTTAAATTTTTTATTTGGATTTAATCTAATTAATCTACTAACTCAACGGTTCTAGTGAGAAATCACTAAACTATTGCTTCAATTTGAGATAAAGGAGAGGGCTGATCCAATACGAAAAACCATTTGGTACAAAACATACAAAACATGATCAGATGGCTGAGATAACCGTTACACATGTCTCACACCAAATGGTTTTTTATATTGGATCAACAGTTGGGTACGTAGATTAATTAGATTAACCTAAATAAAAAGTTTAACATTTTGATTAGTCAGAGAGAAAGCACAAGCTCTTCAATCTTAACCTTTCCAATGGCTTCAGCTACTCTCTTGAAGTCCATTTTCCTCCAAAAATGTAGTCGGATGGCTTGCTGGCCGAAGATTTCATTCATCCTCCAACTCTCAACTCACTTCAGTAGCCTTCACAATTAGAGGCAGTACCTATGCTGATGAGCTTGTTAAGACCGCGGTATGCTTCAATCCCACTGATCCATACATGTATGATGGAGCTAATCAACTTGCTAAGTCTGTTCATTGATCACCACTACCAGGAAAGAAATTTACTTCCTGGAGTTGTTAGGAACATAAGACGTGCATAAATGAAATTTCCACCTAAGGTTAGACATTTTATCTGTAGTATTCACCAACAAAAGAAAACACAAGCTATAGAACCCTTCATTAAATACAAAACGTAAATAGATATTGTATGCATGTGGCTAGTCTCATTCTTGAGTATCATCTCAAGTTGCTATTAAATGTGCCAGTCCCTCCACAAATGCATCCTTCCTTTACCATGAGAAGTACTCAATATGCTCCCAATAGGGAAGCCATTCCCTACAACATTTTGCCGTTTGATATTCCTCTTTAATCAGTGTTTGAAAGGTTTACAGTGAGGAATCTCACTCATGAAGTTGGTCTTTAAAGAAAAACATAGCATCTTCAGGTAGAGAGGTCTATTAGCCATGGACGAATCAAATGCAACCTGTGGAAAACAGTCTTGGGTCCATTGAGCTGGAAAATACTGAGGCTAAACGACAGGCATAGAGAACTCAACTCGTCTCGTCTCTGCCCCTCACCTGGGCCAGTATATCTCCGGTGCTATCCTCTTCTTCGAGGAGACTCTATCAATCAACAACAGATGGAAAGAAAGTGGTAGACGTTCTAGTGGGGCAGAATATAACACCTGGGATTAATGTCGACAAGGTAAGCAATGTTTGCAGAATATGATCACGATACTGTGATATTCCCCTGCAGTACATTAAACCTACATCAAGTTGCTTTTGTAACACTGACATTTGCATGCAGTATAGACTTGCATTTCTTTTTCTAAATGGCTTCCACTCATTAAACTTACCAAGTTAATAGTACATCTAACCTGCAAATGTTCAAAGATTTGAACCACGACATGGATTTTTAAGATCAATACAATTCAACTGACACACGAGGCAAGGACACTTTACCTATAGACTAAATCCATCCAGACACACACATGAATAATATTAATCACAAGTAACAAAATTTTCATCAACAACTCCATAATTCTTTTTGCACCACAAGTAATTTTTAACATTAATCTAGTTTTTTTTCCAACAGTGCTAGCTTTTATTAATCAATTGAGCATCAGTTTTTTTTTTTTTTTGGAGCATTAGTTTTTTTATATGTTACATTGGATATGGTCTTCTAAATATAAAATAGTAATGAACTAAGGAGAAATTTGGTGTTACGCCCTGATGGTTCTCAGGGTCTTGTCCACTTTCTAGATGAAACAATGATTCGCGGTGCCAAGGACTTAATGGTCTGGCATCGCGATGTGCCAACAGGGCACATGTTTTGCTAAATGGAAAAGACATTATTGAATTTCAGATTTCAGATTTTATCTTTTTTTTTATTCATTAGTATCTCTTTCTCAGTTATATATGAATCATCTTTGCTGTTGGTGTCACATGGTGTCACAGGCGCACAGTTGTAAGCATTCCTAATCGACTGTCAGCACTTGCTGTAAAGAAAGCAGCTTGGGGACTTGCTCGATATGCTCTTTTAACTCTTACAGTTATTAAATCATGACGCAGATGCAACTATCTTAAAGTCTAGCAACCTATCTCAACGTTGAGCATAATCTCTAAATCCTCTATGAACAGTAAAATTACATACAAAACATATGACTCAAGAATTTTTTTACTACCCTGACAATTGAAGGAAAGAAGAGACAACATTTAAATCTAAGCCGGACCAATACGTACAAATACAAGAACAGCATCCAACCTAGTATAGACGGTAAACATGAATTGAGTACTTTATCCAAAGAACTCATTGGAAACAGAGAGTCAAACAACACACTGTCACCCAAATACCAAACACAGTTCATGACTACAAGTAATAAACATCAAAACAAAAATATCACCAAAACTAGGGGCAGCAAGTTGGCAATCTCTATGGCATGTAATGCATTACTATTGTGATATAATTCATAATTTTGTACCAGACTCACATGGGACATTCAAGGAGGAGCTAGAAGAGTCAAAGAAATTAGAAAGTTTGGAGGAGCTTGGGCACCAAGCAAGAAAAAGGAGGGGGGCACCAGCCCAGGAGCATTTTGGACATCTTATCAAGAAAAGTCAAAAGTACAGTCAAAGGAGTCTTTAAGTCTTAGTTTCCTTTTAGGAGTTTTAAATTGTCTAATCTTTAATTTCTTATTTTGATATAATCTGTAGAGTTCGAATCTTAGTTAAAGTAGGAGTTTCCTATATCATTTAATCTTTAATTTTCTATTTTGATGTAATCTGTAGAGTGAATCTTAGTTAAAGTAGGAGTTTCCTATTTTCTTTAATTTCCTATTTTGATGTAGTCTCTGGAATCTTAGTTAAAGTAGGGGTTTTCTATTTGATGTATTAAAGAAAGTATCGTTGAAACTTAGGATACATCATATCTTCCAACAAGTATAAATAGAGGAAGCTTAGCTAGGCACAGGAGTTCTACGCCTAAAGTCCTCCCCCCCCCCCCCCCTTTTTGCCTTTTTGTTCTCACTTCCTTTCCTACTCGTGGCCTATCAGTCTCTCTCCCTTCTCTATTCTCTCCTCTCCACAGAGCTCTCTCTCTCTCCGTCTTCTCCTCTCCTCACAAGCTCTCACTTTATCTCTTCTTCTTTCCTTGTCCTCTTTTCTCTTTTGTACTTCTAGCCCTCCAAATCTCCTGTTTTCACTCTTTCCTTACACCCTCTCCCTCTTTTGCTCTTCCCCCAGCCTTCCTAATTTTCACTCACAACTTTCTCCTTGCACTCAATGGAAAAAGATAAGACCTTTTCAAAGAGGGTTATATCAAAGTAGTATCAAAGCAATCCTTCTTTGGGACCTTCAATCATGGTGAGCACAAGAAGCATGGACCAATACCAGCAAGAGGAGGCTGATGCTGCTCACAAATTCAGTCCAGAAAATTGACAAACCTCTGCACACAAGTGGAGAAAAGTTCGAAGTTAGGAGACAAGCTGGATCAATTAACACATCAGATGCAAAATCTCATAAAGAAGAGGGTTTCAAGGCCTTTTTCTCTCCTTCAAGGATTTCAGAATAGAGGCCTCATCCATGTCCGTATATGGTATGATATCCTCCCCATTGCCACCAGCAATGCCCATGCCAACCACCCCCAACTTCCCCCCTCACCAGATGTTTTCTTCAAATCCTTACCCCACTCACCCCCTTTAACCCACCTTTCCACCAAGCCAAGTTTCTCCCTTAGCCACTCA
The DNA here is from genome assembly GCF_029961685.1 of Aristolochia californica. Classification (NCBI taxonomy): domain Eukaryota; kingdom Viridiplantae; phylum Streptophyta; class Magnoliopsida; order Piperales; family Aristolochiaceae; genus Aristolochia; species Aristolochia californica. Next base: position 4,474,406 of record NW_027181992.1, on the reverse strand, counting down.
CCCGATTCCCTTCAACTCATCCATCTCTCAGCCGCTCCCACTTCTTCCCAACCAAATCACTCCTTCCAATTCACCCATGAAGTGCCCCTCCACCCTACTACACTACCACCCCCACCAACCCAAGCAACAACATATAACACCTATGTACCCAACCACCCATCTCCATGCAAACCATAATTCCCATGCAACACCTATGTACCCTTTCACACTCAGCAAAACCACCCTTCATTGACAATTCTTCCTCGCATTCTAATTCCTTACAACCAAAGATTGCCAGGTTTGATTCTCCTAACAACAAAGCAGATGATGACCCAGCTGATTCGGCTTATAGGGATGAACAATTTTTTGCCTTCCGTCAAGACCAAGGTCTGGTCCTCAAGCTCATCAAGCACCACCTTATCTTAACACAGCATCAGATGAAAATCAGTATGACAAGATGCACCAAGAGTGGAGTCTGGCCCGATAGGAGACCTTGGGAGCTTCAAGACAAATCTTTACAACAATTTCCCAATTCTTCAACTTTGAGGACAAGGTTGATCTTCCGAGAGGGATGGAATGGTAGAATTCATAATTTTGTACTCTACTCCCTTGAGGAGCTAGGAGAGTCAAAGAAAATTAAAAAGTTTGGAGGAGTTTGGGGGCCAAGTAAGAAAAACGAAGGGGGCGCCAATATAGGGGCATTTTGAGCATCTTATCATGAAAAGTTAAAAAGTGTAATCAAAAGAGTCTTAAGTCTTAGTTTCTTATTAGGAGTTCTAAATTACCTAATCTTTAATTTCCTATTTTGACGTAATCTCTAGAGTTAGAATTGTTAAGTTGGGTCCAAGGCCCATCCCAAAATGACTAGCCAACTTAGAAAACCTCTTTCTAAACTAATAAACTCAAGATTTTTGTACTCACTATTCCATGTGGAACAATTCCTTAACACTCCCCCTCACGTGTAGACCCTCTTTTGTGGCTCTACAAGTGGATAATTTTAGGAGTAGGCAGTTTTAGGTGTAGGCCCTATTTTGTGGCTCTACAAGTGGATAGTTTAGGTGTAGGCCTTCTTTTGTGGCTCTACAAATAGATAGTTTTTAGGTGTCGGCCCACATATGAGAACCTGCTCTAATACCATGTTAAGTTGGGTCCAAGGCCCATCCCAAAATGACTAGCCAACTTAGGAAACCTCTTTCCCAACTAATAAACTCAAAAAATTTGTACTCACTAATCCATGTGGGACTATTCCTTAACAAGAATCTTAGTTAAGGTTCGAGTTTCCTATTTCATGTAATATTTAATTTCCATTTTTTGGTGTAATCTCTAGAGTAGAATCTCAATTAAGGTAAGAGTTTCCTATTTGATGCAATAAAAGAAGTATAAATAGAGGAATTTGGCTAGGGCACATAAGTCTATGACTTCTTCTCTCCTACTTGTGCCCTATCACTCTCTCCCTTCTCTAATCTCCTCCCTCCACATGAGTTCTCTTAATCTCTATCTCTTCCCTCTTCTCTTCTCTCCTCATGAGCTTTCACTTTCTCTCTTTCACTCTTTCCTTGTACCTTCTCCCCTTTTTACTCTTCTCCTAGCTCTCATAATTCTCTCGCGCAAATTTCTCCTTGCACTCATTGGAAAAAGAAATGACCTTTTCAAAGTGAGTTACACAATTGCAAAATAATGGTTTGGTTCTTACAGTTGAACCTGATATATTGTTGGATGGAGATCATGAAATAGACAAGAGATTGCACTTGCGCATCAGATGTGGGCAGAGTTTTTCCTCTACCTCTTTGAGAACAACGTGATGCATGAAGGCAACCTTCTCAAACCTAGCATAGTTACTCCAGGTACTGAGTGCAAGGAGAAAACCACACCTCTTTTGTTAAGGACTAGTCCCACATGGATTAGTAAGATCAAAGATCTTGAATTTATTAGTTGGCTAAGTGGGTAGTCATTTTGGGATGGGCCTTGGACCTAATTTAACATCTTTGAAGTTCCTTTGCTCCAGAATTTTGCCAGGAAATCATCATTTACTTGATTCGCCTTTCAAATACTGTGGATTCACTTTGAATCTGCTTGGTCCTCAATATTGACAGAATTTTTCTTTTTTCTGATGGAAATCAGTTCCTCTCCAGTGGGCAATCAGAAGTAGAAGCAAACCTGAACTTGAATGTCATGAATCAGGGAACAAACCTATGGCATGTCTCTTTCTCTTATGCAAGGGCATTTCAGAACACTTGCTTGAAGACATAGGGAGGAAGACCCGAAAATGTCAAAGCTGGTCAAGAGGCTCTTATGGTACGAGCTAAGGCCAACACTGGCTCAGCTTGGGAAATACACAGGTGAAGGTGAATCTGATGAGGTTAAGGAAGGAATCCTTGTGAAGGGATACACCTATTAAGCAGCAAGGGGTGTTTCAAAACTATGAATGTATAAAACAAAGTGCCTGAATTCATGGATGAATATTGCTTTTATAAGATTATAAGAAAAACTCAAGCATGAGGATACAAACTGGTGCTAAACATCTCTAGCCTAGATGATTAGGCACTTAAACATGTCCATATAAGACTATTTAAAAATTGGTGCATAAATAAGGTATGAATCCCTTCAAGGACTATTGCACAGGCAAAATGGGAAATCTTAAAGTTGAATAATGGCCCATACCAGATTCAACAACGACGGAAAACAGGAGAAAAAATGAACCAAGTCACACATCATGGCAGGAAGACTTCATGTGACAATAAAAATACCAGCCTGTAAAATGATTTATGTAAGTGAAAAATTGGAAGGAGAATTAGAATATGATAAAAAAAAGGGTGCCAGAATTTCAGTATCATACATCTGTAACCATAAATTTGTCTGAAACTTGCAGAGATGGCAGGAGCCACTGAGACACATATACTGGAAAACCTTCAGATTCACTATCTGCAGACAAAAGCACAGAAAAAAACTAAGCCAGAATATTCAGATAAACAAAATATTTAACCCTTACCAGAGAAATAGTAAATAACCTGACATCATAAGGAATATCCTGTGTGTTACAAACAACTGCAAAAACAGTGGAACAAGTAAATAAAATGAATGGAATGAAGATTTTTTACACATTGAAACAGAAAAAAATTGACACTAATGACAACACAAACATGGAAACATCACCTGCCATACTGAAGGCATATACTCCCGATAAACACATTGTCCTAGTCTTCTATTTGAAAGTTTTGAATCTGAGCTGTCTTGTTGGATCCATTTTCTGGGAGTCCTGTTACATACCAACCCATGATCACAGAATTTGACCAAAGACCAGCCAAGATGCCATGCAGCATAGGCCTCCATGCTTGTGATTAACCAAAACAAGTGAAGAACAGAACTGAGTAAATCAGAAAGCCCTAATCGCAAGAAAAATTGAACCTAACAAGAGAAGAAATCCAACCATAACCAGCTTTTGGTGACCCTAACTAACCAATTACCCTGGCAAATTTATTCTTAAGTAAATGCTTTACACTCTAAAAAATGAATCTACTAGGTAAAGATGTTGAGTGATAAAAAGTCCCACATTGAAAAATGAGAAGAAAAGTTCATAAGTTATAAGGTTGAGCAATAAGCCTCCTAAGTACCTAGTCATTTTGGAATAGAACCGAACTCAATGCAATAATCCAACATAATATTAGAACCAGATTGTGTGTATGGGCCAAAGTCCAATTTGTGTTCCCCGGGTTATCTGTGTTATGGGCTCCATAAAGTAGGAGTTTGTATGTTATGGGCTCCATGAAGGAATCTGTGTGCCCCATTAGAGGGTTTGTGCCCATGCCTCAGGCCCGTTATATGTAAACCTGGACATGAAGGGGAGTGTTTACTGGGAAAAAGTCGCACATTAAAAAATAAGAAGAAATGAGTTATAAGGTTGAGCAACAGGCATCCAAAGTGGCTAATCATTTTGGGATGGAACTGGGCTCAACCCAAAAATCCAACAAAGAACATAGATTCAAATCTCTGGAAATGATTCAAACTAGCATTAACTCAGTTTAAAATGTCAGTGGATCATAACCCCACTGTTATTGTAAAGCATAAAAGCATGATATATGATTTGAGTCCCTCGGATTATACCTAGGCTCTTATTCACCAATAGTTACGAAAAATCAGTAGCAAGAATAACTTTCTGGACAAGCATTCTAAGCTTTTTTCAACCACTAGAACAGCTACAAAGGCTTTTGGAGCATCTTCACAGTTTTCTAATACAAAATTTTCTTCACTGTCATCATAGAAGCCCTCTAAAACCTAGCTTCATGGTTGATCTAGTCCTTGTTTTCTTGTCCCTAGATCTGACCAAAAATTTGGGTATCCAAGTGATGATTTAGTCAAATTTAGAACCAGATCAAGTTTTAAACAGCCAAAACGCAGCCCATATACAGTTATATCTATCTTACTTCCTCAGTAACCAAATAATTGTTGCTAATTCTTCAGCACAATCTTAGAAAATCAAATGCTTGGGAAGGACATATTCAGATCTCATCTCTGTCCAGAAGCATGTATTTCAGGTTACAATTAACTACAATAATGCCAATAAGCAAGTCTAAAGGATGGGAACCAATGGGTAACCTTTTCATATCGCCTGTTGGAGCTCCCATCCCCATTATGGTAGCTTTTGTTGCTAAAACCAGCATTGGTTGGGCTTGTACAAGTTGGTGAAGTTCGTGGACAACAGTTTCCACCACATTTTGAAGAGAGAGGGCTTTCCTACATAAATAGGACCATCGTATCTAAGAAATTATTTTAGGCACAGAAAGCTTTATGAGCCCACAACACACACACACACACACACACAAAAAAAAAAAGAAGATGAAAATATTGAAGCACATGCTACTCTACAACAAACTCCACTACGGATGTTAAAAAAGACAATAGAAAAGTGTGAATTCAACTATGCCAGGGAGACCCTCCTCCTTCAGGCTTAATATGGTGAGAGGGTGATACACAAAGAGATCTATTTTTCATATTTCTCATGCATCAAGAGTTGAAGATAGAGCCCACCTTGTCTAGAGTAATTGAGAACTTCTTTTTTCTTTTTCTCTTTATCTTTTATCAAACAGCTTTAAATGAAGAAGCTTACAGCAAGTTCTATAGACAATGAAGTGGACTACAGAGAAACTGGAGACATATGTACCGACTATTTCCATCCAAAGGCAAAGATTTAGATGCTCGATCTACCCAATAGAAAGCACCAATGCTGCAAAAACAATAGTATTATATAAATAGAGCAACTCAAACTTCAGATGTACTGAATTGTGCCATGGCATCTCAGATCTGAGCTCTAATGGATTACTGATCCCATAACAAGCTTACCTGCAAAATGCAATAACCAAACTAAATCAAAAAAGAAAAAAAATTAAGCATGTTCTTATTGCGAATCAAATTGCTTACAGAGAATGTGTCACAGATATCCGTTGAAGATGCTTTAGTTAGAAAATGCAACACACAACATATTATCCACCTTCCTCCAATTATTTATATCACAAAATTTAAATAACTCAATGCACAAGGTTAACCATAGAAAATTATGCAGATAAGAACAAGAATATCAAATCTGGCAGAGGTAGAGAATTGGAGGGCCACACAGTGTGTATATCACCCAAAGATATTGCAGAATTAATTCTCTGCACACATGTGCTTTCTCTTTACATCATACATCTGGAATAGAATCCAGAAAAGGACACGTAAGCACTTTACAGGATTGGGAAATAGCTAAAGTGCTATTCTATCTTATTTACAGAATCCCTCTTTTATACAATATTTTCAGAAGATGACAAAACTTCGTTTCTAACAACCAACACAGTAACAAGAAGTCCTAGCCATTTCCACGTGACCAAATAACAAAAAAAAAAGTAAATAGTTCCCAACATATATCAAGTTAAAAAAAAAATAGCAAATAGACCGGTCCAACAAAAGAAACACAATTTCATATAAGTGAAATATCACCTTATCAGGATAAATATAAAATCATTAATATAGATATATAGTGATTAAAACCAGGAAAGAAATAATAAAAAGTTTAAGCTGTTGAAACTCAATCTCAAGCGGGCTATAAGTATACATGGCACCTTAAGATGAAATTTTAGAATCATGTTTAACTGTACTTTTAAGAATTAAAGAAATTGCCAAAATCAAAAAGAAATTCAGGTAAACTTAAATTTTCTTGGGATGTGAGTTATGATTATTAGATATATAGTAAATTTCCAATAGCGGGTCAGAGGAGGAATATTGCAATAGGTGTACTGTTTGACAAAAAATTTATCCAAGCTGTCAACCTGACACAATGCTCTCCTTTGTCAGGCTCAGGATAACAGTTGGTACAGTAAGAAGTTGCACAAGTAGCGTTTGCACTTCCTAAGAAAGAATAGGTCCACAAACTTCCTATGATACGAATTCATGAAGCATCCTCAGACACACAATCATAAATCAATAAAATAGTTAAAATTTTGATGAAAACTGTGAGACATTTATGAACCATTGTGCACAAAAAAGAATTAAACGGTCATCAACAATGCTGACCTGTCAATCATGAGAAAATGAGCACATACACCATTTATTTCAGTCTCCTTTTGAAGTCGAGTTTGCATAGTCTGCAGATTTCAATGAAATTCAGTCGAACATAAGAATGGTGTGCTCCAGAGAGGAGGTGAGTGCAAGTGCACAGGAGAATGGAGCAAATCTGCAGCACAAACACATTACAATCTAAACTACCTTCAAAACAGCTAAAAGTTCATAGCTGTTGTAACAACGAATGTACAAAAAACGACGCATGCAAGCTTGAAGGAAGCCCTCATTTAAAAAGGTGGATTCTGTCACCATGGCATCATAATTTTGTCAGGCCTCATATTGTTCTAAGCAATATTGCCCTTAAATCCTGCACATGCTAAACTACAGGTTGATAAATATAAGAGACATTAAATACAAAAATACTACAGATTGTAAAAACCTATGTTCAGTTATACTAGATTGAGAATCTTCTAATTTAACAAATAGAACTTAACATGTGAGCATTCATACAAAATCATTTTCAAATACAGGAAATGTTAAAAAAAAAGGGGGACAGCAAATACATCTGTGATAAATAAACATAATTAAAAGGTGTTATTTTTCAGCTATCTTTTAAGAAGATGCAGTCTCTCCGGGAAACACCTTCCATGCATGAAAAGATGGAACAGGCACAATCAATCAAACTGTTGAGCTTGTTCATTTTACATACCGCCAGAACTTTTAGCAAGATAGAAGGAGAAGGTGTTTCCAGGTGTAGCTTTCAGGGCTAGTATTAACACAAAACCTCACACATGATTATCATTTTATAGATATAATTTTGGGCTTTAAGGTGGTGTCTGGGAACCTCTTCAGTGTAGTTTGGAGACTTTGACACTTTGCACCTCTCTCTCTTTGCTTGAGTTAGAATAGAACAAACTTATATGAGTTCTCCAAGGTCATTATCCCAACAAGAATTTGCAGTTGCAAGCAGAAACTCTAAATTTTTAAATTTACTTTTAACAGCCTAACTTCATTTACCTGCTGTAGAAGTATCAAGAGAGAGAAAGAGAAATGTGGAAAGGTATACCCTGAACCTGTGATATCCGATGCTTGAGCGAGCGGGAGAGGCGACGGATGTCAAAACGGCAATCTAAGTCAATGTATATAACCAAACGCTCCAACCCACCATAATGGACACCTCCCCACTCCTTGGGAAGAATAGAACTGATGGCAGCCTACAAGCAATAAGAAAGCAGAGCCCAACATCATCTAATATACAAAAAGCATTGATTATGACATATACCACAGACAATGTGAAGCACACTACATACAACAAACAAAAAAAATGAGATAGAATATTTCTACATAAGCTTTCAAAAAAGCTATAGAATTTTTTTTTGAGAAAGTTTTGATGAATTTATAGGAAGCAAACATCATAATTTTTTTTTAACTTGAGAAATAGCATAACATGGACTATAAAGGGAGAGATACGGAATATGTCTCTCCTTTTATACATGCCAGGCCATTGCACAAAAGTTTTTGCATTTGGACACTTGAATACTATTTAGCTGTAAACAATTGAGCTGATTGAACTGGCTAATAATATATTGGGTGTTCCTGTAGAATCCCACCCTAACAGTGAAACTTCATCCAGGCATCCTCCACAGACATAATCCCTGAGATAGTAGCTAATGCATAGATGATAGAACAAAGGGAGGAGCTGCCATTTCAGATGCTAGAGAGCAAGCTTATCTTACAAGAGATTTTACAACCCATCTGAGGCATTTAATGAAACTGAATATAGGAGCCGCAAGTATACAAACAACTGGCAACCACTTTGTAGAGCAAGCTCTGTAGCTACATTGCTTGACACATAAACCAATCAGAAACGCTCAGGCCATCCGTAATTGTAGACATCGTATGGTAAGGATAGCTCGCTCAGGATATCCATGATCGAGGTGCTACTTTACTTTGGATGACAGAGAGAAGGAAAGTTATGTACTTTTTGAAACTCTACCCATTATACTGTAACTATACATGTATAAAATCATGCAGATTGTGCTGAAATTGTTTCAGCTACGCTGTCTACGAAAAAGTTAGAGGTCACCATAGCATCTAACACTCACCTAATTATCAAGAAAAAAACATAATAAATAATCACATGAACTTTTTCAAACAAGAGAGAGAGAGAGAGAGAGAAAGAGAGAGAGAGTGAGTGAGTGAGTGACACTTAGGCATGATAACACAGACACGGGTCACCATATAAAATAAGCGCTTCGTAATAGGCAGTCACTCACTGCTTCTTAATTGTCCTACAGACTGAATCTGAGAAAAATATCAGCAAGAAAATGTAGGCGTTGGGCGGGAAGACCTGAACTCGAAGCTAAGGAAAATTTTATAAGTGGCAACTGAGAAGAAGAGGTTAACGGCGGATTACCTGTATCAGGACCTCGGTTTTGGCAGAAGGGGAGGGACCGACGATTTCAACCACATTACCCGCGCGCAGAGGAACACGGTGGAGGGGGGGGAGAAGAAGCAATGGCCGGTCGAGTAAAACCCTAGAGAGCATGTCTTTGGCGCTCTCGTCGGCATCGATCCAGTTTGCCAGCGCCATGGAAGCTAGAGAAGGGAAATTCTCGCAGTTGAGAATGATCACCTCCGACACCGGACTGTTGTCTGGACAAGGTGGCGGCTATAACAGAACACTTCTTCAGTTTCAGCGTTTGAGGGGATCCCGATTTCATGAAATCTGAATTCGAGTTATTTAACAAAGGGATTGTCCATCCATGTCTTTGCACGACTGACGTCTCCCCACTTATTTTTTCCTCTGATTTTTATGAGTTAAATTATGATTTAGTTTCAAAATCAATATCTTAATTACGCTTTGCAACTATTACTTATCTACATACCTAGTCATAGAACTTTGTCAATAAATTATAATTTTAATCAAAATTATCAATCATATAAATGTGACATTCATCAAGATTATATGATTATTTTAAAGATATGTTTGTTTTTAAATATTAAATTTATTTTGAGTAGAAAAAATATTACTATATAACTAATCAGTCGATTTTAATGCTTATTGCTAAGGGTGGCATCGAGCCTAGCCAAACTCTAACCTGCATATGTTCGAACTTGGCTTAATTTGAATATTTCAAGGTCGAGCCCAAAAATTTTAACCGAGTGAGAGTTATTTTAAACTCAAACTCTAACTCTAACTTAAATTTAAAACTACAAATATATATATATATATTGTAATGAAGTTAGTATAATTGAAATACACACTATGACATATGAGTCCAAAACTTCACAATGGAGCATAATATATAGTAACCAAGTTATTATATAGACGAGTCCAAGACCTATATCAATAGTGTTTATTTTATCGGCATACAACAACATTAAATGTTGAGAGACCTAAAAAGGGTTGAATGATCGATCATTTTTTAGGTTTGAGGTAAATGAGAACTACTATCAAACAACTAGAGAAGGAATTGATGAGAGCAATTAGATTAAAGGGTATCTTTGTAAAAAAAATATACTAACGAGACATCTCACGAACTAAAAAACTGAATTTGGAAAATCTCAAGTTTGGCTTATTATACTTAACAAGTCTTATTTCAAAATTGAGTTTGAAATGTTTGCGACCCGATTTGGCTTCGTGCCACCCCTACTTAGTGCTACTAATATAAAAATAAGGGAATTAATTTGAACTCTAGAACCCCAAAAATGCATGTTCAATTCATGTTATATTTCAACCATATATAAGAAATTAACCATTTGTACGTAACATATATCATCATCCCATGTAACGAGGGCCTCTTAACCGTTTAAAAGCTCCTCATCATGTGTTTAAACCCTGATTAAACTAAAATAAAGCTATATTTGCCAACGTGACTAGCGTCAGTCACGCTAGAGCTTCTTCCTTAACCCGCAATGAGCGGGTGGGAAGAAGGTTCTAGGCAACAGGGAGGTGGTAGTGATGACTGATGAGGGCAGTTTCGAGCCGCAGCAAGAGGGAAAAAAAAAAAAAAAAGCGGCAAGGCTTAGTGGCGGTAGCAAGGCAATAGCAGCCGAAAGAACAGGGACTAGAGCATGACGAGAGGGAGGGAGGAAGGAGAAAAATCAGTGGGTTGAGGGTTAGAGAGGAGGAAAACATCAAGAGAGAGTGAGTGAAAGTGAACTCAGAGGGTTAATATGGGAGAGAGTGAAATTAAATTACACCGGTAATTCACTTTTATTTTCACTCATGATTTTAGGTAAGCTCAGCGTACACCCGAAAAATAGATAAATAATTAATTACATATATTAATTTTAAATATATTTATAATATATTTAATATTTAAAATTATATATCATAAATTTTATAAGACTATGGGCTAATTCGTTTATCTAATTTAAAGGTAATGGTAAATACTTATGAACTTACTAATGATTTTAATTAAATTAATACGTTTTATTTAATATAATAATCATCTCCTAATATATAATAAAAACTATTTAGTCCAACTAAAATAATATGTAACTTTAAAATAAATCAAATATAAAAAAAATTAAATTTATTAACTTAAAATATTTTTTTATTTATGTAATTGATTAAAATTACACATAGCTAAATAACTAAATTCTATCCATAAATATTCTTAAAATTAAATGGTAAAAATAAATCTATACGTATGTTATCGAATAAAAACTTTTATAAGTTAAAGTAATCTTGTTTATATTAATTATATTTTATAAACAACACTTATAATTAATAAAAACACATTTTATTATACTTTATATAATAATATTAAAAATAAATAAAACCCCAATGATAGCGAAAATTCCTTTCTCTTCACTTTTCGTTTTTCTCCGTCATTTCTGCTACCAAAAGACAAAAGTAGACCTTTTTTCCTTCTTTCCTGCGACCGCCAAAGATGCCCTTCGCGTGTCACATCAAAGGAATGGACGCTTCATCAGTTCGCCACGTGTCAGCAAGTATCTTCGAGGATAAGAAACATGGTGGTTTCGGCGAACAGTGCGAGAAAAGTTGAAAAATCTGACAGAAAAAACACGAAAGGGTATCTATCAGCAAGATTGAGGCTTGAGAGTTTTGTTTATTCGAAGCAGAAATGACGAAGAGAGTTTTGGTTCTGTTGGCGCTGTTGGTGGTATCCGTAGCGAGAATGACGAACGCAGAGGGAAAGGGGAATGGCAATGCCAATGAACGTGCAGTTCACATAATTTACACAGAGAGATCTGAAGGAGAGGAGCCCGAGACTTATCACATCCGAACCCTAGCATCCATTCTTGGCAGGTCTCACCTTCCGATCCACTCGATATTTATTATTTTTGTGTTCAGTTTGCAAGTTACCGTTTTCCTGTAATTATGGATAATTTTTTATTTTATGGAGTCTTATATTCTTGCAGCGAGGAGGCTGCCAAAGAAGCTTTGTTGTACAGCTATAAGACCGCTGCCAGCGGATTTTCTGCTAAGCTCACTCCTGAGCAAGTTGCCGAGATTTCGAGTAAGTAAAAGTCTTTATTGGAGAATTTTTGTTGAAATTTCTGAACTTCGGTATGTGATTGATGCTCGAATGCTTTTGTTCTCTGAAATTTGATCGGATATTCTGTTTCTGGGTTTAGTTGCAAAAATCTCAATTGTGAAGTACATGTATTACATTTGCGAATTTGATGGTTTGCTAGCTTTATATTGACGTAATAATCAATAATTTGCTATCTTGATTGGAGTAATTGACCCAAGGATCTGCTGATAATTTTCGTTTCCTGAGTATGGTAGGAAAAATATGATGTTCAGATATTTTGTGTAGGAGGAACCCCGTTTTGATCGAGCCTTTGCTCTTTATGATTTGATGTCGATCCAGGTCGTTTGATCATACAGTTGTTCTTGTTCAATCTGGATTCTTATTATATACGATGCCCTTTGCTCTTTAGGGTTTTACGTCCATCCAGCTCATATGGTTGTTTTAGTTCAATTCTGGCTTCATACTTATATAGGGATATCAATTTCAAATAAATACTTATATGTGATATACCTCAGAGGCAAATCCTTTTAGCTCGCACTTAGATTGCTTTTGAATCCAAATACGTGACCTCCTTTACTGTTCTGTTTTATACTACAATTGCTACGAACCAGTTGTAGTACAAAGCAAAAGGAAAATCAAAGTTACGATGGATTCACAATTACAGAAGACAATTGTCCTAAACTATTAGATTACTGCTTTTTTTTCCTCCACTTTTCAGTTGGACAAATATAACTCTTTATACTAAAGAGCATCATCATTAAGTAATCATTTCATTTTAACAGAAGTAAATTCTTATCCAATATCAAACTCAGTTTGATCTGGGAGTATGAACTTACACAGGGGATGTTTGCCGAGTGATTGCCATGAGTTATCCCTCTTTGGCTTCTACTATTCAATTATTTATTTTTGAGGGGTGTATGGGGGTGGGGGAGGTTTAATGTTGTTTGTATGGGCCCCCTAGATGTTGTGACGAAGACAAATAACTGTTTCCACATGGGAACAATGGTGAATGGGGAGGGATAGTCCTTTCCCCTCTCCCATTTTTCTGTTCATAGTGCAAGAGGGAGGGAGGAGCCTCTCCCACTCCTCCCCTTCTTCCTCCTCCTTTTTCCCACCAAATAGAAGGGTGAAAGGTGAAACTGAGCGTTTCCTTGAGTCTGTTCTTCCTCCAATATTGTTGTTTTTGTAATCATAATTTTAAAAGAAAGGGCTCATTTAGTCATTTTATATGTCCTTAGAAGAAATAGTGACTGTGGTATTCGAAATATGGCACCTGAGATGACTTAGAAATTATTCTCCCCCCCTCCCACAAAGTTTCACTATATATCCTTTAGTCTTTTCTTTCTATTGTAACTGCAAAATGGGGGAGGCATTTGCTTCTGTTGTGCATTTCTTTAATTGCATTAGCTTAAACAGTAATCTGCTATTTGCTTCATTCTGGTACTGGATATTAATTCTTGAACTGACTCTGTTTTTTTCATTAAGTTCTTTGATTGTGATTTTCTGTGCTTTATGTCATTTTCATGTTATATCTATAGAGACTGTGAGAGTTAGCGTAGTTGGTATATTATTGCCATGAAAGAATTTCATATGCTTGCATATTAATGGTAGTTTGATGCTGCACCATTATACTCCTTCTGAAATTGACAGTGAGAAGAAGAAGAACGAGAGGGCAGAGAGTAAACAGGTCGAGGGGAAAAATCTCCAAAAAAAATCATTCATTGATCTTTTAAAGTATTACAATCCTTATATAATGACTCAAATCCTGATTGATAATTCAAATAACGAAAATGCCCCTAATCAAATAAAATTATTAATTCCAAAAAAAATCCAAAATATGAATTATAAAATTACAAAATATCTTCTAATCAATGCTAAGTGAATCACTACCCAACCACCATGTGGTGGGCTCCGCTGTGGCCCGATGCTTCCTGGAATACAACTGTGTGATCGGCGGCACAAGAGTAGTGTTCCCACCATAGTTGCTTTTTCAGTAGCTTGAACATCAATGACCAAAGATTTTTCCAGGAAGTAAATAGCTTCACATATCAACAATTTAAGCATAATTTGGTTTTCTAATTTGGTTTTCTATTATTTATATGCTTACATTAACAAATATCTTTGCATATTACTGGCGGTTGTTCTTTCAAACTTGAGAAAAAATAGGTTGTATGGGCAGTCATTTTTCTTATGATAGTAGTTTGATGAGTAAGCAAGTAACAAGCCTAGATTGTTGAATCTGTTGTATGGTGGATCTGATACATGAAATTTGTTTATAGTCAATTTTCACAATGGCAATAATTTGATGAGTAACAAACAACAGGCCTGTTTTGTCGAATCTGTTGTAAGGTGGAGTTGATATGTAACATATGTCCCATCTTATAATCCATAGGATAGGTTCTGAACTATGAACACTAAAGACTCTACGTGTTGGAGTAATGAAGACCCCATTTTTCTTTTCTTTACTTTTTTTTATCAGCCAGTAATTTGGTTTTCTGATATTTGAACCTCTCTACCCTTTGTCATTTTTTTTTGGTGCATAAACAGAAAGACTTTCACATGATGTTTTTTCTAAACCTTGTGGATGCAGCAGCTTCATCTCTCTTACTTTCTCAATTGCTCATTTTTTTTCATGGTTTTTTCTATCTTTCTTGGCTTGGTCTATATGAGATTTTCTGGGCACATAAGGGTTTCTAGTTGTTTATTCCATCTTCCCATCATTATGTCTCTTTGTATGCTTAGAGGAGAGTATACATTTTTTCTCTTCTCTTCACTCTTAAGTGCTATTAATTTTTTACGTGTTCTACTCATGTTTGAAGTCTGGTGTTCAGATGTTGTGTTGAGTAGCGCCATCTGAAGAGTGATAAGATTTTTATAGTACTTATGAGCTGTTTAGAATGTTTGCAGTTTTCTTCGAGTACCTATTCCTTTTATCAACTTATAGCAACTTACAGCAACTTAAATCGAGACATTAGAGTTAAGATAGTTAAAGTGTAATTTTATGGGCTTATCGACATCTGTGTGCATCAGGCCTCTAGCTTGGCATGCTGATATAGTGTAGAGACTGCTCCTAAAAGTAACTATAGAAATTTCCTGATCCCAAACAAAACTGTTTAGCTATGATGATTCTTCACTGTTTTTCCTTCTGGGAAATGCTGATTCTTAGTGTGCTCTGGAATTGGCAGAGCAACCTGGCGTTCTTCAAGTTGTGCCAAGCAGGACATACCAGCTGCATTCAGGACCTGGTCTTCACTAGGAAGCGAAACAAACGGCTGGGGGGCTTTCTTTTACAGAGAAACTTGACCTTTAAATCTACTCTCTTTTTCTTTGTTTATACACACATAATCACCGGATTGTCAAACATGCAGTATACGTTAGCCGCTTAGTCCTATCCCCACTGCGTACTCTCTTAAGTTTGGAAATGTGAATGTACTCGTCATTTGGCTTCCTCAAGTTTAAAGATCTTAGCTAACCAAATATCATAAATAAAGCGAGGAACTTTTGAGGTTCTAAACTGTCGCATAAATAGCAGCAAAGCATAAATAACAGCAAAACTCTGGAAATGCAACAGGCATCAAGCATCAGTTTCGCCCTTCAGCTCACAGGAGACTATCCTTCTCGTGTCTGCTCCTGTCTCGAGTGTGAGAGATCCTGAAAAAGGCATGACGCCTCCACGTAGAGACGGAGGTCTCGATAGAACCGAGATGGCTGCTCTTGTCGCCGCCGTCAATCGCACGTCAAGTTTAGCACCGAGCAGATCTCTTCCATTCTTGACGAGGTCTTTCGTACTTGTTCTAATTTCATCTCTCACCCGGAAGTTGGTCTTTCCTTCGACGGTCTTCTACAGACTAATGACGATGGCACCGGATTTTTCGATCGGGATTTTGAGGCGCTTGGAATATTTGTCCCCCCTGCAGCTTCTTCCTATAATGTTGATCTTGAACGTGTTCCGGGGAAGTGTACTCCCTCCTGGGATGTCGAGTCGCCGAGTCCTGAGATTCATTACGCTGCTACCTGGACCGTCGTCGAAGATTTTGGAGATTCTGATCAGAAGGAGAATAGGGCTTGTAATAATCGGAAAGGCTCTAAAGATGCCAGCAGGGGAGAAAGATTTTCGGATGCCTGCTGGTCGACGGATTTGAGTGCAGAGTTCAACAGGAAAATGACGTTTTTGGACTTGAGTTGCTTCGAGTTTAAAATATTCTTGAAGGAATTAGAGAGAATTAGGCTAGGGTTGATTCTGCACCAACACGAGATGAGAGATTCGATAGGAATAACACTTTATGATGACCATCTCTTCGATGAATCTTTTGGAAAGCTTTCGCCGGCGGCTGGCGTTAGATCCGCAGACGTTCGATCTCATTTCAAGACGGGCAATGCTCTGTCTGTCAAGTAAGCGGAGCGAAAGAGTGTACTTCTCGGATCTGGAAAACCGGTTCTATCATATTGGACCGGACCAAATCCAATTTCGCTTAACACTCTTTTAAACCAAAATAGTTCACAAACTTGGTTAGTCAATAACCTTGCACGCCAACTTCATGAATTTGAATCATTTATATGAACTTTAACTTTAAATTTGGTATCAGTGTGGACGAGTTCATGTGTACTGGAAAACAGTTTCCAATGTGCCTTAAAATAAAAAAAATAAAAAAAATAAGAGAATGAGTAACTTGTAATAATATACTTAATTAAAACATAATACCTAAACCTAAATTAGATAAAATAAACATGATTACTATACTAATTATTAATTTAATATATAATTAAAATATATTAATATATTTAATAATTAAATTAGATATTATGTTATTTAATGATTGCAATTTATTTTATATTAATACAGTAATTATGTGAGCTAATTAATTGTGCACATGATTAATTCTAAAAAAATAGATTTAAAAATAACATAAACGAATATAATAAATTAAGTTATTAATTTATTAATAACATAAAATATACTTTAACATAAAAATGAATAATTAAACAAAAAGAATTGATCAAAAACTAACTTTAACACATTATATATTTTTACGTATTATTAATTAATAATATTTTCCAGTTATATTTAAAACCATTGGTTTTATTAATTATAAAAAGGGTTAATTAAACCAAAATAAATATAATGAATAAATAAATAAATTATTTTATTAATAACACAAGATGGATTTTTTACTAATTTTTTTTAAATTGAGTTGACTTGAATTAACTTGGTTGAATCCGAGACTCGGGCATAACCAATGATGGTTTAATTTTTCCTAACTTAGGCAAAATAAAATTAGCAACAGTGCGTCTTCTTCCTCATGGCACTGCGACAAAGATGAGGCTACGCTGAAGGCGCTGCAATAGAGGCACTCCGACCTGGAAAGGGGGCGTTGCAAGGGCTGCAACGAAGACGACGCTATGCCAAAGGCTCTGTGACAGGAACTACTACAGAGCCATGCGATGATGCTCGACATCAAGAGGCCAAAAGGTATAGTGGCTTGGTGCGACGGAGACGCCAGGACAGACTAAGAGGGAGGCCGAGAGGAAGAAACAAGTCGGAGAGAAAGAAAAAAAAAATTCGGCCTCCCACTCCGACACTTCATCTGGATGATTTTCAAAAAACTACATAATCCTAAATCCGAAAATTAAACCTTGGGTGTCATCTTCATATTCATTTGATTTATCAATATGAATCGAACGTTGGTACACCACTAAAGGCGTTAGAAGATGAACTGAATAGTGGCTCCTAGATCACTACATCGTAAGCCAACTAACATTCCAATTATCCATAAATCACAAAATTGGAGAGTATGTAAATTAAGTGCCAACTAATAAAGAAAGACATAAAAAAATAGTCCGTAAGCTAATCTATTTAATCTCATACTTGACTGGATATTGCTTATATTGTAAGCATAATGAGTCAATCTATGCATTCTCCTAGTGAAAATCATATAGGGTTGAATTATTAAATTATTTAACCATATAACCCATAATAACCCAGCTGGCCAGTTGAATTTTAGTTTCCTCTAAATTTCAAATATATACGACTCAGACGTGGCACCGAGTTTAAAACATGGTGGTTACTCTTGTCTCGTCCGGTTTTTATAACATTGGTCCGTAGGCGGTAGAACGTACCACGGGGCGAGGAGGCGATTAGGTGTTTAAAGTAGTGAGACAGAGTGTGCTCACGCACTGCCGTTTCTTTCTCTCTTCCCCTGTCTCTCTTCATTTATAGACAAAACTCATACAGGTACACGCTCCTCTTCGTGACTGTCCTTTCTCGCTAGCCTCTGCCGTTCTCTGCGAAACCGAAAAGCAAAGAAGGAAACCCGGAAGGAAAGGGGGAAATTTTTTTATTTGCAGGAAACGTTAATGGATTCAGCAGTGGAAACGCGACGGGCGGCGGCGGAATCGGATGAGCCGAAGAACGAAAACGAGGACGAAGCGTTGCTTGGTAGAGCACAGAGGCTCATATTAAAGATCGTCTCGGCGCAGGCGAACCCTAGTCCCAAGATGCTTCATGCCCTCGCTTCTATCCTCGAAACGCAAGAAGTCAGGTGTGTCTTCCTTCTCACTTCTGAATTCTTATTTCGTGAATTTTTAAATTCGAGTGGGAATTGTTAGTTTTTTTCCCTTTATGTTTCTCTCTGTCCTCTTCTGTCCGAGGTTCCGTATTCCTATATAATACACGGATAGAACTGGGAATGCGCAAAATAACGTTAAATTTTCAAGGTATTTTAGGGTTCAGTAGTTTGAGTTTGTGGGAAGAGTGGACTTTGAGATCGTTGGTCTAACCTTTAATCTGGTTATTTACACTTCTAACAATTGTGATTAGTATTTTTCCCTTGTTGCGATTGGCTTTTATATTGTATGAATTTGAACCTGTTGATTTTACCTTGCTAGTATTTCCCTTCGTTAATTACGTTTATGGTACATTTTATAATGCCATGTTATTAAGATTTTTTTACTAACTTTTATCCCGTTTTAGTGTTTTTGTCTGTCTGACTTTTCAGTTATAATCTCACATTTGTGGAGAAGTAGCTAAGTGTTTAGGTGCAGAAATCAGCCGAACTTTACTTCTATAGTACTATAGTTGGATATTTTGGAACAACGAGTGCTTAGTATGCAGTTGAATTCTTTAATTTGAGCAGGATGTGTGGCGATTTCCTGTTAGGTGAGCAATCTTTGTGAGTGAATTGTGTTTGATTTTTTTTGTTATCTAAGAACTAACAAAATTACTTCTATGTGAGTGAATTGTGTTCAAATTTTTATGTTATCTAAGAACTATCAAAATTACTTTTTTGTGAGTGAATTGTGTCAATTTTTTATGTTATCTAAGAACTAATAAAATTACTGTCTCGTCTAAAACATTTGGTGGACGATATTAAGACTTTAAAAGGCTAGGAACTTCTATAATTTCTTGAACCACATTGGTGCTCTTCAGGACAGAAAACATGGAGTCATGTTAAGATATTTTTTTTTGTTGTTGTTGTTGTTCTGTTATTGTTCTTTTTCTTGTTCTTGATCCTCATCATCATCATCTTCTTCTTTTGTTCATCTTCTTGTTCTTCCTTTTCTTCTTCTTTTGTTCATTTGAAAGAGTTTGTCCATTACTTCTTATCATTCCTTGCTGTAACTTTGCCTCAGATATTTGCAAGAGTCGGGTAATTCTTCTTTCAATGGTGGTCGGGCAACTCATAATATTGGAAGACTGGGTAACCTTGTCCGGGTATATTAGTTATTTCTTGAATGAAATTTTTTGACTAGTGAAATAGTCTCTACTCCTCATTCTTTACTCGTAGAAACTATACTGCACCTTATTCAGTCTCTTTTTAACCTGTTTAAAATATTTTTGTTTCTCTTTCAGGAAAATGATGATTTCTTTGAGCTGATTTCATCTAAGTTTCTATCAGATAGTAGGTACTCTACTAGTGTACGCGCTGCTGCTGCAAGGCTACTTCTCAGCTGTTCAGCAACTTGGATGGTCAGTGCATTATTTGTTATCACTATAATCTTGTCCTTTGATGTCATAGGTGATTCTTGTTGACATGATTGCTTGTCCACCCTGTAGTTTCCACACCCTTTTGAAGATGCAGTTTTGGAGAACATCAAACACTGGGTGATGGATGATGTGGTGCGAATATCAGGCGACGAGACTAATTGGAAGCTTAAGTTGGGGCGAGACAAGTCCACAGACTCAGAAATTCTAAGGACCTATGCAACTGGACTCCTTTCTATAGCTTTGGCTGGGTTTGTTTTGAAACTGGATATCTTAATTTCTACTTCATTTTCACACAAAACATTTTTTAGAATTTTGCCAAGGCTATATCATTAATTTGATTGATTGCCAATACCAGTCAGTTGCCACCTCCTGTAGAAAAAAAAGTATTGAGGTGAAAAATGAATGATTTTGACAGTCCAATTGTACTCTTACTATTTTTGCTCTTAGATGTTAAATTTTGTCATGTAAAAGGAACTCCCATTTTATTATCTACTTTTTTTATGTGTTGTGCTTTCTTGAATGTTGAAACCTTTTACCTTGGTGAGACTTGAGAGGCCAAGACCTCACACTAGAAATCCCCTATTGACCATTATGCCAAAGACCAAGGCCACTTCCCGTTTAAATGCATTAATCCTGCATGTTTGATGCTCAGAAGAGGTTGAACATTGACAGTCACCTATATTCTTAACGGTACTTGTTTTCTTGCATATGTTAATCAGAGGTGGCAAAGTTGTGGAAGATGTTTTGACTTCTGGTTTATCTGCCAAGCTGATGCGTTATCTAAGAACTCATGTCCTTGTGGAGTCCAGCACAACACACAAAGATGTCTCTTATGCGATGGAGAGTAAGTATGCTTCTGGGACGGCTGGTGTAAGGAGTAGAGAGGAATCGAGAAGCAGGTACCGGCAAGCTCTTGAATCAACTCATGTAGATAGTCAACGAATAGGAGATGAGGCCTTATTAGATGATCAAGGTGCGAAGATGGATCATGAAAGAACTGGTGGCAGTTTCAGGCGTATTGATACAGATGCTTCTGCAGAAGAGGTTGGGGCGTATGAGGCTGCTGAGGATGATAGGGAACAGGTTGGTGAAGAGAGGTGGCAGCATGGTCGGGAAACACGTGATGGAAAGGCCAAATGTAAACAAAATAGAGATGAAGATGTTGAGGAAAATGCAAGAGAGGATTCATCAAGGCGGAGGGGCGGCCGAGTTTTGGGAAGGATAAGAGGTAAGGGAAAGATATCTGAAAGTTCTATGGATAACGAAAGGGATCATGCTTCTTCTTCCCCTGGTTCTGGACTACGATTAGGTGGGTCAGGACGCAATATTGTGAGAGAGAGGAATTCATCGAAATATACTGATAATAGAAGAGTTCATGAAGCTAAAAGGCAATCTGGCAGAATTGAGGAGGATAGTTTTGGTGTTGAAAGAGAGGAAAGTGATGATCGTTTCAAAGAATGCAAAGTTGGAACAAGGGATATTTCTGATCTGGTGAAAAAAGCTCTAAGAGCTGCTGAAGCTGAAGCAAGAACTGCCAATGCACCTGCTGAGGCTATCATAGCTGCCGGAGATGCTGCGGGTGAACTTGTCAAAAGTGCTGCTCTTGAGGTAAGTAGTTGACTTTACCAAATACCACCTTTTTTGTTTCTTTAAGTTTGTTCTGCATCCAAACTTAATCTTTCTCTATATTTAGGCATTGAAAAACACAAATGATGAAGAAGCTGCTGTTCTGGCTGCTTCAAATGCTGCTTCTACGGTCATTGAGGCTGCTATAGCAACCAAGGTCTCGAGGTAAGTGTTTATTTATTTATTTTTAAAAATATTTAAGGAAATGGTGGTTGTGTGATTCTTACTTTCATTATAGGAGTTCCATCAAAATCAATGCGGAATCAGTGTCTTCTAAGGCAGAGGAACTTGAAATAGAAGAGGATTTAGAAGATCTCAACATCTTAGATGAGGAAACATTAAGACTGTTAAGAGAAAGATATTGCATCCAAGGCCTTGAGATTCTGGGGGAGTATTTAGAAGTGCTGGGCCCTGTTTTGCTTGAGAAAGGGGTTGATGTATGTCTTGCATTATTGCAGCGTCATGCAAAGCGTAAAGTAGCATCAGATAACTTCAAATTGTTGCCTGAAGTTCTAAAACTAATTTGTGCTTTAGCTACTCATCGCCAGTTTGCTGCGTTATTTGTGGATCGTGGTGGCATGCAGAAACTCCTTGCTGTCCCAAGAGATTCACAAACTTATATTGGTCTTTCACTTTGTCTATTTACAATTGGTTCTCTTCAGGTAGGTGTACAGATTGACAGAATTTCTTTACCTAAATGATGTGATAAGGATGGGTGTGAATGCTCGGATGTCATCCATTTACTCTTTGTAAACGGCAGTATATGCTGAAGACAGTGAAATCTTGCGGCTATGGCCTGCGTGGGTAAAAAATATGAACTCTGTATATTGGGCCATTTTTTACAGAATTCTCCTTCTATAAGATAGTTCTGAAAGAATATTTTGTTAATCATATATATATATATATAAAATTCTTATAAGTTAATGTGCTCCCAAATTTGAATTGAATGACTTAATACTTGTTTTCTTTTTACTCTAATTTTTTATTTCTCTTTTTTTTTTTAATTTTTAATGATAAAATGAAGATAATGATGTTGTTGTAAATATAAACAAGTAAATGTCATTATCACCTTATCAACCTCACCTTATGGTGAACTCAAATCACCAGATAGGCTAATGCCAAGGCTGACAAGTTGGCAACAATGGAATCTTCTACATGAGAGTAGCTTATTTAATCTTCTGTGATATGTATTCTTTTGTTTTGTTTGGTTTTGTTTCTTTACCTGGCTGTACTTGCGGTTACCTTCTAGGTCACCTCCCTCCTCCTTTATCTGCTCTAAATTCTGATCATTTCCTTTTGAAAAAAAAGGAAAATGGCATTATTTTAACTTTTCTATAAAAGAAAATACTGGGGGCACCCAAAATAGGCTAGACTTGAGCGATTCCATGGTTTTTATTTATTTCATTGCATTATTGAAACACCTGCATTTAGTTTCTCATTGGCTACCTACAAGTCAGGACCATCTTGTCATTTTTCATGTTTGAGGTAAACAGTTCAAAGCATCTTACCTTATTAAACCTTGTCAAACCTTGTAACATCTTGTCCATTTGATATTTCTGAATTTTCATGCAGGGGATTATGGAACGTGTTTGTGCTCTACCTTCTGATGTGGTCAACCAGGTCATTGAAATGGCACTTCAGCTTCTGGAGTGCCCCCAAGACCAGGCTAGAAAAAATGCAGCTGTGTTTTTTGCTGCTGCTTTTGTTTTTAGAGCAGTCCTGGATTCTTTTGATGCTCAGGAAGGTTTACAGAAAATGCTGAACCTCCTGCATGGCGCGGCTTCAGTTAGATCAGGAAATAATCCTGGAGCTTTGAGAGGCCAGTCTAACTTGAGCACCCTCAGAAGTGATCGTTCGCCTCCTGAAGTTTTGACAGCATCAGTCAAGCAGATAGCATATCACACATGTGTTGCCTTACGTCAGTATTTCCGTGCACATCTTCTGTTGCTTGTGGATTCTCTTCGTCCAAACAAAAATCACCGAAGTGTTGCTCGAAATGCGTCAATCGCAAGGGCTGCATATAAGCCACTCGACATCAGCAATGAAGCAATGGAAGCAATATTTCTCCAGATACAGAGAGATCGGAAGCTTGGTCCTGCATTTGTCAGAGCTCCTTGGCCAGCGGTGGACAAATTCCTGGACTGTAATGGACATATTACCATGCTGGAACTGTGTCAAGTATGGTGTTGTGGGTTCTCTCTCATTGAATTGGACTATATGGTTCTCTTTAAGTGTTATCTTGCTTACTTTTGTTGTTTTCCTATAGGCTCCAACTGTTGAACGGTATTTGCATGACTTGGCCCAGTATGCTTTGGGTGTTCTGCACATTGTGACACTTGTGTTCCGCGGTCGTAAAAAGATTTTAGATGCCACTTTGAGCAATGAGCGTGTGGGTATGGCTGTTATTCTTGATGCGGCCAATGGCACTTGCTATGTGGATCCAGAGGTAAAAGTTTCAGTATAATATCCGATTTGGATATTGACATCTGACATATTGTGCAAAGTCAAATACATACTTGGCTTACAATTGCTGTACTAAATTTGATAACATTGCTTGGAATATTGTTGTTTGGTAACTTCTCTGTAATATGTACATAGGTTCACTGGCGCCCATACCTACATGTGTGTGCACACACATTCAAAACATATGCACATGCATTTATATCAAAATTTCATTTCTCACTATTTTTGTCACCTCTGACAAAAGATTCTCCTCAAATAGTTTTACATATTGTGAAGATTGTTGACATTGGTTGGGATCACTTTTTTATGTGGCAGGTAATCCAGCCAGCATTGAATTTACTAGTGAATCTTGTCTGTCCTCCTCCTTCGATTAGCATGAAACCCTCATCAACTGCACAGGGACAGCAACTGGGTCCTGTTCAGACTCTAAATGGTCCTGCTTCAGAAAGTAGAGAACGACAACTTGAGAGGAACATCTCCGACCGGTCTATGACCTTGCCTAATCAGAGTGATCCCACCAATAATACACAAAATGCTGTACCTACTATATTGTCTGGTGTAGTCGGAGATCGGCGAATTTCTTTGGGTCCTGGTGCTGGTTGTGCAGGCCTGGCTGCACAGCTCGAACAAGGGTATCGGCAAGCTAGAGAGGCTGTCCGTGCCAACAATGGTATAAAGGTTCTCTTGCATCTGCTTCATCCGCGGATATTCATTCCTCCTGCTGCACTTGATTGTCTGCGTGCTCTGGCATGTAGAGTCCTACTTGGCTTGGCAAGAGATGGGACAATTGCGCACATATTGACGAAGTTGCAGGTTTGTGACACTGTGCTTTTGTTTGTGGCATTCTAAAAGATGATTTTGTTCGTTTAAAAAAAAGATATTTTGTTGTAAAAACAAAACGTTCTTGTTGAGTGTTAAGAACACTGGTCATATCTGTCTTTAAAGTCATTTTTAAATAGTCTAATTTTAGATTGTTTTAGGCTAACTTGATATTGTAATTGTACTTCTGAGCTTTGAGTTTATATGATTGTTAGCTTAGCATTTTACTTAATCCATTAGGTAGGGAAGAAGCTATCAGAACTTATACGGGATTCAGGCAGCCAGGCTTTCGGAACAGAGCAGGGAAGGTGGCAAGCTGAACTGGCTCAAGTTGCTATTGAGCTAATTGGAGTAAGAGGCATTAGCAAATCTGTGTATTTTTTTTATTTTTAAAATTCTTTTGTGGGGAGTAGAAAATTTAGAGTCCTGTTCTGGTATCTATGCTTATGTATTCATGTTTCTTGCAGATAGTTACAAACTCAGGGCGGGCGAGCACACTAGCTGCTACAGATGCTGCTGCCCCAACTTTGAGGCGTATTGAAAGAGCAGCAATAGCAGCAGCAACTCCTATTGCATACCATTCCAGGTGCGCACATCTTCTCTTTGGTGCCATCCTTTTTGACTTCTCACATTTATTCTTCTCCATGGATTGCAGGGAACTTTTGCTTCTCATACATGAGCACCTCTTGGCATCTGGCCTGACCACTGCAGCTGCTGCACTGCAGAAAGAAGCCCGATTGACCCCTCTGCCATTAGTATCAGGTTCACTACCTCTTCATCACCAGACTTCTGTTCAAGAAACATCCTCTATACAATTGCACTGGCCATCAGGCCGTGCTCTTCGTGGATTTCTTTCAGAAGCACTAAAGATGCCTCCACGAGATGAGAATTCCCATGCCAAGCCTGACCCTAATCTTTCTTCTGCAAGGAGGAAGCCACTAGTTTTTTCGTCTAATTTCAGTTCTCAAGGAAAAAATCAACCATCTTCTTCTCTATCTTCATCCTATAAAATATCCTATATCTCTAGAACCCTTTCCACTCCTTGTGTAGGACAGGAAGCTCCAGTATCATCTGGTACTAGGACCATCTTAGACACTGAGCATTCTTTTAAGACTCCTATTTTATTGCCAATGAAGCGAAAGCTGGAGTGCAAGGATAACGGATTTGCTACCCCTACTAAGCAACCCAACACAGTTGAGCAAGGATTTCAAACTCCAGTCACTCAAAGGCATAACAGTTCTCGTAGATGTGGTCAAGGGCTGCAGTCAATTGGTTGTGCTATTAGTCCAAGTTCAAATGTGCGAGATCCACATGGAAGATTCACTCCATGTGTTGTCACTGACAACACAGATGATATTCAGTGCAGTAGCACTCCTTTAACTCCTTTAACTCCTCAATTTGGTTTTCCAAATGATGCCCAAACTGGGACCACTGAACGGGTCACCCTTGACTCGTTGGTGGTCCAGTATCTGAAGCATCAGCACCGTCAATGCCCAGCTCCTATAACCACACTGCCTCCACTCTCTCTCTTGCATCCTCATGTTTGCCCTGAACCGAGCCGGATACTTGCTGCACCGACAAACATAACAGCTAGACTCAGCACTCATGAATTCCGATACAGATATGCTGGAACACATGGCCTGCGCAAGGACCGACAGTTTGTCTATAGTAGATTCCGTCCATGGCGCACTTGTCGAGATGATGCTGCACTATTAAGCTGCATCTCTTTTCTCGGAGATTCTTCTCGGATAGCAACAGGTAGCCATTCGGGTGAGCTGAAGATATTTGACTCGAACAGTGGAAATGTTTTGGAGAGTCACTCATGCCATCAGTCCCCTGTCGTACTTGTGCAATCAAGTGTGTCAGGTCCCACCCAGCTGGTTCTCTCATCTGGCACTTATGATGTGCGGTTGTGGGATGCGTCTTCTGTCTCTGGTGGGCCTCTTCACTCGTTTGATGGGTGCAAGGCAGCACGGTTTAGCCACTTGGGAACAACGTTTGCGGCTTTGTCAACAGAAGTATCTAGAAGAGAGGTACTTTTATATGATATTCAAACTGTTAAGCTAGATTTGAGGCTATCAGATTGTTCAAATCCATCATCAGGCCCGGTTCGTGGACATGTACCTGCTCTTATACATTTTAGTCCTTCTGATACGATGCTTCTTTGGAATGGAATCTTGTGGGATAGACGGGCTTCGAGACCTGTGCATCGTTTTGATCAGTTCACAGATTATGGAGGTGGCGGTTTTCATCCTGCTGGGAATGAGGTATGCTCTTTAGGTGTTGTTGCTATTGTCACGATCTAGGTAAAAAATATAATGCCTTCTTACTATAACTTTGATATGTATTATATTTAGCATATGAAAATTATGGGGTAAGATAAAGTGAGGTGTATCCCGCCCTCTCTTAAAGAATAGACAAAGTTTATATACACTAATCTTTTATTATTATTATCATTATTTGTCTTTACTGTGTTGTACTATGTACCTTGGTGAGACTGGAATGCAAAGACATCATCTTAGATACCCCTCCCCTGGTAGTTAGGGAACCCTCCACCTCCCATCCCTGTCTCTAGTTGCAAGGATGTAGGGGACTCCTCCTTTGCATACAGAAATAGAACGTAGGGACAGGGTGGTGCGATCCCTTTGAAATTGAATGGAATTAATCTTAACGTGAATAACATTACAAGGCCATCCTCGTTCAGTCGCTTGTTTAACCCGGTTGAATTGGGCCAACCACTTTGTTTGGTTGATTGTTAGTCCAGTTTTGGCTATGGTTCTTCGGTTGCTTGGGTTGACCGGGATTCTAGTCCCTGTGCCCCTACTTGATTTGGTTGACTCGACCCAGATTTTGGGGGTTTTGGGGCTGCAGAACATTGGTTTTGATAATATTGATGAGATGATTGAATTATTGCATTCTTTTAATTCTCTTTTATCCTGATTGTTGTCTTTCATTTTGTTATAGGTGATTATAAATTCAGAAGTTTGGGATCTCCGAAAATTCAAACTCCTTCGAAGCGTACCTTCTTTGGACCAGACTGTGATTTCATTTAACTCAAGTGGTGATGTGATCTATGCAATTCTTCGCCGGAACCTTGAGGACATAACCTCAGCAGTGCAAACTCGGCGTGTCCGACACCCCCTTTTTCCTGCCTTCCGCACTGTGGATGCTGTCAACTACTCGGACATTGCAACAATCCCAGTGGATCGCTGTGTCCTTGATTTTGCAACGGAGCCAACTGATTCCTTTGTTGGTCTTGTGGCCATGGATGATCACGAAGAAATGTTCTCCTCTGCTAAATTATACGAGATTGGTCGAAAGAGGCCTACAGATGATGATTCTGATCCTGATGATGGAGCTGAAACTGATGAGGAAGACGATGATTCGGAGGCCAAGGAGGATTTGAACTTGGTAGAAGACATTGATGCTGATGAAGATAGTGAAGCCGATGACCTGATTAGCAATGATGGGGATGTGAGTATTGATGGGTTTGATGAAGAGGATGATGGGGAATTCCAAATGGACTTGGAAGAGGCAGCGGATATATTAGAGATTGTGACAGATGGGGAAGAGGATGATGATGACAGCCAGCTAGTGGATTCATTCAGCAGTGGCGAGGAGGAAGGGGATTTTGGGGGCAACGGTTTTACGTTCTAGTGTCTATAACATCAAATTGTTTTCATTTTCATGTTCATTTTTATTTTTATTTTTAAAGTGGAGGGGGACAATTACTTGAGAATACTTTCTGTAATTATTTGGTTTTCAGTTTTTTAATCCAAATCTGCGGGGGTCTTTCTCAAGGTAAAAAGAAGGTTAGTAGAAGAAAACGATGATGCAGAGGCTTCTCCTCCTTGTAAAGAGCGGAACAGACGTGGAGTGTCTTTAGCATGTGAAAAAGAATAATAAAGTGCTGAGTTATTCAATTTTTCTTTGTTTTTTGGTAAAGAATCATTGTATGATAGAGCACCGTCGCCCGAGTTATATTTTTTATAGCAGAATTAGAATTTGCAGAGATTGCTGTCGGTGGGAGTCATGTGATCATATTTTTCCGAGACAAAATAAGAGGATTCCATCTTGTTCAGTTTTGATTTGGGTTTCAAGCAGGTATCACGAAAGGTCGAAAGCAGCCCATGCCTTCGAACAGTTTTGATCGGGAAGCATGTTTGCGTGGCTGACTGTTCTTCTACTCCTTAAAAAATATTATTCATTCTTTCAGTGATCAGCATGCTCTGGAAACATGAAGCCATCATTCCTCAGATTCCTCTCCTTCCCGTAGAAGAAGACGGGGCAATGCAAAAAGTGCAAAAATTAAAAACACTGACTGTTGCAGACGACAAGTTATCTGCATCTACGGCAGGTCATATCAATTCTTTTCATAAAAAAGTAGCAATTCAAATAGTCTCTAGTAGACGACTTAAAATACTATAGGCATGTAATTTTGAATTTTATATACTAAAAATTGTTAAAAATAGAGTTAATATTAGCTCTAGTTATTAATTCTAAATTAAAGAGTAGCGTTCCTGGAATTCATTTCTTGATTTTCTCTCTCCTTGATGGGTTTGGATTTGCTCTGTTTATTCATAACAGTGATCTTCCTTTTTATTCAGAACCCCTTTTTTTTTGCATATTTTATTTATAGTTTATTTATCTTCCTATATAATATCTTGAACATGCAGCATGTAAATCATCGTTACTTAATCTTGTAAATTCTTACCACTAAACAACTTTCTACTGAATTTCGAATTCAAATTACTAGTACTATTGGGTGTTTTCTTCGGTCAATCAATTGGTCACGTCGGTGGCTGGTGTTTTGAAGTTGGAAATTGAACTCTCAAATCCCACGGTGATAACAGGAATGAATGATAATCCACAATTTCATAACAGCTTGTAGTGGGATGCGCTCGCTTCCGGAAATTAAGCGAAACGAAGGGCTGCTCGTACTTCAGCGAAGCAGGGGGGCCCTGAAATACAAAAAGATGGGTCTGGTACTATCAGTATAGAGATACGTATTATCTATGGGAAGTTATTGTGCACGTTAGGGGTTGAGACTCGGAGAAAGGGACTGACTAGTTCAACATTCAGATTTTTATTGCATTTTCCGTAGAAGACTTCTTTGAAGCTTCATCTGTTCATCCCCCGCAACAAAATGGCAGAAAGACGCAACATACTACGCCTGCCTGACTTGAAATTATCAAATCAACAGGGAGAGTTCTGATATCTTCTTTAGTGGATTGTGAATTTCGGGGAGAACAGCGGAAGAAGGTTTCCGATTTCCCCACTTCGGTCTGTTCAGGTTTGAGACAAGTAAGAAGAAGAAATCCGAGTGGGATTCATGAATAATTCCACGACAACCACCTCCTCCAACCCATCTAAACCCTCCAAACCCTCCACGGTTCTGCCTCATCAGACGCCTAACATCAAGCAGCTCTACATCCTGGGGAAAAAGCTCGGCCAAGGCCAGTTTGGCACGACTTATCTTTGTACAGAGAAGTCTACCGGGACTGAGTACGCCTGCAAGACAATCCCGAAAAGGAAACTCCTATACAGAGAAGATTACGAGGATGTGTGGAGAGAGATTCAGATAATGCACCATTTATCTGAACACCCAAATGTCGTCAGGATTAAAGGGGCTTATGAAGATCCTGTCTTTGTGCATTTAGTCATGGAGCTATGTGCTGGTGGGGAGCTTTTCGATAGGATCGTGCAAAAGGGACATTACAGTGAGAGAAAGGCCGCTCAACTGATAAAAACTATTGTTGGTGTAGTAGAGGCTTGCCATTCTCTTGGAGTAATGCATAGGGACCTCAAACCGGAAAACTTCTTGTTTGCGAGCTCAGAGGAGGATGCCGCCCTCAAGACAACGGATTTTGGGCTATCTGTGTTTTATAAGCCAGGTAAGATGTAGCTTTTGCTGGTTTATTTGATTGGGTTCTACTTAAGAGCCATATTTGATTATTTTTTCCAATAAAGGTTTACATGTTAGGCGTGACAGGGGTACTATCTTGGTTTGACTTGTGGGCTTCGTCTGTTTGAAATCAGTTTTGTGCTTTCTTTCATCTAATATTCGGTTTTATTGCTCTGATTGATAAATGTGTTATCGTTTCAAAGGTCTAACTTACAGATACGCGTGGTTTTTCTTTGTTGTCAATCTGGTCATATAGATTTTTTAAAAATATTTTTAATCTTTTTGTTCGTTGGTTTACATATTTTGTTGGGGAATATATATTGCCTCTGCAAAGCACAAATTTTTTGGGAAAGGTTGGACTATATCCGATTGGAGGGTGTATGTCTTTGTCTTAGAATTGCCTCTGCAAAACACAAAAAACATGGGAAAGCTTGAACTATATGGGACTGGAGGGTTTGTGTATTTGTCTTAGAACGGTTATACTTTTAATTGTGAGCAAACATTCCTGCTTAAAGCATGTTACAATTAGGAGATGGTTGCATTCATGCCACACTCAACTTTGCTCGCTTACTGAACTTTGTGCATAGTATATGTGCATGAGTGAGCACTTGAAATGGAAGTCTATAAAAGAAAACATTCTCAACAGCCGAGCTCGGAATCTTCAGTTGGCTGTAGTACTTATGGTCAGTGAACGGTTTCTTGCATTTAGAATGATAATGATTACCTCTCAAAAAGAAAAATAATATTGGTTTAACTTAAATGGCCAGCGAGAAATCTTGTTTAGGAAGTTCATTATGATCACAAATAACCTGGAGAAACTCAAATTTGGAGATTCGGATAGTGGGACATGATAAATTTTTCTAGGTTGCTGTTTACTTCTTATCAGTTTTCATGACTTCAAGGAATGATGCTAAAGGAAAATCTTCTTCAGTGTTTTCCAGTTTCAAAAATCTGTATTTCTTTACTTTTTCTTTTAAAAAATAAGGGGAAGTAATGGAAGAGACAGAAGTGCAGGGTACTTAATGTGTGCACGAGGTGAAGTTATATTGTACTCTAATCAATGAGTTTTTATGTCTAGGACTTCAAATAAAATAAAATAAAAAGATCAATGTGACGTAAAGATTATGGTTGGTGCCGCTCACAAAAAGGCATGGTCATCTAATGCACCTCTTCTCCCTTCAAGCAAAACATACTACTTTTTGTTTTATTCATTGGTTTGTTAGTGGGCATACTCCCACATATAATGTCAAGAAAAAAATTGTGCTTAGTAGTTGGAAAAAGACCTAACTTCAACTTGTCATTTTGGGATGGATTTAGACCCAACTTAATATGGTATTGAAGTAAATGTTTGTTATCTTTTGCTTGGAGTATACTCCATTTAGTTTGTACCGTTTTTATGTTGTTCACTTTTTAGGTCTGTTGTCAATTTATTTAAGCCTGGATGCGAAAGTGAGTTTAAATGGGAATATTACCACATAAGTTAATGTGAGGAATAATCCTATAGTTATTAGCTGGAATAAAATTTCCTATCTTCAGCTAGTCATTTTGGGATGAACCTAGACTAGAGTTTAACAGGTTTCCATGAAGGGGGCTATATTAATGAATTTAGGTTTGTTGGCTGTCTGTATTTTGTTTGGATATTTTCTTGTTTTTATTATCTTCAGAAATTAAAAAGCACAATGCTTCTTTTGATTGGATTATTTGGACTTGGGTACACATTTCGGGCCTTGAAAATTTGAAATGGTTTACGGCATCCCTATTTTACTAGGTCCTGGGGTCATTGAAGGGTCTGGCATACTTGGGAAAGGATAATTATAGAAGTTATCTAGAGGGAACCTTTTTCCAGTTGAATTTTGGGTGTGCTTGGTTAATTGCATTTTCAAAAATATTTCTTAATGGTCTACAATTGCATTTTCTGGAAATATTTGTTGATGGTTTATAATTGCATTTTCTAGCAATATTTGTTGATGGACAGTGCAGTAAGAAGTGCACAGTGTGGTTCTTCATTTATCAAGCTTTATTGTCACTTCTCTTTTTCATATGACAGTGTGCCAGTAATTTTCAAAATAAATTTGGGAATAATAGTATCTCTGTCTTCATAAAAAAACATAGTATTTCCGTCTAAATGTTTTATTTTGGTTTATGAGTGTACTTACACATGGTAGTTGACATTTTTAAGGTAAAAGCTTGTGACTATTTTTGGATTAGAAGGTCTCGGTCTTTGACATAGGTTAAAAAATACGTAAGTTTTTATCCATGCTTCTCTTTCTCAGACTAGGCAATGAAGAGAAAGCACAAATTCAGATTGGCTATTTTTCTTATCTATGGATGGTCTGGACAAGTAAATTGTTGCATGCACAAATATCTTCAATCTCTTGCATGAAGGTGATGTTCTGGTGTTTGGTGTTTCAGGTGACACATTTTCTGAAGTGGTTGGGAGTCCATATTATGTTGCACCTGAAGTATTATGCAAGCACTATGGTCCTGAAGCTGATGTTTGGAGTGCTGGAGTTATCCTGTACATCTTATTGAGTGGAGTTCCTCCATTTTGGGCAGGTATCATCTTACTTTATACTGCAATACTAGCTCTAGTTAGTTTTTTCTTAGAAACTTATTAACTGGTTTTGTGTTTTTCTCTCTAGAAACTGAAGCTGGCATCTTCAAACAAATTCTAAAAGGAAAAATTGATTTTGAATCTGAACCATGGCCTTGCATTTCTGAAAGTGCAAAAGATCTGATTAACAAAATGTTGAGTAGGGACCCAAGGGAGAGATACACGGCTCATGATGTCCTCTGTGAGTATTTAATTTCTGTCATAATAAAGACAGATTTGATAACTTCGTTCTGTAATCGTGGCAATGTTGATGTGTAGTTCTTTTACAAGGATGTTGGTCTTTCAGGTCACCCATGGATAGTGGATGACACAGTTGCTCCTGATAGACCTCTGGATTCTGCAGTTTTGTCTCGCTTGAAGCAGTTTTCAGCAATGAACAAACTCAAAAAGATGGCTTTGAGGGTATATTTTTAAATGTTTTTGGATATCTAATAAACCTTGTTTTTCAGTTTTATATTTCAACAGCTGCATTTTTTGTTGCTCTTGTAAAACTTCTACTTATTTTTATTTACATTGAGTTGTGGAGTACTAAGCAATACAAAATAATCATGTATGGTTTCTAACCTCATTGGATAGATCCAAACATGTTTCTATGTGAAATTACTTCTTTTATGCAATTAACTCAATATTCTGATTCAAAATTTATATATAATCTTTATTGGATATGAATCAGATTATCTCCTAATCAGGTTGAGATTGGTTTACAAGAGGACCATATATTGCTCCATACAAGATGCCATGATCTGAAAGTACCCACTAGTGTACTAACTGTGTCTGAAGATATTGGACCAGGAGATTATAGTACAAAGTACCTAAAAAGTATTTGTATGCTAGTGCTAATATATTTATTAGCAGAATGCTGCATGACTGGGACGCAATTTTTGGAAAGGCAAAACTTAATGGTTTAATTTTGCGACCTTCTAGCATGCAACTGAGATTGTTAAACAAGAAAAGGCTGTTTATAGATAAGCGCAGAAGGTTTGGCCTTTTGACTGATGCTGTTGAGATCTTCAAATAATAAAAAGCTTTCTAAATAAGGATGCCAAGTTTCGGCTTTTAAGGAAAGGCAAGAGTGACATATCTCATTATAAAAATACTTATGGGTTATTTTATCTTATTTCTTATATGATTCCACTAGTAGAGGTGTCAATGATATGACAAAGTAAAGAATATGGAAAATTGTTACTTGATTCCATATTTTGACTCCTAATCTTCTTCCTTCACCCTTTTGCCGTTTGCTGCCTGCTGCCACTTCTATTTCATGCTATCTCATTTCACTTTGCATCTGTTAGCTA
Organism: Aristolochia californica; assembly: GCF_029961685.1. Lineage (NCBI taxonomy): Eukaryota > Viridiplantae > Streptophyta > Magnoliopsida > Piperales > Aristolochiaceae > Aristolochia > Aristolochia californica. Next base: position 4,439,680 of record NW_027181992.1, on the reverse strand, counting down.
CTGATCCCTTGTTCGAAAGCCACCAACTGTGCACTGCTGCCAACACTCAACAGCTTATCTTTTCTCTCCCACCTAGCTGCTGACCAGTGCCACTGCCACAAGCTACTGCTGCTGCTGTCATCCAATTTCCTCATTCGCTTTCTCACTAACTGCTAGCATCCATTGCTGTCTTTCCTTCTGCTTCCTTATTGTTTTCTCCCACCTTGCTTTTGGCCTCTGCTGCTGCCATCTCTTCCTCTTTCCCTTTCTGTCATCTTTGCAAACCCAGGTACCAGATCCTTCTTTTTTCTTGAATTAATACTTCGAGGTTGCCAGCTTCTGGTCGTGTTTTTGTCACTTTTTGCTGCTACTGGCAGTCTTCTGTCATGACAAACATAATGAAACCCAACTTTTGAAAGTGAAGCTCTTATCTTTGCTACATGTGCCTTAAACTTTGGTCTTTCCGAATAACATGCATACCTGGAGTCTTCGTTTAAGAAGCTAGACAAAAATAAAAGGAACTGCAACTGAAAAATATGGAAGTATGAAAAGTGGGAAAGGAAAGGATGATGAAAGTAGCTCAATCACAGAGGATCACCAGCTATTCTTGTTACTGGGTCTTCCAACTTGTATCTATTCAGATTTGGCAGAATGAATATTTATAATTGTTCACCTTGTCTAAGAGCATATAGGCTACCTTCAAGGCTAGAGAACGGGTGCTCCTGAGGTGCTGAAAGGTGAGAGACTAGAGCTATTTAGGGCAATATTAAGGGCCAATAATCAATGGAGCGGTGGTGTTCAAAATATGGTAAAGCAAGCCAAGTTCGAAGAACTTTGTTTGTTGAAACATGCATAAGATTCCCGCTTCTATAGCTACAGGAGTTACTGGGTCTATTCTTTACTGCATATAGGTTTTTAGTAATCGTTATGGATGCGATTATCTTTTTTATCATCCTTGTAAATTCATCGTGATTCTGCATCTATATCCCCATTCTGATACTGTTCTACATGCTTAGGTTATGGAATACCCTTGCCTATGCATTTAGATGATATTGTCTACTCTGTAATTCATACTAGATGAAAGCTTTAAATATGATCATGTTCTCATGGTCTGTCTTCAGTTTGTAGTATTTTCTTATTTCTTGGGCTTATCTACACTCTTCTTTTAGTTTATAAGAAGGTACAGATGTTCATAATTGAGATTTAATTTGCAGGTCATAGCTGAAAGCTTGTCCGAGGAGGAAATTGGTGGTCTAAGAGAGTTGTTCAAAATGATCGATACAGATAACAGTGGCACCATAACATTTGATGAACTGAAGGATGGGTTGAAAAGAGTGGGTTCTGAACTCATGGAGTCAGAGATCAGAGCTCTTATGGATGCGGTATGGATACAACTTTGGAACTAGATAATATTTCCTGTAACTGATGGAGTCACTTCTTTATCCATTCCCATTACATGGACACTTAAATTTAGAGAAAGAATTTCATGATGCCATGCCACTTGGATTGGCAGACACAATGAATGACCCACTTGTCACCTGAATTCTTGTTGACTGGGCCAAGCTTTTCGGTGCCAACATTCTCAGAGAGTAAATAGCATAATGTTTCCAGGGACAACTATATCTATTCTTGACTGAAGGCTAACTAACTTGTCAAGATTTTCCTTGATTTTCTAAATGCTAGCTGAAACACATATTCCCGAAAATGGAAAAAGTGTATGGTTAGAAGTTTCCAATCTTTCAGCTAATGCTTGTGATACCCATAATTTTTCATTCTTGTCTTACTTGGAGCCATTTTTATAGGCCGATATTGACAACAGTGGGACCATAGACTATGGTGAGTTTATTGCTGCAACTGTGCATTTGAACAAGTTGGAGAGAGAGGAAAATCTGGTATCTGCTTTCTCTTTCTTCGACAAGGATGGCAGTGGTTACATAACCATCGATGAGCTTCAAGAAGCATGCAAAAAGTTTGGCTTAAGCGATCTCCATCTTGACGAAATGATCAAAGAAATTGACCAGGACAATGTACGTAGTCTTCCTCTCTTTCATTTCTGATGACCTACATAAAGATTTCTGCGTTTTAGTCAAAGTAAAATATTATTTTTGGCCTATATTATGTTGTTTTGGTAAACCTGTGGCTCTTGACACAAGATAATTAATTACCTTTCACTCTTATCACTGAAATATTTGCAAGAAATTGACCAGGACAATGTACATATTCTTCCTCTCTTTCATTTCTGATGAACTACATAAAGATTTCTGTGTTTTAGTCAAAGCAAAATAATTTTTTTGCCCTATATTATGTTGTTTTGGTAAACCTGTGGCTCTTTGACATAAGATAATTAGCTTTCACTCTTATCGCCAAAATATCTGTTTCCTCTCTGGCACTATCCACCAGCTTCCTTAATACATGAAGTTGGGCATAACAATGTAATTTTGCTGCCACTATGAATATATGTTACTTTAGTCTTGCGGTGGCAGTTTACTTTTCCCTGCTAGCTTTCCATTGCCTTTTAATTTATAATAATGCTCAATGGAACTATTGAACTACTACGATTTGGTATATGCCCCTACATCTTCAGTGGTCTATTAAACTGATGCTGTTGATTAAGTGGAATTGGAGTTGTTTCAGTTTAAAGCTTTTCAAATATTTTTTAGCCTCGTACTGTTTGATATACTGTGTAAGTTTTTTATCCCTGCTTTTATTCCACATTGGAGCCAAACAAGCAGGAATGAGGCTGATGACACAATGGAATCTCTCTCTTATAGTTTTTCGTTTTAGGACAAATCTGATCAGAGGAGACGGCCAATTTTGTACCATTATCCTTTACAGATCCAGAGTAACCAAGGGAGGCATATAGAACCTAAGAGAGATCAGGGTTTATCCTTTTTCTGTGGAAATGAACTTAGGTTGCAAATGACTTCGTCATCCTTAATATGAAGTACCTCTTTGAATGAGTTGCAATGGTTTGATGATATTCTGATCAGTGGCTACGCAAAATCATATTGCAAATGTTGACTTCTTTCACTACAGCAGTTTGTAAAAAAGTTTATTGGTTCAGATGGAGAAGTCTGTTATGCTGCATCCTCTCTTTCTAATGAGTCAAATACTAGTGCAAAGCAGTGTTGTCAGAATCAGATCAGACGGCGGATCCCTTTTCTGGTTTGTAAGGAAAACAGTTTTTGGCTTAAAACATGAATACTTGGCTGGTTGGTCTGGTCTGAGCTTGAATCCGATCGATTAGTTCAGTCCAGTTCAACCATTTTCTTATGAAAAAATGGGATTTTTTTTAGAAAGGATTCAAAGCCATGACCAAGTACCTACATAGGTAGTATTCATGTCCATCTCCCATAAAAATAATATATATAAAAAAAATAAGAAATTGGTCCAACTCGGTCCAACCAATGGTTAACATTGGTGCAGAGTTTTAATTCTCAGAGGAATTCATAGGTTTTGTTTGAGATATTTTTCCTTCTATTACCTGTCACATTGCTGAGGCAACTGGTTTTTTTATTGCAGGATGGGCAGATAGACTACAGTGAGTTTGCAGCAATGATGAGAAAAGGAAACGGAGGGGTTGGAAGAAGAACGATGACAAATAGTTTGAACTTCAACCTTGGTGATGCTTTACGGAAGGCAGAAAAGTAGTTTGTGGATCTAATCTAATTGGTGACATTATAGTTGTATTTGAAAGGAGAACCAGTAGACGCAGCCTCGCCTTTATGATGCTTTGAGAGCAGCAATAAAAAGGGTCATCCACACTGCTAATTCGTTATATTGCAGTCTTTGCATTGCAAAATAAATATCTTGGAAAATAATTTTTAAATGCGTATGATTTGCCTCACCTCTGAAAGGCCCATGATGGGTCGGCATTTTCTTTTTAGTAGGGAGAGGGAGAAGCCGACCAGTGAATTTTTTTATTTTTATTTTTTAATAACTATTAATTTTACCCTTTAAAGGAATTTATTCATTGTAATTTTTTAATGCTTGCATTTGAAATTATGACAATTAAGGAGGTTTTAATTATACTTAGAAATTACCTTGAAGATAATCTAAGAAGTAATTCGTATACATGTCCTTCTATAAGAACGGAGACACAGTAGAAACAGAAATACTGCATTGAAATGAATGAGGCTTAAGCAGACCGATGAAATGTTTCTTCGTCGAAAAACCCAAAAAGGCAGGAAAGCTCAGAGATTATCCACAGCAGCAAACGATGTCCAACAATCGAGCTTCTCTTGATTAAAGATGGTTTCCTTTAGTACAACATGTTTCGAGAATTATAAGGGAAAAAGGAGCTATTCTTTAGTATAATAACACCTCTATTTCTGAAATTAAATATTTTTCTATTTCCCAAATGACTTACACATTTGGTTTTCAGAAGTTACGATTCTATCAATCCGAGGCCAAAGTCCTCGAGAGTTCTTGCAGTCCTGCGCCTTGTCTCTGACCATGTCAAAAAGAGTTGCATCGCAGCTGCCTATTAGGCCGTAACCCTGCTCTCAAAGGTGGAAAACAGATCCTCATGCGGTCGCTATTCATATACCCGCTTCCTCTTCAAGATTGTTGGAGATATTGAAACAAAGCCGATCAGGAACAGTACACATAGGGTCTTAAAATCATACAGATCCTTGACTGATTTCAGGTCTCCAAGAGCAAGACCAGCCTGAAAGTAAAGAAATGAAACAACAATACTTAGAAGACACCATAGAAGACACCAGCACCTGTTGCATTCTTAACAAAAACTGAATCAAGTAGCACTGCAGCAAAAGTCAAGAAGATTGCATATGCCAATGAGATTTGAACCTAAGACCTTGCATTAGGAACCCCATGTGGCCATCGAACCCAAGGCCCAATCCACAAAAACCTTAAAAAATCAAAGCAGAAAACCACTAGAACAAGGACTTGGATATCATTAAAGCAAATGATCCTAGAACTACACCCCAACTTTAACAATGAAGAATGAATAAAGGCCTGCCATATAAGATTCATAGAAGAGGTTAAGGCAATACCAACTTAACAGTAATAGTAACTAGTCACCACTATGATTAGTTCTTCTTCTTTTCTTTTCTTTTGCCAATAAATGTCTTCTCACTATAAATAATTAACGCAGATAATGCTTTCCATATAATTGTCACTCTTAACATTTCTGTCCATGTGACTTATAAGCTGGCATGAAGCCAACTGCCAAGAATGGAAATTGGCACACCCTTCTCATCCCAGCCTAACCCAAAAAAGAAAAAGAAAGATATTCACTTCCCCACACGCAAGCACACACACACACACACACACAATTGATTTTTTTAGAACAGCATCCAAAACAATAAAATAGATTTCTACTATGTGTATGAAACACAAGTAATGAAACCAATGTCTAATGGAAGAAAACTTACTCTGACAGTGATATAAGATGCTGGGATAAGCCCAATCAGTGTTGCAAGGAAGAAAGTATGAAACGGTATATCAACTATTGGAGATGCCACATTAATAAATGTATTGGGCAAAGTAGGTGTTATTCTCAAAAAAAGCATGTAGTTGAACAGCTTTTCCTTGCGCTTTGTGATCTGCAAAGATCATAGCTAATTGAGATAAATCTTATAAAGAGATAAAACCATAGATGAAATAGTTGGAAGTCCAAAAAGAAAAGAAAATACAGAGCTGGTGTACCTCTGACTGGAAAAATTTCAATTTTTCAGGCCAAAGCCAGAAAATTAAAGGCCTTCCAACTATTTTAGACAGGAAATAGCAGGATGATGCCCCGGAAGTTGCAGTAAAAACAACCAATACAACTCCCCTGGCAACACCAAAAAGAGCTCCAGCTAGCAAAGACATAAATATGGTGCCAGGAATCATAAAGGTCTGCATAAAGATGTATGTTGCACAGTATCCTAGTATAAACTGTGCTTGATAGTCTCTTGCATAGATTGCAATGTTTTCCCTGCATAGGAAAACAGCAAAGATTATAAATCAAGAATTGCAATTACCCCAGTTTGTATGCAGAGAAAAAGAAGCTACTACTAATAATAGTAAACAGCAACTCCAAATGATTTAAAACTTCACCTCAAACCATTGGTTGAATGTCAAATTCGACCTATGACATTATCTGCATTATGTGGGAATTCAAACAATATGCTTCTGATCAACTTATTGATTGCTATAGTTAGCAGAAGAATGTTTTTTCTTCAAACAGTATTCAGCATTGTTATCATTCATTTCAAAGACCTTCACCACTAAATTTGTTATTGCAACTTTAATATAACTGTGAATGTTGGTCATCTACGTCCAATAGATTTTGATGCCCATGAAACTTCTTGTTAACAGATTCTCAACAAAAAGCTTAAGAGCCTTACAAATAATTTTCCTTTGTATCACATCTCATAAGTATAGTAGGGCAGAAACATTCATAGAGCACAAGACACAAAGATGATATAGAACAACTGGCTCCGCCATTTGATCTAAAAGAACAACAGACGAGATTAAAGGAAGAATCCTATCATCCACATTTAAGGAAGACTGCTCGATTGTCAGCCCAGATAAATGGATCTTTTCCCTTTCCAGCCTCACTGGAGAGACTCCTCCGTTTGGCGTTTAGGAAAAATTGCATGTCAAAATCCTAAGGTTCTTGAATTAGGATTGTCAACTCGGCGTTATTACAAATTCAAGCGAGAAACACGGCTAAGACAAGTAAAACTAAACATCAGATATCACCTATCCATTTAAAAAAATCTTATACAAGCAACGAAAACATTAGTAAGCCTCATTTACATAGATACATTTAAATGATATTAAAGAATCACGGAAACTTTAGCAGAGAGCAACAAATGGATTAGGAGATTAAGAGACATACTTAAGGATCCGAATATCGGATATGGATCTGGGCAGCTTGAGAATCTTTTCGTATTCGGCCGGTGGCATGGTCAAATAGATACAAAAGAGGCCAATCAAAAAAATGAGGAAAATACTAAGAGCAGCAGCAAATTCCCATCTCGTCAGCGCAAATCTTCCTTCAATTTTTGCTCTTTTACTGGTCGGTGAGTCCTCCCCTGCGTTCTCTTCATCCCTCTGCCATCCACTTTCGAAAATCGAATTCCTCGGTGTAGCCATCATGAGAATTGCAGCGCGTAAGTCGAGCGCAGTGACTTAATCTTCATGACAAGAGCTGGGATTGTAGGAAAACCCACGGAAGCAAATCCCTGCCTTTCGGTTAATTTCTTCCCAAGAGAGAATGAATATAAAAAAACACAAAAAAAAATTGCAAAACCGAAAACCCTGACGGAGATCTGAATGCTGCGAAAGAAATTCACAGAAACAGATAAGAAACACCCCCCACGGCACTTGAAAATGGAAAGGCGAAAAAAAACACTAAATATAATACGGGCAGATTACCAACTCAACAGAACTCTGATCCAAATCCTCGACGACTGAACCTGAATAAAAACGTGAACGAAAAGGGAGTTTCCCTCAAGAGTGTTTCAAAGAAGCGCCGCGACAAAGAGCCAAAGGGATCGCAGACGCTTGAGAGAGAAACCGGACAGGCATTCAAAAAATGCGAGGAGGACAGAAAGACATGTCGAAACAGAGTACAAGGAAGCATGTCAAAGGCACATACGTCTAACTACAAAGGAGATCAAGGCAGAGGAGACGAAGCGTTGCGCTGTGTGTGATGATGGAGATCTAACCGTCGATCCTCCACGACCAGAACGAGGTTCTGTTTACATTTGCGGCCATTACTGAAGTTTAGGCGGAGGAACCGGGGCAGACCAGGGGCGTCACAATCTGAACCGACCCGGTCCCCCGACCCATATCTTTCCTCCATTCAATTTACTTCCTTCGTCTTCTTCTTCTTCGAGCTTACTGAAGCTCCTGACGAAATTTCAAACCTTGACCTGCTCAGAAATTGACAGTTTCTGTAGCTTGGCAGGCCTGATGATAAAAAGTCGGTGCATCTTATCAGATTGCAGCATCACTTGGTGAAAATTTCAAGGAGTTCGAGCTCAGGCCTTTCCTGCAGTTATCTGACCGCTGAACACAAAGAAGCAGATCTCGGCGAGAATTCAAAGGACTCAAAAAGGAGGATCGTGATAGATACATTTCCATTAATTAACAGGGAAGAAAAAAATACGGAACAGTCTTAATTGCTGTAACAACTTCTTTGGTAATGCAACGACATTAAACACTGATCAAGATATGGGTATTCCGATTCGTTGGACGCCATTCCGTCGAAGGACACGATGAGGCTCGGCAGCCACACTTTGTCTCTCACGTATTTTAGGGTCTGCGACGGCAGCAGCTTGTTTCCCATACACGTTATATCAATCTGCAACAGCGTGTTTCTGTTACAGGTCAGGTGATATTTAACTTCCAAAATAGAGAAAAAGATAAAAGGTTCTGTCTGAACTTTTGGCTTCTGGATTAGAGAGGTTTTGGACTCAAAACTTTCATCAGAATCTGGGTGCTTTCTGTGTAATTTCCTTTTTCTTTTTAAAGAAGCATGTTCGTGCAAGACTAGAGATGATAAAAATATGAACATCCTCCACCAAGAAGATCGCAAACAATTAAATTTCAAAACTGTTGCAGTTTGCTCTATAAAAATAATAGAGGAATCACCTTGATAAAGACACAAAATCATACCAAGATACGCAAATTTAACAGTTCTATTAGAGAGAAGCTGAACCATTTGTTATCAAGCTCAGGAGACGACCCTTGCAGCCTTCTCCATTGAAGAACACTGATTGCTTGTTCCGATCTCAGCAACTATCTCAATATATTCTTCCATTAATAGTTTCTGATAAAAAACCAATTTGAAGGATCGAGGACCTTGGAACTAAAAAGGAAGTAAAGTCATAATTTTTCCCTTTGTCTGCCTTATCGTGGAACGTAACGGTACTGATGAAACGGTTAGATAATAACCCATCCACTTCTATTGTCACTTTCTCAGTCAAGGCGAATCAACATATAAGCGTACTAATCCATGAAATACGTTACTATCAATGTTGAAATGAGACACAGATAAGTGAAATCGAGACCGAGACACTTTCGAACAATATTTTTTAACTTATCATTTTTCTACGTTTAGAAGATAATTTATAATGTATTACATGCTGATTTTAGGATCTAAATTGATCCTAAAATCAAGGAATAAAATCACAGGATCAAGGAAACAATCCGTTTCCTACAATCACGCAATAATAAACTTTTTCGTTTTGATTATACGGAAGATTTCCTCTTCTGAAATGAAGCTCAGATAGCTCACGCCAACACTCCCCCTCAAGTTGGTGCGTACAGATATCAGATGCCCAACTTGCCAAGTGAGTAGTATAAGTTCTTGCTGCATACTATGCTTGGTCTGAGACAAAAATACACCATATATTCGCTCTTCTTGAGCGCTCAATTGGGTGTGATCAGCGGAAGTCTATTTGTACGATCCGATTTGGATGTTCAGTTCAGTCCGGTTCGGTAATTTGGTTTGATCAAGTTTGATCCGAGTCAAATCTGGTCTCGTCGTCTTCTTCGTTGAGAGCACTTGTGAATCGTGCTTTCATGGCGAACCAGAGATTAATTCGAGACAGTTTTCGGTGACGGGTGACGACAGAGCTTCTTTGGTGACGGGGTCACGACAGACGTGTTCGGTAATGATGACATAGCGTCTTCGGTAATGTGGTGATGACAGAGCATCTTCAGTGATGGGTGACGACAAAACGTCTTTGGTGATGACAGAGCGTCTTCGATGACGGGGTCACGACAAAGCGTGTTCGGTAATGATGACATAGCGTCTTCGGTAGTGTGGTCTTGGGTCCTGTTTTCCAACTCCCCCTCAAGCTGGGGGTGAGTGAATAACATGAACGCCCAGCTTATTTTTTTTTTTTTTTTTCAACTCCAAATAGTAGAGTTTGCCCCGTCTAACCCCATAACCTAGAATCTTCCGGGTTAGAATGTCCTAGATGGGTAACATTTGTCGTAGGTGGCTGCTGATTCTCTTCCGTGGATGTCACCACAGCTTTCCCAACAATCTTTTTACGGGGTTTTTTGGAAAAATCCCACCACTCCGGATAACCAATAATCTTATAACACCATTGTAGCGAATGTCTTTTTTCTTCGCAGTGAGTACATACCCAGTTGTTACCTTTTTCAGAGGATTGAGTGTTCTTACTGCTTGATGATCTTTGTCGGTTTTGGTTGACCAACATCGCCGAGTTCTCTAAGACTGGACGATAGCTCCCCATTGTCTGTCTCTGTTGATATTCTCGTCTAACATATGCGTATGTACTCTCCAAATCAAGTTTTTTTCATAAGATTTCTCCATGAACTTGATCAAACTTGAAGTCAAACCCACTAAGAAAAATATGAAATTGAAGCCTAGCCATTGCAGAGTGCAACTAGATTAGCCCTTCGATCGTTCCTTCATGAGATATGGTTCTATGATCAATCTCCTGGAAAATAGCAACCAGTTCATTGTAGTATGTGGATAATGGTTTACCATTTTGTTTGGTAGAAAAAGATCTCTGGTTCGGCTCAAATAGACAGGTTTCATCTGATCCATCATAGAACGTTTTTTATACTGCATCCAATATCTCCTTGGCAGTGGAGAGGTGAATAAATCGCTGCATTAGTAATGAACTCATGGAGTTAATAAGCCAACTTTTGACTCTTTGATTTTCAGTAATCCATGCTAAGAGATTGGGATCGCCAAATGTTGGTTTTCTCATTTCGCCGGTGAGATATTCAACTTTGTTGTGCGCGCAAATTCGCATCTCCATGATCTAGGACCATAACGAATAATTGGTCTCATCGAGGATGATTCCAATTGAAAATACAGAATTATCTTGGTGGACTATAATCTGTGGTGATGGGATAAGTTTAGTTGATGCGCCTGTAGTGGTGGCCATCAATTAGGAATTTTTTTATTTTTTTTTGGTCTGGTCCGGTTCGATTCAGGTCTGATCCATTTCTGGTCCGGTTCAGGTTCGATTCAGCAGAATAATAAAATCAGATCTAAATTAAGCGAAAATATGTTTTTTTTTTCCGCATACCTGGTCGTCTTCGTCTTCGGCGACAACAAGCCTTCTGGTTTCGTCGGCTTCCCTCGGCGACAGCGGTGATCGGTGATAATAACGGGCTAGTGGTAAGGTCGGCGGCGGTCGTCTTCGGTCTTCGGTGATCGTCGTCGATCATCGGCAATGTTCTTTTTAGCTACGGGATGGCCGAAATACGGAGTTGCAGAAAAAACAGAGTTCTACAATTCCACAACGATTTTTTTTTCCGGCTTCCTCCTTTGGCAAATACAGGAGCACTTAGCTCCGAATTTCAGCTTCGATTTTCAATGACAGAAAGGAGAAGATAATTCTTCCGCTTTGATACCATGTTGAACTGAGACACAGATAAGTGAAACAGAGACACAAACACTTTCGAACAATATTTTCTGACTTATCATTCTTCTCCGTTTAAGAGGCAATTTATAATGCATTACATGCTGATTTTAGGATCATAGGATCAATTTAGATCCTAAAATCAAGGAAACGATCTGTTTCCTACAATCACACCATAATAAACTTTTTTGTTTTGATGCGATTGAAGATTTCCTCTTCTGAAAGGAAACTCAAACAGCTCACGCCAACAATCATGACATAATCCTCAAATGGATCCAACCTCGTCAGCTTATATCTCATATATTTTAAAGGGCTTCAGCCTCCATGTCGGATATGTCCCATATATTTCAAAGGAACAACAAAGCTATGACAAGCAGCTAGTCTTCTCGATCTACTTAAGGAGAGGTTAGTGCACTTAGTGGTAGAGAGAGGGCCTGTTAGTGCCCAACGTATTTCACTTACGCTGGGTAAAATATGTTAAAAGCCGTTAGTGCCCAACGTAAGTGCAAGGGGAAAGCAAATTACAAATATATTTCACTTTCCTCCGTTTTAGGCATAATGGAAGGGAAAGTGAATTCAGAGGTGTCGAACTCTGAATTCACTTTCCCTCCCCCAATTACATCGGGCTCGTGCTATTGATAGAGGGTTTCGAAGAAAAAAAAATTCTCTCTCACTCGCGACCGACCTTCGGCGATTTCAATCGCCCTCTGTGCGACCTGTCTCTGGCGCTTGACTCCCTTCCTCTCACCGTCCCCAGCACCAACGACCTTTGACGACTTCTCTCCTCTTTCTGCAACCTCTCTGACTCTTCTCTTAATCGCGACCTTTGGCGATTTCAATCGCCCCCTCTGCGATCTCTCCCTAGCTCATTACTCTCTTCCTCTCGCCGTCCCCAACATCGACGATCGTCGACGACTTCTCTCCCCTCTTTGCAACCTCTCCGGCTCAATTCGGAAGAAAGTAGGGTAAAAATTTCTTCCTATAAATCAATAGTTAATTGGCCATCGTAGGTCTTTGTTTAGAGTAGTTAGCTATTAAAAATCATTATTAGTCTTTAATAAAAGCAATATATTTTACATAGTTAAGCATGGATGTCTTTGATTTGCAATAACCTAGTCCTCCTCCGTGGTTGGCTTGACTGAATAGGGAATAAGGAGTTTTGCTGTGGTAACTGTAGTTTACTATAAGCATTGCAGTTTTCTTATGCTTCATTTGTAGTGAAAAGGAGTGTGCTAGTGGATCAGAGCAATTTTTTTTTTTTGAAGCCATCCATGGCTATAGAAAGATCGTTGAAGTATAACACTAGTAATTTTAGAAGAAAGTTAGTTGTTGAATTTGGCAAGTCAGAAACAAGTGAACTGGAAGTAATTTTGTTTGGGAAGCAAGATAAATGATTTCGTATCCAAAAATGGAATGCATAGGTCTTGATCCAAATCCAAAACTCACATTAACACTAAAATCCCTTCACTCCCCCCCCTCACCCCCCTCCCTTTTTTTAATTTTTTATTTAAGAACAACTTATTTTTGATTCATTGTCTACTTGTTATGAGTTTTAGATGCCTGGAAGGAGAAAATGTAAAGACAATATGGATGACACTACAAAGAGAGCATACGACACTTGGACGTGCGGCGAAGACAGTAAAATGCTTGATTTGCTCATTGAGCAAGTCAATACACATGGAAGATTACATGGATTTATTTGAAGATGATTCAAGTGATGATTCTGGTAGAGAACATTGTTAAGATAACAATGAAAGTGAAAATGAAGATAGTGATAGTAGTAACTAGTAAGGATGTTGAAGATAATGTGGACACTGAAAAAGTATTCAAAGGAAGTCTGCAATACAATATGCAAAAGCATCATATTATTGAAATGTTTTAGCAATTCAGATGAGGCAAAATTATTGACTATTATGTTTTAATGCCACTAAATATTTTTTATGTTGTATTTTTGTATGTACAATTGTAATTTTTTTATATTAAAAAGGTGATTGAGTTATATTTATATTATTTTTATTTTTATTATTACGATTTTTTGTGTAGTACGCTATGTAGTACTATGTTTGGATAATTATTTCATATTTAGATATTACAAAATTAAAATTTGATTACAATTTTAATAATATAAAATTAAGCATTTGTTTAATTGTTATATTTAATATATTTTATTTATTAACTAATATTAATTTAAATTTCTAAAAGTCAGATATATCAAAATATTTTATTTAATAAATAATCTATCTGCACTTTACACCACACTTTCCATTGTGCACACTAACACAAACAAGTACTTCACACTATACTTTACATTATGCACACTAACACAAACAAGTATTTTACTTTCCCTCCCACTTTCACCTAGCACTTACATTGTGCACTAACCCCCCCCCCCCCGCCCAAATGTAAAAGTGAATTACTTCGTAAAAGTAAAATAAAAAGTGAATCACTTTTTCGCATTAGTGTGCTCGATATAAAATGCACTGAAAAAGACTTTCTTGTATTAGTGTCCAAAATGAAAAAATATAGTATAGACAAGTGAATGAATTACTTTTTATAATATACCTAAATATATCATATACATAAACAGAAAATAAACCTAAACAAACATGGCTATTTTTATAATAAATAATATAATATAATATTAAATATATTAACATAATAATTAGTTAAATAAAACAGATTATAATTTAGTCTAAATTAATAGAATAATTACAAGTTAAAACTAACTAGTGCACTAATTAATTAAAAAAATAAAATACTTAAACATAAATGTATACTTTTATCATGTCTAGATACTTGATCAAATTCTTACTTTAACAATATTTTAATTATCACTAATTTAAAATAATAATGAATATAATAAATAAATAAATAAATAAATAAATATATTATTTTATTAATAACAAAAAAATAGATTTTAACATAATATAAATTAATAATATAATTTTAAAATTTTAAAATCATTATTTTAATTAATTATAAATAGAAAAATAAAACAAAAATACTCGATCAAATGCTTGCTTTAACAATATTTTAGTTATAGCTCTTAAATCAATAGTTTAATATAGTAATAACAGTAACAAATAAATAAATAAAATATTTTATTCATAGTATAAAATAGATTTTAATGAAAACTGATACAATACGAAAAGCCATTTGGTGCAAAACATTTGAAACGCTATCTTAGTTGTCCGATTATGATCAACGACTATCTCAACCATCTGATCCACAACTATTTTAGCCATCCAATCATGATCGATCAACCAAGATAACCATTTTGCATGTTTCGCACCATATGGTTTAATTAATATAGTGTAAATTAATAATATAATTTAAAAAAATAAAATCATTAGTTTAATTAACTATAAAAAATAAAAACAGGAGTGAGAGGCGAGAAAGGGGAAATAGAGAGGCAAGAGGTGAGAGAGGGGAAAACATAGAGCGAGAAGCGAGACAGGGGAAAGCAAAGAGGCGAGAGGCGAGTGAGAGGAAACAGAGAGCGAGAGGCGAGAGAGGGAAGGTCGATAATAGAGAGGGAAGGTTGAGTGAGAGCAAGACGCTAAGAGAGTTGAGTGAACAACTGAAAGTGAATGAATCGGGTTTAAGGTCAAAAAGTGAATGAACTTTCCTATGGGTGCACCCACCAAGTTTATTCACTTTCACTTTCCTCTGGGTGCACGCACTATCCTAAAATTTTAGGTAAGTTAGAGTGTAATCACTTTCATTTTCACTTACCCAATGAGTACACTAAAGATCGTGGACATACGGTGATCATCTATAGTATTCGAATTTCTTCGATAGCCACCTTACTCTCACCAGTTAAAAAGAGAAAAAAAAACTGCCTGAAACTTTTCTAGCTCATTATGAGCTTGGTGACATCGTCGACGATAGAAGCGAGTCAAGAAAAAGAGGCAAGTGGTAGCATAAAGTTTGGGAAGACGAAAGCCAGATGTGACATCATAGCAGTATGATCTCTACAATCTATGAGGGAAGCAATTCAGAAAGGAGATGGCATTTATCGGGGAGAGGAAAAGACAAGAAATCAAGGAAGTTGGGCTAAAATAAGATGACAAACAAATAAACTAAAAACTAAGTGTAGATGGATGATGAATCGTTCAATAAATCTAGAAAATCTCAATTCTTCGTTCACGAGTTTTCGGATTGACTAAAACAGTGAAAATTCGTTTCAGATCATTCCACTTCCAGTTTCCCAAAATAAACCAATGCAGAATGTTTTCAATTCCTTGATCTTTGTGCAGGTTCACTGGTTGAAAGATGCTTTTGTTCCAGTCATGGCTGTCGTTTTGATTCGCTGAGAGTATTCCTTTTCCCATTATCCTACATTCAAGATTCCTTAATTGCATCCATGCTTAAAAAAAAGACCTCTCTTTTACATTTGGAATCTCGGCCTTGAAACTTAGTTTCGGAGATGTAATTAGTATTTCTTCAAATTCACTTCATGCAGATAACAGTACATGAACTTACGCCCTGAAGAAGAAGAAGAAAAAGGAAGATATTACCTCAAGTTCACTGCTGAGGCCGAGCTTTCTAACCAAGTAGTTCTTCACCATCAACACCGTCGCACTTCCATCTCTTTAAATGCAGAAGAAGAAAACAGAAGAAGATACCCAATTTCGTGAGAAAAAATATGTTATTTCTTGTGGGAGGAGAAAGAAGAGCTGTGATTAATTCTGAGAAAGTTTATGCTTACTTCAGTCTAATATATGCTTTTGGAACTTGTGGTAAAGCTTCCTTGTCCCAACCCCTGCAGACAACTCGAATCAACTCATATTCGCACCGCCTTCCCTCCAACTACTTTCATGATGAGCTCGAAGAAAATGGCTTACCTGCTGCTGCATGAACGGAGACAGAACCAAACTCCGACTTCCCGTTTCTGTGAAGCACGTAAAGGGTTTCTAGAAAAATCTCCATGCAGCGGCCATATCCATGGCGATAGTGATGCCGATGACCGTAAGAATGGCAACGTTGCAGGTGAAGATGATGATGACGACGACGAGGACGACCCAAGCGGCTGAAGCCACCTTTCATGATAGCTTGAAGGTGGCGGTTCAGTACCGATGCCATCATTACTGTACCCCAACCCTAACCCTAGCTCATGTTCGGTCCGTAACTGAGAAGGGTCGGAAATGAGCTGGGGGTGTTTATCGACTGGTCCAAGACCGAGGCGAAGCCGTCCTTCGTCGTCCTCCTCGCGAATGATTCTCAACCTCGACGCCATCCAAACTGTCTTCTTCCCGCTCGCCGGCCGTGGTCAAAGAAGAAGTAAACGCGAGCGACTCCCGATCCTGCCCGCGATGCCGTTACTTCGACAATCATTCAAAGCTTAAAACTGAAAAAAAGGAAAGACAAACAGAGAAAGAGACAGAACAAGGGGGCAGCGTAAGATTGTCGGAGAGAGAAAGACCGTACACCTTTCCTTTGTCTCTTCGGAAAGTCCAACATATGTAGAAGAAGCTCACATCTGGTCCATACAGATGTCCGATGGGATGCGAAGCCGAGATTCATTTCACAAAATTTTACGCGAATTTCATTTCGATTTCTCCACACTTGATTGGGGCGTGCATGGGAGCCCTTCGTGTTGGAGTGAGAGGGCTTGTGATGGATGACCTGTGAAACGATGGCAGATGGAAGAGGAATGATTAAAGAGGGTTGAAACTCGACGCTCGGATAGAAGCAGAGGCACCTGAGCAGCAGGGAACGAGAGAGACAGAGAGAGGCCCGGATCGAGAGGCGGGTGGGTAGGGGGAATCACGAATGGCTATGAGCAGGTAGGGGCTGGACTGGAGTAGAGCTAATGATGCTTTATCCTCTGTCCATGCAAAACAAACAAAGAGATCATCATTCCCGGTCACCCCCTTCCCTTATAATGGGCGATTATAAGACCATTTTAATCAATTTTTTTTTTTTTTTTTATCTTTTGATCAATCAAATAGCGTTTATTCATATTACGTAATAAATTCGACCTGAACCCATTTATAACCAAGGTTAAAGTTTGGTCAAATAAATAGATCAAGTTCGAATTGAGTCTAAGCAAAGTAAACTAATGAAATCATCAAATCCGATTTAAGACTTCTCGAGAAGAGATTACTCGCCAACGAAAGCTTCAGCGAATCTGAGATACCTTGTCTCGTCAAAACGATCTTCATAACCCACCCTACCAAACTGCACGTAACGCTGATGAAATTGCTTGATGAAGAACAGTCTCATTTGCACTTTGTAAAAACCAGATTTCAAATCGAGAAGGATCCAAATCTCATTGTTTGTGCATCTTATGAAGCCGATAAAAAAAAAAAAACGATAGAGAAGAGGAGAAGGATTGAACTGTGTTTCGGGCCAGCGACTCGCATATCTGTTGTAACTGAGTCGGTTTCCTCTTTTGCCTCTATGACGCGAGACGAGAGACGAGAGACGAGAGTCGACTCGAGTGAATCAAATGAAGAAAGGCCGATGAAGAAAATTGGCTCATCTGCTTGTATCTCCTCTCCCTTCCCACCCTTTTCTTTATATGGATGTAAGGGGGTTAGGGTTTGGGAGGCTGTAGAGGCTCCATAGGAGGAGAAGTCCTTCCTCAATGGGGATGACATTGAGCCGATTTGTGAGCAATTCGAGTTTGGCTCAATTCGATTCAGTTTATGGTTTGAGATCCAGATCAGGTTTGTTTAAGTTAATGAACCAAGTTCGACTGAACTATGGTTCGAAAGCTCGTTAACTTAACGAGGGCATGAGCACGGTGGTGGAAGGTGTCTTTGACTCTTCGAATTCTTCTTGGGAATCAGGGGAAATAGGAAAAGTCAGTGTTCGGCAAGGTGATTGGGCAAAAAATGGGGATTAGAAGGGGGGGGGGGGGGTCCATTTCGTCTTCTTATTTTTAATTATTCCTCCCCCGGTTTGCCGTCGCTGATCCTTTGAGCTCCCCTCCCTCTCCCTATCGCCTCGTCTCGCACATGCAACTCAAACGTGCAAGCTTCGCACATGCAACTCAAACGTGCAAGCTTCGCACATGCAATTTTTTTATTATAAATACTATTATAACCTTGTTATGGTAGCAATATTGGAGAATCTGGTTCATATCAATGTATGGTGTGCATAGTATGACAAGTGCCTCAAGAAACTATATTAGAACACTAAATTTGTTGATTCTTGTTGTTTATGTTCCTATAATATATAGTAAAAATATTTTTTAAAGTGGGAACATTTCCTTATACCTCTCCCTAAGTAGGAGGAGTATTTCAGAAATTTATGCTACTCCTTGAAAAATATAGAAAAAGGTCTCTCAGCCTTTACTTGGTTTGTATAAACAATGGAGTTAATATGCTTATACCTTGGTACTTGATTCAACATTATCACTTGTTTTTAGGAAAGCTGAAATTTTTATGAACTTGTCTGATATACAAATTGGTAAAGAAACTGCATGATATAGGATGCAACTGTAATTTGTAGCTCCTCTTATTGTTTGAGGTACTTTCTTAATGCTAACTCTATTCAAGTTTTTCTGAAGAACAGATTAGTAGCGTTTAAGAACTGTTGCTGTATGAATCTATGCTTTGAAGAAAAAATGAAAAATGGACATACGATTAAGTCATCCAAAACCATTTTTCTTAAACTTTTTCTCTGTTTCGATGACTTGGTTTTTAAATCCCTCAATTAGAAAGATCAGATTGAGTACAAATGGATAAAACTAACGTTGCTTTTCAAAGGAATGTTTTTATGTTTGATTATTGAATAAAGGTTATACATAATTTTATGTATAGATATACCGAGTTTATGCCTAATTTAAGTAGAGATCATGCCTAATTTTATGTAAAATGTATGCATAATTTTATATATAATTTAATAGACATTTATTTTATGCAAAGTTTTAAATATAGGTTGGAGTTCGAACTTGGCTCGAGTTTGATTACAATTTTAGGCTAGAGGTTAGGCTCGGCTCGAGCTTGAGTTCGAAATATATCAATTAAACCCTACTTAAATGTAAGCAGGTTTGGGTCGGCTCGATTGGATGCCACCCCTATTCCTAATTTACTCTAAAAATAAAAAAAATAAAAAAAAATAATATTTTTTTATTAATATCTCTTAATAAATGGGTTGCCTTTCTTTTTGTTAGTCACCCTCGTGTGCTGCTTCAGAAATTTCAGACGAGAAGACAGAAATGGTTTTCTGGACCTTTCGGTCCAATTAATTCGAGCCACCCGGGTCTCCTGAACCGTCCTGTAAGTCTTAATGTGTTCTTTTTTAAGCTTTTGCCTGGCCTTAAATTTTGGGTGCGGTTCCACTATGGAGTCAGTAGACACTAGACACACTGTAGGGGCCCCACCAAAATACAAGTTGGCAATTTCATTTTACAATAAGGAGGGGCGTCGTGGCAACGATGTTGGTGAGTTTCGTGAGAGGACTTCGTCGTTGCTGGTTTACTTTCTCGGACCTTCCTCGCCGCAATGCTCCCGTTTCTCCACTGATACAGAAAAACCCTTTCGTCTTTTTTTCCTGGTGTAGCCATTTTCTTTTGTTTCGTCACATGGCGATTCGCTACGGTGGACGGAAGCTCTCTTTTGATCTTCTACCTTCCAGTGACGACGAAGAACATATTCTGTCTCGATCTGTGTCTGATCGGATATTAGCGAATGACATATTGAACTCCCCGGATCGGGGAAAGAAACCAGCTCGGCGAAGGAGGAGAAATAGAGGCTCTAAGAAGAAGATAAAAGCAGTGACGAATTCAATTGCCCAAAATCTAATCTTTGAACAGCTTATTTGTGAGGATGTCGATGATCTGAGCCCCTCGGCCCATCACAATGGTTCTTCCATGGAACAGTTGGACTCACCGGTACCACAAAATGGAGCGATTGTAAAAGATTTTGCCAGATTTTACCAAGATTGTTCTTCTCCTGCTGATTTGAGCCGCGAAAATAGTTGCGGCAAGATTGTATTGGAGTCTCCGGTTTCTGGAAACCAAGGAGATGTGAAATTTTTTCATCAATGTCTTGAAAGACGCGGTTCTACTGTTGAACTGGCGCGGGAGAACTGTTCTGAGGTAACTAGATCGGATTCCCTGATTTCAGAGAATATGCCGTATGCGGGAGGTGTTAATAGTTTGCTTGGAAACATTAGTACTCCGGTTGAGTTGAGACAGAGGAGTGTGAATGGTGTTTCATGGAAAGATGGAATGGAGGAGGAAGCTATTTCGAGGCCACCAAGTTCTTCAGTAAAATGGAAATCTGACGCTGAAAGACCAGTGAACAGACTAGAAACAGCAGTATCGTTGGACTGGAATCGGCTAATGGCCGAAAATTCTAATGGTACCTCTCTGCTAAGTTTCGGTATCAGAAAGTTCTTTCTCAATGAATCAGACCGTTATCTAGTATTGCATGTAATTAGCTAGCTTAAGATAATTAGTCCTGCATTGTCACATTTTTGAGCTTGTTGAAGTTCCAGTCCATTGGTTCTTAAGAGTTCTGATCATCGTATTAGCAAAATTTCAGTTGATCTCAATTCTCAACCCTGCCATTTGCAGTCGCGAGTTATAAAGTTAGTCATATGATATGGATGACTAAGAATATGGTGCTAAAAAATAAATAACTTAACTTTACTGTTATTTTTCTTTGAATAGTAGTATTGTTCACCATTCAAATGAAAGCCTGTTTTTTGTAGAGTTCTTGAGTTCAAGTCTCACCTGTGAGTAAAGAGGGGCGGGGTTTGTAGTCAACGTTCAAAAGAATTTGTTTACTCAAAAGATTTTTTTTTTTTTTTTTTTGTTGCATATTGTTCACTTGTACATTTTGGTGACAACTTTGCAGATCTCTCTTATGGTGAAAAACTGCCTTTGAGGTACTTTTTGGGAGAGATTAATGCCGGTAATGCCTTGCGAAGGACAATATCCATTGGAAATGAAAGGAACCGTCAAAGAGTGTATAATACCATGTTCCATGTGCCGTGGAGATGTGAACTGGTGCACTTTTTATTTGTTTTTTCTTATTTTCTCTTGGAATTTTGAACATTAACATCTCAATTTTATAGTGCTTTATGGAGGTCATATTGAAGTTGTTCTCCCTGGATTCTGGACAATGTTGATCTGTGTTCGTATTTTATCAATGCCTATTGCAAACAGGGATTAGTAAAACTTGTTATGCAGTAACTCAATATATAGGATAACAAGGCCAAATCTGCCCTGTCTGTCTGGTATAAGACCACAGCTTGTAAATCTGGTTCATGCTATCGTGTCTATGTTGTCTTGGGATACCTATCACATGTATGGTGTAAAAGAAAGTTGCTGTTAGCCATCAACTTTATACTTTCAGAAAAGCTGCTTAGTGAACAAGCAACGTTTTTGGCTGTCTTTAAGAAGAAGAAGACAAAGAGAAGAGTTATTATTGGTGGTTAGTGCAATTCAACAAATTACTGGAATCAATGCAAATCACCTCCTACAAATTCAATCTCTTACCTAAACAAAGGAGTTACATAACACTTCTAATAGGGGAAGTTTTATTTTTTTGGGAAAAGAGATTTCGGGTTCTCATGAAATACGGGGAAAGATAATTTGACCTAGAAAACTAAGAAAATTAACTGTCTAGTACTCTCTTTCTCTCTCTTCTGTGTGCCTGTCTTTTAAGTAATCAGTTACAACTGTGGGATGGTTATTTTCATTCTGTAGACGGTTGACAGGAAATTATAATGGTAGAGTGTTTGCCTTATTTTGTGTAAATTGAATTATAGCTGTCTCATCTATGAAGAAAATGAAATTTTTGAAAAGAATGCTGCTGACAATGATTTTTGAGGGAAAGGTGGTACTGTCAGTTTCAAAAATAGATTAATAATTCATTCGAGTAAAAATTGAAATTTTGAAAAGAATGCTGCTGATTATGATTCTTGACGAGTAAGGTGAAAGATATAGCAGATGCTACTGTCAGTTTTGAAGATAGATTGTTAATGCATTTGAGTAACATTTATGCTTTGAAGTAATTTTTTGTCTTAATATTTTTATGTGTCAGCCTTTTTTAAAGTTTGTGTTACATATTTTTTAGTCCAAAATGAAATGTTTGATAGCTTCTGAACTCCCTTTTTAGTTCCATTTGTGCTCAATAGGTCCTTCCTGTTCTTTATTAGTTATGGCATGTCATAACTGTGAACTTCATTCAGTTTCAAAAAAAAGTGTGAACTTCATTCAAAATAACCAACAAAGAAATTGTCCTAGTTTTAGTCGATAGGTACATCTTGCATTTGACATTATTAAATTATTTAAATAATGGGATGTCATGCATCGTGTCTAAATTTGAGGCAGTATGATGCTTCTTTTTTCATGCATCATTTCTGAACTATCACTATTTCTTGTATATTTGATAAATTCATCTTTTTTGCAGCTAATTGATGTGGGCTTCTTTGTCTGCTTGGATTCGTTTTTGTCTTTGCTAACTATCATGCCGGCAAGGATCCTGATGACCATTTGGAGATTCTTAACTATCAGGTGAAGCATCAGATCAGTAAAGTATTTAGCCTTTATTAAGATAAAATACTGTCTCGATGACAAATCAGATGTAATTTTCCTGAATCGGGTATTTTTGCTCCTCTTTTCCCTCCATTATTTTCTGAGACATGGTGTGGAACCATGGAAGTACTTCTCAGCTGTAAGTCATACGTCATAACTTGGCCCTCTCTTTTCTTAATAATTTCTTTTTTTTTGAGTGAAAAAATTTCCCGTTATTCTTGAAAGGAAGAAAAAATAAGGTCCTATTAAATTCGGATTGATTCTAACAAGACAATGAATGAGTTTAGGCAATGAAAAAGGGATTAACACACATATTTAATGTAGGGCCTTGCTGGAACTTGAAAAAAACAGCACATTTACCTCCTCTAATGGCTGGAATTTGATCTCCTTTGCATGCTTCAACACCTCAGAGCACCTTTGTTTAAAGAATCCTAAAATTCTTGCTCCGATACCTTGTTAAATTCTAGGGTTCCATCACTAGAAAGTCTAGGTTTAAGGAGGAAAAGAGAGGAGAAGAGAGAGGGAAGAGTGCAAGGAGAGGAGAAGAGAGGGGATAAGTGTTAGAGAAAACTAGGGTTTCAAGAGGGGCATAGTGAGAGCACGATTTTGAGCTCTCCCCCTCACCTCTTATTTATAGTTTGTGAGGGTAAAAACCCTAATACATGAGTAAAGAATAAGAACTTAAGTTATTACATAATTACATCTCATACCACTCACTCACTTAATTATATATAATGCCATTATTTTCTTTAACAGGTCCATTTGCTTCAAATTGCAAAATTGAAGATTTATTGTCAATTGGTTACGTTTTTTACTTGGCAAACTTGATAAACTCAGTTCCCTTGCTAAGAGAGGCTCCTCCCTCCAATCCCTTATTGTAAAGGGAGGGCCCTTCTAGTGAGGTTTTGTATTTCCTTCTTTCTTTTGCAATAAAGCTCACTTTTCTAAAAAAAAAAAATTGATGAACTCAAGCTGGATCAGATCTAGTGCCGCATCAATACTTCAACTAATTTAGGCCTGTCATTCTCTAAATAAAAGTGGAAGTGTGCATACTATGAAGGTGATGCTTGGGTAATGCCACCAAACCGCATCACTCAGGCAGAATTTTAACAAAGAAATAACACTATGTTTTATAAGAAGTTTGATGGGGCTGGGAGCACGGTGGTTGATGGAAGTTATTACATGCAATTTTTCTGTGGACTTAATTTTTATCCTTTAGTAACTTCTATAAGATTAGTTGGGATCCTCGAATTGGCAATTATAATCAGCTGGGCTTCAGGGAAGAATCCTTCCATGGGTGCTGCATGCAGATTTTTATGAGATCTACCTCAGTCACCTTGACCATCGCTTAGGCGGTACAACCCAAGAAGTGTAACTTGTCGTACTATTCCTTGGGCATGGTGGTGTTTTTTGTCAATATCTGTTGACGGAAGGATTTTCAATTCATTCGTTTTGTTTTTGCTTTATTTTTCTCTGACTTTTGTATATCTTACTCCCTAGTTAGCCTCCCTAAATTCCTGTCAACATCATGCTGAAATTTGTTTGGAATATTGTGTAAATACAATTAAATTAAGGCCTCAAAATTTGATGAGCAGCACTGAATCAACTCTGATCCTCTTAGTTCTGCATAAATGTTCTATTTGTAACAAATTATGGTGACCTCAAAATTGTACAAGTTTGTCTAAGAATGTCTTTGGCAGGCAGTTCCAGAGGCCATCAGCAGCTGAATTGTCTGACTTCGGTTGTTTTGTCGTTTTGGCTGGCGGGGTTGCTTGTTTGCAGGGAACAGGTTAATTACATGAAGTTAGTGCACTCTTCTTTTTGCCTGAATTTTTAAATTCTTGCTGCTAACAATTACGTTTTTGTTCATCAGATATCAGCTTAATTTATCACATTATTCGTGGTCAAGGAACTGTCAAACTGTATGTAGTATACAATGTTTTAGAGGTGAAAAAGATACAATGGAACTGAGTTTTAGAGTTTGCAATTGTCATTTCTCTGATCTAATAATAACTCTTCTTTGTAGATATTTGACAAACTTTGTCAATCTTTTGGAGAGGATGTTGTGCAAGTTTTGTTCAATTCAGCAGAAGGAGTTGCCAATTGTTTACCTGAGGATATGACATTTCAACTGATGAGATTTCTTGTTGAGCAATTGATAGCCGTGCTTGCATTTAATATCCTTATGATGAAAATGAATCAATTTTGTTATGATTTATTTGTGACCATGTTTGTGAAATTTGACTCATTTCCTTAACTTGTCATACTTGTTCATTCATTCATCTTGTTAGCTCAGGCAATTACTTTATCTACAGCCATTGTTGCTCACAACAATGCCTTACTGGCACTTCTTGTGTCCAATAATTTTGCTGAGGTCAAAAGTAATGTTTTCAAACGTCTTAGCAAGGATAACCTTCACGCACTGGCATACCATGGTAAGTTGGTGTAATTAAGTTGTTTGTTAGTGCAACTTGACATTGTTTTCCATTCACTGAAGAATCTGACCATTAGAACTCTATACTGTCCTATGTTATATTTTCTTCTCTAATTTATATTCCT
Organism: Aristolochia californica; assembly: GCF_029961685.1. Lineage (NCBI taxonomy): Eukaryota > Viridiplantae > Streptophyta > Magnoliopsida > Piperales > Aristolochiaceae > Aristolochia > Aristolochia californica. The sequence continues at coordinate 4,414,273 of NW_027181992.1, read as the reverse complement.
TTCTAATTAAAATTTTTAGTTTTCATGATTCCTGTTGATTTGTTGATCAGACACGGTGGAGAGGTTCCATATCTTAGCGTTTCTCTTATTCGTGTTGGCTCAAAATATCTTGGAAGCTGATGGGCCCTGGTTTGGGAGTTTTGTCACGGTAAGTTTAGGTTGCTTTTAGCTTAATTTGTTTCTAGATTAGAAGTGGATTGAATTTTAATACTTACTGGCAGAGTCCATATTGATTATCTGTGTCATTTGCATGGTTGTCTCAGAATGCCTTACTGATTTACGTGTGTGAGATTTTGATTGATATAGTCAAGCATTCCTTCCTAGCAAAATTCAACGAAATAAAGCCTAAGGCTTATTCTGAGTTTCTTGAAGCCCTATGCAAACAGGTATGATGTTGTTCTAGTCCTGGTTTCCGGTGATATTTTTCATGGATGCACTTCTCTTACACATGTATATGCGGTATGTTACTCTTCACCATCTAGAAAGGCTTATATGCTTGGGAGCTGGTTCTCTGTTAGAGACTCGTTGTAACTGACAAAAATTAATTTAAAAAGGTACATTCTGTACTAGATCATTACAATTAAGTTTGTACAAAAATCTGCCCTCGATCTGAATGGGCCATTTACTTGATATAGGATTCTATTAGTGGAGAAACTTCATCCAACCCAACATATCATCAAAACTTACCTGAACAGATATAAGAAACATCGGCAGAAAGAAGGTTTGAATTTCTGTTAGAGTGACACTAGGATTCTGCTTAGAGGTCTCTTAGTCATATGCGACCTTTCGTGATCTAGGTGCTAGTTGGTGCAAGATATGTGAAGCACTTAACACCCATTCGAAGTGGATCTTAACATTATGTTTGAATAAAAATTCAAAGAATTAAAAAGAATGAAATTGTTTTTTTTTTTTGCAATATGAAAATCTGATACTGATAACCTAACTGGAAACGTTAAATTACTGAGTTGAGCTCATTTTTTTGCAAAGGTAATTTGTCCTTGTGGACTGCTTGACTACTTTTAATTTCCATTCGGCTGTGTTTATGTCTGTACTAGTAATGTGTGGCTTGATTGGCTGTGTAATCCAGAAAGCATTTTGTGGTTATTTTATCCTTGTCATGTTGATTCTACATGTTTCACTTGACAACAGAGAAAATTTGATCGAGAGAAAATGGCATAGCTAGAGTTAAAAATTTTCCTTTTTTTGTGTTATGATTGGCCTATGCATCACCAACCAATAGAATGAACCAAAAAACTACGAAACTAGATAAAGTGAGACCCTGTCTAACAGCTCTTTGCTTTGTCCTCCGAATCTTTTGTATGTAGTATACTGTTTTTCTCATATGTGTGTATATTTTTTTTTATGCAATTTCTCCTTTTTGGACCTTCTTTAATGGAATCTCATTTCTTGTTGTTTTAAAAGAATGTTTATACTCTAAAAAGCTGCATTTATAAACAATAAATTACTATGATAAGTAAAGTAAAAGTCAATGAAAGTGCATGTTTATGTTCCCCATAAAAATGCTAAGGGGAATATAACTCCTTCCAAGTGGTGCTTCACTTGTACAAATGAATATTGTTTGGTACTTGGCATAGTAATGCATGAATATTATTCTTTGCAGAGTATTTGATTATTCGCACACACACACAAACACACCCCCACACCCAGATACTTGTAAGCACATAGTTAGAATAAGCATGGGATCTTTTCAAGTAAAATGACTTGCTGAAGTTGGGAGACATCTTCTCAACTAATAAGCATTTTGTATTTTAAGCCCAAATTAATGTGGGACTACTCTCTCATCATCTACAGCAACTCTTATTCTCAGACAATTAGCTTAAGATGTGGAACAGATGGACAACTATAGATTGGTGGACTTTGAATTTTTTACCTTCCAACAGTCCCCACTTCTAGGACTGAACTAACAAATTGATTCAAGATGTGGAGAATATTCATACATATGCTATAAAGAACAAAAGAAAGGTCATACAGAATAATAGAAACATGGACTTGGCGGCTGTGAAATCACTAGCTGAAGATACGATGCCTCTTCTCAATTAATAAGTGTGAGATGTTTTCAAGCCCAAATTGATGTAGGATTATTCTCCCATACACAACAACTCTCACTCCCATATGACTAGCTTGAACGTGAGTACATGTACAATTCTAAGTGGACCTTTTTACCCACAAACACGCACAATACCCTCTGTCCCCCATGCCTTCAGTGTGTTGGCATTAAATCAAAGTGTGTTGGCATTAAATCAAAGGTCTTATCCATATTAACAGTTGTGCGGTTAATTTTGGTATCTTTGTTTCTCTAAGATGAAAAGACATCAATATCTTCCGGAAAGATTAACCAAAATTTGGTGGAATATCCTTTATAATATCCTCTACATTTGCAAGCTGACACTAGAGTACAAATCCATTTGCACTGCAATTTTTCTTGACCCCGCCAAAAAGGGACTAGTTGCAGAGGTTTATATCTTTCTTGTCTAACTAGTCTTGTAGGTTTTTTTTTTTTTTTTTTGTGGTGATTTGATACTGTGTAATGATTTTTTTTATGGGAGAACTTTTTCTCTGAATGACGAGAAGAATTATGGGGTGGTTCTTTATGGGATCGTGACATCTTAATTCCATGATCAACTCGGAGTTTTTGTACATTTTGTTTTTTTTTTCAGTTTTCTTTGGAAGACAGTAATTATCATTTTTCACTTACCATTTGTTTCTGTCATTCTTTTTCAGACTCTGAACATGGAGCCAGAGACTGGCCAGAAGAATCTAACCTTCGTCCCTCTAGCTCCAGCATGTGTGGTACGTGCACTTACGACTTGTGAGAATTAATCAGGTGTCATAAAATAATTGTAGATTGAGGCACTCCCTTTGCACATGACACTTTCTGCTGCGAAAGGGACTTTAGGCACCACTGATTTGATTGCTAATTTTACTGCTACCATGACTGAACAAATCCCTAGACCCATTAGGCAACAAACTTTATAGATCCTACGCAGTTCTTGGTGGCTTTCTGCACACCCTCTGCCTCTGTCATTTCCTTGTAGGAAAATGGATTATCTTTGCACAAGAGTGCACAAATTTAACTTACATGTCTTTGTATTTTCTGCAGCATTGGTTGTTTAATTATTCAAAAAATTTCTTCCGACAGGTTATTCGGGTAGTAACACCATTATATGCAGCCCATCTTCCTTATGGTCCACTTGCTTGGAGGATTTTCTGGATTTTTGTTCTATCAGCAATGACCTACTTTATGTTAGCTATCCTCAAGATCTTAGTGGGAATGGGTTTACGTCTTCATGCAACATGGTATATTAAAAGATGTGAAAGGAAAAAGCAGCACTTTGACTAGGGTGTGCATCCGAGTTAAAAAAATTCCTTTTTTGTAGGTCGTAAGGTTTTAGAAATTTTTTGGCTGGTAGCTGTATTTTTGAAACTTCAAGAGCTATATTTAGATTCTGACACTGCAATAAACATAAATAGTTGTCAAAAACAAAAATCCGACGTTTCCTGCTTTTCCATGTTTATGATGAGGCTCTACATATTGAGGAAATATAGTTTCAAATTTAATTAATCTCTGCAACTGAGAATGCTATTGTAATGGAAATGATGAGCTGCTTTTTATTTTTTGAAATGGCTATTAGGAATTGTACTCATCTTTCGCTTGTCCTATTGATTTCCCCTCGGAAGACTTGTTTCTTTGTCCAGACGCACGTAGCTGGTTTAGACCATGTTGACACACATGGCTCCAAACTACAGAAGCAACTCGAATAGAATCTTCTACTTTTGTGTCTTTTATTTTCTTTCTTCTTCAGAATGTCGATGCCTAGTTTACTCTGTTCATTTGCAGTTAACAGTAAAATCTTTTCGGCGGTGCAGCTCCTATGAATTGTCTGTCTTCGTTTTCTCGAACAACGTACCCTGTGAGTTATTTCTGACAGCACCGGTAATTTCTTGCCTGTCAACTCCATTTTCTAAGCGGATTGTTTGAAAATCATCTAAAGCAGGCAACAGTTCCTATGATTTTTTTTCTTCTATTTGTTGCTTCTGAGACTAGCATCTTCTCACTTCACCTAACTCCAATTTAGAAACGAGGACTTTCCCTCCATTTGGTGTCATCTTCATTAAAAAATTCCACAGCTCCTCTTGCCATAACTCAATGTACCCTGCTGCTAGTAAGGTTTTTACGAGGGCCATCATCATCTCACGAACTCCCGTCTCTTTTTCCTCCTTTCACTCCACTGGGTGCACCTTAGTCACACGATGCAACCGACGACCTGCTCAGCTTCTCATCTTCCCTGGTAAAACGCAGCCTCAGTTGAACAAACAGCAAGCGTTGACTCCCTCCTAAATTTTTATATTTCTTCGCTGAAACTTACAAATCAGAAACACATCAACAGCACGGAACTGAACAGGACCAGGACTACTCCATGGAATCTCATTCTCTCTCCAAAAATCTCTTCTTCCTCTTCCTCCTCCTCGCTACCAATCTCCTAACCTTCTTCTTCTTCTCCTCTTCCACCTTTACCATAGATACTTTCCCTTCCACCTCTGAAGAAAGCAGAATAACCGCTTCAACTCCTACCACTCTCCCCTCCGAATTCGTGGCGTCCACTGAGCCTCAACTGCTGCCTTTCGGCCACAATTCCAACTTCGACTCCGATACTATCCACCCTCCAGTTGGTCACGCATGCACTCTCTTCCCATCGGATCTCAAGCGCTACATGTCCTACACAGTCGGAGGATACTTTCCCTTCCACCTCTGAAGAAAGCAGAATAACCGCTTCAACTCCTACCACTCTCCCCTCCGAATTCGTGGCGTCCACTGAGCCTCAACTGCTGCCTTTCGGCCACAATTCCAACTTCGACTCCGATACTATCCACCCTCCAGTTGGTCACGCATGCACTCTCTTCCCATCGGATCTCAAGCGCTACATGTCCTACACAGTCGGAGGACCATGCCCCGACGACGAACTTCTGGCTCAGAAACTCCTCCTCAAGGGCTGCGAGCCTCTCCCTCGCCGCCGCTGCCGTCCCCAAGCTCCGGCCAACTTTGCCGATCCCCACCCGCTCCCGGCCTCGCTCTGGACGACTCCCTCCGACACCTCCGTCATCTGGTCACACTACTCCTGCAAGAACTACACCTGTCTTATCAACCGGATGCATCAAAAACAGTTCGATGACTGCAAGGACTGCTTCGATCTCAATGGCCGGGAGAAGACCCGGTGGATCATCCCCGAAGGTTCCCTCAGTTTCACCATTGATCAAGTCATCTCGTTGAAGAAGCCGAGCACCATCCGCATCGGGCTCGACATAGGCGGCGGCTCAGGCACGTTCGCTGCCCGGATGAAAGAGAGAGAGATCACGATTGTCACCACTTCGATGAATTTCAATGGGCCCTTCAATAGTTTCATAGCTTCCAGAGGAGTTGTCCCACTTTACATTAGTGTGTCACAGAGGCTCCCCTTTTTCGATAACACCTTGGACATAGTGCACTCCATGCATGTGCTCAGTAACTGGATTCCAACTCAAATGTTGGGATTTATCTTGTTCGATGTGTACAGGATCTTGAGGCCTGGTGGAATGTTCTGGTTAGATCATTTCTTCTGCTTGGAAGATCAGCTGTCAGAGGTTTATGTGCCCTTGATAGAGAGCGTGGGGTTTCAAAAACTGAAATGGGTAGTGGGATCGAAGTTGGACAGAGGGGCGCACCTGAAGGAGGTGTACATTTCCGCAGTCTTAGAGAAACCTGTCAAGAAACAAAGTTAGGAGACGAGACACAGCTTATTGTTTTGTGTTTCAAGGAATGTAATCGATGGGCCCCATGGCCCAGGCGCCTGTTTGTATATGGATGAGACTTGAGAGTCTCATTATAAGACGAAAGCTGTTTTCCGGAATTTTGTATTTGGCAGCGAAGGAAGCAAGGGCTGTTGAATATTTCCTATACTAAGCAAGAATTCGGGAGCTAAAAACTCAGTTTATTCAAAAATAAAAAATGGCTTACAAATAGCCTTACAAAGAAATAGAAAGTCCTTCCATTTAACATTATGGAAGAAATGGTCTAAGGACTAAAAATAGTCCCCCAGGAATGGTTCCTTCTAACAGTTTTAACATCCTCCCTTAAATTGAATGCTTTTATCAATCACTTTATACTTGGATCCGAACAAATACCCAATAGATAACGTATCTTCAAGAACGTGTCAAGCTTTAAAGGTTTAGTCATTATATCTGTAACTTGCTCCTACATATGACAATAAACCATCTTTACAATTTTATCTTTTGTTAGCTCACGAAGGAAATGAAAACGAACATCAATGTGTTTGCAACGACCATGCATCACTGGATTTTTAGAAAGCTTGATTGCTAATTGTTATCACAGTAAACAGGTGGAATCATGTTGAGCATGACTGAGATTTTCTAATATCATTCTTTTCCATATTGCTTGACAGACACATGTGGTTGCATCAATGAACTCAGCTTCAGTAGTAGACAAAGCGCCTACAGGTTGTTTCTTCGAGGACCACTCTTAACTCTGTGTAGGGAATCAATTCTTCACTTCCTCCCTTCTTGTAGAACAGACCAAAATCAATAGTACCTTTCAAATACCTTAATATCCTCTTTGCTGCTTGGAAATGAAATTCAGTAGGGCAATCCATGAATCTACTGATGAGACTCACCACAAACATAACATCTGGACGAGTGACAGTCAAATACATAAGACTTCCCACAATCTGCTTATAGAAAACATTGTTCATCCTCACTCCATCTCCATTTTTCATGAGCTTGAATCCAGGAACCATAGGATTGCAAACTGGGTTGCACTTGTCCATGTTGAACCTCTCCAACACTTCCTGTACATATTTCTTTTGACTAATAAATATATCATTTGATCTTTGCATCACCTCAATGCCAAGAAAGTATCTTTTTTTTTCCAAGATCATATCAAATTCAAGCATCATGTTTTTTTTTAAAACTCAACAAACATAAACTCATCATTCCCAGTAAATATAAGATCATCCACATAGAGACACATAATTAAGATCTTACCTCCATTTCTAGTCTTGATGAATAAAGTATATTCATGTTGGCATTTATCAAATATTTCTTTCATAAAATATGACTCTATACGACTATACCAAGCTTGTGGAGCTTGTTTAAGTTCATACAAGGTTTTTTTTCAGTCTTAAAACCTTATGTTCATAGCCAGGTGGTTGTTCGACAAGTACTTTTTCACTTAGTTCACCATGCAAGAAGGTTGACTTTACGTCTAATTGATAGATTGTTCATTCCTTTAGAGATGCAAGATAAATCACCAATCAATATAATTTACCTCATGCTTTTGAGTGTATCCCTTTGCGACCAACTGGGCTTTGTACTTACCCACTCTCCATTCTCATTGAACTTTATCTTATAAACCCATTTTACCCCAACCTTCTTTGCTTCAGCAGGTAAGTCTGTCAACTCCCACGTATCATTTCTCTCTATGGCTTCTATTTCTGTATCCATTGTTTTTCTCCACTTCATACTTTTCACAGCATCACCAAATGAGATTGGATCACTGCCTGCAAACAAAGCTTGGTGTGCAGTATTTTCTTCCTTAGAGAGACATTCTCCACTTTCGTAATCTCTCATCCAAGCTGGTGGCCTTCTGACTCTTTCTTCTTTGCCATTACTTTTATTTTCTTTATTTGACTCATATGAATGATCATCCTCTATATCTTTTGTTGAATTGTCACGGTGATCAACTTCAATGTTTCCTCCATTGTTATTTATTTGGAAAGATTTTTTGTAACTTTCTCCCTAGTCCAGATAAATTATAATAGATTTTTCATGACTCTTGCTCCAATCCCAACTGTTTTCTTCTTCAAACTTCACATCTTTGCTTACTATTATCTTTTGAAAAACTAGATCTTACAATCTGTATGCCTTCGATTCCTCACTAACTCCAAGTAAAATACATTTCACACTTTTATCATCAACCTTAGTCCTCTTATTATCAGGAATATGAACATGTGATATGCAGCTAAACACCCTACAATGATCAACTGATGGTTTAATTCCACTCCAAGCTTCTTCCGAAGTCATGTTTTTAACTACCAAAGTTGGACTTCTATTCAGAACATAGTCAGTCCAATTGACTGCTTTAGGCTAGAAAGTTTTTAGAATCTTTCTTCCTGAAAGCATGCTTCGAACCATATTCATAATGGTTTGGTTCTTTCTTTCTGCAACTTCGTTCTATTGTGGAGTATATGCTGCAGTCAGTTGTCTACGTATGCCATTTCCCATACAAAAATTTGTTAACTCGTGTAATATAAATTCTTCTCCATGATCAGTTCGAAGACATCTTATATATGAACTAGTTTATTTCTCAACACAACTCTTATAAGTCTTGAAAGTAATGAAAACTGTTAATTTATCTACCAAGAAATAAACCCAAGTTTTGCGGCTAAAATCATCAATGAAAGTGATTAGGTACATTTTCTTGTCGTTTGAAGTGGAGTTGATTGGTCCACAGATGTTGGCATGCCCCAGTTGAAGATTCTGAGAAGCCTTCCATGTGTTCTCTTTAGCAAAAGGATATCTGCGTTGTTTTCCTACCAAACAGTCTTCACATACCGTCGAAGGAGCTGTGAATATAAGTAGTCCATTCACCATTATTTTCTGCTAAAGAGTTTTTAAGCCATTGAAGCTTAAATGTCCATATCTAAAGTGCCAAATCTAAGCTGGATCCTCTCTAAGAGAATAAAAACTTTTTTTTTTTGTTTCTGGGCAAGTAAGATGAACATTTTGTATGAGATCATTGCAATCTCCATGATCAATCCTCTCTCAGGATGATAAATTTTACGTTTCACATGCTGTATGAGAATTGTAAGTCCCTTTTCTTATAGTTGTCCAACACTTAGCAAATTAATCTTCAGTTTTGGAACATAAAACACCTTAGTGATGACCTGCACAAGTCCATTCACCAGCATTCATATGTTTCCTTTTTCTATCACAGCCATGCTTGAATTGCGAAAACTTTCATCAAGCATGGAGAAAAACTCCTCTTGCCACACATATAGTTGCTACAACCTAAATTAAGGAACTATAACTCTTATTTACTAGTTTCCTTGGAGTCCACACATGCCATTAACAACATTTCTTCATTAACTTTTACATAGTGTGTCTTTGTCTCTATCCCTTTGTTGGGTATTCATATTGAAAGTGTCCAAGCTTATGGCAATTGTAATACTCAACGGTAGACTTGTCAAAATTTTGCCTACCTCGTCCTCTTCCTCCTGATTGTCTTTCATAAGTAACCTTCAATGCTTGTTATTCCACAACATAATTATTCATGCGTTGTTAATGCACTAAAAGACTGCTTTGTAACACATCAATGGACAAGGTGTCTAGATTATTAGACTCTTCAATAAAACACACAACATAGTCGAATTTTGTAGTCATAAATCTTAGAATATTTTCAATGACCACAATATCCTCCATTTTCTCACCATAAACCCTCATCTTGTTAGCTATAGTAAGGGTTCGAACAAAATATTCATTCACAAATTCTCCTACCTTCATGTTAAGCATTTCAAATTCCTTTCGAAGTGTTTGTCATTGTTGCACCTGTGCCGTCAGGAGTCCCAAATATTCTTTGTTGTAACCTTGTTCAAAATAGTATCCAAGACTAATCGATCAATGATTTGGAAGAGATAATATTTAGCCTTCAAAGCTTTGCATCTGCAATCAACTTCTTTTGTCCTTATGTGAGTTCTGTTCCTGCTTCTGTTGTAGAGATCCCTTCCCTCTATTAAGTCCCAATATTCCTTCAGAAGCATAAAATTTTCTATCAGCTTACACAAGTGATTATAGTGTTAATCAAGCTTTGGATTTGTTAGTCGAACAAAACTACTTTCAGTTGTTCGTTTCTCCTCAAAGCAACACGAGGCGCGCTCTAAAGACACTCACTGATCAGTCGTTAGGTCGGGTGAGAACCGAGGTGATGGCAACGTCGGCCCCGACGAAGAAATCAAAGACGTTCAAGAAGCAAACAGGGACTCCGTCTCTCTCGCCGTCTCCGGGTTCCGGGAAGCTCTGGAGGGATCTTTCGTTGAGTCAAGAAGGGTCTCACGAGCTTTCGTTGAGTCAAGAGGGGTCTCGCTCCTACTTCGTCTCTCTCGCGTCTCTAATTTCGGGATTTGCTTCCCCAACAGAATTTTATTTTCCGGAGGAGTCTCACTCTCTCCCTCTCTCAAATTTCTTTTCTCTCTCGCCGTCTCCTCTGATTTCGGGATTTTCTTACCTAACGGAATTTTCCTTTCCGGAGGGGTCTCGCTCTCTCCCTCTCTCAAATTTATTTTCTCTCTCGCCGTCTCTGATTTCGGGATTTTCTTCTCGAACGGAATTTTCTTTTCCAAGGGGTATCACTCGCTCCCTCTCTCATTTTTTTTTATTCTCCCGATGTCAGACCTCTCTCCTTCTACGGCTGCGGCGCAGGAAAACGAGGGGTCGCCGAACGGAATTTTCTTCCCGGAGACCCAGCTCTTCGTATACTAATAAAGAATTCAGGAGCTGAAAAATTAGTTTATTCAAAAATAAAAAATAGCTTACAAATAGCCTCCCGAAGGAATCGTTCCTTCTAACAGCTTTAAGAAGGGCGTTAGTCGTTTGCTTAGTAGCCGCAACCTAATAGTATGAAAATGTTAAGAATTCTTCAAGCTGAGTTTGTCTTCTTCAAATTTCACGACAGGATCCAAGTTTCTGAACCTGCTTTTTATATTTGAAATTTATCTTAGTTAGCGCTTGGAACAAGCAACGCACAAGAGCAACGTGGACTGCAGAAGTCCTGATAATCTGTGGCTTTTCTTTTTTCTTCAGTTCTTATGGAAAGAGTGAAATTCCCGGATTTGAAAAGCGACAAATGAGAGCTTGAACTCGGGAATTTCACTGGGGCGAGTAGCAGTACCTTGGAGTTGACCGAGTTATTTTCAGTGAAATAATCAAGTTACAGGAAGAGTGTGTTTTCTTGCCATTACTAATCCACTCTAATTAAAAAAATAAAAAAACAAAGAAGATTGATTAATTGGCTTCATTGTGGTTGGTGCAGTGGGATGCGGAGTCTAAGTGTAGTGGTTCGCATTCACATCAGCATCGAGCCCCACCCAAAGCAATAACTGTTGAATCTCATGTGTGGACAAAATTTGACCCAATTTTCTCCCTTAATTAAGGAAAGAGTCTTGGATTAGAGTCTAACTCAACCTTTCATGTTTCAAAGTTTTTTACAAATTTTATGTCATTTACAATATTATTTTATCTGTCATAATTATTATTATTTTGTCAATATAAATATACAAAATAAAAAAATCTCAAATGGGTGTTATCATGATCGCTTTCTATCAACGACTAAGAATTAAATAAAAATGAATTTTAAAGTTTTAACTTAATTTGTTAATAAACTAAAATTTTGTGTATTAAGATCCATGACTGGACCATACCAGTTACCTGGTTTTTCATCTTAGTAACTTTAATATTTTCTACTATATTAAGTAATTAGTAGTGGAAGAGTATTTTTTATCAGACAATAATAAGTTTTATTCTTTTGTTTTTTTCATAGGTAAAATTTTTGCTCATGTGAACAAGGATTTTGCATACTGTTTTCTAGCATGAAGAGATGAACTGGAATTTATAAATTTATATTGAATTTATAGTTTTTGTTTGGGTGATTATAAATTTGATATTGATTTTTTATTTAAATTATTTTATTTAATTATTAAATAAAATTTATGCGTAATATTATACATTATATATGAACAATTTTATGCATAGTATATAGATATTTTTATGCAGGGTTTATATACAGAAGTCATGCTGAATTTTAAGTAAAATCTATACATATTTTTATTTACAATTTATTTAATATATATTTTATACAAAATTTAAAATGTAAATTGGAGTTCGAACCCGATTCAAGTTTTTAATGGAACATACGAAAAGTTCGAATTCTCAACTCAAATACCACCCCTAGTCGTTACCTTGTTAAGCGTTCATTAGGTGTTAGAAGGGGTCAATCATGTCAAAAGGCTGATCAATATAACCTGTGAAAAATCACCGCTCACAAGAGTGAATGAAACCACTCTGACACCCATCCCGCCCATTCTCTATCGCCTTGCACAGGACGTGGCATGCCTCATAACTCCCAATAACCTATGTAGACCTGAACCACCTAACTCCAACAAATCAACCCTCTATACGTGATGGAAGGAGGGGTTAGACGAATGGATTTGGGTCGTAGACAAATTTGCCTCACCCATAACGGGGTTGATTATTCAACCCCCACCTCATAACTCCTACCAATCACCTTGTCTCCATGATGAGGTCGATTTTTCAACACCATATTTATATACATCTTTACACATAAAAAAACAAAAATAAAGACATGTTCATTAAAACAAGTGTCTATTGTTTTTTGAACAAATGTGTGCAATCGTTTTTATCTCATTACCATTTTGAACATTAAAATTAAGTTTAATAATATATTTGACTAAAAACTATATAATATAACCATATTTACATGGAAATGGGCTTTTGAGGGACAAGGACCTGAAAAACTGTCCCTACGTTGAACCTGCGTGGGAATTGGGGTTTCACCCCGTCTCTGCCACACAAGCAAATTATATAACCGTACGCGCATTTAGCTAGGTAGGGCAAGTTTTACTGGTCCCAGCTCTTGAATGACCCACTAACTATTAATGGTCATGTAGAGTCCAAGCTAGGGCATGGGTGTTGGGTTGGACCAGTCGAGTATGGGACAAATGGCCTTAATCAATGTCAGAGCTCTTGCCGTATCAGTTGGAAACTTAGTACTCATCTCTTGTCGGAAAATAAATTCATCCGTTAGTTCCCAAATTCTATTGCAGTTGGGGGGGAGGGAAATACTGAATAAAGTACTGAGTTAACTCACAACCAAAATCATTACGAAAAAGAATCTGAGTTAACTCATATCGAACTCACGTCCTTCTCTGAACAAATAGGATAGGGGAGGAGGTTGAGCGAAATATAGAAGAGTTTTGACTAAAAGAGTCAAAAGCCGACTTCAATTGACATAACTTGAGCATGATGGCGATGGGACCTGACTCATTTCCCCTCCGTATCCAATAAATGTGACGGCACAGTGAAAATTCTGTCAAAAATCAACCTTTTGTTTTTTGTCGTGGTTTTATGATTTTAAGGAGAGGTGCGTCGCGACTGAAAATTATTTCACTCCATTCTCGGAGATCGAAGAGGCGCCTCGGGACAATCCGATCTTTGACAAATCTGCGCAGGCCCAGAGGCAGAAGAGACACGAAACAATAGAATACAAAATTAAAGTGAAAAATTATCCCAAAAAACAGAGAGACATGTGCAGCATCATGAGTCCACTCTCACGTCCCCCGGCCACTCGCCCTAATTTTTTCCCACATTCCCATTACTCTGAAAACGCTTTTGTCTGCCACTCATCGCTTGGTTGTTCTCCGTCAAAAGAGCCAACAAACCGGACTGCATTGGCAAACGACAGAGATCACGACAAAGATGGGAGGTTTATAAAATCAGGCATTTGCGGCTGCCATTAGCGGTTAGGAATTAAGATACTTCACTGAACCATCTGGCACAGAATAGAGTATTAATCAATTATTTCTAATCGCTTTTATCATAAGATAGAGAAAAGGATTCTTACAATGCCCCCCAATATTTTAGAAACAAATAAATGTTTATAAAGATGGTAAGAAAAACCCAAGCGGAGAACAACCTTATACTGTACAGTCTGACTCCACGAAACAGGAGGGACCCAAAGAGGCGAAATCGATGACAAAACGGGTCCTCTGGCGCTTCCTTTGTCCTAGAAAATCCCTTGAAAATTATATCGAAATCTTAATTTCAGAAAACCGGAGCTCGGCGGGGAATTCCCTTCCTCTTGTGCAATTGCTTCTTGGGCTTCAGTGAATTCAGCCACGGATCGCTTTCTTCGGACGAATTGGGCGAGCATGGAGGAGGAGAGCAAGGAGGAAGCGGTACTATGACGATGTTTTCTTCATTTGAAGGAAACGAGCTTAAATCTGGTAGTCCAGAAATGAAAAACGGACGAGACCTCTCTGTCGCCATCTCCGCCTGAAATTCGCATTGCGCAGTATTAATTCAGTAATCTATGTTCATAATTAGCACGGAGAATTTTCAAAAACGTTTTCCAAGAACGTTATACTTTACCTTGCATGCAATAGAGCAATAACGATATGGCTCCATCAAGCACCGATCGCAGTTCTCGCAGACCGCTCCGCCATTGGATTTTATCGCTGGCTTAGATGCAGGGCGTGGATTCAGAAAAACGGCCTTTGCGCGGTTTATGGTATATGGCTGCAGCAAAGGAATTAAAACTCAGAATAATTAGCCGCTGAAAAGTAATTGGGAGAAGTAACCAAAAAAAATTATCTAGATAAGCCATTGACAGTCTTTCCAATGGACAATTTACCTATAGATTGATTAGTAACACGAGCGGAGAAAAGCAATACCTGAACTTTAGAACAGTCCAACAACTTCTGAATAACGTGCAGAAGAATTACGTCGTGGTAGACGTATCTTCGAATTTGTATAATCTTGTGAAGTTGATGCGAAGAGGTCAGGCAGTGTTGGCAGATACAACGCGCGCAGTCTATGCAGAATATGTTAACTTCATTCTTGCGGAAATTTTCGTGTTCGAGACAAGAACCAAAGAACTTGCTCTTCAGAAGCTTCTCCAGCCAAGCAGGCCACTTGTTCTTTATCTTCTGACGAGAAGCAAATCCAACCTACAAGAAAACAGAAAAATCCTCCCAAATTCACCAAAATTTCGTTCACTTCTCATAGGTTTACAGCAAATTCAGACGATTCAAACATCTAGACAATAAAAAACAACCAAAATCAGAAGGAAACTCACCATTTTCAGCGAATTCAGAGAGCAGCCACCTCTCAATTCAGAGAATAGACAAGAAAGAAGAAGAAATCATGAGAGAAGCACCGCCGAAAGGGAAATGACCAAATAGAGAAAAGCTTCCATGTAGCCGTGTATTTATGTATTTATATAGAACCTGGCATATCAGCGAGCGGGAAGAAGAACTTCCCTCGAGCGTTCATCTCTTCCAATCGTCCGTCACGATGCGTTGTTTTTGAATCACACAAGCCGTCAGATCGTTATCATTTCCAAAAAAAACAGCCGTCGGATGCGGTTGAGATGAAAACCCTAATTGCATCGCTCACACGTGTCAAAGAGCGATAGTTTTCTGACCGCGAGTCGTGTGAAGGCAATTTCCCGCCAAAGCGAGCGGGATTTACGGAGTCCAAAAGCGCGACAGTGTGGTAGCAGCGAGGCGCCGTTAGAGCACAGCCTCCTATTTTAGTACTAGCCTTTAGGCGGTATATGAAAATATATAAAATTTAAAAGAAATCACTAAATTAAAATAAAGTAAAAATTCGAATATAATCGGAAAACTGTAAATAAAATACGCTAAATCACTAAGGGAACGACTATTTTTTGGAATAATAATAATTAAATTCTTTTTTTTTTTCCGTGAGTTTCAAAAATACCCTAAGTCCACAATTGGTGTAATAGACGCATTACATTTTCTGAACGAATTTGGCCTTTCCATTTCATTTTTTTCCTGGTGAGTATCTCAGTGATAAGATCAGGTGTAATGGAAATCATCTTGATTGATTCTCAGTCAAGGACAGAAGGCTTGTTGGTTAACTGCCCTTCTGTTTAGGACTGTTGTTAGTGTTATTTATTCATGTAATTATGAGAATCAAGTTAAGTACTTGCGCACTACCCTTCATTCTTCAAACTATGGCGCAGTGACTCACCAAATCGACTCACAACTCGGCGGAGTAAACTTGGATTTGAGTATAAATGAGTCAGATGGAAGTTAGGGTCAGAGCTGAGTCCACCATCATGAAAACCTTCACATTCATCAAAGTAATCCACGACATCTTCAAGTTCTTATTGACACTTATCATCAAACAAATCAAATACATCTGTAAGTACCCTAAGCATGTCTTAGTAGTTGCCAATCCACGACAGAGTCAAAGAACGACAAATTTTCAACAATAATAAGCTCCTTTTCCTTAATCTCGGTTCATATTTCTTCACATGAGCAAAAGGGAACTTTTGACTTCGGATGTCCAACGCAGCACCAGCCTCCACATCAGACATAACGACGTGAGGCAATGAATATGAAGGGAGTAAATGAACAATTCCACTTTGATTCTGTCTTTCCAGCTTGGTACAGTAGCGTTTTTATTTAAAAAAACTTTGTTAGTAGAGAGACAAAACGGCGCGGAGGATCTGCCTTGGATTAGTCTTTAGACTTTGCAGAGGAAAGAACAAAGGCAGTTGGATGATAGAAACATGCAAGAAAGCGATGTTAAGAAATAACTTAGAACGAGCCGACCGACATGTCGTAGAAAATCTCTCTTATGTCTGGTCTCATCTCCAAACTGTGCATTAGGCACCGCATCTACATCTTTTTGTAAGCACCGGCCACGGAGGTGCAGCGGGCCTAGCAAAATCCGTGTGTACACGCGATATAACAAGGGCGATAGTCCAGTTAGAACTGTAGGAGAGGGTCGACTTTTCAGAACAAAAACTGGCCTTTCCAGTGTCGTATAACTCGGCCGTCCATAAGAAATAAAAAGCTTCTCAAAATTAAGGTGAATGAGAAAGACTGTTCAGACATCAAAATGCTGGTTGAGGTTTTCCCGGGACAGTTCTTGCCGACAATATTTTGGTTCATTTATTTTGGAGAAAGTCTTCTTTTTTAAATATCAAAATTGTAAATTTTGAGGACTGAAATAGTTAGACACGATTACCAGTAGAGTCTTATTATTTTCTAACATTACAATTCATGTTTTTAACCTCAGAAATATCAATACAGAACTAAAATGTAACTGTCAACAAACACGGAGCACTTGGCCGGATAGACATGAACAAGTTGGTGGTTTTGAAGCAAAATGGGCTTGAATCATACCGCACAGAGAGAAGGGATAAGCAGCAAGTAATTAAGGTCCCAACTTCTGTATCCACGACGACATACTAGAAAAAAGTGAAAAATCAAAGACTCATTGCTGTAGGAACACCGTAGGCCACCTGTAGCTCTAGACCACACGCAGCTAAGAGTTGCCGCTCATTGGACCTGCTTAAGAATCGAAGAACTGATGGCTTAAACAGCAGAAGCCATTACTAACCACCGAAAAGACAACTTGACGATCCTATGGATCATCAAAAAGAAGGCCAGACAGGAGGACTGCAACTAAGCAGTTGTTGAAGATTGAGGAGCTCCTTTGTCCAGATTCTGTATAATTGGATGGTATCTAAAGTGCTGAGCTGCGGCACAAGTACAAAAGGAATCTGTGACCAAGTTTAACATGTTATAACTCTATTTATAACATGTTAACAATTGATCTAAACATGGTAATTCATGAAGGAAAACTTTTGGATTCTAGATAAGCAGTAGAAGGCTTTACCTTTAGGTGATCTCTAATCAGTTGGCAGGGTTCAACAGATATCTTAAGTCCGCATCCTGAAATGCAAAAAAGAAGCCAATCTCATAAACTACTCCCATTAACTGAAGAAGCTACAATGCAAAAAGCTGAACATGCAAAAACTTAGTAGGAGACAGATGCCTACAACATATAAGCAACAAGAGCAGAAGTCAAACTATATGTCCAAAAAAATTCAAGAAAAATAAATAGAACTCAGAATAGGTCTCTTGGGAAAAGAAAAAACATAAACCACAGACTTTGAACAAAACAGACCACAAAAACCAGAGGCAACCAAATGAGACTGCCAAGTTTCACTGAGAAGAAATAATAAATCAAAATATATTCCTTTGCACCAGACACACTGGAAGTACTCAGAAATATTTGCATTGCTAGAGATACTCTTAAGTTTCATTAGTGAGAAAATTTTATTTGATTACTACAAATATGAATATGTGAAAAGCCATCTTCAAGTAGAACCTTTCACATTGTAACCACAAATATGACGATGTGAAAAGCCATCTAATTCTAATGAATAGGTAATTAACACAAAGTTCCGCAGGAAAAAGCTTTTATCTCTTGACTACAATCTGGCCCTGTAGGCCCACTATCTGGTCTGAGGTGTACTCATGGATGCTTCAATGTGTGCCTGCTATTTTAGATGAGAATCTATTGTGCTTGTGGCATAAGATGTATGGATACATACTCAAACACCAGTAACAACCCATTGGTAAAAAACTATAATAGCTTGTTAAAGAGGTAAGTCCATCCTTTTTCTCCCTCTGGTTTTAGTTAACTAATGGAAAAGATGACTAGGTTGTGTGAGAAACTCCAATAATTCTACAGAGGTTACATATAAATAAACAAATGCTTCATCTTTCTAACGATCTCAATAATTCTAACTGGTATTAAGCGGCCAAAAACTTCCAGTCTGAACTTGGGTGCATTGGTAGTTTAAACCGTAAACCCAACTGTAAAATATAGAATTTCAAGGAACTTAAGGTGTTGGGACATTTGTCAACATCTGAACAATTCTGCTATGCATAAATGGTGGATAACAACAAGTATAGGCAGCCCTCTCTTAATAAGGCGTTTAATATGGCTTTCAATCATATTTACCTTGATTTTGACGATGCATGGCTGGTTTAATATCCACTAGAGCTATCCTCTTTCTTCAATGAAGTGTTGGTTGTGCCTGAGACTTTTTGAAGCAAAATAAATATGGAATTTAGGAAAATCTCACTTGCAGCACAGAGTGAAACTGTGTAAAAGAATTTATCCAAATCTCTACAGAAAGTCCATGTACACCTATCCGTCAGTTTTATATGAACTTTATTTCCCAAAATCCTGGTTACTCATGCCGAAAGATTTCACATTGAAGGGTATCCTGTCAAACTAAGGTATAGGTGTCACAGTACACTGACACTAACATGTCCCAAGCTAATTCAAAATCTAGTGAGCATATGGTACCAGTAGATTGACCATGAGATAACTCAATCCATCATCATGAAAAATTGACTGTAAATCTTGTCCAGGCTCATGCAAACAGCATATTAACAAATCAAGGTAAAAGTCCAGTTTTGGGTACTTAGATCAGAAAACAGAAATCTTTTTATTAATGTTGACAGAAACATGTTGAACGTGAAAAGATGGTATGTAACTCACCACTCAGGGAACTCTCTCCAAAACTCTTAAAATCTTCCAACTTGGAAAGCAACTAAGAAATACAATTAAGTACACAAAAGTAAAAGGCAATATACATTGGAAACGTAGTGTTTGCAACAAGTATTAGAAAGGGAATATCAACCAAATCATCAGCAACAGCATAGGCATTCATAACAGCCAACTTTACCTGCTTATTGCGCAAGAGCAAACTTGGAGGTGGAGGTGGCAAGCGTTGATAATTAGAGTTTGAAGAATATGCTGCAATGTGATCCTTCATTAGGATGCTAAATATTACAGGATAAAATTATTAGACTTATTCATTTGCTGTACAAACAGAAGATAAAAATGCCAAGTAAACCAAGTGTCACTGGCAGAAGCATGAATAAACAAAGCAGAGAAGATGAAGAAAAGGTAAACCATCTGCTGCTGAAGCAGATCCCTCTGAACACCTCTGCCTAGAATGGCCTTGTTACAGTGAGTAAAGTTTGTACCCTGAACAAGCTATATCAATTCAAGCCTAAAAAAGGTGAGGTGTATAAAGGAAAGGAGCACCATTATCTTTTGCTAATTGTACTAACAAAGTATTGAAACTAGATAATACCTTCATCTATGTAACTTGGAGGTTCCAAATGATGTTTGATGCTTGTCTTTCCTTTCAAATGGATAGTATCATCGACCTCCTATAAAGTTATCAGAAAGAAATTATATTATAATATGTTCAAAATTCGTCTCTATTTTATCTGGGCACTAGAACTGAATTTTCAGTAGCTTCAATGATCTGAAGAAAGATAAGTAAGTTGATAGTTCTTTGATGAATGGAAGAGTAACAATTTTAAAATGCTTTTTTGTTAAAAAGAAGCAATATTGCACAAGTATAAACTTAACTGTTGTGTTCAAGAAAGAATTATAAACAGTACGAGACAAATGCAACCATCGTTAGCATTGTTTTATTTGAAGTTATAGTTTAAAGCTTCCATTTTACTGACACTAAATCAAAAAAAGTTGAACAACGCCAACAGTATTGAAGTAATCCTAATGCTCTTTCAAGTTGAACTCACCATATCTCCTTCTGTTATGAAAGTGCTTCATTACCTGGTTAAAGTATTTTCAAAAAATCATGACCATTTTGAAAATATACTGCTTAGTCTTCCCCTCAAAGAGGGGGGAGAGAGAGAGAGAGCATACAAGTTACACAAAAGGAATAGAAAGAAAATTAAGCAGCTGCAATGAATTGAATCTTTATGATCTTAGAAACAGGAGCAATCTCATTATTTACCTTTAACTGTTGCTCAATGGGGTAAAACTCTGTACTTGTTTCAGAGAAAAACTGAAAAAGCTCAAGAGTGCCATCTACTCCAAATTCCTATCAACATAGTGGCATTGGCATGTTCAGAATGGGTAACATTTCACTTTATGCATGAACAAAAAGGAGGGAGGGTGAAAAACAATTGTCGAGGCAGTCTAACAGGCAAATATATATTCCACAATAGCAATCACCAGAACCCTCACCCTGCTCAACCTTCCATTGAGTGACAGTTTTCCCACAGGCAGCCCTGTTCTTGATGCTTCATCCTTGTAGCTAAATAAAGACGGAAGGTCCCCCTCATTTATTGCTCTTGGATACCTTGAACACGATGTAACTGTTATAGCCTCCTTTAAGTGTGATAAAGTGTCAATTGTAGCCTGCGAGTTAATGGAAATCACATTGCATAACGACATCAGTGAAAACATTAATATCTTCAAAGAAAATGGTAACCGAGAGCAGTATCTTGCTCCTTTCTTGTTTGATAGATTGGGGTGGGGGAGATTGGTTTGAAAAACTCTTTTTACAAAGTAATACATGGATCAAATGGGATGGTGTCTACTCTGCAAACTGAGAAGAAAATAACAAATAACAACACCTTCATATCAACTTTCAGAAGTTCAGGAAAGCAATACAAAAAATTATGAATGGAAAAGCAATAATAATTGGTTACTTTCTAAAAGAAGACTGATCAGTAACATGATAGGCTTTAGGAACTTGGATAAATTTAGAAGAGGATTCTCTACAAGATACTAAAGAGAATAACACAATAATCTAGTTGGAGTCTTCAACAATATTAGTAACAGAGTGTAGGAAAACGTCTTCCTTCTATTTTGCTTTTGCTTAACATTTACCCTTTTCTTGCTTTTGTCCAACAATTCAAGTATTTATTGAAGACTGCATTTGTCTTTTTAAGTGTATTACATGATATATCAATATCAACTATTTCTATGGTACAAATGATTTGACAGAAAGTTTAGCTGCAACAGTCAACACACCATTGTGAAGATAATGGATGTTAAGGTAATGGTCAACACCTTTTCAGACATTAATTTTTCCTGTGAGGCATATTAATCCAATAAAATGAACGCATTTATGGTGCACATAATATGATTTAGGATGAATCTAATCCTGAGGTGGCCATCCACTGATCCACATCCAAGCCTCCAAATCATAGTAGTCAAGAGCAACATGCATCAAGCAAGGAGAGGAGTAAGTATCATGAGGTTACCCACCATAGTTCATTTAACAAACTTCATGTTCAAATGAAAGAGGAAGAACACAGGGATCGATTTTTTTTATTTTTTATTTATCTGCTTAGCTATTTGCTGTACTATATAAGACCTCAAAAGATAGTAAATAGAAAAAATAGCTAGTAAATGCTGATAATAAACAGGAAGATAAAACCAGATGCATAAGCATATTTATGAGACATGAAAACAAATGAACGTGGAGAAACAAATGTTATCGCACACACACAACTTTTCAGCAGCTGCCGCTCTAGTCTTCAGCTAATCTCTCCAATGAGCCATAGCAAGAAAGCTCTCCATCCTGTAATTCTCTATACCTAATAGGTGAACGTTCCTAGACCAAATCCAGATACTCTTAACTCAAATGAAGCACACCTAAGAGGTCTACCTTCGCCTTATCAATTCTAGCAGATAAATCCGTCAACTTCTCCCGCTGCTCAGCAGTCTGAAAAATGTAGTTGGAAGAAACTTATAGACACCAAATAAATAATGAAAAAGAAACTCGGAGAATGATTTAATCCATACAAAGCTGGAAAGATTTGAGTTTCAACATACTCTTTTGGAAATTGTATCGAATATAAGATCAGCAGCGATTTGCAAATCCAGAAGCGACTGACGCAGCTGCCGATAATTCCAGACGAATTCCTCGCGGCAGCGGTATCCTTCCTCTGAAACGCGCAGCATTTTTCTGTTTCTGATCCTTGCTAAGAAAATGAGATAAACAAAAACAGTTTCAGAGTCCAGACCAATGTATGGATATTTTCCATGATATTTTCTTTGAAAGTGGATCGGTCATTTTTACCAGGAAAATTTTCTCCCTTCCAACTAGTTGAAATGAAGCGTATGTGGCAAGCTAAAGCACAACTTGGCAATTGCATTTCGGTTTACGCATTTATTTAACTGATTATATGCACAATGCAAGGGTATTTAATCGAGGGTCAGTAAACAGGTTATAGAAGGGTTACAACATCTTCAGTTTTTAGCATATATTTCTTTTACCACATATGTAGACTCCTTCTAATCTTATAGACATTTTTCATAAATAATTATATCTAATTAAATGAAAAGTATGATATTAATAATTCATATATCCTTCTTTAACATTAATGACAAAAGAAATATTATTTTTATCATTCAAATAAAAAGAATTATAATTACTATGACTATAATTTATCATGAAGATTCCTTTTACAAAAGAATGTTTAGGCAAGTTATGAACCCGCGATTTATGACATGGATTGGTATTAGCCAAAGCCTTGTTGTCTCAACAACCTATTATTATCTTTCACAAAAAAAATCAATGAAGGGACACTTGAGAAAAAAAGATATGAATAATTTATAAATAAAATTTCATGATTTGATATAACTATATAATATAACAATATTATTTTTATCATAATAATTTTTTTTAATTTTTAATATTTTATTTGTATGTTAATAGGAAAAAAATCATTCCTAGGCTCAATTTTATCCACTTTTAACTTAACCATAAAATTTTAGTTAAATAACTTAAACATAATTTTTTGCTCTATATTATTTATTATATGTACATTCATTTCTGATTTTTTAATTTTTGTATTATTTTATAATAAAAATAGAGATAATAATATAATTATAATTATAAACCATAATGAGGTATATGATATTTTTTTCAATAAATTAAAAATTGGGTTGATTAATTTTTTTTAAAATCATTCTATGTATAATGGCTTAAACTTTAGTCAGTGAACGGGGCCAAGGTTTTTTTACTTGAACCCTAGGCTTAATTTGGATACAAAAACAAATTGAGTCAGAGTCAAGATTAAGACTCACCACTTCATGCTAATTTAGTGGGAACATAAAAATCTAATCTCACTTTTTGACTCGGTTCACCTATTTCGATCTAACTCGGCCGAGTCATGAGTCACCTCAACGAATTAAGAAAACCATGAAACCGAATTGAACGAAAAATAAGGGTGTACGATAAGGGTCCCTTCTTATCCACGAATTACAACAGGACATTATGGTATTTTTATTAAAAAGAACCGGTAAGTTTCCAAGTTTACCCCTAATGGAAAAAAAAACGGCGACCTTGTCGAGTGTCGACAAACTCCCACCAATCACGAATTACAAACTCCGAAAGGGCGATGTTCCCGCTGAGAAGTGATGCCGACGTGGCTGGTAGTTAACAGGACCCGAATTCTCCCTCCCAACATGTAGCGTAAGAATGCCATCCTTGTTTCTGTAAGAAAAATCTTATCGCAGGGAATTTCTAGGGCTGTCTTTCTCTCAGATTCCTGCAACTCCGATCTCTTTTTCTTCCACAAACCTCGTCCATTCGCGAGTTCCAGTGACCTCATTCAAATGTCGGTGAGTTAATTGGTGGCAATGTACGAGATCTGACAGTTTTTCGCGGTCTTCGCATATTTATTTACTCTATGCGATAGACATCTCTATTTGGAGTTACTTCAGGCTGGATGTTGGTTGAGTTGCTTTTGCAGTTTGTATTGAATAGTGTTAGCATTTATTTTTATGTACCTGCATTATACTGGTAAATTTGGTTTGGGATGAGAGGAGACTGATCCGGAAGTAAAATTAGTTTGCAGTTGAATGAAGAGATAGAAAAAGAGTCACACTATTGCCGTAATTATTCATTTGTTTTGGCCGTTGAGTCGATTTCGTAGGATTGTAAAGGCCGTCTTTCCTTGGCAATTAATTCATTGAGATCTCGCTGTTTTCAATTCCGTGTCGGATAGATCTTCATTGAGCGGATTACGGAACTTAGTCTTAGTTTTGATATTTGACTGTGTTATGATTTCTTTTTCTGAGGCGGTTTCACTTTTATTTTACATGTATGGTGGTTTCAAACCTTCAGTAATGGACGATCCCTGGACACTGCTTAATTTACTCTGGTCTTTCTCATGACAAATTTGTCGCTGTCTTAAATGGTCTGATGTAGTCTTTTACTCTTTTCACGTTTCCTTTCCTTTTATATTTCTCTCATAGGTGATTCAGCAAATAATGAGTTCTATATGTATGAGTGAAATAAGCAATAAAATGGAGGTCTTTCTCTGTCCCTCTATCAAACTTCAGTCGTCTCTTCATGTGAAATTTGCATCTTCATTTTTGGAAGCAATCGTGATATAGGATTCTTATTTCAGTTTTTAGTTTCTGAATTTCGATTGACAGGTCGAACACACAGTAGTAATTCAGGGAACACCTGCAGAGGAAGCATATTCTGTTTGAGATTTTTAACAGGCCTTTTGAGCTTGTCTACTGATACTGATACCAGTAGTAGAATCTAGTATTGGTATCCAGTACCATGAAATATTGTCAAGATTTCTGTTTTGTTAAATGTTGTTTGCCACAAGAGAGCAGTATAATGGATTACTGAAATCTTTAAATTGACTTATCTCGTTCAGTTTCACTCATAAAATATTGTTGTGGACAAAAATTTCTGTCGAAATTCCTGTAGTAAGAGATACATAAGCAGGCTCACTTTTACTTGAACACAATAGCTTCTCAGTGTTCAGTGATGTATTTATTCCTTTTGTTTTATTGTTTATATTTCTTCTGAGTCACATATTTGATCTGGACATTAATGAATTTCCTATATTATGTCATGTAGATACACTTGGCCATGGAATTCCTTTTGATTAGATGGTGAATTGTGGTTTTTCTTTTCTCCGCCTTTAGAAAAAACTGATTGAATATGTTATGTGCAGGTCCTAAAGGACCAGGTTGACCAAAGAATGGAATCAGAATCCCCGTTGACTGTTACTCCGAATTGGACAATTACTGTTTCAGATGTGAGACACCAGAACTTACTTGAAACTTCATTAAACCGGTAACAAGACTGGTCACTTTTAAGAACAGAGAGATTGGTCAAATTGGCAGTTTCATCCGCTGCACTTTAGTGTCTTGATTCCATTCCCGGTTTTCAAATTCTTTTTTGTAATTAAAATTATTGAACCCTATGCAATCTGAAGACCTGGGGAAACTTCTATACTATGTCCAGTAGTTACTTAAGTCAATATTTTCATTTATACCAATGGATGCATGATGTGCTGATTTATGAAGAACTCTGTTCTGAAATAGTTTTAGATGTTACTTTCTTTGTGAATTTCTTATGTTTTAACACCTTGTATCAGTTTAGCTTAACTCCATTTTCTTTTATTTTCAAAATTTTATTTAGCTCAGCACCTCTGCCATACAAGTCTTTATTTTTTTGTATCTTTTGTATTCTATACCTGAACAGATAAGAACCGTGAAAGTCAGCAATATTTCTCAGTCTGCTATTGAGCAAGACATTTGGGAATTCTTCTCATTCTCTGGTGACATTAGATACATTGAAATGCAAAGGTCTGTCCTTCTCAACAACTTTTTTTCAGGTTTTGTATAGTAAGAATATCTTAAATGTGTAATTACATGGACGTTTGGCAGTGAATCTGAAATGTCTCAGCTTGCGTATGTTACATTTAAGGAGTCCCAGGGAGCAGACACAGCAATTCTTCTTTCCGTGAGCTACATGTTTCACAATTAAAGATTTATTTTATTTCATGCTCAAGCATTTCTTGATGTTTGATTATTTGTCACTATTTAGGGGCCTCTTCTTTTAGAAATACCTATTATTTAAATTGGACCTTGTTTCAACTGGTATATGCAGGGAGCAACAATAGTTGATCGTTCTGTAAATATTAGTCCTGTTGAGAATTACGAGCTGCCTCCGTCAGCCTTTGCCTCAGTATGTTCACCTACACTTTACAAAACAACGGTTCTATGGTGTATATTTCTAAGTTGTAGTTTTTGCTATAGCCTATGATCTCGAAAGACCTGAGTATGTTGGTATCTCTCATTTTTTTATGAAAAAGGAAATAAGTATGTTAGAAGATTGATCTCTGTAACTTTGGCCATTTAATCTTGCACTTGATGTAAGTAAAATAGTTTTTGGCATAAAATGATTCAATGTGAAGAACATGATTTCCTTCTCTTTCATTTTTATCATTTCTACATACTCGTTTGATACTTCTTGAGGTGGATCATCACTTTTCTGAACTAAGTTTCATGAAATCATCATGTGTGAAGATTATATCTCTTTCTAATCTTCAAAAAATAAATGTAATTAGTATATGGACAAATAGTTTGGCCTCCACATTTGGATGGGGCAGATATACGAATGATCTCTTCCATATTAAGCATATCTCAATTCTTGGTCCATTTCTTTTGATATAGGAGAGGAGGTATCCAGCTGCTGCTGAGTCATTAATGGTTAAGAAGGCTGAAGATACAGTGAGCACCATGCTCGCCAAGGGCTTCATCTTGGGAAAAGGTGCCATTAACATGGCCAAGTCCTTCGATGAAAGACACAAGCTTACGTCAAATGCCTCTGCAACAGTAACATCTCTGGACCGAAAAGTTGGCCTCAGTGACAAGCTATCCACAGGTACAATGCCTGGTTTCACTTCCACTCCTGTAAGGCAAAAGCTAGAGAAAAACAGCCATGCATAAGCAAAGACCACATTCTCCTCTGCAGGTACGGCAATGGTGAATGAGAAGTTGAGGGAGGTGGATGAAAGATATCAATTGTTTGAGAAGACAAAATCAGCCCTTGTGGCCGCAGAGCAGAAGGCCAGCTCTGCTGGGTCTGTCCTCACGAGCAATAGGTATATCTCAACAGGGTCATCATGGATTTCCAGTGCCTTTAACATGATGGCAAAGGCAGCTGAAGATGTCACTACTCTGACTAAGGAGAAGCTAGAAAAGGCAGAAGAGGAGAAGAAGGAGAGCATTTACCTCATGAGGACAGGGATCGTCAATGACTTTGCTCAAATTCATCTTGATGATGAGCCGTTGATGGTGGTAGCACAAGAACACGCTCCAACAATCCCGGTAGATTCTCAGGAAGAGGGCGGACTTGGGATTATCTAAGTCATTGGATTTTAAATTTCGTTGGTCGGAGTTATTCTAGCTCGGTATAATCTTAATTGTAGGTTGCTCGATTGATTGATTGATTGATTGATTGGCTATGCCCGTATTTAGAACATAACCCACGTAAAATGGGTATTGAGTTCAAAGTACAGTATAGGTGAATCTTCGGATGACGATTGTGTTTGTATTCCACCTTTGTGTTCTTTTTCTTTTCTTGATGTTGGCTTTTGTCCTGTATTTTTCAAATGTGATGGCCAGAATGTGTTGTCGGTCAAAACAACTACCTCAAACTCTTTGAGGTCTCTATGGTGGTAGTGTAACACCGTCTAGCTTATTCAGGAATTAAGATAATAATAATAAGTATAATCCTATAAACATGTGAATTATGTAATAAATAATAATATTATATCATTAATAATCATATGTAGAAAGGGTCATTGGAGGCCCTCTTCCATAGGTAGGGTTAAACGGAAACTTAACCTAACCATATATGATTTTAGGGGGGGATGGAGATTCGGTTTTAAGGGGGTTAGCTTTTCCTGTCCAACTTCGAACTCTGTTAAATTCTTTATATTTTACAAAATGTATAAGTGTTTAATAAATGAGGAGATTTTTATTATTGTCCTTGTTATAAATCAATTGATATGTTTGCATAGTCACATCCCATTGTTAGGTTGTGTAATTTTATACTTTAATTTTTATCTTTTTAATAAATTTATGTGAAATACGAAATGAGTCATAGAGTGACGTTGGGATATGGGGGTAAGGTTAAGGAGTAGGGGAATAAGACATAGATGAGGTTGGATTTTTAACACTGTCATGGGTTTTCACAAAAAGGTGAATTTGTGTGTAAGTTCAAGTTTTCAAAAACTCACATCAGAGTCACTTGTACACTTACCTCCTCCTCCCCTCAATAGTAGAAAATAGAGCAAGGGGAGGAGGAAGGCCTCCCCTTGATTCCAGTTTACTGTCGCACGTACGGAGGGATGTAGGAGAGGCTCTCCTACACTTTGCTCGATTTACTCCATAAAAAAATGGAGCAAGGAGAGGTGGGACCTCTTCATCCTTGCCCTCCCTTCTCTATTGCACGAAGAGGGAGGTAGGGAGATTCCTCCTCTCTTTTGCTCCATTTTTGCTCTTTGACCATTGAGCATTATAATTTGAACTAAATATAAATTTAATGTAAAATAAAAATAAAATTATTATCATTTTATTTTTGCCCTATTAGTGTCTTTTCTAGGAAGCGCCGGAAAGGCATTTCTAGTAGAAATATATTTTCAGGGACAATTAGTTTTTAAAACACTTTTCTAACTAAAAATTCTTACCAGGATAATCATATGATTTTCCAGGTAAGATTTTCCATTAAATATGGGCCAGGAAACCGTATGAAATTTTTTTGAATAAGTATTCGATAATTGATGTTGCAATACTCTTAACACATGGGAGTTTTGAATTTGATATTTTATTTTACTGAAAATTTATTAGATAAATATGATAATCTATGAGATTGATTATTAATTTCTATTTATTTTTTGGAAAAAACATTTTAGGTCCAATTAATTTTTTTAAAGAAAATTTTAAAATTTTCCATGTAATTTCCTTGTAAGGCACTAAGGCCATATTAGTGTCATTTCAAGAAAAAGAAAGAAAAGTCTTTCCAGGTAGAAGTGTGTTTCTTGGATTCATTAGTGCCCCACTTTTTCCAGGAAACACATATCTATTTGGAAAACATTTCCTGGAATATCGAATGATTTTCCCAGTAAAATTTTTCGGCCATCAGATGCCAGAAATCTAATACCTAGAAAACTTTGGGTTCCAATAAGTTAGATGCCTCGACCTAATTCGTTTTTGCAAAACCGCTTCTTTTCTGGATT
Organism: Aristolochia californica; assembly: GCF_029961685.1. Lineage (NCBI taxonomy): Eukaryota > Viridiplantae > Streptophyta > Magnoliopsida > Piperales > Aristolochiaceae > Aristolochia > Aristolochia californica. Next base: position 4,384,742 of record NW_027181992.1, on the reverse strand, counting down.
TCTCCCTAACATTCTCCTCTTCTTAGTGCTCTCTTCGGTCCTCGATCAGGTAATAATCTCTCCCTCTCCTCTTCACCAGTTTCCCCTCTCTTCTGTGAGCTTCATCAACCCTTCTCATTATGTGCCTTCCCTCCCTCTCCTCTCCCTTCTCTTTCTCCTCCTCTCCTTTCCTCTTATTATCTCTTTTCTTTTTGCTCATCGTCGGAGACATCTCATAGCTCTTTCTCAATGAAATGCGTTTGAGAAAGTATTCAATGAAAGAAGGGAGCCCCTTGTTGTTGTTGCTGGATACTGCTTCTTCTAAATTTCGAATTGGTTCTTTCAATTCTCACTCTCCAAGGATCCTCTATTTGTTAATACCATTGTTTCTTTAATTTGTTCCACTTAGTGGTGGCATCGAACTGAGCCAAGTTTGAACCAACATATGTTCGAGTTTGGCTTGATCTGAATACTTCGAATTGGAACTCAACCTTAAACCTAAATTTGGAATCGAGCTCAAACTCAAAAATTTTAACTGAGTTTGAGCCCAAACTTGAGTCGGGTTTGAGCTTCAACCTACATTTAAAACTTCAAAAATAAAAAAATTACAAAAATCAATAAAGAGAATATTGTGATGACCTTGGTACCATTGAACTGCAAGGTATCACAAAGTTGTCCAAGACTTTACACTGGAGCATATTAATGTATAATAACTAGCTTAATAGACCTAAAAGAAAGAGCAAACACCTCCATAAATAGTATTTATTCTATTGACAAACAACAACATTAGATGTTGAGGACCCAAAAGGGTTGAACGTGATCATCTTTGAGGTTTAAGGTAAATTAGAGCAATTATCAACCAACTAAAGAGGGAATTAACGAGTGAAATTAGAGTAAAGAGTGTTTTTATAAAAAAATCTATGCTAACGAGTCGGCTCATGTGCTAATAAGTTGAGCTTGGAGAATCTCGACTTTGGCTTGTTATATATACTTAACGAGCCTTATTTAAAGTTTGAGCTTGAACCGAATTCAAATAAAAATTGAACTGAGGAGAACTCGAACGGTTTGCAAGCCAGTTTGGCTTGGTGCCACCCCTAATTCAACTATTACTTTTGTTTTCGGTACTATTATCTCCTCAATTTTCTTCTTCAAAATCTTTTAATTTATGTTTTATATTAGTTATACATAACACATTTCGTTGAACTATGTTTTGTGGTTCATTTTTGGGGCAACAATCATATTTGGTTCTAGGTTTTCAACTTTGTAACATAAATATAAGTTTACTTTCTCTCTAAAGCTGTAGAATAGTACTTATGTGATCTATGTTGAGAATATCAAAGCAGTTAGATTTTTAGAAAATGAAGCTTTCCTGTCTATTCTATCTAAAAGTTAAGAGGCTTGATTTTGAAAGGAATTTTAGTGCCTCTGATGTGCTTAGTTTGTAGTTTACAAGATTCTATTTTTCTATTTCATGGGTTTTTAGTTGGATTTACCAACAAGCTTACACACATGTAAACACAATTGCAGGATCAGGAGTGAGAAATGTGAGTTTGTCATTTTTCTTTTTTAATGACGTTGATGTGCAAGTAACCGCTTTTAAGTTTTCTGTTTAGTATCCACTCAAAATTGGCGCATTACGTGCTCTCTCGAAAGGAAATTGATTCGAAATAATATGGAATTAATTGCAAAAAATGTTGCACTATTGCATTGGCCTTTCCATTGAATGGATCATTAAAAATCTAATACTTTCATATTTTCTTGAAGAATATTTCTATAAATTTATTTTTTTAGATGACGCGTCGAGCTCTTTTCAATCTAAAACTTCTCCCTCAAAGCATTTTATGTCAGATGTTTTCCCTCGAGGACATGATTCTCATTTTTTGAGCATACAAATGATAATTAACCTTTTTTTAATGAGTGATCTTTCTTAAACTCATGATCCACATATGTTGGTTCACATGCATTGTCTCTCTTGCCCCTACCGACTTATGGTTTAGAAATTGACATCCTCGCAATGGAATTGAACGTTTATGCTGTATTTTGGCTTTTGATACTTAACCTATTGCTTAGTTTAATAGAATTATGTTGTTGTCTTCTCAGGTGGTTGCAAACTATTTATTTGCATTGCAAGGGATCTAGAACTTAGAGGCAACTACTATTCAGGAAGCATCGAGTGAGAGTGAGAGAGAGAGAGGGGGAGAGAGAGAGAGAGAGAGAGAGAGAGAGAGAGAGAGAGAGAGAAGCTTTGCTTAACAAGCCAATAATGTCATATGTCCACATTTTCTGAATCGGTATTGATGTTATCAACCTTTTCATTCTACCATAGGTCCATAACTAAGTACCCGAGTAGTCCTGATTTGGTATGAGATGCAAGACATCTCATCCTAGTTGTGAAATAGTTCAACTAGATGTGGACCCGTGTGTGTATCCAAGATATTTTTCCTTAGACGCTAGATATATTAGAAGGAGACAGGCATTATATGGTGATACATTGACTAAAACCTACTGTTTATTTTCTTGAACTTCTTTAGCAAACAAATTGTATGTATGTATATATAGGGTAAATTGAAAGAGAATTTAAAACTCTTTGTGATAACGACTCTGGAGGATTAGTCGCTCTCTTAAGCCAAACATCTTGATGCTTCAAAACTGATGCAATTCCTTATATATTGATGAGTTTGTAGACTTGGTAATTGAGAAAAATGAGCAGGAAGAGTTTAGAAGAACTCAACTTGATTTACTCTCACTAATTTTATTATTGAAATGTGATCCTCTTTGGAATGTCAATCCTTTTATTTGAAACTTTTATAGAAAATTTAAATAAAATGGCATTCAACATCCACATTGATGACACCACATGTATGTTTGGTATTTGTACTTATTTTATATCACTTTCACATAATAAAGTAATTACAATACTGCAATAAATGGCCAATGGAGAAAATGATATCCCATTAGGAATTACAATACTACAAGAAATGGCCAATGGAGGGCATTTTGTAATTTATATCGCATAAATATAACAATATAGTAGCTCAAATATGGGACAATTATGTAGAGTACAATAGTTGATTTAACATGACCTTTTTCGAAAAATAAATTTTAAAATTTTGTATTTGATATTTTATTTTATCGAAGATTTATTGAATAAGTATGATAATGTGTGAGATTGATTATTAATTTTTATTTATTTTCCTGGAAAAAATGTTCTAACAAGTCTATTTAATTTTCCTTGAAAAAATTCAAAAATTTCCATGTAATTTCCTAGTAAGGCACTAATAGGTTTTTATATGAAAGTTTCTTGGAAATGTGTATCCTAGGAAAAATATTTCTAGCTTTTCCTGGGATATAAATTTTCAACCAGGGGCACTAATTGAGCCTAATAAGATTTTATTTGAAAATTTCTTGGAAATGTGTATCCTAGGAAAAACATTTTTAGCTTTTTCTCAGATATAAATTTCCAACCAAGGGCACTAATGGGTCCTTAATATTTTAGTTATTCTATTATGTCTCCTTAACTTATAAGCCATACTTATCTACTATATAAACATTATAAGATCATACATAGAAATATAACATCTATAATTACAATTATAAATATCCAAGATGCCATACCTTGTTGTTGTTGATTTTTATAAATATGGTTAAATAATTACTATTTTATAGATACTAATGAATTTGTCTGTCAATTTAACATAACCTTGTTGCTTATTATTTATAAAATATTTATCTATTTTTAATATCAACACAAACATTATAATTGATTTTGATATCTTTATGGTGGTAAAAACACAAAAAAATTAGGCAATGAGAATTTTACCCAATAGAAATTTTTTAATAAGAAAATTAGTCAAAATAAAATTGATTTTTATTTTATTTTTAATATATTTTCTTATGGCAGCACAAGGGAGACCGAAATTACTCCCTTCAGTTAAGTTATTCATTTTTCTCAATTATGATTAATAAAGATAGTAAAATCTCTAGTGAAGGAATTAGCCTCCCAATTTCCCTATTGAATCACTTATTTTGGTCCGAGTTACAAAGAAAAAGTAAGTTCATTTGCAAGTTGCAACTTTCCTTATGTACAAGCAAGTCAGATCTTTTCGTCCTTGACCAATTTCTCCATTATAAATGGGTTTTATTCAAATTCTTCTAGTCATGGAAGAGACTAAAGTATTGACCAAGCAAATCTGAAATGGTTTTTCAAACTTTTATAAAATTACGGATTCCGAAATTACTTTTAATTGTATAGCGTTGACGGAGCTAGGATTGCTCTCGAGCTACACGCGATGCTAATCAGCTGATCACGGACTCGAAAGTGAAACAATTTATAACATGATTCATAGCAGAAAATAGATGTAAAAAAACTGAAAACGAACAAGGCCTTATCAGGTTACAGGTAAAGTACAGTATAATAGGTTCTAATGGGCTGAGATCACCTTATGAATTTGCCCCTCATATTTGACGGACTACAATGAAATCGTACACGGTTACATTTGGAGAACAAAACTTTAATTCGTATTAGAAGGCTGTACGGAGTTTCACTTTTAACACACGTATTTAATCAACCACTCCAGGCTCTGCATATCACAATCCAGAAAATAAAGTATCTCAGTCTCTTATTCACCCACGGAAAATTAGAGTTGAGGCGGAAAGCTAACAGGAAATAGGAAATATAGCTAGTTGTGCCCGATGCTATCTATATTCTCATACCTCTATGCATTCTGGCAGATCATCGTTTTTGGTCCTCACGTGTGTCTGCAAGCCCGTATTAATTAGCGCATTTTAATTTAAATGGTAATCATGCCGTGTTTAAGAATGGGTTTATGTACCTCAATGACATGGTGACAGGAGGATTCGCAATTGGCTGCTAGGGAAGCTAGAATGACCAACCCAGCCGCAACTGTGGACGACCAGAAGGAAAGCCGCTCGTGGTCAAGTAAGGATAGCAACGCCAGGTATCGGGTGATTCTCTCTACCTCCGTATCCGCCTTTGCGGCCTTAAGATAAAACCTTGTTGAGACAGAAAAAGAATAAAAAAATCATTTGTCAGTTTTCTCGAAAACTGTTTTCCTGATTAGACGCAAGGAAATCCGAGAGGCAACAGATGGGTCTTACCATAAGAAGTTATAAATGGTCGGAAGCAAACATTTGAAATGGAGGATTTCCTGCACCAGCCATTCCATGGCCACTACCTCGCACCTGCTGTAGGTATTGCTCCCTACCTGGAATATCATCTCGCGGATACTGAAACATTCATGAAGACAGCGTTGAGTCGATGTATCTTGCTAAGTTGGTGTTCTTGATAGTAGAAATTAAAAAGAGGAAGGTAAGGATGATGTAATGAACAGCTTTGAGCTACTTCGCTCATAACGGCCAAGATCCGTCTTATTATTGTTGTAACAGAATGCTCTCTTATAGTGCAACACGCTGTTTTGAGCTCGAAAGGCACCGTAGAGGCGCAGATACGAGATGCATGTGTTGACGACACCTAATAGCTAGTTTTTCTTCTACTGTTCTACAAAGGCACTTATGCAGTTAGGCTAACAGACGTCTTCATCGTTGCGTCTCGAGGGAGTGCACAGCGGCAACGGTTACGTTACAAGAGGGAGACTTCACAAGAGAAGTATGCAATGTTCACGTTACCTGACTGCTGCCAGTAAGAAGCAAATCCCGTGACGGGCTGACAGCTGAAAATGACAGAAACAATCTGCACTTCTAACATGCAGGTATCCAGGTAACTACATTGTCGCTGCACAGCTCTCACGCTTGGTTTCCAAATAAATAGATAGCACTCAGAGCCATTGTCCCTTTCGAAGGTCGCAGGATATCGCTATGGGCTATCACGCTGGGTTTCTTTAATGTTAACCGGGTTCTACGGTCATGAGTGCCGTCTATTCGTGTGAGCCCCCGTCCGTTGTAGCCCGGTCACAGAGCGACAGTCTCTAGGGTAGAAAGTTTCGATTCATCTTTTCGGAAAATTTTATTAAAAAGTAAAAAACCATGCAATTCAAAAGAAAACGATAAATATTGGTGGATAAATGATTATTATCTTATTGTCTATTTTCTATTGTCTACTATATTTGAGCAAACTGTGGGAAAGTGAAAAATACCTGTTCAGAGGCTGCTTTTCTTCAATCCTAGTAGCAAGTGTGCAACAAGCAATCCCAAGTAGCTGTAGATTTTTTTTGCTTTGGAAGAATCCTTCCCTTAGAAATCTATCAAGCAGGCTCACCCCCAGGAATAGCGTCTCACAATGCAGCCCGTTCAAACCCGCGTGCTGCCAAAATCCACAATGATTCAGCTAAACGGCAGTTACAAAAAACAATAGGGAAACTAGCAAACTTACATTTCGGGTAATGATAGTTTCGTAAGGATGAAGAACGTGTAATTTCTGTAAAACTCCCGAGGTAGTTCCACCATCAAGAATTTGACGGTTGAAAATGTCTAGAATGAAAGTCAACCATCAGTTTGTGGGGACTTTGATTGGGACCTGAAATGGGAGTCCTACTTGAATAGGACCCACGTGAGTGTGGCCCTCTCGTGCTTCCCTTCTAACTATAGAGAGCAACTGTCTGCTGTAAATATCCGCGAATTGTTTTACGAAGTTGCACAATTCGACGCTGAGATACTGCTATCGTGTGAAGTCACAAACCCAATTTCTAAAGTAACCGCGACATTTCCGCTCTAAACAAACCCGTGCTAAGAAAGATAATGGAACCCGCTAAATGATTGATTTCTTTGGGAAATTGACGCCCAATAATCAGTGACCGGAAGAACAAATTTTCTGCGGTCAGCACTCAGCAGCCTCTCAGCTTTGCCTGCACGTGCCCTAGAGTCCTAGACTACGGAAGGAAAAGAGCAATGCATGCCTCCTGCGAGTACTACGGCTTCACACGTGCGGCTGGCAGAGTTGCGTCAGTCGAGGTAACAGAGGAATAATAAGAGTTCTGCGTCCCAACCTCGAACTCGCCTAATTGTCTCGAATTCATAAGAGAATAACAGTCGTGGAGGAGGAAGAGAAAAAACGTAAATAAAGGCGGCGGTAAGCAATAGCATACGTAGTCCGACACACTAACTTTCTCACCTGTATAATCCAGTGCACCATGAGAAGCCGCTGATGTAGCACCATTTCTCCGTACTCTGGCAGTGCTCTGTAGTCCTCCGTGTAATCGTGCGGAGGAACGTGTCTCCTCTCCCAGCATCTGAACATCTGATAGCTCTCTTCATGCTCTTCCTCTTCCAGCCTCAGCAACTGAGTAGTTTAACAGGTGAAATAAAAAGAGCTAACATCAATAATATCCTAAACACTATAGTAAAGTCAAAAGACTGAATGCGGAAGCTTACAGTAAACTCGTCCGAACATTCTTTTGTCGGTTTCGAGAGACCGGTCAATCTCACAAACTGTTTCGAGAACTGAAGGTTCAAAGAGAAAGAAGCCGATTGGACTGATGTTTCACCGGAGATCTTACAAAGATCTGAAGAAGAGAGTGATGACAACGAGAAATCAGAAAAATAAGTGTCTGCGTCTGGACTCCTTGGAGAAAGCTCCTTCTCGAGATCTGAAGACGTCAGCTCCTCGCATGTTTCATAATCAGTTTCATCTCCGACAGTTAGTTTTTCAGAACAAGCGAGATCAGAATCGCACTCGAAGTTATCTTCTAATTTCTTCTCAATAGTAATTTCGTCGAAATTTGATTGTGTGCTTCCATCAGGTCCAGTTTGGCATACATTTTGAGCAATTTTGTTTTGGCAAGCTGATTCTAGGCAGGAACTTTCAGAAAATGCGATTATGGAAGCAGATTTCCCTTGAATTTGAGGTGATTCCGGAGCTACTTTAATTTGATTGGTGAATGCCTCAGAATAGTCCTTTGCTCTGCGGAGTCTTGAAACGTCCTCTTGACGACTTAGTTTGAGGACTTCCAGAGTACTTTTTTCATCTTCCTCGGCACTGCGAACGATTTGGCAAGGATTCTCGTTCGGCTTCAATTTTCCTTGAGAAAGCACCTTCGAATTGCCAAAATTTCCATCGTCCCTTGCAGAAACCGAATCTACGCAGGAATTTTCCGACAAGTCGACATTGCAAACTTTCTTACCTTTGTTTACAACCGATCTTGCACTTCTCCTCTTTCTGCAGTGAGATCGAGTTCTTGTCCGCAAATCATCTGCTTCCGATTCAATGTCAAGGACTCCGCCTACATCATCATTTTCTTTCTCCTGGCGTGGATTCCTCGCTCTCTTTTTCGATTTCTCAGGTCTCACCCAAATTACGCCGGAGTTACATGACGCGCTCCGTAACTGACTCGAAGTAGACGATGCGGAAAACTCCATTTTCGCTTCTCCGAACTTCTCTTCCGAGGTTCTGTCCGGAAACATGAACTGAGGAACACGTTTCAGACGAGGAATCTTCGAACGTGGCTTTCTCGATAACGAAACTTGCTCGAAATTCCGCCATTTCTTCGGATTCTTTAGTCGAAGAACCAGATTGACGTTGCTAGGCATCGCGATGATTGAATTTTGGAGTAAACTGTTTACAGACAATGAAAATTTGTGGTGGAAAGAGACGAAGCTCGGGGAGCCAGAGAGAGCAACTGCCTGAGGTCGTTCCTTTTGTCTTTTATAGATATTGCGTGGCATCCCTGTTCTACACCCCTAACGACCACGTTGCTTCGTGTGCACAGCTGTTTTGCGTTTACCCTCGAGTTGCAGTCCTTTTCATCCGACGGATGAGATTGCGAGTAAGTGGACATGACATTGGCTCACTATATAGTAATAATTTATATTCAAATCCCAACAAATTACTAAACGGATCCGTCCATGCACGAGGAAGGGCTTCCTTTTAGAATCGAGGATGTTAACGAAGACGTTTATAGGGTAAATTTTAAATATTATATTTGTTTTTGGTTAATTACATACGGTCGTGACTGATAAGTATGTCCTAGAGGGAGAGAAAGCTGGGTTCAAGTCCAATTTAGTCTTTTTAGAAATTTTGATCTATTTACTATCATGACATATTTTTTTGTATTTATAATAATACCATTATCTTAATTTTATTATTAGAATACATTCAAATAAAAATCTCAAAAATACCATGTAACATAGAAGAAATCTGTTATGTTCCTAGGGTTAAGTACATAGACCTTCCGTTCCAAACAGGCCGGTCTTTTGAGTAGTATTGGCTAGGTGCTTAACATTTGGTGTCAGAGCGGGCTCTCACGTCGCGAATTTGAATCCCCAAAAGAGTTCCCCGGTGTGGGTGCAGCGAACCCCGGACGCGGTGGCTGTAAGGGATTATGGGATCTTGACCCGGCCCTCGTCGCTAAGTGTTAAGCCGTTGTGGACGTCGGCTCGCGAAGGTGGGGTGTGATGTTATGGTCATGGGGTTAAATATCTATGCCTAACAGGCCAGTCTTTTGGGTAGTATTGGCTAAGTGCTTATATCAAAATCAATTTTATTTTCTTTTTTACCTATTTATGGCCAAAATTTTACAAAAAAAAGAAATAAATGACCCTTTTTGTCCCTCTCTTGATCAGTATTACATCTAAACTATAGAGAACCCCTTTATCTTTCCTCTATTATTTTGAGTGTAAACGATGTTAAAATTTAAGGGTATTTTGGTTATTTTACCTTCCTCTTATAGTCCTCTAGAAGTAGCAATGAGTTGATTTCCTTTTTAAGAGTACAAGGTTCAATTTTCAGATTATTCTGAATTACATTTAGTGAGTTATGGAAGTTTTAAGTGTTGAAGGGCAATTTTGTAACTTTATTAATCTTCACTTAAATGATAATTAAATAGATAGGGTGTATACTCGTCCCCCATTGAGAGAATCAATGCACTCTTCCCCTCTTTCTCTCTATTTTCTCTTATCAGTTTCCTTTATTCTTTAATTTTATCTTGTACAAGGTAGTCCGGTGATAAGATCCTGTTGTGAAGCTTCTTAGGCGTTCTCTTTCAATCTTCCTAAAGTCTACATACTCCAAAAAAGAGGAGTTCCACAATTTTTTGTTGATTGAAGGTCAAGTTCAATTTTTTGTGTCATGACTCTAAGGTTGATAATTTATACTGCTAATACTTGAATAATTCTAGGTTGTGCCTTGGGTTTTATCATAATCAAAGTCTAGAATCAAAGTCTCCAAATTTATGCTTGGTCATCTTAGTAAATGTTGACTTCACCCTTGTTCTTGGTGACTTTTGGTCTATTTTGTTAAATTGCTTTTGTTGCTCATCTTATTGGATTAGTATGATTGGATTTAAGATTTGGATGCCCTACTTGTTCCTTGTGTGGAACTTACCTTACCCGCACATGCATCATATTATGTTTGTTGGTGATTGTTTTGGTGCCAATTAATTTGGTGCATTGTGGGTAATTCCGGTGAAGTATTTACACCAGTTAAAGAATATGGAAGTTCATGTGGCAAGGATAATATTATGATTGGTACTAAAAAATTGAATGACCAAGATTACTTAAGGGGGGGTAGTCTACAATGAACTTGAAATGAAGTGAATAATTCAATTTATCTTAAACGAATTGATTCAACTTCAACTCATCCTTGGGTGTTAGTGTAGACGAGAGATTCTAGTGTTAGTGCCCCCAAATGAAAAGTATGATATAAACAAGATAATGAGTAACTTTTTATAATATACTTAAATAGAACATATACCTAAATTGATACTTAACCAAAATAAACATGGTTACTAACTTACAAGTGATTTAACGTGTAGTATTAAAATATGTTAATATCCTAATTAACGAAAAATTATATTATATCACTTAATGATTATAGTTTATAATAAATTAATACAATAATTATGTGTGACTAGAATAAATAATTAAAAAAAGAAAAAAATAACATGTAGTATTAAAATATATTATTATCCTAATTAATGAAAAAACTATATTATATTACTTAATGATAATAGTTTATTATAAATTAATACAATAATTACGTGTGACTAGAATAAATTATTAAAAATAAATATATAAAAGTAAAAAATAACATAAGAGAATATAATAAATAAATAAATAATTTTTAAATAACATTAAATATATTTTAACATTAAAAACCACTAATTTAATACAGTAATAAAAAATTAATATAATAAATAAATATATATATTATTTTATCAATAACATAATATATATATTTTTATGTATTATTAATTAATAATATATTGTCACAAAATTTAAAAACATTAGTTTAATTAATTATAGCAATGGGATAATTAAACCAAAACAATTTATCAAATATTTATTTTAAATTTTTTTAATTATGACTATTAAATCACTAATTTAATATATTAATTATAAAATTAATATATTGAACAAATAAAAATAATTATTTTATAAAAAAAATTATAGATTATTTTTTTATGACGTAGTTAGGAAAAATTAAACTTTGTCTTCCTCACAACACGCGTCGTCTTCCTCAACGGCGGGAGACTATGGCGATGGAGGCGGCAGACCAGTGGGCAATAGTGACAGAGGCAGCGCTCCAACGGCACGTTGAGAGGGAAAAGAGAGGGAGGCCAAGAAGTTCGGCCTCTCGTGCTCTACGATGGAGGTCGAGAGGGAGAGGAGGAAGGCGGACATGGGGGGTGCGGAGAGCTCTAAAATTCAATTCTGGTTCGCCGTTCCAGTCGAATCGTGAGCTTAGCTCGACACTGTTAGCGAAGCTCTACACTACGACAGAGCATTTCCATTATTTCAATTATAGAGCCAATCACACAATTCTCTCTTTTCGGCCGTATGTAGAATTGTCGGAGCGAGCAAAGCAACTGCAGAGGGTGCTACCTTTGGAGCTGGAGAGGAGAGGGAGGCCGAGATGGAGAGGAGGAAGGCCGACAGGGGGGAAGGAGAAACGCGTGTCCCACGCTTCATGCGAATGATTCGGAAAAAAAGTTTGAATCCAAATTCCACGATTTTGCCTGATAGAATGAATTGACGTGATTCACTTAAAGTGTGATTCATTCTACACTAATCCCTTAATCTAATGAACTACGTAATACGGGAGTAATTCATCTCACTTCATGTTGGACTAACCCCCCCTAAGTTGGTCAAAGTCTCATAGGATCTATCTCAAAGCTAAGAAAAACAATAGATCTCTTAGAGATGATCTATTTGTCCCCTATTATTGATGATTGGTAAACAGAAGATAGATAGGTAACTATTTTATAACTAAAAATTATGAAATCAAATTTTAGAAGTCAGATTATGAATTATGAGATTGTTAAGGAAATTTGGTCGTCTTTCGAGTTTTTGTTTGCCTAGGAAAGTATTTGTCAAGAATTTATGAATTATATGTCAACTTGTTTAGTCTGAAAAGGGTTCACAAAAAAATTACTGATTATTACAATGAGTTGCAAAGTATTGTAAAGGAGATTAATATCCACCATCCTTTCCACTAATGGGAAAAATCTTCTGAAGCAATAACGACAAATTTATATAGCAAAGTTCTTGGACAATCTAGGATTTGAGTATGATGCAATTCAAACCTAGTTGACCATAGGTTGATTCCTTTCTTGTTTTTTATGACAAAAAACACTTAATAGACCTGCCAAATTAAAAATTAAGTATTTTGTATACTTTACCTTAAAGAGACATGCATTTCATGGTCTAAAGCTTCAAAACGAATCAACCCTACTCACGAGCTCAAGCATCATGGAAAGTCAACTCATGAAGAATTGGACTATTAGAACATACATTGTATTTATACATGTTTTTAAATATCATATACATATTTTCAAACATGTTAGAGCATTTAGGATTACTCGTTCTCATGCTTTTAAAGTTAATTTAAATGAATTGACACTGGAATAATCGATCAACATCTACCAATGGTCGATTATCCAGAAATGCACATGCCAAGGTTATAAAGCAAGATCAATCAACCTAAGTCGATTGATCGATCATCCAGAACATAAACATTTCATGCTATAAACTATGATCAATCATACCACTTGGATTGATCGATTAATACTATCCAAGAAAGTTAATTTTATATTGAATGATTGATCATCCTACATGACTAATTGATTAGACAAAGTATTGCCAATCAGAGACATAAAACTTTGTCAGAGCATCATATGGTCGGTTCAACCTTCTAGTGGCATTTGCAATAAGCTCATCATTAGCCAACCAAATTGATGTAATTATTTTGTCTTATCATTTGGCTTATAATTTCAATCTGATCCTTGTTTGGAAGTACCATCGAGCATCATTTTTTGTCTAGCCAAAATCAAAGTCATCTATTTGAAATAATCATTCAAATGAATGTGGACCTTGTCATATTCTTATTATCTTTGGTTTACCAATATTTTATTTTATTTATTGATGATTTTAGTCGTCTACTTGAATGTATCTACTACCAGAGAAATTTAAAGTTTTCAATTATTTTTGAATTCATACAATGAAATATAGACTCAATTTGGCGCTTCTCTTCACATCTTTCATACTAACAAAGCGTTTGAGTTCATGAACTATAAATTTGGTTCTTTTTTTAGATGAATTATATACAATTCATCAATATTTCGGTGTATACTTCACATCGGAATGAGGTGATAGAGAGAAAGAATCGTCATTTACTTAAAATTGCATGCACTTTCTTCCAAAATCTTATTGGGGTGATATTGTCCTTATTACCCATTTTCTTATCAACAAGATGTCTTCTTCAGTGCTTGGTGTGAAAAATCCTTTCCAAATACTTAAGCTTGCTGGTGAGTTGTTTCCTCTCTATCTCCATGTATAAAAAATTTGGATGTGTTTGTTTTATGCATGTCTTTGGCCAATCTATTGACAAATTATTCCCTAGAGATAATAAGTGTGTTTTTCCTGTGTATTCACACATGTACACAACAATGTTATAAATTCTATCGTCCTTCTACCAAGAAGACGTTTGTGTCTAACAACAACACCTTCTTTTAAGATGTTCTGTACTTCTTCATTAGACAAATCATCTAATCCACCAATTTTTTATGCAAATATTATTGGTCTAAGTCATGTGAAAGATTTCTTTTAGCCTTTGCTAAGTATTACAAAACCAAAGTCAATACAAGTTTATTAGTGCAAAAAACTCCCACGACAATATCAAAAACTCTCTTTCACTACCTTCACAACACCTTATTCATTTGTGGTTCCCGAGGCAAGTGATCTTAACCACTTTATTGGTATTTGGAAAGGTATCCATACTTGTACTAGATATCATATATCTCAGTTATTCTACTTTGCTTATCTGGTTCTTTGAAAAAATTTATGTTATTCTTTCTTCAGTATAGGAAGTCTTTGATAGAGATAGAGATAAACATAATGATAGATATAAAGATAACTAGTGTTTGTATTAGAGTTAGAAGTCTTGTCATCTCCTTAGTGGAATCAGGTTATGGACACAAAGATAGAAGCCTTTTGTAACGGAGGCACATGGGTATTAGGTGATCTATCTCTTCTGCCACTGTTGTGTGAAGTAGTTGATCACTAATGGATTTGTTGACATGCATAAAGCCAAACTTGTGGCTAAAAGAAAATTTTGTGGTTTTTCTATTGTAGTAAGTAAGATTGACATCTATTTGGATTATAGTTTTAATCGCATTGAACAGGGTTGGCCTTTATTTTAGTTGGTAATAAAAAATGCATTTTTATATAGGGGTTTGAAAGAGAAGTTGAACATGAAGCAACCTCTTGGATATTTTACTCATGGTGAGATTGTAAAAGTGTTTAAGTCAAAAAAATTCTCAATTTAAAATATCAAACAAAGTCCTTGAACAAGGTTTAACAAATTCGGTAAGGTAGTTATGTCATTCAAATTTTCTGGAACCATTGTAATCAATTCTTGTTTGTCATGAAGAGGCCCTCTAGAATTGTGGTGTTGATTGTATATGCAAATGAAAAAATAATTGATGAGGTGAAAAAGTATTTTGCCAAACACGTCTAGACCCAAATGTAGGATCACTCTATTGAATTTCTAGAAAAGAGATATACTTCTCTAGCTTATTGTAATTTGAGTACAATGAACCTCTATTTATAATAAAGAAAAACAAGTAGAATCTAATTACAATTAAACTATTCTTATCCCAGTTACACCCAAAGTTAAGGTAGCCAAAAGAGGACCGAACATAAATAGAAGACTAACATAACCAAAACACATTTAACTGAGGCTCTTTAGTGAGTCCTCCTCCTGTGAGATTCCTATAAAACTCCAATATTAATTTTGGCCTTGAGAGACTTCTTATTGTGAGAGTCATGTCAGGCACTTCCTTATCTGTTCTTCAATACTCCCCCTCAAGTTAGAGTTTATAACTTCAGCTTGCAATAAAAAAAATTATTGGTCTTCAATCTTCACTGGCTAAAACTTTTGGAGTTGATGATGCATAAAATACACAACCATATAACAAAAACTTGAAAACAACATCGAAGTGGGAAATTATTGCATACCTTGAACGAGCATGCCATGGAGCAATTAATTTTGAAAAAAAAAATCTGATTAGATGAGAAATTTGGCTAAAAATTTGGGATTTTAGGAGAAAAGTAGACTCAATTCATGCCAATCAATGGAGAGATAAAAGGAGAGATTTTTGGTACAACTGACCATCACAAATTGTTTGTTACTCAAGAAACTAGACTCAAATATATTGAAATTTATATCTAATTTGACATAAAAAGATTCTTTATTGAATCTTTTATGACCTCTTGATTTTCTTTGTTCTGTAGCTTGTCCTTACCGACTTGAATGTGAATATCTCCTTAAATATAGATTAGATTGACATAAAATTTTCTCCTTCTAAAACTAGACTTATATACCTTTCATATAAGTATAATTTCTTCATAAAATATATTTTTTTTGAGATAAAGAATCTAATAGATTTTGGACTCTTTAATTTGGCCGAACTGAGTACTCTTTCATGTACAAAAGGTTGGTAAATATATACTACAATTATGTGACTAAATATATCATTTGTTATGATTGTGGTCAATCAATTTATGGAGTATCCTCATAAGATTATTCTAAAGGGCACTCAAAGAACATTCAGATATTTGAAGGGACACTACATATAGGTTTGTTGTATAAACCACTTGGCCATTTGAAGATCGGGGGATATTTAAATTCAAATTTATGCAAGGTCCAAATGGAATCAAAAATCTACTATTGGCTAGAGTTTTTTTGTTGAAAATTTGATTAGTAGGAAAAACAAGAAATAGAATGTGGTGGTCCACTCTAGGGTAGAAGTAAACTATAAAGCAACATATCTCATCAGCTTATGTGGGTTAGGTTAATTGTAGGAGTTGAGCTTCTCCACTACACAGACCATGATCATGCATAATGATAATCAAGTTGAGAAATTTTTTTTTGGCTAGTGATGTAGTATTCTATGAATGGATTAAGCATGTTAAAGTTGACTATTGTTTCATTTGCAATGGTATAATGAGTGGGGCAGTGGTCACTCCATATATTTGGTCTATTGATCATCTTATTGATATATGTTATCAAGGCCTCAAGCAAACAATAATTTGGGAGTTTTTGTACAAATAGGAGCTTCTGAATATAGACACTCCATCTAGAGGGAGAATGTTAAATTCATGTGAGAAAATTATAGTCATTTTAGCTTCCTCGGTTAGTTGTAGGAGTTGAGCTTCTCCACTACACAGACCATGGTCATGCATAATGATAATCAAGTTGAGATTTTTTTTTTGGCTAGTGATGTAGTATTCTATGAATGGATTAAGCATGTTAAGGTCGACTATTGTTTCATTTGCAGTGGTATAATGAGTGGAGTAGTGGTCACTCCATATATTTGGTCTATTGATGATCTTATTGATATATGTTATCAAGGGCTCAAGCAAACAATAATTTGGGAATTTTTTGTACAAGTAGGAGCTTCTGAATATAGACACTCCATCTAGAGGGAGAATGTTAAATTCATGTGAGAAAATTTTAGTCATTTTAGCTTCCTCGTGTAGTTCTCTAGAAATAGTAGTAAGTTGGTTGTTCTATTAGAATCATAAAGTTCAATTTTAATGTTACTTTGAATTGTATTTAGGGAGTTTTTTTTTTGGTTGGGATTTATTAAAAACAATAAGAGCTTCTAAAAGATGAGACTCTCATTCTCAGTTGTGTATGATGAGTGAGACCCATTCAACCGTAGGAATACGTCCTTCGCCTTAGATGCATGCACACTTGTTCTCTCCTCTCTCACTTTTAAGTCTTCCGCTGATTCATTTGTCACTTCAAATGGCGAGGAATATTCGCCCTGTTCACAGCGAGATGAAGACAAGTCGCTGCACAGAGAGATGAGCACTGGAGTCAAAGCGACCGCTGTTGCTTGCGTACCACGCAGGCACGCACGTCGAATTACGACCGTCTTTCTTTCCATATAAGTCTTCTTCGTCGTCTTCTCCACTTGGTAAGGGAGTCACAGGAGTAGAGCAAAGATTTTGATCAGTACTATCGTTTGCATCTAGTAGATCGATGGCTGAGGCACTCAACACAAGCCACGGGAAGGAGATGCAGTGGGAGAAGTGGGCTAAAGCCAGATCTGATTCTTGCCCTCTCCTAAGCTGTGTCGTGGAGATTATCTCTCTTCTCTGCTGCCACGTCTCCGACGCGGAACCTCAGGAGAGTTTCCGTATCGTCGGTAAAGAAGGCGTCGTAGCGGCGCAGAAGCATTTTCAGCAAGTTCAGCATATTCGCACCAGTTGATCCGAGAATATGGAACAACGGTTGGTTGAAATATTAAAGCTTGGTAGGGTACGATCAAATCAAGGTGTGGGTTTCTTGTTGATGGAGCAGAAAGCCAGAAGCTCTATGGAGGACGAATGGATCAGTTTTGTGGTAAATATTAATATGTGTCGATCGATCGTTTACTTGCATTTACCTTTAGAAAATCATCGTTGCACTGGCCAGTGTGTTTACTATATGTATTACTGAGACAATACGTTTTTTTTATTTTCTGTTCTGAGCGTTTTCTTGAATGTTTGGTTATTTTTTGTTAATATTTGTTAAAAAAAGGGTAATTTAGTAAAATTTTCTGTCTAAGGTCCTATCAAACTAATGAAGATTATTATATATTGGTCATTCGTCATTAGATGACTAACTCGATGAATACAGATTTGAATATCGCGCATATATATATATATATATATATCCTCGACAGTCGACAGGACCTTAGAGGAAGTTATCTTGAAATAACCTCAAAATCTACAGAGGAACCAAAAAAAGAGAAAAATCAATTTTCATCTTGGAGTTAGCTACCGCGAGGCACCTTAGCATATCCCTGCTATGGATCCCTCTCACGCAGAAGGTAACTCGTGTATGTCTCTCACATAAGCTATAGATTTAGTTTTATTGTTTTTATCATTCCCAGAAGTCCTCAGCTTAGGATATAAAAATGGCAGGATGACACAATTATGCTAAAGGTGGGAAATTACCCAACATTTTCTTCATAACGCCTTTGTTACTATGTATGAATGAACAGAAAAAAGGAATTCTACGTTATCCATTTGCAGATGCAGGAAAATACACTTATATTCATATAGCTGTGAGACTTGGAGCCAACATGAAGTGAACTGGCTGCTCTACATCCCTTGTGCTATTGGTCTGGGTTTGGGCTTTTACGTGTCCGAAACAGTAGTCTGAGATTGTTTTTTGGCGCACAAATACAATTTCTGACCATCACAGATCATGTTTACATCGAGTATTTTGCCAGCATCCTCTGATATTATACCAGAAGACGAGCACCCCAACTGTCGATCCGCCGACTCAATGAGCTCTTCTAACGTGTGAGGGACCCAAAGTACCACCCCTTCTTTCCTTGTGTCCTTTGGATCCCATGGATGAAACGGAAACACTGTACATTTCTTTCGATGCATTGCTTCTGTTCAAGAAGATAAATTAGTTAGAAAATTATTTGCCAAAAAAAATAGTTTAGAAATTATGCAACATGTTAAATTGCACCGAGCACTAGCCTTGCCTAATTGGATCAATGGGTCTTAGCCCATCAAATAAAGTATGAGGCTCCCCAAGTTAATCAAAAGAAAAGAATTAACATAAGGGTCGTGCCTCGGGCTTTTGGTTCAATGGTCACATGGAAGGGGTTTCTAGCGTGAGATCTTGGGTGGTCTCAGAATTGTATAATCACCGTTCAAAAAAATTTACAAAGACTAAGCATAATATACTGAGTCCTGCCCGGACTCCCACTATATACCAAGAATGGAACCAGTATCCCTGATGCATGGAACCAGAACGAAAGGCCCAAGAATCAAACCAATATCCATGATGCATTTCTGCCCAGATTTTTAGTGAAAATGTTAACAGCATCAAGCTATAAGTCATCATACCTTGGTTTTCTTGAGGACAATCAGGGATTTGATAGAGCTGGGACTTTTTGGCATCTTCAAGTAGGTTAGTCAAGATATTGCTTCCACATAGCCGACTCTCATCTAACGGGGTCCTTCCCCACCTGTGCGGCAAGAAGAAAATGAATATGAAATCTAACTATAGCATTTCCTGAATTGCAAACTAAACAGGTCTGTTCACAGCTTAATAATATAAAATGACCAGTTGAAGAATGATTCTTGGCATGAGCATTTGATTCTTTTAAATGACACAACGACAGAAGATGGAAATGGCTCCCATATAGAAAAAAAGATTCCAGTTTCAAATGTGCTAGAGTTTGTACATCTATTATGGAGAGAAGCTAATGAAGAGTTGATGGATGCAGTGGCATGTAAAATCCATCAACATGGAGCCACTGGCAATTCATTTGGAAGCTGCTTGAGGATCATACTTATTGTAATAGCATGACTCCGTCTCATCTGTATCTTGATTTTCCAATTGGGACAATAATCAAAAACAAGATAGCATTGCATAAAACCGAAGGAAACTTTTTTTTTGTATTTATTTATACCTGTCCTTTGATAATACACTTGCACCAGCTTCCACTAACATTTTGGCCATCAAATATAAACCCTCTGCAGCTGCAACATGAAGTGGTGTCCGCTGATCATAATTCTTAGAGTTTGGATTAGCTCCATAGGCTAACAGCCTCTTCAAGAAATCAGAGTCTCCCTTTGCAACAGCCTCGCAAAAACAACTTCCTGCATCCTCAATATATAAGGAAGCTCCCTGTCTTACTAGTAGGGAGGCCACTCTATCGTGTCCATGCTTGATGGCTTCAAGTAGGGGAGTGTTTCCGAACGTATCTGGTTGGTGCATTGATGATTTTGTCATTCAACATTGACATGCATAAAGTGTCACTAAATACAAAAGCTCTGATATAGTTTTACCAGGAGAATTGATTTTGACCCCAGACTGGATGAGAAAATTAACGATGTCTTCAAAACCACTTGATGCTGCAAGATGCTATTTACAACAAGTCTAATGAATCAGTACGACAGAAGAAAGAATAGAAAAGATTTGGAACAGACCGCATAAGTTACTTATTTTGTGGATTTCCAAAGCATACATTACCTTCTGAATAAAATATATGGTTACATGAGAATGTTCATCCAATGTTTTAATTGCTTATGGTTTATTCCAGTATGAATAAGTTCATCTCAAGGAAGCAACTTCAAATACAGAATGGTTTTCCTAGTGTTCTTCAAACGCCTCCAAAATGTGAATAACATTAAGAGCCAATGGCTTTATAATGATGAAAGCAACTTGATGAAACAAGAAAAGCGTAATGGTGAATGGCATTACCAAAGGTGATCGTCCATTGTAATCTGTCTTGTTGGGATCAGCCCCAGTCTGAACCAAACCCTTCAAATGATGTAAATCTCCATGATGAGCAGCACTGTTTACCCTTAAAGCAACCTCCGATTCTTGCTTTCCAATATGAAATGAGATGTCTGATTCCAGTTGTTTGAACCGATTGTTAGATTCTCTTCCCTGTCAATGAGTAAATTATTAGTCATATATGTTATTTGAGTAATCTTTTGGGCATTGTTTTGAACAAAAGATATTTTTTTATGAATCATTAATTTTTTGCAGCCACATGAGAGATTATTCATGTCCACTTGCTGTGTGCATGACTGCATCAGTGTAAAGCTTCAGATGGATTGAAGAAAGCAACCTCCTAAGATAGTCACTATTTTCAGCTCTCAAGAAATTTCTCTAACCACAAACTATTCATTTCGATGACTTACTTGTAAGAGGTTGTTTAAGACCTTTCGAGCATCAAAGAAGTATATCTCAAGAATATTTGCGAAAGACTGTTTATCAAGTCTCAGAAGTCGACAGAGTTCCATCACATGAACAGTATGAGGCTGAGGAATGTTGCATAAAATAGCAATTTCTCCAAATGAACAATTAGTTCCCAAAGGCACAGGAATTTCTTCAGAGCCATCTTCAGCAATTCCAACCTCCTCCTGTTGAGAAAAATAACCATAATCAATCACAACTTAGATTTATACAGAATAAATTGTAATAATAAGACATCTTTTTACCAGGATACCATGACAAACAAAGTAGATCTGATCCACTGCATTACCCTGCTCCAGGATCACTTCTCCAGGTAGAAAATATTCTTCATGCAATCTGATCACCTAATTAATCAGATAATACTTCAGTGATTCCTTTTTTAAAGCATCAGTAATTACCAATCGAATAAAAAAATCCCAAAAAGTCGTTACTTACTATTTGATTAATGAATTCTGGCGAGCATCCTTCAAAAAGAGGAACTTTCTCTATAAATGGCTTGTACAAATTTTGTGAAATCTGAAAGGTAAATGAAACAAAAAATGAAAAATACTTCAGACTTTATGAAAATGAATGACATGGCTGCAATTTAGAGGTGATGAGCAACCAAATAGAAAAGAAAACATTGCACTTCCATAATGTGGGTAGAGAAAAATTAGAAGAGAGAGAGAGAGAGAGAGAGAGAGTATAATTTGTAAAGTTAGAAATTCAATGTTTTATATGTTTTTGATATATTTAAGACACAAAAGTGATAACAGTGGTCAAGTGGTGGAGCTGCAACAATATCATTTCTGAAAGGTGATTACTATAATGTCTAGTTTCTCCATTGAAGTAAATCTGCTGCCACTCAATATGTTCAGCTTTCACAAGCATAGAATGCTTCTACTCATACTGAGTAGCAAATGTTAATAGCTGCATCTGATTATTTAGCAGCCTCTTATGCATATTTAGACTAACTCCACATTTTCTTTTCTTCCTCTTTTTCAGATAAATAAGCCTAACCCCAGTTTGAAGTGGAAAGTAGTTCAGAGAAAAGAAACCTTCCAGCATGAGGAAGTCATTATGATTCGTCATTACTTCACTAAGCAGGTTAAAAATAGCCTTTAAAGGTGACAGAAAAATTATGTAAAATTTGTCTTTCCTCATACTTCCCAGTGTAAGACTACACTTTTTCAATATTAATCATTCTATGGAGTATGTTTCATAACTATATTACTATTTGAATTTTATTAGTCCTTGCTCAAAATTATGATTCTTTCATTACCTTCACTAAGCTGGTTCAAAATAAGACTATAAAGGTGACAGAAAAACTATGTAAAAATTTGTCTTTCCTCATACTACCCAATGTAAGTCTACTTTCTTTTCAAATGATACTAGTCATTGTTTGGAGTATATTCAATAACTGGAATGGCACTTTTATAGATAGCATACAGACATCTCTAAGCTTTGCAAAAAACTAGACATAGCTACAACAATTAATTAGGTTTGGGGTTCATATAGAATTAATGCCAGCTGTAGTGCTTGACAGAAGAGTCAGGACCAAAAATTGCAATAAGACCCATGAGTCTTCTTGCGTCCTAGTAAATAGCCAACTAAGATTCTTGAATACCTTGAGGCATGAGTGACAAAATGTGAGGATTGAAGCCTACTTTTTTTTTCCTAGAAAACTAAATGCTCTGAAACTGAAGGCTCCACTTGCTTAATTTTCCAGAGATAAAATTCAATGTACTGCTAACCTAGTTATATCCTTACCTTTGCCCGAATTGAGATTGGAATATCCTGAAGAACAGAAGCCTCTGTATAGTTGCTCTCATATTGTAAACGCACATGCCCTTTGATCTGGTCTCTTATATCTTTTCCCAGTTTATTTCTGTTCATATATTTAATGAGATCAGTCATTTTATCCCTGAATCTTTCTGTTTTTGATCCTTTCACTATCAAGGCTGTCATGTTACCAATCAGATAAGCTCCCAGAATCATGTCAAAAGAAACAAATATCATAATGAAAATCATCTCCCTCAGGTTGACTGCATGGATATCTCCATACCCTGCCCACATGAATCAGTAAACTGAAACGTCAGTCACAAAAATTAAAAGATTATGTTTTATTGACAAGTTGTCTTTAGCAGAAATGCATTTTGATTGAAATAAAACAATTTTACTTCTTCGTATAAAAGCCCATGTAAGCTCTCAAGGATGGTTTCTTAGAATCAATATGCCTTGGGACTAAAAGATAAACCATCAGAGAAGTATTAATGCTGGATTCTTTCAGAGGTTACATTTTTGGTGGGAAGAAAAAGCAGAAAAAAACTTACCAACAGTTGCCATGGTAACTATGGCAAAATATAATGACGTAATGTAGCGCTTAAAAAGATCAATCTTTCTGAAGTTTGTATAGCTGAAGTCCCCCAGCTTCAAACTTCCTATCCAGGTGTCGGCTTCATGAGAAGCAGGTAAAGTTGTAGCCAGATAGTAAAAGATGCAGGCAGCAGTATGAGTGCAGTAGAGCTCAACAACAATAAGTTTCACTATTCGTGTAAATAAGTAATTGATCCGGATATCTTTCTCCATCTTCCTCAAAAACT
Organism: Aristolochia californica; assembly: GCF_029961685.1. Lineage (NCBI taxonomy): Eukaryota > Viridiplantae > Streptophyta > Magnoliopsida > Piperales > Aristolochiaceae > Aristolochia > Aristolochia californica. The sequence continues at coordinate 4,360,991 of NW_027181992.1, read as the reverse complement.
GTTCTACTTTTATCACTCGCGTTAAGCGAATCCACAAAAGGTATCTCACTTCTTCCTTTCTTCCAGAAGCCTGGTTTAACCATTAGCTTTTAGCCAGGATACAGGAAGAAAATTGTTTACTGAAACCAAGTATTCATGAACCATAAAAACCAGTAGAAATGGCAATTATTCTAATTGCAATGTAAGAATTAAAAAAAAAAAGCCAGACTCAGGATTCAGTTGGCAACATTTGTTAGAGAATCATAGCACAAAAGTTTGGTGGATGTACTCTCCTTCAGAAACTGCAGTAGTATTTCTCTGCCGGCTTAAAAGTATCAACAGTTTCATTTATATGATTGACTCCTAAATTTTGAAATGAACAAACACTCATAGTGAGCTCCGTTATACATGGAGTCAAATTTAACGATAAAGTCTGCCATTCAAATGTTATTCATAGTAGAAAGTCTGAACAAGTTGAAATACAACCAAATAAAGCATAAATAAATCTTGTGTAAAGAACACAAATCACTTAATAAGCCATGGGCATTTAGCAACAAGGTGGACTTTACAGTATAATAATAGTCCCATTGGCTTAGGGAGAGATGTGAGATTAATCAGTTCAACTGTATGAATTACATGTATGCAAAATGCATATAAAGATAAGGAATCTACTCAGTCTGATTTTTTTTCAGAGGACAATAAAATGTTTGAAATAAAACAACGAAATGTGCATGAAGTACAAAGTATTGAAACGTAGAAACATCAACGGCTAAGCAGGCATATGCGTGAATTAAACTTCTTGAAAGAGATGGGTGACACCTCTAATTCTATAATATACAAGAAGCAGCCACCTCAAATTATCTTTACTTGAAACGAGACGCAGAGAAAATGAAGACTGTGGTACAGGTGAGACCTTGTAAATGGCATCCCATGGAAAACACCCTAAGAGATCGAAAACGAAACTCGATTTCACGTATCTACAAAAAAAAAAAAAAAAAAAAAAAAACAGCCGTCATTAACTTGATATAAACAGCATCTAATTTTGGATTGAATAAGTAATAAAGTGAAAGAACTACTTACCGAAGGGCAATGAGGTCACGTCTGCGGACCATTCGGTAGGTATGGCTATCTCTATAAGCAACAAAGAATTGAACGGCAATGTCGATTAGAAAAGCTATCTGTCCAGCAATGTCGAGTAAGAAAAGATTTTCTGGCAGACCTCGAAAGAATCCGAACTCGAGAGGGGTGAAGAAGGAAGAATAAATAGCCCACAACACAATAAAGTTGGTCCAGGCATGATAGAACCTGAAAAGTGCGGGAAAATTGAAAGAATCATAAGAATTCAAATAACAGCGTTGTAAAATCCACACTTCACGGACGAATGGAAATCATACATGGGGCCAAGCGCTGCAAATATCCTTCCATGAGTTTCCTATGTGCGTACATATGATTAATTGACTAACAGATACGGTTTGATCGGGAGACACGCTTGTTAATTATAAGTTGCAGCCATGCTTGTAAATTCTCTTTGTAATTAGTGAATCTGTGTCGTATGACTAACAGAATTTACGCTCTCCCTGACTTGAACTATTAAATTCAGTTTCAGTCGAGATGAGACCACAGAGGTTAGGCAATTCCCGCTTTTCAATCCATTCACATCAGACACACAATCTAACAATACGCTTTAGCAGTAAGAATCGTCTCGGAATGAGTGGGTATCATCATCTGGCACACCTGATAGTCACTGGTAGACTGACAGATGATGACTTGCCATCGTCACTGCTGTTCCGAAAGTTATTTTCACAAGTCAGTACATAAAAAATAATATAAATAAAAGATTATTGGACTCATAAAAAATAATATAAATAAAAGATTATTGGACTCGATCTGAGACTAAGTACAGACGGAAATGTTCGAAGTTCATGGAGTAAAAAACAAATCATCAGCAAAATATAGGCAAAAATCAAATCATCAAATAAATACAGGAATTCAGTAATGGACGGACACGAACGAAGGAAAAGAAAAGACGTAAGGGGGGTCACTATTCCACGAAGTGGAATATGTGAAACTGAGGTCGGTAAAAACAAAAAGAACTTAGATACGCCTCCTGATTCCTACCTTGAGCCTCATGCCTCGTACCTTTTCCAGTACAAAAAATTGCAGGCGGCAAAACTCTCTCGAAATCAAAACAAATACCATCTTTCTATCAGTAGTGCTGTAGCTTATACAGTAGCAAAACTACGATATCCCTCCAGCATACTGAATAATACATGGTCCCACGATCTCAAACTCCAGCACATCATCAACGACCACTAATGAAGCACAAGGTGCGACCTCCCCTAGCACCTCTTATAACTACGGGGGGGAGGGCAAGCGTAAAGGTACGGGCAAAATTAGATTCCCCCGTCTGAGCGACATTTCTAATCCTCGAAAACTCGAGCCTTTCGAGCAGTCATACCTCCAAAAGCGATCCGTTCTGGAAATTGAATCAGTGGAGCAGAGTACATTAATAGCACCCTTTTCTCTTCCAAATCCTCCAAATGAAGATTCCTATCAGAACATGAAACTGGACTGTCGGCATGCACGAACTCCTCATTGATTTCCTGGAGTTTTTCCTTTTGCTTTTTGGGTCTTTGTCTTCTTCCTCTCAGGTTTACTGTGGTACTTACCGGATTTTCCACGAAGATCGGGTATACAGTTACCTTGGGGGAAGTTAAAAAGGAGAATAGCAGCTCGCGCGACCAATAACAGTCTAACAGACCAGATAGATCTGATAGTCCCCTGCCACCGGTTTCCTTTATTACGTAGTGTTGACATTTCTTTTGCAATCGAGCTCTGGAGTTTTTACGCGGGAATAGTGGCTCTCGTTTCGCGCTCACTCACCTTTGAAATCACGAATTAAAAAGATCGGATACATATCGCGATACCACTTTCACTTTTCCTAATCAAGAAAGCTAGCAACGTAGAGATTTCCACGTGAGTCGTGACAAGCATGTTTGCAGTTTCAAACTGCCACAAGCATGGCTGCAGTGAGTGCAAACTACTTTTACAGTCACATATTTTTCGATTTTTCCCGCAACAAGAGCGTTCTAATTTTAAACCGCTACACCAAGGCTGCAAGCTACAGGATTCATATTTACACATTTTCCGTTTCTCCCGCAACTAAATGACTAAAAATGAGATCCGCGCTTGCAGTCCACTTATAAAATCCCGAATCTACAGATACTTTAGACGGAAAAAAGACGCGTTGACGAATTTCCTGGGAAACTATAAAAGAGAAAAGAAAAAAAACAGAGAGAGAGATCTTACTTGTTTTCGGGGTAAATGACGAAGCCCTCGGAACATCCTCGGAGTCCATAAAGAAGGCGATCTCGACTGAGTTTACGGCGAGCAGGATCAAACTCACTCGCTATCACATCGAATCGACTCCCACGCGACGACCCTATTCTATCTTTCAGATCCTCCACTTCGAATTCCTCCTCCACCTCGTCTCTCTTTCGCCGAGGCGCCATCGCTGTCTCGATCTCTTGCTCGCCTAAAAGATCAGCAGCATCCATATCGTCAATCTCAAATAAAAAAAAAGAAATCGACATTAGTGTCAAACTCAATATAATCTATATCATGCTTTTTCTAACACAAAAAATGGAGAAGAACTAAAATAGCTAATTATCTAAAAAATCAAGACATCAAAGTCCTCCGAAATGGAGCCTCAGAAAAGCACGAAGCTCGATCTTTCATGAAATTAGAATTATAAGGCAAACTTTATCCGGCGAGAATCATGGGAGTTTGGGGCGTAAAATCGCTTAGAAACGGAATCAAGCCACTGCGAGGAAGGAGAGTAACGAAAAGGTACAGAAAAAAGATAGTTCTCGGGATCGTTAATTTCATCTGTTGTGAGAGCCGAAGCTCACCAAGCAAACGAGAAAAGGAGAGAAACTCACAGCAGGTATAAGGCGTAAGACTTCGGACGTCGCTCCAATTCTTCTCCTTCAGACGCCGACGTTCTGGGGGGGAGTCATACTGGTAGTATTCTGATTTCTTGAATGAAGTTGGGCTTTTATACCAGGAAAAGGGTTGCTTCTTATCGTGCACCGGAATTTTATAATGGTCTCTGTAGCGTATTTTAAAGGCTGCGCCTCACGATTCGCGCAAATCACCAACGCCGCAGAACAGAAGACAGAACACCGAAGCAGCGTAACATACACATATCAATCCGCCGGCTGAAAAGTTACCTTTTCACGGGACGGGGCCTGCCGGAAATCCGGCATTTCAACGGCCAGGATTGATTTTTTTTTTCTGGCGCAATGGGTGTCGATAATCGCGTTCATTTACTTGGGTGTGTGTCAATGTACAAATTTTATTTTGTTTCAGCCGATTGGAATCTTACTTTTAAGACTCTTAACATATGGGTCCCGTAACATTATTAACCCATCATGTCAGCTTTGTGCAAGGACGCGAAGAGAATAAGAACATCACCTCAGTGAAACCTCTGGTTCAGACTTCAGATACCACTCCATTTGTTTTCTAGGAAACTCACTAAAGAAAACCACGGCGTTTCTGGGGGGAAATTAGTAGTCTAGATTAAGGGCTACTGTGCCTTATTATAAGGAACTGATAGTGGGATTTAGGTAGATTGCGTTAAGTTAATTAAACGCACGACATAAGGCTAGAAGAGTGGCGTTTTTTCTATTACTGTTTCTTCTCCAATTAGTTAGAAGATGCAGAATTGTTGTTAATGGAGCCTCCATTTCGTTTCAGCGCAAATATTGTAGCCTTCCTTCCCCGTTTAAACTTTCCGAATCCCCTTGCATCCGAGTCAGAGACGTATAGATAAGAGAAGACTTCTCTCTTACATGGGATTCCCATCTCTGTATCGTCAAGTGATCGCCAGTGCAAAAGAAAAGCCTCCACGTCTGTATTTTGAAGGAAAAAAATAATAGTAACATAAATAGATTTAAGCTTAAGATTATGACAAGTGAGGTTATGTTGCCTGAAGAACGTACCACGTTTATGGCGTAAACGTCAATGGATGTAATATATATAGATTACTTTAGTTCCAGGGAACTTATCTCTTACGGAGTTGGCATAATCATATCGAGTAATCGGTGACGATGACGGAAGCTCCAGCCGGTTCATGTTACATGGTCTTTTCAGGCCTTAAAAGCCATCCAGGCTTGTCTAAAGTCTTAATTCCAATTAGGGCTAAGGGCACGACTGATGTCAAAATCGGATGACATTGAATATGTACTTATGTGTTCAACAACTTCTCATGTAAAGAGCATTTTCTGCTAAATATAAAAAATATATATAAGAAAACCAAGTTCACATCAAATTGCACGGAAGTCATATCATCTGCGGTTGGTAAAAGTAGACGACTATTTCTTATCGTGCATGGCTTTGTAAGCATTCATTTTCTCCATTTATGTCTTCTCCATGGCCTCCGTGCACAAAATTAAGATTGGCTCTTTACAGTTGACAAGGTGGAGTACTATCATCATGTTGATATGATTTTTGAAAACTAGTGGTGCGCCCAACAGCTCGATCAACTTGTATTCATTTTCTATTAGCTAGCAGCTTGCTTCATCTGAAGCGGGCACGACGGCATCAGCGATTGGTGGATATACAGCCCCTTCCGCAGTTGCACGTGGAGTCGTAGAAGATAGTGGAAAGAGTTTGGACACTTGGGGTTCCAGATTCTTCCCGAAATGTCTGTCCATTCGTAGGTTTTAGAATTTTTTCCCCCCGTCTCCATCGTTACAAGAAGCGAGAGGTACGAAGATTTTGTGTTCGGATTTTTTGGATTTAAAGTTCCGTGCATAAATCTGTTGTGTTGGTGAGAATAATTTCATATAGTTGTGTTAAAAAATCATTCAACCTTCAAACTAATTTATAAGCTAACATCCCAAAACAAAAGTTATTAGTGGTAGATTCAGGTTCGATGGAGTGGAGATGAGTTTCGTATTTTTTATTATGCACTTTAACAATAAAGAGTTTTCTCATGTAAAGAGTAGAGAGCCAAAATGGATTTTTTATTTTTTTTTTGTTGCCTTCATCCCCGTGCATGAGCCTCAAAGCAGGCCTGGCCTTTGTCCAAAGTCCGACCAGGTTTATTTGGGTTTTTATTGCAAATCTTCTAAGTTTTTCAGAGTGAAATTTCTACTGTTAGAAGTGGTGGAAAGGGAAGGAATGCAGATTTGTTAACATATATATCAGTAAAGGTATTAGCCCCCTCCAATTACATGGAGAGGGTGAAGGAAACTCATTTATGTAGATAAACCGAACCTATTTATACTCATTTATGCAGATTTGGTAACGGAAATACTCTATACTATTTCAAATTCTGTCATAGGCTCTTTGCTGATGAAATTGATGGACTGATGTGGAGAAAATACCAAACATAATGAAGAATTCAGCTAGTCCAAATGCCGAAGCCGAATGGTCACTTATCTGTACTTTTTGGTGGCTATATCTTAGCAGTTTAGACCTGACAAGTAGATGTCAAGAATCTGACGATGGTTAGGGAAGCTCAACTTTCTGTGATTTTTTTTTTCTTTTTTTGAAAAGGAATTTTCAGTGATTATCTCTAATAACTTGTAGTGGAATTGAGAGGAAGGTTCCACATCTAACAAGGTAAGTAATCAATAATCTCGGACGCAAGCAAGGGCTTGAAAGCTTCAAGTGTGTAATTCCTCCTAAAGATTTTATTTGAATTGGAATTTTCCAGTAGTGAGTGTAGCTCTATAAGTATGTTAGTCGTGTAGATAGCTAATTATTTGTAGGTTTGGCAAAAATTCTTTTAGTCTCTGTCTTGTTAAGTTTTTTTTTTTAAAGTTTCTCCTAAACTTTGTCAAATGGGCAGGCATTACCTTTTTTGAAATCTCTATTTACTTTCAAAGGAAAGAGGTTCATTCTTTTGTTTGTTGAAAGAAGAAAGGATCTTTCCTTCCACAAAAAGTTTAATTAAAAAAATGCAATGGGATAATTTTCTCTTTTTCTTCTTTAAAATAGTAGAAAAAAGAATTTTTTCCTTTTCTTTGAATGTTGGGTAGCGGTAGTTGCAACAGCATTGACAGTGGGTTTTTGTGAAGTCTTGGACTTTCAAGTTGGGAATATGCCTCATAACATTACCTAATGACTTTGCAATGGAATTTGCCAATTTATCATGGTACTAGAGTTAGTCCAAGTCCAGTCTCTGTTTCTGCTTTTTGCCACATCTTAAGTCTGATTGCCTGTTTGTCCTTTTGGGTCTAAATGTGAGAGAGAGATGTTAGTGGATAGAAGTCATGGACTATGTTCCCATAATTTCTGGTAGTAACTATGTTCATTTTTTGTATATTTCAATGCTTTATGTCAAATTTGTAATCCTATCATACCTGCCAGCATTATTTGGCTGCTAAGAAGTGCTTCTTTATCTAAAAAAGAAACTCTTTGTTCAAATGTAGACAACTATTTGGTCAATAAGTTTGTTTGTCTCTTTGAATTATTTATTTGGATAGACAAATACTCCGTTTTCCTAACATCATTTCCTTTTTTTTTTCTTTTTTTCTTGTGGCAGAGTTTGGTTGCTGCACGTCGTTGAACAGAAATTCTTATGCTTTTTATCTCACTTTATTGCAGGATTAGAGTGCTTACCTGGAAGAGAAATAATAAGAAATGATCTTTTGGAAGATGAAATAGTCCCTGAACAACTTACTAGGTATTGTCTCATTTTGTTAATTAATTTGAAATTATTCTCTGTGTCCTTACCCATTCATCTGCCTTTTTTGTTTTCTTTTATCATTTCCCATTACCATCTTTTCCTAGTCTTGATATCTCCAAATTCTTCAGAGAATTCTGTGTCATGTTCAGAAAAGAATAATGCTACTCACCTGTTTTTATGAGGTTATGAACAGCACGTTTAAATTCAGAAAAAGATATACTGCCCTAATTTAAAATATTTCATGGTTTCCTTTGTCATTCATAGGAGCATACAATTCTTTGGATAGGAGTCTCAGAAGAAAGTGACTGAATCTTTTGTTGTAACATGTCTCGGAGGAGTTGGGAGTCATGCTGCTTCAATGCTTTTAAGATCTGGAATTGGTTGGCTTCGTCTTGTGGATTTTGATCAGGTAGTTGTGTTGTATCTTTCACTTCTTGTAAAAATATTCCCTTTTCCAAGTTGTTAGTACTTATATTTATGAGTTTCACTGCTTTTCAATAAAAAACTTCTGAAAATGAAAAGAAAGACTATATGATCAACATTGATTTCATTTGCATGAAATGTTATGGCCAGTGGCTAATAGTTATCAGAGTCCTGAATCAATTAACTTATTGGTTTTTGGGGCGTCTCATAACTAAGATTTGCTTAGTACTCCATTCATAAAAATTATCATCAGGAGGACCAATAATTTATGAAGAATTGGTAAATCAGGTAGAAACTGAGAGAAGAAATGAAGAGAAGAAGAAAAGAAAGCCAGCAGGTTGATGTTGAAGAGGAGAAAGAAGTATGATCACTTAGTTGGCCCCTCTTCCCCTTGTATGCATCATTTTATTATCCAAGGTACAAGAATGCCCGTAACGTCTCACTTACAACCTTGTTATTCCATAAGGAGAGAAGGAAGAAGGGAGAAAAAGAAGAGAGGAGAGAGTATGATAAACGTCCAAGAGAGAAAAGAGAGAAGAATACGTGAGGGAAAAAGGAGGAAAAAATTAGGGTTTTGGACTTGTCCAAACCATCCCCCATAAGTTATTTTTATAGGTATCAAAAATATAAATATTACAAGTATACCCTTCACCCTAATAAGAGTGAATAAGAGATAGAAAACGTAAACTAATTACATCATACCTTCCAACAAACCTGTTTGTGATAAGTCATCGACTAAAGTACCCTTACTAGAGACTTCTGAATAAAAAATTTATTCTGTCCTCCTAATTACAACTTATGCCACTATTACATCTTAACTCAACAATTTATACAACAATGCTAAACAAATTTGTATCACACTATATACAATGGTCTAATCAGATATTGGATGGTTAGAGAATTCACAAAGTCATAACTTTTTTCTGTAACAGGATGGTTTTTTATGTGATAATGAACATGTTGAATGCTCTCACACTACTTGCTCAACAAACTGCTGAGCTGTCTCTCTGGCTGGAATAGGGTATCCCTGCTGCACCTTACAGTATGGGCATGTCCTCCCCTCCAAAGTAATGTTTTTTTTTTTTCTTTCTTTGTGTTTTATGCCCTCACCCATGTGTTGTTTTGCCCCTCACAATAAAATTTGAATTTTATTTCCTTCAAGAACAATGGGAAAGGTTTTAATAAGGAGAACAACAAAAGCTCCCAAGGCCTTGTCTGCACTCGCATTTTCCTTCAAGAACAATGAAATGGTGCTCTTCTTTGATTGGTGATCAGCACATATTGAATTTATAAAAAAATGGGGTTATACATTTGCCTGTTTTATGATTCTTGCCTAAAGTGGGAAGAACCGGTTGCTCTAGTTGCTTAGATTTTGAAGGAACCAGTTGCTCTTTTATCCATCGGTATGTTCTACTTTATTCTTCTTCTCTTAGCCGCAGATATGAGAGGCATAACATTGCCATTCCATTAAATGATTTGCCATTCTGCCATACTAGAACTTTGCTCCATTGTCTAACAGGTGGGATCAGGCAAACCCTGCCTCTTGTGTCAAATTTGATTCTTCTCACATTCAAAGAGGTATTATTTCCAATAATTTGAACTATCCCTTGAAATTTAACACAGAAAATTATCTCCTAGTTGCAAACGCTTCCAACTATGTTGAAACTAGTTATTAGGCTTTCTAGTTTTCTCGCAGAAAAGAGCATCCCCATCTCAAATTCTTGGGGATGATGGTAGTTGTGGTTGTGGCTTGATTTTATTTTTGCTGTATCTAAGAAGGGGGGTCTCATGAGCGCCCCTTTTTTCACAAAATCAGCCACTCCCTAGATGTCAACTCAGATCTGATCTGAATCTGTTCCAGGGACACGCAAGATCCTTCAGTGCAGGTGGCGAATCCATTTTGGAAGCCTAAACTTCGTGCCAAATTGGCAATGCAAATGCCTCCCCCTGATTTGAACGGCTGCAACCGACTTCCCTCGTAGCTTTCCGACAACACGTCTTAGCAGAGCTCAGCTGTCACCGCTCTCACTCCCCGGACTCTGATCCATATGTCTTAACTACCAAAGAATCACGTACCTAAACCTCTTTAAAAAAATAGAACAAAAATACAAAATTGGGCGTAGGTACCCTACATAGCCTTAAAGAAAGGCAGAGTATACGCATGAAAACAGCTCCAAGGGCTCCCACTCCTTACGAGGAACACCCCACGCTTCACTGGACTCACGTCCTATCGATTCCCACTGCGTCATCGGATTCTTCAACCTTAACCTTGTTTATAGTCAATTATGATTTGATTATTATTTGTTAAACAAGGCTGGCTTCTGTGCTGACACGGAGCTAATGGACGAGACTCCAACCAAACCATTTTTCTCCATCGTTTTTTCAGATAATGTACATAAAGACTTTCTTTTAGCTTTATCGGAATACTTTGAATTTGAGTTCAAGCTTAGTTTTAATCCTAAAATTAGAATTAAACTCGAGTTTAAAGATTTAATCGAGTTTGAACTCGAGTTCGAACTGGGTTTGAGTTCCAACTTATATTTAAAATAATAATAAATATAAATATATATATATTGTGATGAACTTAATAAATATAAAAGACCCAAGAGAGTTGAACTATCGATATCTTTCAGGTTTGAGGTAAATAAGAACAATTATCAACCAATTAAATTAACAAGAATAATTAAAATAAAAAGTATTTTTATAAAAAAAAAATTATGCTAATGAATCAACCAGTTAGTTAATAACCTGAGCTTAGAAAATCTCTTGTTTGAGTCGTTATACGTAACGAATCTTATTTCAAATTTGAGTTTGAGTCGTACTTAATTAAAAATTAAATTGAATCATTCTTTGTTTTTAGCGAACTTGAACTCAAATGATTTGTGAACGGGTTTTTTTCATCTTTTTAAAATATAATATAATTTAATTAATAATTTTTTAATAAGAACAGCCACCGTCCACGCGTAGAACTTATTTATTCATTTGTACGGGAAAAAGCCCCACACAATGAATAAAATTATGAAGATATCTTTAATGGGCCCAGCCTTATCCGGTCACAGTTTTTGGAGGTTAAACTAAAAAGAAAAGAAAGGAGCCGTTTGATAAGATGGATCTTGCTTTATTTAGAAGGTTAAAAATCTGCTGGCCCTTCGACGGCATGTAACGCCGACGTGGGGGCCTATCACCACTTACGTGCCTTCTGCCGCTGCAACTGTATAGTAACCCCACTTAAGCTCGGGAATCACGTGCTGGAAAAACATTAGGAAGTAGGAACCCGACGGGAACAAGACACTGGCGTCGGGTTCTATTTTCCCCCCTCCTCTTTCAGTTTTCCAATAACTCAATTCACCCACGTCACTAAGATGGTCAATGAATCTCAAAACATTCACTCTTTCCTCAGGGGGGATTAGTCAACTTTGACGCAGGAAACTTCAGCGCATTGTTCAATTCATTTTTTTACGTCATTAATGAAGCATCAGTATTTAAGTATATAAATGATTAAGATAAATCCAAAAATCATTTTTATTGTTTAATTTTAAGAATCCAGATTCCGTAATATATTGCGAATCATCCGGATGAAGTGGGGCACAGTATTTTGAACTCGTCAAATTTTCTTTTTGGTCTCTCTCCTGCACCCCTCGCTCTTTCGGTATTCTCTTTTGATTAGTCAACTTTGACACATGAAACTTCAGCACATTGCTCAATTTATCTCTTGACGTAGTTAGTGAAGCAAAGCATTTAAGTATGTAAATAACTAAAATGAATCTAAAAATTATTTTTACTATTTAATTTTGGGAATCCGGATTCCTTAGTATATTACGAATCATAGAGATGATGCAGGCACGGTATTTCGAACTCTCATCAATTTTTTTTTGTCTCTCTCCGACACCCTCGTTCTCTTAGTCTCTTCTTCTTTCGAAATTTATTTTATTTTTTACTTTTCACTTATATCTAAACAAAAAAAATCATATTTTTTTTCTATTTTTTCGCCGGTCCTCCCGAACTCTCCGCTGTTGCCTAACTTTGGAGATTTGTAACGGAAGACAATTTCACGGCCATCGGTAGTTTCATTACGCAACACCTCTGGATTCTCTTATATGAATCTTCCTAATTTGGGTTAAATCAGAACATTGATGGCTGCTATCAACAAAAATGATTTGTTCGGTAAAGTTTCACTTAATGGATAACGACTATATGACTTATCCCTGCTCAAAACGTCAGCTTCGTCTCTCTCCCTTCCGTTGGCACCTACAGCGTGGGTCATGACATGAGAGGCCGTCGATGTCTGCCGAAGTGATAGGTAGGATGCTGTTTGATTTGCACGAGTGAAGGGACCCTTTGCCTTCTTGTTTTTTTATGCCAGATTGATGAAGAAAAATAACTGTCAGATTTTATTTTTCTGAAGGTTTTAAAAAAATTTGGGTGTTTTAAGATTTTTAAGTAGCCGTGGCCCGTGAGCAAATTTGAATTTTAAAATGCCTGTGGAATAAATTAAATAGAGCCATGAAAGTATAGTGATCAGTGACTGTGATTTGTGTAAATGCGAAACTCCTCGGTAGCATCGTTCCTCCACTTGCCTCCTTATATAAGCCAGTCTTCGGCGCTTTTGGAGCTTAGGTGCCCGGAGAGATATGGCTTTGGTGAGAAATCCCAATCTGAAACTGCTACTTCCTGATACTCGCCCTCACTCAGCTCTCTTCCTCCAGCCTTCCTTCTCCTCGGCGGGCCTCGCCGATAAACCCTCCCCGGAAGTCGCCACTATTTCTGACTTGGAAACCGTTTCCACCCTTGGCCACGGCAACGGCGGTATCGTTTACAAGGTCCGCCACAAACGTACCTCCAATCTTTATGCCCTCAAGGTCGTTCAGATCCCCAGCTCCGACGTGGAGTCCGGCTGCCTCCTCCGCAGTCAGCTGACTCGCGAGATGGACATTCTTGCGCGCACCGATTCGCCTCACGTGGTCCGTTGCCACGGGATTTTCAAGAAAGATGTCGCCGGTGATGTGGCCCTTGTGTTGGAGTATATGGATTCCGGCACCCTCGAGTCCCTCGTCCAACAGAGCGGGACTTTGCCCGAAGACGTCCTCGCCAGTGTCGCCAAGCAGGTACTACAGGGGCTTAACTACCTCCATGGCCTAAAGATCGTTCACCGCGACATTAAACCCTCGAATTTGCTCGTCAATAGCAAGATGGAGGTGAAGATTTCTGATTTCGGAGTTAGCAAGATCATGGTTCGTCGCCTGGAGACATGCGCTTCCTACGTCGGCACCAACGCGTACATGAGCCCGGAAAGATTCGACCCGGAGACCAACGGCGGGAGCTACGATGCTTTCGCCGGCGATATCTGGAGCTTGGGTGTCACCTTATGGGAGCTTTATATTGGGTATTTTCCGCTCCTGCCGTCGGGGCAGAGGCCAGACTGGGCGACGCTCATGTGCGCCATTTGTTTCGGCGACATGCCTGATTTTCCGGAGAGCGCCTCCGGCGAGTTCATCGATTTCTTGAGATGCTGCTTGCGGAAGGACTCGATGAAGAGGTCCACCGTGTCGGATCTTCTTGGGCACCCTTTCGTCACCAGAGATGGACCGCGCGAGTTCCCCTGAATCCCCGTTCCTAAAGATCCAGCCGCCGGAATTTTTTAACCGTCGTCGCACATCAAAGATTAATTTGTAGATATTCTGTAGTTTCTTTGTAAGTTTACAAGATTAGATGTAAATGAAATGTCGTTTTCGACCACGTTTCATCCTCTCTTGCACAGTTTTCTGATTCTAATTGAAATTTGAGACTAATAATCAAGATTTAAACATGAATATATGATATATTTCACTTGATTATTTATCTAAGCCCGCTTATAAAGATGGACCCTAGTCTCCAAATGCAGCGAGGACTGGGCCCACTCAATGGTTACTTTGCTTAATGACATTTTGGACATTTGGCCCGTTAGTTTGGTCACGTTATCTATCTGGGTGACTTATCCAAGTCTTTTTTTTACGGATTATTTGGAGAATCTGAAATCGCACGTTTGGAGCTCCGGTGAGATTTATTTGTTCGGGTTGGAGGCTAGTGGGGATATTTTTTAGATGGAAAACCCGGCTCGAATTTGTCCTGTTACGGTTGTCGTGCAGCGACGGCCGCCCTGCGGTATTCCGCGAAAAATCGTCGGCCGTGACTTGGGTAATTTTTCGTTCTTTTTATTCTTACTTCTTGCTCGGTCCAGAAATAATCCACTCCGGCCGCCTAGGAAGTTCGAATCCACAGTATAACGGTACTGCTCAACCGACTCTCTTTATGAGGCAGCCCAATTGCCTGTAGATTATTAGATTAAGCTCATCTGGAGCTCTCCTGAGAGTGAGTGTTGCAGTTCCAGACAGTGTTCGAAAGGTACTTTTTTAACGCATCCTTGAAGAGTTATTCCATATTACGGAACGAAATTACGAATTTACGAAGCCCCGTCTATCTGCACTTTTTTTACATTCGAATTCTACCCACTAGAAACGGCAGTCTATGATTAGACGTCGCCGTCGGGCTTATTTGCTTTTGCTCGTGAGGTGCATGCATCTGTGCGTGTGTCGTCACTCGTCAATGTTGCAAGTAGGACGGAAATGGCGATAGCAGCCACGACGAAGGTGGGGTAACGATGAGTTGCAGCGATTCATTGGCGTTTTGTGGGTCGCTGCGATTGTGAGAGGTGATCGTCATTGACCTCTTGAGGTCCCGTAATTGAATCATAGTTTCCGGGAAGATTGAAATGGACAAATCCCAGCTTCACAGAAAGGGTGAAAGGTCAATGTGGAATGGAAATTGTGATGGAGTTTTCGGTTTTTCTTATTGGAATTCTTGGGGGAAGTTGAAAATACTGGAAATCATCTGAGGTTGCGTGGAGTCGAGCCAAAGTTTGTTCGAGATTATCTGAATATTTTAAATTCGATCTCGAACTCTGTTCAGCCTCGAGTTTAAAATTGGAATGAGTTCGAACCCAAAAAATTTAACCAGTTTGAATCCAATCCAGAGACAAGTATTATTTCAAGTTTGAGTTAAAACTTAAACTGAGCCTAAGTTTGTTTCCAAGCTGAGTTCGAAGTGCTTGCGACCCTGTTTCCCTACTTTTGCTGCTCGGGCATAAAGCAATTAAGCTTGAGAAGAACGAACGCTACTTTAGAGCGTTTGGTACATAAATCCGGAGACACGTATAGTAGTGGGCACCGTCTTAAAGAAGCCGGTTGATGTTTTCGCGTCGGCAGCTCACAGGCGATCTGTGCTTCCACATCACCACGAGTCATTTAGGCTGCAACTTTAAGGTTGTGTATGACGGGTTACATGTGGAACCTATTTGCCCCGTCTCTAAAAAGAAAGATTGGGTAATTGGGGATGGGCACGCCGAAAATTTATAAATTCGTAACAATGCAATAGCCAATAAAGGTCTGTCACGTAATAAAATATATGTAACTAGATCATATGGATCGTTGGTTACCAAAAATATAACATAAAACAATTTAGCACCATTGAAAATGAATATTGAAAATTTATGCATCTACCTTGGTTTCAAATGTATGTTTTAATTAAGCACCCTTGATTTGGGTGTCACTCAAAACAAATTATGCTTCAATGGAAATTTACTAAATTGAGGCACATATGTACACTTTTATAAACATGTAAAAATTAAAAAAAATTACACAAATTTCTACACCATAAAAAGTTTATACCCCTAAGAAATTTATAAAATTACCTCATTATTTCATAAAATATATGTCATTCATATCATTTTAAAGGGTATTATAGGTATAAAACCATGTGGGTTCAATTTGGGGAGACCTATCATTGACCCGAAACCCAATGGGGGGTTTTTCCCCCATTACATCCCCGACTTGCAGAGTGAAAATCTAAAACGCATCTTTGGGTTTTCAGGTCGGATCGAGTCAGGTTCCCTCTAAAACCCAGACCTGAAGCTCACCCTTAATTATGAGAATTCTATTCTAGGTGTAATTAGGACTTGATAGTTTAATTTTATTACGATTCTATGTATTTCCTCTAGTATACAGAGAGAACCAATATACTCAAATTAAACAACTCAATGAATTATTTAATTTTCTAGACATTTAATATGTTACTAGAGTAGGTTACGTGAGTTGACTCAGTCAACCCACATTGAAAATATGATCATTTTCTAATCTATTATCTCTAATAGTTTGGATGTGTTTTTTTTTTTTTCCTTATTGATGTTTTTCAATCCCAGCACTCATTCTGTCTTTGACGTTTTCACTTCTATACTACACTTTCCATACTATAAATTTTATATTGATATAAAGGAATTTGAGTATGTTTTCCAACTTAAAAAGATTTTTTATCAATTGGAGTTTTCTACAAAGATAAATGACATCTAAAACAACAAAGGTTTGACAATAGGAAATGTGACCTACAACAAAATGCTTAATTTTTTTAGGCATTTTATGTCAGAAAGAACGAGATTTTATATAGAGAATTATATCTCTAAATAAATCTATGTATGTCTAGTTTCTAACTCAACATACCATTTGTCAATCCGATATTTCTAAAGATAGATATCGATATTGGAAGACTCAGGGGTTATGTTGGAAATATGTTACTAACGAAAATCAAAATTTTAAGTTCTTTCATAAAAAACAAGTCTTTATGTTTTAGTTTTGGTTGTTTTTCCTTTAGAACATAAATTCTAGGCTTTAAAGTTTTTTTTTTTTTAATTGCATACCTCATCAATTTACAAGCATACACATCATAGTCTTTTCTTCTCTATCAAAACCTTGTTTTGCATGTACTATATAGGAGCCCTGCTTGCCAAAGTTTTTCATTTTTTTATCCTACCATTACCTTCAGTTTGTCTATGGAAGAAAATTTCTTTGAGATTCCATCTTCAATAAACATTTTTTTTTTTATAAAATTAACTTGTCTCCCACATGGAACCCTAAAACAGGGTTTGAGGTTGTTTCAAAAGAGAGATAAAGGGAGAAAAAGGCATGTTTTTCATGTTATTTTCTATTGGACTTTTTCTATTTTATTTTATTGACATTCTCTTAGGCTAATCAAGTCCTTTTATTCAACTCCTTTTACTATCCTTACGTGCTCTTGAGCTTCCCCAAAACATTATTTTTTGGGGTTTAACTGTGTTAAATCTTTTGCTCCCACTTAATCTTACTTCATTCTTTTAAGAAGATTTCAAAAGATATGGTAGAAATTTGGTCTTCTAATTTGTTTTATCATTTTTTGTGTGTCAAGACTAATCATTCTCATTAACCTATGGATTTGATGAACACTTCCTTTTTTGGAAGTATGAGTATTGCATTGTCGACTACTTTGGTTTGAAGTATAGGTGTTGGTATCTTTGTGTTCCTCTAGTATTTCTTTAATTTATTATTTTTATCACTTCAAAGCATTGCATATAAATCCACCACCTGCAAAGTATAAGAGTATACCCAGCATCCAACATGAGTAAAATCTTTTTATACATCCAAGTAGTCTTATTTTTAGCTACATTTAAAAAGCCAGTAGTCTATTTTTCATGCCTACAATTACACTCTTTTTTCATTTGTAATTGAATAGAGTATTTTTTAGATTATGATCATTTTAACTGGTGTATGAAGTTTTATCGTACTATTAGGAGTGATTTTCTTCTTTCATATTTATTTTATCCAAATGGGTCCATATGTTCATCCACATCTGGAGGGGGACAAGTAGAAAAAAAACACAAAAGAATATGTATTTTATTTTATGTGACAAATTTTTTTGCATCTGTAATAAACTTTTTCTGCTAAATAAGATTGAAGACTAAAAATATTTTTCCTTGCAAATTGAAGTTACAAACTCCAATTTGAGGGGGAGTATTGAAAAATAAATATGGAAGAGTCTTACATGACTCTCATATAGATGCATCTCAAAGGAAGGAGCTATAGCCAAGGAGGAAGTTTAATATTTTCAAATTTATACTTTGTTAAAAGATGTTTAATTATTCTAAGATTTATCTTTAAGTAGTTGTTTACTTTGATTATGATTAAAAAATCTATTATGGGTGTAATTAGGCCTTGGATAGTTTAATTTCATTATGATTCTATGTCTATCATTCTATTATAAATAAATGCACAATATAATCAAATTAAACAAGTCAATTAATTATCTCTTTAAAAAAAATCTAAAATAGACAAGCTTGGGGAAGTAGGTGAGGGAGTGATTAAAAAGAAAGGAAGAGTCGAGACGAGAAAAGGATGGTTTTCTCATCCTCTCTTAACACTTGTGAGAGGAGAACAAGCCCCTCTACATGGCAGTCTCTAATGCCAATCCCTAAACCTTAGACCCTATGACAAAAGGAGAGGATAATGGGGAGCCTTGCTCCCTTTTTCTTCCATGTCGATAGGGGATATATACATATATATATATATTAATTTTAAAATAAAACATATTATGATAATACATTTTCTTGTTATTATGGACAAGAATATAAATTTTTATGTAGATTTTCATTATATTTAACTATTTTAAAAAATAATCTCCTAGGATCATATTTATAAATGACCGTTATATTTTGAAAGGAGGAAAAATGATCACTTTCTCATCGTAGAAATTGCAGAGGTTGCCGTTGGGAGATCGAGAATAATTTTCTTATGTAAGTTTTTATTTTTACATATCAATTAAATTGACTTTTAACAACAAGATAACAAAATTTTATCTGATTAAATTTATATATATTTTTTAAATAAAAGACCCCTAGAGTCAAGTTTGAAGCAAGAACATATATTCTTATCCCTGGACCATAACAATATATGAGTTCTTCCCTTAACCATCCTTACCCTATGAGTTAGGGAGAAAACTCCATCCTTAAAAGGTTAAATGGGGTCAAGTCGAGTTCTTGCTTTGACCCAACTTATACCTACCTCTTTGGTGGTACCACTTCCTCTCATGGAGGATACTGATTATGCTCAAGTTATGTATTCGTCTAGTTTTGTTCATCAATAATGATTGTTTACTGTACCGTTTAACGGCATCAAGTTAATTGCTCATTTGGTAACGACTATTGATTTGTAAAGGTCCAATGACGTAAAATTGTTCATGAGCTTAATAGGTTTGAACAGATGGAGGGCAAACGATTCCCATGGGTCTGTGCTCTGTACCGTAGACTGTAATACCCAATCAGACTAATACACCCTACTCGGTTCAAGGTTTCGGACTTCGGCCTATCAGGCTCTCAGCTAGCTCATTCCAGCGCTGCCATGGCCGCGAAACTTTTCTTCTTCTCCGTCGTCGTCGCCTTATCAGTTAGTGTTTGCTTCTCTATCGGCGGTGAGCTTCTTTTAGACCAGCTTTTTTCTTTTCCTATTCCTGTTTATGCGGGTTCACCTCAAACCTCTTGTATTTGGGTCTTCGTGGTTCGATTGACTTAATCGAACCACTCTTGTTAACATAATATTGGAAGTCACTTGTTTTAGTTTTTGTACTTGAGAGTGATATCATTATAGTCCTCTTCATTGAAGTTTAAACTTGGAAGAGCTGCTCGTCTTTTTTGTGAACTCTAATGCCTTTGTCCATATTGGAGCGCCGGTGTCTACATATGCTTCTATCTACATAATTTTCATTGTGGACATTGAGAAGATTTCAGGAAGAGGAAAACACCCCTTGTCTGTAATTTAGAAAACTTTGATCTGCAGTTAGATTTTCTATATTAGTTCTGCTTAAGGGCTTGTGTTGGTACAGTGGTTTTATCTGCTATACTTGGCTTTAGAGTAGGGTAAAGATAGTCTTAGTAAGACAAAAACAGAGCAGCTGTTACATGCGTTTTTGCTGTTTTCCGATGCATATTGGCATCCTATAAACAGAATAAGACATATAATGCACAATGGCAGTGCTTCTAACAATTCCACTTCCTGCCTCGCCCCTCTCATCAAAAAGGAAATTCTATAAAAGGCAAAACTGTTAATTAATTGTTTATTTTTGCTATATAAAAGCTTATGTGGTGGTTGTTAAAAGTTAAATCTTACAACTAAACATTTATTTGTTCAAGTATAATGCCGTCAGTCAGGAAAAAGTAATTCGATTGTGTACTTAAATGGTCTCTAAGAGTGCTGTGCAAGTGAAAGTTGTGCTTTATATTACTGAAAGTACATTGCAGCATGCTACTTTATTTCAACTGCACATAGGAGTTAAAGGAGGAGGATATGCAGCCCTTGTTGTTTCTTTGGACTTCTTTTGAGGATGCTGATGGTTAATCAACAAATTCAGGAAATACAGATTCTCTAGAGTCGGTCCCAGACCTTGAGAAGGCTATGTACTTGGTTGTTGATGGATATCCTTGTGTGAGGCTATTGAATCTTTCTGGTGCAATTGGTTGTGCAAGTAAATCTTCCTTTTTGCCTATTTATTTATCTGTTCTTTTCACTCACAATCCTTTATATATGATACACATATTTCAGTCAATTGAGCTAAATCAAGCAATTTATCATGGCAGATGTTTGCTGTAAATTTGCTTATGATCTAATCGTGACTGATTCCTGCAGATCCTGGCCGTAGTAAGGTTGTAGCTCCCCTTGTAAGACTAAAAACTTCAGAGGACAAATTGGATCGTCTATCTGCTGTTATGGTGTCTTTAGATACAATGAAAGATTTCTTGGCCAGGTATGACAGTTTGCTGTATATCTTTACACTTCCATTTATTCCTTTTTTTTTCTCTAATTTTTTTTTTTTTTGGGTTTAAAACACTTATCATATGAATTTGTTGAAGTATTTTGTTTATTCCAAGACCACTGAGAAAAAGCCATGTGGTAATTGGCTTGGAAAATAGCCATTAAAAAAGAACTAAAGAAAATGTGACTTAGATGTTTTCTTGAAATAGTGAACTGCAGATTAGGGTTACATCCTGGATAGAGTTTTATACTGCATACTCTCAAGGTAGATGACACGGAGGATGGAACTCATAGAGTTGTTAATAGACCTTTGATGTGGAGGAGTGCTGTGAGACCTTGTGACTTAGGATGCAACTAATGCCAAAAAAAGGTGAAGACATTTTTTTTCCACAAAACAGCAGCCACCGTTTGTTCAGGGTGATCTTGGGTGTAAAGAAGCAATGATTTGAAAAGATGAGGGTGACAGATTATACATGAGGTGGTTTTTGGCTCTGACAACACCTTGGTTTGGGGCTGCTATCTTTTGCCATTATGCATTTTTTATACTTAGTAATCTTTGGTCTTTATGTGTCACTTCCCATTATATCTTCATCTTCTTTCCACCTTTGCAGGTCTCCCTCTAATAGTAGCTTCTCGAACTGTTGTATACTTAGAGAACAGTAACAATGAAGAATTCATTTAGAAAGGCCTGTAAGGGCCAAAAAAGTACAAGGAAGACAACAGGGAAAGACAAGGTGTAGCTAAACTACCAAAACACACAATACAAGGGCAACAAGACAATTAAACAGATAGCATCATAGAGGGAGACAGTTGTCAAAATGGAGCTGCTGGCGAGTAACTCCCTCCCTAGCGAAACTATCTGCTACTATTGGCACCCTGAGAACATGGTAGCAGCTGGAAGATTTGGATCTGGCAATGTCAACAATCTCATCAAAGTACTCCAAGAATGCTCCAAAAGGAGGGACTTCTTCCCAGAGGCCCAAAAAATGACCACCTGCTTGTCAATATATTCTGAAATCAATAATAGACAGCGAGGTTTTGGTAAAATTCCTGCGCAGTTTTCTTCCCCGTTCTCTTATATAGTCCCTTAAGTGATAAGCCAAAGAAAGTTACAATAATGCTCCTCCCCATTTAAACTATTATATATATACGATAACATCCCCTCTGTCGAGTCATGGCTTTGGTGAAGACATCGGCCACTTGGAGATCCGAAAAAATATAAGGAAGAGATATCACGCGACTCTCCAAGGTATCTTGGATAGAATGACAATCAACCTCAATGTGTTTGGTGCGTTCATGGAAAACGGGATTGGTGGCAATCTAAATAGCACTAGTGTTATCAGCATAAAAAGGGGTTGAAGTAGTCTGGGGAAACTCAAGTTTCTCAAGAAGACCACGTAGCCATACAATCTTAGAACAAGTAGTAGACATGGCACGATACTCGGCCTAAATATAGGATTTAGAAACACGATATTGTTTCTTACATTTCCAAGAAATTAAGGCATCACCTAAAAACATACACCAACCCATAGTAGATTGATGTGTATCCGGACACCCAGCCCAATCAGCATCACTATAGGCAACAAGTTGAAGAGATGAGCCTGTAGGAAAGAATAACCCACGAGTAGGAAAACCTCGAAGATAGCGGATGATGCGTCGAACTGCAACAATATGGAGATGCCGAGGAGAGGACATAAACTGACTGACCTGATGAACGGCATAGGAGATATCAAGGCGAGTAGTGATGAGACTGCCAACCAGGCGCCTATAGAGAGTAGGGTCATCTAGAAGGTCCCCTTCATCTTTCTTGTATTTGACATTTACCTCCATAGGAGTATCAACAGAAGAAGTATCCTCCAAACCAGCCAAGGTATTAATATCTTGAATATACTTATGCTGGTTTAAGAAAATACCATTGGCCTGATGATGTACTTCCAGCCCTAAGAAGTATGTGAGCTGGCCAAGATCTTTCATATGGACAGTGACATGCAACAACTGTTGAACCTTAGTAATCAAACCACAGTCAGTGCCAGTAATGATAATATCATCCACATAAACCAAGAGAAGGACTATACCCAATGCAGATTTGTGGAAGAAGAGAGAAGAATCATACTGACTTTGTGTAAAACTGAAGGTAAGAAGTGTACTGCGAAATCCTAGCCCAGGGAGCTTGCTTGAGCCCATACAGAGAACGCCTTAGCTTACAGACATCATGAGGTGAAGAAGTAGTCATACCAGAGGGAAACTTCATGTAGATCTCTTCTTGAAGATCACCATGAAGAAAGGCGTTCTTCACATCCATCTGATGCAGTTGCCACGACTGGGAAGCACCAATAGCTAAGATGGTTCAAACCGTGGTTATTTTGGCAACAAGAGCAAATTTATTCTCATAATCAATCCCATATTCCTGTTTGTTGCCCAGAGCTACTAGGCGAGCTTTGTACCGATCCAAAGAGCCATCAAAGTGAATCTTTACAGAGAAAACCCATTTACTCTTAATAGGCTTGATTGTAGGGGGACATGGAACAATATCCCAAGTGCGATTCTCCTCAAGTGCTTGAAGTTTTGTTTGCATTGCATTTTGCCAACACTCATGTTCCATGACTTGTTTGTAGTAAGAGGGAATGAAAATAGAGGATAAAGTAGCTACATGAGAGACAGTGGAGGAGAAACCATATAAATTAGGGGGTCGAGAAGGACGAGTAGACTGGCGAAGAGTGGTGGAAGCAAGAGCAGGAGTAGGAGCAGGCGCCAGGTCAAGATTGTGGGGGGGCACAAAGGAAGTGGAACCAGACTCATGTCAACTACATATTCCATACACAAAACCAGGTTTGAACCTTTCCACAATTGTCAGGGAATTATAAAAGCTAGGCAAAAGAGATAAAGATGCGGATGACAACTCAATCTGAGATGGAAAGAAATATTGATTTTCAAAGAAAATCACATTCCTAGAAACACGTATACGACGAACATGTGGATCATAACAAATATAACCAAGAAAAACACACTTAACAGATTGAGCTGTAAGTTTATGTCGTTCATGAGAAGGGAGATGGACAAAACAAACACAACCAAATGTTCAAAGATCAGAATATGAAGGAGAATAGTCAAACAACTTAAACAAGGGAGAAACATGATGTAACGTAGGAGAGGGTAAACGATTGATCAAATGAACCGAAGTAGAAAGTGCTTCACACCAAAAACGAGGAAGAACAGATGATTCAAGTAAATGGGTTCTTACCACATCTAGAAGGTGACCATTTTTTCTCTCAGCAACACCATTTTGTTGTGGTGTCGAAGGACAAGAATATTGAGAGATGATCCCTCTGCTTTGAAAAAAGTCCTGAAACTCATTAGACATGTATTCGCCGCCAAAATCAGAGCACAAGACCTTGATGTTGGCAAAGAATGGAGTCTCAAGAAGGGCAAGAAAGTGCTTAAAAACTAAAAAAACTTCGGCCTTAGCCTGTAGGAAGTAAACCCAGTAAAGCGACTAAAGTCATCAATAAAAGTAACAAAGTACTTGTAATGCACATGAAAAACAACAGGTGTAATCCCCCAAACATCACTATGAAAAATACCGAAACATTGTAAGGCATGAGATGCATGATGAGGGAAGGTAGAACTTTACTTTTGCCAAGTTTGCATGATGGACATTCAAAGAAAAGATCAAGAGAAGAACATGTGTTATGTCCTAATAAACCAGAATTAAATAACGTACGAAGTATATCAGAGTTTGGGTGGCTTAGACGTTTATGTCACATCTTAGTTCTAGAACCAACAACATTGCATGCAAAAAAAAGTAAAAGAAAACTAGGAATAAAGGTGGAAGGAAAAATGTGAAGAAGAAAGAGTCGTCCCACTTTAGGCCAAGTCACGATCATCATCCTTGACTCTTGATCCTGCACGACACAACCGGAACGAGAGAAATGGACATTACAATTATTATCAACCAATTGACCAACAAAAATAAGATTTGTGGAGATGTCAGGAGACACAAAAATATCAGTTAAGGAAGAGGAACGATGACCAACAACACTAATAGACAGAGAATTGCCATCAATGGTGATAATTTTCAGTTTTTCATCATAATTTCTGACATTGGAAAGAGAAACAATAGTATTGTTCATATGGTTAGAGACTTCGGAGTCAAAATACCATGACTTAGAAGAAACTTTATGATTACCTGAGAGCCCAAAAGCAGAAAAAACAGAAATGATCATCTATTGTACCATTTCAGGAGTGAGTATGTTCGGGTTTGCTAATGTTGTAGGGGCAGGAATAGGAACAACCGGCTAGGCAGTAGGCAATGCAGTAGAACTAGAGGCACCAACGGAGGCATGATAAGCAATACCCTATTTCTTTTCAGGTCGAATGAGACAAACAAAGATGATATGATCCTGTTTCTTGCAGTAGTTACAAACCTTCTTAGGGCAATCCCGAGCAATATGACCAAAAGCTTTACAACTAAAGCACTGGACAACACGCATGTCTCAACCCTTATTCCTCCCCTGTGCTGCATAAGCCACAGTAATAGGGACACTAACATTAGCCCGATGTTCAATGCCAGCCTGAGTTACTATACGCTGCTCCTCACGAAGAAGTTCACTGAAACAAGCATCTAGAGATGGTACAGGATGACGATTCCTCAGATTAGAACATGCAATTTCAAAATTGGAACAGAGCTTCATAAAAAATTGATCTCTTTTGCTAGTTTCATGCATTGCTTGAACAACAGAGAGAGCTGCAACGGGAACATTAACATAAACAATGCTTGAATAGTCAGCCCAAAGATTTTGAAAACTAGAAAAATATTCCTCAATGGAAAGACTTCCCTGTGTGAAATTAGCCATCTCATACTCCAATTGAAAATGCCAAGCCGTGTTGTCTTGATGGTAAACCTTGTTGAGGTAATTCCACATGTCAACGACATTTTTATAAGGCCTCAGATTGAGAACAAAGTGAGGTTCAACCAAGCCAAGGATCCAGGTTATGACCCTAGCATCCTTGACTTTCCATTTGGACAAAGCCTCGGCCTCTCGAGGTGCGGGATCATTCCCATCTATACGACTCCATAACTCTTTTCCCATAACAAATAAACGAAACTGAAATTCCCAGGCAGTGTAATTTTAACCCGCGAAACGAATAGGGAACGAGTCTAACTTATCAGATGACATGATAAAATTCAGATGACACCGAAACCTCTCTGGACAGAAACCCATGCCGAAATCCACAATAATCCACAAGGAAGTCACGTCGATGACACCGAAAGCCACAAAGAACTCCACACTTCAACCAGACAGAGCCAAGAACGTGCATGGAAAGCACCGAAAGGGCTCCAATCCCATAACCTAGATGACGCCGAAGAAGAACCTTGCTCTGGTTTCGAAATCCACTCCAGACAGCACCGAAAATGTCGAAGGAGTACTTAGATGGCGCCGATGATCTCTGAACTCAACTCAGATGGCACTGATAATGCAAGAGAGGTAAAAAAATTCAAAACTATGAACCTCGCTCTGATACCATGTCAATATATTCTGAAATCAATAATACACAGCGAGGTTTTGGTAAAATTCCTGCACAGTTTTCTTCCCCGTTCTCTTATATAGTTCCTTAAGTGATAAGCCAAAGAAAGTTACAATAAATCCCCTCCCCACTTAAACTATTATATATATACGATAACACTGTTGTCTCCCTCAACCTCTCGAGGGCTAGAAAATTGCTGAACATAGAGTTCCTTGTACTGTTATAATGTATATATCTTTAGATATATTGATGTATAGAAAATAGTGCACTGACAAGTAGAGCTTATTATCATTGGTGGAAGAACTGGTAAGAAGCAGAAAAATGGAAAACAATGGATGGAACTACACAACAAAGACTTGAAGAAGGCTAATGGAGCAATGAGGGTAGCACATGATATATTGTGAAGGAGGTTGATCTCAACCTAGTGGGAAGAAGGATTTGATGGTGAATTTTGTAAACATACCTTTACCCTTTGTAACTCTAGATGGTTACTGCCCCAATTGTATTGTTTTCAATTTCTTTTTTGTGAATGCTGTTACCGTATACAATTTGATATGTATTTAGGAATTATAATAGTTAAGTGGGGAGGGGTATTATTGCAAATATCTGTGGCTTATCATTTAAGGGATTGTATAAGAGAAAGGGAAGGAAACAGGGGCACGGGATTTTTGACCAAAAAAACTCTCTCGAAGCATTATCGATTTCGAAATATTTTGACATGGTCTTAGACCAAGGTTCATAGTTGATTTTTTTTACCTTTCGTGCATTATTGGCGCCATCTAAGTCCTCCTTTGCCATCTGGGTTATCTTCCCCCTCTTTCTCAGTTCGTCAGTTCTCGGTTTGTCTTTCCTCTTTGCATCTCCTCTGCAGTGAATTTCAGAGGTTCTTGCGGCGTCATCTGGGTTTGGCAGTGGATTTCGGAGGTTCTCTGCGGAGGTCCTCATTCGGCGTCACCTGGGTTTTTGGATAGGAGCCCTTTCTGTGCATCTTTCTGTGTTTTTTGTGCACGTTCTTGGCTCTATATGAGTTGCAGTGTGGATTATTGTGGATCTCGGCATGGGTTTCTGTCCAAAGAAGTTTCGGTGTCATCTGAATTTTATCATGTAATCTGATCGGTTAGACTCGTTCCCTATTCATTTCACTGGTAAAAATTATACTACCTAGGAATTTCAGTTTCGTTTATTTGTTATTGGAAAAGCGTTATGGGGTCATATAGATGGGAGTGATCTCCCACCTCGAGAGACCAAGGCTTTGTCCAAGTGAAAAATCAAGGATGCTAGAGTCATGACCTGGATCCTTGGCTCCATTGAGCCTTACTTTGTTCTCAATTTGCGGCCTTATAAAAATGCCACTGACATGTGGAATTACCTTAACAAGGTTTACCATCAAGACAACACGGCTCGATGTTTTCAATTGGAGTATGAGATGGCTAATTTCACACAGGGAAGTCTCTCTATTGAGGAATATTTCTCTGGTTTTAAAAAATTTTGGGCTGACTATGCAGACCTTGTTTATGCTAATGTTCCCGTTACAGTTCTCTCTACTGTTCAAACAGTGCATGAAACAAGCATGAGAGATCAACTCTTGATGAAGTTCTGTTCCGATTTGAAATTGCATGTTCTAATCTGATGAATCATCATCCTGTGCCATCTCTAGATGTTTGTTTCAGTGAACTTCTACGTGAGGAGCAGTGTATCGTAACTCAGGCTGGCATGGAACATCGGGCTAATGTTAGTGCCCCTGTTACTGTGGCTTATGCAGCACAGGGGAGGAGTAAGGGTAGAGACATGTGTTGTTCAGTGCTTTAGTTATAAAGCCTTTGTCATATTGCTAGAGATTGCCCTAAGAAGTTTTGTAACTACTGCAAGAAATAGGTTCATATCATCTCTGCCTGTCTCATTCGACTTGTAAGGAAGCAGAGTACTGCTTATCATGCCTCCGTTAGTGCCTCTTGTTTTGCTGCCTCGCCGGTTGTTCCTATTCTTGCCCCTACAGCCTTAACAAACCCAAACATACTCCTGAAATGGTACAACAGATGATCATTTTGGCTTTTTCTTTTGGGCTCTCAGGTAATCATAAAGTTTCTTCTAAGCCATGGTATTTTGACTCTGGAGCCTCCAACCATATGACCAATACTATTGTTTATCTTTCCAATGTCAGAAATTATGATGAAAATCTGAAAATTAACATCGCTGATGGCAGACAGTTCTCTGCCTATCAATGCTGTTGGTGATCTTTCCTCTTCCTTAACTTATGTTTTTGTGTCTCCTAACCTCTCCATAAATTTTATTTCTGTTGGTCAATTGGTTGATAATAATTGTAATGTCCATTTCTCTCGTTCTGGTTGTGTCGTGCCGGATCAAGATGATCGCGAAGGGCCTAAAGTGGGACGACTCTTTCCTCTTTACGTGTTTCCTTCCCCCATTATTCCTAGTTTTCCTTTACTTTCCTTTGCATGTAATGTTGTTGGTTCTGGAACTAAGATGTGGCATAGACGTCTAGGCCACCCAAACTCTAATGTACTTCATAAGTTGGTTCATTCTGGTTTATTGGGACATAAAACATGTTCTTCTCTTTATCTTTCTTTTGAATGTCCATCATGCAAACTTAAAGTTTTACCTTGTCTTTATCATGCATCTCATGCCTTACAGTATTTCAATATTATTCATACTGATGTTTGGGGGATTGCACCTGTTGTTTCTCATGCACATTACAAGTACTTTGTTACTTTTATTGATGACTGGAGTCGCTTTACTTGGGTTTATTTCCTACGGGTTAAGGCCAAAGTTTTTTTAGTATTTAAGCGTTTTCTTGCGCTTCTTGAGACTTAATTCTCTGCCAGCATCAAGGTCTTGCGCTCTGATTCTGGTGGCGAATACATGTCTAATGAGTTTTAGGACTTTCTTCAAAGCAAAGGGATCGTCGCTCAGCGTTCTTATCCTTCAACACCGCAACAAAATGGTGTTGCTGAGCGGAAAAATTGTCACCTTCTTGATGTGGTAAGAACCTTTTACTTGAATCATTTGTTCCTCCTCGTTTTTGGTGTGAAGCTCTTTCTACTTTGGTTCATTTGATCAATCGCCTACCCTCTTCTATGTTACATCTTGTTTATCCCTTTTTTAAGTTGTTTGGTCATTCTCCTTCATATTTTGATCTTCGAACATTTGGTTGTGTTTGTTTTATACATCTGCTCATGAACGACATAAACTTACTGCTCAATCTGTTAAGTGTGCTTGCTTTTCTTGGTTATGCTATACCTCAAAAGGGTTATGTTTGTTATGATCCACATGTTCGTCGTATACGTGTTTTTAGGAATGTGGTTTTCTGTGAAAATCAATATTTCTTTCCATCTCATGTTGAGTTGCCATTTGTATCTTTATCTCTTTTGCCTAGCTTTTATGATTCCCCGACAATTGTGGCAAGGTTCAAACCTGGTTTTGTGTATGAAAGACGTAGTTGACATGAGTCTGGTTCCACTTCCTCTGTGCCCCTTCACGATCTTGACCTGGCGCCTGCTCCTACTCCTGCTCCTGCTTCCACCACTCTTCGCCGGTCTACTCGCTCTTCTCAACCCCCTAATTTGTATAATTTCTCCTCCACTGTTTCTGTTGTGGCTACTCTATCCTCTATTTTCATTCCCTCTTGCTACAAACAGGCCATGGAACATGAGTGTTGACAAAATGCAATGCAAGCAAAATTTCAAGCACTTGAGGAGAATCACACTTGGGATATTGTTACTTGTCCCCCTACAATCAAGCCTATTGGGAGTAAATGGGTTTTCTCTATAAAGCTTCGCTCTGATGGCTCTTTGGATCGGTACACAGCTCGCCTAGTAGCTCTGGGCAACAAACAAAAATATGGGATTGATTATGAGGATACATTTGCTCCTATTGCCAAAATGACCACTGTTCGAACTATCTTAGCTATCACCTATTCCCAGTCGTGGCAACTACATCAGATGGATGTGAAGAACGCCTTTCTTCATGGTGATCTTAAAGAAGAGATCTACATGAAGCTTCCCTCTGGTATGACTACTTCCTCTGTTCATGATGTCTATAAGCTAAGGCGTTCTCTGTATGGGCTCAAGCAAACTCCCCGGGCGTGGTTTGAGAAGTTTCGCAGCATACTTCTTACCTTCAGCTTTAAGTCTGTATGATTCTTCTCTCTTCTTCCACAAGTCTGCATCGAGTATAGTCCTTTTCTTGGTTTATGTGGATGATATTATCGTTACTGGCATTGACTGTGGTTTGATTACTAAGGTTCAACAACTGTTGCACGCCACTTTCCATATGAAAGATTTTGGCTAGCTCGCATATTTCTTAGGATTGGAAGTACATCATTGGGCCAATGGTATTTTCTTAAACCAACATAAGTATATTCAAGATATTATTACCTTGCCTAGGGTGGAGGATGCCTATTCTATTGATACTCCTATGGAGGTAAATGTTAAATACAAGAAAGATGAAGGGGGCCTTCTAGATGACCCTACTCTCTATAGGGGCCTGGTTGGGAGTCTCATCTACTTGACCACTACTCGCTCCGATATCTCTTATGTTGTTCATCAGGTCAGTCAGTTTATGTCCTCTCCTCGGCATCTCCACATTGCTGCAGTTCGACGCAGCATCCACTATCTTCGAGGTTCTCCTACTTGTGGGTTATTCTTTCATACAAACTCATCTCTTCAACTTGTTGCTTATAGTGATGCTGATTGGGTCGGGTGTCTGGATACCCGTCGATCTACTATAGGTTGGCGTATGTTTTTAGGTGATGCCTTAATTTCTTGGAGATGTAAGAAACAAGATCGTGTTTCTAAATCCTCTACTGAGGCCGAGTATCGTGCCATGTCTACTGCTTGTTCTGAGATTGTATGGCTACGCGGTCTTTTTGAGGAGCTGGAGTTCCCTCAGACTACTTCTACCCCTCTTCATGTTGATAATACTAGTGCTTTTCAGATTGCCACCAATCCCGTTTTCCATGAACACACCAAGCATATTGAGGTTGATTGTCATTCTATCCGAGATACCTTGGAGAGTCGGGTGATCTCTTATTTACATTTCTTCGGATCTCTAAGTGGCTAATGTCTTCACCAAAGCAATGACTCGACAGCGGCATCAATTTTTGGTTGGCAAATTGTTGCTGGTTGACTTACCAACATCAATTTGAGGGGGGATGTTATCGTATACAATTTGATATGTATTTAGGAATTATAATAGTTTAAGTGGGGAGGGGCATTATTGTAAATTTCTGTGACTTATCACTTAAGGGACTGTATAAGAAAAAGGGAAGGAAACAGGGGCACAGGATTTTTGACCAAAAAAACTCTCTCGAAGCATTATTGATTTCAAAATATTTTGACAAAGGCTTCTTGTATTTGTAAAGCCAAGCAATGCTTTTAAGGAAGACTTCTTTAAGGAAGGTGGTGCAAATTACAAAAACACTGTTGATTGCAATATCTGAAGACTTTTGAATTGCCTTGAATTAGCCTGTTCTATGTAAAATTCATGCTAGAGCAAACAATTGAGTCTGTCTAGATTTTGTTATTCGTTTGTGCTGGAGATTGCTAGAAACTTAGCCTTTAACTGCTTTCTTGAATAAAAAGATGCTCAACTTGATCACTTGTGGGTTGGACAAAGTGCTGTCAAGATGTTAACCAAGGAACTGCTTTCAATATTTATATCTATTGACGTTTTCATTTGGTAATTCTTCTCATCTTTTATTCAGAGTCTCCAGTGATTTGGATTTTGCAAAAAAAGTAGCGGGAGTTTTGGTTGAATCAGAGGCTGAAGCTCAAAATGAGTTAGCAGGTCTGCTTGTTAGTCTTTCGCTTTCTCCCTGTTATTGCATTATGTGGTAAAGTTAGGAGCATTCTTTGGGATCATGCACTGATCATCTGTTAAAAGTATCTTCTCCAGGGGGGTTCTCACCAGATGACAAGTTCCCACAAGCTGAATTTGCTCCATACAAGAAAAATAATTATGAATGGAATCCTGTTGTAAGTCACTTGTGCTAGTCACTGAAGGTTTTTGTGGGACTGCCCATTTGACGAACTTGCAAAATCAACGCTTTTGTCAATCATTTCAGGGATCTGGTATTATGTGGAAACGTTATGATTTTCCAGTATTTTTGCTCTCTAAAAATAGCACTTTTGTCCTGCAAAAGGTAATCCATTGATCTATACTCCTTACTTTCGTTTGTGGCTGTGTGAAATTTGTTTTATTTTTATTTTTTATATTTTTTGTACTTTAGTTTGTCTTCTTATGTTTTGTGCTAGTTACTAATTGTACCTACACTACTAACTGGATTTCCTTTTCTTTAACTGGGTTTTCCCTACAGATTGCCGAGAAGAATGCTAAAAGAAACAAAGCTTATCCCACAGATGTTGCAGAATTTGATTTTGTCATGCAGGTAAAGAGTGTTCTGTTTTCCTTCATACGTCATCCTTTATATCTTAACTTCTCCCTACTTTCATGTACATTTCTAGATTTTTACATGAGTATGTAAATTTTCAATGATAAAGTGTTACGAACCCCATTTCTCAACCCCAGAGAGCTCACATGGGCTGTGGAGGATGGTAGAAGGATAAGGCAGGAATGCCCCTGCATGGGTCCAATAAGATCGAGTCCTAAAATACTAAGTCAGTGGGGCTTGATTTTCAGCAAGTATTTGAATTTATGTTTGAGCAGGAGATATACGATGTAAGGCTCAAGGAGTCTTCTCCACCAGTAAAGCATCGTGTGAGTACGAGAGAAGTGTCTAAATCTAGTGTGCTTGGGAGGTAGAGTAGATCACAAGTCAGTGGGCGTCCAAACTATTGGGTCCACAGAGAGTAGAGAGTAAAAGTTGCTCAGTCAATCAGAATAGACAATATAAGGTCCCTGAGCTTTTTAATCAATCAATCAAATACAAAGTTCTTTTTATCTAGTTTCGACTAACCTAAGGTGTTGGACTGACGATTTAAAGGTCATGAGGCAGCCAACCCCCGATTAATAGGGTATTTATTTGGTGTAACCAGTCTCACCAACTGAAGCACAGCCTAAGGAGGATGACCCTTGGCAATGATAAGAGTCCTTGGCATTATCTTCCTTTCCTTCCATTATTTATCATTAGCCTTTTTCATTCATTTGTCTAGCCACCCTTCCTCCCTCTATAATCTGACTAAAATTCGGTCTACCCTAATTTCCGTTTGTAGTCCATGAGTCCCTTCACTTCCCTTCCCTCCATTTGAGTCCACCTTTACCCCATTACCAAGTCCCCATGAGTCCCACCTAACCCTAAAGTCACGAGTTCTAGTCTCTCTAACTATATACCCCCACGTCTAGCTTAGAATAGGAAACGTAGTTTGGTTAGGAAATTGGTAATCTCCTTTCTAGACTCATTTTCCTATCTAAACTATTCTTCTCCTAGTTCCTCACGTCCACTGTAGTCTACCCTAATCCCCACTCAGCTAAATGAGTCCTAGTTTCCCACAATTCTTTCCTTCTAACGTAAGTCACCACATACTAAATCTAGTCTCCCTCTTACACGCAAACCCTAATCATTCTCTCTTTGCTATTCAAACCCCTCCTTTCTTCTCTAGAGAACTCCACTCCTCTCTAGAACTTTCCTACTACGTCTCCAATCCTCTGGAGTTTATAAATACCCTTCTCCTCACACCCTAGAGTCCCACGAGTCTCTCTCCTATTCGTTCTTTTTTCTCTTAACCCAACCGATCCCGACTCTCCCTAAAATTCCCTCCACTCGCCCTAACTCCAGAAAGCACCTATCCTACTGTCTTCTCTAAACCCTAAACTACCTAAAATGAACCCTAGAACCCCACCTCTCACTCTCTCCCTCGTTCCCCAAGCCTAAACATCCTAAAACCCTAATTCTGCTCTATTGTTGTCTTCACTCTCCCTCAAAATTCCACGTAAAAACCTTTTCAAAACTCACATGTGAAACATCCATTAGTTCCCTAGGCTTCTCTCCTAGCCTTTGGAACCTTTACATGTTATCGAAGTTGTAAAATAAAAATATCCTAAGAATGCTTTAGGATTTATAAAAAGTTTATATATTTTTCTAGTTCAAGTTTTTTGTCAGCAAAAGAATATCATAACAAAAGAAAATGGGAAAAGGACAAATAAATAAAAATGAGGTGTCAGCCTGAGACTTTTTTCAGTTTTAGGATTTTCAGGTTGTGTTACTTGTGCTCTTGAGTTTGTAATTCCTAGTATACTGTGATTAAATCCAGAGAAACCAGTTTTTGATATTTGAAAAACTATACTGAGATTTGTAACCATGGTGATGGTGCATTTTTTTGTTTTAAATTTTAAAAATTTTTATGGTTGAATTTTCTCCCAAAATAAAAGACTTATGTTCCATTTAATGAATGTCCTAATTAGTAGATTTTGAATCTTAGACTACGACAGCTGGATCACATAATTCCGAATCTTGTCTCAAAGATCAGTCTTGTCTTCCCCTTGGTGGATACAGGTGAGGTTTCACAACTTTTGCATCATATGTTACTATTAATGTTTCCTTCTGGCCATTCCTAAAGAAATTCTGCTTTGTTAAAATTCTTTGTTCTGCACAAAGTCATATGTAGCTAGCTAGGCCTGTTTTTGTATCTATCATGTTCTGTGTTCTGAAAATGTAAAAATTTGCGGTTGAGGATCTATCCGGATATGCCCCCATATTGTTAGAACTAAACAAACTATCATAGTGGTGGCAGAAAAGACAAGGACTTGTGAGATCTTGCATTCAAGCTGTATCTAATGTCAGTTATGTAATGCAGATTTTAACTTTTATCTATTTTACACTACTGTTACCTTGTTGGTTTGTCATGCGTCGTTTATCAGGTTCCTTTCTTGTTTTTTATATGCTTTCTGCAATAAATCTTTTGGTTTCAATAAGTCTCAATAGGTCTTGATTTTTATTATCCTCTCACCATAATGTTCGGAGCCAAAAAAAAGTGTCATCATCTTACTAATAGCAAAATTTCCAAAACTTTTTTCTCTCCCTTGAATTTTGCATGTCTGACAAGGAAGGTTCAACGATTAGCCTTCTGTTGTATATTTCTGACATCTGAAAGACAGTGTCTGGTCTTCTTTACCACCAATTAATGTTTCGTCATCAAAAACATCCAAGCCTATCCTCTTAGCTGTGGCATCTCAAGATTCTTCATCATTTTTCCATGACAAGAGTCTTGGTGCAGATTCCTCTTTATCTGTAAGTCTGACCAGGTGGATGACACAGTTGTTTTTTCCTGTCTGGTGGTATTCAAATGGGGAAAAATGTTTCTTAAAATGTTATTTGACTAAATTTTTCAGGGAATGATTTCACTCTTGGCAGCAGTTGATGCTCTTAGTCGTGTTGATGGTTTACATGAGCTGAAAAAACAGGTATTCTTTACCTTCTCTCATAGCAACTATACCATCAAAATGTCAATCTCTGGTTACAAGAGACGATTTAATGCAATTCTTGTAAGTTTTCTTTGTTAACATCATTTTTATCACTAACGGGCACCTTTTTTCCCTTATTATATAAAAACCTTTTCTGAGTGCTGTTGTCTGTGCTGCTTGACTAGTGATTGTACTCATGGTGGATTTGATATGGTTTGTATCTAGGCACATAACTTTTTTTATACTTGAATAACTTGTCATGTTCTACAGCTTGTTTTTCTATTTCCTACTGGAGAATCCTGGGGATACCTTGGAAGCCGCAGGTTTCTAGCTGAATTGGATGCAGGTACAGATGCTGTTACTGGTCTTAATAGCACACTTATAGAACAGGTATTTCCTGTACTTTTTGAATTCTGTTGTTTGGAGCTTTTGTCAGTAGCTTTAAACAGTTTTTTTTTTTTTTTTTTGTGTGTCAGCACCTAGATTGCTTTCACTGATACGTAGCTGTTTGATCAATGGTGGTTTATGTTTTCTTGGCTGTGTCATTGTTTTCTTCCTCAAAATCTGTCAACTGTTATGTCTTTCTCTGCAATGTCATTACTCATGAATTTAAAAATGAAGGGGTTCATTAGAGTGAGTAATGCTACGTAAGATTATCTGTCTGCTGAATATGTTGTTCTCCTAGCTCAGAGAGACATGTACCAAAAATGAAATTGGATTTATCATACCTTTATAAAAGAAAATCTATAACCAGCGAAGTGAATAATGGGCACTACAGCAGTCATATCTTGCTCTATTACATTACCTAGACCACTGAAGATTTGAACCAACATAGTAAGCTGATTTTTCTAATATATTATTAAGTGGCCATTTACTAGGCGTTATTTTGTTTGCGGTGATGGATCCACTCAGCAGCATTTCTGGTGGCCTAGAACTGCTTCAGTAAATAGGGGTATTTTACTATATGGAGGTAGATTTTCCATAATTATGCTTCTCATATAACCTACTTCTTTGCAAACAATTGCATGGGGTGATCTGCTTCTTGCCAATTGGCCATTGCTTTCACAGTTTTCTGTTTCTTTAATTTAGTTTTGTTTATTAAACTTTATGACCGCCCTCTTATGTTGTATTTTGTGATGCACTCTGCCCACCGTCCACATCTTTCTCTCTCTATCTAAAGACCCTCGTCCATTTAAAAAATAATGTATTTTGTGCATTTGTTTCATATTTTTAATTGTTGATTGGAACTTAACAAGCTTGCTGCTGAATGAATTTTCCATAGGTATTGGAAATTGGTTCTGTTGGGAAGGGTTCAACAAAGGAAGCAACCAAGTTTTTTGCTCATGTTGGTAAGGTAAATGGCTCTATAAATGATTGTTTTTACCGAGCATTAATGTGTTTTTTTGGTGAATATCATGAGATTCAACTAAGGTTAGCATTTTTTTTTTTTTGTGTGGAAGACAAACTATTGATAAGGTATATAGCAAAAATGGACCGAACCTGGTTATTGTGATCATTGGAGCTTTTTATTTATTTATTTTTTTGAGAAAGGCGAGTTTTATTCCAGAGCAAACAACAAGAGGAACAAACTAGGACATCCCATGACAACAAGGGAATAGGTGGCATTTGCTGAATAGAGGATGCCAATGTAAGGATGGAATACAGTCAGCTCAATAACATGCCCCAGCAAGTTACTCTTAGGCTGAAAACGTTCTCATGTTTCTTTCCAGCCATAGATTCCAGGATCTTCCAAACTTTTGGAGGGGCCAAGGGCAGCACTGATTGATGAAGTTTGAGAAGGATTTAAGAAAGCCTATTGCTATCCCAAATTTGTTGAGTACACACCTGATATGTATTGGTGATACGACAAACTGTGAACGTTAGCTTGATCTTACATATTGTGAAACTCTTCTGTGCTCTCTTCCATGTGGGGCTTGTAATTGTCTTCAACCTTTAGTGATCATGAATTGTGCGCATTAGTCTTAAGGGAAATGAAAATATATCATGGGCACGCCTGGAAATGTTAGGAACCAGGAGGAAAATAAACTCTTTAACTATAAGCAGAAAAAAAACAAAGAAAACCTTGTTGAAACGGTTCATGATGACTTGTTTGATGCATACTTAAGTAGATCATGCGAATTTCTTTGATAAAGGAAACATGGGAAGAATTTTGATTATCACATTTAATTATAAAGTTCAGAGTAGTTTGAAATAAGAATTACTCAAAACATTTGCATGTTTTTAAGCATCTTAAAAAGAACAATTGCATATTCCTACTCCTGGATGAAATTATACATTGGAAAACATGTTAAATATTATAGAAAAGTAAATTCAAACAAATATGTCAATTATTACTTTTTTTGACAGATGTAAACTTATAAGTTGCATATATAATTTGCATTGCCTTAAATTCAACAAAATAGCAATTTTCTTTTGTATAGCTTTTCAAATTTAACATCTTTTGCCACTGAATATCCAAAACACATTTTTGAGGTTATTGGAAAAATAATGTCTTCAAACAAAATTCAAGGTTATTGCACAAATGTTCTGTTGTTGATAGCTAAAGGTAGAGTTGTACTATGTTGGATTAGAACATCAGCACTCATGGATACATCAGGCCAAAATCACCAAATGTTTGAAATAAAAACTGTGAGCTCTCTTCTATAAAAAATATTACAGGCTGGAACTATGCAGCTAACAGTGGCAAGAGAGTGAGAATGTTAACTTATTTTCTAGGTGAAAGTCGCTGAGAGAGAAGGCACTGTGCTCGCTTCAATGAGAATGAGAAATATACAGTAGTCCATTTCTTTATTGACTTACATGTTTATGAAGTCTTTAGGGTCACTTACCTTAATTATTGATGAGGTAGAATTTTCATTTCTGCACCCAAATTTCTTGATTTAGATATTTCATTGTATCTGATTAGCTCTAATTACGAACAATTATATTTATTTGATGTGCATTTTCTTCTTTACCCCTCCTCTTAGATCTCTTACATAATAGCCACTTAATATAAAATTATTGCTTGTCATAGGATTTATCTGGAGCAAAAGATATGTTGACTGCCCTGCAGTTGGCTTCAGATTCACTTGGACCAGAGGGAGTTAAAATAGAAAAGGCTAGTAGTTCTAATCCAGGAGTACCTCCATCCTCATTGATGGCATTCCTAAGCAAGGTATTGGAAACATAGCCTAGGTGTTGCTGCTCTGTCAACTGCATAGGGCATGATTCATATATCAACAACCACTTCGTATGTTTAGCTTTCCTATTTATATTCCTTGACTGAATATGTGTTCTAAAGTATGCAAATTTCTAGGAAAAGCTCTATTAGTGGACTTGACATGTATTTTTTTACTATTTGCAATTGCTTGGCATTTATTTCCTTTCTTTTTCCTAATGGTCATCGGTGTTACCCTTCTACCAAATTGACCCTGGCTTCTTCCAGGTATCAGTTAATCTATCTTGGTAGTAATATTCATACTCAACTGTTACAACTGAAAGCGTGTAAAGTCATGAGCTTGAAAGCCACCTACGTTTTAAGCTTTGTTCTATTTTCCAAGACCAACACTTTTCGAGGCTTTTGTCACCTATCTGAAGGCAGGCACAGTTGAATACGAGTTTGTTGATGGTTCTTGTGATACAGGTCATTCTATGGTGATTTTGGTTTGGGATGATGGTACCACAGTGATGAATGGTCGCCAAATTGATAAAACACAATTATGCGGCTCAGCTACTCACTTTTTATATCCCAACAACAAGCTTTCAAGTGTTTGCAGGCCAAGTTAAAGATTCTGTTTTAACATTTTAGGTTTGACAGCTTGAGTCAACTTGTACCTAATCGCCTTTTTAGAAAACTAAAAACTCTCATAATTAGGTAAACCTAACAGACAAGATTATAGTCCGGTTCAAGCAATGGATCTTTCTGGGTTTTACAACTGTGACTTTACTTGATGTCTGTGAAATCAGAGAAAAATAGACAGTAGAAGAAGTAAGACATAGAGAGAGGAAGAAGGAGAAAGAGAAAGCAGCGTTGAGGCTGCCGTTCAATCAGGGGTGAAATTGACCCCTAATCCGTTTTATTAACTCAACTGAGAGAGGGACTAAAAAGACAGAAATGCCTCTCTTCTATACTCTTACATAATACACTTAAAACCAATTAACAAAAGGATAAGAAAGAGATCAGATATTAAGATAATCTTGTAAGCTAGCTCCTGCAAGATACCTGGCCACTAGAGATATTATTACATAGGTAAAATTACCAATATGCCACTGTACCATGTTTTTTAATGCTTCCCGCATGCTGGAGTGTAAATATCTAACAACTCTAGCTTGTTACAAAGCTTAATATGCTCTCATCTCCCAAGGGTTTTAGTGAAGCTTATTACAATCATGCCCAAATAAAAACATTGTCGTCCACATACACAACTAGAATCACAATACCAACTTGTCTCCGTAGTATAAACATGAAATGGTTGCAATGGCTCCTAGTAAATCCAAACCCCGTAACCACTTTATTGAATATCTCAAACCATGTTCTGGGACTTTTTTTAAGGTCATAAATGGTTTTCTTCAACTGACAGAAATGCCCCTCAAGCATAATATGCTCGCCATGGTGGCACTTGTGTTGGAAGAAGGATTGACGTCTTCGGAAGTAGAGGATGTGGGCATGGACATCAAATGACCTAGACGTTGTAGCAACTGCTGAAGACATTATAGATTGTAATCTCTTGTCTAGTCTAGATAGAATTAGCCTATACTGGTTTACCAAACGTCTCCCAGCATTGGTTTGAGAAATGATTTATTTGACCACAGTGAATACATTTCCTATCTCCTCTATCACCTTGTCCACAGCCTCGAGTGGAAGAGTCTCTTCCACAACCTCTACCATTTCCTCTATTACCATGGGATTACTCAAATTTGCTTTGGGAATGATTCAGATTGAGAGCAGTTGAATTAACAGTCTTTGCATCTTTCTCACTTTTAGGAATCACTTCACCTTCTGTACGATTACATGATTAATTGCTTGCTCAATAGTTGACATATCATCAATTGCCAACAATTGAGCTCAAACCGCATCATATTCTGGTCTGAGACCATCAAGCAATCGAGTCATCTGAATCTGATTTTTCTCTTTTTGAAGTTTATCAGCATTAGTAGTAAATGGATGATAGACAGTTGTTTCCTGTAGAACCCCTCACGTCACAGTAAAATAATCAGTAACTAGTTGATCATCTCTTTTCATACTGAAATATTTTGCATACAATTCATATACTTTTGATAAGTTGTTTTCTTGAGATAGAATAGAGGTGAGTTTAGTCTACATAGCTTGAGAGGTTCCACAACTCTTAATTTGATAAAAAAAACCTGGGCTCCATGCTATTCACTAACTAGTCATAACCTGATTATCTTCAGCCTCCCAATCCTCAGTTATAGAGTCAGGAGGGTCTTTTTTTCCTGAGGTATTTTGCCTTTAAAAACATGAGTACTAATCTGGACCAATTTGCATAATTCTATCCATTTAATTTCATCGAAGTAACCTGAATTGAGTGGGACTCTTTACTCTCTGAAACCTCAATTGGTTTAATAGAAGCAACAGTCTTTGCAGAGTCAGCCATTATACTGCTTAACAATCCCAAATGCCACTCCCACTCGATGCTAGAATAGCAAACTCAACTAAGTAAACCTTATTTCCTTCTTAACTCAGCCTGCGCACATCAAGTGGGCCCCACAAGCTGAAAATTAGGGCACTTTCCTTCTAGCTACTGTCCATTCCTCAAAAAACTATACCAGGAGACTGTAATTCAAATATTCAGCATGCTGATGCATGCACTGAGATGATAACACAGGCAGTATCTCAGGGCAAAACGTAGAAATCGACCCTCATAGGGCAGTAACAACATGATAGGTAACTCAATGAGCGGTAGTGGTCATTAATGTAACAGTTATGGCAGGAAAAATAGGAAAGATCTAACCGTTATTAACTTAGCAGGACAAATTTCGAAGAAAAACCTTCTTGGAGAGATTGAATCTTGAGAAGAAAGAAAAACTCCGCACAGAGGAACTCCCAAGCCAGTACCCTGTGAAATCAGGGAAAAATAGATTTGGAGAAGAAGTAAGAAGAAGAGAGAGGAAGAAGGAGAAAGCAGCGATAAGGCTGCTGTTCAATTAGGGGGGGAATTGACCCCTAATCCCTTTTATTAACTTAAGTGTGAGAGGGACTAAAAAGACAAAAATGCCCCTCTTCTACACTCTTACATAATACAATTAAAACCAATAAAAAAAGAGATAAGAAAGAGACCAGATATTAAGACACTCTAGTAAGCTAGCTCCTACAAGATACCTGGCCACTAGAGACAGTATTACATAGGTAAAATTACAAATATACCCCTGCACCATATTTTCTAACAATGTCCATATGCTGTTGTAGTAGGTAGGATAAGCTAGATTGAATCATTATGCAATGTGTTCGTTCTTTGCTATTTGCTCTGTTGTTTTATGTACAATATCATTTGAGTATGAGAAGTTGTGGCTTTCCTCTAGAATCTCTTGCCATGAGCTAAAGTAGACCATTCTTAATTTCGAGTTTTGTTTTCTTGGTGTTGCCTTCCAAAAAAAAAAAAAAGTTTTTGCAGCTAAAACTAGTCATATTTGCATGTACTGATCACTTTGATTTTCTGAGAATTTTTTGTGTTCATCTAAGCTGATTTTGTACTGATCACTTTGATTTCTCAATTACACCTATCACAACATCTACTTGTGGACGTTGCTCATTGCATTTAAGAACTCTTCAACTTCTGGAATTGTCCTTGAAGACTTTGATTCTACGTTTACCAACAAATTCTACCACAGCCATCTTGATAGCCTATGTGAGTGGTAGTATTTCAAACTTCCATGCATTTTTCTTCCCATCAGGTTCTCTTTATGACAGTTTTACTTTTTCTGTATGCAGCCAATATTAACTCTTCGTTGATTGTGAGGGCAGCATCAGTGGTTGCCCGGGCCCTGTACATTCTTGCAAATGATGGTTCACAATTGAATACCCAAGTCTTGAACTTGATCAACATTAATGCCACTTTGATTGAGGAATTACTGGAATGCTTTTTGACTTGTGACCCAGGCTTAGCTTGTGGATTGGTGAAGGACTTCATAGTTCCAAGTAGTATTTGCTCAAGGCACTATGTGGGTGTCCTACAAGGATCCCCTTCACCTTATCCACAATATGTGGATGATACATCTCGGTTTATTTGGAACTTTTTGTCTGATAGGACCTCTATCTGGGGGAAGAATGTAACTTCTTGCTCTCAAGGTTGCCAAAATCCTGGTGAAGTTTGTGTCAGGGCTGAAATTGAAGGCAAGAGTTCTTGCATGATCTCTTCGACCAGGTGGGATCCCAATTTTATTTGGTCTGTGTTTCACAATTTTAATCCTTTATTTTGACAGCAAATGACCTAAAGAAAATAGGTGAGCTGATCTGAGTGCTGGTGACACGGAGAAAGATGAAATTGTTTTTTGGAAATAAAGAACATTTATTTTATTTCATGTTTATTTTTCTATTTGTTTCCTTATTAGTGAACCTTCTTTTGGTTCACTAAGACCAAAAGTGCAGTGTATATCGAGTATGAAGTATTGACGTTGAAGATGGGTTTTTGATCTTCATTTTATGTGTCTCGTGTAATTGAAATTACACTTGGTCATACTCTGGTCCGACTCTGAGCTCTGACGAGTCAGTATTACCAGAAGTTTCAATAGTGGGAAATTGGACAACCATGGGCCACAGATGGTTGAATTCTTACCAAGGTAGAATTTCTTGGGGACTGACTTCTCTCATGCAAGTTTTTGGTCAGTGATCTGATAGACAGGTGGGTGGGTGATTAGCCATTTACAGTTCTGGCTGTTCA
Organism: Aristolochia californica; assembly: GCF_029961685.1. NCBI lineage: Eukaryota > Viridiplantae > Streptophyta > Magnoliopsida > Piperales > Aristolochiaceae > Aristolochia > Aristolochia californica. Next base: position 4,317,447 of record NW_027181992.1, on the reverse strand, counting down.
AGGTTTTCTTTAGTTGAGATACTTGCTAGAGTGGGAGTTGATAAGCAAACTCTTGTTGTGTGGCAGCCGGATCCTCCTCTGTTTTCTGTGCTCTGTTTTGCTGTATTGCCTCCCTTCGAATTTTAGTAAAGTTCTCATGTCTAAAAAAAAGTGTTCTTTTAGCGGCCTTCAGAGTTTGTAGATGGATTTTGCCATCAGTAATCCTTTGGTACTGCTCATCCATTTAGTGGATATGGGATAATTCAAGGCACTGGGTTCTCGATACTGTTTTGTTTGACTAAAATATTTGACTGCTTTTAACCTGTGAAACTATCTTCGAGTTATGTGACTGAGGTTTATGTATTACAGGTATGTTCCAGCTTACTCAACCCGGTTAAAATTTGAAGGATCTTGGAGATTAATGCCACCTAATGTTTCTGATGAAATGGGAATGGTTGACCCCGTATGGGCAGAGAGCTATTGGAATACATTAGGAGTACGTGTTTATACATTGCAGAGTTCATCTTATGATAATTTGGTTCTTCTGTGTGGAGTTGGCATCACTGCCCTAGCCTACCTTTTGATAGTAGCTGTAAGAGCACTCTTCCTGAAGGCCCTGAAACAGGATTAGTAATTCTGGCATGTTGTGGTTTCTGCTGAAGATCTGTAGCCTTTTAGGCTAAAGGGGAGGTACAAAAAGTGCCAAACTTAACTGATCCCAAAGAAGAAATTATTTCTTGACCATGTTCTTCTTCTTGGAAGCTCACATTTACGTTCTAATTCTTACCAGGACGATGTAAATTCATTGATGAGAAAGTGTAGTAAGCTTCTTGTATAAATTTAAGGTCACTATGATCCTTCCAATAGGCAAACTACGGTACAGTCCTGGGTGGTCTTGGATAAGTCACTCACATAAAAATGTCAAAGTCTATTGCAGGAGCAAAGTTCAATGTTATTTGGAAGTTGATTCCAATTTTTATTTTATTTTTTATAGTTCACGTGGGAAAATTGAATGCCTATTTGGAAAGGAGTGGTCTCCCTCTGCCTGAACGCAAACAAAGGACCAGGAAATTGTTAGAGCTAGATGTCTCTATTTATTAGTATAATATATAAGGTAATAATACCATAAATCAAGGTATTTATGTAATTGACTTTAGACAATGTTTATTTATTTTAGACTCTGTTAGTGCATTTTTCTAGGAAATGTTCGAAAGATACTTTAGACATATTTCTAGTAGAAATATATTTTCAGGAACTATCAATTATAAGGATTTTTTTAAAAATAAGAATGATAATTAATATTGTAATACTTTGAACACAAAATAATTTTTTTATGGTTTTTTTTATTTTAAAATTTATTTTACTAAAAATTTATTGCATAAGTATGATAATGTATGAGGTCGATGGTTAATTTTTATGGATTTTTATAAATAAAAAATACATTAATAGGTCCATTTAATTTTTCTTGGAAATTTTTAAAAAATTTCAAATAAAAAATACATTAATGGGTTTGAAATATTTCAAGAATTTTGAGTAAAATAAGGTAGTAAAACGGTAAACAGACAAAACGTCCACATAATCACCACTTGATCAATATATTTCTATTGAAAACTACCGCCGGATTGACCGTCAGATTAACTAATGCTGAATCATTTGGTAAACGTAAGGGCCTAATCGTAACTGCGGTTCCCTCCGAATTCTCGTATATATACTTCTTGCCGACTCTTGCTTCTTCACTCGCAAATTTGCCGAAGTTCCGATTGTTGCAGGGCGTCAGACATTCGGTGCGAAGAAAAAAAGGAGGGCTTGCTGAATCGGTTGTGATGGGGGATGCAGGAGTTTCCACCATCAAGAGTTCACTCCTTGATAACCACACGGAGAACCATTTCACGGCCGGTGAGGTCGTCCGGGACATCATTATTGGCGTATCGGACGGGCTGACTGTCCCTTTCGCCCTCGCTGCTGGTCTCTCCGGCGCCAGCGTGTCATCCTCGCTAATACTCACCGCCGGCCTCGCTGAGGTCGCGGCCGGTGCCATCGCCATGGGATTGGGCGGGTAACTGTCTCCAAACTAATATGTTGTTTTCCGGTTTTTCTTTTACTTTCGATCTGGATTTGACACGCGAGGAGTTGGAGGGACTGATTGTGATGCCCTTCCAGGTACCTGGCCGCTAAGAGCGAAGCCGACCATTACATGCGGGAGTTGAAGAGAGAGGAGGAAGAGATCATTAATGTGCCAGATACTGGTCAGGCTATTTTCTCTCTCAATTTAATTTTGTCGCTTTTCTTGTTAGCCTTTTCCGATTTCTGTTTGTTTTCAATTTTCACTTTACTGCTATCAATATGACAATAGCGTGCTTCAACTGCAGAAGCTGCTGAGATCGCCGAAATATTATCTGAATACGGATTGGAGCCGCACGAGTATGGCCCTGTGGTGAAGGGCCTCAGGAAGAATCCCAAGGCATGGCTCGAGTTCATGATGAAGTGAGTCGTCTCATCTACTGCCTTTATGTGATTTCACTCATGATTTTAATTCGTTCATCTCCCGTGTGGTTAGGTTACTCTAGCAACCTCCGAGCTCTAGAGTTATTTGTTTTTGAAATGTTCATTAAGCAACTCTTTTTAATATTCTAAAGACGCCGGTTCGTTTCCCCTTCGTTACAGAAGGAAAACCGCCATTTCTTATCAAAGAAATCATCTGAAACTACCTACCAAGGTCGATTTGCAGTTTTGCGTGCCTGCGTTTTTCAACTCTTAGTTTAGGATTTTCAGGTGGGCAATTCAGAATCGAGATCCTTCCCGAATAAGACGACTAATGAGTCACCGCACACTAGTCTTGTGCAAGACAGGTGTACAAAAAAACAAGCACTTTATGATGCGGGGCATGTGCCCAACATACTACGCTCCTCTGAATCTCCATGTTTTTTTTTTGTCCCGTATTGCTTGACGTGTCTAATCTAGGTTTGAATCCTCGGAGGCAGAATTTGGACTTTTATTACGTTCAGACCGAAAAGAAGGTCGAAAAGGTTGACAAAAAGATTTTGTGAAATGTGAATGCAGGTTTGAGCTGGGGTTGGAGAAGCCGCGGCCTGGGAGAGCGCTGGCGAGCGCATTCACCATTGCATTCTCGTACATCGTAGGGGGTCTTGTGCCACTCGCCCCTTACATGTTCTTCCCAACAGCCCAGGAAGCACTCCTGACGTCGGTGGGCGTCACCTTGGTGGCCTTGCTCATCTTTGGCTACGCTAAAGGTTATTTCACCGGCAACAAGCCCTTGGGAAGCGCCCTTCAGACAGCCTTAGTGGGTGCAATGGCCTCCGCCGCGGCCTACGGCATAGCCAAAGCTGTTCGACCCTGAAAGAGAAAGAGACGCTCGTCCATCTTATTCCAAGCCGGGACGGGTTATTTGGTAAGATTCGTTAGTAAAGTGACACATCTGTAGTTCTGTACCCTTTGCTTTATGCTTGAATCATTCTTTCTCAGCATTATTTTTGGCTTTCTCGTTCACTTTTTTGGCTGCTTTGAATGTGAGCGCTTCTCTTGTTGCACGCGTGATGCAAATTGGTGTCCGAAGAAAGAAAAAAGGAGGTACTTTTTCTTTTCCCTGCGTCTCATGTTCCCACTTACCAGTTCCCACTATGCAAATAGATAAAGGGCGTCGGAGAGAGGCCAAAAGAGTACTTCTATTGATAAAATATGCCAGGGTCGTGTAAAAAATATTATTTTTATTAGTATATGAATATAAAATGGATTGAATACGAATCTGAGCCGTAAATAACTTATTTTATTATATTAATTTTTTAATATATTAATAATTTATTTACATTCTTTAGAGAATGAAGTAAATGAATTCATGACTTCTAATATTTAGATTTCGAAGTAATCTGACCCCATCTATAAGATCTGTGAGTGAATAATTTTTTTTAACTAAGCCAACCAAATCCAATTTGCATTATTGTCGGGGTAAAAAATTCTTAATACCCGACCCACAATGGATCACATCTAATCTTACGATTCCCCAACATGGCTCAATCTATTTGAAGCACTACCCTACTTCATTTGCATTTAGACAACAAAACCCGAGTTTAGATACGCCTGGAAATCCTGACTCAATGAAAAGAGGCCTTAGTCCTTCCCAAAGTCCTTCATCTACAATTTTTTTTAATTCTTAATTGTATTCATCCAGTTGACAACCTGATTGAGTTGAGTTTGACCTCATTCGGTGGGTTCCTGACCTGATTGGGTTCAATTAGATTGGTCTAAAGATGCATATTTAACATTTACAGTGAACTAATCTCAAAAGAATTTGTTTGGTATGTGCATCGCAACAAGAAAATTCTTAAACTCATATTAATGAACTTCTAATCTGCTAATTCATACCCTACCAATCGTAGATGCCAACCATTTATTTGTTTATATATGATAATATCTTGGAAAGTAGACAATTTTTTTTTTTCGTTCATCCTAGTTGATTTGAGTTGTTTTATCTTATTAGTTCTAAATAGAAGATGGCAGAATGGAGCTAGAAGGAATGCAGGTTATTTAAAGGCCGGTTAGGCCTTCCAGCAAAGAACTTGTGTTGTTTAAGATTTTAAATTGCAAGAACAGGTGATCATCTATATGCTCTTTTTACCTATCCAGGGGGACAACTCGTGTCTGCAAATCTAATGAATTGTGGAACTCACGTTTAACAGTCATATATCTATCTATACATTTGGTAGACATGCCACATATGTGAGAAAGAAGCGAATTTTATATAGACAGAATAGACCAACGTGATTATGTATCATATCCAAAATTTTGCTTACCCTACGGTGTGTAAAAGTTACCTTTCATTTCTGATGCCACAAGTCCTGTCTGCTCTGTGAGATCCAAAGGCCGATATGTTTCAAACAGATTGGCATTATATTTAGTTGATTCAATCTGCATCGCACTACCAAAATGCTCTGGGGAATCTGACCCACTTTCTTCATTGTTCTCCGACATTGACACATCCAGAAGAAGCTGCTCCCAAAAATTGTTTGGTATATCAGCAACTGTTATCATCTCGTCGGACTCTGAAAGGAGCAACTCTTCCCCTAATGGAATGGGTAAGTCTATTCCTAGTGATTTCAGATCCAAATTTGTGGACATATCACTGATTCCATCTAAGGATGGCCCAGATTGTGGGGGCGTGGCAGGATTTGGGTCTGGCAAGAGCAGAGGCTTGTGGCTGTCATCTGTTAGAGGCTTGTACTTCACTATCGCCCCACTGGAATTGGCGTCATGGTTGTCCGTGTCAGTTTCTATTGTTGGCATACGCCTTTTCTTGGTAACTTCCACTATATGCCTTTTAGCTCCGTTTTGCTGCAATAGCTGTGCCAAAAACCCAGGCTTTTGCATGGCCATAGCAAAAAACGACAGCATCTGTTGCTGATTCTGTTCCATTTGTCGGAGCTGTTCTATCACAACACCTAACTGGTTATCTACATTCTGCTGGTGCTGTCTCACTTTTACCAACTCCTGCATGAGCACATTCTTATCCCTCTTGAGCATTTCAACTTCCTTTTCTAGCCCAAAATTTCCAACCTCTACGCATGGGTTAGTGTATGGATACTTTTGTTGAGACTGGCTCTGCTGGACATGGTGGTTCTGAGCAGATTTTTTGCGACTAATGGTTTGAAGTAAATGTCTTTGGCCCTTCTGAAATCCATCATTTGCAAATTCCCAGCGGTCTGGGTCAACTTTCCCAAAGCCCTGAAAAAAATTATTGAGAAAACTATAAAAGTTGAATGTAATTTGATGTGGCATATCTCCAAATGAATAAAAGGATACCTCTGATTTTGTATAAAGTAACGTATATAAACCAGTGGTCTCAAGTATGCTGAAAATATGTGAGGGAAGAGGATATCCCTTTTTGCCTTTATTTGAAATTAGTTGCACAAGAATTAAAAACTAACATAAAGACAAATCCAATAATGCATGATAAAAGAAAGGGTAATTCCTTCAGTTTAAGTGTGTACAGGGAGTGTGGGACAGCCTCCAGTTTCAATAAGCCTTTGCAGTTTTGAGGCCATATTTCAGATCTAACAAAATTATGCCAAGGTTTCAGTTGCATTCTATGACAGCATCTAAGAAGTTCTCCACAGTGAACATGAGAGAACATGATTTCATTTAAGATGGCCGAAAAGATATACTCTGTTGAATAGAGCAACACTGGCTTTCTGCGTGTTGAATAGAGGAGTACAAATTTAGAAAATCCAAGTGCATTGACCCAACAAGGTGCAAATGTAGGATTCATCCCCCCACTTTTGTTTATGTACTCAAAACTTAAACATCCTCAGCTATTCTGTAGTCTAGAAGAAGACTAGCTTCATAAAATAATCACAAGGAAAAACACTATCAAGAATGTGAGAAAACAGATACAAGTTTTGACCAACTTCTTTCTTGCGGAGTAAGAAAACCTGACTAGATGCAGTTAATTGTGACCCGAGAAAATCGTTCTAAATTATAGAAAGAGAAGATTGGCAGAACTTGCAGTCCCTGATGTCATTTATTACAAGAGAAGGGGAGTTTGGTATGAACCAAAGCTCTGATACCAACTGATATGAACCACATCAACCCGTGACGAAACCCGATATCAAATCTGGAAATCGTCCCCAAGACCTTTCAAGTTGATGGAAACCGCGACCTGTTGCTTAGCAAAGCAAGAACCTTGGTATGATGAAGATGCCACAAACGGGGATGAAAATCCGTTTGATAAGTCGTTTGAACGCCACAAGGAAAACCCTGATAAGTTCGAAAAGTTTCTTCAAGAACTCAAGAAGAATAACTCTCAATATGAAATAAAAATCAAAGACCCCTAATCCGTGTACCAGGTCCTCTATTTATAGTGGAGAACGTGGTAGAGAATCCATGTATAATTAAATTCTTTCTCCTAATTACATTCAATAAGCTTAAGGCAATTTGGCGTAAATAGAAGTCTACTATAATTCCAACATGACCTCTAGGATAAGTTGCTAACTCGTGGCTATCCTTGTGGGTCCCACGAAATCTTCTAACTACATGCCCTTGCTCAATGTACGTGTATGGCTGCTGGGCTCTCTTCCGGATCAACTTTGATGAGTAAAAACAACCTTTGTTGTAGAACTCTCCGAACTAAGTTATTCAGCATTTCTTTGAATCTTTTAGTTCGCGCCCTCATCACAGGACCAACTGGAACTTGAATTGGTTCGTGAGTATTCCGTGCAACCTCGATGTCCTCATCAGAATTTAAAACAGCAGTTTCTTAAACATGGCAAAGGCCAAGTGATAGTATTAGTGGCATCATAAGGGATCAGGGCTTGGTCTCACATATGCCTCTATAAGAAATATGAAATGTATATTTGAATGCTTAGTGCTGTGGCTCCACATCTCCAATATATAAGGGCAATCTCTAGTGTTATCACTTATCCTTTTACTATTGAAAATTTTTCCACCTTTGATATAATGTATAATCTCGGAAACCACTTGTCAGTATGCTATGAGTTTGCTTAATACTACTAATTTGCTTCAAAATGTAAACCAATATCTACTGCAAGAAAAAAAAAAGTACAATGAATAATTTGAACTCCTTAAACAGCTCAATCTCTTAGACAATTTACCTACTCATCCATATCTTTTCAAAAAAAGACAATTACCTACTCATCCATATCTTTTGCTTAATATAGCCCATTCAAACTAAAACCTCATCTTAATGAAATTACCTTCTTGAATAGAACTCTTTTCCTAAAGGTATTCAGAATGTCTAACTTGGAATATGATCTTTAAGGCATAAAACTAACTCAAATCCAATTTCTTCATAGAACCAGGGAAACCAAGTGCATTCAAAATGTTTGGAAAGTAAGAACCAAAGAGGAAGTGAAATATGTGGAGAAGAATTAAATAGAAGCGGCAACACAAGGGCCACAGATATTATCAAATAAGCAGCTACAAGGTCATCATTTGCAAATGTCTTTTATGTCAAACAAAAGTAAACAGAATGACCAAAGCAACCTTATAAACAAAACCTTAGTCCATCTAAACCAAATCGACTCAAAAGAAAATTTTCTATGTTAAAAAGATAGAGCCAGGAATGGCCTTACCAAGAAAAGTAGTGGGCAAAAGTTGTCTGTGACTGTCTACCTTTTGCTTTTGCTATTTCTGCCTAAATGTATTATCAAATTTAGCAAACACCTCAACAAATACTTACACTGCTTTTAGAGGCATCACCGGACAGACCATTGAAAAACCATTCCAGAATAGATATGCATAAGAAAGTAGGAAACCTAGCTGATGCTAACAACCTAGGTTGCAATGTTCGCAATGGAATTTGAAAGTGTCATGAACATGATTAAAGTTAAGTAGCCACTCAGTGTGAAAAGATGTTAGCTTCTTCCAGTCAGATATGCTGCAGAAGTGAAATTGCAGTTGCTGAAAAGCAAGAAGCAAATGGAAAGCTGAAGACTAAAAAAGGATAAAAAAATAAAAAAGAAACTTTCATATTCTGCATGCTGGCAAACAAGAAAAGAAAAGAAGTTCTGTTTGCTCTCAATCTTCATTCTGTATAGTAAACCATTCTTTTTCTCATCAAATCCACCAATTACTATATTAATGTGGTTTGAGGTACATGATGCTTCACATGAATAAAAAAGCAACATGGTCATAAAAAAGCTGCACTTGACCCTCACGGATCACATGCCAGAATGATAAAGAATATGAAGCTAAAGATTCCAAATTATGTTGGATAAGTGGTGGACATTAACGTGTTGCTTAAGGTGCCAAGAAGTTTCCACCTTCTACAATAGAACAATCCTCCCCAGAGGAATCTTGTGGTAGAGCCGCTTGTTTCCATCTTCCAACACTTTTCAGTGGGTAATGCTCTGGAATACATTCCAGCTAAAAATTTAATACGAGGTTTGAACAAGCTTCTACTGCTACTCATTTTTAACCCAAGCCCGGAGGAAACAGGGAAAGAGTAAAAGGAAAAGGGAAATACGATAAAATTCTAGCGTGTCTATTGATGCGAATATCATTACTCATCATGTGGTTCCTGGCCCTCGAAAGACTGCAATTCTTTACAAACTAAATTAATGTCATGAACAATGGCATGGGAAAGAACAAAAAGAAGCTCGCTTCGCCATCAAACAACCACGTTATATCAACGTGCAGGAGCCCGACATACGGGGGTATTCAAGACGAAAGACTTACATAAGTATTGAGCTGCCTGACGAAGCTAGAAAAATTGCTGTGCTTGAAATATTTAGGCAGCAAATCCCTCGAAAACGAAGGCGGATCCCACACCACGAAAGTGTCGCCGGTGGCACTCCATGAGATGATGGCGTCAGTGGCCGGATCATTAACCACGTCGTAGCACTTGCTCAGAAAGGGCGTCGGAGAATTACCGAACCCATTCGACCCTTCTCCCATTAGCTCCCGCTCGAGAGACGATTGGAGACGTTGTTGGAAATCTTGAACTAGGGCTTTTGGTCTACTTCAGGCCCATATCCTACAACAGAATTCTCAGTTTTTTCCTTTCGGGCAGTATGGAGCAAAATTTGAAATCCGATAAAAATTACCCCACCTGAAGAAAATCTAGATACAATTATGAGAAAACCTGAGCAGAAATCGAAAACGAAGGTGCCGTGAAGAATCGAGAAGGAGACTGTAGAACTGTGATGCTTCCGCGAGGCCGTTAACGTACACCGACCTTTCCCACCGAAGCTGGCGGGCGTCTCCAATAAAGTAGAAAAAGAAGAAAATGGACAGTCAAGACCTGGGGATGATCGTACGGTCGTACATTCCGTTTGTGTGACATCCATCCCACATCAGCCGGACCAGATCACTCCTCTAGGTTTGGTTATATAACATTTTTAACTATTAATTCTAAACCCTAAATTAGTTTAGTGATCCTAACACAATTCGAAAGTGTTCTTGATCAAACCTTTACAAAAATGAAATGATCTAACAATGCCAGTCTTATGACTAGGGGTGCACCAAGCCAAATTGGCTTAAAAAAAACTCGACTTGTCATCTAAACCGATTCGTTAGCATATATTTTTTTATGAAAATATTTTTTATTCTAATTATTTTGTCAATTTCCTCTTTAATTGGATGATAATTACTGTTATTTACGTCAAACATCAAAGATGATTAATCGTCCAACCCTTCAATATCTAACTAATTGTAGTTTTTCAACATTTAATATTGTTGTTTGCTAATAGAACAAATACTATTAATGGAGCTATTTATTTCTAGTTTCTTCTGTTCTCTATGTCATCAGGGCATTTTCAAAATTTGTTTGGATTGGTTAGTTCCATGCATTTGATGAAATTCTTTTTTTGTTCACCATAGTGACCTTCACATTATCCATCTAAGGATAATAAGACTAACCCAAAAACAGAGAAGGCTTCAATTGTACTGATCTCCCTATGATAATTTGCATATTTATTTTCCTTTTCATTAGTAAACTTGCTTTTTCATGAAGAAGAAATAATGCTAATAATCGAAGCTTACCTGTCTGCAGCTGATAGCAAGCAAGATAAAATGATTCTCTCCTAATGGCTGGGTGGAACCAAAATTTTTAAAATGTATGGACAAGTTCATGCTCCAACTCAAAAGGTGTTACAAACGTGAAAAGCCAAGATGCGGTCTGATAATTTGTTAGTTATTGTCAAGGGTATATAGAATGGGCTCAGCTTGTTCAAGCTTCAGGGAAATATCAAGACTCAAGCCTCTGTTCTGGGATCTCTGTGATCCTGAATTCACCCTCAAATTCTTCCATCTGAATGGTTATAAACCAATGAACAAGCTCCAGGAAGATCATATGAGATTGATGGTCAGCAGTGTGAAGTGGATGATTGGATCTTCGAAACTGTTGGAAGAATTGCCATGTTTGCAGAACATTAAAATGTTGAGATTGTTTATCTTCTACAGGCATACTTGGAGGAAGTTGGTTCTTCATTCAAATACCTCGATTGCCATCTGTGAAGGCCAACATTTCAAATACAAACTCCATTTAGAGATTACTAAGTGGCTTCAATTGTATTGATCTTGTTTAAGGAATCAAGGTTGGTGTATAGTTCCTCAAACATATAGCGATCCTGTCTAGTACTAGAACATGGAGGAGAGTAGCAAAACATTTAGGACAGAAGAAATGACAAAATCATGAATGTATAGTTCCTCAAAATCATGACAAAACCCATACTAATTCTTCTTCTTTTGATGTTTTTTTTTTTTTTTTATCATTTCCAGCTGAAGATACATTCACGAGATTGGACACTTTGGTTGGTGCCGTAGAAGCTGTGGCAACTGGCCTGGTACAAATAATCTTCAAGAGAAGAATTTGAATATTCAATTCAGCAACAAATACCATTATTGGCTTAATATGGATGTCTTGAGCATCTGTTGCTTTACAGCCTCGAATCAACCTCAACAATGCCGCAATGGGTAATACTGCATCATCTTCTCTTTCAATGAAAATACCATATAGAGGTTCCTCAGAGTTCTCGTACGCTATTTCCCTTTCCGTTGTGTTTCAGGACATGAGATGGATGGTTGGACATAGGAAAGATTGACTGAACATAAAAATTGCCCTTTCAACGTCTTTCGGCTTCGGTGGCCTTTACTTTACCCCTTTCCAGGAGTGAGCTTCCTGATCTTGCCAGAGCTAATCGTGTTTCAATGGGTGAGATTTTTCTTTTTTTCGAGAGGTTAATATTGGAACAACTGAATCTCAACAAACAGATAAAGCTAAACAAATAGATGAGGATGAGGATTATGGAAGATAATCCAAGATATAACCAAATCTGTTCAAATTTAAATATTTTTCAAATATTTGTAACAGATGTATCTTATCTACAAAACTCCTATAAATACAAGTGCTTGTAGTCCTCCAGAATCAAGGAAGGAAAACATTGTTTCTATCTATCTTGTTTTACTTTTACATGGTATCAGAGCTTCCAAAGACATACGTCGCTCATCCATGGCTTCCAACGTGTCCTCTACAAGCCAACCTTCTTCCAACAGTTCTTCTTTGTCTACAGCCAGCTCCATTCTCCCCACCCAACTCCATCATATCATTACAATCAAACTCACCAAAGACAACTATCTTCTTTGGCGAGCCCAATTCATTCCATACCTCCGTGGTCAAAATCTCTTTGGTTATCTCGATGGTTCCATTCTTTGCCCACCTCTCACAATTCCTTCATCTTCCAATAGCTCCATACACATCCCCAATCCTGCATATATTCACTGGTCACAACAAGATCAAACCATTCTAAGTGCTCTCCTCTCTTCCCTCACCGAATCTCTTCTCACCCAAGTTATTGGTCTTACAACTTCTAGAGAAGTCTGGCTTGCATTAGAAAAATCATTTTCTTCCACTTCCTCTGCCAGAATCCTCAGTATTCGATTCCAATTATCTACTCTTAAAAAGGCCTCCCTCTCAATCACCGATTACTTCACCAAAGTAAAACAACTTTCAGATACTCTCTCCGCTATTAGTCATCCCCTCAGCCCCTCAGAAATCACCTCCTATCTTCTTGCTGGTCTTCCTTCCTCATATGACCCCCTTGTTACCTCTATAACCACCAGATTAGATCCAATCTCTATTGATGACCTATATGGTTACCTGCTCACTTATGAAAATCGCCTTGAGCACCAAAATCACTCCAATGACTTCACCTTACCCTCGGCCAATATTGCCACCTCCTACCATGGTCGAGGTCATCGTGGTTCACCTTCAAATAGAGGTGCTCCTCACTCTGGAAATCGGTTCAGAGGTAGGGGGCGTGGTTTCCAAAATACCTCACCTCACCATGTGTCAAATTCAAACAGACCTCAATGCCAAATCTGCTCCAAAATTGGCCATACAGCTACTACTTGTTGGTATAGGTTCGACCAACAATTCCAACCTCCCTCCACACCAAATCCTCAAGCAAACATAGCTCAATCACACCCACCTCCTACTCCAACTCCTGCACTAAAATATGATCCAAACTGGTACCCTGACACTGGTGCAACAAATCACATTACCTCCAATCTCGACAACCTTTCCCTCAATGCAGATCCCTACCCTGGATCGGATCAAATTCAAGTGGGCAATGGTCAAGGTTTGAAAATTCTTCACACTGGCTCTTCTCTTCTTCATTCAGCTTCAAAATCTTTCGTTCTCAACAAAATCTTGCATGCTCCTGAAATCAAAAAGAACTTATTATCAGTTTCTCAATTCACAAATGATAATAATGTTTATTTTGAATTTCACCCGTCCTTTTTCTGTGTCAAGGATCCATCCTCGGGAGCTATCCTCTTTCAAGGACCGAGTAAGAATGGTCTTTATCCGCTGCATCCTCTCTCATCTCCCTCCACCAGTCCAGCTTCTTACATTGGCGAAAGAGTCTCGGTTTCACAATGGCATGCACGCCTCGGTCACCCTGCTTTACGGACAGTGAAAGCAATCCTTTCCAAGCATCATCTCGCAGTCACCAGTAATAAAAGTTTTTCAGTTTGTCATGCTTGTCAATTAGGGAAAAGTCATAAATTACCATTTCATTTATCCCCATCTAGTTCCTCTACTCCTTTTGAGTTACTATTTATGGACGTATGGGGGCCCTCACCCACCGAGTCTTTTCATGGAAATTTCTATTACTTAAGCATCATTGATGATTTTTCTAAATTCATTTGGCTTTTTCCTATCATTGCAAAATCAAAAGTTGCACATACCTTCATCACTTTCCAACTTCAAATTGAACGCTACTTTGACTGTAAAATCAAAAGCGTGCAAACTGATTTTGGAGGTGAATTTCAGGCTTTAAAATCACATTTTCTCACCTCTGGCATCATTCATCGTCTATCATGTCCCCACACTCACGAACAGAATGGTACTGTTGAACGTCGTCATCGTCACATCGTTGAAACGGGTCTCACTCTCCTGGCCTCTGCGTCTGTTCCCCACCAATATTGGGACGATGCTTTCACCACTGCCGCCTACCTCATAAATCGCCTCCCCTCTCCCGTCATTCAACACAAAACTCCACTTGAACGCCTCTTCAACCAACCTCCCGATTATACATTCCTCCGTACCTTCGGGTGTGCCTGTTGGCCCTATCTTCGCCCATATAACTCACACAAAATGTCTTACCGCTCCGACCTCTGTGTCTTCCTTGGTTACAGCCCCAATCATCGAGGATATCGGTGCCTGCAACAATCAACAGGCCGAATATTTATCTCCAGGCACGTAATCTTCGATGAATCCCGTTTCCCGTTTCAGCAACCAGATTCTTCCTCTCCCGCATCCCAGACCCCTCTCCCATCACTACCCTCATCTCTCTCTCTTTCAGAATCTAACTTGTCACAAACACACCCCCCATTGCAAAATCCCCTTCTGTCGCAAAATCTTCTTCAGTCAACGACAAATCCCCTTCCGTCGCAACCTCCCCTTCCATTGACGGCAAATCCCCTTCCGTCGCAACCTCCCCTTCCGTTAATGGAAAATCCCCTTCCGTCGCAACCTCCTCTTCCGGCGCACAACAACCTCTCATCGCAAAATACCCTTCCGTCGCAGAATGAATTTCCGTTGCAAAATCCAAACCCGACGCACATTCCGAACCCGTCGCCACATAACCCTCCGTCGCAACCAGACCTACCGTCCCGCCCAAAATCTCAACCCGAACCCCATGTTGAAAATCAAAACTCCCATCCCATGATCACACGATCCAAAAATAATATACACAAACCCAAAAGTCTCCCCCCAGATATGACTCCCCCTCCACGGGCCTTAATCACTGAAACCCAGGAAATTGAACCTACTTCATTCTCTACTGCCTCGAAAAATCCACATTGGAGACAGGCCATGATTGAAGAATTTCAGGCCCTCATCGATAATGGCACATGGGCTCTAGTTCCTCCACAACCCAACATTAACCTCGTGGGCTGCAAGTGGGTTTACCGAATCAAGAAACGGGCTGATGGGTCCATCGATCGCTACAAAGCCCGCCTCGTTGCAAAAGGCTTTCATCAATTGCCAGGTATTGACTATGATGCTACCTTTAGTCCAGTGGTCAAGGCCACAACCATTCGCACTGTTATCTCTTTTGCAGTATCACACAGTTGGCCTATACGACAACTAGATGTCAAAAATGCCTTTTTACATGGAAATCTACAAGAAACGGTTTACATGACCCAACCTCCTGGTTTCTCAGATCCATCATGTCCTGAGTTTGTGTGTCATCTCCAAAAATCTCTTTATGGGCTCAAACAAGCACCCCGTGCTTGGTTCTCACGACTCAGCAATAAACTAGTAGAAATGGGTTTTACTGGTTCCAAGGCCGATACTTCCTTATTCATTTTCAGGTCAACACATACTGTTATTTTCTTACTCATATACGTTGATGACATTATCATCACTGGGCCTCACCAATCTTTTTTACACTCAATCATCACCAATCTTCAGCAAGATTTCGCCCTAAAAGATCTTGGGCCGCTTCACTATTTTTTGGGTATTGAGGCACTACATGATGATCGTGGACTTTTTCTCTCACAACAGAAATATATTTTTGACCTGCTCAAGAAAACCAATATGCTACAAGCTAAGCCAGTTAACTCCCCCATGTCCACAACAGCCAACTTATCAATATTCAAAGGTGATCCTTTCAGTGATCCTACTCTTTATCGCAGCACAGTTGGCTCTCTCCAGTATCTCTCTTTTACAAGACCCGACCTCGCCTTTGCAGTCAGCAAAGTATGCCAGTTCATGCAGCGTCCAACTACAGAGCACTGGACCGCAGTCAAACGCATTCTTCGATATCTTAAGCAAACTATTCACCATGGCATTCTCATCCGCCGTAACTCATCCACAGAAATACATGCTTTCTCTGATGCCGACTGGGCCGGTTGTCCCGACGACAGACGATCTGTAAGTGGTTATTGTGTATATCTTGGTTCTAATTTAATATCATGGAGCTCCCGCAAACAACCAACGGTTTCACGATCCAGTACCGAAGCAGAATATCGTGCCATTGCTAATACCACTGCAGAAGTTATGTGGCTCCGCTCTCTTCTCATTGAACTCGGCATCTCAAGTCAACGTACAACTACACTCTGGTGCGATAATATAGGGGCCACATATCTCACGGCTAACCCTCTCTATCACTCACGCACAAAGCACATCGAACTAGACATTCACTTTGTGCGCGATCAGGTTGCCCAACGTCAACTACAGGTTCGGTTCATCTCCAGCGCAGATCAACTAGCTGACTCATTCACAAAAGCGCTTCCCACTGCACGTTTCTGCCAACTTCGAGCCAATCACAATGTACACGAGCTCCCATTGCGATTGAGGGGGCGTATTGGAACAACTGAATCTCAACAAACAGATAAAGCTAAACAAATAGATGAGGATGAGGATTATGGAAGATAATCCAAGATATAACCAAATCTGTTCAAATTTAAATATTTTTCAAATATTTGTAACAGATGTATCTTATCTACAAAACTCCTATAAATACAAGTGCTTGTAGTCCTCCAGAATCAAGGAAGGAAAACATTGTTTCTATCTATCTTGTTTTACTTTTACAGTTAAGACCGATCAGAAATCCTCCATTCTACATTGAAACCAGAGGAGGATTATTTTATTTTTCATAGTTCATGCATTAAAATTTTGCAAACTGCAGGAATTCTGCAAAGGAAGAGGATCAGTATAACAGAGGTTTTGTACAATCATGCCAGCAGCATTGTTAAGGGTGGAAAAATGTTTAAGAGCCAAGATTTCATTTTTGAGTAAGCCCCGAGATTTAGATGCAATTTATTCTTAGCTCAACAACACTTGAATGATATAATGGCAGCCAATGAGGAGCAATGAAAAGGCAAATATACAATGAGAGACAAAATTTATAGAACAGCTCAATCAAGTTCATCAAACCAATCATCCGAAGAGATTCGCCATTCACCACACCTGTACAAATTCCTTTAAAATTTATGCATCTCTCAACAACAGGCCACGTGAAAATATAGCAATTATTGGCCTTAGGCTAATGGTACAGAGAACATAAATAAAAGACCCAAACAAGCAAACTCTGCGACAGACATCTCATCTCTAAAAAAGGTCTAGGACTAACGAAAAATAAACACTATGAGAGTTGCTCGTAACGCTCAACAAGAAGCTCGTCAAAGTTCCAGTCTCTAACGAGGTCACGTCTCACTGCATGGCTCCGAACCAAACGTGGGGGGCCTGTAATAATACCTTGTGTACTTGCCATAATAGGTTGCGGGGTCACCTTGGATGTCATTGTCGAGTTTGTGGTGTCTGACAGAGCCTTCCGGTTCAAGCAGTTCACAATTGCAGAACATCGACCCTCATTATCTGAGTAGCTTCTAAAAGATTGTGATGGGCTATCCACACTATGACAGACAAGACACGCCAAGCTCATGGTTCTCAAACACTACTCCAGTCCCAATTTAGCTGCAATTCCAGAAGAAGATACAATATAACATAGGCTATGAAGATGCTGTGACCAAATGAATTTCTTAAGTCGGCAGACTGCTACAAAACTTCGTTTCATCAAGTAATGATTTTGGAAGGACCTAGTAGTTTCGAGGGGACCAATATGGAAGGAAGTTCTTTGCATTACTTAGAAAATGAATTGGAGTAAACAAGGAAAGCTTGGTTTTTTATGTGATTTAACAACCAAATAGCTTCATCCTAGTTGAAGCCAAGGAAAAAAGGGAGACAGGCGCTTTTGAAAGGAACAGAAACTAATATAAAAAAGATTTCCAAATCTGTCAGCAAATGGGTATGTGTCCTTGTATCATCTGCCTTCTACATGGCTTCAAAGACTGAGATCATGTCCTCACGATATTATACCAGAGTCGCATCTTGTTGTGTAGCATAAATGCAATAGGGGATATCTACCTCCAACTTGTAGTCATGGAGCCCATCATTTGCTGGAAACGGTTGCCCTTCTGCATTCCCAATATAGCCTTCTATCTATTGAACACTTTTTCTTCGTTTTGGATTTAGGTAATGGAATCCAAAGATCACCGAGCACCCAGGAAAATCAATGAGGCTTATGCATCTTCCAGAAGAGTCAAAAGGCATGCTAAATTCTTTCAGTAGATTATTTATCTTCAAAAGCGTAGAACTTAATTTAAAGGTATAAATACACTTATGCAGTATGATACTCATAAACATTTTGTGACAGAAGATCTGACCACAGACAAGAGATTGTTATTGAAACACAATCACATCAGTAACACAATAGATCATCATACTTTCAGAGTAAAATTTGATAAAGACGTGAGAGGGCAATAAATTCTTTAATAATTGAAGTTAAAAAAAAATACTAGTTGTGCACAAATATATATAAAATCATCTATGGGAACAGCTAATATGGATTATAAAATTGAGGAATCAAATGTATCCAATGGTTAATATACAAAATTCCCTTCCCATTATCAGGTCAATTATAACTTTTCCCCATCTCCTTCTCCTTAATCCAGTCAACTTCAATGGTATATTACTTTGCTTAATTCCAATCCATCACCATCAACGGTATGTTCTCAAAAAAAGTCTTCTAGTATATTATTTCCACACCCTTCTGTTCTCTCTCTCACCCTGTTTCAATGCCTTCTAGTACGGTTCTATGCATCAGTTCATCTGCAAATACAAGGTATGGGAATATAATCTATCTTAGTGCATCATGAATTAATTTAGATTAGTAAGGCCTCTATAGGCTCCTTGGTCATGACATCTTTCCATCTCTCAGTTTCCAACTTTTCATTAAAAAAGGATTTTTATGTTAATTTCATCTGTCCACACTGAGTTAAGTTTCAAAAAAGCAACCACACTATTTCTCAAAATTCATCCGATTCAAGAACATCGTCTCATTCCTCACTTGAGCAGCCCTTCCCAAGTTCCGACCACTGCATTCATAACTTTGAAACTCCTTTGCCTTGAATTCTCTTCATTTATCAGTTAAGCAAGCCTAGTTTGTAACAGATCTCCAAAACTTTTGGTGTGGCACAGGCTCTGTTCCAGGATTCCACTACCATGGATAAGTACAGTTTACTAGACAAGAGATGTTAAGGAATTCTTACTATTTCACAGTACTCACTTGAAAGTCCCAGTAAACCACTGACCCACTTAAATTGACTAAACCGAGAAACAGCCATCGGGAATTGCACAGACATATCCTTTTTTCAAAGATTACATTGACTATTATTCTTCGAGCAGGGAAGCACAGTCGATGATCAAACCGAAGGATCAGGAGCCGAGTCACGTCAGGATTAAAGGAAGAAGAACTCACAGAAATGTCTGCTCACAGGATCTCATACCCATATTTTAAGTCCAGATCTTCCAGCACGTACTAAAAAAGTAAAAAATATTAACCTGTTTGCCTAAAAATAAAATCTTCAACTTGACTTTAAAGGAGAAATCAAGTCAATATCATCCACATGGGAGAAGCAAAATATCTACATGAAAGCAATTAAGAAAAAGTACTTAGTTTCAGCATTAACTGCAATTCTAACATGGAACGACAAAGTTCCCCTTAAAATTCAGACTCTTCAACAGATCTCCACTACGGCAAAGTACAAGAATAGAACAGATTAAGGCAGATCCGTCACCAAATATTACCATTGTCGAATAACACACTGTCAGGGCGATATTACCAACAAAAACACTGACGACATCGACATGAATTTCACTAAACAGTTCTAACAAAACAAAAACAAAAGAAAAAGTAAGTAAAAACAAAAGGATGAACAAACAGGTTAGAGAAGACGCGCTACATAAAGAACGCCACAAACGGAAAAATGAAGCCGGTCTAGAATAAAAAATATATCAAAACAAAAAAAAAGAAGCTAAAACAGCTAGAGGAAAGAACTTCTAACACTGAAAGAAAACTAAGAATAACGGCAAGCGCTGCAGGAGCGAAATTCCTACAGGTTTAGAGGCGTTTGCAAGAGAAATTTGAACAAGCCGAAGAACAAAGAAATCGAAGAATCGAATAACATGAAGAAGAAAAAATACCTTTTTGCACTGAAACCGTTGGAGACAAGGGAGAACAGGAGACCTCGGAGGAGAATCTTAGCCCGTTGAGAAGGAGAGGAAAAACAGTTTAGCTCTAGTGTTTTTATATTAGTTGACACACTTCAACGCGTCGTAATTACATACGTGACCGCCAGAAAATTGTCATACGTGTATGACTATGAGAGTCTTACAAAGTCTTCGTACGTATATATATTATAAATAAGAAATTAAGAATCTTCGGTTATTCCATAAGAAAATTAATTTTCTAACTGCCTGCAACAAGCCTCCGCCTTCCTCCGATAGGGTGCATCGGCGTTACGTTATGTGTAACGTTTGGGAGACATTACGATTTGCGGGTATCATATAAGGTGTATGTGAGTACGAATCATCTGTAACATAATATCAGCTACGTGACCTGTTCCAATCCTACTCGTTCCCTAAACCTCCCAGTTGAACCCGGGTCAATAAGGGTTACCTTTGGTTGGCTCTCGGAGGATAAGAAGAGACACCGGAGGGCATCACCAAATAGCGACCGAAAGGAAATTTAAGCTTTGTTTGGTCTGGTTTCTTTAATCAGAGGTGACCTCAAGGGAATACTTCAGCTGCGTCTGCTGCGCTTTCAATAGCAGCAGCCTCCACCTTTCTCTGGCTTTTTAATCAGAGGAGACTGAGTCAAGTCACGCCGAGTTGGATGCCCATCGCGTCTGTTGTTCTTTCGCTTTCAATTGAAGTGAATAGGAATGGACATTTAACGACTGGTCTCAACGTTTTAAGACCTGACTCGAGTGAGTGTAAATTCTTGTGACGTCAATAGTTGTGTTTGTGGTATGATGACAGTGTCCTACTCGTAATAAATGATACAAGATAGGGGATGGGACGGTCGTGGGCCCAATGGAACGAGGCAAACACCGTTGCACCCTTAATATGTTTGGGAAATTTAAGCATTTCATTGGGTTCAAATTATACCATTGTCCTAAGTCATGATTGAATTAAAGTTTATTACATTTTTAATTATATAGTAAATAAAAAATTAAAAAATTAAAAGATAAAACTAATGAATAAAGAAGAATCCTAGATGAATTTGATAGAATTTACATTGTTTTATTGATGTAGAGGCTAATCACTCCATACCAGTTGATAATGGAGGGTAAAAGCAGAAGACACCCAAGCAATTGGTCGTGGTCGCCTCTTCAACTCCTTTTTTAATGGAGAAATAGGGAGCCACGTTTACGATCCTGCAACAGAATGCAGATCTCGTGAACACTTCAAAGTTCACACCCAGCTACATCAATCCCATCTCTTCAAATCTTCAGAGTTTTAATACTTCCGTTCCTAAAATCAAATCTCGGTTCCTTCTCCCCGAAACAGCACTGTTTATGAAAATTGACCAGAATTTTGAGTGTGTTAATGTTACCTATCGCGACGCCTTTCCAGGAAACGATTGAGGGATTGTTTTCTCGCCATTGGAACATCTGTTCCAAGAAACATGACTCGGATTTTGATGTGGCCGTCCATGAATCTGGGTATCGCATAATCCAATCAAAGAAAAGATAGGAATTAAAGCAGGTCTCACCTGCTCGCACTTCGCGAACTGACGGTACTCTCCTTGCTGTTGCTGCTCTGCTACTTTCCCCAGCCAGGAGCTTAATTGCTTGGGCCTGCAACATTATTGATTTACACATGAAATATATTTTTTGTTTCGAAAATTAATTGTTTGTAGACAATGCTGAAGTTTGATCAATTCTATCGCCCTGTCTCGTTGATGAAAAGCACAAAATTCAATTTCGTCACCTCATCATTGGCGACATTGTCATACACATTTACAGTCCCCGCATAGAAGATTGTAAGTTGAGGGAGTCCGGGGAGTCCGGAATTAATGGATGGTGGCTGTACTCGACCCGACCTGAAGATCAAGGACTCGCACAAGATTAGTATCATACACGTCCCATTTGCTTGGCTCGAACGATCTAAATAAAGGAATTCGGTAGTCTCCGTAAATTAAAGAAAAAAATCGATTTCCACGACCAACTCTTGCTCTAGAACATCTGCATCTCGTTCGGATAATAGAGATTAGTTTCTCGAACATGAGCGTTGGTGAGCTTTGTCAAACAGATACTTCTTGAACAAGGAAATATTTTTAGACATATTTTTCTTTCAACTCCTGCCAGCAGAATCAATCCCATTCTCCTCCAAATTCCTAAGAAAAATGAAAGAACAGGAGGCTTACCTGTAACTGGCACAATCCTTACTCTTCCACCTCTGGTTCACATCCATCATAGTATTGTCTTCTTCCAAGATAGAAAAGAAGGCAGATTGAGAAAACAGCAGAGCGAGGAGCAGGAAGCCTGCGTGGGTACGAAGAACTCTTTTTCTGATATTTTGGATAATGGCTGCCAAGGAAAAGCTTCGATGAGATGGACGGAACCAATTCAGAACACGATCAAATAGGGTTGTAGCCATTAAATTTCTGCACGTGGAGGTGTATAATATTGACACGTAGTCGAAGGCCGTGGAGATCTCGTGTTGGCAACGGCGGAAATGGAAGTGACGTAACCGCGAGAAGATGATCTCGCTCTTCAGTTGGATGTATTTGAATCAAACAACAAGGTTGTTTTTTTCAGGAAGAGAGCACATAAAGAGCACTTGTCCTTCGTCTTATTTACGGAGTCGACAATATTTGTAAATCCATGGCAGCCGTGATCGGACGGCTGAAAGGCTTTGACGATAATATTATTGCACTGCTTATTAAATACGAAAATTCATGCGGCTGAGATAGTCAATGATTATAATCCGATAGCCGAAATAGTTATTTCTCATGTTTCGCACCAAATGGTTTTTTATATAATAATTAACTATTTTATATATTTCTAATAATAAATGATGAAAAAAAAGTGAGAAAAATAATAATGAATAATCACATATAAAATAAATTGCAATCTTGACGATATACACTAAAATTTAAATATAAAAAATAAATTTTGAATTGTTTAATTCCAAAAAGATTATTAAATTAAGGGACTTCATTAAATTACCCATTTTGGAACAAATAATAACAAATAATAAAAAATATAACCAATTTCTAAACTTAATATAGATGACACATGTGAACAACACATCATCAATTTGCCACATCAACACACCATGCGAACAACCTTTTTTCTCTCATTTTTTTATTATTGATTTAAGTTATTTTTTAATTTAAAAATATTTTAAAAACTAATTTATTGCTTTAAAAATCTTACACATTTCATTACCTTCGATTTTATATAATAAAAATATAATTTATTTATTTATTAATTATTATTTTTTAATATAATTAATACCTTACATTATCGATTTAAGATATTATTTAATTTAATAAAATATTGTGTAATAATTTTAATTTAGTTTTTAAAATTCTTATCTGTTAGTATATATTTTATTACCTCATTTTTTATAACAAAAATATACAAATTTTAGATTAATTCATTTAAAATATATATTTTTACCTATTTAACACCATTAATTATTGATTAAATATTTTTTTATTTGAAAAAAATATTTTAGTTTTTAAAAAATTTATTTATGGGTACATGTTTCATTACTTTCTATTTACTGGAATAAATATCTAAATTTGTATTGTTTATTTAAAAAATACTTTTCTAATGTAATTAACTCCTTTTATTATCGATTTAAAAATATAGTAAAAAATATATTTCAGTTTTCAAAAATCTTATTTGTCGGTGCATGTTTTATTACCTTCTATTTACAATAATAAAGTAAAATTTAAGATTATTAATTAATTAATATATTGGTTTATATTTTATTATTATAAGATTTTGTTAATTAATATATTAGTTTGTACCGATAAATAAAATATTTTAATTTTTTTAATAAGATCTTCCGATAATAGCATTGTTATAAGGCATAAGTCTCGATATCGAATAATTAATTAATCTTAGGACATCCAATAATTTCAAGCTTAGAGCAAAGAGGTCAGATATCCAAAAACAAAACACTCACTAAGGTTCAGCAATCAAACGCGTAGGATTCCTTTTTACCATACTTTTCCTGAAGAACTGGACTTGAGAAGAGATGCTGTGAATTTTTACAGGATGCTTCGAAAGACCAGCATTAACAGCGGATATTCGGATCAAACCCATTTTCGAGCTAGCTACGCTTCAACAATTTTTTCCTTCTTTAGGAATATAGAAGAGGTCAGAACCGATTGGTATTTTACCTGTACATAGAAATCAATACATGTAAGCTTATATTAACTGCTAAGTCTGCTTCTTGTAAGCCAGCGATGATGGCAATAGGAGAGCAGCAGAAAGTAGCAGACCGAGTTTCTGCTGTCCCCTCATCTCTACTTTCTCTTCTTTTTTAGCCACCTTTGTTTTTTACCCTGCAAAAAATGCAGTCACTGTCTGAAATTAGTGATGCCATTACCTGTTTGAATCAACATTCAAGTCTTTTCTGAAACCATATTTCAAACTGCTCAATAATGCGCTTAGTTTCAGATTAGCAGTGCTATGAAATGAGTTTTCCCAGACAAATTAACTTCTTCTTCATGTCAGTTCATGCAACCTTCCACGAAAAAGCCAAATGGAGAGAGAGAGAGAGAGAGAGAGGCCAGAGATTGGTGTAGATTCTCACAGGTTTTCATTTCATGCAAGTGAACAGAGAAGTAGAGTACCTGTCGCGACGTCTCTCGAAGAAACACTGAAGAGAATGTTTTCTTGCAATGGGAAGATCTGCCCAAACGATTGAACAACAATTATTCAAGGTTTATAAACGCAAAACTCCAGGTTTGAAGTAGAATCAAATAAGATATTAAAAAAAAAAAAGCCTAGGCATTCTGACTGTATCACGAACTGACATAGGGCAATAAAGAAGAGTTATTATGCATTGACAGGACCGCGCAGTGGTTCAGTAAAACAAATACCATTTCTAAGCGGGAAAATATCCAATCGTTTTAATGGTTTTAATCAATCGAAGAGATTATCACCGTAATTGATCGTGCACCAACCACCACGGGTTGTTTACTTTTTTCTATTGACTGCTTTTCTAGGAAGCCATGAATGTCCTGTCTACACCAGAATTAACTTCTCTCTCTTTCAAGTGTCAAGTCATAATGCTTGTGAATTTCAAAGCAAAAATAAATATCAACCTGCTTCTAGTTCGGAGATTGAAGGCAGTTGGCGAGCAGCCAGTCCTCCGGTTGTTGTTGTTGGCCGTCTCTTCGGAGGATCATACATTGAGCTTTCACCAGCCAGAAGCATGATCGCCTGTGCCTGAAATTCAACCCATTTTCTCAGACTTTCCAGTTCACTTTTGCATCAACACGCACTGGTGAGTGGTGATCAAGGAGGAAATTAAGGATCTGAAACAGTTCTCCAGACCTTGTCAATAGGAACATTGTCGTACACATTCATGGTTCCTTCGTAGAAAATGGTGAGTTGGCCTCCCTGTCCGTGCCTGCAAGGTTGACGAAATCAGAGAAAACAAGAAAATTCTCGCTGTAAAAACTTACCTCAGATTCTTTAATTAGAACAAGCGCCTGCCTGATGGTTCCAGTTTCTTTAGTGCTCATGACTTTTTTATCGGACTGAAACATTTCCTCTCTCTCTGACCGGCCTGAAGTTTGCTTAGATTGCAAGTAATGATCCTGCAAGGGAAGCAGCATCGTGTCAAAGGAGGACGTACTTAAACCTCCAAAAGAACCTCCATTAACGGTCTGCGAACGAAGGAAAAGTGGAGAAAATGAAACAGAAGATTGATGAGTAATTTTCTTTTTTGGATATGGAAACTGAACAAAATAAATCCAACGAGATTATTTTCAGAAATCTGAGCGGGGACGTTCACTGATTTGAAATTTAATTGGTGTTGAACCTTGAGTCAAAACTCTTAAACCAAACATAGTATTAAACTTCCATGGTTGAAATAATTTTTACTTTCTCAAAATTCTAGTAAACTCGTTAAGATATAAAAAAGATTGCGTTGTATTGATCTCTCATACTCAGAGTAGCTTTCAGGAAAATCACAAGCGGATCCACTCTGTCTGTTTTATCAGACCAAGTTAATAATCAGGTCAACGGTGCAGAATTACTCACTGATCAATCAAGTCCCAATGAAAACAGGAATTACTAAAATGAACGGTTAAATCAAATGCTACTTTTAGTACAGGATTCAACAACTAATTAATAACCATGAAGAAGAAAGAAGAAAATGGAAAAGCCAGAAAACTAACCAAAGCAAAGACAGACCAGGCTCAGCCGGTCGATCTCGGAGCTACTCCACCCAAACGATGATCACTTGCTCTCTTTACAGCAGCGACCTCAGAATTTCAAAGCAGAACCAGAAAAAGAGAGAAGAAGAAGAAGAGAAAGAGATCGAAGGAGATGGAAACGAGTGAAGTGAATAGACAGAAGAGAGAGAGCGAGAGAGAGAACAGAGAGATGTTGGAGTATATTGGCTGGAGATCATCCAATAGCTTTATTCTGCATGTTTAGCACGTGATGTTACGAGGCTAATAGAGGGTGACTAATTTTCTTGGGAGTAGTTACATTCCCAATTCCAGGCCAATTGGGAATACGATGAGAGAAAGTTGACAGAATTCTTTATGCAAGATTTCTTTGTCTATTGAAGAATGCCTGGCTTCTGGAATTTTGGACACCGTAAAACCCACATGTTTATTAGAATAAGTCCACATGTTAGTCCGATGTCACATACCAAGATGATAAAATATAAGATTAGGTGACATATATTCTTGTACGTGGCATCGAGCCGCATATATTCGAGTTTAGCTTGATCTAAATACTTCAAGTTCCAGTTCAGCCTCGAGCCCAAAAACTGTAATCGAGTTTGAACCCGAGCTTGAGCAGGGTTCGAGCTCTAACCTATATTTTAAAGTTTAATTTTTTTAAATAAATAAAGAGAATATTATGATGAGTTTAGTACCATTGAACTGCAAGGTATCATAAAAGAGTCCAAGATTTTACAATAGAGCATACTAATGTATAATAATTAGCTCAATAAACCTAAGAGAAAGAGCAAATACCTTCATCAATTGTGTTTATTCATGTTGAAGGATCAAAAATAGCTAAATGATCAATCGTCTTTGAGGTTTGAGATAAATAAGAGCAACTATCAACCAACTAAAGAGAGAATCAACGAAAGCAATTAGAGTAAAGGGTATTTTTATATTAAAAAATTTATACTACCGAGTCGGCTCACGAACTAACATACTTAACGAGCCTTATGTCGAGCTCAAATAAAAACTGAACTGAACCAAGTTCAGGTAATGGAACTTCTTTTTCAGTTAAGAGACTCAAGCAGGAGAGAATTTGGTTATTGAAAATCCAGGCATAATTGTGCAAATTAATTAAGAGTTCAACACCTTTAGTCAAGATGAATTCCCCATGTTCAAACATGAAATAGTTCTAAATATCATTTAAAAGTGCTCATTAGACATCACATCACCCTCAACATTTTCAAAAGATGACCTCTTGGACTCTGTCAGGATGAGGACAAATCCCTTCCTTATTCATCTGATTTTAAATTAGTCTGACTTTTCTTACTTCGGGCTAGTTTAAAACGTCTTCTTCACTATACTCATTTAACTATCTTAGAATTACAAATCCTCTCTCTTTCTTCCTTCTATCTGTTCTGGTTTTGTGGTCCTCTTGGTTAGGTCAACAAATAAAACTTAAAATAGTGATTATCACCTGTCATAGCTTCATATTATTTTGATGAAACACGTGATGAACTTTTGAATAAACATCCACCAACAGATGATCCGTCTAGTGCAAAAGGATACTCTCGGATAAATCACCCATGCCTGTCACAACCAAGTGATTTAGTGTTTCTTTTGCCCTTGAGAATATTTTTCATGTGATCTAAATATATGCCTTTCAGAGTCCGAAAATTGATAAAGGAGAGAAAGAATAAAGTGGGGAACAAGGGTAGGTCTTCATGTTTTTTCTTGAAGATAAGGAGGAGATTCTGCAACATAACTTTGCTTCTTCTATTTTTTCATAAAAAATCATTATTTTTCACTTTTAAAAGGTAATGACAATCATCAGTGTCATCAAGTCTAGTATCCAACCTTTTTGTTCAGCTGTAGAAAGAAACAGGAATTGATACATAATCTGTAACAGAATTATTATAATGACATCATATTCGACAGTGATTTAGGAGATAAGATCATTTCGTTTTTTTATGTTCATCAACACTGCCAGAATCTTTACATGTTTCTTCTTTCTACTCCATCTATTGGATTGAGATACTGAAGGAAGGGATTAACCACTCTTGTGACTGGCTCATTATCATCTTATATATGAAAATGACAAAGTTCACCAGTAATGAAATGCTAAAGAAATTAACAAATGGGGTGACAAACAGTACAATCATAACATACCGATTGACCTGTTTCTCCATTGATGCTATTTCGTGTTCGTTCGGTGAAATGGGTACATTCACTCTCGCTTTGCACCATCATTAGCGTTTTGTTCTGCATCTGAAGGCTTGAAGTATCTCCAGAGAAAACCTAAACTGCTGCCCATGATGTTCATGATTATAGCAGACATGGCTGGGGGCAGCGCAACCAAGGGAGAGGAGAAATGTGAGGTAGCCAGAACCACACCAAGTGATGAGTTCTGCATCCCAACCTGCTCATTACCAATCAAATTGTAAGTCTTCCCCATATCATAGAACTAATTTTAGAGGGTGGCCGTTTCTTTTTCTCTTTGATTTTTTCCATAGGTGAACTAAACATATTAAACATAAAGTTCTGATTGAACTATTAAACTAGGAATTTAGAGTTAGTAATTTCATGGTTCCCAAGTGACAGGTTCCCATTAGATAATTTCCACAATCCTGACGAGAGTATATAAAAAACAAAGAGAAAAAAAAAAAAACAGTTTTTACCCACAAATTAGGTCTTTTGTATCTCATTCTTTTCATTGGCAGGAAGGCTAATTGTTGGATCAGACACAAACCAAGAAATGAAGTTTCTATCATGTTGTGAATATCACAGAAAATGAGTCTACTGCTGGCATATGATATGCAATGAACTGCTAAGACACATAATTCGAACAGAAGAAACAGGAATGACAGCAAAGCAGAACGTGAAAACCACAAACTTTGAGCCAATATAGTTAATAATGATTTATTTTATTCAACGCTTCTAGTGATACCTCAATTGATATTGCTCGCCTCTGTGATTCTTTAAACCCACCAATGGCAGCTGCCAAGTACCTGGAACATGAACAAAGATAAGTTTCCTAATTCATTCATGTAAATTCCATTTCATTGACCAAAAACAAACAAAAAATAAAAAATAAAACACCAAAAAACTTGATTAATCGAACCTAATGTAGCCAAGCATCTGAGCATTCATTTCTGATAGTAAAGGCCAGGTAGTCTTCCTAGTACTTTGATCTAAAATAGTCTGCAGATCAGGATCTGTACCTAGTTTTAACACTATATATCACTTACAATCTGACACAGACTTCAGGAAGTTGTCTGGTCAGAGACAACTTAATGGTCATAGAGATTCAAATCTGATCCAAGATCTTGCTCCAGGCAACCCATTTATTATCGTTTATACGATTGCTGAATATCTAAGAAAAAATCATATTTATGTTATTAGTAAACAGTTCTACTAAATATTTTTCTTAAGTATTTCCCTAGAGTCTTCCAATACAGCAACCTGTCCAAGTATAACTTCTGCCATAAAATTATAGCTCAGCATATCCCACCGACATTGACGAAGTCTTTAGAGGCATTAAACATTTATCATACCAATGTAGCTCATTATCTTAGAATCCCCCCTATCAGTGGCCCAAAAGTCGTGTCATTAAGTCTATGTGTGTACTATGCAGCTTCATCATATAATTTTCTAATAGACTTTTAATAAAACACTGTTGATTCTGTTCAATTATTTCTATCCTTCATAAAAATGACACATAACTACTCAAGCAAAACTGCAACCCAAAGATGCACAGATGCAGCATCTAAAAGAGGCCAAAAAGAAAAAAAGCTGCATTTATGTAAACAAATGACTCAAATATAATTATCAACCAAAGCTTAGAGAAAATAAAGGAATTCATACCCCACAAAGAAGCCAGCAAAATGCAATAAGAGAACAGAGAGTGCTACATTCACCCAGTTTACAGAACTCTCTTGTACTGCCATAAGATGTCCCACAGCGGGGCCCATTGATGCAGCACTCATTGATGACTTGAGACGAACAACATTTTCCGAAAATACACTGACAGATATTACTTTCATATGAATAAGTCATCGAGAAACAGACAAATAATCAATCATAACAAACAGAAAAACACTGTCAAACCTGCTGGCAAGCAATGAAGAAGCTAACACAGCAAAGAGTGGAGCAAAAGGAGTAATGCGTTTAACAACAGCAGGAAATTTGCTTTGCATGTAAGAGCCCACCAAAATTGGAGCCACCACCACCTGCCAAAAGTAGAATTCAAATACTCCCTCATGCAAAGTCAGGTATATTAAAAATATTAGGATTTGAGATACTGAAAATTCAGTAGCACATATTACAAATAGAAGTCCTCAGACATAAAATATTTGAAGGGTTCCGCTAAATTTAGGAAAGTCCAATACTCTGTGTTAACTGAAAGAGAAACAGTGCAATCTATGAAGTTCTTGAAATCCAGTCCATAGATTGCCATATTGCACATTAAACGATTTCTAACTGCAATTCCGAATAAAATTTTGAGAGCCATCTTGCCTTTACCTGCATTGTACTTATGGAAAGCTTAAAAGCATCTACAGGGACATAAGTTCCAGCAAGCAATTTGGTTAAGACGGGAGTGAGAAGTACTGCACCCAGAGTGGTACACACAGTCATCACAATGGAGAGTGGGACATCCCCTTGAGCAATTAAGGTTACCTGCAACACTATTTCAAAGAAAAAGATAAATGAACGGAAAAACCCTTTTCCCTGTTCTTGTGTTTGTGCAATGAAAAAAGAGTCCATAACATGTCCAAAACTGCAAAAGAAAACATTTTTCCAATTGAGAAAGTTCATCACCAAAATCCTTGGGGCATAGAGCCATTTTGGTCACTTCAAAAAAAAAATTAAAGTCTCAATCCTCCAATAAATGATGTCTAAAAGGACTATGAACAGACGAAATCAGTTAAATTACCACATTCGATGCAGTGCCCCCAGGACAGCAAGCAAGCAAAATCAAACCAACGGAAAGAGATGGTGAAAGGCCAAGGCACTTGCTAACAATTGCACCAAAAGCTGGCATTATAGTGTATTGGGCAACACATCCATACAGTATCTGCACAAGTCACAGAACAAGTTAAGATAGTAAAAATCAGACAACAAAATCATAACATTTATCTTTTCTTCACAGCATTGAGGTGGAAACGTCTCACCAGTACAAGTATAAGAACTGAGAGCATCAGAATTGGTAAGATATTATAAAAATAATTTTGGTCATGAACATAATTGCAGAAAATATATTGCAGCTCTTCTGGAAATTATGAAGTTCAGCAGACAAACATATAAGTTGCCACAACCATACTATTTATCACAAGGAAAAAAATAGCCAAATCATATTACTCATGTTTGCATTTTTAACTTTTCTAAAACAAAATCACGCTGACCATGAATCCAAAAAATGTTTGAGTCTTAGCCATAACTGAATTTGTTTGAGTATTAGCAACAACTGAATTTTTTTTTAGTGTTAGCCATAACTAAATTTTCACTGAACTTCCAGATTGAATCTTAGTCATAAGTGCAATTGCACTGATCTCAGATTGGACAACAGATTTTCTATTTGTTTGACCCATTTAAAGACAAAGCAAATAGCAGGTCATAACGACTACTGCCTTTTTCCATCAAAATTAATGTAAAAGCTAGCTGCACATTAAAATCCTATGCTTTTTTTTTTCCAACTACTTTTTAGAGCAAAAACAGCCATCACAAGGACATCTACATGGTTATACCAGGCAAAAAACGAAAATAGAGTTGCTAATTATTTTGCTGAGAAGAACTTTTTATGTGGTCATTAGTCCTTATCAAAAATTGGCTAAAAAGCTTCCAGCCGAATTGAAAATCCCACCATGTCTAACGAATTGAATTGCAAAAGGAAGACGTGATGTATCTACTGATATTGTTGAATTTGAGTTATATCTCGAACTCATAGGGCTTTTCAAAATCTCAGATCCAGCAGAAAAAAAAAAAAAAAAGGTATACTGGTACTACTGACAGAACTAACAAGAACGAAGACTCGAAAGGGACTTCATTCTTCAACTTACCGAGAAAGGCCTCTGAGCAAATAAACCAAGGAAGTCTTTCAACTCCAAAGTCATTCCCATGGCCAGCATTATGAGTCCAAGAGAACAACTATAAGAACCGGGACTTCTCTTCACGAACCATGAAAAAACAGAGGGTTTTACACAAGCAACGATCCCCCCAACAGTAACATAAAGAGGGTAGAGGCTCGCCGCAGTGCTTAACATCTCGTCCCATCTGGGTTTATCAGAGGGTGGACTCTCATGGCTATTTGCAAGACCTTTTACTGAGAAGAGCCTCCGATTCCTGATGTGGATAAAGGGTGGATTTCTGGGTTTGGAAGAAACTTGCAGGTGGGTTTTCGGGCGGCAAGAAATTTGAGGCGCAAAGATCGCAGAGAGAGACATTGTTGATGATGAGACAGGCTCACTGTCCACTGGTATATGGAGAGCTCACGGTTGAAATCTGGAAAACTGGAAATTTGAAAGGAGATGCATGATCAATCAACTAAACTCGCTGATCTCCGGGGTCTGTGGGAACGATTTGAAATAATATTAACCACGCTAAGTTGTTCACAAGATTTCCATTTGGGTTTCGCCAAGTTGGTTGATACAACATGTATGAGATATCAAATTTAAGATTTAATTTTGCACCGTAAGCTCATTCAGGAGCTTCTGTCCTCTGGTTTCTGGAGAAATGGGGGTGAATATCTTCAATGAGAAACTTCGTTGGATTCCTGTGATTGTGGTTTCTTGCAACTTGGCTTCCATGGACCTCTAATTTTTCCAGTTCTCCAATATATAAAAAAAAAATCAACTCCCTCAATGAGATGATAAGTAGGGTTTGTGCTTCATGTGTGCCGGGTTCAGGCGTAGTGGGAGAACACAAAAGTGGTCACACATAATGGGTTTCAACACAAAAAACCCAAGCATAATGGGTGAGGATAGCAGACCCATGAGAGTGATGGCGTAGTTTTTTAATCAGGTTGCCTATTGTGTGTTCATGCTATTTCATCTGTTTTGTGTCTGGGATATGTCCACCCACGGCCCACCCATCCTCAAATAAATAAGAGGATGAGGCTTGGATAAATACCACCTTCCCCGTAATGAGGGAGAAGCTCTAATGATCCAATGATAAATTGATAAGAATTATTTGCGAAATTGGTCTAAGGTATATCCCAAAATGATTAGGAAATCTTTTTTTCTAACTAATAAACTCAAGATTTTTGTACTTACTAATACTTGTGGGATTATTCCTTAACACTCCCCTTGATAGGGTTGGTATAGAATCAAAGCGTGCCCAAACCTGCCTATGCTCGAGGCGGGCTTGGTTTAAATATTTCGAACTCGAACTCGAGCCGAGCCTAATATTGTAACCAAGCTCAAACCCAACAATTTTAATCGAATTCGAGCTCCAACCTATATTTAAAATTTTTCATAAAATACATATCAAATAAATTGTATGTAAAATTATGCATACATTTTACATAAAATTGGGCTCGACCTATGTATATTAACCCTGCATAAAATTATTCATAAAAGATGCATGATTATGCATAAACTTTATTCAATAACCAAACACAAAAACATTCATTTAAAAAGCAATGCTAGTTTTGTCCATTTGTTCTCAATCAAATCGTTCTGATTCAAGGAGTCGAAAACCAGATCATCGAGACAAAGAAAAAGTTTAAGAAAAATATTTTTGGATGACTTAATTGCATACCCATTTTTCATTTTTTCTTTAGAGCATGTTATGATAGTACTTATAACAAAAAAAATTAACATGTACAAAACTCGCACGTTTGAACTATGCGAAACGGAGCGTCAGGGGCGAGAGGATGCTGTGAAATAACTCCGATTAATCATAAGAACTAACGATTAAATGTTGTACCTAGCCATGAGAATTATTATTGTGTAACTAGACCTATTTTTTATAACATGTATAAATTTTGGATTTTTATCACCCTAAACTTTGTAGTCGACATTTGATGGATCAATAATCAATAATAGATAGATAATAAGTTTAAATAAATAATAATATTTATTGGTGAATGCCCCATATATTACATAGATTCAACAAAAACAAAAAATGAAAGATATTGTAATAGCATCTAATTACAAATCGCAATTACTTTTATCAGGGAAAAGATAGAAATATTTTTATATTCATGAGTTAAATAATTTGTTTAAGTAAAAAATTATTGGTGATTTAAGAATAGTTTGGCACAAGCTCCAAAAAATAAGGACCTTTTATTTTCGAGAGAAGGAGATAAGGACATTCCCGTTACGGGTGGCTTCGAACCGAGCCGGCTCAGTTCGATTCGGTATACCCAGATCTCAAACTGAGTTTGAGATCTGGCCATAGCTCGTTTGAGATAACGAGCCGAGCTCGACCAAATCAAGGTTCGGCTCGAAAACTCACGAGTCGAGGGAAGGGGGGGGGGGGGGGGGACATGTAGCCTCTCCCGTCCACCTCTATCGCCGTCGACAACTCCTTGTTGGCCGCTACATCCCCTTCCCTCCAATTTCTTTGCCACTGTTTCCATCGCCGATGACAGGTCCTCGTCGGTACTGCACCTTCGCTCCACGTCGGCTTAACGGAAAACTAGAGTCCAGAGCCGAAACCCGAATTGGGAGAACCCCCCCCCCCCCTTGCATGGAGACAATTTCGCACGTGCGAGATCAACATAAACAAGTAAAAAATAAATTCTTTCTCCCTTTCTATTGGCTCTTGAATAAATTGGAAAGGCATTTTAGTAGAAATATGTTTCTAAAGACCATTAGTGGTTTTTTCAATAAATGTTGAAAAGACATTTTTAGTATAAATATAGGGACTATTAGTACTTCATGTTTTTTGAAAATATTTTTCTAATTAGAAATTATTATTAAAAAATCATATAATTTTCTAAGTATGATTTTTTTGCCAAGATGGGCGAGAAAACCGTATAGAAAAATTTTGAATAAATATTTGACAGTTGATGCTATAATACTTTTAGCATGAGGCAATTTTCATAGCAATTTTATGTTTGATATTTTATTTGATTAAAAATTTATCAATAAGTATAGTAATATATTAGATTGATTATTAATTTTTATTTATTTCCCTAGAAGAGGCAATAAGAGGTCCATTTAACTTTCCTAAAAAAATTTTAAAATATTTCTTATAATTTTCTAGTAAGTCTCTAATAGTAATAGAATTTTATTTAAAGATTTTTTGGAAATATGTATCCTAGGAAAAATATTTCTAGTTTTTCCTAAATATAAATTTTCAATTAGGGGCACTAAAGAGGCCATAGTAAATTTATGGCCAGATTCAAAAATTACAAAATAAGATAGACAATATATGGGGTAAAAAGGATTAATATTGGTGGGTTCTAATCCATTATCGAGATTCAATCTCGAACTTCCCCTATCATTCTTTTTTTTAAAAATGTATGCATAATTTTATAGATAATTTATTTGACATATATTTTATGTAGAGTATTAAATGTAGGTTAACCTTGAACTCGGTTAAAATTATTAGGCTCGAGCTCAATTACAATTTTAGGATCGAGGCTAGATCGGCTCGAACATAGGAAGGTTCAGACTCAGCTGGATTCGATATCACCTTATGCCCAATTTTAAGTAGAGGTCATGCCCAAATTTATGTAAAATGTATGTCCAATTTTATGTAAAATGTATGTATAACTTTATATACAATTTATTTGACATGTATTTTTTGAAAAGTTTTAAATGTATGATGGAGCTCGAACTCGAAACATGTAATTTTTGAAAAGTTTTAAATGAATGTTGAAGCTCAAGCTCGATTAAAATTATTGGGCTCGAGCTCGATAACAATTTTAGGCTTGAGGCTAAGCTCAGCTTGAGCTCGAGTTCAAAATATTTAAATCAAGCTCGGCTTGAACATAGGCAAGTTCGGGCTCGGCTCAACTCGATGCCACCCCTAATTCTTGTGCCTTGTTTGCATTCTTCTTCAACAATCACGACAGCACAACGTTGATTTTTTCCGCGCTGGTCTCAATTGCTTCTCTCTTCCATCAACCTGCTTTTGTCACAGAGTGAGACGTTGGAGCTCAACAAAGACGATGATGATGATGAGGACATCGGGCGACAATGACGGTGACGATCGAAGCATCAGGGATGGGGGAATGAGAGACAAAGACAGAGAAGAGGGAGAGAAAGTTGCGGGAGGGGCTCGGTGGTGATAAGGATTGGCGACGGCAGACAGGGGGAGGAAGAAATCAGAGACTGAGAGTAAGAAATTGAAGAAGAAAAATGAAAAACAAGAAGGCGAAATCTTCCCCCCAAATCCCCATTTTCAATTCCTGCTTCCCAAGAAGTCGAGAACGAAAGACTCGAACTCGAAGAGTACACCTCTTGCCTCTGCGCTCGGGCCCTCGTTAAGTTAATGAGCCGGCTCACAAGCTTTCAAACTGAACCATGGTTCAGTCGAGCTAGGCTCATTAACTTAAACGAGCCTACCAGATAAATCGAGTCGAAACCGAGCCGCTCGCGAACCGGCTCGGTTCGATGCCACCCTACCCCCTCACATGTACGCATTCTTTTGTAGCTCTACTTATGGATAATTTGGGTGAAAGTCCACATATGAGTACCTGCTCTGATACTATATAAAGTTGGGTCTAAAACCTATCCCAAAATGACTAGCAAACTTAGGAAACTTATTTTCTGACTAATGAACTCAATATCTTCTCATTACCTAGAATATAATAATCACTTAGAATAGTGAAACAGATTATATTTGCCGAGAAGTGCAACATAATATGGATATTATTTTCATTGTCTACTTTGACCAATTGTGCCGATTCTTTGTGGATTCCTATATGAAGCTTTTGTATCTATGTCTCCCAGTACTCATTTATCATTTCATCCAAATGAAATAGTTCTTTCTAGAATGTTCTTCTCTTGAATATTATTCAAAAAAACCGAGGACTCTAGACTTTTATTAATAATCTATGTGAGACTATTTCTTAACATTTTGAACATCAGACAAAATAACTACCCTTATCTCTAATGATTTGAATTTATAATTCACTTACCCATCCAGGTATTCCAATGGGAATTAATCCATGTTCTTATGTCTTAAGTCTCTATCGCTGTGAGCAGTCTCCCCCTGGCCAAGACTCAAATTTGTCTAAGTCTACGTGCTTTCGGTCACACAGAATGGTAGGTCGGTGCAACCCCCACCAACTCCACGATTGCTCACTCACGACCTCCACTTCTTTGTACTTGTTGACCTCCGCAGGCAGCACCAGCAGAACATCCTGTGTTCAACGCCAATAGCCCACTCATGGCGACTAACATGTCATGATCGTTGGACCTCATAATTCCTCTCTCAGTCCAGGATCCTGACATGGACGATGTGACAACGCGACAACGCCACACCAGCGTCTTCTTCCTGGGTTGCAGAATCTAGTCTTTGTTCTTCTGTTTCCTCGTTAGCTTGACAAAGCGGAGAGACGAGTTACAGAGCCGAAGGCGATGCGGTTGGATGGTCTAAATTAGCGTGGACCCCTCGATCTCTCGTCTTGATCTCACTTTCCCGCCAAGCAATCCTCTTCACGATGCTGCCATGGAATTCTGATGGGCACACTCCAACGGCTTCTAGACGATCACTTCCTCTGTCTTTGATTTTATGCCTAAAAGAAGATGAATACAAGAAGAATCCGAACTGCTTTACCCAACTCATGGACCATGTTTTGGTTTCTTTGAACGTCTGGGTGGACTGTCGAGAGGGAAGTGGTCCGTCCCCTACTTTGTTCTTTATGATCCCTCGATGGTGATTTTCACTAGCAGGACCATTCGTTTCACAGTATGCAGCTATCACTGTCCTCACTGTTGATTTTAACTATAAATCAATCTGAGATGGTATGATGGCAACCAAAATACCAGTCCAACTATTGGATTACCCAACACAGAAGCTTGCCAAATGAATATGTGCTTGAGAGAGACAAAGACCCATTTGCTGCTTTTTTCTTCTTTGTCCGGGAACGCCTGGTTTGTAAAGAAGTCCTTATAACTGTTCTTCTTCGATCGCTCTCTTAGATAAGATAATACAATGTATTAAAGAATGAAAAGAAACAGTGCCTTTATCTACCACTACTTTGCCAAGCTTTCCATTTTTAAAAATCCTTCATTTCTCTCATTAAAAACAAAAAGAGCACATAAAATAAGAAACCCCAGCTACCAAACCAGGGAAAGAAAAGGACCCAGATGTATTCCCTTAACATACAAACTTCCACATACTTCATGACTTATTTTATGTAGGGCTTGCACTGTACTCAGCGTATGTTGGCCACTACTTCATGTCCCTAGGAGGAGAGCTTGAGCCAACCCAACCCCTGAAAAGAACTATTTCTCTAAAGAGAGAGGATATAGGGGACCCATTCAGGGGAGACAAGGGGGAGTTGTAACAGGAGACATGTCATGATCAAACTAGTTAAGCCCCTCTAGAAGCTTGCTTTGCTCCCACCTATCAAATGTTTGTCAAAAAGCGCCTTCCAGCGAGCATTATGAGGATCAGAGCAAGATATCGTTAAAAATGGTGGGACGGAGCTGGGCAGGTCCACGAGCCGACCCGAGACCCCACTCCCCATTTCCCCAGCAACATCTTTTCACTGTTTTCACAAATTCCGCAGCATGCAAGAGCAAGCAATCTGAATAAAAATAAGCCCGGTTGCATCATCAGTCGGATCGCACGTCAAGCTCTGGAAAACCTCCCCGGCCCTGGGGAAAATTCCTTTTGTTCCCGACTCGTTTCTTCTATAACCAGGAGCTCGTCTCTTCCCTGACTTGCAAGTGGGATGGGTCTATTTGTGCCATTGATAGGAAGAGAAGACTTCGTCGTCATGTGATGGTTTCAAAAGCTAGCGGAAGCGTTTTTGAGGTTCTGAAAGCTATAGTCATCTTGATTTGTTTCAGTTCGGATCTCAACCTACCTCCGTTGTTGGTGGCAAGTCCTTATTTCGGAAAGAAAAAACACGACTTCTTATGAGCAAGTCGAACCGATACACTGGTGTTTTGTACCGGATGATACTGATTGAAACTCTGGAAACAAACGGATACTCTGACCATATACATAAACTACGTAAACTTGTATCCTTTCTTAATTTAATCATTTTGGAAACTAGAGGACAGGAATTCAAATATGTCAATAGCATTGCATGCGCGCATGCAGGTGCTCGCGTCCACGTGAACCCCACACAGACTGCCCAGCTCTCTCAGATAATGTACGAGAGCGTGCCGGGTATATAGTTTAGTGAAATTCAAATTGTGGTACAGGAGACTGTTTTTAAGGGGACCTAAACCACATTCCCACCTGAAAATTAATGACATTCTTCTTAGGCTCTTATTTATATGGTAATTAATTTTTAAAATTTTTATAATTTACAAAAAAAAAAAAATTTTTATTATTCTGTTTATTTACCTGATTATCCTTTCTATCATCAAATAAATAGGTAAATAAACAAAATACTTTCTATATAATAATATTACCATATATCAATATATTGTACATAAATAGCTTATTTCGTCCTTCAGCGCCGCAAGATAATAAGACTCATTGACCCTATGAGAGTGAATCTCATACACTTCTCAAATTAGTATATGAGGTATTGCTCAAAAGGTACACATGTTTCCTAGTTGAGCATATCTAGTCTCTCAACTGTGTTAATCGATCTATAACAAACATTTTTATGAAGAAAATGCACTCATTTTTTTAAAGTAGGTTATATTTTTAAATGTGAGTCCTTATGATGACCAAAACTTGTTAAATGCCCTAAAAACACACAATAATTATGAGCAAATCTAGCCCTAATTTTCTAATATAAATCGGCCGATATTTTCTTCAACAGATCACCTACTAATTACTTGAATATACTTGTAAAGAAACCATAATCATTACCATACTAATTACCCAAATTATGTTAATCTAATGACTAATATATTAATTAATATTTATGGAATATACTTATCTTGTGTTTATAATGACTAAACCAACACTATAGAGTAGAAATGACCTTCATTATACAAAGCATTTTAACTCCCTAGACTGTGTCATGAGACATTATATTAGGTACTTAGACAAAATTTATACACGTCTAATAATATCGAATTATTCCTATTTTTTTTATAATTTATTGCAAAATGAGCCAAGTCGAGTGAAGCCAAAGTGAGAGACTCGTTTCGGCGTGGTGGCAAATTTGGAGAAGACAAATGATTGGGAAATAATGATGATTGGTGGGCGCTCAATAAGAGAAGACACGTGTCAGACGATCAGAGATGCCAAATGGGTAAAGGGCGGCG
This sequence comes from Aristolochia californica, assembly GCF_029961685.1. NCBI lineage: Eukaryota > Viridiplantae > Streptophyta > Magnoliopsida > Piperales > Aristolochiaceae > Aristolochia > Aristolochia californica. The sequence goes on along the minus strand of NW_027181992.1, from coordinate 4,276,862 downwards.
AACCAACCGGCCGCAAACCTGGCTTCTGCAGCCTATTACTATTTTGGGGGAAAAAAAAATCGTAGAGTGAGATACAAAATATCGGTGGGAGGGTGGCGTGAAGAAGATTTGTTGTCACTCACACCGTCCAAACTTTCTCTTTCATCTCTGCCACCCCACGCGCAATCAATACCTCCCCTTCCCCCCTTTACCCTTTTATTGTCTTCTTTCCTCCCCCCTCTTGCCTTACAGTTGTTGCAGTTTCCCAGTTTCCTCCGATCGTCTCCGCTTCCCCTCTCTCAGTCTCCCGACAGCACTCTTGCAGACTCGACACTTTCAGTTCTCAATCGCAAGCAACAAGTCCGGAGAATCTGAATTTTCTGGTGAGTGTTTTCTGTTTAGTGAACGAGATGAATATAGGATGCGGTTTTTAACCATGACGGGAGAGTTTGATTAACATAGAAGCTGAGAGTTTTATATTTTATGTTTTGTGGGATTGGGGTGGTGTAGATGGCACTGGATTAGTTCGAGGGGAATCCACCATGTTCTTCCTTAAAGCAATGATAATGTCGTTGTCCTTCTTCAGAGTCTCTGGGTTGCCTTATGAGTGTTTTTCTCAGTGTGTTTTACTGGGGAATGAATTGGTGCGTGTTGAAAGCATCTTCCACCATTTGAAGTGCACTCAAAGAAAAACGAAGGCATGCTTGCATCTTAAAAGTCAAATTTTACGGCTTCTTTTTTTTTCCGCTGATTGCAGTGTGTGATCCATGCAGTTTAGAGGATGATTGCACCAAAAGGTTTATTTTCCCTTTTTTGGATTAGGTCATGTAAAACTGGGAAAAATTAAAAGAAAAGTAACTGTTACCAGTTAATTCCATCTCTCACTCACGCGACCAGTTTACAATGATCAGCGTTCAAAAATAATACTGGCTTCTGTATTCTTTTTCTTTCTCTATCATGTATCTGCTCTCTCTCCCTCTCTATTAAACCAATCTAGGTTGATCTCTCAACCAATCCCTGCTTGGGGCTGTTTCAGGTGAGTTGCTGACCAATGGAAGTGGAATCCTGCGTTCCTCCTGGCTTTAGGTTCCATCCCACAGAAGAAGAGCTCGTGGGTTATTACCTCACCAGGAAAGTCAATTCTCTGAGCATTGACTTAGGCGTCATAAATGACATTGATCTGTACAGAATTGAGCCATGGGATCTCCAAGGTGAGTTGAATTCATGCCAGCGACTTGAAGCAGAAGTAATCTGCTTGCTGCAAGTATCCAATACTCGTGAAACGGAAAATTAAGAACTGAAAAGGTTATCTGAATGCATTTGTTTTGTATTGCGAAGCAGATAGATGCACGCTTGGGTATGAGGAGCAAAGCGAGTGGTACTTCTTTAGCCACAAAGACAAGAAGTATCCAACCGGCACCCGAACAAACCGAGCTACGGCGGCTGGATTCTGGAAGGCCACTGGAAGAGACAAGGTTGTGCACTCGAAACACAAGATCATAGGAATGAGGAAGACGTTAGTGTTTTACAAGGGCCGCGCTCCTAATGGAAGAAAAAGCGACTGGATCATGCACGAATATCGGCTGCAAACAAGCGAACATGGACCTCCCCAGGCAAGTGGTTAATCCTTTCATTTTTTTTCGGCAAATCCCGCTCCTGGTAGCTTATAGTCGAGCCTTTGTCCCAGTTTCTAATCTGCCTCCAAATCGTTTTTTTTTTTTTTTAAGTGAAAAGACTTCGGTTTGCAATTTAGTCTTTAATGTTTTGCGGAACTCTCACTTTTGATTTTCAGTTTAAATCCGCCTTCTTCACAGTTTACATTTTCAGTTTTCTGGGTTACCTGTGTCGGTCAAGCGCAAAAGCTATAATCCATTATAGCAGGGAAGACATTTTATTTTTCATCATTACATTCTGCATCAAAGATTTCCGCCATTAACACATAGTTTGATGATTCAATAATTTGAGTATGGTATAGGGAAAGAGGCAATGGGTGATGAAGCTTCAAGGTCGAAAAATATCTCCGTCCGCGTCTCGTGGGCCTTTAACTCATATTTTGTACTTTAAAAGGTTCTATATGTAAAAGCTTTGGTACTCCAGAAAATCGTTAAACCGTCAGATTCATTAACGTTTTGCGTGAATCTTTCTTTTCGGGAAGAAAAAGGATCGAACCTTTTTTAGAATAAATTTTTACTCTACAATGGGAGAGATATGGTTTAAGAAATTATCCTCTTCTCCAAACAAACCAGTTCTCCAATGGAGATTCAACCATGGAGAATTAATGGAAACATTTATTATTTTTAACAAGTTTTCAGTTTTGCACCTTGCAGGAGGAAGGCTGGGTGGTGTGTAGAGCATTTAGAAAGCCGACTCCGAATCAAAGACGAAGCAATAACGACGCTTGGGAACCCAATTATTTTCTCAGAAATGACCATGAACTCGGATCGCAAACGCTTGCAGATGTTATCAACAGCAATCCCACTCACGTTATTAATTCTTACATGACAGACCCACTTTGTCACGACGAAGGATTTTGTTCGAAGCAGAGCCATTTGGTCCAGCTGCTTGACCTCCCGCAGCTCGAGAGTCCATCATTGTCCCATAGTTTAACTTCTAAGGAAGGCATGGAGCCCACGGCAACAATCAACGAAGAGCAGCAGTGCAGGGACAAGGAGTTTCACTATGAACCACAACTAACAGACTGGAGAACGCTAGACAATTTGCTTGCCCCGCAGCTGAATGACGGCGCCTTGTCTTCCACCTCTAGCTTGCCATCGATTGCTCCAGATTACGGACAACACTTTCTCAATGGAGGAAGTGGGTCGATTGCCTCGTTTCCTGCCACATACAGATGAAAACGGGTCTCTTACAGGAAAAAGGAAAATGGTGTATGATTGATTGTCAATAACGCAAAGGAAGTAGCAGAGAAAAACGAAAACAACTGGAAGTTATCGCAAGAGTATCCCAAACTGTCTTAGCCTACTGGTTGGAGGGAGTTGATTCCTCTTGCATTTTGTGTACTGTAACAACTTTAGGACTGCTCAGAGCTTCCTCCTTCCATACTTTGATAGTGGTGACTCAATAATTCCATGTACTGCAAATGTGAAAACGTAACCTCTATATGAAGTACAAATAGCAGGAAATTGTGGGTGTTGATTTACTTAACAGGATTTGATGAAACAAAAGAGCCTCCATTGTCGCTGCTTGAGTAGTTTTTCTGTCTTGTTCAGTACATCGAATTGCAGCTTTTCACTTAATGGGAGCCTGCTTAGAGTGAAATGACAGTTTGAACTATATATCAGATTCCTATGGTGCACTGCGGGCGCCGACCCACTTGCTAGTGATAATGAAATTTCGAGATGAGCTTGTGTATCTAGAGTGGGAGAAGAAAGATGAAATGTTTGTAATAATGCACAGAGCAAAACAGTAACCACGAAGACTCAGAGAAGTGGTCAAAAAGCTTAGCCAAAGTCTCTTCTTTCTGGCATCTCAAAGTCGGAAAACAGTAACCATTTGCAAGCATCTTAGTTAACTGATGAGTTTTATGCAAGCCCAGTATTTTCGTTTGGTACACGTTCACTCAAATTCAATCACCGGAAATATCTACAAGGCTCACGCTTACTCAGACCAATCATGGCTTGATAAGTTTCTCTGTAGGGGTGGTTTCGAACCGAACCGGCTCGTGAGCGGTTCGAGCTCGGCTCGATTCCGGCTCGGTTCGATTTGGTATATCTGGATCTCGAACCGAGTTCGATATCCGGGATCAACTCGTTTAAACTAACGAGTCGAGCTCGACCGAATCAAGGATCCAAAAACTCGTGAGCCAACTCGTTAATTTAATGAATGGCGCGGCATTCGGGGGATTTGGGGGAGTCAGTACCGGAGCGCCAAACAAAGCGAGGGGGAAAAATTCTTCCTCCCCTCATCACCACCGAGGCCCTCCCATCCGCTGCTGTGGCCGCCTCTGTCACGGTCAACAGCTGCCTCGCCGACCGCCTTCTTCCTTTCCGTCGCAGCCAATTTTGTGGCTGTCGCTCGATTTCTTCCCCATCATCTGCCTTCACCTTTGTTTCTGTCGCAGCCGTTATCCTCGACAAAAGTTCCTCGCCAGCGCCGCTGGAAGCTTTCCCTCGGCGTCGTTCCTTGTCTTGGCGAAAAATCAAAACCAGCAGATAATACCTAAGTTAAGGGGAGAAATAATTCCCCCCCCCCCCCCCCGCGTGTGCACGAAGATGATTTCACACGTGCAAGATCATAAAGTGCAAAAAAAATTCTTAAACTCTCATTTGAGGCAATTTTCATAACAATTTTGTGTTTGCCATTTTATTTGATTAAAATTTTATCGATAAGTATAGTAATATATTAGATTGATTATTAATTTTTATTTATTTCCCTATAAGAGGCAGTAAGAGGTCCATTTAACTTTCCTAAGAAAATTTTAAAACATTTCTTGTAATATTCTAATAAGTTACTAATAGTAATAGGATTTGATTTAAAGTTATTTTTGGAAATATGTAAATGTTTTTTCTATAATATAAATTTTCAACTAGGGGTACTAAGGAGACCATAGTAAATTTATGGCCAAATTCAAAAATTACAAAATAAGCTAGACAATATTTGGAGTAAAAAAGATTAATATTGGTGCATTCTTATCCATTATTGAAATTCAATCCTGAACCTCCCCTATCATTCTTTTTTTAAAATGTATGCATAATTTTATATATAATTTATTTGACATATATTTTATATAGAGTATTAAATGTAAGTTAAACTCGAACTCACCTAGAGCTCTTGCTTGAACTCGGTTAAAATTAGTAGGCTCGAGTTCAATTACAATTTTAGGTTTGAGGTTAGGGTCGGTTGAGCTCGAGTTCAAAATATTTAAATCAAACTTGGCTTAAACAAGGTTCGGACTCAGCTGGATTCGATGTCACCCTTATGCCCAATTTTAAGTAGAGGTCATTCCCAATTTTGTGTAAAATGCATACATAATTTTATATACAATTTATTTGATATATATTTTTAAAAAAGTTTTAAATGTATGTTGGAGCACGAACTCACTTGTAATTTTTTAAAAGTTTTAAATGAATGTTGAAGCTCGTGCTCAGCTCGAACTCGGTTAAAATTATTAAGCTCAAACTCGATAACAACTTTAGGCTCGAGCCTAGGTTAAGCTCAAGTTTGAGTTTGAAATACTTAATTTAAGTTTGGTTTGGTTCGGGCCGCTCGTCTCAATGCCATCCCTAATTCTCTGCAATAGCATATATGAAACTGCTAAGTGAGAAGCCTTTGCCCTTGGACTCTCGCAAAGCGGTTGCCTATCCTCGCATACGCAGACAGCAATCTATGAAATTGAAGAGAGCACAACAAGCTAGCGGATCCTCCCATAGAACACAATCTTACCAGACGTGGTGAAAAAGGAAAACGAAATGAATCCACCTTTTCCTTACTTCTCCACGAAGTATACAGAGGTATAATTGGACGTATCTCAAGATCAGGATATTTCGTACAACTAATGAATACATTTCGTTCATTGAAACACTCGCCTTCTGCCATGGCAGGTTCGTCTTCTTCTTTGAGGTCTGCCATGAGAGAGAGCCAATATGCGCCCTTCATTATCAAATCACTATTTTGAGCTTCTTCTTGTTTTCTCTGCAAAGCCTTGTCTCGTCGTGTAGGAGAATAACTGAAGAGGCTTTAGGACACGAGTAAGGAAAAAGGGAAGGGGCAAGGCTTATGCTTTGACAGGTCCTTTATATGCAACAATGAAAGAAGAGGATAAAAGAAAACAGAATTTGAAATTAAGGTGGACAAATTTTACCAATTGACATAAAGGGTTGGAGCACATTACAAGAAAAATGAATTAACCAGATTTGCTTGATTCCGAGGCAATCAAGGAGCCGTGTAAGTGAACATATAACCTACAGAAAAGTGGGCTAATCCAACCAATCTTGCTTGCACAATGGAAACAGCCACTAGCTTATCCCTCCCTCCAATCAAATTTGCCAAAGGTGTACGTTCATGAGCACATGCTACTTGCATATTGAATAAAACATATAAGATTTTTTAAGAGAGGACACAATATACCTCCTATTGGGGTGTAACCCCGTAATCCTTCTTAAAAAGTAGAGTACCGGTTGTTACGTATTACATATCGGTTCATACGACTGATTCTTGATGTGACATTATATTATAATTTAGGTCCAAACACTATTTGCCTCATATCTCTTATCAATGATCTTACTATGAAATTTAGGGGGGAGATTTCAAGCATTTTGCCTCTAGTTTCATCATTGTTTATTAGTTGGAGGAGGAGGACCCATTGAAAATATATTTGGTAGGGTGTCCTTACACAAACTGTTTTTTTTCAAATATTTTCTAGTATAAATATAAATTAAATTAAAATTTGAAGGTAGTATAGTTTTTCTGAACTATTATTATATGTTTTAAATTTGTAATTTGTAGTAACCGAATTAAATAAATTAACTCGATATTATGTAAGTCTTAATTATCAATAAATAAATTTTATTTATATTTATATTTATATTAGATTTCAATGCATAATATTATATTAAATAAACAAGTCATAATGATTTAAAAAATAATTATTAATTAAATATATTATAATTAAATAACTAAATTTAATATAATGCCTAGAGAACATCAATCATAGTTGTACCTCCGATACCTGTATTATGCAGGAAAATTACGGATATGGGGATATAGTAGAATTATCTTTCTTGATCAAATAAGGGAGACTCGTCTTTGTAATGTCCTTAAGGGGGGCTTAGTCAATAAACTGAAAATTTGATCTTCATCTCATGCATCTACACGATCTTTATCTTCGAAATGGGTATTAGTGTGGATAAGTTCATGTTCGAAATCTTCAAAATAGGGTGTTAGTGTGGACAAGTTCGTCTTCATCTTCATCTTCGAAATCAAAATGGGAAAATCGAACGAAATCGGAAGGTATTTTGGGAGAAAGGAGAATAACCAAAGAGAGAAGGGAGTGGGAGCTTGAAAGGGAGAACAGAGGGAGAAGAGAGAGAATAAAGGGAGGTCGAGAGGGATAAGAGAGAGAGATATAAGCGAGAGAGAAAAATGGAGAGCGAGTCTGAGAGAAGAGAGGGAGGTATGGAGACGAGAGAGGGGGTGCGAGAGAGAGGGCGAGTCTGAGAGACGGAGGCCAGAGACGAGAGTCTGAGAGAAGAGAGGGAGCAGCGACGTCGGGGGCACAGGGAGACGAAGAGGAGGTGCAGGAAAGAGGGACGAAAATAGGGAAACGAGGATGCGCGAGAGAGGGGGGGTGCGAGGAGAGAGAGGGGAAAAAAAAAAAAAAACCCAAATCGCTCACGTCCTTCATCTCGAAGAAGATAAAAAATGGTCTTCAACAAGATGAAGGACCGCTTCATCTCCAGCATCCAGATAAAATGTCATATGCGCTCCACTAACGACTTCAACTGATGAAGGGTATCATGCGGTTGATCTTCGTCTTGGACTTCAAGTTGACTAACGCCCCATAAGTTGTATCATGCTAACCTTCTCCTTGGAGGTCGGTTTTCTTATGAGTATCTATATTTATGGAGTATACATCGGGATAGTGAATAATTTTCTCACTCTACTTTTGATATTGTAACTTATTTATCATTTTTTAATTATTTACTTTGTAAGTTCACATGTAGATTATTCATAATGATATGTTTTCATACTTACTTGTCATTTTCAGCTTATTACTCATTGGATCGTTGTTGTACCATGTTGTGCTCATTTTTTTATTTTGTTAGATATTTTAGATGTAGATGATAAAAAAGAATTTAAGAACATACTTTAATATCGAGCTAATATTAATATAATAATAATAATAAAATAATAAATTGAACTAATTTTCGTAATATTTTTTTAACAAAATAATTTCAAAAAATTAATATTAATATTATTTTTTTATTATAATATATTTATGATAGCTTAAGTTATTACTAATTTATAGTTTTTATTTCCAAACAAATCATTCTCGAAGTTTTTTCTTAATATAAAAGACCTTAAACCGCTAATATTACAAAATGAGTGTATCTCAAATATTTTTCTATTTTTAAATATTTTAAAATAATATTTATTTAAATATATATATTTTTAATTTATTTGTCTCTATAATATATGAGACCGTAACCTCTAAAATTATATTATACGATCTGATATGGCCAAGATGTTCCCCGCCGATAGTATCAAAATGTAGGCTACCCGATACGTATCGTATTTCCGACACGCGCTAAACACCTGCCTGAGCAATAAAGAAATCCGTTCATGGCAAAATGAGACAGCAAAGTGAATATATTTACAATTTGTCTGTGTACGGAGTTCCGGAAGTGCTCTCGCCTCTCGCCACGCGACTACTGGAGTGTCGAATCGGGGCGCGCTGAACCTGTACGGGCTCATTCTCTTTTCTCTGTGGCGCTTGGGGAGAAGCAACAAAACCAGCGCGGTTGCAACCCTGGAGAGCTCGAGGCCCAGCTGAAAACTCTGGCACGTTGCACACCGGTGAGCCTTCCGTGTTTCTTAGCATTCCGACTAAAATGCGATGGTCGCTCCTTTTTCGTTCTTCTATTGCCTTGTTTTTCTTCTTTGAGTCGATTGTAGAAAATTCCTTGTTTCTGAACACGTTCTGTGCTTTTGGATGTTTCGACCGATTTCGTTGTCCTTTTTGTCGAGGTTTATGATCATACCATTAATGGTGATAGAATAATATTCAACTGACGACCTATCGTCTGCTAGATATACAAAATGTGCCTCACTCATTACTGGTTGCTTTCTCCATGAAGTGTTTGTGAACTGTCTTATAAGGTCTTCCAGTATCGATTTGAGCTCTTTTTCTCTGTTAACATAATTTTTTTTTTTTTTTTTGGCCGTAGTACTAGAAATCATATGTAATTCAAGTCGCATTTGAGCAAAACAAGTCATCCGTTGATAGACAAAGCGTAGCGTTGTCACGGAAGTGTTGCATGTTATCTTAGATTTGAATTTGTGTTTCTTTTGATTCTGGAAGCGGCTCTCATCCCTAGTAATTGAAGACATATCTTAAAAACACAGCGTTTGGATGATTCACCAAGTCAGTGGTTGTTTATGTGAAATCTTTATTATGTTCAGCGGAGTGTCTGGTAAGGATGGTTGGGTAGATTTGGCTGCTTCTTTGGTCATTGTTTGTATTTGTCCTCATCGGTCATAGCAATTCAACTATATACAAATGATAATGATATCATTTTGATATTAACAACAAAGAAATAGAGGTTTTTTTTTTTAATGAAGATGTATAAGCTATTTAAAAAAGATGAAGATTACAATACCTTGCTAAACAGGGTCTACCTCCACAACAAGGCGAGGGAGTGAGACGCCTAATTTAGCCTGTGCATCAGCTAAATGATTAACTGATCTAGGAATGTATTTCCATTTACAATTTAAAGTAGAAGTTAAATTACATATATCATAGAACATGTACCAATGCCGCCACAGAGAACGTTCTGTCTTTGCGCACCAATTAATGATGATTTTCGAATCTCCTTCAACGCAAAGGAGCCTAGAAAGATGACTTTTGAAGATCCGTAATCCATTTAGTAATCCAGATAATTCAGCAGTAGTAGAATCTGAAATTCCAATAGGCCCAACAAAGGAAAAAAGAAGAGCACCATTTTCGTCATGAACAACACTACCAAAGCCTGTTGGGTTCGGACATCCAAGAGTGCTTCCGTCAAAATTCAGTTTATAATGGCCCATTGGGGGAGGAGTCCAAATTGCCATAGTCGGGGGCCGGGGTGGATATGACATGCTAGCAATTGTTCGCCAATTCTCCCGAAAGTTAGTTCCTTTTAGATTTCTGAATTTCTTACGCAGAAGGATCCACGTAGTGACTTGACCAATAACTTTTTCAACAAAGAAATAGAGCCAGGAGATGAGAAACAGAGTTTAGGAAGAAGATGAATCCATTGATTGACAAACTCTGGAATTCTGGAACAGTACAAAGAGACAGGGAGTGACAAAGAGCTTGGTTGATCAAGCTATTCTCAATCTCTCAAATCTCTCTTACAAGAAGAAACTAAAAGGAAATGTAAAAGGGGAGAAAATGAAATCTGCTCTTCTTTGTCTTTCTCTTAAAGAGTCCACCTTATATAAATGAAGTTTGTCATTGATTCTCTGTCACCTGTTCGTTAGATCAATGACTGAGATTGCTACTAGAATAATCACCCTGACTCGTACTTATCCTTTTAGAGGAGTGGTTATGATTTGGTTCTATAATGGGTTGTTGTAATCATTGTGGAGCTCAATGTGAATTTGTGTCTGAAATAGCAAATTAGATAAATAAATAAGAGTTAGTGCACATGCAGAGTGAATCAGCTACAGACAGAGGGTTAAATGTTGTGATCGACAGATGATACGGGTTGTAATACCAGAATAATCATTTAAGATTGCAAAGTGAGCTTATGCTCTTGATCTAGCAAAATAGATAGAGAAGGGTTGGGTTAGGGCAGAGAAAGAGGGTAGGCCAAGGACAAGGAAGTCATTCCATTAGATGACAAGTGGACATGTGTGTTTGTGCATAACTATACTCCCACATTTGCATTGTTGCTTCTATTCTTACTATTACGATATTAGTTGTGTCATGTGTGTATAAGGCTCATGCTCTTGGCTTCATGAATTTGATTTATAGTTGGCATATTGCTTAGATTGGCCTGTTGATGGATGTACTGAAAATCATGTCTCCTAACAATAATGTCGTACTTCTTTGATTTTGCACAGGGAGGAATGGGCCGAAAGAGAAAGATGTACCAAACCATGACCATGGTTGAGTTTCGTTCACCTGATCAAAGTCCTACTGCTAATATTCTTCCTAGGATGTCGGAGCTGTATAGTCCAAATGGTATTAGTGTGAAATATATGAAAAAAAATTATTTGATTATCGTACACAACAATGTCTTGGCCCCTGAGTTTTGACTTCTGTCCACATGCACTCTGGTATATGATCTTTTGTTTGAAATTGCGTGATGCTAGAAAAAAATGTATTATCTTTAGTGGGATGTTCAGCAGCTTATTCTAGGCACCTGGACTAAAAAGTTTCACTTCTAATTTTGCATAATTCAGTACTTCAAGGGCAAATCTGTAATGAGTTTAATATATTTCATGTGGAATCATGATTTCAAGATCCAATTAGAAACTTAGGTCTTCAACAAATAATTGAATAGGAACAATGTGTCAATAGACTTTATGGATTACATACAGTAAAAGGGTGCACGATCTTTTGTGGTTCAAATGGGTCATGTATAAATATAACAATCAGATTAACCCCTAGTGTGATGTTACTTTCTAAGGTTTCATTTATAGTTTCTGTTCCTTTATTACGGCATTAAGAGGAAACTTGAATAGTGTCTTGTCTGCATCAGGTTACTAATTTAAACATGCAGATGTGGTGTTTCTTTCGCCATCTTACTCTTGATCTTGCTGTCAATGTTATAGGGTTGACTGCATGATGGGTTAAACTGACAATGCCCTGCGACCCTTAAAAAAGTGAGGGATCTTTTCATCATCTATCTGGTAGAGAGGCTCAGTTTAGGGGAAAAAACAGGAAAAGATGAGGAGAAAAGCCCTGATCCTGTAAATATAAGTGATCTTATCATTTTTACACCCTCAGTGATCTATCGAAAGTAAATATAAGTATCGGGTCTATCATTTAACTTATAAAGAGCTTTAAGGGGATACATGCTAATTGTAACATAATAAAAACCCCAATCTCTTGAGAGAAAAATAGCAAGAGATGAAATAGGTTCCAGCATTCTTCTTTTGTAGTGGAACCAGAAAGTTTTGGAAGGGAGGCAAACCCTAAGAAATCGTTTGGTAAAACAATATCCTTGTGAATTCTAAGAACAACTTCAAGAGCTCTCACTGATAAACAATATCTCTTTAAAATTACTGTCTTCTCCGATTTCTTACTTTTAAGGGTTGAAATTATTTTAAAAATAATCTATAAACAACAAATGAATTTAGTGAAAAATTCCATATCAAAATATGAATATGTTAAAGTAAAACTTTAATACCTTTACTATATAATTTTGCTAAAAACTGCTACATATGTCCCCTTCTAATGTTTCTTAAAATTTTTTGTCAATTTTTGATAGATTCTCCAAGTACACTAATCAATACCTAAGATTAGAAATATAATTATTGTAAAATTTTCTCAAAAAATTCAACATCTTAAAAAATATATTTATAATATAAAAGAACAATATGATAGGAATTTATAACTCATAATTTTTTAGAATTTAAAATTCTAAAAAAATTAAAACTATGGGTGTATGAATTACCTAATATAGTGATGTTGATCTTCTCCTATTAGTAATGTTATTAGAATTGCATTGGACTATCCTAGAATTACCTTTGAAAGTAAATAATTCCCTGGAAAAATGAGTGAGATAAAAAATTTCAAAGCAAAAACTGTCTAAAAAAAGATTGTTCTTTAAAAAATAATGATTTACCTCATCAAATCTATCATGAATGCTGAGGGCTATTTTATTATGCCCAAATGGTGAAGAAGGGTGAGAAAACTTTGATAATCCTATTTCATTTGGTTGTCAAAATTAGAAAACCTGTGCGAGAAAACTAGAAACTCTTATTACCAGTACTATTGTACTAGAAATCTTTTTTTAGCCAAAAGCTGTAGTTATTTGCTCTAAAAGTAGGAAGTAGATTTTCACGGACGATATTTTGGAATTATTTTTCTTATTAAAGCCATAAAATGGTTGAGCAGTACTTAATTTCTTAGTTTGGTATCCCGGGCTTAATTTCAATATTTTTAATTTCTATTTAATCAGTTATAATTTCTGATTCTTGTTGTTTATGTCTCCCCCTTTATTCTTGTTTTATGAAGTGATCATGTAAATTCTAGTTGCTCACAATTTTATGTTTATTTGTCTAGAAGCAATTCGTGAATTTGGTGAAAGTGGGATTTTTGGGTAGGATTCTGGACTTAATTTGTATTTTACATATTTTCTTAGTTTCTTTTATTTTAGCGGTTTCCACTGATTCATGTTTAAAAAAGTGGGAAGTATGCATGGTGGAGCAGGTTAGGTTGGAGATTAAGGCTGTAGGGCAAGGAGGGGTGAAAACCAACCCCGTTGTGGGACAGAGTGAGGCTTGATAGGGTTTTCAGGTTTCTTCATGGGGCAACATCTTCCAAAACTTGTGCTGAACCTGCTCCACTACAGTGTCTTTTGCATTTGTGTAAAGGAAAATTGTGGACTTCGATAGAACTGGCATTGCTGGTCTCAAGAATGCAATCTGGATTGGCAAATATATTAGTTTAGAAAAACAAAGTTGGGTGCAGAGGAAGAGGAAGGAATAAACTGGAGTACTTGTATAAAATCAAGTTCTGTTGTTAGTTTGTTTTAAATAATCCCTATTATGGAGAGATCATCTATTTCAAGAATACTATTAGATTAGAGATAAACAACCACTAAGTTATTCTTATTGAGGATATCGACTCTAGCCAAATGATGATATACTTTAAAGTGCATCTCTTCGGAGTGTCTAGCTTTTCTTTTTTTAAAATTTTTTTTTGGGCATATAGGAAGAAAAACTTGGTGTTGAAATTTTAGGGGAGAATTGAATTCATTGACTGTTGTAAATTGAGTACATTGGTACTCGATTTATAATAGAGAAAATTACTAAAACTAAAGTAAATTAATACTACTCAAGTCCCAGTACTCAAAGTAGAAACAAGTAAACAACTATTATATGAATAAAAAAATGATAGAACTAACAGACCTCTTATGTGAAACTTCTTGCCATGAAACTCATATAAGACTCCTTATTAATCTTGAGTATGTGACTTTTGCCATGAGAATCACATAAGATGCTTCCATATTTACTTTTTTTGCACTCTCCCTCAAGTTTGAGTTTGTAACTTTTTTTTTTTTTGAAATGTTGAAAATTTGATTTCAGAGAAAGAATCAAGGGAGATCTCCCCTAACAACAAAAGATTGAAAAGGGGGGGGGGGGGGGGGGGGGGGATGGCTAATTTAGTTGCAGTTTGTAACTTTAGCTTGCAAAAAACAACATTTATTGGTCTTCAATCTTCAATTTTCCTTCTCCAACACTTTTGGGTATAAAATTCTTCGTTTTCCATTCTCCACCTTATTGAGATATTCTTTGCAACAATTCATGGAATTCTTCGATGTTAGTCATATAAAAATTTATTACCACAACTCTTGTTATGGAATTTTTCATGGTAGACTATCATTTACCTCATTCTTCGTATTTCTTCTTCTATTTCTTCCCCTCAAGTTGGGGTTCACTTTTTTTTTTTCTAGCGGTCTTACTTGCACAAAACTAATATTAGAGAAGAAAAAACTAATATACTCGAGAGGAGTGCCTTGATCGACCCATGCTACAACGCCTACGGTTATCAAAATAACACCCAGTGTTGCATCCCTACTTGAGCTCCCCAAGGAAATTGAGGCTACTTATTTGGGTATGACAAATGATTGTGTTCCTGGTCCTGATGGATTCAATGGGGAATTCTAGAAGATGTGCTGGCCAATATCAAGGATGACGTCCTATCTATGTTCCACTCTTTCTACCATCATGGCATAACTTACCGGAGTATTGGTGCATTGTTGCCTTGGTCCCCAAGAAAGAGATGGTGGAACACCTGGGTGACTTTCGTCCTATAAGCCTTGTTGCCAGCCCCTATAAAGCTATTACTCGATTGCTTGCTCATAGGCTTACTACCCATGGTGATCCGCAATGGTCAATGCACCTTCATTAAGAGGCGAACTATCCTTCACTCTACCATGGTTGCCCATGAAAACCTCGATCACTTTAAGAGATCAAAGAGGTTGAGAATCGTGCTCAAACTAGACCTCGAGAAAACTTTCGATCGTGTCAACTAGAAGTTGCTTGATGACCTACTTGAGAGAATGGGATTCGAAGATCGATGGAGATTTTGGATATGGAGCTGCATATCTTTAACATCCTACTCCTCTTTAACGACACTATGTGTGGATACTTCGTGGCATCCACCAGGGAGACCCCCTCTAACCTTTACTCTTTAGCATCATTGCTGAATATCTATCATTCCTGATCTATTCAGCAAAAGAAGTTGGATGGCTCAAGCTTGTCGTATCTCATATGGAATTTG
Source organism: Aristolochia californica (assembly GCF_029961685.1). NCBI lineage: Eukaryota > Viridiplantae > Streptophyta > Magnoliopsida > Piperales > Aristolochiaceae > Aristolochia > Aristolochia californica. The sequence continues at coordinate 4,261,708 of NW_027181992.1, read as the reverse complement.
ACATTCCCTTCTCGAGTTTGCTGATGACATGCTCGTCTTTGGGGAAGGCACCTTCGAACAGATCAAGAAAATTAAAGCTCTCCTTGGGTTATTCGAATTAACATCCGGTCAGAAGGTCAAATGACACAAGACAACTCTAACGGAACATCTCATTGATAATGAAAAACTTTGCACTATGGCTTCCTACTTGGGCTGTACACATACTTCTCTACCCACCATATACTTGGGACTCCCCCTTCTTGATTGCTGGCCACACAAGCACATATGGGCTCAAATGATCAAAAAGAATGGGAGACACCTAGCCACATAGAGGGTGTCTTCTCTTGAAGGCCGGCCGACTTGTCCTCCTCAATCCGTGCATTGCTGGAACCCAAACTACTTCTTGTCCTTCATACCCTGCCCAATTGCTAGTTGCCATTGAATTGAATTGCTAAAGAGACTATTCCTATGGAGAGGCTCGAGTGGGGACTTCAAGTATCACCTAGTCGGCTGGAATGATGTTTGCAAGCCTAAATCTCTCAGTTGACTGGGGTATTCGGCATAATAGAGACATGAATCAAGCACTCCTACTTGAGTGTGGAATTCAACTCTTCTCCAACGAGAATTTGGAGACCAATGTTTGTTGCTAAACTCGGTTGGACGGAACATTGGTGGACTGTTGATGGGCGTTGTGGGAACCTTTTCCCTCCTTTAGGTATCTCTCTATCCCCTTCTTCCAACCTTTAAGAAAGGTATTCGCTTCTATATTGGTGATGGAACTAAGCTGCGGTTCTTGAATGATCGGTGGAATAGCAATGGTCCTCTCTGTGACAGCTATGATACCTTGATGAGAATAAGCATAAGACAATCAACCACCGTTGTTGAAGATTAGATCCCCAGTGCCAATTGGAACTCCAACTTCCAATGCGGTTTGAATGTTGCTGAAGCCCAACAGGTTTCCAACCTCACTGTTGATCTTCAATCGATCTGAACCCAAGAACATGTCCATGAAAAAATTGGCATAAGACAATCAGCCACCATTGCTGAAGCTTGGAACCCCAACGCTAGCTGGAACTTCCACTTGTGGTGTGGGTTGAATGATGCCGAAGCATAACTGGTCTCCAACCTTATTGTTGATCTTCAATCGATCAAAATACGAGAACATGTCCATGACAAACTTGTTTGGAGGCATGATGACAATGACCGCTTTTTAGTTTCCTCAGCCTATAGTCTCATTATTGGTTGCACTGGCAACTCTAAATCCTATGGAGGTGCTATTGCTTGGCGTCTTTTTGCCCCACCAAAACTCAGATTCTTCCTTTGGTGTGCTCTTCTAAACACGATTCTAACGGTTGACAACCGAAGGAAGTGCGACAATCTCACTCCTTGCATGCTATGCCCTCTGTGCAACGACACCAAGGAGACCGTCCCCCACCTCCTCCTCCATTGCCATTATGTTTGGAAGGTATGGACCACCCCCCTACTCAATCAAATTAGTCTCTAGCTCTGTCTTCCTAAGTATCTCCTTGGAGCATGTCAGATGATTGTCTACATTCACATTCCAAAGTTGGGAAAAATCATGCTCTCAGCCTATTTGGCGCATATCCCATGGGGCCTTTAGAAGGAGAGAAACAAATGATGCTTCATTTGCAAATTTGGAAATTTTGAGGACGTCTCCAACAACATCATTGGCCATGTATCCTTTTGGCTTCATACGCGAAAGAAATTTGCAAGTCTGAGGGACTCTCCTTCGTGCATTAATTGGCATGCAATGACCTACATGTCCACCTTCACTTGCTGCCCTATTGTTGAAGCATGGAAGCTGCCTATCCCAAGCACCCTCAAACTCAATTTTGGTGGTAGCGCGTGACAACCCGGGTAGTACTGGTTTTGGAGGAGTCATTTGAAATTCTGAAGGCACTAATCTTTGATTCTACCTCTATTGAACTGTTTACCCTCTCCAAGGGCTCATTGTTTTCCGAGACCATCTCAGCGCCCCTCTTGTTTTTTAAGGCGACTTCATGGTGGTGATTGGATAGCGCTCCACCTTTGCTGAGCCTCCAAGGCCACATTGGGCCTTCTTCCATGAAATTGATGACATTGTATCTTCTTTTCTTTGTGAATGGTCTTATATTCTGAGATTGGCATATGCCTTTGCTGACTCTCTTTCTAAACAAGGAGCCTTCTTCTAATCTCTTATTGTTAAGGATATTACTGTATCTCTACACTTTATAAGGCCTAACACATGAGTGATTAAAAGGAAGGTTGAGGTCTGTTTGCTAGATCTGTACCTCTTTGACGCAGTTCTATCTCTTCCAGACTTTCTGTTCTGTTCTCTTCTTCTGTCTCATTGGCCATTCTCACGACTGTTTTTCTTTCCTAATGGTCTCTCAACTTCTCTTCTCACCTTTGATTAACAGATTTTACAATGATAACCTGCACCGTAAATCTTCATGATTTAAGGTCTGTACTATGATAATTACAGTTTTGGACAGTCTATGTGATCGCTCAATTTGTGTAATGATTGTATCTAGTACTCCAGATGTCATGATGTAGCTTTATAGTTTACTAGTTATGAATCTAATCAAATATCTTTCTGTAGTTCTAGTTTTTGCTTTTATCTGTTGAATAATATGGGACCTGCTTTGCTTTTGTTAGAATTTCGCTTGAAAATCATTAACAAACATCAGTTGTTGGGAGGTCTGTGCTGTTGGTACTTGCTTGGAACCAATCTATTGGACTGACCCTTTTAAGAAAAAAAATTTATATGCGCTGCAGTATTTCTTCTCCAATCAGATTAGGTGATAGTTAATTGTCTTTTAGCTTATTGTTCACATGAATTCTCAATTGTCTTCATAATAGTGCTAAATCTTCTTTAGAATTGGTTGAAGTGGTTAGCTCTTGTTGTTCTTTCTATTTGGTGTCTGCCAAACTCTTTTCCTTTCTTATTTGTTTTAGTACTGTGCAGGTTATTTGCCAGCTCTTGTTTTTCATGTCTCTGTTTGTTCATTTCTGCATATAACTCATAGACAAAATATTTATCTTCTTATGCAAAACCTTTCGTTTCTAATGCAGAATTCACCAGGGAGACCAAAAGAGTAAAAAGTTGCCTTGGTGAACGAGGTTATCTAGGTGCTAGTTCGGCTGGAATCTTCCATCATAGCTCCAAAACTAACAATGGAAGATCTCCTTCAAAAGTCATAGATTACTCTGATCCATTTGCCTTGCCCAATATGTTGGAAGCATTAGAAGGGGGTAAATATGGTAGTGAAACAAAAGAGATTATAGCTCTTTGTGCTCGCAGAATGGAGCTTCTAGGTGCCTTATATGCATCTTACCCTTCACTTCGTGGTCGCTCTGCTACATTGCCACATCAATGTTCCTTTGCTAATTGCTGCAATTATTTCAAAGGTCAGCCAAATATGGGCCCTTGTTCAATAACTGAGAATGGAAATTCTGGATCTCAGGATGTAATAGATTTGGAGAGAAATGGATTTGCAAAAAATGCTGCTTTCATAGTGGAAGATGTCAAAGATGGGGTAGACAATCCATCGATAATTAATCTTGAATCTGATGAAGAGGGTGATGAAGAATTGTCCCAGACACAAAACTTTAGACCTAACTTGCAGAGAAGCATGAAAGAGATGCTTCATAACCTTGGGTGTGCGACAATAGAGGGTAATATTGCTCTTGAGACAAAGTGGAAATCTTCTTATCTCTATGAGAAGGTTGTTTTGGACAAAAGTTCAATGGAGGAAAAAACTACAAAAGAATTCAAAGTAAGTTTTCATTTTTTTCTAAATTTTTTACTTGATCTACTGAATATGAATGTCTGATAATTATTTTTATAAAAAACCAGTCTTAAAAATGGTTGTTTAAGTGAGTTTTACCTCCAACTTTCAACTTGGCAAAGCAAGAAATTGCAGGTTCAATGTCTCTATTCATGCGTTGTAGCTTGGAATTTGGTTGTTTATTTGTCTCTCTGACGATGATATACATGTCATAACTAACTCACTGAGTCGAATGAAACTTGGTTTCTAATTTAGAGTTCAGTATGTGGCTTTGGGAGTCAAAATATCTTTTGGCTAATATTTTATTCTATATGCATGATGAGAAGCAAGGTATATATATATGTATGTATGTATAAAGAAGTACTGGACTGAAGGTACAAACGGGAAGGGCATGAAGTTATACAGCAAAGACTAAATACAAAGGGACGAGATTACAAATGAATGAAAACTGAAAATTAACACAGTGAGATGGAATTGCCCTCGTTAGCATGCTTTTCAGTTGTAGAATTGGCAGAATGGTGGACATGAGAGCAGGATATAGTCATGCAAGAAATGAGGTTGAAGACCTCATCCATTTTGGGGAGGAACCTCCAAACGGTGGTGGAATTGTGCTTGCCCCAGCTGATCACAATAGAGGAGTCACCTTCAACAATCAGCAGCATTCTGAAAGTTGAAACACATTCTTTATGCTGTGAAGGAGCCTGTGAGTCTCGGCAGGCTAATGAGATTGGCCAAGATTCCCCGCGTAGGAGGCCAGAATGGTTCCATCATGATCATGAAGGATCCCCCCAAAACCAGCAGGCCCTGGACAGTCCTGGGCACTACTGTCAAAATTGAGTTTGATAGTCCCAAGAGGAGAGGGAGACCAAGGGACATTTTGAAAGGACTTGGTAGGCTGTAAAGATGCAATTCTCCACGATATATATGCTGGTGAATTCAACAAACTCCTTCATACAAATCCATGTGGTGGTAGTCGCATGACTGTTTCCATAACCTCCTCATCTATCAACATTTTCCCTTGGAAAACCCAATTTTTTCGCTCAGTCCATGTGCACCATGGAATCACAACCAACATCGTTTACCAGAGCATCTTTCCAAGGGGAGGAAGGGGGATTCGGGCATAAAAAAGGATCCAGCTGGCAAAGGAGGCAGGAAAGTAGGCACATCCTGTCCCTCCACTATGGAAGTCTGGAATCCACATCTTGTCTGGCACTTCAAACTGAATTTTGATGGTAGTGTTATTGGGTGGCTAGGTCCTGCTGGTTATGGCAGAGCCATGCACTCTAATGATTACAATTTCCTTCTCTCATTTGCCGACCCCCTTGGCATCTTGGACTCTACCTCTGTTGAACTCGCTGGCCTATATCACGGCCTGGTCATTTTCAGTGATCGTTTTGATGACCCTCTCATCATTGAGGGGGACTCTAAGGTGGTAATTGATTGATGTGCTAAATCCAAAACTCCCCCGTGGAGACATTGGGATGTTTTCTATACATATGTGCCATTACCTCTTCCCTTAATTTTACTTGGGCACATGTGTCCAGATCAGCTAATCACCTTGCGGATTATCAAGCTAAACAAGGCTTATCCCTTCAAACTATTGATGTGTTGGGAGTTCTCCCCTCCTAGGTTGTATCTTTTTTTCTTTTGCTTGTCTTAATAAATTCACACTTTTCTTCAAAAAAAAAAAAAAAAGGAAATTGGTTCTATGCAATGGAGTCGAAATTAATTGAACTATGCAACTCTGAGGTTGAATCAGTCAACCACATTTTGCTTCACTGCTCTTTCTCGTGGAGGGTATGGTCTTCTATTCTCAGTATGACGGGTTTAAAATTCTGTGTGTCAGTGGATCTGATTTCTTTCAGTAAGATGCTCACTGGTACTCCCTTCCTGGGCTTTGTAAGCTTCTGATTTCTGCATGCACTGGTTTTATTCCATGGGGGCTTTGGAATGAACGTAACCGGAGGCGTTTTGATTCTAGAAGTAACTCTTTGACTAGAATGGCAGATCGTGTGATTGGCCAGATCTCTACTTGGCTCCTTACTAAGAGCCTTTCTCCTCCTTTTCTATTTCATCCATCCGTGATAATTGGAACATTATTGCAAATATGAGGTGTGGGACCAAGACCCCGGCCATGCAAGAATGGACCCCCCCAAAGCTTGGTTTCCTTAAGTTAAATTTTGATGGTTCCTCCCAAGGTAATCCTGGAAAGGCGGGTTTTGGTGGTGTTATCTCAGATCCCTTAACCAATCAATGTTTATCATATGCTGGTCTGCTTGGCATTATTGATTCAACGACGGCAGAGATTCAAGGTCTTTTCAATGGGCTTCACGTCTTCCGTGACCATTACAGTAGTCCTATTCACATTGAGGGCGATTCGAAGGTGGTTATTGGTTGGTGTGATAAGGCTTCCTCTCCCCCATGGTGCCATTGGGATGCCTTGCGGGAAATCCATGAAATTTCTTTTCAATTTTCTTGTATTTGGTCTCACATTCCGAGATCTGCTAACTCGGTGGCAGATGTGCTTGCCAAGTCAGGAGCTTTCTTACAATCTCTTGTTGTTAGGCAATTGCTCCCCATCCCTCTGTAATTCTTTGTTCTTTTGTTAATATATACATCCTTTTTCAAAAAAAAAATTAAAAGTTGAAGCCTAAAGTACTCCTTTACATTGGGGTGGCATCGAGCCGAGCCGAGCCCGAACCTGCCTATGTTCGAGCCGAGCCGAGCTCGAACCTGCCTATGTTCGAGCCGAGCTTGATTTAAATATTTCGAGCCGAACCTCGTCTTGAGCCTAAAATTGTTATCGAGCTCGAGCCCAAAAATTTTAACCGAGTTCGAGCCGAGCTCGAGCTTCAACATACATTTAAAACTTTTCAAAAAATATATATAAAATAAATTGTATATAAAATTATGTATACATTTTACATAAAATTGGGCATGACCTCTACATAAAATTGGGCATAACCTATATATATAATACATGTATAAGATTGGGCATGACCTCTACTTAAAATTAAGCATAATCTATGTATATAATACCTATATAAAATTCGGCATGACCTCTACTTAAAATTGGGCATAATCTATATACATAATACCTGCATAAACACTCCTTAAACACTCCATAAAATTGTCTATACATTCCATAAACACTCCATGAAATTGTTTATACACTCTATACACTCCATAAAATAGTCTAAACACTCCATACACTGCATAACATTATGAATAAACTCCATACAATAATCAAACACAACAAAATTAAATGAAATATCAATATCAATTTACAATCACCCAAGTAAAAACTATAAATCCTTTAAATAAAATCCTATTACTATTAGTGACTTATTAGAAAATTACAAGAAATATTTTTAATTTTTCTTAGGAAAGTTAAATGGACCTCTTATTGCCTCTTCTAGGAAATAAATAAAAATTAATAATCAATCTAATATATTATTATACTTATCGATACATTTTTAATCAAATAAAATGTCAAACACAAATTTGCAATGAAAATTGCTTCATGCTAAAAGTATTACAGCATCAACTGTTAAATACTTATTCAAAAATTTTCTATATAGTTTTCTACCCCATCTTGCCAGAAAAATCTTTATTCAAAAATTTTCTATACAGTTTTCTACTCCATCTTGCCAGAAAAATCTTACTTAGAAAATTATATGATTTTTTAATAAGAATTTTCAATTAGAAAAATGTTTTCAAAAAACATGAGATACTAATAGTTCATCGAAACTTATTTCTATAAAATGTATTTTTAATTTGTTCAAGAGCTATGAGGAAGGAGAGTTTGAGGAGACGAACCGAACCTGGCTTCGGTCGAGCTCGGCTCGAGCTCGAGAGATATCAAATCAAACCGAGCCGAACTCGAGCCGCTCACGAGCCAGCTCGGTTCGAAGCCATCCCTACCTCTACATACCCGTGCTAAGCTGTTTTCCTAGTCATTCTCCAGTCCATTGATCTTAGAAGGAGATTCAGTAGTAATCATCAATTGGAGGCCCAAACCAGTCACTCCTTGGAGTCTCAGGCATATATTGATGAAATATGACTCTGTCTAACCCACTGCAGGTTGCTTGGCAGAATACCCCTTGGGCAACCAACAGTATATCTGATCAACAGGCAAAGCAAGGGGTATTTCTCCCCTCTAGTGTTTGGGAAGTCAACTTCCCTTGATGCTGAAGCTTGCTGCTTGGTCTCCCTATTATTATGTTCATTGTTTTTTAATGAAAATTGCTTGAGTTAATAAATAGAGCAAATTAAACCAGATAGATGTTATGATCAAAATGTGGATGACACCACCTCTCTAACAGGCCTAGGGTTAATTTAAGAGCTGCCATTAAAGTTGAGTTTAAGCTAGCCTACTGAGGATGAACCCATGCTAAGGGGTTTTAAGTTTTAGTTGACGAAAGAAGACAACGCTTACCTGTTTTCGTTGACGAAATTGGCTGAACAAATGGAGCATTTAGAATGTGCATCCCATAAGAGGATGTGGTGTATTGCTTATTCTTACCTCTCCAACGGTGTGGCTTTTTTCCTTGAACAATCTTTAATTCTTTTGTTCCTAAATGCACTAAGTGTTAGCTGCAAAAGTGGGTTACCAAGGTTTCTACCCAATTTCTTAGAAGAGAAAGTGGTTGATTGCTCAAGGAGGTCGAAAATGGATGAACAAAGCAAAATTGAAGACCAAATATCCTCAGGTGACCGCATACCTGAAAAGTAAATGGATAGTGGTAAGGGGGGTGGTTAGCCATTTCTTTCTCCCCAACAGAGAGCTTGTGTTTTGGTTCTCAATGCCTCTTTCACCAAAAAAAGGGAACCTGGAATATGATGGATTAAAATGGGGGAGACTGATGGATATTACCTACCTGGACAGGCTTTAATTCTTATGACAGATTTTCAAAATTATGTATAATTTCCAGGACTGTAAACGTAACTGAACTTTTCCATTAGTAAGAACTTTGGGTCATTTCTGCTTTTTCTGTTCTGGGTACCAAGACTCTTCTTATTGAACAGGACCTGCGCACACTTATTTCCAAGAATTATGTTGATTTCATGTTTATTTTTTTATGATTTCTACTTTTCTGGATTTAGGAAGAAATAAATGGTAAGTGGGTGGTTATGTTTAATTGTCAATGATATATGGATTTTCCTGATCCTTTGAACTGGTGGGTTTTTTTTTTTTTTATCAGAAACAGCTCAGCAATTTTCTGGAGAATAAAGATAAAATACAAGGAAATGAAATTATTTGTGGGGGAACACAAGAAAATGAAGATGTGAATGAAAAGTTGAGCTCTGTTGTGGTCCTATCAGGTGCTGTGGAGACTGCAAATGCCTCCTATCGAACTGAGAAAAAGGATGATGGTCTAGGAGATCTTTGGAGGGAAATGACTTTGGCTTTAGAGTGTTCCAAGGTATGTGCTTACTCTGATTTTACAGAGTTTTTTTGGCTTTTTCGCCTTAGTAGGACATGAATATTAGAAATTAGGTGTCCCAATTTGAGACTCCAATCAAGTTTTGGTCCATCAGGAAGAAAAAAAATGAAGATAAGATTAGAAGAAATGAGTAAGAAAAATTGGACTTGATCTGTCCTGCTTTTCTTTCCTTCACCATGTTGGCACAACATGTGGTTATCCCACCTGGCCTGGTTTTTGCGGACTACCTTTGTATCCTCTAGAACAGGAAATAGCTGAAAACCTTTTATATTTGAAACTTAAATGTTTTGATAAATAATTACCTCAAAACTCGTTACATATTCCGTAATTGAAGTTGTTAAGTTGGGTCCAAGGACTATCCCAAAATTACTAGTCACCTTAGAAAACCTCTTTCTCTACTAATAAACTCAAAATCTTTGTACTCACTAATCCATGTAAAACTATTCCTTAACACTCCCCCTCACGTGTAGGCCTTCTTTTGTGGCTCTACAAGTGGATAATTTAGGTGTAGGCGCTCTTTTGTGGCTCTACAAGTGGATAACTTAGGTGTAGGCCTTCTTTTGTGGCTCTACAAGTGGATAATTTAGGTGTAGACCCTCTTTTGTGGCTCTACAAGTGGATAATTTAGGTGTAGACCCTCTTTTGTGGCTTTACAAGTGGATAATTTTAGGTGTAGGCCTTTTTTGTGGCTCTACAAGTGGATAATTTAGGTGTAAGCCATCTTTTGTGGCTTTACAAGTGGATAATTTTAGGTGTAGGCCCTATTTTGTGGCTCTACAAGTGGATAATTTAGTTGTAGGCCCACATATGAGTACCTGCTCTGATACCATATGAAGTTGGGTCCAAGGCCCATCTCAAAATGACTAGCCAACTTAGGAAACCTTTTTTCCAACTAATAAACTCAATATTTTTTTACTCACTAATCCATGTGAGACTATTCCTTAACAGTTTTAACCTTCTTAATTAAATAAAGATAGGAGTCGTGCATGACCCCCAACGCAGCTCATTCAAGAGTTTCTTTCCATTCTCTCTTCTCTCTTTCTCGTTCTCTCTTCTTCTCCTCCTTAATCTTTAACTTTTTCAATTGTTTTATTTGAGAACTATATCCCTTGTATGGTTTAATGCTGTTCTCTTCTTTTTTAGGACTGCTCTGCTCTCTTTTTTGCTTCTGAAATGTTGATGAACTTTTCCTTAAAGAACACTACAAGTAGAATTATATTGGAAAGCCTCAAAGTTGTGAGGGAGAGAACAACTCAAGCCTCAGGGAAGAGAATACAAGCAACTTCTCCCACAAGTAAAGGGGATGCCATTGTTGGAAGATAGAGCCCAAACCCAAACGACCAAGGAAGACTCACATATCCAAGTGTGTTGGAAGATGGGCCCAAGCCCATAAGACCAAGAAAGACCCACACATCCAAGAGATGTGAAAGATGGGCTCAAGGCCCATATATCAAGGAGAAGACCCATAGGCCTATACAATGATGGCAGGATGGTAAATAAAGGGTGGTCATCTCATAGAGATGACATTGACGTAATTAGGTCGAAGTTCTAGGGTTAAAACCCTAAACCCTAAGTTTAGGGGTATTATTGTAATATAGTAGTTTGATTAATTTATAAATTGAGCTTTAGGGGAAGGGTTAGAACATCAAGTCCATAACCTCTTCTTCCTTTTGTTTTTTCCCAATGAGTGTCTCTCTTTTTCTCCACAAGCTAAATCCATGGAGTCATGAAAATCAACATGGTATAAGAGCTTTGATTTTTCAGGATTCTGGCTATGGTTTTTCAGGTTTCATTCATCTTTTTTTTTTCATAGTTGCTGAATATTATTATTTTTTGTTTTGTTGATTATTTTCTCTTATTGCCCGGCATTACTTTGCCATTACCAAACCTCTCTGCCATCACTATTCCGAGAATTATTCAGACTCTGCTTGGATTAAGCATCGTCGCCGTTTTGTTTGGTGATCCGAGAAGGGGATTATTTTTGCCGTCTGTTATCCTGTTGCGTTGTCCGGTTTCTATTCTGGTTTTTGCCCGCTGTCTCCTGCTGATCTGGCTGTCATCTTGCCAATCTCAGCAACGCGGTCTTTGCCGTTATTTTTAATCTCTCACGAGGCACCGATAGCAAAGTATCATCATTAATTGATCTCAGTGATTTTTTTTCCAAGGAAAGCTCTCTGCTACGAGTTGCTGTGTTGCCGTTTCTGGACGAATTGTGTTGCCCTTTCTGGACGAACACGCTGCTGATTTTCCGGTTCTGTTTCTTATTCCGGAAACTCCTCCATCTCATGATTTACAGAGATGCGTCAGTTCATCGCTATTCATGCCCGAGATTTTTTGCTATTACGGAAACTTGCTGTTTTCATTGCTGAAGCTGCTACTGCGTTAAACAAGAGCCCCATTGCTATTTTAGGAAACTCCTCTGATGTCCATCCGAGACCTCTCATTGACGTCTCATGCTGTTCGGAGACCACCAGCGCCGTTGTCGGAGAAGACAACTTTGTGAGTCTGTTTTCTGTTTCTGCTCGGTGGATTATTTCCTCCGTCGAGAACTCTATTTCCGCTAAGAAGAGAGGTGCTGATTCGAACCAATGAATCAGCGTACCAAGTCTATTACAGCCTTTCGGCAAGGGGGAGAAGAAGAAGTTCATTTGCCGAGTTGTTCGGCGCCGTGAGGAAGACGAAGGCATATTGTTTAAATTTTTTCCTAAGTTAGGAAAATTTCATTGAGCGTCGATTCAGCGCCTACTGAGTCTCGGACAAGACCCGCCTGCGGCAAACCAGCAACCCAAGCTTACTGCTTCTGCACCAGTATTCCGAGTTAACTTAGACCAACTAGGATCGAGTCAACCCGGTCCGGGTCAACTCAGTGAGTTAGCTCAGGCATGACCCACTTATTTTTTGCCTTGGTATACGTGTCCAAGTTTTATACATATTTCTTCCATGACTCAGATATATTGGTCTGCTATTTGACTCAGTGCAACTCGGTATTTTTTCTATGGCTGGATTATTATTTTGAAGTATTGACAGATTATTGCTTGGTCAGCATATTATTTGGTACATATACTTGCATTAGATTATTTCATGGGTCAATTTTACAAGGATTATTTTGGTTCGTGTTATATGGGCCCAAGCCCCTTTTAGCTGCAACTATTGTGTCTCTTTGGATGAGACATTATTATTGAAGAAGAGGTGGCCTTAGTATCTTTTCTCATACCATAATTTATTTGACTCTAAAAAATATCACGGTTGGGACACCATAATTTATTTGACTCTAAAAAATATCACGGTTGGGACAACATGAGAGTTGGTGTTCAGATTGGGACACCATGATTACGAATATCCCACTACCCCCCCTGTAATGGTTTTTATTATTCCTACCACTTGAGAGTCGTTGTCCTGTGGAGGGACACAGTGGTGGAAAAGTTTTACACTTCAGAGCAATGCCGATAGACACACTACCAACAGAAGACGGAGTGTGCCCTGTATCCAGCATGAGTTAAGACTGGAGTATGGAGCAATGTCTTGGCAGCTAAGAGTGATTTTTACTCTCACTTATCTTATGCCAGCAGGGCCTCATGGAAGGACGCATCAGCGTGAGGGGGGAGTATTGGAAGATGTGCCATTTTATGCAAAAAGATTCTATATATCATTTGCAGTAAGCTGGGAGTTCATGCTGTTCTCTCACTCCCAGTTTGAGGGGGAGTGTTGAAAGATAGGGCTCAAGCCCACATGACCAAGGAAGACCCACATATTCAAGTGTGTTGGAAGATGGGTTCAAGCCCATAAGACAAAGGAAGATCCACACATCCAAGAGATGAGGAAGATGGCCTCAAGGTCCATAGATCAAGGATAAGGCCCACATGCCCATACAATGATGGCAGATGGTAAATAAAGGGTCATCTCATAGAAATGACATTAATGTAATTAGGTTAAAGTTCTAGGGTTAAAACCCTAAACCCTAAACCCTAAGTTCAGGGGTATTATTGTAATATAGTCATTTGATTAATCTATAAATTAAGCTTTAGGGGAAGGGTTGGGACATCAAATCCATAACCTCTTCTTCCTCTTGTTTTCTTCCAATGAGTATCTCTCTCTTTTTCTCCATGAGCTAAATCCATGGAGTCCTGAAAATCAACAACCATAAAACAAATAATACATCAGAATTCAGCAACAAAACAGGAGAAAAACTAAAAAATGCAGATGACAATATTGGAGAGGATAAATCACTCTCTAGAAAGACTATTGGCAGTCCAGTTGACTGATCACTGAGTATGTGGCCAAGTGATGGATATGTACTGTGCAATGTCAAAATTTCCTCCAGTAATGGGAGTAGCCACCAGGGGGTTTCAGCTTGCTTCGCATTTTACCTTACTTACTTTCAAGCAGATCTCCTCCAAAGCTAGACATTCTTTTATTGTTATGCCTCACACATCATCTGGACATTCTTAACAGCTAAACATGCAAAAGCACCAAACTTTATTATGTAAGTTCTGTTACCATTGTTGACTATGTGTGGTGGATCACTTGTGAAATAGAAGTAGGCGTTATTTGGTGATAACACTGTGGTTCATCTTCACTCAAATGTTCTTTTTTTCTTGGTTTCATATTTCTTTTGTTAATTCCCTAGGTAATTACAGCTAAGGCAAATTTCTTTCCACTGTGGCCAGGAGGTGGCCTCAGACAACTCAGCAGACACAAAGAAAGAAGAGGAATGTGCCTCAGACAACTCAGCAGACACAAAGAAAGAAGAGGAATGTGAACATTCTTGTATCCTCAAAGATGATTTGGGCTATGTCTGTCAGATCTGTGGTGTCATCCAGAAAAGCATAGCGACAATATTTGATTTCCAATGGGTAATCCTATTGCTCTAGTAAGACATATTCATTGATTTGTTAAGAAGAGTTAGTATCTAACGGGAAAAATAATGAATGCAGCATCTACCATTTCTCTATATAGTCATGTCAAAGCCGACAGGAGTTTAAATGTCAACATGTTTATTTTTTTATTTGTTTCATTATACTAAAGTTACTACCTCTTTTGAAACATTACTTTCCATAAGTTTTATAAGTGTATCACTATATCTCTTTTACATGTAATAATCTTAATAGAAGGTGCAAAAGAGAAAATATTCCTAGAAAACTATTATCTGTTCTTCAAACAAATGATAATTTGAATGAAATGTTTATTTAATTGCTTGTGTATCTCTGATATATGTCATACTTTTTCAAAAAAAAAAAAAAGATATATGTCATACTTTGGAATGGCTGATATGCTAAAGTATTGGTAAATACATACTGAAACAGGCTTTCATATTTTTTGTTATCGAACTTTGGGTATCTGATATTGTACTCAATGCTGCCGTGGGAAAACATGGTTTATTTCTTTCTCCAAATTGATGATTTAACTAATCAAAGATGTGGCCTGTGGCTCAATGGCCACGTATGGGATATCTAGTTTGAGGTTTGGGCTTCAGTCTCACCAGGAGACAGGGGTGTAAAGTGTTTATGTAATCAACATTCCAAAAAAAAAAAAGGCCATCGTCAACATAAATGGGCAAGGCCTTGATGATAAATAAAATTAGAGATTGCAAGATGTTACTGACGATCTTCATTTCTTTTCTCGATGATTTATTGTCTTTCTGTTGATCATCAACTCCAATAGCAGTCATGAATCTTTTGTAAATCCTGTCTTTTGTCTTGTTCATTTTAGTTTGTTTGTTACTGATAGTAAGGCCAGTTATTGGTTGAGGTAAAATAATTATTTCTTAGAAAATATGTTGGTTTTAGCATGAGTTGATTGATCTCCAAGCTTTATCTAGTTTACATTGTTTTTGGCCATCCTTTTCTCTTCTCAACAGATTGCTATTTCTATCTTGTTTCTTCTATGTTTGGACAATATCGACTCTGATTAATTTGTGTCTCTTCTCTAAATCCTTTCTTTGTTATGATTACTTACAGTTGTAGGCATTAATTCTTTGATAAGGTGTTGGCCTTTTTCCTTTGCTTGACTTGATTGTAAGTAAGGTCTTGTTACACTGTTCTTGGAATATATATAAATCTCTGGAATGTATGTTTGTTGACGTTACAAAAAATATCTTTGTTTACTTTTTCTTCGGGTTGTGTTTGGGTGAGTAGGAGGTCATGCTGGAACATTTAGTATTTTGGCCTTTTTATCTTTATATGCGATGTTGATCATAATGTAGTCACATTGTGCACGTATATATGCAACCTGGCATTTAAATTATCTGAAATAGATGATATTTTGAACCTTTCTTGGGTGAGTCTTGTCCTTCTCATGAACAGGTTTCAAAGAGCTCGAAGACTTACATACCTGCATCAAGAAATAAAAGAGATTCTGATCGGTCAGAAGTGATTCAATATTCTGCTCATGGAGAATCTGAATATGGTCTTTTAGAGGAGGTCTGCATTCATCCAAGGCACAGGGAACAGATGAAAGCACATCAACTTGAAGGCTTTAAATTCTTGCAGCATAACCTTATTGTAGAAAATCCTGGAGGCTGTATCCTGGCTCATGCACCTGGGTCTGGCAAGACATTTATGGTGATCAGTTTTATTCAGAGTTTTTTGGCCAAATATCCACATGCAAAACCGTTGGTGGTCCTCCCTAAAGGTATTTTACCCACATGGAAGAGAGAGTTCAACAGGTGGCAGGTAGAGGACATTCCACTTTATGATTTTTATACTGGAAAGGCAGAATGTAGATCACAGCAGTTAGAGATTTTGAACCAATGGGTAGAGCATAGGAGCGTCCTATTTCTTGGTTACAAGCAATTTTCAAATATTGTGTGCGGGATTGCCTCAAGCAAAGTAGAGGCTGCCTGTCAGGAGAAGCTGTTGAAAGTCCCTAGTCTTCTTATCCTAGATGAAGGTCACACTCCGAGGAATGAGAATACAGATGTCCTCCACTCTCTAGCCAAGGTAGAGACCCCACGGAAAGTGGTCTTGTCTGGAACATTATTTCAGAATCATGTGAAAGAGGTGTTCAATATTTTAAAACTTGTCCGTCCCAAGTTTTTGAAAGTGGAGAGATCCAAGGCCATTGTCCGGCGAGTTTTGAGCAAGGTGCCAGTGTCTGGAGGGAGTAGAAGGCATTTAAAAGCAGCTAAAGATTCAATCTTCTTTGATTTGGTTGAGGAGACACTTCGAAGTGATGAGAATTCTAGAATTAAAATAGCAGTTATAAAGGACCTCAGAGAACTGACAAGTGATGTCCTCCACTATTATAAAGGAGATTTCTTAGATGAATTGCCAGGACTCATTGACTACACTGTTGTGCTTAATCTTAGTCAGAGACAAAAGAGTGTCATTCAAAGTCTGCAGAAGTTGGAGAAGTTTAAGAGGAGCTCAGTGGGTTCAGCTGTCTATATGCATTCACAGCTTAAGGAGATTTCAGAGAGCGCCAGTGCTACTGCTGAAAAAGGTACAGCTTCCATTAATGAAGCCAAGATTGACCATATGATAGAAAGGATGAATATTAAAGATGGCATCAAAACCAAATTCTTTCTCGGTATCTTAGGATTGGCTGAATCTGCTGGAGAAAAAATGATTGTATTCAGCCGATATATTCTCCCACTAAAGTTTCTAGAGCGTATACTTGCAAAAACTAAGGGATGGAGCTGCGGAAAAGAAATGTTTATGATCACTGGGGAGTCGAACCAAGAACATAGAGAATGGTCCATGGATAAATTTAACAACTCACCTGATGCCAGAGTATTTTTTGGTTCAATTAAAGCATGCGGAGAGGGCATCTCCCTTGTGGGAGCGTCAAGGATTTTGATCTTAGATGTCCATCTGAACCCATCAGTGACACGGCAAGCAATTGGTCGGGCATTTCGACCTGGCCAAACAAAGAAAGTATACACTTATAGGTTGGTTGCTGGTGATTCCCCTGAAGAGGAAGACCACTTCACATCTTTCAGGAAGGAACTAATCTCAAAAATGTGGTTTGAATGGAGTGAATTTTGTGGTGCCCGAGGTTTTGATGTCGAAGAGGTTGATGTTAAAAGCTGTGAAGATGAATTCCTAGTAACAAGTGCTATTTGGGATGATGTGAAAGTTCTGTACAAGAGGTAATCCCGCCCTCAGCAAGTCTTGGGCATGTCTGGTATATTCGGCCTACACAGATCTCAGTATTTTGCAGGGAAGCACTTGGAGCTCGGTGTCCCCCAAATGAATTGGTCAACTAATATTCAGTTTGAAGTCTCACTAAATTTTGTTCGGCCTTCCCCGCTCTTGTTGAATCATTTGAAAAGTAAGAAAAAAAATCATCCTCCGCCTACTCATGGACCACAAGGGCAATGTAGGGGCTACATCTACATGGTGGAGACTTGAACTTCTTGACCACTTGGCAAACACATTGAACAAGAATCATTTGAAAAAAAAAAAACAGCAAGAGAAGAAAAAATCAATTCTCTACTCACTGAATACGAGGGCAATACTAGGGGCTTATGCTGGAGTCTTTAGACTTTTTGGTTATTTGGGCAAGTAATTGCAGTTGTGTTGAGTAAAACAATGACGAAACTGAACTTCAGGCTGTTGTTGTAAATAGTTGATCATGTTGAAATGCTCTTTTTCCCCAAGAAACGTTGTAGGTTGGGATTTGAAGAGGCTGTTCAATCAATCATTGGCAAACGCAAGTTCAGGGATATGAACTTCTGATGACTAGTTGAGATACAGATTTCAGAATGAAATCACTAGTTGATTGATT
The DNA here is from genome assembly GCF_029961685.1 of Aristolochia californica. NCBI lineage: Eukaryota > Viridiplantae > Streptophyta > Magnoliopsida > Piperales > Aristolochiaceae > Aristolochia > Aristolochia californica. The sequence continues at coordinate 4,243,764 of NW_027181992.1, read as the reverse complement.
ACCTTTAAATTTCTTCTTCCATTGTGTCGAAAGTTAAGATAACGAGATTCAGAGAACTATTGAAATTATAGGCTTGCAGGATGCATGCTAGAGGTTGGTGGGTTGTTGTTTTGAGACAGATACAAAAGCTCACTCGAACTCAACTCGTATCTCTGGAATTTACTCCTTGAAAATACACAAGTGCATAATGTCCGTTGGAGCCCCATGAATTTTTTCCTATAATAACAGGTTGTTCGAAAGGTCTCTTGTTCTTCCATCAAATATTCTGCTTTTTCTTATATACTCAAAGAACCCTGGATTTATTGTTTGCTTGAAGAAAATAACCCCTCACTTCTAGGTATACCTAATTTTAATTTTACCAGTAAATTTGAATTAAATAGCTTAAAACTTGATTTTTATCTTTATCAGACATGATTCCATGAAAAGTTTAGGTCATTTCCTTGGTTTTCAAGGGTTTGGGACTAGGAGTGGTACGGGTCATGTTTGGGTTGTGTTGGGGACTAAGACTAACCCTAAACACGAACCCAAACCCAAACACACAAAAAACCAAGGAGGAGTGAATATTCATCCTCGTCCCCCACCCTATCTTTGTATGGCTAACCCATTCATACTTTGGCACAGGGCTCAATTCAAATTCGTTTAACATTATAAAAGTTCTAAAATATAAAATAAATTTTAAAACATGAAAATAAAGAACAATCAATAAGACTCAAAAAAATAAGGAAGCAATGGTAGAATGCGGGATTTATTCACGTGATACTGATGAAGAAGATAGATTAGAGATTTCCATTTCTTCACCATCGGATATTAGGTTGTGTTTGGAACACATAAAGTGGAGAGAAAAGAAAAGGAAGAGAAAAGAGAGAGAAAGAGAAAATAAAATAAAAGAAAGGATGTTTCTTTTCTCTTGTTTGGATGCCCATGTAAAATGAGAGAGAAAATAGAAGAGATATAGTTTCTCTTGTTTGGATACAAGTGAAAAATGAAAAAGAAAAGAAAATTAACAATATTTTAAATTTTTTATGATTAAGATTTTCTCTCGAGTTTCCATTTCTTTTCTTTTCTCCTCATATTCCATTATTTTGTGAGAGAAAAAAATATTAACTTGTCTTTCTCTCTTATTTTCTTTCCTCTCAATGATTCTCTCCTGCCAAACAATAGAGAATAATTTTCTTTCCCATTTTTTTCTCTTACTTTTCTGTGGGTTCCAAACAGGCCCTTAAAGATTAAGGAAGAAGAATCTCTTGGTGAAGAAATCAGTGGAGGTTGCATTCAAAGGGGGAAGATAGCAGTGCTTCACATGAGCACACGACTCTCAAGTCTTACCTTCTTCTCCGCTCAGTGGTAGGAGAGCGATCCACGATCCTATCGTGAAAAATGTTTGTTTCTTGCTTGGATTAGCATCTTTTTTGCTCTTGAAATTTATGAATTCCTCTATTTTTTTAACATGAAGAGAAAAAGGAGGACCTAGTTTTAAGTGTCTCTTCTAAATGCATAACTCATGGCAGCTCCCAATGACAAAATCTTCATAAGACTATCTCTTTATTGGAGAGCTGGAATTGTGGATTGTTTACTGTCCTAAGTTCTTCAAGGGAAGGTGAGATATGTGAAAATAGAGATGAAGAAACAATTGGAGAGTTGAGATAGGCTGAAACACATAATGATGAAAATCATTGTTCACATCCATTCTTTTAGCTGGAAAATTCCATTGGTGCATTTGACTTTTCTTTTTCACTTTTTTCCAAGAATTATTCTAATAAAACAATTTCAAAACTAATTCTATGTATTTCTATGCTTTTTGTATTTATCAGGAACAATGATGTTGAGGTCAAGGCTGTAGAGCATGGTTTTTTTAGCAGTTGGGTTGACTCAGATTTTAGATTTAGATTTTATAAAACCTTGATAATGCTCACATCATTTGAAATTATAACTTTTTAAGTTATATTAAATTAGTGGAGAGCCTAACAAATTACCTAACCAAAAGCTGGTCAAGAAGATAAGTACAATATGCTTCAAGGGGGATGGGATTAAAGCCTATTTCTTAAGTCACCAGTAGTGGCTACCCAACCTATCTAATTGAAGATCCCACTATGAGGTTCAATGGGATTAACAATCTCACATACTAGTAGGAGCATTACATCCAAGTGAATTCATTTCATTTGCCATCTCCATGAAGTAGGTGTTGAATTGCATAAGATAAGAGGATTATTTAATGTCTTAATGATATCGAGACTATTATAACAAAGTATAGAGGTGCAATATACCCTTAGAGTTGTGAAAATGATATGAGTATAAATGTGAGCTGCAGTTAAATGGAAAATCATGACTTGTTCTCTAAGCGACAATTAAGACAAAATACCTGCATATCAAACACTTGTTCAATGTTCTCGAAACCTATACATAAAGTCCAAGTTCAAAACTCATTCACTTAAGACCGATATGAGTAGCAAAAAACATAGCTAGATGAAGGTTAAAGTCTAAAAAACACTTATCATTGAAAGCTATAGTGTACTTATGGTCGTGCTTTAAATTTTCAACATTTCTATCTTTTCAATTATATGTTAGTAATTCCAAAATTCCAAAAATGTTAGGGAATGTTGGTGAGTTTTTAAAATTTGAATAGAATGAGGTTTCAGAATCCAAAACCTATTCTAAAACTACAAAAGCACGACTAGAAATGTGCTTACTTATTTGGGAGAGTTTGAGCCACTTTTGAATATCAAACTACACTTCGATTCTAATATATCGTATTTGGCTTCTACTTCTTGATGATGCCAATAATAAAGCTTGTTGAGAGGGAGAGTCGATATGAGTTCTCTCTCAATCTCGATTTCAAATTCCCTCTCTCTAACTTTGCATCAGACTTTTCTCTTCTCCATCAATTTTCTTTGTTACTCTTCACCTGATTTTTTTGTGAGATTGTCCCCTTTTTTTTAGTATGAGCCATTATGAAAAGTCTTATTGAGTTGTATGGGATTCTTAATTCTATGCATGTTTAAAAATTTGAAGGCCCCTTATATCTTGGAAAGGGATTGCCAGAATCTCGAGCAGACAAAGGGGGAAATCTTTTTTAAATATAATGAATATACGCTTCAAGAAGGCAATGAAACAAAGATGAACCCCTTGTAAGTGTCATGGAGGAAGGGAATGAGTCTTGCCTCCCCTCTTCTTCTTTTGATTAAAGGAAGGGTTGTTCTCTCCTCTCCTACCTTCTTTTAGGGAGGTTGTCCTTTCTAACTAAGAGAGAATAAAGGAAGAGCCCCCCTCACTTGTAAGACTTGTTGGGGTTGTGAAGCCAAGTCCAAGGCTCATCCCAAAATAATTAGCTAACTTAGGAAACCTATTTCTTAACTAATAAACTCAAGATTTTTGTACTCAGTAATCTACGTGGGACTATTCCTTAACACTCCCCTTCATGTTTAAACCCTCTTTTGTAGCTCTAAATATGGATAATTTGGGTGGAGGCTCACTTATGAGTACTGTTTTGATACATGTGAAGTGTTAATAACTTGAAGTACTCGATAATGATTAGGTTGGGTTGGGTAACCCATTTAAGAACCGTTTCTAGTTGATGGACCGGGCCTTTAGCGACCCAATTTGGACCTGTTGCCAGTTGCCACCCCACGGTTGTATTCTATTATTTTATGCTCCGTTTCTCTCACTTCCCTCTCACGTACTAGTCGCTGCCAAAATTGCTACCGGCCAAATTACCCTCTTTCAACCCGCAGGCGTTCTCCTCCTGCTGCCATGGCCCCGCCGTGATTAATTTGTTCAGCTCTCGTTCTCTTTCCTTTTCTCTCTTTTTCAGAAGGCTCTTCACTGCCTAAACCCTACTTTATTGTGACTGGGAACTCTTCTTCTTTACTCCGAGCTCCGTCGCGATTCGATACATTCAGACCACAAATAGGCAAAATTTTTGAAGGCAAAAACTTTCCACGCTATGCCAAGTTTATTTAACCATTAGTCCAAGTTTACACATATTCGTTTCATATTTCGTATTCACCGAATTGGTCAGGATGTCGGTTTCATTAATGGAGTGTAAGTACATCACCGAGGAGTGCATTCGGGAATGGAAAAATCCAAGCAGTACTTTCAAGCTCGCGGATCCAGTTCCTACTCCTCGTTTTTTGTACGAGCTCTGCTGGATATTGGTAACTCACTGCTGCTTTATCTGGGCTCTATTGATATGGATGAGCTTGTTTTCCGTTACTTAATGTTGCTTACTTTTATTCGAATTTTTGGGGAGTAACTTACTTTGTTGCCAATGCAACTGCAGGTTCGTGGCGAATTGCCTTTCCAGAAGTGTAAGCAAATCCTTGATTCGGTTGAATTTTCTGATAAACATTCCAAGGAAGAAATAGCTTCTGTGTTGGCAGATATCATCTCTCAAATGGGACAAGATGTTAGTGCTTATAACTCTGCCCAATTTTTATTTATTATTTTCATTTTTTTGTACTGTTAATGTTATCTTTCTGCAACATTTCCCCCCTTATGAATTCGAATTATATTTTCTCATCCCATTTTCTGTTGTTTTAAGTCTTACTGCACCTTCGTTCTTGTTCTGATGTTTTTGAATTTGTATTTTACAATATAAATTTACACGCAATGGATGATGTTTGTGCTTTCAGCTTACTATGCCTGGAGAATGCCGTGCCCGTCTTGTCAAATTGGTAAATATTATACTTGTTGGAGACATCTTATTATCTGGTCACGTATCATTTCCTTCAGCTCTTTTTAACTTTCTATCCTTGCTTATTAGCACTGGTGAAGTTACCATGGAAGAAGAGAGGTCATTTGACTTGCAGCTTTAATTTGTTTAGTTGCATTATTTGTATATTCATTTAGTAGACCCTTGTGTACTGCATCCTTTAGAGTGTGCATGGTGCAAATAGTTAGCAGATAGTATGTGGTGCCTCTTTTGTGGACATTTAGTGATTTTATTTTAAATGTAGCCTTGGTTAGTGATTGCATGAAGACTCTCTCTCTCTCTCTCTCTCTTGTTTGTAATGATTTTTTCAAACAGTTTTTTTTGGAGACGCTCTTAACAAAGTTATAAATAAGAAAATGAGGTAGAGATACAACACTATGATGCTTCTCACCCAACATTCTATATATATATATATATATATTTTAAATCTCTTTTTTTCTGTGTATTTTTCTTGATCAATAATAAGAAGCATCCCACTCTCTGCGGAAATATTTGGTATTGTTTGTGTATCTTTACAACACCTTGTTGCAGGAAGCCAGTGTAATATCTGGCTGACTGCTTTAGCAGCAATTCTGTGTAGTGGGTGATTTCACCCCTTTGTAACAGTTTTCTTCCTCACTTTTCATTTGATGCATCTGGTCCTCAGAATTTTATCTATGATCAAATTGGGAAGTGTTGGAATTTGGAAATTTTACTGGGTTAAAATAAGGTTGATGGATGACTTCCTTGTATCTCGCTCTCATAGGACCCATTAACAATAATTAACCACTCAAAGCACTGCTGAAGCATGATAAAGAACACCAGGTGATTGTGGATTGAAGCTTAATAGATAATGCAAAGAAAGATGGTTATTGAAACCATTGCATCAGTCCAAAGCTTGAACTGGCACTTTCCAATGTGGTGAATGTGTCTTTGGTGGTTGTTTACACTGTCGATGTTGCCTGTAGCCTACCATATATTGTGAAGGACTTTCAGGAGACAAGATTTGCAAGATGAGGCTCCCGCTTTGATGTTCAGCATTGTTTTTTCTCTTTGCTTTTGTATTGTTCTTGTACTTCCCCCCATGGGGCCTTTTAATGACTTCTCTTTTTTCATTTTTGTCAAAAAAGAAGAAGAAGAAAAGAATGCAAGACAAGCAACATGGAAGCTTAGTGCATGCACCATTCTCCTAGGAAAATGGAATAAAAAGAGCTCATGTGAGTGGACGCCAAAATTACTTGGTGATTTCACTAGCTCCACTTCTGTAATTGTTGTCCAGAGCTTGGCTTTGTAACATGGCGAGTTTGAGTCGGTTTTAGAAGACGGGAAGCCAAATAGGAAGGTGGAATTGCCATTTGTATTTTGGGCAATTGCCCCTTGACTCTCCCCAAGTACAATCTTGGAATTAGGTGAACCGACTTGACTCAGAGTGGTTTGACACAGATTTCTTGGAGTCCAATTCAGCCCCGAGGCCGAGTCGGATGCTCCAGAGTAAGCAAAAGCTGGTGGTCGAGCTTCTTCCTATTGAGACCTAGATTGAAGGTTAAGTTTCTGGCTTGGATGGCAGATAGAGGTTCAGTAGGACTCCTGGACTGAGATCTGAGCAGCAATAGCAATGCAGTGAGTAAGAGGTGAATCTCAATGAGAGAGGAGTCAAGCCACCTATTATCAAGACGAATCTGGTTGAAGCCCTGTTTCTGGCATGATGCGAAACACCTGGGGTAAATTTAGGTTGGAGCTTGCATAGGTCTTAGAGATCTATGTAGTATTCAAAAGAGAAAAAAAATGAATAAAAAAGTTCTGATTGTTTTTCATTTATGTGGAAATATCTTAGCTTTCTTTAAGCATTTATTTTTATTATTTTTAAACATTTATTATCGTGCATATGATTTCTTATTTCCTTTAGAATTTGTACTACTTTCTTTAGTATTTTTTATTTGTTTTTCATTTTATTCTTTATCTACACATCTAGGCGAAATCATTGGTGGAGTCAGCTTTGGTTCCTGTGAGGCTTTTTCAGGAGCGGTGTGAGGTGAGCTATTGTTTAATTTAGGAAGTTGTCTTGAATTAGAGTTTGCAACTCTGGTTACAATTCATGTGTTAATACTTGTGCTTTGACTGTGACAGGAGGAATTCTTGTCGGAGTCTGAAATGGTGAAGATAAAAGCTCAAGATTTGAAGGCTAAAGAGGTATATAGAATGTTTGTCGTCAGCTCTTTGACTAATTATAGATCTGCGGAAATTTCTTTAACTATTTGTTTTTAAATTTATTGAAACTGTAATTATTTTTAAGTTTAATAAATTTTTTTAAAAGTCTCCAGCTATTTTTTCTATAAAATTTGTGTTCATGTCCTTGGTAGTGAGGTCTCCATTTGACCAGTTTGTATCATATTAAGTTTTTTTTTTAATGGCAAAAGAAATTTTATAAAGTGATAGTTGTATTATATTATTGGGCTGTAAATGTGGTTTTTGTTATTACTATTATCATGACAATGGAATGAGTTGTGTATGAACAGAGGTTCACAGGGATTGGAAATTCAGAGACATGGGTTGAAACTACATAAAAACTTGTTGAACTGCTTGAAATCGCCTTTGTTTTTTTTTGAAAATATTTGCTGATGGTGGTATTTAGTTTTTTTGTTATATTCATCATAAATTATAGTATGTTTTTTATTTTATTCTGTAATTTTGTATTTGTGGTTTTATCTTATTTTTAATTTTCTGTTTTGAATGTGCTTGGTGGCGTATTCTCTTTCTTCTTTGCAATATATTCACACCTTTTTCTCAAAAAAAAATGTGTTTGGTGGCCTTCTTGGCAAATCTTTTGTACATGCTTCTTTTTTAATGAATTCGATCATTCAAAAAAAATCTTCATATGTTGCAGGTTCGAGTAAACACTCGTCTTCTATATCAGCAAACAAAATTCAATCTTCTGAGGGAAGAGAGTGAAGGTTATGCTAAACTGGTATGGTTTTTGTGGCCTTTTTTTTTCAACTTCTTGTTTGTATGTCACATGCCAGTCATTTATGTCAATGATTTATATCTGAATAGTTGGGGTTGTGGATCAGCTTCTCCTCCCCCCCCACCCCGAATGTATTTCCTTTCTTTCTCTAATAAAATTTAGAAACGTTTAAAAAAAAATCCTTTCTATTGTATTTATTTTATTTTTAGAGTTCTCTAGTAACCAGTGATGTCAATAGAGATAAGAAAACAAAAAAGGAATTTGATTACTGTTTGGAAGAAAATGAGCACTCAAGGCACTAAGAGGAGAACTAAGTTTTTGAATATAAAACTGAAGCCTTATTTTTATAAAGATGTATTTATATTAACAAAAGAAAAATTACAAAGGGGGAGGAAGCAGATTCCTAACAACAAGCGATTGCAGGGATGCTCCCTACTTGGCAAGTACATTTTCTGCCGAATTTGCGGATCTCGGAATGTGAGACCAAATACAAAAAAATAAGGAGGTAATTTCTAGAATCTCCCGAATGATGTCCCAATGGCGCCACGGGGGAGGAGATGCACACTCACACCGACCAATGACCACCTTCAAGTCTCCTTCAATGTGAAGGGGACCACTGCACTGTTTCTGAAAACTCGGAGCCCATTGAGGAGGCCGTGTAGCTCAGCTGACGTAGAATCGGAGATGCCTAAGGGGCAGCCGGTGTACGAGAAATTCTGATTACCTGAAGAATCCGAAATAACACCTCTGTAGCCAGCAATCCCAGAATTACCAAGAAAAGAGCCATCAAAGTTCAACTTAAGGTAACTGGGTTCAGGAGGGGTCCATTCCTGCATGACTTGGACCTTTGTCCCAATGTGCATCATTGCCAAGCTTCTCCAATTATCACGGATAGAGGTACCCACAACGGAGGAGAAGGGCTTCCTAGTCAGAAGCCAAGAGGAGATATGGCCCGCGACTCTTACCGCTGATTCACTTTTTGTATCGAAATGCCTTCGATTTCGCTCATTCCAAAGCCCCCACGGGGTGAAACTAGCACATGTGAAAATCATCACCTTCTTGAGACTAGGAAGGGGAGTACCAATGAGCAACTTGTTGAATGAGATCAGGTCAGCCGTCACACAGAATTGCAGCCCCAATATACAAAGAATAGAAGTCCATACCTTCCACGAGAAAGAGCATTTTTCGATAGAGGGGTGACCTCTTTTTCTAAGCACGTCTGCCGTGAGAATCTTACTTTGATAGGCACTCCACATGAAGAATTTTATCTTTGGAGGTGCACAAAGACGCCATAAAAATTGGACCTCATGCTCCATTTGAGACGAAACCCAACCATTAATGTATTCATATGCAAATGACACCGAGAAAGTACCTTTTTTGTCCGGCCATCAGATGAGCTTGTCCACCTCCGAAGGTCTAATTTTGACCGAATTCAAAGAATCCATCAAGCGGCTGGATTCCAAAGCCTCTGCGTCGAAAAGACCCCTTTTAAGAAGTTGAAGCCTTGTCCATGGGAAGTTGATTATCTTTAGGCATCATAGGTGTGTCACACTCTATGTTTGATTAAATTATGTAGGTGTGTCACACTCTATGTTTGATTAAATTATGTTTATGTTCTGGCACTTATGAATATTAAAATCTGGAATTAAAATGTATCTTCAATTTTTTTGGCTATTGTATCTTTTTGTTGGAATAGTCTTTCATGGATCCAATATAAGAAAATGTGGGTTTATCACTTAGAAGAGTCATTGAAATTTTGGTAGTGTGTTGATGAAACCATTTTTTTTTTTAATTTTTAATTTTTTTTTGTAAAACGAATTTTAGGAGGAAACTGGATCCAACTTTAACATGGTCAGAGTGGGTACTTGTCTTTGGGCTTCCACCCAAAGTTGCCCATGTATAGGGGCCATAAAGAGGCCCCACATGTGAGGAAGAGTGTTAGAATAGTTCCAGATGGATCGAAGATTAGAAAGATCATGTGTTTATCACAGAGGAAGAGGTCTTGTAACTTCAACACTTCTGTTGGATTTTTTTTTTTTTTTTTGCTTTTTTGGAATGGTGAAGTAATGTTATTAAAATAAAATGTTATTTTCAAGTAAAATATTTTCAGAAAATGTTATTCAAATAAAATGCCGAAAACAATATTTACAGAAGGTAAGTACACGGCATCAAAAGACAAACAAAACAGAATTTACAATAAATTATAAGTTGGTGGGAAAGTTAGCAACCGGACCAGTTGCTAAAGAATCTGCAATTGAGTTTCCCGATTGGAGAACATACTTCAAACAAGAGTTAGTGAAACAGTGAGATCTGCAATAAGAACTAATGGTTGTTCAAACCTCCAAGGTTGTTTTTCATCCCCATTTACCCAAGAGATTACCGTTAGAGAATCTCCGTCTACCATCAAAGGAGATGTAAACAACTCAGAAAAAGAATAATTCCCTGTAAGAGTGCCTTAACTTCAGCTTGCAAAGAATCCACTTCATCCACTGGTCCTTTTGATAGCGAATGATGCCACTAGTTCCACCCAGGCCAGAATTGCCTTTGGAAATTCCATCAAAATTTGATTTGAGGTGATCAATATGAGGGAGGTGATTTACTCAATTTGTGTAGGCTTGTGAAGGCAGCAGTCAGCAATACTTCTCCAGTTTTTTTTCAACATGGATCCATTATAATCCTTAAAAACTGTTTGTTAACTGAATCAAGACGACACTAAATGAATTGCTTTCTCAATCACCAACCTGAAAGAGCATTCACTGAAATTGTTGGAGCATATTTTTTTCTGAAAATTTTTATATGAGAGCAATGAAGATCTTGGTTCAGAATCGTTGTTGGTTTGGGCTTGAAAATTTTACTGCAACTTATGAGTTTTATTTGGTAAGAGATTTGAGGTTAGGATGGATTCAAGGCAATAGAAAGAGTGAGTAATGTGTGTTTCGTGCTGATTCACATTCAAGTGGATGGTTTTCTCTATTGAACATAAGTAAAAAATAAGGGGAAGATTTTGCTCTATCAAGCATTGTGGTATTGGAGGTAGCTTTTGTTGATTCTTTATTGTGTTTCTTTGAAAGATTACGTACATGAGATGAGAGTTGATGATGGAAAAAGGTGAATAGTGGTCAACTTTTGAAGCCAACTTTTTTTTTTTTTGAAATGATGTTGAATTTTATTAAGACATAAGCTCAAGAGAGCAAATTACAAAGGGGGGAAACCTTCCCAAACAATGAGAGATTGCTGGGAAGTTCCGAGTTTAGCTAATTTATCAGCCAAAAAGTTGGCTGATCTAGGAATGAGATTCCAATTATAATGAATAGATAACACAATGTCAGCAATACAATCGGTGACAGGCCAGTGGGGCCAAGGGGGGGGGGGGGGGGGGGGGGGGAGGGGGAGCTATTTTTTGTACACCAACTGATGATTAGTCTTTGAGTCACCTTCAATAATTAGCTTGCCATGGAGACGTTCCTTGAAGATTCAGAGGCCGAATAGAAGAACACTTACTTCAACAGTATTTGAATCAGCAATGCCCACCGACCCAGCATAAGAAAAAGTAGGGTCTCCATTATTGCATCTGAAAACACCACTTGCTCCAACCGGCCCAGGACAACCAATAGCACTACTATCAAAATTGAGTTTGATGTAGTCGCAAGGGGGAAGATTCCAGATGGCCATAACCGGAGTCCTGCAAGGGCCTGCCATATGAGCGATCAAACTCTAGTTTTCCATAAGGGAAACACCTGATAGAGTGACAAACTCCTTTTTGGTATGTAACCAGCTCGAGATAAGGCCCACAACATGTGAAGCCGTATTGTTTGGGGTGCTAGCTTTGGAGTTGAATCTCTACTTATTCCGTTTGAGCCATATGCACCTAGGGACATGCGCAAGACATGCTGAAAGAATTAATTTGCCCAACCGAGGAAGAAGGATCCCCCTAACCATCTCATAGGTGCTGAAGATGTCCTGATGAAGCCCCATTTGGAGCCCAATCTTCATCCAGACTTGCCAAAAAAAATCCACAATGTAAGAGAACATGCTGGACTGTCTCATCGCATACACCGCAGAGGGGACAGGAACGATCAGTTGAAGCCTACTTTCTTGATGTTGGTGAAAGTTGACAGTGCCTGTCTCAGCTGCTGCAAAAACTTGTAACCCTGGCCACCCATTTGTGATTACCAATTTCATCTATAAAGTAAAAAGAAATGGTTCTTGACTGCATGTGCCGTCAATGTGAATTTGTGTGCAAAATTTGGTGTTCAAAAAAATTGATATAACAGTGATTACTCAGTTGTCTTTTTTTTTTTTTTAATTTTTTTTTTAGGAAGAGAAGTGTATGCATGTAACATGTCAAACTTAATGCCTAACAAATTTATAGTACAGTGAGATATCTTTTTGGTCTGTTAGGATTCTTATGTTCTAGGTAAATCCTTGTGAAGGAATCAGTTTGAGTTTGTTTAAGGGGTGAGTAGAATAACACTAACCTAGTGATCAGTTTGTATTGATTAGCTTTTTTTTTTCTTACTGTTTCTATTTTATTGGACTTTATAGATTACACTTCTCTGTCAAAGTTGTTCAGAAACTTCTTCCCAGTATTTATCAACAGTATTCATCAGCACAATTAAGGTTTGATCTACTTCCAGGTTACTTCAAAATTTATTTATATCTTTTTGATTTGCTTAATGGACATACTTTGGTTTGATATCTTGTGCAGTCGCTAATCGGACACTTTGACCTTGACCCAAATCGTGTTTTTGACATAGTAAGTTCCTTTTCTCTGATTATTTCTGTTAAAATACTGGTGCAGGGGTAGTTTGGTCATTTCATCATCTCATATGGATGGCATATGGTTTCAGTATGTTGGGCTACTTATCATGTGTTTGTATTTCAAACCTCATAAAATTCTGATGTGTATAGATTGAGTTATAAGACTTTTTGTACTTAGGGGCATTCTTGTTCTTTTGGTGTAACTCACTTAAGTGAAATAAAAAAAAAACTCACTTAAGTGAAATAAAAAAGGGTCAGGCTTGAGTTTTGAGGCTGATCCCAACGCAGCACACTACTGCTTCTTCTCCAATTCTCTTCTTCTCAATTTTCTCTCTTTCTTCCTCTTTAATCCTCCCAAGTTTGTTATTTTTCAATTTCCTTAGGGATGTCCAGTCAAATTTAAATTCCTCCAGTTCTTTGAGATGACAATCTTTCTTATATATGTGACCGATGCAATACATGTTCATTTTGTGTTCTCACCATTAAGCTGGCTTCGCATGAATGTGTTATAGCTAAATAAATCTGAGTCCTATGCATTTGGAAGATTCTGGTTTGCTTTATTGGTCTGCTAATAGACATTATCCAAAGCTGGAATGGAAAATGAACTGCTGTTGAATAAATGTTAAACTGATTGTAGAAGAACTTTTATGTCTGCATGCTTTTTGAGGCATGGTCTATTAGGTGGTAGACAATTCCAATTGTTGGATCATCATGCATGTCATTCATATTTATAGTATTGGAGGAAATTTAGGGTCTTTTCTGTTACTAGATTCAAGAAATCTTTACTTCATGGTACACAATTAATGGATCTTTTACTGTTCTGCTGTAAAAACACATCAGGTTTTAGAGTGTTTCGAACTTCAGCCAGGCAACAGAATTTTTTTGGACCTGATACCTATTTTTCCGAAGGTACACAATGTTTAATTTGTGATTCCATTTAGCATTAATGCTTGCATTCCACTCAATCCTCCTTTTGCATCTTTTTGTGCCTGTAATTTTTTTGTTGAAGAAAAGATTTTGAATACCTGTTGTTTTATGTGTTTTACAGTCTCATGCTGCTCAAATTCTCGGTTTTAAGTTCCAGTATTATCAGCGTATGGATGTGAATCAACCTTTACCTTCTGGCCTTTATCAGCTGGCAGCGCTGCTAGTCAAATCAGATTTTATTGATCTTGATAGCATGTGAGTTGCGTCATTGTTTTCTCTGTTTTGACTTTTTTTATCTGCCTTATTTTGTTGGTTGTGATTGATGTCCATTCAAGCGGGGAACCTTCTTCTGCTTTATATATTGGCAAGTTCTCTGTTATTGACAGTGAGGAGGTGGAATCAAGCTTGCTCTTGTGTTACACTCCATTTGACTGCACACATTCTAGAAGAATTTGTTTCTAGTTAGCAGTTATCTGGCGCTTAACCCTTCTCAAGCTTTAATTTTGCACTTTTGGCAAGTAATCCATGAAGAAGATCCACACATCTTGATTGCAAATATTATTTTGTAGATCAGTTATTTCTGCCTAATTTTAGTGCATGTCGGAGGTGTTGGGCCTTGAAATAGTGGAAGACTTGTTTATTGAGGTTTGGTTGGGATTACTCTTCAGAATTGTGAATGTGGTCGATCTCGCTTAGGATTGATGGCATACTTGTTTCATACAGATGGTTGCTATTGACTGCATTGTGATGTTTGGTTCTAAGAGACTCCTGATTGTTCACCCTCTTAGATTATCTCTCTATTTTAGGCATTATGTGAAAGAAGATTTATTGTGTAACTGAAGACATCTGTCGGCTAAGGAGCAGGATACTTAAGTCCTGGATGCTTCTGATTCAGGGATTAGGCCCAAAGAGAGTGAAAATCTTTAAGTCTTGTGTTTGGGTATGTCATCTTCGAACAATGATTTCTTGCATGTCACCTATGCTTGCCAATGCATAGGGATACAAAATATTATAGGTGGGGATGTTACCACAGATACCACTGCTATGGAATTGGTGCTTTACAATGATTTGGTTGAGCCTTTTCAGTATGTAAAGGTTGTACTTGACTCGCTAGTGAAAAGAGATTAACACCCATACAGGAGCTGCTTTACTTTGCTTTTGTAGAAGAAACAAGCTCCAGGAAAGGACCTGCTGGAATCACCCACTATCCCAAACACAATATAGAGGTCTGTGAGTACCATTGGTTTTACCTGTTGATGACTATGGCTCCTCCACGGCTGATTATACTTGGATCAATGAACAAGTCTTAGACGACTGAGTGATGCTAATGAATTTACTTCATGAGATCAAATGAATGTATGGAATTTCTCATGTTCATGAAGAAGATATAAGGAGCATACTTCCTGCTCTGGACAAGATTCTTTTCATATGGACATGTTTGGTGTTTCTTTATATTTGCTTGGGACCGGTGGTTGCGGGTTTCAGAAAGGGCCTTCTTGGAGGACTTTGGAGGAGGCAGAAGCCACGGATGTTGATTTCATTGATGAAAGGTTTCGACTCTGCAACTGCAATGATTTGGTACTCCGTAATGTGTTATTTATGTTTCCTGTAGTTGGTTGCTGTATCCAGTGTACATTCAAAACATGCCTTCTGAAGGAAAGGGGGCGGAACTCAGGATGAGTGTTAATTTATTGAGTAGAGGACTTGAGCTAAGAGGGTATTTTGTGCTGTACGATACATGCATTCTGCCATTGGCTACTGTATCCAGCTTAATATATGTATCTGGTGGTTTCTCAAAGTGTTAATTGTGACCCCAAGGCGAGAATTTTGATGTATTCTCAATGATGGTCTTTTTTAGTTAATGATTTTATGCCAGTTTCTGCATAGTTCTGTGTTTGCTTTTGTTTTCAATTGATATTAGCAACAATGTGCTTTTTATTTATTTATTTCTGTTGGTCAGTTTTTAAAATTTTTATATTAAATTTCTGATTCCTGTTTTTTAATTTCCTTTTTTCTGTACTCATCTTCAAATAAAAAAGATAACTGTGGGTGGTGCAACTAAATAAGAAGAATATTCTGGTATCCCACATCTTCAGCAGGTGGGCTTATGTTAGGTGTTCTTGATCTATTAATAATGTGAGACAGCTAAACCTTCTACTCTTATGGAAACTGATTGAATGGTCTTCACTCAAAAAAGGGAATGGTCTTCAATAATGTTATGTGGATATCTTAACACTTGGGTGAACCTAGAGCTGGGTGTAGAATGATTGCCTGCTGACTAAGATCTTCCTCATGTTGTAAATAATAGAGTTTCCTCCTTTTCTTATGATTATTATTTGTTCAAACAACGTGACATGTGAATAGCTGGGTTTGAGGTGAACATATTAACTGGCAGGTCACATTGTTCATTTAGTTGCTTCATTCAGTATTTTAAAAATTTTCAAATCATTTCATCTTCCAAAATAAAATAAAAATTGCAGACCATTAGGAGATACATCTGTATCTATCACACTTATATTGCAATATGATTTTCAGTGTATGCAGGTAGTTCATGCAAGTGATGCTTTCTAGCAAATCAAGGTGTTTGTTAGGTTAATGCCTGGTTTACCTCCTCTGGCATGTTTGATAGGATGGTTCACTAACAATTTTGGACAGTAGGTAGATACTTCTCTAGATGGAGATAGATAGGTGTACTAGAAGAGAAAGGGAGTCAGAGTGGGTAAAGCTGTGCATGTTGAAGGATGATGGCTCTTGCAAATGAGTCTAGTTGAAAAAATAAATTACTTTTGACACTTTTGGATTCTTTATCTTCTAGTTTACATTATCATTTTCTTTATTTGCTATTTACTTTTTGTATTATAAAATCAAAGTGCTACAGTGAATGCTCTTTGCCTCAATGGCGACATTCGAAGTTTTGCCCATGTGAGTCTTGGGTTTTAAGTCCCACTAGGATTGGGCTTTTTCATGTGTTACCAACATTAAGAAAAAACAAAATCCTACTGGTGCTACTATCTTGCTGTAGTTCCTTCCATCGTCATGTCTGTTCTGAATCTTATTTTTTTACTTGCCATAACCTCTATGGTTCTACTGGTGCTACTATCACTCTTTGATGTTAAAGTTGCATTGGATATTTTCTGCTAAATTGAGTTATTTGTTATTTTTAATCTGGAGAACATGGTATGCATAATCCTTGTGTTATAACTAGCCTTTTTTATCCCCATTGATTTTGTGGAATGGAGTGGTGTGTCAGATTGCTCAAGATAATGGATATGAGTTGTAAAGGATCTTCAGAAGGAGAAACATGCTTTTTTTTTCTGATGTTTTGTCCTTGTGTGTCATGGGTTCTCTGGCAGCATTCATAGGTTTTGGTCCACACACTTACCTCTTCTCCCTAAGAAAGTTTAGCGGGGTTGTGAAAATTTTTGCTTGATACATTTCTAAAATTTTCCGACAGAATTTGTTTTACAGACTGGGATTGAATTTGGAACAAAATAATTTAGTCAGTAGTTATTCTAATATATCATCATCATCACAGCTTTATTAAAACTATTTTCAAGCTATCTGTAAATTCTTCTTTCTTTAGGTTTCCCTCACCACTTCTATCCATGCTATATATAGCTTTTCTCCATTTCTTTGCTGTCTCTCAACCTATAATGAATGATGAAGACTGTCCTTATCGATGCACCACTAGACCTACTCTCCCTTGTTATCTCGTTATTGAAGTTGTATCCTTGTCCTTCCTCTTTTTTGGCTGGTTTCATGGCTTGTATGTAATCTTCTTTCTTTTAATTGTATCTCCGTTGTTAAAAAAAAAAAAGAAAAAAAAAATTTCTATTATTAACATAACCTTTTACTGGTGGATTTTTTTTAAAGTTTGCACACATATCTGTTGAGTATTTTTTGTCAAAATATTACATGTAGCAAGCAGTAGATCCATTGTTTTTTTTGTTTTTTTTTTTTTTGAATGACGCTAGTGTACTATTACCTTGTCTCTGTGTTTGTGCACTACAGTGAGGGGTTTAGTGGGGAAGGTGGCCAATTCCACCTTTGATTTTCTACATTTCTTAAGCATATGAAAGAGTTGAACTCCTTTCATGTATTATAGAATTGTCATGCATCTGCACCTATGAACTGGACAATTCTGGCAAGGTGTGAGACCTTTATGCATATTGTTTTTGGCTTGGTCATCTCATCGTCATTGTTACCATGGTTAAAAATTGCTTGGTCTTGGATGTATTCTTGTTGCATGTTTACAATTCAATCCTTAGAAACTGCAGTTTTTTCACAAGATAATGTATTCAATGACAGTTCTCATTTAATGTTACTTGCATATGGCAGATATGCTCATTTACTACCAAAGGATGATGAGGCATTTGAGCATTATGAGGCATTTTCAGCAAAGCGGTTTGATGAGGTATGTTGTCTTTGAAAATATGGTATCATATTTCTGTGAGGCATGAATGTAGTCATTTCACCTGTTGGAAATTAAAGTTGACAGTGTGATTGAAGCCTAAGAAAATACTGTAACAAAAACATGGTAAAAAATGTTTCTGTAATGTATTGAACTAATTACATGTATCCTGTTTTGTGAACTGCCGTATTCAAGCTTGTAATCAATCATATTTTATGCAATTCTTTTTGAAAGATGAGGATTGTATTGAGCAACAGAAAAAATGCAAGGAAGGCCAAAAGCCAGAAAGTGGCATGGCCTAAAAGCACAACAGAATAATAAAAATTACGAGCAACTGGTTCTTGAATAGGGGCGAATAACAGTAAGAAGCTCAGTATCATTTCCTTCTGTATCTAGGCCAGCAACTGCATTATCAGCATTGAGGGATAGAGAATGGGCATTAAAGGGGTGCACAGCCCTTGGGTGGAAGCACAGATTGCAGTCAATGTAGTCGGAAACACCACAGGGAAAAAAAGAGAGTAGGGTATTTTCATTA
This sequence comes from Aristolochia californica, assembly GCF_029961685.1. Taxonomy (NCBI): domain Eukaryota; kingdom Viridiplantae; phylum Streptophyta; class Magnoliopsida; order Piperales; family Aristolochiaceae; genus Aristolochia; species Aristolochia californica. The sequence continues at coordinate 4,225,481 of NW_027181992.1, read as the reverse complement.
TGATTGCAGAAAATTCGACCAGTTCACCCTGCTTTCGAGTTTGTGCCTTTAGGTGCAGGGCTTGTATCAAAGTGATTTTAAAGTGTGCAAGCAGAAATTGCTCATTTAAGAAATTTACTCCCTTTTAAGGATGCAGTTTGTTACGGGATGAAGATTGAATGGGGAAGGGTTGTAAGACAAGTGGCAGGAATCCGAAAATTAATTTGCTAGGATTCAAGATCAAGACTAATTGGTCTCAATTCAAGAGTTTGAGAAGCACCTTCTTTTTTATGGACTACAACAATGAAGTGCCGCATTTCTCATTTTTTAAGAAGGTTGTCAAATATCATCATGATTTCTGGCTGGAGACTCCACTTGACCTTATAGGAGTTATTTCAAAAGCCATTTGGATCAGGCTTTTTTGTCTGATGGCATGGTATTGATAGCGATTTGCCTTCCTCAACTGTAAATGATTTGTTGAAAAAAACCTACTGATAGACTTCTAGGCATTGGGCAACACAAGATGGGTAAGTTTGAAAAGGTAGCATTATCAGCTTGGGGGCAACCTGGAAAATTGTTTTAGAATGATATAAAAAGAGTTTCAAACTTGTAGAAAAAGGAGGCATCTTTAACAAGCTGACCATTTAGTGATAAGGTGCTCTTCCCTTGAAAGCTAAAGTGAGAAATTTTTTTGTGTTTTTATCAACTTCTTTTGAGCCAAGTGAAAGTGCTCTTTGTTTTCATAAGATTCTCTCTGTTTAATAGAAAGTAATTCAATTTTCCTTTGATACATTCGGCGAACTTATATTGAGGGCATGATTCATCAAGGAGTTCCATATTTTGAATTTGGTGTGGAGAAAACCTGAAAGTAGCCTAACACATCTAAATGATTCTTTAGATGAGGCCTTGATCTTGCATCTGAGAACTTCATCTGATGGTGCCACCATATAGTAAAAGGTACACAAAAAAGGGAAAAATACATCATACACAAAAGGAAGGTGGATGTAGGAATCTCCTACAAAGACTATAAAAGAATAAAAAGAGGGGTATTAGTTGAAAAATAAGGGAAAAAAAACAAAGAGTTCTGCAGCGAAGAAGGACAGTGATCAACCCCTGATTTCTATTTTGTTTGAAATGGTGAATGTTTTTATTATGCTAATGCATTTACTAGTACGGTATGATACTAGGGACTCCTCAAACTGCAAAGGAGATGAGACTCCGATTACAAGGGATGGGCATGCAATGCCCTCTTTAGCTAATGCATCTGCCATTGAATTCACAGCCCTTAATGTGTACTGAACAAAACAATATACGGCCTTAAAATGCCTTTGATTTCTTCTTGAATGTAACTAAGCCGTCAATGGGGCTTGACCTTGTCCTTGTCCTTCATCCTGCTTACCACTATGGGTCAACCCCTGTTTTATTAACTTGGGACGAGGATAAAATGTCAAATACATCCTTCATGGTTTTCTAGTTTGTGGTGATTGGTGTCTGCCTGACACCTTGTATAGGACTTGTACTCCCTTTGCAGAAACAGCACAAAATTTAATTATGAAAAAGCAGGAGCACGGGGGGCAGAGAGCCCAAAACAAGGAAAATCAGCAACATTGAGTACCACCGAGAAGGTTGCTTTTGACTTGGATTTGGATTTGTAGGACTCGGCCTGGTTGCACCTCAGATAGGTCACATATATGCATATTTATGCTTTTTCCCTTCTCAAAGACTATATATATATATGCTTGTAAATAAAACATACAAACATATAATTAGAGGTCTTATGAAAGCAATGAAAACATATGATCATATGTTGGTAATCATGAGTTCTTATACTTTTGTATCATTTAATGATTTCTTTTTCCTCAAATATTAGGAATAGTTCTTGCTGTACTTAGCTCAAAAGTAAGCAATGATTGGGAAGTTTACTACAGCAGGTTCTGAACTCATTGTTAATCTTTGCTAGAGATGATGTATTTCCAAACTTTTGTCTGTCATGAGCCTTCTGGGATGCTTTCATTAGCTGTTGGTTTCTACTGCATAACTTAAGCCAACACATGTCATTTTGCAGGTAAACAAAATTGGCAAAATTAATCTTGCTGCTACCGGAAAAGATTTAATGGATGAAGAAAAACAAGGAGATGTGACGATAGATCTGTTTGCTGCCCTGGATATGGAAAATGAGGCTGTCATGGAGCGTTCTTCTGAGCTTGAGAATAACCAGAGCCTCGGTTTGCTCTATGGATTTCTTGCTGTGGATGACTGGTAGGTTTCTACTGTTGAATTTTAAAGTGGATCAGAAATACTTGATTTTCTCTTCAGTTGATAGCCCTTGTGCATCACGTTGTATCACATGAATTATGCTGTGAAAAGTTATATACTTTTTAATTTTTGGAGTAATGATAACCAAACCACTGCTGCTGGATCATTTAAAAAAAAACCACTGCTGCTGGTTATTTGTTATTTGAGCGTGGAAATTTTAATTATTTTAGTAATTCTTTAATTTTTATTTTTTGAATTTGTAACTCAATTACTTCTGTGACTTTTTTTCAGGTATCATGCACACATTTTGTTTGAACGCTTATACCCTCTTAATCCTGTTGCTCATGTTCAAATTTGTGAGGCTTTATTTAGGTATTTTCTGAATCCTTAATTGTCGTCATCTGAGTTGAGGCCTGAATATGTTACTTGTTACCCTGCATTGGTGATAGTCTGTAATTGGTTCTATTTATTGCTTGATTGTGTCAATTATGAGATTATTTGATCTAATAGGTAAGAGTAAATAAAGGGCAATGAAGAGAGTAAAGAAATAAGACCACAAACTACTAAAGCAAGATAACTAGAAAAACGATGCCTTTGATCCTGAATTGGAGAACCGCCCTTTTTTAATGTACGTAGCCTACTGAGTTGTCCAAACAGAGTGTGCAAATCTTGGAGGGAGTGGGCTACTTGAAGAAGGACATGCATAGCCTGGCTCATGGTCATTGTTACTGGAATAGAACTTGAAACACCACACTCCACTTAAATATAGTAGAAAACAAATCCACGATGCATTTTAGTTTTTTTTTTTCATTATAACTGCTGAGATCTCACTCCTCCCCATTTTTGCTTCAGTTTGATTACAAAAGAACCAAACACTTTAGCTTTGAAACTGGTTATATGAGACAGTTAATTTTTTTTTGAGAAAAGATGATTATATTAACAAAGGAACCAGAAACAAAAAACAAAATTTAGAGGTGCAGACCCCTAACAACAAGGGGTTGGAGGGACCTTTTACTTCATTCTCCTTTCACTTAGTCAATATATGGTGCCATTTGTACAAATTCAGGTTGTACACTTGCTTCCTAGCAGGCACAGGAGGGAGCACAGCACCAGTAGAATCTTGAAAAACTCCACCAAAACCAGAAAGTCCCGGTTTGTGAGGGAAGAGCCTTCAAAATTGAGTTTAATAAGCCCAATATCAGGTGGTTTCCGCTCTATTTGCATCGTCCGCTTATGAGATAGATTAGGAACAACAGCCCATTTGCTTCTGATCACACCAGCATTAAATTCCTAAAAAATGTTGAGGGAGCATAGCCACATAATCTGATGAGGCCAGGTCTTTGCAGCGACAGCTTTCCAAGGAGAGGATTGATGTCTGAAGCATCTATAATTTCTCTCATCCCAATTCTTTCAAGGAACAAAGGCAAAACGTACCTTGAGCATAACTGAACTCAAAACAGGAAAAGGGCTGCTGGAGTATATGAAGATGAAGTTGCATCAAGTGCTGGGGGCACAAAGGGGCAAGCTGAAGAGGTTGAGGAAGAAGCTCCAAATTCTCCAAGAGAATGAGCAGTGAAGGAGAAGGTGATCAAATAGTTTCCTCAATTTAGCCACAGGGTGGACACAAGTTGCTTGACAGAGATGTCCCCTCTCAATAAGATTGTCCCTAATGAGGATCCTTGCATGTAGTGTACTCAGGTGGGCTGAAGAGGGACCAGGCAGCAGTGGCAGGGCATGTAGCAGATAGTCCAATGGTTAACTTCTCATAATAAGATGAAACTGAGAACATAGGAGTAGTGGAGGGACATCAACTCATAATAAGATGTATCCTCCTGCTCACTTTTGAAAAAAGCTTCGTCTAAGACCTTGGTTAGCTCAACGGTTTCAATATCATTGAATTCCTCAACGGTTTCAATATCATTGAATTCATGTCTGAAGTGAGAAGTCCAGTTACTGTTCTGGAGGGCTACCATTTACCTTATGGCAGAGAGACAAACACCCTGATGTCTTGCTAAACAATATAACCGAGGATAAATAAGTTTGGGGGGAGCTCTTTGATCCAAAGATAGACCGGAAGCAGATTTCCTCCAATTACTAGCTGTGAAACAAATATGTGTTCAGAAATATGTATGATAGATTGTACCTCCACACTGTTGAAAGTCTTAACTTGGTGTGCATCCCCCAGCCACCAATTCGCATGTGGTTCTCCCATCTTGCAAGCATCAAAAGAAACCCAAGAGAGAAGGGAATGTGTTCATCCTCAAGCACCATTTTGGTGAGAAGAGCCTTATTTGTATCTCTAGTTCTCCAGATTCCCAATCCATCATTCTTCTTAGGTCTGGACCTCATCCCACTTCACTAGATGGTGTTTAAAATCGTTAAAAGACCCCTTCCATAAGAAGTTCTGCTTGTAACTTATCAATGTTATTAGCCACACTAGTTGGAAAGTGAAGGAAGGAAAAATAATATCTCAGAATACCCAAAAAATTGGACTGAATAAGAGCGAGCCTTCCAGCCTTAGAAACAAGCTTACCTTTCCAGGTCGATAGCATGGTGTGGAGCTTCTCAAGGATTGGGTTCCTGAAAGAGTACTTGTGCAAAAACCAATCTGAGCAGCCATAGAGTCCACTTCGGGCTGATGAACATTAAAGTGGTATGGAATAGTTTTGAGCCAGTCTATTTTAAGCCTAGAAACTAACTTGAATATGTTGAGCAAGGCTTTAATAAGAAGAGTAAATTCCATTAAGCCTTGACCAGAGATGACCATATCATTTGCAAACTGAACTATGGGGTTATCAAGTCTTCCATATGAGAAAAGTGGCTGAAGCCATGCTATATCCCTAGCCAGCTGAAAGAGACTTGTAATGCCTTCAGAAGCTATATTAAACAGGAGGGGCGGAATAAGGTCGCATTGAAGAAGTCTCCTTGTGCCATTGAAGTGTTCGCATGCGCTCCCATTGATTATAATGGAATATAGGACTGAAGAGATGCAACTCTGAATCCAATTTCTCCATTTATCATAACCCATATCTTCTGACCATCTCATGGATTCTCACCCTCGAAGCAGCTGTGGCATTTTGATTTCTTGTTTAGAGATGGAGCTATTTGGCAACACCTTGTCCCACATGATTGATTTCTTTGGCACTGCTTCTGCTTTTGTTTCTTTGTTTTTTTTTATAAATTTTGTCCTCGTTCATGTCCTGTAGTTCACTTGGTATTTTCTCTTCTCAGGGACGTTCTTATTAATTAAATATTTTCTCATTGTTTAAAAAAAGAAATGGGAGGGTAGATGCAAATCCTTTCTTATTGAATGGTAATGAGTTGCCTGGCACATGCATGGTTTGATCATCGGCATTTAGCAAATCATTGCCACAACAGTCTTCTGGATTGAAACTGTGGAGCCCATCTGATGTTTTCCCTTACCCCTTGGTCTTCTCAGTACAACTGTATTGATGGCTTGGGCAGAAAAGCTTAAAAGTTTTTTTGTATTTATGAAAATCGGAAATTTGCTTAAGTGAGAATCTATATCATCCTGTTATATTTGTATGACTGCATCAAATAACCTGTTGGAGTTTTTGGGTGGTTATGTAGTAACTATAAATGTGTAGATGAGTTCAAATTGTACTTCTTTTCTTTGTTTGGTCCTATATATGCTTTTATGTTTGGGAATATTCTGGCCAGTCTAAAAAAAAATCTTTCATCTATTTAGCTTTCCAAGTCACACCGTGTTTGTGCATTTAGGATCATTGAGAGGACAATCTCTTCCGCTTATGCTGTTTTTTGTCAAATGCATCTTCAATGCACTGGGTTATCCTCTGGATTTGGTTCCAATGGCACAGACCTGAAAATCTCATCCCCTATGGGCTGTTTCATTGATCTCCCTAAAGATCTCTTCCAGATGCTTGGTGCTGTTGGACCTTATCTCCACCGTGTTGCTGTACTGTTGCAGAAGGTTCGTTCATAGCTTCTCATTTTAAGGTTATTTTTGTTTTCAGATTCCAATTTGGGTTGTGCAAATGGTAGAGAGGATTGATATGGCAGTTTTTTTTTCTTTCTTTCACTTTTTTTTTTTTTTTGAAAAGTGATTTTCTAATAGCTTGCTTGACTATGTGCACATTGTCAGGTCTGTAGAGTGCTGAGAGGTTACTATCTGTCTGCCAAAGAACTTGTTAGTTCTGGTTCTGGTGCTATTGTACGTGAGGGGAGTTTGGGGACCCGTGAGCCTCGTCTTGTTCTGAAAGAGGCGTGGATGAGAGTTGAAGAAGCACTGGGAACATGTTTACTCCCTTCTTTGCAGTTAATACCTGCAAATCCTGCAGTTGGACAGGAGATTTGGGAGCTAATGAGTCTTCTTCCTTATGAGGTCTGAATAACTCTTTTGCTATTTGGTTTGGACACTGTGATAGAAATTAAATAACTATTTACATCTTCCTGGATAGGTGCGGTATCGGTTGTATGGTGAGTGGGGGAAGGAAGAGGAGCGGATTCCAATGGTTTTGGCAGCAAGACAAACCGCAAAGGTAGTTTCTAAATTGTCTCATGTATTAAACTCAGGAAGTTGCTTAGGTCGTTGACACTTGTAAATGTAGTTTTATGCACAAGACTTGAATCCTAGACCTCACTCTCAAACCCTCCAGTGTGTCCACTGGGCCAAATGCTCTGTCCACTTGAAAGGTGAACTATCAAAGATTTAAAAAGACAGATGACAAAAGTTTTGATTGAAAACCATCACATTGATAGTGAGAACAGAATTATCTCTTTTTGAACTCTTTTTCCATGAAATCAGGGTGAACATGTTATGACCCCTAACGGGGACAGAGAGATCAACCAAATGCTTTTGGTTGCTGGATGATTGTAAAGTGTGAACATGCAGTGCTTGATAGGCCAGAGATTTTCATCTGCTTTGGGGGATCTGCATACTGTAATGAAGTAAAAGAGTTCTTGCAAAGTAGAAAACCAGACGCCTAGGCTTGTGCCTTGTGAAGTTTGATAACTTTTTACATTCGGATAACATTAAAATGGGGAACCTGATTTAAGATTTAGTTAGGTGAATATAAAGTTGTTTCCCTACTAATCACAGGGATGATTGTGAGTTTGAATGCTTTAAGATAATTATCTATGATTGTAGTTGCGGTTCCTTACAAATTTCCTTCTCAGTTTATCTCATGAAACTTGTCTTACTCATAATGGTGCTTTTTTTAAATTTATATTTAAGAATGATTTTCTGGTTTTTAATGGCATTTTGAATCTGTGGTTCACTTGTCTCCAATGTGTGTATTCTGCAGTTGGATACTCGGAGGATTTTAAAGCGACTTGCGAAGGAAAATTTAAAGCAGCTGGGTCGTATGGTTGCTAAATTAGCTCATGCTAATCCAATGACTGTACTTCGTACAATTGTTCATCAGGTTCTGAAATCTTGATATATATGCCCCATTAATTCTTTTAGGTTTAATATTTCTGTCCTGTTGAGGTGCATTCTGTTTTGGCACTTCTCTTTACAGATTGAAGCATACAAAGATATGATTACACCAGTTGTAGATGCTTTCAAGTACCTGACACAACTGGAGTACGATGTATTGGAATATGTTGTGATTGAACGCCTGGCACAGGGTGGACGGGAGAAGCTAAAAGATGATGGTCTTAATTTGTCTGATTGGCTTCAGTCACTTGCTTGTTTCTGGGGTCACTTGTATGTCTTGCTTTCCTTGTCAAACTGCTACTTGTGCCATTCACACACAACAAGAGAAAAGCAATGTTTTATCTCAAGTATAATTTTATGTTGTTTGTTGCTTACTTGTAGAATTTTTTTTCTCCAATGGTTTGAGAACACAAGTAACTTCATCAAATCCTAAGCAACTGTATTTTGTTGAGATTACCCTCCAGATAGTATATGTTGACAAACCGAGGTCATGGAATGATTTGGCTGACTCACTCACTTTGGGATGCCATCACTTCAGTGCCATCTTATTTTGGCAGTGTTTTTATTCACTATGGTCATGGAACAATCTTGTGCCCTGCATTGCCTTGCAGCGGGAGGAGCGTTTCCAATAAATGGCCAGTGACTGATCAAAGAGGAGAACAGACAGAGCAGTCTACTCCATGCTACACGCAAAGATGTAGATAATGAGAACAAATGATTCTAGAACAGTGAACAACAAGACTGGCAGAAACACCTGCCTTAGCTAATGTATCGGATTATGATTAGTCAAACATAGTCTCAGACTTCAAGGGGTGGCAATCTCAACCTTTGTACGTCTGTACAATTTACACTGGTGGAATCTATATATGATTTTGAAGGGAACGGAGAATTGCCTAACCAGCAACAAAAAAACTGATTTCTGGACCCTTTCAACTTGAAAGCTAGAAATTTAAGGGACCACCATTTACTAGTGCTTGCCCTCTTGTTTTGGCTTGCTGGTCTCTCTTTTGCTGCTTATGTCTAGCTGCTTTATGTTTTTTCTGTACTTGGTCTCTTTTCTAGTGAAGTTTTCATCAGTCAAAACAGTATTCTGTTGAATGGACATGATTGAGATATAGACACAGATGTTACTGCATCCATATATCCATATATACTAATGTGTTTTGAATAATTTTTGGTTAAATAAACAATCAGTATGTAATTTTGTGAAAGTATCACACACTTTCATGGAGCAATCATGCCTTCAACTCATAAACTTGACTTGTGTGAGAGTCAACATGTAAATATTAAAACCCAAATGACTTCAGTTAATGCCAATTTTTTTTTGCGATGGTAGCCCTTGAAAATTGATATTGTGCGTCTCATCCCTTTGGTGGTGATGAAAGGCTTGACCATTGGGTCCAATCTGCTACTGGCAGAATACATATCTTTCTTCTTTGGGCTTTAAATTTGATGTGACTTTTGTAGAGCGGCTATTTGTGTTTCTATGTTTATATCCTTTTGTTCTTTGTGCTTCAACTGTTATATCTGTCTTTCTCACGATGAATACAAGTTGACTAATTTGTCTTGATGCATAATATGTGTGGTATTGTTTGCTTCACCATTGTTCTTATAATTTGGTTGGACTTGTTTTACTGCAGGTGTAAGAAATACCCTTCAATGGAACTAAGGGGTCTTTTTCAGTACCTTGTTAACCAGCTGAAGAAGGGGACAGGCATTGAGCTTGTTCTTCTTCAGGTATATAGGATGCATTAATGGTTACGTGTGCTACTACCTGGATTCAATGAAGTTCTAAAACCAGATCAGAATGCTAGAGAATATGATGCATCTTGCTGTGGCTGATGTGTGGTGTTGCTTTTGCTCTATTTGAGCTATTAAGTAGGGTGTATATTCAAAAGTTTATGAGGTCAACATATTCCTTTGAGTGGAATTACATAGTTACCTGGTCTAGTAACACCACCACCACACATCATGGGGACAACCTGCTTCTTTAAAATTTGTTTTGTTCTTTATAATTTATCAAAAGTATATATGCATAACAACTGTGTTGCTGCTACTAAAATTAAGTAGAAGAGGAGGTTTTTCTGCTGAGCATTTCTTGCATACAGGAGCTTATCCAACAAATGGCAAATGTCCAGTTCACGGAAAACATGACAGAGGAGCAGCTTGATGCAATGGCCGGGAGTGAGACACTTCGATATCAGGCTACTTCATTTGGAATAACGAGAAACAATAAGGTGATGCAGATGACTTGGTATATTTCAGAGTGAAATTTTAGTTTGTGAGCCTGCTGCTTATATGATGTTTTCCATCTCTGTTACAGGCACTTCTCAAATCTACAAACAGACTAAGGGACTCATTGCTTCCTAAAGATGAACCAAATCTGGCTATTCCTCTTTTATTACTAATAGCCCAGCACCGCTCCATGTGAGATTCTGAACAATTTTACTAATACTAACATGGTTATCTCATCTAGGTCTGAGATATTAGAGCAGTAGATGAGAAGGTATCTGAAATTTAGAGAAGAGGGAGGGTTGGAGGGAGTGTGGGAGGCGGTAACTAAAGATATATTTAGAGTTTGTAGTGTAACATGCTGATTAATGGTTTTGTTGAGCATGTATTTTAGTACGTGGGCTGGATGTGTGTGTGATAGTTTGAACTGCTACTGATATGACTAATATACTGTTTTTACTATAGGATTGTCATCAATGCAGATGCACCATACATTAAGATGGTCAGTGAGCAGTTTGACAGATGTCATGGTGTCCTCCTTCAGTACGTGGAATTCCTTTACAGTGCAGTAGCCCCTGCTACAGCTTATGCCCAATTAGTTCCTTCACTGGATGAACTAATTCATACATACCACCTGGATCCAGAGGTTTGAAACTCTTATGGATTCTGGTTTGTTGAATGCTAAATCACAGTTTTCTTACTTGCGCTTTTCTTGTTGTTGTGAACTAACACTAGATTCCAATAAATTATTATTTCTCAGGTTGCTTTCTTAATATATAGGCCTGTCATGAGGCTTTACAAGTGTTCAACTGGGTCAGAAGTGTTTTGGCCTTCGGACGTTGAGGAGGCAAATATGTCAAGTGCTGATAAGGAGTCAGATACTTCATGCTCGTTTCCTACTGTTTTGGACCTTGGATCAACACAGAAGCCAATTGCGTAATTCTCAATTTCAGAGCTCAATTTTGGTTGGGATTTGGTATTCCTATCTTTATGCATAAGCCCTTCTGTTCTCAACATATTTTAATGTGCACAGATGGTCTGAGCTGCTAGATACCGTCCGATCAATACTGCCTTCCAAAGCCTGGAATAGCCTCTCTGCTGATCTGTATGCTACTTTTTGGGGGCTCACACTCTATGATCTCTATGTTCCAAAACAGCGTTATGAGTCTGAGATTGCCAAACAGAATGCTTCTCTGAAGGCTCTGGAAGAACTCTCTGATAACTCAAGTTCTGCAATAACCAAAAGGAAGAAGGATAAAGAAAGGATTCAAGAGTTGTTGGATCGGTTGATGTTGGAATGCCAGAAGCACGAAGAAAATGTTGCTTCGGTTCTTAGAAGACTTGCTCGAGAGAAGGATAACTGGTTGAGTTCTTGTCCGGATGCCTTGAAGATTAACATGGAATTCCTTCAGAGGTGCATATTTCCGAGGTGCATTTTTAGCATGCCAGATGCAGTTTACTGTGCAATGTTTGTGCAAACTCTCCATTCTCTAGGGACCCCATTTTTCAACACAGTCAACCACATAGAGGTGCTTATATCTAAAACATTACAGCCAATGATCTGCAGTTGCACTGAATTTGAGGCAGGCAGACTTGGCAGGTTCTTGTGTGAGACACTAAAAATGGCTTACCATTGGAAGGTGTGTAACCTAAATTTTACATTTTCCATTGATTTGAGAATTATTTTATAAAATACTTTTTGAAGTTTTGTCTATATACCCATAAAATTGTTGTGGTCTTAACATAAGCTAAGTAGTCTCTTTAGGCCTATTGGCGTTTTGAGTATATAGTGGATATGATTATTGTCAATTGTGTTGATTGTTCTGGGAGATAAAGAAGGTAGAATGCTACCCTAGTTTTTCATCTCTGGCTACCACTCCAGTTGTCCTGATCTTGTTTATTGGAAACAATGGGTAGGCTGACAACTTGCTTATAAGGGAGCTCACTGGCAATCTCGGTTCTAGTGTTCTTTGCTTTTCAAATGTGCTCACTCTTTTGATCATCAGGTTTTCCTAAGAAACCCAAACAGCAGTTAAACTACTTCTAAACTACTTACACTATCATATTATATCTTTGATGCATCTAGCATCATTGATAGGATAAAAGTTCTATCCGTACATCGTTTATGAATTCTGATTGTTCATTTTGTGTGAATAAAATATGCATAAAATGCTCAAATTTAGTCTGAAGTATTGTTTTTGTGAAATCCACATTGTTGTTGACAGAGTGATGAATCAATATATGAAAAGGAGTGTAGCAACATGCCAGGATTTGCTGTCTATTACAGATTCCCAACTGGTACTAGGGTCACTTATAGCCAGTTTATTAAGGTGAGTATCTCTAAATACTGGAAGAGATTCCAGTTACTGCTAATCATATTGTTTTCTATATCTATATAGGCCTGCTTTATGAGTATCGTGCATCATATTTGGTACAGTGGATTCAATGTATATGTGAGAAAATCAGCTCAAGGGTATTTTGGTCATTTTATATGATCGGATTTCTTATATTATGGCACTATCTTGTTCAGCATGTTTAATTTAGTCTATGTACAAATTTTTATATTCATAGCAGTGTAGAATAGGAGTTATAAGGAAATAAGTGTTTTCAATGTAAGAGGGCATTTTTGTCATTTCTGTAATTTATGACTTAAAACCTAATAAATAGCATTTGGGTCGTGCACAATCCCCAGCTAGCTCATTCAGAGCTTTGCTTCCTTTTCTTCTCTTCTTCCTCTTATTTCTCTCTCTCTCTCTAGGTTTTCACACTTTTTACATGGTGTCAGAGCAGTGATCGTTGCTGGGAGTGCATCTTAGCTAGAAAAACCTCTCCTTTTATCTGGATGACTTCACAAAAACAAGGTTTTTCAAATCTCCTCAGTGACTGGTTGGTAATAATTTAATTTTTCTTCTTTTTCTTCTGACATAACCCTAGGGTTCTTGGTTCTGTCATCCTTTAAAGGATTATTCATGCCTTGATTGCCTTCAAAAGGGTTCTTTTTGAGTGATCTTGAGATGTTCGTCAACTATCCCTAGACCAGTGCCTGCATATCAACCTGCATGTTGATGTCAGCCCTAATTGTGCTCTATTATTAGAAAATCTTTTATCTAATTGCTATATTGGTTTGAGCATATACCACTTGCGCACATCTCATTCCTGTCATAACCCTAATTTTTACGAAGTGGGGTCCACATCTTTGAAATTTGTGAAAGTGTTTGGATATTGAAATTGAATATTTTGGTGACTCTATACTTATTCTATGACTAATTTGGGTGCATTTTATGTACCATCTAAAGATATGGGTGGATCTGATGGTAAAGATGTGTTTATGACATCTAAGAAGTTGACATGACCAAATTATCTCAATTGGGCCAGATTAGTGAAAATGTTCTTTTTTTTTTTTTTTTTGAAATGATGCTGAATTTTATTAAGAGAGCTCAAACGAGCAGATTACAAGAGGGGAAACCTTCCCAAACAATGAGAGATTGTTGGGAGGTTCCGAATTTTGCAATTTATCAGCCAAAGAATTGGCCGATCTAGGAACGAAGTTCCAATTACAATGAATGGATGACACAATGTCAGCAATACAATCAGTGATTGGCCAGTGGCGCCAAGGAGGGGAGCTATCTTTTGAACACCAACTGATGATAGTCTTTGAGCCTCCTTCGATAAGCAGCTTGCCATGAAGCCGCTCTTTAAAGATTTGGAGGCCGAATAGAAGAGCACTCACTTCCGCAATATTTGAATCAATAATACCCATCGGCCCAGCATAAGATAGAATAGGGTCTCCATTGCTGTCTCTGAAAACACTATCAGCTCCAGCCGGCCCAGGACAGCCTAAAACACTGTCATCAAAATTGAGTTTGATGCAGTCGTAAGGGGGAAGATCCCAGGTGGCCATAACCGGATTCCTACAGGGGCCCACCATATGCGCGATCAAACCCCAATTTTCCCAAAGGGAAACACCTGATAGAGAAGCAAACTCCTTCCTAGAATGTAACCAACCTGAGATAAGGCCCACTGCTTGAGAAGCTATATTATCCGGGAAGCTAGCCTTGGAGTTGAATGTCTGGTTATTTCACTCGAGCCATATGTACCATGGATCATGCGTAAGGCATGCCAAGAGAATATCTTGCCCAACCTAGGAAGGCGGATCCCCATAACCATCTCATAAGTGCTGAAAAGGTCTTGATGTAGCCCCATTTGGAGACCAATCTTCTGAAATATCTTCATCCAGACTTGTCAAGAAAAATCACTATGTAAGAGAACATGTTGGACTGTCTCGTTGCACACACCACAAAGGGGACAAGTACGATCGGGGGCAGTGTAACCTCTTTTATGGAGGTTGTCAGAGGTGAGGATTTGTTCCCTGATGGTCGTCCACACGAAGAATTTGATTTTACTAGGCACTGAGAGCTTCCATCCCAGGTTTGCCTTGTGCTCATACATGCTGTAAACTTGCTTTCAAATGTGAGAGTAGGTGGATGCAACTGTAAATCAGCCATTAATGTTGGGTTCCATGTAAGTTTATCGACTGCATACTCTCGAATAGTAATGTTGTTGAGTCTGGAGAGGAGAGAGCAAAAAGCCGAAGTTTTTTCATCATTTAATCCCCGATGAAACATGAGACTCCATGAGCGATCTCTCCAAGAATCAGCCACTGAGCAAGAGAGGTCCCTTGCCACCCTAGAGAGCCCCGGTAAGTCCTCGGAGAAGGGTTGGGGGCCGCACCATTCATCCGACTAAAAGAGGAGGGTCCTTCCATTGCCTGTGTGAAAGGAAGTTGCATCTCTGAATATTGGGAGGAGCTTTTGAATTGATTTCCATATCAGGGATAGGAGGAGAGTAACGCCATCCTCCCTCCACCAAGTACCCGAAGGTTGAAGATAGAACCTGACCATATCACCCCATAGGTTGTTATGCTTGATGTTGAAGTTCAGATCCATTTGAGCAAAAGGGCATTGTTCATCTCCTTCGTAGGCCGGATGCCTAAACCACCCCGATTGCGGGGCATGCAAATATCCTTTCAATTCACCAAATGATATCTGAAGGTGTCCTCTGATCCTCTCCAAAGAAAACGTCGACGGATGGCGTCAATCCTGTTGCAAACGGAGGTCGGACAGTGCATGAAAGATAATAAATATGCCAAACAAAACTTGAGGAGAGTGAGTCGCCCAACAGTAGATAAAAGCTTGCCCCTCCAAGTAGCTAGTCTCTTCTCAAATTTCTCAATGAGGGGGCCAAAGTGTTGCCGAAGGCCGAGAGTCAAAGAGTAGTAGTACAATATATGTAGCTGGCAAATTTTCCATTGAGCACCCCAAATAGTCAGGCATACCCTGAAGCACAGGTGAGTCAATATGATAGCCTAGGAGGGTGGTTTTCTTCCAGTTAATGTTCTGACCAAAAGCCAGTTCAAATAGTCCCAATACAACACACAGTTTTTGGATCTGATCCATAGTCCCAACCCCAAAGCAAATGGTATCGTTTGCAAACTGAAGGATCGACACATCAAATGCTGCACTGTCCTTCGTGGAGAGGAGCCAACCCAGGTTTTTGGCCGAATAGATCAAAGATGATAGGTATTCCGCTACCATATTGAAGAGCAAAGGGGAAAGAGGGTCTCCCTGCCTGATTTCCCTGGATCCCTTAAAATACCCGCATACCGTTCCATTGAGAAGAACGGAGTAGCTTGTAGAGGAGATACAACTTTGAATCCAGAAGCGCCATTTCCCCCCGAATCCCATCTTCCCCAGGAGAGTGTCCAGAAGCTTCCAATTAACTCTGTCAAAGGCTTTCTCAAAATCAAGCTTTAGGATGAATCTGGGAAGCTTTAAAGCCTTAAAATGGTGAATGAGCTCGTGGCATGCCATGGTCAAATCTTATATATTTCTTCCCTTGATAAAAACACTATGGCCATGATGAAGGGCAATAGAGAGAACCACCCTGAGGTGATTGGCAAGGAGGCGCGCAAGCACATTGTAGGCACTGGTGGTGAGGCTGATCGACTGGAAGTCAGATGGATGTACCCCTTTTTTTTGGGATGAGGGTAATAAATGAAGCTCCGACGCTCCTACATTTGATGTCATGCTGATAGAACGAGTGGATCATGCAGGCAATATCGTCTCTGATGAAGGGCCAGCATTGGCGATAGAATTCCCCGTTGAAACCATCCGGGCCCGGAGCATGATCCAAAGGAAGACCCAGTGTTGCTTTTTCAATTTCCTTACTGGAGAAAGGGAGCTCGATGAGACTAGTTGCGGCCGAGGAATAGCCTGGAAATGAACCCTTTCGAAGAAAGGGCGAACTGGCTGGCCATCAGAGTATAATTCTCTACCATAATCGGCCAATGATCGGAAACAACCCTATTGAGAACTTCGCCTGTGGCATTGCTGTATAATTGGAGCCAGTCGTTGTTGGCTAAGAAGCGGTCAAGCCTTGGAGAGGTCGAGGGGCTGTCTGCCATTTGACCAAGTGAAGGTCTTCCCAGATATGGTAACCTCATCAAGATCCTAGTTGCCAATAAAGTCTGCAAATAGCCTCATAGAGGTAGTGATTCTCCGGGAAGGCGGGGATTTCTCATGGCAGAAACGGGTAACATTGAAATGTCCCGCAAGCATCAAAGGAATGGGCCACGTCAGACAAGTCCTCAAAAGGTCATCCCAGAAGATATGTTTCTCATGGTGTCTAGTAGGACCATACACACCCACAAGGCACCAAATGTTCCCCGATCCTTTGCCTCTCAGCTTGATTCCGAGGGAGTAAGTGCCACAACAACGATCGAGCACCTCAATGGTATTAGTGTCCCACACCATTAGAATGCAGCCAGCCGATCCAATCGCATCCACAAAAATCCATCCAGGCTCCTTAAGAGACCACAACTCGCGGATATATCCAAGGGGCAAAGAAGCCGCCTTGGTTTCTTGAAAAATAGCAACATTTGCCTTGGTAGAGGCAAGGAGGTCCCGAACTAAGGCACGACGACGCACGGATCCAATTCCACGAACATTCCAAGAGAGAATGATCATTGATCACTAGTTTTCTTCTTGGGCTTCTCAGATAGGTAGTTATCTCCCTGAGGGGCACTGTGTAGACGGTGCCCATCACCTTGGCAAGTTCCACTATCTGGGCTCGGGTTTCTGGGTTGAATTTTTGCTGTTCTATCTGAAGAGCAGCCACATAATTCTGAGCTCTTTCACCCGTCTTTGGAAAGATGAAGTCCCCTATCTCTGGATGCAGGGGTATCTAGTAGTAACACTGGGACCATCATGGAGAAGTTGTCTCGGTTGACCTCTATTCTGGCGCTGGTAGGTGGCAAGAGGAGGAGAAGGAATTTTGAAGTGGGAATTTCTCGGAGGTGGTGGAGGGGGAGAGTTCATTATCTGAGTGGTGCTTTGAGGGGTGTGAGGACTGTGTGATAGAGTTGTAGGAAGGCCTGCGGGGCTTTTAATGGGGGGGGGGGGGGGGGGGGGGGGGGGTTATTTCGGGGGATAAAGTGGGAGGGATAATGGCAACTATAGGTATCTGGGGGTTGGGATAGATTCTATTAGGGATAATATCTGTGGTGGGTTGAGATGGACTGGTGGGTGGGTGGTATGGCAGGCTGGAGGGAGGGACTATCAAGGAGGCAGCTGGAATAGAATCAGCGCCAACTGTAAGACTGGCTGGTTCAGGATGCATCTTCTGGGGAGAAGAGACCGGGGTTGCTGCTCTCAAGGTGCGGACAGGCTGTGGAGAATCTCTGGATTTAGTTGCAGGACTCTAGGTCACATTTCTGAAGTCTTCCATATCTGCCAACTCAATGCGGATCCAGAATCGGGCATTATCCACCATAATGCATCGGAAGTAGTGTCCTTCGCAAGGACGAATAGGATTGATGAGGACCCGGGCCTCATCAAGGCGATGCTAGTGTTCAGTAAGAGGATCCAGAGCAATTATGGCACCAAACTCCGAGATGATGCTCGTGAAACCTCATTGTGCCATAGTTCTGCAAGGAGGCCGGTGACTGTAGCCCATTTCCGTGACGAAGAAGTCTTTCTCCTCATTTGTGGGAACTCCTGTCCATGGTAATTGGTTTAATTTGGCTAGGCTGCACTTGAAGACAAATGCCCGGATTATGCAGGAATGGACCCCTCTTGATCCTGATTACCTTAAGTTGAACTTTGATGGTTCTTCTTTTGGCAACCCTGGGCTCTCAGGATTCGGCGGGGTTATCTCGGATCACCTAGGTAACCAGCTTTATTCATATGCCGGCCCTCTAGGTATCTCATACTCTACCTCGGCAAAGCTTCACGACCTCCTCAACAGGCTTCGAGTTTTTCGAGATAAGTGCTCCGGCCCTCTCCATATCGAAGGGGATTCGAAGGTGGTCATTGGTTGGTGTGAGCGTGCATCCCCTCCCCCGTGGCATCATTGGGACATTTTTTGGGAGATTATTGAAAGTTGTTCATTATTATCTTGTATTTGGTCTCACATTCCAAGATCCGAAAATTCGGCAGTCGATGTGCTTGCTAAAAACGGAGCTACCCTACAATCCATGGTTGTCAGGGACATACTCTCCTCTTTGTAATTTCTATAATTCTCTTGTTTATATATATACACACCAGGATTGGGGGTTGAGGTAGGAAATTTTGGGTGTGTAGGGGAGATGAAACTCATCAGTCAGCCATTGACGGATGCTAGATTTGATGATACTAGGGGAGGTGTAGACTAGGATAGAGCGGGCCAGAGATTGTCACCCTTTATGGAGCAAGTTGGGAGGGATTTGGATGGTTTTGGATTTTTCTGAGGGAAGAAAGTGTGTTGGGACATGGTGGTCTGAAAGGAGATTTTGAATGACTGGGTTAGGGGGTTTCGAAGGAAGGAGAGGGCTGGTTGGAGAGAGAATTGGGCTCAGAGGGGTGTTTTGACACTAGTGGGGCTTGGAATTAAGGAAACAACAAAACCAACTATTGGTGGTGAAGTTCCTTATTGGTCTAGATGGTGAGTTTGACAGCATTAAGGTACAAATCCTAGCTTCAGAAGAGGTACCTTCGTTGCCCACTACTTTAAGTAGAATTGTCGTATTCGAAGAAGAAAAAGGGAGTAATGTGATAAATGCCATTGCACTTAATACTTTGAGCCCTAGTCCTAGCCCAACAAATTCATCTTGAGGTCAGACAGGTTTTGAGAGAGGTAGAGGTAGTGATAGTTCAAGCAGAGGTTGAGGCAGAGGTGATGGTAAGTCCGAGAGGAAGTGTGTCCATTGTGGACGAAATAACCAAACTCTACCAGTCATGAGACCAATGGAGCAGTATCAGAGGTTTTTAAGTCTATTACTTCCATTGATGTACCTTTTTCCCTAGTTTTTGAGTCAGTTATTCCCTTACCGGTTGATGATGGTCTTGGATCTATGCAAAATACCTTTGTTGAGAACCTTTGTAGGTATATCAACATCAATAGGTGCATCCATCTCAGCCTACGACTTCCTCTCTCATGTCGTACCATGATTCATCTCCGTCTCAGGATCCTGAGGTAAGTGATCTACACCTACCCATTACTTTAAGGACAGGTGTTCAGAAAGGTACTTGTCATCTATTGTCTTATTTTGTATCATATGATCATTTGTTTAACAACTATAGAAAGTTTGCATCGTCTATTTCTGCTTGCACTATTCCTTCTTCAATGCAAAATGCTATTTCCTCTCTATAGTGGAAGCAAGCCATGGATGCTGAGATGGCTACTCTGTTAGAGCGAGGAACCTGGCTTTTATGTGAGTTACCTTTAGGTGTTGTAGTGGTTGGCTATAGATGAGTGTATACAGTCAAATACAAAGCTGCCAACTTGGTTGAGATATATAAAGCTCGTTTGATAGCCAAAAGTTACATACAAACTTATGGTGTAGATGTTTCTGAAACCTTCTCTCCAGTTGCTCGATTGTCTTTGGTACACATTCTGGTATTTGTTGTTGTTACTCAAGGTTAGACATAAAGAATGCCTTTTTGTATGGTGACCTTGAAGAAGAAGTCTATATGGAGCAACCTCTATAGTATATTGCTCAGGAGGAGATGCACAACGTATGCAGACTCGAGAAAACAATATATGGCCTGAAACAAAACCCTCGTGCTTGGTTTGAAAAATCTAGCCAAGTAATGATGTCTATGGGCTTCTTTATGAGCCACTACAATCATTCGCTATTTGTCATGACAAGGCCTTTGGGGATCATAATTTTACTTGTATATGTGGATGATATTATATTTTCTACTGGTGATACCCTTGGAATTGAAAAAGTTAAAAGGTTATTACTCACTTCAAAATCAAAGACTTGGGGGCATTGAAATATTTTTTGGTTGTCGAAGTTGCAAGAAGCAAAGAAGGATTGGTGTTATCTCAAAGAAAGTATAACTGATTTGCTGGGAGCTAAACCGGTAGATACGCCGATGGAAGTTGGACTCAATTTGCACGATGACCAAAGTATAGAATCGAATGATAAAACATTGTATAGGAGACTGGTTGGGAAACTTATATATGCCACAATTACGCCCCCGGATATATATTTTGCAGTGAGTGTAGCAAGGTTGTTTATGGAACACCCACAGAAGATCCATCTCGAAGCAGCTCAGAGGATCTTGAGATATCTCAAGGGTGCAACAAGGAAAGGTCTTTTCTTTAAAAATAATGGTCACTTGAAAATTGAGGTTTTCTTTAATGCAGATTATGCTGGGTCAAAGCTAGACAGAATATCAACTATAAGCTACTGTGTCTTTTTGGGTAGCAACTTAATCATCTAGAAGAGTAAGAAGTTGAATGTGGTAGCTAGATCCTACGTAGAAGCAGAATACAGAACTATGACACATAGTGTTAGCGTGCTCATGTAGGTGAGATCGGTTTCTAAGGAGTTAGGCTTCCATCATAATGAATCCATGACTATGTTTTGTGATAACCAACAATCCAGTTTTTCATGAGAGGACAAAACACGTAGAGGTAGATTGTCATTTTATTAGAGATACTGTGATGAAGAAAGATGTGATCACCCCTTATGTTCTATCGGCTGATCAACTTGGAGATGTTTTTACTAAGGCATTAGGAAAGTATGAATTCATGATCTTCTGTGATAAGTTGGGGGTTTGTTCAACATGTTTGATTTAGCCTATTTAAAATTTTTTATATTCATAGGCAGAGTAGAATGGGGGTTATAGGGCAAGAAGTGTTTTCTATGTAAGAGGGGCATTTTTGTAGTTTCTGTAATTTATGACTTAAAACCCTATAAATAGCATTGGGGGTTTCTGTAATTATGACTTAAAACCTAATAAATAGCATTGGTCATGCACAACCCCTAACGCAGCTCATTCAGAGGTTTGCCTCCTTTTTTCTCTTTTTCCTCTCTTTCTCTCTCTTCCTCTTCTCTCTCTCTAGGTTTTCACACTTTTTACAGTATATATCTTCCGTCACTTTTGATAAGATACAGAACTCTTAAAAATTCAATAAATGTTGCTGGATACATGATACTTATTTCAGATTGAGCAAACTGTAAGTTATACCAGTTCAGTCATTTTGATTCAATTGCTTAGTAGTTCAGTATCTCTGTAAATCCATTCATTTTGGAAGATGGGAAGTAGTTTGGTTAGTGAAGTTCTATTTCATGCAAAAATGTGCACATAAGAATTCCTGTAAGTTAACCATGTGCACTCGACGAAAAAGGACCATAACTGTGGTCCAGTGGTACCTAACTGCTGTCTTTATTTTCATGCGTTCAACCAAAACTTTGATCTTCTGGTTTCTGGCTGTTGGTTTGCTGGTTTCATAGAGACATTTCAGTAAAATGAAATATTTAGTTCCTTTGCAGCTAATATTTAGCAATCTCTTTTGTGTTCAAATAACGTTAGAAAATGTTTTTGAGGAATTAACACACTCTTCTTGCTTTTATGGAAGGTACACTGGAAATGGAATACGAGAATTACTAAACTACTGATACAATGTTTGGAGTCGAATGAGTACATGGAAATACGGAATGCTTTGATAATGCTCACAAAAATTTCCAGTGTTTTTCCTGTTACTCGAAAAAGTGGGATCAATCTTGAAAAACGGGTAAAAATTTAAAATGTTCTTTATTTAGATGAAATTCAAGAAATTGTAATTAGCACTCATCTTTGTCATCATGTGTATGCATAAAATTTCAACTGTCTTTCTTTCCAGGTTGCTAAGATTAAGGGGGATGAGAGGGAAGATCTGAAGGTATTGGCTACAGGTGTTGCTGCTGCATTAGCTTCCCGGAAGGTGAATTTTAGCTAATGAAAACTCTTTATGTTTGGATTTGTGCTAGGGAGCTCTTTGGATAAACTATTGTCTTTCTATGCGAAATTAAACTGCTTTCAAAACTTTATTTTTCATTTAGAGTCTAGCCGGATGGAGAGGGCTGGGTGGTTGAAACTTGTGTTGTCAGGCTTGGAGGGGTCTGGCCAGCTGCAGCAGGTTCAACTGGACAGTCCCTTGTGCAGGTCTGAAACTAAAAAACCCAGTATGTGCATGTATATGCGTGTTTGTGGGTGGGTTTGGGGGGGGGGGGGGGGGGGTTTACGTGGCAGTTGGGTGCACGAGGGCTCCTCTGCTGTGGAAGCCCCTTCCCTCTCTTTTAGTTTTATCCCAATTATAGTCTCACCTATTACCTCACCAGTTTCAACTGCTCTGTTTTGTTGTTGAACTGGACCTGCCAACTTTACTGGGCCGATGTTTGGCTCAGTTCTGACGACATTAGGTGAAAGGGGATCCTGTTTGCTCATATTATTACTCATGAAATGTGAGATATTCTGAGTGGACTAAAGCTCTTTGTCCAAAAATTGTCTTCTCCTCTGCTAGTCAAAGGTGACTTAGCAAATGTTATGTCTTGGGTTAAGAGGAAATCATTGCCTCCAAGGACATTAGGCTACTTTTATTATGAAATATCAGATATTGTTGCCTCTCAGACTATATTGTTGTCTTCAAGCCCATTCCTTGTGAATCTTATGGTTTGTTAGATCAAATATATAAGTAAGGAGTTTCCTGAGAGCTTGTTTTCCTGAGCACTCCTTACCTTTGGAAACAATCTTTTCTGTAATTTTGTGGTCATTTCCCCTTGTAACATGTGTTCTGCTTTAATTCTCTCATGAATAGGGGTTATCACCATTTCTAAAGAAAATATCCTCTTGAAAAAGAAACTTTTATCATAGCTTTATTTCTGTTTTTCTTTTGCACTGTTAGTTTCTTTTAAAGTTGATATGATGTTTGTGAATTGTTTGCATTTTTGTGCTAAAAAGTTGCTGAAATTTTCTCAAAAAAAACAAAAAAGTTGCTGAAAACTTTTGGTATTAATTAATCCAACATTTTCAATAAGTTTATAACCTGCATAAGCTAACCAGGACGTAGGTTTCTAATCCAATTTCAAGCTAAACCAACCATAGACTTATGGAAAAGACTTCACAAATCTTGGCATTTGTATGGTTAATTGCCTCTCCATTTTATAGAGATTATCATGGTAAGTTCTTGATGCCAAAATCTGAAGGAATAATTATGATAACTTCATTGCATGTTTTTGTAGAAAGAATCTCATCAAAGAGGTTATTCCGCAATGAAGGTTTCGAAGTTCTGGAATAATTTTGCTTTGCTGATATGGCAATAAAACTATTCCATTTAAAAAAAAAATAATGTTGAAAGAAATGGGTTTGATAGTCTGGGAAAGGCTGTTGCATTTTGGTTGTTTGATATTCTGGGAAAGTTACATTTTCTTTGCATGCAATCTTTGCCTTGTCCGAGACACTTTTTTTTTCTAATTTTTTTTTCGTGTGTGTGTGTGTGCGTTAAAATGTAAAAATGTAGAAAAATCTTGATTCAGATGCTTCACTCCTCAACTCAGGTTTCATTAACTCCATTTGGCACTGAAATTTTGGTTCTTTAACTCTGGATGCATATTTATAAAACCACACTCATTTTTTCTTTGAATTGCAGAGTTCATGGGTCTCAGAAGAAGAATTTTGCATGGGGCAGGTTGATTTGAAGCCTGGAATGCCAAATGGTTCTACTCTCATCGTTCCTTCTGGTGAGAATTTGGGCCTTAAGAGTCATGCATCCCAATCAGAATCAGCTAGTGGAGTACCCCGACCAAAACCTGTGGATGTGAGGTTAGATAGGTCTGAAAGCACTGCCCTGAAACCTGATTCTGGACAAGGGAAAACAAGGAGTGGAACATTAATCAATGGAAGTGACGTTCAATCAGTTATGCTTCCAAGTAAAGGAGCAACCGATGAAAATATGACAAAGATCTACCCTAAGACGTCTGGGGAAGCTGAGGTGAACCTTTAAAGTGTACTCATGATTTTCATTAAAAAATTTATTCTTGCGGTTTTCATCCAAAAAAAAAAAGAAGTTTTGGGCTGTCTTGGTTCTGATATCCATTGCCTTGGGGACCAAAAACCAGGATTTGCTTGAAACAGTTGGATCATGAAGACTGCCTCTTTCTCTTTTCCTCATGATTTTCTTTGTGCTTTTTTTTTCAATTATAAGTGTGAAGTTTTACAATAGGACAAAAATGCCCCTCAATACTCAAAATTACATATCTCCTAAAATACATGTCTAAATTGAATGAAAATTTAACTAGAGATAAAATAAGACATTCTCTATCTAATAGCCATACTATAAGAGAAAAATGTGATATTGAAAATCTAAGAAATGACCAAAATACCCTGAACTTGTATTTTAACACTCCCCCTCAAGCTGGAGACTAGATATCAAACAATCCCAGCTTGTCACTAAAGGATACATGTTCACATCTCCCCAAAGACTTGGTAAATTTATCTCCCAATTGGTCTGAAGACTTTACATAAGAAGTTACCACCTTCCCCTGCATAACTGCATCTCTAATGAAGTGGCAGTCAACCTCTATATGTTTCGTTCTCTCATGGAATACAAGGTTGCTGGCAATAAAAATGGTTGCCTGGTTAGCACAATTTTTAACCATAGGGTCATGTAACATAAAACCAAACTCAAGAAGCACAAACTTAATCCACATAAGCTCATTAATTGTATGAGCCATTGCTTGATACTCGGTCTCTGCACTAGACTTAGCCACAACTGTCCGTTTCTTATTTTTTCAACTTATCAGGTTGCCTCCAGCAAAACAACAGTAGCCTGATGTAGAACGTCTATCCATCTTACACCTAGCATAATTGGCATAAGAATACCCCGAGTACATCAATTTTCCCATTATGAGTATACAGAAAACCTTTTCCAGGTGTACCCTTCAAGTACTTCAAGATCCTCTGAGCAACTTCTAAATGGATTTTTTGAGGATTTTCCATGAACTGGCTCACAACAAATGAAATATCCGGCCTGGTAACTATAGCATAGATCAGTTTACCTACTATCCGTCAGTATTGAGTTTTATCCTTGAGTGTAGGACCCTGGGTGTCATGTAGATTATGATTAACTTCCATGGGGTGTCTATAGGTTTAGCACCTAATAAACCATACTCATGTAACATATCCAATATATATTTTCTCTGAGAAAGAACAATACCTCGCTTGCTACGAGCGACTTCAATGCCAAGGAAGTACTTGAGAGAGCCCAAATCCTTTGTCTGAAAATGTGTGGCCAGATATTGTTTAACTTCTGTAATACCATCAAGATCATCACCAGATAACACAATGTCATCTACATAGACAACCAAAACCATCATATCAGTCTTCCTTTTAAGTAGGAACATAAAATGATCACAATGACTCCTATAAAACCCAAATTATAGTACCACATCACTAAACTTTTCAAACCAGGCCCGTGGACTCTGTTTAAATCAATAAATAGCCTTCTGTAGCTTACACCTTTTTTGTTTGCCCCTGAGCAACATACCCAGGAGGTTGCTCCATATACACTTCCTCATGTTGATCACCATATAAAAAGGCATTCTTCACATCGAGTTGAAAGAGAGGCCAACCCTTATTAATAGCCACAGATATTAAGATACCACCCGAAGTAAGTCGGGCCACAGGAGAGAATGTCTCAAGGACATCAACTCCAAAAGTCTGCATATACCCTTTTGCTACCAGCCGAGCTCCTTTAGTGGTAAGCTGTGATTGTTTGATATCTACTCTCCAGCTTGAGGGGGAGTGTTAAAACACAAGTTCAGGGGTATTTTAACAATAAGCATGGACTATATTGATTTCTCTTTTTGATGTTTTTCTTGTTGTGTTGGTCAAAATGCATCAGTATTTAGTGTTTACAAATATTCTGCTCATCATGAATATCAGAGGATCGTCATGCTATGTCAAGGGTGTTGAAATGTATACTTCTTCATTTTTACAGATCATTTTCTTGTTTCAACTCTTGTTGGTCTTATTTAAGTCTATCTTCACGCGTTCCTGGCTTATTTTTATACTGATAGAATGGTGGTATGATGTGGTAGTCCATAACTTCATTAATGGTGGAAGTATGTTTTGTTGAGCGACAACATCATCTTATATCAAATGATTAATAGTTGTAAATGTGAACACATTTTAGTAAAACAGTATCATCAGCCTAGAAAGTCAATTGTGATGACATGAGAAAAGCATTGTTTTTTATTTGCTTACAGATCAAAGATGATGTTACTCTGGATATAATTTACTCATAATTCCTCTTACTATTTCATGGGTGAGTTAATCATAGTAAATCTGGGCCTTTAATTTCTTTTTATAACATTATGTTGTAGCCGATTTTTTCTTCTCTGTATTTAAGTTAAGAAAGCATTTGATCATCTTTATGTCATTTAAATCAGTATTAAATAACCTCTTTCCAAAAGAAATATTAAATTGCTTGGAGATTGATTAAATTATTGATAGTTGTGACTTTTTTTTGGATGACAGTACTAAATTTGTATGTTCATGCATTTTATTTCATTGTGGAATTTATATACTAAACTTTGTATTTGTTCTTTTCCATCAAGCATAAGAATTTTTTTAACTTGTTTCTTGATGTTTTTTGCATTTTTAAAGAGAGGAGTATTCTTGTACTTAACTTGCTAAAATTGCCATGTGTTTTTCATGATGTGTTGCATTTGGGGTGGCTTGCATTTTTTAACTTGCCATGATGTTTTTCATGAAAGCCTTGCTTTTGTTTATTTCTTTTATACCTGAGTTTGTTTCTCCTCTTTCAGCAGGCAAAGCCTCAGGTCAAACGTGCCAATCAGGCAGGTTCTCTTCATAAACAGCCAAAGCAGGAGCAGTCTAAGGATGACTTTAAATCTGGAAAGTCTGTTGGTAGAAGTACAGGGGGGCTTAGTGCTTCCACTAGTGAGCGGGAGATCTTGGAGGGTATGCAAGGTGGAATTACCAGTGCTTCTGTTGCCCCTACAAATGGTGGAAATATCTCTGGTTTGATGAAACCTTTGGCTAAGATAACTGAATCAAGGGTGTCAACTGAAAGGGATGTTTTTGATCATTCCTCTAGACCCATCCAATCTCTAGATGATTCCTTTGCTCCAAAAGTCGCAGAAAAGCAACAGAAGAGGGGTAGTCCCACTCTGGAGCAAGATAGGGTTAGCAAACGTAGAAAGGGGGAAGCAGAATTGAAAGATGTGGAAGACAGAGAGAGAAGTCTGGATTCGCGACTAACTGAAAAACCTCATTCTGCAGATACTGAAAAATCTGGAAGTAATGATCAAAATCTTAACAGGCCAGCATTAGAAAGGTCCAAAGATAAGGGTAGTGAAAGATATGATAGAGAGCATGAGAGGTCAAGAGATCGGTCAATGGAGAGACATGGAAGAGAACGCTCCATGGAAAGAGGGCAGGATAAAGGTCCTGAAAGGAATGTTGACAAGCATAAGGAGGACCGCAGTAAAGATGATCGCAGTACCAAAGCTCGGTATACTGAAACTTTAGTTGAAAAATCACATTTTGATGATCGATTTCATGGGCAAAGTTTGCCGCCTCCACCACCATTACCACCCAATGTTGTGCCACAATCTGTCAATGTTAGCAGAAGAGATGAAGAAGCTGATAGAAGGGTAGGGACTAACAGACACATGCAGCGTCTTTCTCCTAGACATGAAGAGAAGGAGCGGAGAAGATCAGAGGAGAATTTGATGCTCTCACAGGATGACTCCAAGCGTAGGAGAGAGGATGACTTTCGAGAGAGAAAGAGGGATGAGCGTGAGAGTTTGTCAGTGAAGGTACCTCTTCAGAAGATATCTGCTGAAACTTGTTATTGCTAATGTGGCAACTAAACCTTTGGTGTGACATGCAACTTTATAAAGTCTATATGTTTTACTGGATTAGAACTTGCTATACAGGAACTCTTTGGTGTGCCCTTAGTAGGTATGACAATGTGCAGGTTTTTTGAACCTGACATAATCAGTCCCTGCCCAGTCCGTAAAAGGAGGTCCACTTCTTGATGATATTCCTATTCTTTCCTCATCGCACCATGACAAACCAAACTGATCCTGCTTCTTCCTATGAACTAGTACATGGCATGACCCACTTTGCTTTGGTTCTGTCCAACCTGTTTTTTGGGCATATTTCTAGAGTTTTCTTGGAGAGCATTGTCTGTAAGTCCGAAAGCAGTGACTATCTTATGGTGCATTTAGTAAACATTTTGAGCCCTTGATACTGACCTAGCTGGTTAAAGTTTTGTGTATTTACTAATAAAATATTTTAGCATGTAGAAAATTTAAATGTGTTTAACATATCCTACTTCTGCATCATTTGTTTTTTACATGTATAACAGGTTTTGTGATAATTGCAAATGGTTAATTTTTTTCATTTGTCATAGCCTCTTCTGGGCTATGTTGTGTTTGGCCTCATGACTTCTCTGTATTGCTCTATCATTTTGCTAGTTTTCTCACCAGTTTGGCTTTCTTTCAAGTCTTTTTCCACCACTTTTGTTCGTGTTTGTTTCATCTTTATTCTATTTGTGCCAGCATTTCTACTGCCACTGAAAAACTTTTCTTACTATGCCCTGGATCTATGTGAAACATGTTTGTTCGAAATTACATGCAGGGGTATTTTGGCCAATTTACTACTTTAGTGGTTAATTTTATTTATGTAATATTATTCTGCATGTTAAATTATATCAGTGGTTAAATTTTCATGTACATAGGATGTGTAGTTAGGGAGATATAAGGAGATTAGGGTTTATTAAGTGTATAGGGGCATTTTTGAAATTTGTAACTCAAAACACTTATTTAAGAAGTCTGGGAATTTGTGCACAGTTCCCAACAAAGCCTTTCCAGGCTCTTCAGAAAATTTTTCTTCTCTTCTTTCACCCAAATCTTGATCTTCACAATGTTAAAATACCTCTCCTTCTTACCTTTGTCTATATAAAGTCTTTTTTAATGTGAGCACTATTCATTACTGATTTTTCCTAGTTTTGCTGCGCATCCACCCGTGCCTTCCTATTTTATACCAAATTCTTCTTTTAATGATTCTTTTCAATTTCAAAAAATGATACTTATTCGCTATCCAACATTATGCTCCAGATCATTGCTCGCATCCTAGCTCTGTCGTCTTAAGGTTATTCTTCCCACCATCATCCATTACGGTCAAAATGCTTTTGTTTGTGGCCGAGACATTCTCGATTTCGCCATGCCCACTCATGAGATTATTGATCACTTCGTCAAGTTGGGCCTCCCCTGTTTTGTCCTCAAACTTGACCTTGAAAAGACTTTTGACCGAGTGAGTTGGTCCCTCCTGGATGATATTTTACAGTGCATTGGCTTATGTGATAGATGGAGATTTTAGATTCATAGTTGCATCTCTTCGGCCTCATACTCTCTACTTCACAATGATACTATTTGTGGCTTCTTCTATGGTTTTCGTGGCATTTGGCAAGGAGACCCCCTCTCCCCACTGCTTTTCAATATCATTGCAGAGTACCTGTTGTCTTGGACTAGAGTTGCTTCGATATTCCTCTGTTGCAGTTTTCTGATGACACTATTTGCTTCAATACTGACACCCTCGATCAAATACACAATATTAAAGCCATCATTGGCCTATTTGAGATCACTTCTAGTTAGATGATTAACTGGAGGAAGACGACTATTATGGATTTCCATATTGACCCCCCTCTCTTGTAACTTATGACAGACACTCGGGGTTACTCGATCGCATCTCTCCCATCCTCCTACCTCAGACTCCCTCTTATTGACTGCAGACCACAGATGGGGGACTCTGGGCCCCTGTTATTGAAAGGCTTGAACGGCGGCTATCTACTTGGAAGGGTAGGCTTCTCTCCAAAGTTGGCAGATTGACTTTGAGTGCCTTTCATGTGCCCCTCTCTGTACCAACTGGAAAGCGATTGCTCAGATATCCACTCCATCCCTTCTCTCCCCACCCCCCCCCCCCTTTCCTGCGGATACCCCTCTTGGCCACTTTTAACTCAACTTTTATGGCAATGATTTTGGGAATCCTGGGATGGCAAGTTTCGATATGGTGATCTTCGACCCAGGAGGTTCAGCTATTATCTCCTACTCTGGACCACTCGGCATTACTGACTCGACCATGGCAGAACTCTCGGGCCTTCGCATCTTTCATAATCATTTCAGTGGTCCACTCATTGTGGAAGGGGACTCCAAGGTGGTCATTGGCAGCTATTTCTTGATATTATGGACTCTGTTTCCTCTATTCCTTGCTCCTGGTCTCATATACCATTTCAAAAAAAAAAAAATTCTGCTCCATATCTAACACGATTAAGTTGGTCATGCAATTCCAGTAAACCTACCAAAGAATGGATACCCTTGAGTTTCATCCTGCCACAACTTTGTGACAATTTCCTAACAACCCATTTGTTGGTGGTGTATTCTGGAACAGCCATAAATGGTGATGCTAATATGATAGTTGGTGTATTCTAGAACAACCCACTCATGATATGAAGCTTTCTTTTCCAAAAATATAGTGGATCTCATATGGGAGTTGTGTTCACTGCTGGATGCATCAGATTATATGGTGGGCCTGTATGCCCATCAAGCCCTAATGGGACCCATTTGAATTGTAAAAAATAATTTTTTTATTTTATTTTATTTTATTTTTTCTGATTTTTACGAATCTGTTACCGATTTAGTCAGTTTTTCTCCCCTTCACCCTCCCCGTTCTTCTTCTCCTTCTCAGGGCTTCTTCTTTCTTCTTCTTCCCAATTCTTCTTCGTTCTTCTCTATTTTCTCATCCTTTCTCTTTCTAATTCCAGCAACATAGCCTGCTGATCGACTATCAGCCATGTTAATTAAAATCATTGTAATCGTCCCACATCATTATGCCTACCAGTGGCTTTAATAAGCAATAGGATGTGGCCCCTATAAATGCCCGAGTTACAAATTTTGTTACCTTGGATTGCCTACATTTCTGTACATGATGCTTTTTAGAGAGCTCTGCTATGTTAGCATGACTTAGGTTTCATTAGTTCTAACTACGCCAGCCTTTCATGATCCTTAAAAAGGATGGATAATAAAGCCTGCCTTTAGTGTACTTATTTGTGTCTGAAGGGGTATTGGATAGGTGAGCCACCTTTTCAGAAACCTGTAGCTGACTTTTCTTTCGAAGTGATCTAACAACATCATGAGTGGTAAAAATTCAGACTTTACTGGTAAACCATGAAAGATTAGAATTTTTTATGTGGCCATGGGGTTTTTGTGCTTTCTGGATATACTCTTCTTTCTGTAACTGGTTGATGTGCTCGTTTTAGCTTAAAGAAAGTGCCCTGAAGCATTACCGTCATCTTTAACCCGATCCTACTTTCTTTCTCCTATCAATTTTTTACAGGTTGAGGAGAGGGACAGGGATAAGGGAAGTAATATGAAGGAGGACTTGGATACCGGTGCATCAAAAAGGCGAAAACTTAAAAAAGAGCACTTACCATCAGCAGAAGGAGGTGGAGAATATTCATTAGCACCACCATCTACTTCTCTTGCGATGGGAATCTTACCACAACCTTATGAGGGAAGGGATAGAGGAGAAAGGAAGGGGGCTATAGTGCAGCGGCAAGCTTACATGGACGAACCTGTACCCAGGATGCATGGCAAGGAAGCTTCTGGGAAGATCCCTCGTCGTGATACTGACCAGTATGCCTTTTACCATCAAGTCTATCTTTGAGAAAATAAATGTTTGGTGTTTTTGCCATTTGCTTGAAAACTATCTTAGATACACTGCACATTACCATTTTAGGATGCACGATTCATTGTTCCACCACGTTTTCTATGTTTTGTAACCAGGATGTATGAACGGGAATGGGAGGACGAGAAGCGGCAGAGAGCTGAAGTGAAGCGAAGACACAGGAAGTAACTCTTCGAGGAACTTTCTGTTGTGGAAGTAAGTAACTTACTCCGTGGACCTCACCTTGGCTGGTGATCAGAATTCAAAAGGTGGCGACGACGCATGTCTTGCTGAGGAACTCAGTTCTTGGTGCTGCTAAAGTGTTTCTTTGGGGTCTTTATGTGTAAATCTTATTTGGGTCTGTTATTGATAGGCATCAATCCAAAATTTGTCTTACAGGAACATGAAACAATCAACTACTAGGGCGATGTAATTGAAGATCAACTAGATATAGTTCCTGTTCTGTGATCTGATGTATTCTTAAAAGCATATGAAAATGTAAAAAACTCAGAAATCTTTCATTTCATGATCGACCTGTAATTTAAAATGGTATCAAGAAGAATTAGCCAGACTTCAAGCTGTGTCAAAGTGCAGATTTATAGAGACGGGAGATTATCCCGAAAGTCGCGATATTCTAGATAAGGGTAAAGCTATGGTTAGGAATCTGGGTGTTTGATTCAGGAACAAAAAATCATTTCATGAAGAGTCTAGGCATGACTGTAGGTTGTCTGGGGTACTGTATCGCACAGAATCCCGTCACACGACTCTGTGAGTACTAGCTGATACGTCGGATGCCCGTCTCTAGGATTTGTGAAGGAAAAGAGGTTTTTCTCTAGTTAATATCGTAAGACCTGCATAGCAGTGGCGTCTCATCAATTTGCAAGTTGGGGGTGGCTCTA
This sequence comes from Aristolochia californica, assembly GCF_029961685.1. Lineage (NCBI taxonomy): Eukaryota > Viridiplantae > Streptophyta > Magnoliopsida > Piperales > Aristolochiaceae > Aristolochia > Aristolochia californica. The sequence continues at coordinate 4,192,635 of NW_027181992.1, read as the reverse complement.
TCTTGCTGTTCCAACTTTTTAAAGCTTAGGGACAGGGACAAAGGCTCTAAGCATGGGGGAGAAGATAGGCAGAAGTTTCTACCTTCTATTTCTACCGATTTAGAGATTCACACAAGCAGGAGAGGCTCGTCGTCTCTTCTCGGAGAAGATTGGATATATCCTGCCTTTTAAAAATAAAATAATTTTTAAGATTTTAAAATTAAAATTTTAGTGGAAGAAACCTATTTAAAACTAACCCCTAAATTTCATAAAATGCATAAAATAACACAGACTTTAATATCACAATCGACATGAATCTTACAATTTGCAATCACCATAAGGTAGAAGCCAATCTATCATCTGTTTTGGCAGAAACCGAGCCTATCATTTATAGAACAAAACATCTCTTAGTAGTCAACTTCGAGCAGCAGCCCAAGCATACTGAGGCCGACACAGTATCTAACACATCTCAGTCGGTGTGCTCGACAGTGATCTCATGCTGGTCTTATTCCTCGCCTCCTCGGAGCCCTTGTAGAGAACTCCATGAGCAGACCCAAAGCTCATATCCTTCGGACATTCGGAGCTCTGCATGGCCACTGTATGGGCCCTAAGCTTGTCTCTACTGTCAACCCGTCCTTCCGACGCACTCCGACACAGGAAGTCCTTGATCATCTGTCCCTTGGATCCTTTCCGGAAGAATGACTTCTTGACTGCAACTTTGTCGTTGTGTTCGTTAGTGCGGGTACTGGAGTCGGCTTGACGGGTCTTTAGGAGCTCGATCTAATGGTCCAATTGGTCTCCTCCCCTTGGTCGATTCACTACTGTTCCCCACGGGCTTCTCGAACTTGATCTCATAGCTGTCAGTTTTACAGGCGTCCGCAGTTCAGATTCGACGGGCCCAACATGTCGTTTCGGTTCCGCCGGCATTACAGTTCAACGCGTCTGATCATTCATTCATAAACGCTGATCGCTTAGGCTCAACGGACGCTGGGGGGTCCATCTCTTGGACTGATTATGGGTCCTTCCTTGCTGATTTACCTGACGTGGCAGTTATACAGGGAGTCCCTTATCCAAACGGTTTTGAAAAACAGTAAATACGCGTTAACAAACTCATTTATCTACTTTGTGTTTCCTAATTTAACATGTTTCGAATCAAGCTCGAGTGCAGTGCCACCACCAGCACCCCCATCGCCACCACAACAGCCACCAGTGCCAGTGCTGGTGCCGGTTGGGCTTCGATTCCTTGCCTGTTGTGATAGAGAATAATGGAGTTTTCGAAACCTGCACCTTCAACTAACTATTTTCTATGTTATGTTCTTTCAGGGGTAGTAAATAGTCGGAAGAAGATACCAATGGCTCAGATGCTTTTCACACGTATTGGAAAAAGCTTGCAGTCCAACCCAACCACAAAGTCCAAAAAGCGCGATATTTCAAAGTACGCAAGCTGTTTTTAAGGTCGTGAAATTCTCCAATAGAAACCAGACGCGTGTCTCAGTGCCCAATCGTCAGAAAACTGTAATCACATGTGAACAAAAGGAAAAATCTGCCTAGTTGGGTCACCTAATCCTTTCCCATCTGGATATTGGTGGGCCCGATGACGTTCTTATTGAGGTGGATTTTTCCTCTTGGTCGATAGGGTGGGGTCTGTAGATTAACAGATTCTTCTTCGTTCACGGCGTGCGTGTGTCTACTTTTGTTAGTTTCACATTCTTCTTGCTTTAGCCATGGTTGTGAGCCATCTCAGCCTTTCATGCCCCACTAACATGACAATCCCTCCCCCAAGTCCGAACCAAACCCAAGACTTTGAAATCTTGTAACGGTCGCAATTGCTACTGTGGTCCAAAGGGATTCGTGACCAAGAATTTCTGACCAAGAACTTCAGAGAACACACAAAGCGGTTGTTGCTGCCGCAACCTTCCCTCCCGCTTCCCGCTTCACTTTCTTTCACCCTTTATTCCAATTCCAACCAAGTAGACTCCGAAGGAGAGAAGAACAAATTCTCGAGTCCCATCTTCATCCAGAAAAATGGCATCATTTTTAACCTTTCTTCTGCTTTCCCAGTATGGGATTCTATTCTTTGTAGGTCCTGAATTGATATGCTTTCATGGTTTTGGACGGCAAGAGCCAGGATTAGGGGTCTTGAGTGTGCTGAAAATTGAGATTACAGGCACAGCAGCCTCCCCACTTTTCTGTTCCTTTATGTTGTTTCAATTGCTACCCCCCAGAATCTATTCTCTTGGTGTCCACCGCTGTCAAGTTCTCAAACTGAAACAAAATTTGAACTTTCACTGTTTGAACTTTGTTGAGTGGATTGTAAGGCTTCTTATCTTTTTATGCGGAAGCTTTTCACGGGATCGGATTCCCTGCAGCTTTATGGGAGTTTGGTATTTGTCACTGATGACAGCTGCTCTAATCCTTCATGGACTCTCCCATGAATTTATGATCCATTTTAGCCAGTAAATTGCAATAAGGGAAGTTTAATACTGGTGTTTCATGCTAAAAGAAACCAGATCAATTTTCTTGCAAGAGCTGTTCTGTAAAAGATGTATCGTTACTGAACCACATTTGCGTTCCATATGAAATGTGACAAACAACCTTTAAGAATTGGAGTGTTTGTTTGGGTTTTTCTCAGCAAGCTGTGGTTTTAGAAAGCTCTCTCCCACATGAAAATATATAATGATGGTGCTGTATTTATTGGTTTACATGTTATGGGTCCCCGACAATTTTAATGGGAAGAACTGGGAGGGTCTCTCACAACTCATGCATGGCTGCTTGCTGATGTTGTGTCTATTGCTTGTATATATCCATGAGAGGCTTCGGCACGTGGAGAACTTTTAAGGGCATCCTGCCCTACCATGAGAGGGCACAGAAAGGTGGCTGTGGGAGCTTAAATCCACAATAAGAAAGGGTTTTGAGGCTTTGAGGAGGTCAACTTGAGAAGGTAATGTGGACAACACTGGCACCTTAATCAGGGGATTGTTTTCTTCTCTGCGGAGACTCCGAAATGCAAATACAAAAAAGCGGCACTAAGTGCAGCTATAAATTATTATTTCTGTAGTAATAAAGGATGTTATAGTTTTCTTGTGATCAAACGGACAGGCTGTAAGGAAGTAAACTTCAAACCTCCATCGATCCCAAAGAAGTATTATTTGAGAAAGCTCTATCAAAGCTTAATTCTTCCCAGCGCCCTCTTAAAGTTGTTAAAGCAACAAAAAAAAAGGTCTCTTTCTCTTTTTGCCGCTTTCTTCCTTGCAATCTCTGCTAAGCATCTTTTACTTTTACGATTCTCTCTCCTACCCCCGTCTTCTTGTAGATTCCGAGGAGTTGTGGTCTGGGTCTTCATCATTCCTATCTCTTTCTGCTGTTCTGCTGTTCTGCTGTGTTTTCTGCTCAATCTGATATTGGTTTCTCTGGTTGCTGGGTAATTCTTTTCCCGGTCCTCTTTATTGCTCTTGTTTGGTTTCAAAGGTTTCCTTTTATTATCTACGTTGGGCTTTTCGTTCTTAGTTGGATGGAACAATTTCACATATAGACTTACTGTTCCGCTGGTATGTTGATCAAAACATTTCGGAAATTGTTTTTGACTTTTTTTTTTTGTTCGTGATTAGTATTTTTTATACGATTTCCGCTGTAATGGTTCTCCTTTCACTGGTTAATTCTTATATTTTCTCTCAAAATGTTTTTAGCCTTTGTCCATTTGTTTTCTTTCATTTTTCTGTATCTTCTTTTGGGCAGCCCTGTGATTTTTATTTGAGCAGAATTAGGACAAAGTTCATACGCATTTATTGGATTTTTTCTCTTAATTTTTAATTTGGCGGTCTTTCCATTTCAGAGATTAGGATATAGTGAGATACAATCCGCTATTCTAGCTGCTAGAGTTTCCTTCATTGTCGTTTTTCCGTCTTTAGATCATTGGGCGAAAAGCAATTGTTTTCTATTTCGGTTTTTTCAGTTAGTTATCAGTTCCTACCGCTGATTTCTTTTTACTTCGTTTTTTCAGTTGGTTAGCAGTTCCTACCGTTGTTGTCTTGGGAATTTTGTTTGTGATTTATGTCTATCTTACGCTACGTCTCTGAGCGTCTTCGTCAGTGGGTGCTCAATTGTGTCACTTGATTCTGATTTTACTACCTTCTGATTCTTATTTTTATCCTTGTAAGTACAGTCTCGTTTAAGTTTCGCTTCATGGGTATCTGCCATGGGAAGAATACCCCGCAGCCGCAAACAGTGCCGGGAGACCCTGTTGTCTCCTCCACCACCGGCCCATCCTCTTATTCAGAAACAACAAAACCTTCTTCCAATTTCCCTTTCTTAAGCCCAAGCCCTCTCCCCAGTGCATTCAATAGCTCTCCAGCAAATTCTAGCCGAAGTTCGACCCCTTTACGAATCTTCAAGCGGCCATTTCCGCCCCCATCACCTGCGAAGCACATAAAAGCACTGCTAGTTCGCAGGCACGGTTCCGTGAAGCCTAATGAAGCTTCGATTCCTGAAGGGGAAGAATGCGAGGTTGGGTTGGATAAGAACTTCGGGTTTTCAAAGCAGTTCTTCACTAAATATGAATTGGGCGAAGAGGTTGGGCGGGGGCATTTTGGGTATACAAGCTCCGCAAAGGCTAAGAAGGGAGAATTGAAGGGGCAGGAAGTGGCAGTGAAGGTCATTCCAAAATCAAAGGTTAGTCTCTATGTTAAATCGTTGATCTATCAATCTTGGAAACCTTCATGACTTAAATTAGTATGTGTATCTCTAGTTTTTGGTTGAAGTTCTATGCTTATAGAATCTGTTTACCCTGTTTATGAGGATCAAAACTGCCTTTTATTGCTCATTATTCTAGATTAGTATGCAAGGGATCGTGATTACTCCTCAATGTGTTAAGAGGATTCCATTGTAGTTGCTCTTTGTGTTGATTCTAGTAATTTGAGCACTGAACCATTACCAGTGGTGAATATCAATGAGAGAATCTGCTTTTGAACAACTTAATATGTTCTACTTGCTCTTGTGATTGAGTTGTTTACTGTAGAGTTACTTCTATTTCTTTATGACACTCTAATCAACTTCCATTTGCATCTTGCACCTTTCATCTGAAATCATTTTTTTGCTAAAACAACCTGATCTTTTTCTTTTACTAGGGTTTAACTCTTTCATTGGAGGTGAAAATGTAACTTTTATTGATCATCTTTATTTTTATATGTTCTAGACAGTAGTGCTCCTTTGAAGTTATATCTGTTTAGGAGGCAGTTTTGTAGGTAATTCTGTGAGCCATGAAAACAAATTAGAAAATTCTTGATCTTCACTTTTTTTTTCCTGAATGACATTGCTTTCCTTTGGTTGATTCTATCACAGGTCATGTCCAGTGGACCATCAGTCACCATCTCCAAATTGCTTTAATCTGTCATTAATATTGCTCTTTGCACACTTAGGAATCCATCTGCCACACTATAATAGAGATGGTTAATCCACATAGCACACACCCCAACTCCTACAATGCACATACCAGTTCACTTTCTTCATTTGCAAATTTTCAGAATTTATGGCGGTGTTGAGTTCACCACGATGACTCTTATATGCTTTGTTTTTCATTCAATTATAGTATTATTTGGTAGCTGTAAAATAAGCTTAAGGTTAGTATTAGATTAACCAACACTGTATCAGTTCTATCTCATGAGAGGCAATATCTGGTTTACAGATGACTACAGCAATTGCCATTGAAGATGTTAGAAGAGAAGTGAAAATATTGCGTGCTCTGACAGGGCATAAGAACCTAGTCCAATTCTATGATGCCTATGAGGATGATGACAATGTCTATATGGTTATGGAGTAAGTTTACATTCCCCAACTTTTTTAAAAAGCGTATCACTTAGGAACATTTGCATGTACATGTGTCCCTTCCATTTTGATTTTTTTTTTTTCATGGTGAATTTTGGTGACCTAGATGAGAATGTGGATAGAAGTTGTTGGAAGAAACAAATTTGACATCTTTTACTTTCTTCCTTTTTTCTTTCAAGCCCAGTGATTATTGTCTTCTGAGGGGAAAAAAGGTATCTGGTTCAAGATTTTTTACACTCAAAATATGTGACTCTTTGTTATTTTTCAACTTTCAAATTTGAAATAGGATCATTTTTGTGAGTATTTATCTGCAAAAAAATGGAAACATTATCCCTTCTAAATTTGGTCCTTCAGGAGTGCTTTGTGTTTTAAATCACTTGTTTTGTGTTAATTTTTCTATTTGTCCAAGTAAGTGCTATAACCTATTACTAGCAATAAATTTGAAGAACAAGCACTGTAATCTTCAAATCGGTCCCTGAATCAAGAAACAAGATGGCCATGAGATAAAACTCAAGAGGAAAGAAAATGAATTATATTTTAAAGAAATGAACATACAATTGTGATTCTTACTAGAAAAAACAAATTACATTTTAAAGAAATGCCCATACATGTGTGATTCTAACTACGATACATCTGACATATCTTATATTTTAATTTTTAACAAGCATTTGATTATGTTGAGTTCAGTGATGAAAAATGGTAATTTTACTGAAAAGAAAACATATTTATGCTTTTCAACATTTTCCCAGTCATTTCAGTCTTATAATCTGAATGAGTAAGCACTTATTTAATCTCTTAAGTTGGTTAAAGAAGCCTCAGTTTGTGAATAGAAACATTGACTACCTTGGTTGTCTATAAAACTGAGAAAATTGTTGTAGTTCCTAATGTCATTTGAAATTATTCTCTTTGCCCATTACCTAAAAATTTCAAGTTTTTCTCCTTCAGGTTATGCAAAGGGGGTGAACTCTTGGATAGAATACTTTCCAGGTACTACTGTGATAGAGAACAATGGAGTTTTCAAAACCTGCACCTTCAACTGACTATTTTCTATGTTATGTTCTTTCAGGGGTGGTAAATACTTGGAAGAAGATGCCAAAGTTGTGATGGTTCAGATTTTGAGCGTTGTGGCTTACTGTCATCTTCAAGGAGTAGTTCACCGGGATCTTAAACCAGAGGTAATTTTAGATCTCTAAAAAAATTACCTGTAGACAATCCAGTTTGACCCTTTTTTTTCTGCTGTCAATATGCAAGGTAAAGCAGGTAATTTCAGCCACCGTCTAGTAAAATGTGGATCTATGTTATTCTATCTATGTAAAGTGTATACTCTCCCCTCTTGCATTTTTACCCATCCATCTGCTGATGTGAATGCCGCTCTGAATTAGCAGCTTTCGCCTAACCAACTATGTTGCTGCCATGGTTCCCCTCATGGGAAAGAGAAAAAAATCTGTACTGTCCCATGACACCTCTCATTTGCCCTTCATAACTTGAGGGTGCATAAGAGATGTTTCCAATGCTTTTGCTGCAAATATGTGCAAACATGTCTATGTTTTCGTCAGCTTGAACTATTTTTCTTTGTTGGGATTCTCAGGTTAATACATAATACAGGCCACTTGTACAATTGGTACTTAACACTCAAATAATGGCCTTTTTTTAGGAAGACATGTAATGCTGTTTTCTATAGTAAAGGCTCAAATCAAATTGCTACAATTTTAGCTGTTCATTATGGTTAATGATGCAGAGTGATTGTGAGTCAAACTGTGGCCTTTTTGTCCATCCATTAATGGAGCTGTACTCTATAATGTTTGGTCAACAGATGGTACAAATTATATCAACTTGTTGTCGTTTTGCAGTATGGGATGACCAAACAACTTGGTTGATGCCACTCCCTCCCATCTTGCTAACTTGATTGAGCCTTTACAATGAGGCATCACTGCATGTAAAGTTTATCTATAGCCTACATAATCATTCCCTTATGTAATATTTATATAGTTTTGATGTTTTTATTTTTTGTGGATTATGCTGTGTGGGAACCTGCATCATGGGTTATTGACCAGGGAGCTGTACCCAAAAAGTGAGAAAATGTTTTTTGCAAAGTCATCCTGTCTTCTTTGCAAGAGTGGGCACTTAAATCTCTCATGGTACAAGGGTATTATACCTGTTATCATTTTGAAGATATTACATATATCTCTTATAAAAACTCTTATCCTGCTAAGAGCTTACTTCATCTAAGTCCTCCTTAATATCATAATGGTCATCATTCTCTTGTGGGATTTTGTGATGGATGTTTTGCTGAAAATTCTTTGTTGACAGAATCCTGATTTTGTATGTCAAAATCTGTGTTTTACTGGTTATTATATTATTTGTTGGATACTTTTTACCTTTTATTTTAGATGTATCACATTCTTTTTATCTGAAAAACTCTTTGAGGTAGGGGGAGAGAAAAAAGGGGAAACAAATGAATTAGCATCTAACTATGGCAAACATCATCTTATCTGCCAATCTGAATGGTAGTTATTATAGTTACTATCTAAAGGTTTAGTTGGTGTAGTTGAACCCTTGCAAATTGGTTATACCGTTATCACATCGAGACTATCTTCTTCTGATATTCATTGTTTATGTTCTATTGTTGCTCCAGAATTTTCTTTTCAATACAACAGATGTGAAATCTCCATTGAAGGTCATTGATTTTGGATTGTCAGATTATGTGAAGCCAGGTCAGAATATGTGTTCTTGTATACTATTTAAATTGTTAAATACTTTTGTGTGTGTTTTTGATATAGTGAATGGAAGAATACTTGAACTACAAAAATGATCTATAGATAGTTGCAGATGACAGGCTTAATGACATTGTTGGGAGTGCATATTACGTCGCTCCGGAAGTTTTGCATAGAGCATATGGCACGGAAGCAGACATGTGGAGTATTGGTGTGATTGCATATATTCTTCTTTGTGGTAGCCGCCCCTTCTGGGCCCGTACCGAATCTGGTATTTTTCGAGCTGTCCTCAAGGCTGATCCTAGCTTTGAAGAAGCACCTTGGCCTTCTTTGTCTACTGAAGCGAAGGACTTTGTCAGGAGACTGCTGAATAAGGACTATCGCAAAAGAATGACTGCAGCTCAAGCTCTCAGTAAGTTAATTGTCATTGAAGGAGAATAACAGTGTGCTTTGAGAGCTTAGGGTTTGAATACTAGCACATTATGGTTCTAGCAGTTTGATTTGTGACATACGGACTAAAGGTCCACATTCACTTTATAGAAACATTGATATGATGACTAGGGTTGAGCAATTAGTGAACTGTTCTTGGCAACTGCGATCCTTCAACTGGTGGGTTTTGTTTTCTGTGTACAACATTCTACATGGAAACAATGCCCTAATTTGGGCACTTCTATACCAATTTGATTTTGAATTTGGGTACATTTTCTTGTTTGTTATCTGAAAGCTTAACTTCTCGATTTGATTTCCACCCAGGTCATCCATGGCTGCATGATTCTCAAGGTGTTAAGGTTCCATTGGATATCTTGGTTTACAAACTTGCTAGAGCTTATATTTGCTCCTCATCTCTACGGAGGACAGGATTAGGGGTAATGCCATGTCCGTTTATGAAGATATGTCATGTTTTTATTAATTTTTATTATCACACTTTTGAAGGCTGTTGAGTCTCAAGTATTTTCTTAAAGGTTTCTGATACTGAAGTACTACAATGGTTCATTGAAAAGTAGTATAGTGAACACGACCTGCTTTCAACTTTCAGTTCTGAAGGGTGTTTAACTTAACTGGTACTTGAAAGTGTATGCTGATGGTGTGCCTGGCAATGTTGGAATATTTTGTTCTGTTTCTTCTGCTTCCTTTCTTTTCCTCCTTCCAATAAGATGCTGGCACATGCTGACACTATGTTCAGAGCCATGATTGATAATTTCATATTTTTGGACCTAGAATGGCTCTAAATTTATACACGATGGAAGAAAGAGAAAAGATAAAGAAAATTGCAATGCTCAAATCCTCGATACAATAATATTTTATTTGGTTTAACCATGCCATGCATTTATCTATTACTGAGCATGCATTAAGGCAGGAATTTTGTCTACTTGCATTTCACAGTTTATATTTGGTTTTATGTGGTGATATCTTTTTTCTTTTTTTGTGGCAGGCCCTTGCTAAGACATTAACCATCCCACAACTGTTTTATCTACGGGAGCAGTTTGCGTTATTAGGTCCAAACAAAAATGGCTACATCTCTATGCAGAATTTTAAAACGGTTAGTTTTTGTCCTTCCATTCTTTCTCTGATTCTCCACTAATCAACAACTAATTATAAAATGTTGGAATCTTGCAGGCTTTGTTGAAGAACTCTACTGATGCCATTAGAGACTCGAGGGTTCTTGATTATGTTAACATGGTAAGTGGAATTTGGAGGTTTCCTTTTCCGTCTCTTTTTTTTTTTTTAATGGAACCTTTAGCTGTAAAATAAGAATCTTGTTTTCGTGGATTATTGTGTAGAAAATCCAGTAAAGTTTAAAGATACAACTATTTATTATTTAACATGTTTATTGTGCTTTTCTGTAATCAACTTACAGTTGTCTTTCTTCTTGTTGTTCAATGGAGAGGAGCAGTTATATTTCTGCTCTTATTTCTTGAATGAAATTGTGTGTACACGAGGATGTGGATTGGTTTTTACAAAATTACAAGACTACTGAAAGTCCAGGTTGCAATTTTTTCAACAACTAACCTACTTTACTCCTGCTCTACTAACCATCGATACTCCAGTTTCTTCAAGTCCATGTTCAGTTAGGAAGTGTAAAACACTCTCTTCCCTTTGATAGAATCTTTTGCACAACTGTTTATCCTTGAAATAGGATTTGATCAGGTTTTCTGTTGACTTTTTCCTAACAGTTAAATGGGGTTTTGCCTTTTGCTCAATTGGAACATTACCAAGATGCCCAAAGGCTTAGAGAAGACCCTCCTTAACGGTAATAGAAACTAGCAGGGACCATGCCCATAGGCCTAGAGAAAACCTCAGCTATCCTTGTCAACAATTAGGATTGGCCGAAATAAAGTAGGTTCATTATCTCATTTCCAGTTCGATGATAACTTTCACTTTGGCGATGAAGATCCATTATTATGAAAATCTATGAAGACAAGAAAGGTGGTAAGATTGTTATTAAAAAAGACATAAAAAAAAAAACAGAAAGATGGCAACATGAATTGTTTTGGATTTTTTTTTGTTATAGCAAAATTGAAAATGTTAGAAAGGCTAAATCTAGTTTTAAATGCCTAGAGTGAATGAGAAGTGGTATATACACCCCTTGTTCAAGTCTTTTATGCTAATCCAAGGAAAACATTGATTGATAAATCAACTGTTTAAAATTCCAAATAAGGAACCACCATTTATGTCAGGAAAGAGAGACTTTATAGTTTCTGCATACAGCAGCCAATGATATCAGTGGAATTTGTATTTAGAATGTCAGGTGCTAAGGATACCAAACAGATGAAATGCCAAACAGCCTTCTGTTCAAACTTGTGACTAGATTTATTTTTATTTTATTTTTTCCTTTTTGGTGATTACCTGAACTTCAACTGATGTTTATGCTTTTTCTGCTATTCCTGGCAGGTTAGCTCTCTTCAATACAAAAAACTAGATTTTGAAGAATTTTGTGCTGCTACTGTAAGTGTTCATCAAATGGAAAGCTTGGAAACTTGGGAGCAACATGCACGCAGGGCATATGAAATCTTTGAGAAGGATGGGAACAGACCAATAGTTATCGAAGAACTTGCATCGGTACGACTTTGAAGGCTTTGTTCACTTTCAATATAGTTTTTGCCTTAGATGCTTAACAGATGGAATGCATAGTTTCTTGTTTTTATTGGATATTTAGGGCCCAAAATCAATTTTATTCCAGAGTAGAAGATAGTTGTGAGTGCAACCTCTGCAAGAGGTGTTCTATTGACATGGATCCTTGACAAATCTCTATACTGTCAGTTGACTGTGGTCAAAATACTTCCTTGACATGACAGTTTTTTGAAATCCTGCTAGCTTATTCTACCGCTGCCTGTTGCTTGCTTTATTCTTACAAACCGCTTACGTGTATAGAATGGAGAGCTAGGATGTCTTTCTCTGGTGGAATATAGCTTGGATCATCTATTATATGATAATGAGTTAAAAGAGTGTCTCATCCACTGACGGGACTTGCAAACTTTTGAAATTACCCATCATAACTTGTTCATGGTGTTCAATTGTGTACCTACGTGAGAAAGCATCTAGAGGAGAGCTACTTGGACCTGATTTTTTCTTCAAGAGGTCTGTGAGGACATGACAGCCTCATTGGGAATGGCTCTGTAAAACATAATAAAACCTTTTAAAAGCCTATGGGTTAATTTCTCTGTAAAACAAAATAAAAGCCTTTTAAAGCCTAATGTGAATTGTGTAAACTTAATACTTCTCATGGAAACTAATATGTTTTCTGCTGTTTCCAACCCAAATATTTTCCCTGATATATTTTGATTATTTCTGTTTAGTATCTCTTTTCTCAAAACATTATAGCCCTTTTTGTGTTGCATCACATCTTCTCGAGGCTGTCTTTCCAAGTTCTCATTCTTGAAATTACACTTGGCTACATTTTCTAATTTTGAGCAAAAATGATGAAGCCTTTTGGGTAAATATTAATGGAAGGTAACTTGTCTCTTATCAGGAACTAGGGCTTAGCCCGTCAGTGCCTATTCATGTTGTTCTTCAAGATTGGATAAGACATTCAGATGGGAAGCTTAGTTTCTTGGGTTTTGTCAGATTATTGCATGGGATGTCTTCCCGCTCAATACCAAAGGCTGACATAAAAACAAGCATAACTGTTTGATTTGCAGCAAATTAATTTTTCTGGTGATTTCATGGAGCAAGAAGGTAAGAGAGGCCTCACATTTGACACTAGGTTTGTGCTATTGAAAGCCAAACCAAACAGGGATAGGGAATCCCCCATTCACTTCCCATCAAAGAGAAGCAGGATTCACATATGGAGGTGCTCAGTTGGCACTCCGGTACATAATTCTTCTTTTCCGTTATCCTGTTGCAGTTGGTCTTTGTTGTAAGAGAATGTACAGATGAGAGAATTAGCTGCAGCTGTAGAAGAGAGAGAGAAAAGTCTGGGCAAGTGACAACTTTATGGTTTTGTACCCTCATTACAAATGCTGTTTTTCTTTTCAAATAAAATTGTCTTCGTCCTTCTTTCGCTGCCCTTATATCAGGAGTCCACAGAATGAACTATTTGCGATATTATCTAGGTCAATATTTTTAAGGAAGAGAACCCAATGAATTACCCCTAATTATCTCCAAACCTTAATAATCAAAACTCATAATTCACAAGAATCTCCAAACCCTAATTTATTAAGTGATAAATAAAATATTAAATATCTATTGTTTCTTTAGAAATTGTACTAATTAGTAAAAAAATAATTAAATTTCTAGGTAATTTCTTAAGGTAGATATTAATTAGATTCTAAATGACAACTAAAAATGTTAAAAAGTGTATCCCAACGAATGGATCCCTCTCGTGCTCCAATCAAAGCCGCGGGACAAACCGCTGGTGCAAAATGCACGCTGTTAGGATCCGTTAAGTTAAATGCTTTTAAGAAAAACGGAGTAGAGAGTGCATGTCTCTGTAACAGGCGGGAAGAATTCCAGGAAATTCGAAATCTCCCAGTATCTCTATTCTATCTTACCAGTTACCACTCAGCCAGAGGTCGTCTTCGCTATACCCTTTTTAATGATAACCCATCAAGCTCCGACGGCACGACTCTCCCAACCCCCATTTTCCATGAACAAAACCCACTCATTTTTTAGACAAAAGAGACTATGCAGTCTTATTAACTGTAGACACCTCTTTTCCTCGCCGGTCGACTTCCCAAACAACCATGAACTGATACATCGCAGAAGGGCGTCTGAGCTTGGTGGCTTTAGGGTGAAGGTTAGGGCTTCTAACTCTCAGCTTAAAGAAGATTGGATTAATTCTCTGTCTTCCCCTTTCATTGGAAGCAGTGCTGGTGTCAACGGAAAGGACCCTTTGGGGGACGTAGGTTCCGGATGGGTGCTTGGAATCGATCCCGATGTCTCGGGGGCGCTAGCAGTCTTGAAGGAAGATGGTTCGGATCTTTCTGCTCAGGTGTACTCCTTTTTTTCTCTTTTTGTTGATTTGTTATATGAATATACTAGTTATTAGTTTTTGGATGTAAGTTATACTCATGAGGTCGGAATGTGTGGATGATTTGCTATGAAGTGTTCGGAAAGCTCAGCTAGGCAAGAATACGTTTCCACCCAAATTTCTAGACCCTTTAATGTCCTTTTTTTTTCTGTACTTTTTCTTTTAATGATGAAGAGAGAAGAAGCTGCAGCTGAGGGGAGCTGACATACACTACAAGGTGTTGAAGAGAGGCCCCTCTTTAGCAAGGTTATCCACCAAACCATACTCTGATCTAAAACCATGACACCACGAAACAGAAATACAACGAGAAAGCTCAAGCGTTAGTAAAAAATGAAGGTTTTGCTGTACAGGCAATAAAAAAAATCTCAAGGAACGTTGGTGCTATCCGTAGGTTGATTGTAGAATTACTTTCTTTATTTTTTTAAATGGCCATTTTTCATGTAGTTCCGACAAAAGGTACTGAAACTTTGCAATTTCTAAGCCCTCATTTTCTTTACTCTCTTTAGTTTGCTCCAAAACGGTAGTTTTAATTCTTTTGGTTTGTCTATGTGCTTTAGGAAAAATAAATCCATTTGAATCTCTCAGGTCAAGAAATTTCCATGCATTGAACTGAGCACAGGATTTCCAGTCAAGTTCTCATATGTTGGTAGGTAGAAGGGATAGTAGTCTATCACAGTGATCAGTTAAGAGACGAAAAACCTTAGCTGTGTTCTTATCTAAGTCAGTTTCATGTCTTGTTTGTACCGGTTCGTGTGTGTAAATGTGAAGGGATAATAGTCTATTGAAGTGATCAGTTAAGAGATATCAAAAACCTTGGCTTTGTTCTCATCTAAGTCATTTTCCTGACTTGTTTGTACTGGTTCGTTTTTGTAATTTCTAAGCTGTATCCATATAATAGAGTCAAGTCTTGATTTGGTGACTATTATTACATACTAAAATGGAGTTGAAGTTTACTGTGTCTCTTTTAAATGGTTTGTGACTTTAATTTCTAAAGATTTGAATGTTTTAATGCTTACATGACTGGATATTAATATTGTTTCCATGCATGCAATGCAATTAGTCTTGCACCTTTTTGAATTTTTTTTATTTCTTTGAGTCCAAAAATTTAAGAGAGAGAAATGGTCTAACAATCTTATAATGACATATTATATTTTTAAACAGTCATATTCTTGTAGGTGTTTGATACTCCTAGCCTGAACGTATGCATTGGCAAAAGAGTAAGAAAACGGCTTGATGCAAGATCTATTGTTCAATTACTTTGCAATGTGGGGGTCCCTGTAGGTATGACCAAATTCTTTGGTATGAGTCATTTGTTTTTAAGTATTGAATTCATTTATGCATTCAATTGTCTCATTTGCATCTGTCAGTTCTTAGTCCTTAACATCCATACTGGATTCCAGGAACTAGAGCATATATTGAGCAGTCAAACCCCTTTCCAAAAGATGGTAGACAGGTGTATTGTAAATTTCTTTCCAGATGATATTTTCGACCCGTATATAATCAATATGCTTATTTTATAATGATGTTCATTTTAGGGTTGGTGGAGTGGAGGATTTGGATATGGTCTATGGATTGGGATTCTAGTTGCCTCAGGATTTTCCGTTGTTCCTGTGTCCTCTCTTCTCTGGAAAAATCAGTTCAATCTGTCTGGAAGTTCCTCAAGTAAGGTTAGTTGAATGAGCCTCAATTAAGTATGAATGACTCAAATACCGTTGTGATTCTAGATGTTGTCAATTGATTACTAATGACTCATTTTGAGTTTTTAATCCAAGTTGAATAAAAGACAAAACAACACAATATTATGCTCTTATTTTTATTTGAAAATGGTTTTGTTGATGCCAATACCTTTCTGGAAATAAGAAGTCTTGTTCAAAACTCCTTTGGTCTTCTTCAGAGAATGCAGAATTTGTCCAAAAATGGAAAATTATATCTTAGCATAAGATGAATTTGTGTATGTGTGGAAATCTCTTAATTATGCCTTGAGCATTTGAATTTTCAATGTTGTTGATGCATCAAAAAGACTTGTCACCAAAGGACCAATAAAATTCTTATAGCAAATTGAGAAGTATATTTTAATCAGTGTGATAAATTGTGTACTCTAGGAGTTTTGGTTTCAAGAATATATGTTAGCTGTTTTGCTCAATTTTGTACTTAATAGGTCAGATAATTTTTTTATGTGAAATGATGAAATTCTATGGTGCTTGAAGGATTATTATTCAGACAGAGTAAACCTTTGATTTGCCTAGAAGAAGTCAGTAGTACAAATAATTTGTTGCTAGTTTCTTGTGTTACTGCTGCATCTGAAAATCTGATCCTGATCAACTCCTAGTTCACTGGCACGTGGAATTCATGTTTTCTATTTTTCTTTTGGCATGTACTATCATCTCTTGTTCCATCATCCTCCGTTTTGATTTTTTGATATTTGCTACAAATGTTAACTCTAACAGGACAGTGTTTTATTTTCAGTTAGTTTCTGAATATTATGAATTCCAATTTTCTTGAGATGTCTTGTGCTAAGTATTTCTTTTTAGATTTTTTGAGAACTGCTGGAGTGTCATTATAATAATCCTTTCATGGAAGAAGGGAAATAAACTTGATCCATAGTCTACTGGTTATCTTTTGCATGCATTTCCCATCTATTTGTAACTTTAAATTATCTTTCTTGAGTGATGTAAAGGAAGAAAACAATCTGCTCCTTGGCAGGATGATAGCAGGAAGGCAGCTGCTGTGATGTTTCCATCTCTGAGTTCCGTATTGAAGAGGAAGAAGGATCATGGTAGATCATGTTTTTTCTTAGAATTTTTTTAGATAAATGATACATCAGATTGGAAGAGGATTCATTTTGCCAATCCCCGCAAGATTATGATTACTCTAACAAATTCTTATCCACACCAGAGAATTTAAGTTTGTTTTTGACAATCTCAATAAAAATTTAAATAACGAACTAGTCCTGAGATTTTATTCGGTCTAATGCCAAAACTATTTGTTTTAAGTTGGGAGATCAATACTTGGGAAGCCTGTAATGAGGCCAAGGCAGAACTTGATTTTGGTTTGAATTATTGATTATCTCAAAACCAATGTGTGAATCTACTGCTCACAGGTCGAGCTGAAGCTCTTCTAATTGCAGCTTTTGGTAAGGGGCTTAAACTAGAAGCTGAGCAGTCTGGTAAGTAGTCTTGGATACTAACAGGCCTCTCATTCTGTTACTTCTGTCCATATATGATTATATTTTTTTTTTCTGGTGTTGTGCTGCTTGAAGGAGAAGAGAACGATATCGCTGTCATGAAAGACGCAACAGATGCAGCAGCTTCTAGGGCGGGAGAAATGGGCTCCTCGATTGCACAAGGGATCTTAATATAGAAAATCCAATGCAGCAGACACTGAACCTACAAAGAATGTCATCCTACCGACGGTCATGGTGATTGGACAAAGAAACTCTGTTTTGATAGAAGGGGATTGGCTGCACTTTGAAAGAGGCAACTTGCCTTCTGATTGCAGATATTTGAACTCCAACCGAGCTGCCCCAATTGGCCTTCCATTCTGTACAATCGAGTTGTTAGCTAAGCAAATGACAGCTCTACTTGTACAATCGAGTTGTAAGCTAAGCAAATGACAGCCTTACCTTGTACAGTCGAGTTGTAAGCAAAGTAAATGACAGCTCTACCTGTAACACAACTCTAATTTTTTTTCTCATTCTATGTATTCTGCCCATTACATCTAATAAACACATTTCTATCGCAGTTTGTGACAAGTAAGAAGTCATAGCGGTGTCAAAAGATTTTTTTTGAAATTGTAGAACCAAGATAGAACTAATCAATTTTGCAAGTCTCTTAAATCCGATCTAAATGTCTTCTAATTTGCATCACATCTTTGGTTAAGAATACCCGTGAGAAGGAAAGCATTCTAACTCTCTGATCGAGGAACAAACTTGAACTCAAATACGGGCATTTTGCATTAGTCTGCATAGTCAATAACAAATATTCAACATTTTGGTATGTTTGTATAAGGCTTATAGCAGCGATACTGAGAGCGGAAGCACTCATCCCAGGCCTTACATATAATGAATTCATATCCTACAAACTTTATGAAGCAACCCTGAGAATTTTCCGCCAGCACCCAGCTTCAGAAAGAAGAGTAATCTGCATGCAAAGAACATAAATCGTGATATTGAAACCATATATACATTTTTTTTTTTTTTTTTTGAATGGCACAATGGAAACTTAGTGTACAAAGAAGCTTATAGAGTACATTCGTCTGCTATATAATTCTGACTATCAAAATCAAGATTATTATATCAGGAATGCTCCCCGGAGACAAGAAACAGAAAGCAAGTACATTGACCCAGCTGAGATGGAAAGTTCATGGAGGTTTAGACAATGAAATATTAGAATCTAAAAATTTCATTAGTGAAAAAAAAAAAAAAAAATGCAACTAGTGTCATCAAACCCAGACAAAACCAACCCGCTGAACCAGGTTCAAGCAGACCTGGTTCCCCACTTTTGATAGAGTTGAAACCAATAGAAGCAAAAAAAACAACTGACCTGACCAGTTTCTGCAATCAGCCCAGTAAACCACAAAAATAGTTGTGTAGGTTGGGAGTTGATGCACCCTCCCTCCTCTTCAAAAGCATAGATGGGGGAAGCCCTATTTGCATGCAGTTAGATGGGCAAGTGTTAAGGCTCCTCCCACGCAGAAAGAAATATGGTGGGGGGGAGGCAGCAAACTCCCAGCTCCTTCCCCATCCCACCAAAAGAAAAATAAAATAAAATGTCTCTGTAAGGACAGATACATCATGGGAGGAGGGGATCTCTGACAAGCCCAGCCCCTCCTCTTTCCTCTCTAGGTCACCGGATCAGTTTTTATAACATCAGGTACAACCAAATCTTATTCAGGATATTTTCTTCAATTTATGGATTTTTAACTTTATTCCTCAAATAAAAAACTCCAAATCTAGAACAATCAGAAAATACTGATGCCTGCTGTCAAAGAGAATGCCTCCAACAAAGCCCAAGAGGTGGTTCTATCCTGTGGATTTGTCTCTGAGGAACCCGCCAGGATTCTACTCCACTATGATCTATCCCAAGTGGGCAGATCTGCTCCGGTGGACTTTGATTGCCACTCTCAGCAAGAACTTGCTAAATAATGAATTTCTGAGGCTATGGCTAGTCCATCCAATCATGATAAGAAAGGTGATTTGACTTAGTTCACTTGTGACAAGTGCCTACCTCCAGCTTTGAAAAGCAAAGATATCCGCAAACATCTTATGAAGATTCATTGAAGAGTGATCTCATAAATAACGCCTTGGAGATTTCCAACCTCTGATCTGGTCCCTTTCACTTCACTTACCTGCATTCCATGCTGGACTGCTTCATCAACTACCATTGCATCCATGCTGCCCCACAAAGAAAAACAAATTTACTTTTAGAGAACTTGAAGACAAAAAATGTCACTATAAATTCTGTTGTTCCCTCTTGAGGTGATTTGCAATTTAGTGAATCCATCCCCACCCCAAAACTTCAAACCAAATATTACATCTTTGCTCGAGAGACATAGGAGAGCAGGAATCTGCAGCCAGATCCCCTAACTTGCAAAAGCTGCTTCACGGTATCAAATAGAGGAGGAATATTTGAATGTTGAAAGCTTATACATCATCAAGGATTTTATGCCTCAGAAATTAAACGAAACTCGGAACAATTGAAACCAAAGAGAAGTATAAGTGATAAAAGAGGAAGAAACAAGCAGGAAAAAAATGAAGGAGAATAAGCAGGATATAAATGTCGGCTCCAAGAATGAGATCAAATCCCCCAGAATATCTTTGTAAGATTTGTTTCAAGTCATCAGAATTTCCCCACTCCAACTTCTCAGGTGCCAGCACTGCAAGCAAATGGTCTTTAGATGCAAAATACAAAGCCAAACAGCTCAACCCTTTACATAGAGCAAGAGCTAGTGGCTAAATCCCACCTTCACCATCAGACAGCTTTTAAAATAAATAACTTCATCATATGATTCACCAAGATGACATGCAGAAGAAAAAGTAATCCCCTGCAATATCATGCAGTGAATTTCTAATTGGAAGGGATTGGTCAATGCCACTCAACATAAACACAGAGTCAACTTACTAGCACTGCTAGGCATTTCAGATGAAGTGTGTAGCTCTATGTTTTTCCTCAGGATCTGAAATTGAGCCAATGCATATATAAATACATAAATATAACAGAAGAAGCATAATAAACTGCTATTTTACCACATATAATCCATAAAGAAACCATGAATTAAGATACACAGGAAAGAGTACATCTAAGGACAAAGATGCATGTCAAAGTACCGCTTGACTATGGGAACGCAACAACTAAAATCATTGTCTGAGACATGCATGGATCTTGTACTCTAAAGTATCAGCTCTATGTGGTACAGGCAAGCATATTAGGGGAAAGAGAGAGATAAGTGAAGTGAAACAAGGGAAGAGACCTAAATTAAGACATTATTAAGTGTCATGGCTTTGAATACCTACGAATAGCAGGATCTCCATGATGGAATAAGCAACTTTCATTTCCTTGTTTTCTTTTGGTAAACCATAGCAGCAAGCAAGCTTTTGCATATAAAACCTAAAAATAATTTTATTTTCGAAAAGCAATAAGTAAATTTTGTTATTTAGGGCATTAGTAATTTCTCAGTTGTTTTAACATGACTTTATAAAATAAAAAGTTGTTTTAACATGTTGACAGTATCTAGGCAATCTTGCTGTCCTGTCATCGTACATTTTCCTTTTCTATTTGTTTTCATATTTTCTATTTGGCCAAGATGAAGCTTAGTCATCCAAGATATTGTTCAAAAGGAGATTTTCAAAACTGGTGATGCTTGGAGTCAAAACTTTGGGGTTAGAAACGATTTGCATAGACAGCAGGCACAAAAATGGAGAGTAGATAATAGACTTGCCTTCAGAACTTCATTATTGTGGTCAGTCATAAGAACCTCTCGGCAAAATCTGCTGCATAGTATGCCTGTAACACCTTCAAAATGAAAGGGAACTACTAAATGCATATTTTGACAATGGAATTTGGCAAATAATGCTTAGTGAAACAATGAGAATTTTCACTTTTCATTATGTAAGTGCAGAGAGGGCGTCAAACACAAAGATACCCATTTTCTTTCTTTCGTAAAATACTCAACACATTTCTATATGCACACACAATCCACTGGCAGATGTAGCAACTTACCAACACCAGATCCTAGTTCAATAACTGAGCACCCTTGAAGTATATGGGTGTTCTCTGAAACGTAGTTGTTTAACAGTACAGCGCCAGGCCATACTAGCTGTCCGGTAAGATCATAATCAGCTGAAAGGAATAAAAGTTAGTTTGCAATTTAAGCAAGATGAGAAAAACCGCATGAAGCTAGTGTTTTCTTGAAACAACACATACAACTAGGTAAATAAGCTAAAAAAAAAAAAAAGAATCTAATATTGCTCGTGTATAATAGATACCAGCAGCTAACAATGAGAGTTACTTTCTCCTTCTTCTACTTCTTCTTCTTTGTTTTTTATTTTTTTGGATGTTGATTAGACACACATAACTCCAATCCGTAATGAGACTGGAACATAAAACCTGTCCCTAGATACCTAACAAAGTGGCAATTGACCTGATGGGTCAAAAGTTTTGACGTCTTTTTGGGTGAAGTTATCAGTACATTCATGTCAGTAGGTTGGTCGCATGACCTAACTATCTCCTGTGCTTCATAATGGCTCTCAGCATAGTCTACTTTTCATGTGCCTCTTTTCTTTCTGGAACAGCTTCATCTCCAACCATTTTTTATGTGCCTCTGTTCTTTCTTGAACTCTTTCATCTCCAACCATTTTTCATGTGCCTCTTTTCTTTCTTGAACACCTTCATCTCCAAGGAGATCCCCCTTTTTGTCTGTGTGATGTAAGTCTCCGGTTCTATTACCATTAATGTTTATTTTCTTACACTTGTGAAGGTAAAAAGACTAACTTTATTTTTTTTTAAGAAAATTATTCACTGGCTACTTCTTTTTCTTAGAACAATGCCCAACTGGGTTGAGCAATTCGACCAGTTCATGAGGATACATGACCTGCTGCACATAGCTGAAATCTGATGAAATTGGATCGAAGGGTAAATATGAAAATTTGACACTAACAGTCTAATCAATGCATTAACAGGAATATTCATAAACAGAATCCAACCGTATCTATTTAGGAAATGAGACAGCTTAAAAAATGAAAAAGCTAGCGCAAGTCTGGTCGACAACAACCTTCTTCTTCTAACAAAGGGTAGGGATGTCTATAATCGTCAGTAAACAAGAAATTTAGTCGTGAAGATTGAATGATTGGACAGCATAAACAAATGCAACACACAAAGACACGTTCAGAAGATAACTTTAAGAATCTACAATTGAACGACTAAGAACTACAAATTGTGGGAGACAGCAATACTTGAACCAAAACAAACATCATGAGTATAACAGGAAGGGAATAAAGGGCTTACTTGAAGCAGAATGGAGACAGAAAAGCTGAAGCACTTGCGACCCAAATGAGAAAGTTGTCAGCTGATAACTGTAACAGCTCAAAATCAGAAGGAGATATTGTGAAAGAGACTAATGACTAGGTACGGAAGAGAGAGAGAGAGAGAGAGAAGATACTTGTCGTCGATGAAGAAAGACTCGTCTAAGCAGATGATCTCTTCTTCTTCTTTGTCCATCCTGTCCCGGAGGAAGATATTGTGGCTCCGGCTGTAACCCTGTTATCGTAGGTCAGTGACTCGGTGAAAATGTTAAGCTCGAAATGCAAATGCGTTCGATACAATGAACCGGCGTGTGGCACTGGCAGGGACCCGAGTCGGGATTTGGGCTTAAGAATAGAGAGAGCAAATGCTCTTGGGCCATGACCAAATGATCACTGCTGTAAACTACAGGCGCAACTTGAGATGATACAGGACTTTCCTGGGCATTTTTGTAGGTTTTGGGGAATGAAATTTTTTTCTCTAATTCCTCTTGTAACAAAAGAAATTAAAATAAAAAGAGGAGACAGCATCCTCATCCAACAAACATGGCCTCGCTTGTAACTCCATTTTAGCTCTTTCTTGTTTCTCAAAGATTATAACCTTGTCTGTTTTCTTCCGCAGCAAACAGACACTCAGTTTTATGCCTTAATTTTGTCCAAATTCGAAAGATTTAAAAATTAAGATTTTTCCCTCACTTGAATAATTTACAATTCGTGTTTGTTTGTTCTAGAAATGCACGCAAGAGGGGACAGAAGCAAAACACGGTACCGTGTCTTATGTTAATTCCTCTAAGCTTTATTGCTGGTTTTTTTCCATTTCTCTGTTGTCATCCACGACAAGTGCTGACGACACTACCAAGCCACCGTGAATTCTCTCTACCCTTCGCTTGTATTCCTTACAAGCAAACAAACCCTACCCAAACCAGCAAAATACCTGACAGAAATCGAGGATTTTAACCAAGCAGATTCTAAAGAATCTGTGATCTGCTCCGGTAAATACATTCTTTCTATTTCTACGTTTCAACTGGGAATTGGGACTCGACAATCATGGTGTATTTCTGATTTTGTCTGACCAAAACTTTAAATCATACTCTTTTTCTGAAGAAACAAAACATCTGGGCTTCAATGGAGTCATCAATCGCGTCGATTGGCGAAGCAAAAGCGTGCAGTGACATTAATTTTGTGGTTTGTTCGAGTATCAGAAAGCTTCACAGTTCCGAGAACAGAAATCTGGCGATATTCACTCTTTAGCAGCAGATAGGTAGGTCCAATGCGAATGTCATGAAACTTCACTCGAGAACTAATTCGTCAAATCCCCGTTTCAAAGAAGCGCCTACCGAAAACAATCGCTAAAGCAGCGATGTTGATCGTACTCCTAGAATTTAAAGTTGACGATCAGAAAAGTGGATTAGAGTTTCAGAACCTCTAATCCTGCCTCGACCCAGAACTGAAAAAGAAGCAAAAAAAACATCTTTATGGAAACTGATGCAGATGGATGCAAACATCTTTCCTAGTGGCGGAGAAAGGATAATTGGGACGCCTCAGGACCCCACGATTCAATTTTAAGATGAAAAATAAAGTTAATGCAGTACACATGATGAAAATTTGAGTCAGACGATTAAAGAAGAAAAAAGTTTTATTTATTGGCCGAGTCCAGAAGTAGTGGATTTCATCATGATTTGCACAACGATACTGATGCTCATGGTACGACCCTTCGCCTTAAATTCATGTTTGGTTAATTCTGTCTTTCAGAGTTGGCGAGGATTTTGTTCTCTTTCCCTGACAGATAATGCTTTTAATTATGATAAAGGAGGCTATCCTTCAACCTTTTGCAGCAGATGGGAGCTTTTCCTCTTTCTCCATCTGCTTTGCGTTTTTATTTATTCATTTTTTGTGACGGAACCGAGGTCGACGTTAATGGCGTGCCACCTGACCTTTAGCCTACTGAAAACGGCGCCGCCTGCAATGAAGCGAAGCGGCGAACTGAAAGCTGGAAGTTTCAGTCAAGACTTTAGAAATTAAAAATTATATTTTTTGACGAAAAAAAAAGATGGATTTCAGTTTTCTTTCTGCTCCTGCATGCGTGAGACATGGATTCCTCGACAAATGCCTCGATCTGGGACCCTTCTTTTTCCCGGTTTGGGGGACTGAAATGCGTCCTGATGTAAGTATTACTTCACGGAGCCGCAGCGTAATAAATCAAAAAACGGCTTTTAAGTCATCTCTGCAAGTTTCCTATTTGATTTCTGTGAATCGATCAATTCAACCCAATTATTAGAGGATTTGTCTTACTTTAATCTCATGCGCTTTCCTTGTCGAGTTTCGCGTCCATTGATGTTCGATTAGAAAACTCTTTCTGGTTCTCATCCTCGTTCTTTCTTTCCGGAATTTCGGCTGCTTCACTCTCCTCCATTTTCATTCGCCGTTAGTCCCATCTGAACCAGAAATCCAGAAATGTGGACCCTACCTTGTATTTATTTTAGCTTTATCAAAATTTTAAATAAACTTTAAGAAGTGGAGATGAGTCTCATGAATGTTTCCTCTTCCACGCTGTCGAATAATTGCAGACTCGACAGGAATCCAGATTCCAGAAATCTTAGGTGGAGCATGCCTTTTAACACGTGTCATGACATGTATCATCATTTCTAGAACAATGAACGTGGTTAATTTACAATTTAAGTATGCCTTTTTTTTATTTTCTCCTCAGCGTGCCCAAGTAATTTTCTCTTGGGTGAGAGACCACAATTTTAATTGCTACTAGTTACCACGGTCAAGTGTAAATGACGTGGGCGAAGCGGTTCGATCCGAGAACGTCGACATCGTGAGAAAGGTTGTCGTCGCGGGACCCATTTAAATCTGATAGAGACGGTTGTTTAGTGGGCCCATATGTTTCGTGTTGGTTGGGAAGAAACGAAGCTAACGGTTCGTATTCCGATTCTCTGTTTATCAGATGGCGCCGTGTCAAATCAAACTGACCTCGTAGCCAGGCTGGTGGCCCGAGCGATGGACGGATGAGATGAATCTTGGCATCGACTGTGGAGCCCGCAATCAAAGAAAAGTGGACGAAATCGACAGAAATCTGGTTTTTTTTCTTTTACGGAGGAGACTGTGAGTTCCTCCACTGGTTAGGCTCTCTCTGCTTCATTTTTCTTTTTTCTCCTGAGAAAAAGTTCACTTCATTTCTTTCCTGTCTGCCATTAGAAATTTAGAATCCCATAAATATAAACGCAGGCTCAGGAGCCCATTCCCTTTGGCTCTGTTTCTTCCTGTGCTTCGACTGTTTTTTAAACTGCTGCCGCTACCGCAAGCTTGCAAGTGTCACCGCCAAAATCTCACCGAGAACTCTTTCTGGGTGTTTTATTGCTTCAGGCGGGTCCACCTTGTTTAGTCTCTTTCCCGGTAATTGGATCTGAATTCATCGGAAAAGATCTTTTCCGGCGGATTCCTTCGTACTTTGCTTGTCTGTCACCTGTATCTGTTTGTCTGGATTTACTTCTCTCTCTACAAAAGCTTCTCTCTGGCTCTCTCTCTCTCTTATGAGGCTCTTGAAATGGGTTAAATGTTTTGGTTTCTTTCCTCTTGAGTTGTTTCCTAGTTTTTCTTGGCTTTGTTACTTTTGTTTCTTTCATTCGGCTGGAACCTCCCCTGTTTCCGTGGAGCTGGTCTGTGTTAGCAAAGCTTCCATTTTTTGTTGAAAGGCGATCCCTTCTGGTTAAAATAGCTTCCCATTCCACGGAATATGAGGAAATCGCTCCTGAACGCCATGTCTGTTATTCTTTGTTTATTCTAACGGCACCTAATAGGGAAATATAGTTTGAAAAACCTCTAGACTCAGAGTAAACTACCCCTTCCCCTTTCTATTTTGTCATTTTGTTTTATCTCATTCAGTCAGCAAGGATCTTCACTCCCTGGAATTTCTCTATCGTTTCCTTTTCGGATTTTCGAGGAAAAAGTAGTGTGTGTATCTCAGTTTAAAGTTCCAGTTTGAAAGATGATCACCGGCACAGATCTTTACCATGTTCTCTCCGCTGTAGTCCCACTCTATGTTGCCATGATCCTGGCATATGGCTCAGTAAAATGGTGGAAAATATTCAGCCCTGACCAGTGCTCTGGCATCAACCGCTTTGTAGCTCTGTTCGCTGTTCCCCTTCTCTCATTCCACTTCATCTCTACCAACGATCCTTTCTCTATGAACTTAAGATTCATAGCTGCAGATACACTTCAAAAGATCATGGTCTTAGTAGTTTTAGGAATCTGGGCCATGACCAGTTCAAGAGGCTCCCTCGAATGGACCATCACTCTGTTTTCCCTCTCTACTCTACCAAACACCCTTGTCATGGGCATCCCTTTACTGAAAGGAATGTATGGAGAGTTTTCTGGAAGTTTAATGGTCCAAATTGTGGTCTTACAGTGCATAATTTGGTATACTCTGATGCTCTTTTTGTTCGAGTACCGTGGTGCGAAACTTCTAATAGTCGAACAGTTTCCCGATAACGCCGGCTCTATTATTTCCTTCAGAGTTGATTCCGACATTTTATCTCTCGACGGCAAGGAGCCTCTACAAACCGAAGCCGAAGTGGGAGAAGATGGAAAGCTTCATGTAACGGTGAGAAAATCTACCAGTTCGAGGTCGGAAATTTTCTCGAGGAGGTCGCATGGAATGAACTCCGGCGTCTCTTTAACTCCTCGGCCTTCGAACCTGACGAACGCGGAGATTTACTCGCTTCAATCTTCCCGAAATCCAACTCCGAGGGGTTCCAGTTTCAACAACACAGATTTATATTCAATGGTGAATGGGAGCAATAACACCAATGTGAGTCCCAGGCAGTCAAATTTCGGTAATCTGGGTTATGATGAGGAACGGGCAATAAGACTTTCCCCGGTGGCAGGGACCAAAAAGAAAATGAATGGAAACGAAGGAGGCAAGGATCTTCACATGTTTGTCTGGAGTTCGAGTGCTTCGCCCGTATCGGAAGGTGGCATCCATGTGTTCAGGGGAGGGGACTTTGGTAATGAACATCTCGGTGTAAATCATTCAACCGATCATCGTTTCCCAAAAGGTTAGTTGTACAATTTCCGAAAGTTTTGCTTGGATTTACAACTCTGTTTATCTTTTTCTTCCATTTGGCTTTCGGATAGACCTGTTTCCTCTATATGGTGTGATTAAAACCGTCTTGATGATTTCGGTTCCGTTTCTGGGTCGAGGAGCTCTGCTTCGTCTCTTTTTGACGCTGATTTGACCTGTTTGTTTGGTTTCCATGGTTGGTCTTTTCGGCTAAAAAGCGTGTAAATAGGGATGTGATCTGCACTCTGTTGTATTGTAGTTGGTGATGCAAGTGTCAGCTCTGCAACTTTGTCTGTTTGCATTTGATCTTTTGGTGTTTGTTGAGTTCGTTTTTGTTTGAATGTGAGCGAGCAGGGTTTTGGATTCTCATCTTCGGTTTTGATAGCTTTTCTCGTACTCTTGCTCTTCATCTTGTTCAGTCGAGACGTCTGATTTCGTCAATATGATCGGGTGCTTCTGATGGACTTGCTTTGTATCTTAGTGTATTTACGATTTTTCAGATTTCTTTACCGTTACTCCATTTGATTCCGCTGTTAATTTCAATCTTCTAAACAAATTGTTTTCCCCTGTTTACACTTTGATGTTATTGTTCTTTCTATTTTTGTGGGTTTTGCTGAATATCCTGCTAAAAAATCTCAAATTTTTGTCTGCTTCAAAAATCTTTGCTTTCCAGTTCTACATACGTGACAGCCAGATTTTATTGACTCGCTCCCTTTAATTATAACAGATCAACAGAATGATCCTTATGAGGATTATGGACGCGATGAATTCAGCTTTGGGAACAGGCCTGCAATGCAAGGGGAATCCCTCCACAGAGAAAAAGATGGCCCTTGCCTCTCCAAGCTGGGTTCCAGTTCTACCGCTGAACTCCATCCAAAAGCTGGAGCTCATGGTGAATCTAAGCCCACCACAATGCCACCTGCAAGTGTCATGACGAGGCTCATTCTGATCATGGTTTGGCGAAAACTGATAAGGAATCCAAACACCTACTCCAGCCTAATCGGTCTCATATGGTCTCTAGTTTCTTTCAGGTAGAAAGTCCTAGCGCAAAAGCATTGTATTTTGTCCATTTCTCTTCTGTGTTCTGCATGGACTTCATCTTCTTCAACTCGAAAATCACAGGTGGGGGATACAGATGCCTGCTATCATAGCCAAATCCATTGCAATACTTTCTGATGCTGGACTCGGGATGGCCATGTTTAGTCTCGGTATGTTTTGTGTTTCAGCTTATTATTTGTTCTAATAACTTGGACGAGCGATGTCTGTTTTTTTTAGAAGAACTTGAAACCTCTTCGCTCGCCTGATTCGATTCATTGGGTTCCTCCATTAATTGTTGTCAAACCATGTTGTTATTTTTCTAATTTGTGATTGAACAGTTCAAGGCTTCAAATAGTTTGATGAAAATTCAGTTCCTGTATGCCCGTTGTTCCTCTGGACACCGTTAACATCTTAATCCTTGAATTGCAGGTCTTTTTATGGCTTTACAGCCACGAATTATAGCATGCGGTAACTCAGTGGCTGCCTTTGCCATGGCCGTGAGATTCTTCACGGGCCCTGCAGTTATGGCTGCTGCTTCGATAGCTGTCGGACTGCGTGGTGTCCTCCTGCATGTTGCAATCGTACAGGCAAACAAATAAAATCTTTTCCTTTTTCTTCAGATTCGTTTTATGGCTCTGTTACTTTACCCTGTTACGCCATTATCAAAGATAAACCTGGCTCCTGCTCCTTCATCTTCAATCGTGCAGGCAGCTCTACCCCAGGGAATTGTTCCTTTCGTCTTTGCTAAGGAGTACAACGTTCATCCAGACATACTCAGCACGGGGTCAGTACTCTCCGTCCCTGTTTCCTGCTCCGCTCTTCAGTACTCCGTACTGGCATGAATGTCTTCTGTTTGGTAAAGAGAAGGTCGACCAGACACATCTGTAACGAATCTTTTTATCTTTTCGGATCTTGCAGAGTTATCTTCGGGATGTTAATCGCGCTTCCCATCACTCTCGTCTACTACGTATTGCTTGGACTCTGAAATCGTGAACGAAAGAGACGGCTCATCTGGAGGAAAGAGGATTTTTGCGGTGATGGGTTTTGCTTGTGTGACAGAACAAAAAGCTGAGATTTTTGTCGAAGTATGACTATCAAGTAGGATTTAGAGCCAGAGGGTACAATCTGTAAAACCAAACATGTGTAGTAGTAAAGAGAAACAGGGAAAGAAGAAAGACAATGAGCCTCCACGAAGCAGGTCTGTTCTTTCTCCTTTAAGAGATTCCACTGGACCTGGAAGGTGAAAGATGAGAATGAGAGAAACTCTTTTGTGTTTCTTTCTTTGGCGATTTCTGTCCTGTAAAAGAGAGAAACTTGGCTGCATTTGAAAGAAAAGCAGGTGCCACTTCCATTAAATATTATTTCGTTTAGAAGTAACGATTCACTTTTGCCATTTCTGCATATGAAAAAGCTTCATTTCAAATATTTTTTCAGGAAAATATCAAGTTTCTAATTGTCAAAAAGTGATGCAAGGTTAAAGTTATTTTTTCTGGTTTTTCTGTCACTTTAGGTGACTTGAGGCAGCCATCAAACTCTGGAAAGCCAAAGATGGTTTTGGGTTGGCTGTGCACCCAATATTAGCCATGTTGGTCTGTTTTTGGCTGTGTTTGTTGTGTCACGTATCATGCTTCCTCAAAGCATTGCCCATCTGGCGAAATTTGCACAAAAAAACAGATATTATGAAGTACTAGAGGCTGTTTTCTAGTTGCAAATGCCTCTTTTGATACACAATCACTCCATAAGGCCATGAGCATGTCAATATTGGAAAACCAATATGTTCGTTCACTAAAAGGAAGCTTTGAAATGTTAAAAGAGTTGGAGATTACTTTTTCTTGGTATGATTAGTTATTTTGTATTTTTGAGTTTCAACTGTGCGACCCTTTTATACGCAATAAATGCACTTCAAATGTGTTCGACAATTTATAACGTTGTCATCTTTTCTTTTCTTTTAATATTTTGCACGCTCAAATGTGTTCGACAATTTACAACGTTGTCATCTTTTTTTTTTTTACTTTCGTGCTTGAATTCTTGACAGCCAAAAGCCTATGCTCCTTTTATCGAACATATCTTTCTATCGTTCATGCCTAAGGATGAGGAGATAAACCTTGGCAATCTTAAGCAAATGGTTTATTGTCAATATATGTCCACGGTAGTAAAGGATTCAGTTAATCCCATGAGAAACTTGATGATTTTCTGTATTTCTCAATAGGATAGTTCATCTTTCATAGTTCCACAACTATAGTGTGGGATAGGACAAAGAACATATCTCTCGTCCCATAATCATTTGAGTTTGGTGAAATAAGAGCTAACATACATATTATGTTATACACAATATGTATCTCATTCTTAAGATGGAATAATTAACTGATATTTATCTAATAAGAAATGTTTGCACAGTTCATTCCGAATTGCTTGTGTTCCATCACAATAGAACACACTAGTCAAAATATCCTTGGAGATCAAACTCAATAACCAGGTTTTAATAAGGTTGTCACAACGAATCCACTATTACAATTCATAGTCGACATCCATGTCTGGTTGCTTTAGTGATCCATCAATAATCCATATTTTTTTTAACAATTAGAGTCATAGTCATGGAATGACTCCATATGCTATAATTCTCCTTAGTGAGGATTTGTGGTACAAGAACCAATCTAAGCTGATCTGAATTATAAAGATACAGTAGGTGATTGGGATTAGCAAGGTTGGATGTAATACTTGCAATATCTATGTTGAAAGGCAAGTGGTCTAATGGATTGGTGTGTCATCCTTGTACCTAGAGACCCGTGCAACAAAGTCTAACACACGGCTATTCCCATAGTGGTGCCAAAAAAAATTCTCACACTGTGGGAACTTAGTGGGCTCCGCACACATGCTTGAATTTCTAGTGAGATGCCTCGACGTGTGAACCAAACGCCATAAAATTTGAATTTCTGGAGACCTCGACGTGTCCACCAGAGAGAGAGGACTCAGTGAGTGCGCCAAATGCCAGAACAATTATGATTTTTGATGACATCGAGGTGTGCGCCAAAAATCTGGATTTCCAAACATCTCTGAATTTTAGAAGAGGAGATTTCCCTCTTTGGATGAACCTCTCGTTGTTGAGCGGCGGGAGAAAGCCGGGAGGTCGGAAAGTGCAACTGCAAAGCGAAGCCGAAACCCTGGCAAAGAGGTTCTAAACTTCGATGGTATCGTCGTCGAAGCCAGAAGCAACAACGAATCAAACACCTTCGTCGAAGAAGAAATGGAGCTCATGTTGGGTCTTTAGGGTTGGGGATAGAAGGTAACGAGAGGTTTTAAACCTCGACGGTATCATCGTCGAAGCTGAAAGCAGTGATTTCAAGATTGGTGAAAATCAGGTTGCTCTGATACCATAATATTTTTTTTGTTTTCCAACTAATGATACAAATCAGATTATAAGTAAAAATATTTTTATCTTCAAATCTTATCTTATCTTTAAATCTTATCTTCAATATAATCCCTTTTAACTGTTTTTGAAACTCATTTAGATCAATGGTGCCAAGGTTGGTAGTTTGGCACCTTAGTTGAGCTTGATGACATGGTCAACTTCTTTCCTTGGAACTAAAATCTTGGCGTCTCCCGTAACACGAACTCTTTTACCTTTTTAATTGGCATAGGTTGACCATTGGTCTTATCTCCTATAAAGCATCAAGAAAAAAGTGGACTCTCTGTGCCTAAAACCCTTTTTGAGCAATAAAAAATTTACAATAAAAATCTTAAAAAATAAATAAATTTAATTTTCTAATTAAAAATTAAATAAATATATTTCAAAAACTCCGTGAGAACCCACCTTAAACCCACACGGTTTTGGATTTCCCCTCATCTGTGCTCGTGCTCCATGGTTTCAAATAAAAAAACACTAATGGCGGAAAAATAGAAAATCGGCGGGGCATTCCGAGAATTGAACTCGGGACCTCTCGCACCCTAAGCGAGAATCATACCACTAGACCAAATGCCCATCTGTTGGCACCAGAGTCATAAATCCCTTGATTTTCACAGGCAAGATGATAACAACAGAAAGATTGAATGATCCCATCCATACATGTAGCCACCCTCATAATAGCTACCGTCCTTGTTCTCCCGATTTTGATTTTAAAGTCAAGTAAAAAGATCTGTTTGTTATTCTTCATCATCATCAGATTTTTTTTTCTCAAGAATTCTGTAGCTAAGAGAATCTTCATCGACTTTTTTCACTAATTTTCTTGTAACTGGGTTCTCGAAGCTCGTAATTCCTTAAATTTTCGTTTGCTAGTCGTATTATTGTTCTTCTCTCCTCGCTAATCGTTATCGATCATTTTCCACCACAATAGCAGATAACCGATCTCATCTAACCATCCCTTGCAAAACTGTGCCTTCATCCGCACAGTAACTAATATCCATGTAAGTGCATAAAAATGTCCCGAGTTCCAGGGTCGGAATACGCAGTAAAAACAATGAGCATGGCGTAGGCTCGCGTTTATGCTTGACGACCTCTGAAGAAAGAAGTGAGTTCAAGCTGATCCACAAAAGCAATCATCGCCCAGGAATTCCTTTTCTGGGCAAGTGGGATCTGCTCCACTTTTATCCCTGCTCTTACATTTCTCTTAATCATCAAATCCCGGACCACCCACAGCGATTCCTCCCACAAGAAGATAATCCAAACGTGTCAACGAAGCTGTTACTGAAACTTGGCCTATAATTCTCCGTCGGTTGATTTTCCTACTCCTTTACTGGAACTTGAGCAGAGGGAAGAGGGGGAACTGTGATGATGTGATCTGCTTCCTGTATGTGTTGTTTGTGGAAAAATGCCGAGCGTCTGTCGTGGATGAGAAAGAACGGCTTGTGTCAGCGACCGGGCTATCGCACGGTTGACCGGAGCCTGCCGCGTGGGACGGTGGCACTCTTGGGGACCTTTTAAGAAAGGGAATTTTCATTCGTAACATACTCTGACTCCTGCTCTCGTTGTGCTTCGCAAGCCGCACTCCGCACTCCGCACTCCGCCCTTGCCTTTCTACAAAAAGCGAGAAACTGCCAAAAAGCCTACAGTTGCCTCCTCAAGGGTCGATGGCGTGCTTAATCATTGCCCCACCCCCACGCCTGGCGCATGTTAGACACTGGCACGCTTTGCCCTCCACGTGCCGACAACTACCCTCACGTGCCGACTTTATTTGTCGGCTCTGAACGCTTCATTCCTTCTGGTACCCATGATTGCTCCATTCTCTGCCTCCGGCACGCGCGTTTCCCTTTCTTCTTCGCGGTCTTCCAAGCGCCAGCTCCCCGCGTCTCCTCCTCCTGACTCCCGTCTTGTCCTCTCCTCGTCCTCGTCCTCGTCGGCGCCGGTGACTTCTAGACCATCTTCCTTCTGCAGAAAGTTTCCCATGGACGACATCCCCTCGTGACTATCTTCTTCTGTACTTCTTTTTAAGCACTCCAACTCCATGCCTTCGCGGTGCGCTGGGATCCAATTTCACCAACGAGATCGAGTTGTTGATATCTTCGGATAGAGTTAACTACATCTACCTCAACATATCGGGATGAAATCCGCCTCGTCTAGTTTTGTTTTGTTTGCTTAACTCATAACAGAAGACACGAGAAAGGAAAGCCACTACCTCTTCCTTTTTCACTTTCGCTTTCGAGAGTTCATTTGCAGAGCATGGAACCATACTCGTGTTAATTTGTTTCAGGATGACATTAACGTGTTCGTTTCATCTCTCTTGGATCCTGCAATCTTTTTTTCTGAATTATCCAAAGTGATTACCACTGTGTTAGCCAGGGATTGATCGAGAACTTGCAGTACTCTTCGTATAATGTATTCTTATCTCCATCTTCTGTGATCGTTTCAACCAGAAAAATATTGTGAAGAAAGCGCTGCATCTCTTACTATTGAGAAGGAGCTACATTTTATGTTAAAGAGGAGGAGGAGGCGCCGTTCTTCTATGGGTTCTACGTTTCATCCTCTCCAGTTCTACGAATATTACAACGGAAACAGTTACGAGTATGATTCACTACAAGCATCGATCCATAAAAGAAAACAAGAGAAATAAAAAAATCTACAGGCACACAAAACCAAGCCAATAGCTAGAGATGGGATTTCCCAATAGCTATCATAGTACAAACTACAAAGAGAGTTGAGAGAGACATCGAGGTCTCATCCCATTTTCCGGTCAAAGATCCGCCGTCGTTTTCCTCGATCCCCGGAGCTTTGCTTCTCTACTATACTTCTCAAAGCATCTCGTAAGAATGCGGCGGAATCATCACTAGAGAGTTCGTCGTCATCTCCGGCGCCTAGCAATAACACGTTCCGAACTCTCCCGCCCATGGTAGCCATCTCCGCTCTAAGTGTCTTGAGGCGTAGTGACCTGATAGTCTCGATTAGGTCCGGTAACAGATCGGACCTGTCTTCGCAGCACAGAGAAGCTTTTAGGACAGAACGCCCATCGCCGCCAGCGGGTTCGCACGAAAAAACAGCGATCTCGTCGGATTCTGAGGGGAAAAGATCGAGCTCGGTGATTTCTGAGGTTTGCTGTTTCAGGTCTTTAACGTGTTGGACCACCTTCGCTAGCAGCGATGCTTTGTCTGTCTGTAAATCGGGGGGAAAAAAGGGAAAGTTGATCAGAAAAACAAGATAGCAACAATAGACAATTTGTCCATAACTTTATCAAAAAACTTAGAAAAGCTTATACCCTTTTCCATTTACAGAACTGAAACCCTAACCTAAAAAGAATGTTTAAAGACAAAAGTTCGTCGGAGAAGAATTGTTAGCTCTACATTTATACTCTTGCCAATCTAACTCTAACAAAAGCTGTCAATATTTCAGGCTACAAGGATAAAATGAAGCATGGGAATCCTCTGGAAGCAAGGATTTTCGACTCCCAGTATACGACTCGATGCGTATTCGGACTTGATCATCAGTTGAACATATTTGGAGAGAAGAGATCAAGGATTCAAAACTGAGAAGTGAAAAAGTACATATTCTCTCCCCTCTACTATCCAGCAAAAGATTTCCAAATGATAAATGGAGGAATGAAGTTAACTGCCACAACCCATACTTCAAATTTTAGAACCCTAAAACCCCAAGCAACTGAGAAGAAAACACGCCAGGAAATTAGACGATATCAATAATTTCAATATAAAGAGGCACACATAAAAAGCTAACTAGAATTTAACGAAAAATGAAAGAAATGAAACCTAAACCTAACCAGAAGTTGTTGCACTTTTGAATGAAACAAAATTAAGAGAAGTAAGGAACGCAGAAATCAGCTAATTCGGTAACCAGAACTAAAATATAAAGATATATAGACATCAGCAACAACTTTAGAATTGCAAGGAAGAAGAGTCCGAAGCTTGTCGAGGTGAGAATTAATTCTCTTCCTGCGCTGCTTTTCCGCTTCTTTGTGCTGGTGTTTTGATGCCTCAAGATCCCGACCTTGCCGCAACTCTGTAATTCCGGCCATCTCCAACGGAAAAAAGTTCCCACCGACACTGGACTCGGCGGGGGCGCCGTAATTGACCGGAGTGCCGCACTGGCCGGCGAAGCCCATCATGCTCTGGGCGAGAAGCCTATACAATTCAGACGTGCCTTGCGACGTCCCCGGCTGCATGGTTGGTGATGAAGTGAGGTGAGGTGCGTGACTAGTGTGTCCCTTCTTCAGTTTAGGGTTTCGAAGCACATCAGCAGCTCGGCTCTCTCTCTCTCTCTCTCTCCACAATCTGTTTGCTGATTTCGACACTCCGATAAAATTAAGCTGGATATTTGATATGGTAACCGGAACCTGGTAGCCCACACTCGCGAGAGTAAGATGTTCTGCTATACCCTCGGGAGGGCCACAAGCGATGCAATGCCAACACGTTCTGAGGACGAAATTGGTGCGTGCGGTAGTGGAATTCCAAATCGCACATTATGCAAGAGTTTGTGTAGATATTCAGCCGCGACAACTCAATACAAGTGCTAATGTCTTTAAAACCCATATCTGTAGCCGTGACCAAGTATGGTCAGGCAAGATGAAGCATACAAAACCTTCTCCTTTAAGATTTTTAATATGTTAAGAAATAACTTACTATTTAAATATTACATATAGTATTATATTAATATAATCTACATATAGATTGTGAAAATATTAAATTAGTGTTCAAAATATTTTTTTTTCTTCTTATTTGAAATTAACATAATTATATGTAATATTATCTAATATTTTTTATTTAATTTTCTTTCATTTGTTGATTTCATCTAAATGATTAAATAATTATTGAAATTATTATCAATCAGAGGCCTATTTCCTATTTATTATCGTAAATGATAATTATTATTTAACAAAACCACTTAGTTACATTAATGCTAGATTATTATTTTTAAAATATATAAATAATATTTTTTTAAAGTTATAACAGATACAATAATCTTAGATTTATAATATTTTAGAAACATTAATTCTATAATCTATAAACTAGTAACAAAATTTCACTAAAATAAGGAGAGGTGTTACTTATGCCCTGTTAATACCTTTTCTAGGAAACGCTGGAAAGGCATTTTTAGTAGAAATATGTTTCTAAGGATCATTAGTGTCTCATATTTTTTGGAAACATTTTTTCTAACTAGAAATTTTTACCAAGAAAATCATATAATTTCCCAAGTAAGATTTTCTAGCTAAGATGGGTCAGAAAACCATATTAAAAATTTTTGAATAAGTATTTGATAATTGATATTGTAATAACTTAAGCACAAGGTAAATTTGTTTTAGACATTTTTATTTTACTGAAAATTTTATCGGATAAGTATGGTAATGTATGTGATTGATTATTATTTTTTATTTATTTTCCTGGAAAAAAGGTTCTTAAAATTTTCCACGTAATTTCCTAGTAAGGCACTAATAGGTGTTTTTTCTTCTAAAGGTTTATTGAAAATATGTATCATAGAAAAAATATTTATAGCTTTTCTTGGGATAATATATGATTCTATTTGTATCATAGAAAAAATATTTATAGCTTTTCTTTCACAACAGGTAGAGTATGTTCCAACCCGCCAATAACTAATTCGAAAAGGATTTAGATTGGATTTGGGGTTTATACTAATTTATTCAAATAATATGTTTAAAACATAAAATTAATTTTTACGAGTATAAACCGTTGAAGTGAAACTAAAAAAATTAGATACAAAATAAAAATATGTTTGCATTTAATATTGTTAATACAAGGTGCA
This sequence comes from Aristolochia californica, assembly GCF_029961685.1. NCBI lineage: Eukaryota > Viridiplantae > Streptophyta > Magnoliopsida > Piperales > Aristolochiaceae > Aristolochia > Aristolochia californica. The sequence continues at coordinate 4,154,838 of NW_027181992.1, read as the reverse complement.
CTAAATTATTAAAACATCTAAGGAAAAAAAATTATAAGTGTGATTATGTGGAAAAAAAATGAAATGTAGGTAATGAAATCATGGTACTTTAGACTACCACTCTTGGTTTATCATCTATGTTTGGCTTGGAATTGGATCAGATCTAAGTCAGACCCCTCTGTGTGTAAGTCTTAACTAAATAAAATTTTAATAGGTTGGATTCGAATTCGAAACCCTTTTGAACATTGTGAAGTATGTTCAAATCAGATTGGGTTCGTTGAATCTGGGTACGGTTGTTGGCCGGTAGGGGAGGCATCGAGCCGAGCCGAGCCCGAAGTTGTTTATATTCGAGCTGAGTTTGATTTAAATATTTCGACCTCGAGCTCGAGCCTAAAATTGTTATTGAGCTCGAGCCCAATAATTTTAACCGAGTTCGAGCTTCAACATTCATTTAAAACTTTTCAAAAAATACATGTCTCAAGTTCTATCTCCAACATACATTTAAAATTTTTCAAAAAATACATGTCAAATAAATTGTGTATAAAATTATGCATACATTTTACATAAAATTAGGCACGACCTCTACATAAATTGAGCATGACCTCTACTTAAAATTGGCCATAAGGATGACATCAAATCCAGCTGAGTCTGAACCTTCCTATGTTCGAGCCGACCCTAACCTCAAACCTAAAATTATAATCGAGCTTGAGCCTGATAATTTTAATCGAGTTTGAGCTCGAGCTCTAGCCGAGTTCGAGCATAACCTATATTTAATACTCTAGATTAAATATATGTCAAATAAATTATATTTAAAATTATGCATACATTTTAAAAAAATAATGATAGTGAGGTTCAGAATTGAATCTCAATAATGGATTAGAATGCACCAATATTAATATTTTTTACCCAAAATATTGTTTAAGTTATTTTGTAATTTTTGAATTTGACCATAAATTTACTATGACCTCTTTAGTGCCCCTAGTCGAAAATTTATATTCTAAGAAAAACTAAAAATGTTTTCCTATGTTACATATTTCCAAAAAGTCATTTAAATAAAATCCTATTACTATTAGTGATTTACTAGAAAATTACAATAAATATTTTAAAATTTTCTTAGGAAAGACCACTTTTGGGAAAATAAATAAATATTAATAATCAATCTAATATATTACTATACTTATTTATAATTTTGTAATCAAATAAAATATCAAACACAAAATTGCTATAAAATTTGCATCATGCTAAGTATTACAACATCAAATGTCAAATACTTATAAAAAAAGAATTATACGGTTTTCTAGCCCATCTTAGCAAGAAAATCTTACTTAGAAAATTATATGATTTTTTTAATAAGAATTTTCAATTAGAAAAATATTTTCAAAAAACACGATGTACTAATAGTCCCTAGAAACGTATTTCTACTAAAAAATATAATTTCAACATATTTTGAAAAAACCACTAATAGTCCCAAGAAATGTATTTCTACTAAAATGTCTTTTAAGTTTCTTTAAGAGCCACGAGGAAGGGACAGTCGGAGTTTAAGAAAGAGTTTTTTTTTTTCACATGCTGATGATTTCGCACGAGCGAAACCTTTTAACTTAGGTTTATATCTCTCTAGTTTTTGGTTTTCTCCGCCGAGATGATTCCGAGGGAAGGGGTCTAGCGGTGCAGGACCTGTTGTCGAGGATGACAGCGGCGACGGAATCGACGGTGACAGAGGCGGCGGCGACATAAACAGAGGCGAAGGCAGATGAGGGGAGGAAGAAATCGAAGAAAAAAATGGAACCAAGCGGCGAAGGCAACTGGCTAGCAGACGGCCAGTGAGCAGCTATTGACGGCGACAGCAGCGGATGGAGGGGCTCGGCGGTGACGAGAGGAGGAAGAATTCCCCCCCCTCGTGCTCCTGCTCCTGAGTCCCAGACTCTCGAGCCGTTAACGAGCCGGCTCGCGAGCTTTCGAACCGAATCATGACTCGGTCGAGCTCAGCTCGTTAACACAAACGAACCGAATCAAACCAAGCCGAAACCGAGCCGAGCTCAAGCCGTTCGCGACCGAGGTCGGTTTGAAGCCAACCCATTTGCCGGTCCTTCTGAGTTCTGACGCCTCTTATGGGTCCGTCACCGTTCACAAAATCACAGCCTTGGGTTCCAAGCTTCGACTAAGTGGTGGCTTGCGATCCCCCGCCTCGGCGTTTGGAAAATGGAAAGTTTATTTTCCGCGCGGACCGTTAAATTCAATCCCTCGGACGCAGAAACGAACCGGGAAACTGGACGGGTGGGTTAATTCATGTACGGAGAATACCAACGCTTCCATTTAAAGTCCCGGGCCGGAAGCCGGGTTCCCTTGGTTTCATTTTATTTACCTGTTGATATAATATAATTGGGCTACTTCCAATTTATGTTTCTTTCCTTACGCACTGAGATAAATAGAAAATAAAATTTAAGATAAATTTATAAAAAATAATATTTTCATATTGTCAATGTATTAATACAGTAATTACATATGAAATTAATTATACTTAGAGAACATATTTAAATTAAATCAACCATCTATATAAAGAATGATGGCTTCTATTGAACGTTACCGAGTACCGACCAACTCTTTCCCTCTTGAATCTAAAGCTTGGAGAGAGACAAGAGGAAGGGAACGATTGCAATTGCCCTCCTTGTCTACAGAACCCACTAACGCTTGCTCTTTCTTCGCCACATTCAGCAGCTTTTCTCATGAAATCGTCCATCTCTGCGAAAGGCAAGAAAGGGCAATCACGACGGGTAGCCCTAGGGTTCTGTTCTTTCTATAGGATTCAGAAGTCGGAAACCTGCAACTAACTCTCTTCTCGTCAATTAACTTTTAATACAGGTCAGATTCGATTTTATCGTCTTGAGCCTGATGATTTCGCTCTTCTTCTTTATGCTTCGATATTTTGAGCAGCTATAGTAAATCGATTTTTCTTAGCATCCTTTCTCCAATTACGGAGTAATTGTTTGAATTTGATGATATCGATATACGTCTGGTCGATCTCCTTCTTTTGGTGAGTTATCCGAAAAAAAGACTCCTTCGGTGAAATTTGAACTGTTAGCTTGTAAACGCAATGCGGGGACCATTGAACCAAGACATGTAATGTGGTGCGGTTTTTCCTTCGAAGGCTGCACCTTGTCCAGATTAGGTGAATTTTGGTCATTCATTGGGACTTCCACTGCGCAATTTTTCATAGTTTTGTCTGTGAAAGATGAGAATTTTTACTGTGTTTGGTTGATTTAATCACGTCAAAGTAGCAAGGCATTTGAATCAAACAATCATTTGTGCTCATAGTGGTGAATGTACATTACGAGTTTGGGGTTGGTATAGGTAATTAGGACTGTTTCATTGATCAAACTGATAAAAGGTTCTCGTGCTCTTCCTCCTTGAGCGCAAGAGTTCCTAATTTTTCACTGAACAAATGGAAAACGACTTGTATATATATTATGAATGGCTTTTTTTTTAAGAATGGTGATGGATATTTATATAGTGCTAGGTGAGAAAAATGTCTACTATCTAGTATGTTTGGAATTAGCAGTATAACTAGTAGAAACTCTACTTTTTATTTTTCTCTTAAGTGGATTCTGTATTAGTGTAGTGGCAGAAGAGTTGGTTGAAGTATAGGTGGATGTCTCTTTTCTGTTTTTTTCTTTTTCTTTTTAATTTTTAGATTTTAAGTCCAAAGACAACTGGTTTATATACTGGCATTGCACAAGCATAGATGTGTCTTAAGGTTTAGACAACTGAAAATTATGGATTGAACTTATTCCTAACATTTCAATGTTTTAGGAATAAAAAGAAATAACATATAATGTGCTCAACTCAATGTTTGTCATGGATGAACTTATTCCTAACATTTCATTGTTTTAGAAATAAAAAGAAAGAACATATAATGTTCTCAACTCAATGTTTGGAGATACTTAATTTCATTCATGACATTTTTTTTGGCTAAATACAATAAATAAGAACTTCAGAACTGAAGATAGGAACTTTATTGTTCAATATTACTGAAAATGTTCATCAGGCATAACAATAATTGACAAGAATAATTTGCCCATGGACAGTGATGTTTCCATTACTGAAATTTCTAGTCTTGAATGCTTTTCCATTAAAGAATCATAACTTTTTCCTTCTGTCTTTGCCTTATCAAATTGTCATCATCATTACTTTTTTTTGTAAAACATCTGTTGAAACTGGATACTTTATCTGCGGCTTATTTGTTTTGAGAAATGCTGATATAGTTTTGTTGTTCAATTGACAATCAGGTACTTGAATTCTTGACCTGAGATGGAATAATTTTATTTTGTTTTTTCTGAGATTACTCAAACCCTTGATTCCCTTCTGCTGATGTAATGCTGTCATTCAAGAGTTTGTGTGATCCTTCGCGGTGGAGCATTTGCTTGTCTGGCTCATTTCTTGCAGCTTGTCATTTGACATCCCAATATACAATGTCAAGCTTAGAGGAACCTCTTGGTCTTGAGAAGTTAGCTAGCTTGAATGGTGTTAGTTGGCATCGGAGACTCTCCACAAGTGCTTGCAGGCCCGAATTTGATGAAATGGAGATGGGAAATGGCTTGATAGAAGGGAGGAGTTGCAGTTCTTCTAATAGTTGCCAGTAAGTACTGTCCTTGTGCCTGGACTTCCTCAAAGTAGTCTATTTGTAGTCCTTTCTCTCAGAAAAGAGACTCTCTGTGATGTAGTTTTCTCTCAGGTTTATTTTGAATGACACCATGTTTTTCTTCTTATTAAAACAGTTCTACTGGTTTTAACATGAAAAGTACTACAGTAAACATGGAATAGAGGGTGAAATTTATTTTTGTCTATATTCTTATTCTTCTTTCAGGGCTTGTTCTGAATCAGTCAGTGCCTGTACATCCTCTTCTCCTTGTTTCAATTTAAGAAATTAGCCTGATTTCTTTTGGTACTTGAAAATATGTTGAATGTTTTCTAAAAATTTCCATGCTATGTGGGCCATCCAAAGAACTCAAACCCTGATGATTGCTTTATTGTCTCATAGAAGCATTGAGAAATACAAATTTGGAAACCCAAGGGGCGAAACTGGTGCAGCAGCTGCATGTATTTGACTTTTTGTTTATTTATTTTTTTAAAACAACTATTTAATTTTTCCTATTGGTTACATAAAATATGTAATATGCAGATGCATCAGAATATGAACGTGTTCCGTGATGACTAAAAGCAAAGCACATGAATGTTTTATCTTGCTTTTGGCGATCACGTGGTAGTCATAAAGACAGTCATAAAGACACTGAAGAAGTAGTGGAAGGAGTAATTAACCTTGTTTCACTAGTACATTCTTATGTTCATTTCTCAAATGCTTAGTAGAATTTTGTGTTACGTTACTATATTCTGATTCTTGTGCCATAGCATAACAACTTTTTCTGTTCTGGAGTCTCTTATGCTTTAATTGTCAATTTTTCCTTGCAGTGAGGACTCTCCCATGGAGACTTTACCATGGAGGAGACATATTCATAGTAGAGGTAATTCATGGTATTTACAAGGTCGCTACTATGGCACATCAAGCAAAGACAGTGGTGGCAGAGATTTCACAACCAAGGTACCCTGTTATGTTTCAGATTTTGATTGTTATTTAATGTTCAACTCTTTTGTATTTCTAATGATGGTCTGATGTCGTGCTGTGTTGTTTAAGTGTTTGGATCTATTCAATACCTTTTTTATATTTTTAAACCTTTTGCTATAAAACAGATGTCATAGAGGTTCTAATATTTTGTACTATTTCATTTAACATTTCTAACTAAATGTTCTCGCCCTAGAAGCCAAAAGTATCTGCTCTTTCTTTAATTTTTTTTGTTTTTTTGGGGGTATTTTGCCTTTGAAAAGAACATACTTTTAGATATATCAGAAGAGAATTTTGAAATCTCCCTTTCAATTGACAAACTAGGTTTTATTTGATGGCAGAAGCCAGAATGAAACAGTGAGGAGGCTAATGACATTTAAATACTAGCTTGGTGGTTGGTGAAGCTTTACTTTGCATAGCAATATTACGTAATAATCTGTTTCTGTTGCATGGTGAATAACTGCTAGACCTTCATGAGTTAAAATAGCTTTACTTGGACATTACTTCACTGAACAAGTCCAGAAGCAGAAGTTATTGAAACAAGCCTCTTTCATTTTGACTTTGTTATTGTAGAAATCTGAGTAATCTAAATGGATATGGTCATTGCAGTTTTTGAGAGAATTACCAAGATATGTAAAAATTGTGGAGGTGGGTGCAAGGGATGGATTGCAAAATGAGAAAAATGTCGTACCCACATCTGTGAAGATTGAACTGATCCAGCGATTGGTTGCTTCTGGATTGCCCGTTGTGGAGGCAACAAGTTTCGTATCTCCTAAGTGGGTGCCACAGGTAACTTGCTACGATTGTGTTTTCTTTTTGCTTTGATTCTGAACTTGCTGCCGGTGTAAATAACAGGTCCTACGATTTTTGGCACATTCATCAACCTAGCGATGTTTTTTTATCTTGATGCTCTATGAGACTACAACAAGATGTGGTTGGCTTTTCCTTGAAAAGCACACACTTGTATTTGAATCCAATACATGCAATATTTAATGGAGCATTTAGTTGTAAAATTTGCAGCATATTTGTTCAATCTACCAACCCTTTTGTCTTCGGTGATCTAGGATACATTACCTTTTCCTCGGAGGGATCCTAGCATACACTTGTTCCTGATATCAATGCATACAAAACCTTTTGGAGCTCTGAGATTTGAGATACCTTAGGGAATTTGTATGTTCATGATATGAGGTGAAGTGATTATCTCCTGTTCACTATGTTTCACTATGCTCTTGCAAGATTTATTGCAATCTCTCTCTCTCTGAAACACAGTTTTCATGATACTCTCTCTCTCTCTCTCTCTCTCTGAAGCACAGTTTTCATTATACATAGAGAAGTGACTATCTCCTGGTTACTATGTTTCACCTTTTCCTACATATCACTATGCTCTTGCAAGATTTTTTGATATCTGTCTCTCTGTCTGTGTCTCTCTGAAACACAATTTTTATGACACAAAAAGGTGCATGATTCTTTTCGCCCTTTTCATACCAAGGAAAACAAATGGCGATTGCTGTTCATATGTTTGATTTGTGTTATTTCTTTTCCTGTCATCCCATTTTCGTCTGTAATGCTTCAACCTTTTTTTTACTATGATGTTTCATCTATATCTGATCTCTAACATGAAATATCTGGTTTGTAATTATAATCAGTTGAATCTACACTATATCTTGTCATTGCTCCTAGAGGTCAAGCTTCTACAGGAAGCTGAAAACAATGACTGTGCTATGTATAGTTGTGGCTAATATCAAGCAGCACAAAAAACAACAACAGAAAGCTTCCCTTTGAGGCTGGGGCCCTTTGAAGCTTCTATGTCATTTGCATGTTGTATCCGTTTAGGAGCTAAACAAGCACCACCTAGCAGAAGTCATGCTAACCATGGCCCAAGTGTATGCATCTTGTGTTGAACATGTTGGGCATGAGGCATTAATTTTTGTGAATGGGTGCTGAGAGGAGAGAACTTTTTGCTCTTGTCTTTAATATTTTGGACCTAAGTGGATGTAAAATAAGTGCTTGACATAAAATTTGCAAACTTTTATTTTGATTTTATGGTCACAAACATGTCAGCTAGCTGATGCAAAGGATGTGATGGAAGCAATACGTAATATGGAGGGAGTGAGGTTTCCAGTTCTAACTCCTAATCTGAGAGTAAGTGAACTTCTCCCTTCAACATCATCTAAGTTTCACACCTTGCGTGTCTAGGGGATGATTTCATATTTGTTTGCTCATGCTATAGGGTTTTGAAGCAGCAGTTGCTGCTGGAGCAAAAGAGGTGGCTGTATTTGCATCAGCTTCTGAGTCTTTCTCCAAGTCAAATATTAATTGTGGTATCGAAGAGAGTTTGGTTCGCTATCGTGCTGTTGCAGAAGCTGCAAGAAAGCTGTCAATCCCTGTTCGTGGGTATGTGTTCTGAAGTATTATTTTTTGTGAAACCCTGCCACTTAGGTGTATCAAGTTTCCTTCATGTACTTCAAGCGTTTTCATTCTCTTTTGATACATGAGCTTGTCTTTTGCTTCTTGGTGACACTTGCATACCTCAAGAGTGTGAAACAGAGAGTTCTATCCTAATCTGTGATTGACAGACTCACCGAATTTATATGTTTTGCAATTTCTTCTTTATTGCTGAAATTTATTATTTCTGCAATTTTTTCTCTTCAATTTGGCAACAATTAATTATCATAATCAATTAAAAAGAACAATTAATGATCACAAACAGCTTGCAAACAATTTCTTTTGTAAGACTGTTATTGAAGCCTTTTGCATATGTATTTTAGGTACGTATCATGTGTTGTCGGTTGTCCAGTGGAAGGGTCAGTGCCACCATCAAGTGTGGCACATGTGGCAAAAGAGCTCTTCGATATGGGCTGCTTTGAAATCTCACTTGGTGATACAATTGGTGTTGGTACCCCTGGTAAGATACTCCTCCAAATTCAACTGTTTATACCACTTCAATGCCATAACTTGCATAGAAAAGAATGTGCAATGAAAAGAAGTTTTTAATTGGCCAAGATTAGTACACTATTCATTTAAAAAAAAAAAAAGGGTCAGTACACTCTTTCTGGTCCAACATTTGGAGCTTGCAAGTCTCACTTAATTTCCTATTTCATGAAAGGCAAACTATTATGGTGATTTTATGCAACTTCCATAAAAAATGAGGGATTAAGGGATTGAATTTTGGGATTGGAAGAGGACTGTGAAAGGTCCAATAAATGTCATCTTTTAGGAGTTTGTGAGACATTGCCAGGGAATCTCCTTTAAAGGAAAATAGTTTTCTTTTTAACCGGCTTGGATGCTTAATAATTTCCAAATGCATTCATGGTTGTGACTGACTTAGGTTATCACGCCACATCATATCACTTAAGATACCTTCATGAAAAGTAACTTACTGCATTTTGTGAGGATTTCTCCTTGGGTGCGAGTTGGGTGTTTCACTTTCTGTGGGAGATCTACATCCACTGACATTCATTGTGCAATGCTGGTAGGAAAGTAGACGAGAAGATGTGGTTCTTTATTTTAAGAGTGGTTTAACACGTGCAGGCATTAGGGTTGATCTACATCAACATTTCTTAATTCTGTAGTTGTGATTGCTTTTTCTTTGGTAGGCAATGTTGTACTCATGCTTCAAGCTGTGATGGCTGTTGTACCTTTCGATAAGCTCACTGTCCATTTCCATGACACTTATGGACAGGCTCTTCCTAATATACTTGTTTCCCTCCAGGTAAGCATTTTTTTTACTAAATTTTCTAGCTTATATATATATATTTTGTCTGAGATGGTCTAATATAATTGTTTAGTCTGTTTGGTCAATGGAACGGATTCTAGAAATTTGATAAAATGACAATCGGCCTGGTTTAGAAAACCTGTAAAGCATGTGTAAACAAGCATAGAACAGGCAGCGCATGAAATCTTATTGAAAGGATATGCTATTTGTCATTGGTATAGATGGGAATCAGCACTGTGGACTCCTCAATCTCTGGCCTTGGAGGATGCCCATATGCAAAGGGTGCATCTGGCAATGTTGCGACTGAGGATGTTGTGTACATGCTCCGGGGACTCGGGGTAAAGACCAATGTTGATCTGGGGAAGCTCATTTCAGCTGGAGAGTTCATATGCAAGGCTCTTGGGCGCCAAAATGGTTCAAAAACTGCCATTGCTTTGGGCAGGAAGATGACAGCAGATGCCTCGAAGATATAACAATAGCGTAAAATCACCCCTTTAGGGGAGCTAGATCTTCATTAAACGTGTATCTAAAAACCAACTAGGCCAGATATTTCACTGGCTGAAGATAATTTCTCTGACAAATATGCTTTCATTGTATACATGAAGGGGTGATTGCAGAGCTCTCGGTTCGAAGGATAGATCAAAATTTCTAGGAAAATAATGCTGCAAAAGACCAAGCCAAAATTTCACTAATTTAAAGAGAGATAATTCCCGAGCTCCGAGGCTCTCGTTTCCACGTAAAGTCGTTTCCGATTGCTCCTCGTTTTTGTTCTTCTGTTGCCCCCGCCCCCGCCTCCACTCTTTTTCTTTATGTTCCTCTTCTCTTTAACTATTACGCAAAACATAAAAGAAGAGGATCTGTTGCGGATCTTCTGCTCCTGCGTTCTACCATTATCGCCCGAACGTTTAAGCGTCCGACCGCACTTCTTTAATTATGAACATGCGAATACCATTTCCCATGCTTGACACTTGATCCTGTTGTTCTCGTTCGAGAGGGATTACTAAGCTGCACAGGAAGGCAAAGCTCAGATCTCCAAGGGAGAAGCATGAATGTCTTGAGGCTTGGTTGATGCCGGAGAAAAGGAGGTACAGGCGGCCACTTTCCAAAAGGCCGACGACTTTATAAAGTATCATACATTGCATTCAATAGCCCATCCTTGAAAAGATACCGAGCTTTAAATGCATTTCAGGGCTTGTCTCTTTTAGGGCTTTGAGCCCCCTTAAAGCTCTCTGCCCCAGTTTTTAATACTAGTATGGGTTTTGTGGCCCTTCTCGGTTTTGCAGTTTTAATGGTCTTCTCACTCGTACTTTTTTGCTACAAATGTTAGGGTTTTAAGGTGCCATAGACCTGTACCTGTATCACTCTTTTATGTAGCTTTTATCTCTTTCAGGTGCGGCTTGTTTTTGAGAACTAAGTAGGTTCAGTTCGTTCATTAATCTTGTGCTGAAAAATGCAAAATCTAACTTTTTTTTCTTTTTTCTTCATCGATTCGATTCGATGACCTCTGTGTTCTTAACTCTTAACTGCAAAACAAAACGTAGTCTTTTTGAACGTTGTTTTAGGTAATACTTGAACTGTATTTCTCGTAGCTTTTGGTTCGCAAATGGTTTCTTTTCTTTCAGCCATGATTTCTTCCTCGTCGCAACTTAGCTTCAGGTTCTACCCAACCAGATCAGAAGAGCAATAGGGTCACTTCTCTCTCGGTGAAGCCACCACCGACATGGGATTCTGGAACCAATCACTTCATCGTTCTAAAAAGGTGTAATCGGATTCTCTCTTGTGATTGTCTGTTTTATCTAGAAGTAAAAGCAGACTGACCTCTACAATTCGCAGCAATTCAGATTAATAGCTACGAGAGCTGGAAAGAAAGGAGAAAAGAGAAGGAAACGAAACTCATGAAAGCTGAAAGGTCCAGAATATGATCAGTAAGGATTCATAAGAAAATGACATTCACATTAATGGCAACAAAAATAACAATAAATATAAGAATTTGTTCTTGCTGTATACACTACAGAAAACACTGCCTATAATCTCAAACTGTCTTAGTCTTAAATATACATATGCATCATTGCAACATCCGTAGCAACAAGCATCAAAGCCTCGAGGTTCAAAACCTTAAAAAGGAAATGAAAGAGAGAAGAAGAAAAAAAGAAAAATAATCGAGAGATCATGGAAAATCATAGAACTTGTAAGCTTAAGAAGCTGCTGCCTTATCTGTTGTGAAGAGGATTCGGACCTGTATATACTTTCCTCTTTTCAACACCAAACACTCCAACCCCGTCTTCATCCGCCTCACCTCCAAAACCACCTGTGGACTCCGCAGAACCCACACGCGCACGCGTCTCCTCCCTCGACCTGCCGAATTTTCGATGACCGTCCATAGAAGTCGAACTCCCGAACTGCCACAGCATCAGCAGAAGAAGAAACCAGCACAGAACAATCTCCTTCCTAAGGCCCATCTTGACTAATCTCCCAGGCACCAAAATCATATCAAAAGATATTCAAAAAGTTCCGTTAAAGAAGGCGGCAGAATCGACCGCGACCGAAGCTGGAATCCCCATGAAACCCGCAAAGGAGTTTTCTATTCCTTTGTCTGTTTTCCCAGGCTTGTTGTCGCTTGCCTTGGAGTTTGCAGACGGGTTTTGGGTCAATGAAGGGTAAGAGTCAAAATGCATGGGTTTCGATGCTTTGCTCCAAATTAGATTTGGCGCAGAGTGGTGATGGAACCTTCTTCGGATTCCGATTTCAGTGCCTGTTTTTTACTCGGGATAGCTCTAAAAACGCAAGAAATGGTGGGATGTTCGATCTTTTTCTCTCTCGGAAAGTTTGGTCTGGTATCTGTAGGAGAGGAGAGAAGAGCACGACGGGAAGAGAGAGCAGAAAGAGAGAAAGAGAGAGAGAGAGAGTTGGTGCAATCGTGCAAAGGAGTAGTTATATTCCATGTTTTTTTTTTATAAAATTTTTATTTGTATCTTTGGGGCACAGAGACCCGGACAACCAAAGTTGGTAAGGGGGTTTTGCTGATTTAATTTCGGGGTCCCACAAAATTAACTTCTGGTCTTAGGATCTTTCTTTCGAGTCTAACCAGGTGATTAATCCAGTCTTTAAGGATGTTTTTCGCATATCAGACCAAAAGGAAGAAGAAGAGAAATGTTGGAATAGAGTGAAGGAAGAGAGGTTTGGGGTGGCTTTTGGCCACGGCCTGGTGCTTGTTTTCTTGGGGAAATGATGATGTCTTTCCTTCTTTTTTCCTCTTCCAAGGAATGTCAATTGCTCATTTTGATCATCTGAGGGAACCCTTTGAAGCATTTTAGTAACTTATAATTTCCCTTGTTGACTGCAAAGAGAAGCTTTTTTTTTTTTGAATTGTTTGTAGTTTGATCAGTTGTAAGTCCATTTGGAGAGCATTATGAGTCTGTGTGTTTATTGCAATCTCAAACAAGGACTCCTTTTGCAAGAAAAAGGTTCCATGTCAGGGTGAGGCTGAGACCCACCACTTGTGTTGGAAGCCTTTCCAAGTGCCTATGCCTTTGAAGGAGGTCAAGTCTTTAGGGTGGCAATGTTGTTATCATTATGACTCATCATTTGGGAGAAGAAATTTATTTTCTAGACATGCAATTAGGCCCTACTCAAAGCCATGTTGCTTCTCAGCATCAATGTGACATCAAGTATTACATTAAAATGAAACTTCTCCAATTAATCACATTCAATAGATTCAAATGAGATATCATAATTCATAATCTACAAGGGCAGGGCCTCATTTTTCCTTCCTTCCAACACAAGGAGACTTCAGATTCACAGTGACACTTGGATGGTCAATGTGAGTATGATAATAATGCTTCCCTTTAAATGAATGGAAATGCTAAAAAGGAGAAGGCCCCAGATGAATTTTGGAAACACTTCTCTGCTTCATCTCCTTTCATTTAAAAGAACCAGAGGATATTTTGGTGAGTCAAAAAGTGATAACTCACTTTAATGAACACTGAAGAAGACTGATTTCTTTTTACACAGCTCGATGGTTAGAATTGGAAGGACAGTGGGAATGTATGTTTATTGCCCAATCATGTTATCTATAGAGCCTGATAAGTACTCTCATGTACATGGCTACAATCTCTATAAATTAATCCCTCTCTTCCCCATTTGAATCACTTTTTTTTAACTGAATATGATCAGTTTCTTCTTAATATGAGGTCTTAGGTTCAAAGCCTCAATGTTATCAAGGTTAAACGACTTGATCACCAAGTTAAAGCCTGGGAATGACTCAAGATTCACCCAACTGGACTTGTCATCCTCCAAAAATGAGTCACTCAACTCGTTGAGTTTTTTTTAATTACATATATCTTTCTCTAATCTCACAACCTTAATTTTTTTAAATAAAAAAAAAAGTCTAGAATAAAGTTTTAACTTTATGTTATCAAATTACTTATAATACCCTTAAGAATTGAAACTGATAAATCATATATACATAAAAAAAAACAAAAAAGATGGAGAATAAGGGGATTCATGGGGTAGAGGCATATGTGATAGGGTAGGAAAAAAGATGTTATGTTCTCCTTAATCATACTTTATTAATGAAATATTTTTTATGTTTGTGTTAATTATCATTGTATTGATACCAGTAATATCGATAATAAGAGTAATAATAGGAAGACTATTCTTTATGTGTTCCTCTTTTATTACTATTTTGCCCCTATACTGTTGTTTATTGGTATCGAACGTGTGGACATATGATATTTTATAAGATTTTTATATACATAATATCCCGTGCATGAATTGTCCTACTCCTATCGTTTCAGACTTTGGCACAGTTAGAAACCAAGTGTTTTTATTTATTTATTTATTATCAAATTGGAAGGAACCTGAATTAAAAAATTACCTAAGCTTAATAAGTATCACATAAACCATTTATGATTCTAAACATGGAAAACAACAATGGTTAACCTAATTCGAAGTCCGTTGGATTGAATCGGAATCCAACCGACACTGGCGGCTGATATAATTTGTAACATCTGTTGACTGAGCATTATAGCTTACAGGTCCACTCATGGATGGATAAAAAGGCCACAATTTGACTCACAATCACTCTGCATCATTAACCATAATGAACAACTAAAATTGTAGCAATTTGATTTGAGCCTTTACTATAAAACAACATTACAAGTCTTCCTAAAAAAAGCCATTATTTATGTGTCAAATACCAATTATACAAGTGCCACGTATAATGTATTAACTTGAGAATCCCAACAAAGAAAAATAGTTCAAACTGACGAAAACATAGACATGTTTGCATATTTGCTGCAAAAGCATTGGAAGCATCTCTTATGCACCCTCAAGTTAGGAAGGGCAAAAGAGAAGTGACATGGGACAATACAGATTGTTTTTCTCTTTCCCATGAGGGGAATCATGGCAACAACATAGATGGTTAGGACAAAGCTGCTAATCGAGAACGACATTCTCATCAGCAGATGGATGGGCTAAAGTGCAAGAAGGGAAAGTATACACATTACATAGATAGGATACATAGATCCACATTTTACTAGATGGTGGTTGAATTGACAGAGCAAAAAAAAGGGTCAAACTAGATTGTCTACAAATATTTTTTTTAGAGTTCTAAAACTACCTCGGGTTTAAGATCCCGATGAGCTATTCATTGAAGATGACAATAAGCCACAACGCTCAAAATCTGAACAATCACAACTTTGGCATTTTCTTCCAAGTATTTACCACCCCTGAAAGAGCATAACATAGAAAATAGTCAGTTGAAAGTACAGGTAAAACTCCATTGTTCTACATAACCTGAAGGAGAAAAGCTTGAAATTTTCAAGTGATGGGCAAAGAGAATAATTTCAAATGACATTAGGAACTACAACAATTTTCTTAGTTTTATAGACAACCAAGGTAGTTAATGTTTCTATTCACAAATTGAGGTTTCTTTAACCAACTTAAGACATTAAATAAGTGCTTGCACATTGAGGTAATAAGAGTGAAATGACTGTGAAAATGTTGAAAAACATAAATATGTTTTTTTTTTTCAGTAGAATTACCATTTTTCATCACTGAACTCGACATAATCAAATGATTGTTACAAATTAAAATATAAGATATGTCAGATATATCGTTGTTAGAATCACACATGTGCGTGCAATTCTTTAAAATATAATTTGTTTTCTTTAGTAAGAATCACAAATGTATGTTCATTATTTAAAATATTTTTTTTTCTTTCCTCTTGAGTTTTATCTCATTGCCATCTTGTTTCTTGATTTAGGGATTGATTTGAAGATTTCAATGCTTGGTCTTCAAATTTATTGCTAGTGATAGGTTATAGCACTTTCTTTGAAGAGGACAAATAGACCAATTAATACAAAATAAATGATTTAAAACACAAAGCACTCCTCAAGAAACTAATTTAGAAGGGATAATGTTTCAATTTTTTTGCAAATAAATACTGGCAAAAATGATCATATTTCAAAATTGAAAGTTGAAAAATAACAAAGAGTAACATATTTTGAGTGTAAAAAATCTTGAATTAGATACCTTTTTGGGCTTGAAAAAAAAACAAGGAAGAAAGAAAAAGATGTCAATTTTGTTTCTTCCAACAACTTCTATCATCTTTCTCATCTAGGTCACCAAAATTCACCATGAAAAAAAAAATCAATCAAAATGGAAGGGACACATGTACATGTAAATGTTCCTAAGTGATACGCTTTTAAAAGAGTTGAGAAATGTAAACTTACTCCATAACTATATAGACATTGTCATCATCCTCATATGCATCAAAGAATTGGACTAGGTTCTTAATGCCCTGTCAAAGCATGCAATATTTTTACTTCTCTTCTAACATCTTCAATGGCAATGGTTGCAGTCTTCTGTAAACTAGATCCTGCCTCTCATGAGATAGAATGGATATGATGTTGGCTAATTTGATACTAAATTTATTTTTATTTTACAGCTACCAAATAATACTATAATTGAATGAAAAACAATGTATATTAGTGTCTTTATGGTGAACTCAACACCGCCATAAATTCTACAAATTTACAAGATGAAGAAAGTGAACCAATATGTGCATTGTAGGAGTTGGGGTGTGTGCTATGTGGATTAACCATCTCTTTTATAGTGTGGCAAATGGATTCCTGAGAGTGCAAAGAGCAATATTAATGACAGATTAAAGCAATTTGGAGATGGTGACTAATGGTTCACTGGAGAGGACCTTTGATTGAATCAACCAAAGGAAAGCTATGTCATTCAAGAAAAAAAAGTGAAGATGCAAATGGAAGTTGATAAGAAAGTCATAAAGAAATAGAAGTTACTCTACAGTAAACAACTCCATCATGACAGCAAGTAGAGCATATTAAGTTGTTCAAAAGCAGATTCTCTCATTGATATTAAAAAATATCTTGTGCTTAATAAGTATCACATAAACCATTTCTGATTCTAAACATGGAGAAGAGATCAATAGTACAAAATTAATGAAACAATGATCGACTTCCTTCTAGAATCATGATATCCATAAAAAAAATTATATGCTAAGAGATAATTGAGCTCCCGTAGGAAATCGTCGGAATTTATGTAGAAGAAACTAGATTTTGTCCCAGAGAGACCAATGACCTGTGAGAAGTCTAGCAAGTCATCTCTTGTCGTTGTGCCAGTATGACTATCACAAGGGTAGATTTCCTTCGTTGGTGTGGTACTCGTAACAGGGCAGCAACTGGAATAATCTGTAGCAGCTTGTGGAATTTGGGTGAACAAACAGTCTAAGGTCCCCATTGTTGTCAACTCTTCAATCTAAGGGTCGAGTCAACTACAAGGTTAGAATTTATAAGTTTTTTTAACTGCTTTTTGATTGGGAAACACGTTCAATTAGGAAAGACAAAGTAGAAAAAGAGTATGTTAATGCATATTTACTGTTTCCAAATCCATTTGGATCAAGGACTCCTTGTATAGCTGCCACATCTGTACTAGAATCAACGACCAACCACGGCGAGCTCCATCACAACTTCTCCGACTTCGAGCTATGAAGATCCAATTCGTATGCACTATGGCCATTTTATTTGCTTGTAACTGCATAAAATGTTCCTACTCTTCTCAGGTCATGGATAAGGTCTAACCATTCTATTCCAAATACACCAAAGATACCAAAGATATGATATGAGCATTGGATGTGTTCCTCTTTCATGACTCCTTTGCTTCTATACTATTGTTTGTTTGTATCAATTACGATATATTATAAGATTTTATTTACAAAATTTCTCACACTTGCATGACCCTTCGTTGTACGAGACAAATTCTAGAAGTGGTAAGTAGTGCCACTTATTTATTTAATGGAGCCTATTTATGAGCCTCGTCTCGGTCAGTCCTGACGGCCACAAAAACGAGGGTCAGCAACGAACCAACTAGGGAACGGTCTCTCAATCATTAGTCCGCAGTCAGCAGTCTCTCAACGTAGCAGTTCAGTTTAGTCGTAGTTGGCTCTTGATAGCTGCGTCTCGGGAGTATTTTTTATGTTTTTTACCATTAGATCAACCAATTGGTTTCGATAGAACAACTTGGAAATTAATCACGATTATAATATTTTGGAGCTTGACTTGAACAGCTCTCCTCATCAATCAAACTTAAAATCCAAACACAACAGTGACGTCTCCGGCAACTGTTCACGGACAGCGATACTTCAAATTTCCTCCCAGTTTGCAGTAATTTGATTACTGCGTATCTGTGAGATTGATGACCCGTCAACGATGGATCGTGATTCTTCTGGGCACATTGAGAGGACCAGACGGTCAAATTTTTGTTTCCAAAATAAAGTTAAGACGGTGGAAACAGACAAATTCATGGTCGTATTAACAATGGATAAAACTTCGAAATTCTGCTAGGTAGCAACGCGCGACGAACGACCGCAATTACAATTTGACCGCTACGTACTTCCCACGACGCTTTTCTCTGTTCTTGATCGGATCATTTTTCTTCTCTCATTACTAAATCAGCGGTCAGGTCACCCTTTGAAGTTTAACCTGACAAGAGAATTAATTTTAAGGGGTCGAGACCTTTGTACCGCGGACATATATGAGACTGCCTTCATTCTTTTAGAAACAGGCAAGGCGGCTTTCCTCATCAATATCATCTTCTTCATCTTTCCGCAAGACTACTCATCGGTCTCTTCAGAAATGGAAGTTGTTCCTTTTCCAAGCCCCACCAACAGCATGGATGCTCATCTGATGAGAGGCGAAT
This sequence comes from Aristolochia californica, assembly GCF_029961685.1. Taxonomy (NCBI): domain Eukaryota; kingdom Viridiplantae; phylum Streptophyta; class Magnoliopsida; order Piperales; family Aristolochiaceae; genus Aristolochia; species Aristolochia californica. The sequence continues at coordinate 4,136,305 of NW_027181992.1, read as the reverse complement.
CCGCAGCTTATCTGAGTTACTCCACGAGTCCCAGCGGCCTCAGCTTCATCGGCAGTCCACACTTCTACACAACGCCGTTCAGTCCGACGAGGGGACTGACGTCCGACCTGCTCGCGTTAGAAGCGCCGGCTGTGGAGAAGGATAAGATGGGAGCAGGAGCGGGAACAGATTCCGACTCAGACGAGTTCGAGTTCGAGATCAGCTTCGAACTGAGCCAGCGATACGACAGCGCCTCGATTCAACAGACAGAAGAGCTGCAGCAGGTTGAAGAGCTCCCAACGAACATGGCCTTTGCCGACGAGCTCTTCTCCAACGGTCGTGTCCTTCCGTTGAAGCTGCCGCCCCGGCCGCAGAGCCCGAGTTACGGTAGCTGCTTGGGCACGTCTTATCTCAGTTCATCTTCCTCCTGGGTGCTGCATGGGCCCTCTTCCGGTATGACCTTCAAGAACAAGAACTTCGATCCTTTCGAGGCCGCACCGGAGAAGGCGAGAAAAGAGGAGCCCGAGTGGGGCCCATATCTGGGCCATAGGCGGACGCGCTCGGTTTCGCCCAGGAGCTATCATTGGACGGAAGAACCAGCAAGGAAGGTCCCACAATCAGTCCAAGAGATGGAGCCCCCAGCGTCCGTTGAGCCTAAGCGATCAGCGTTTACGAATGCAAGATCAGACTCGTTAACTGTAATGCCGGCGGAACCGAAACGACATGTTGAACTGGGGAAGCCGGTAAAACTGGAAGCCATGAGATCGAAATCCGGGAATCCCGTGGGGAACAGTAGTGAATCGACCAAGGAGAGGAGGCCAACCGGACCCATTAGATCGAGCTCCGAAAGACCCGTCAAGCCGACTCCAGAACCCGCACAAAACAAGCACGACGACAAAGTTGCAGTGAAGAAGTTATTCTTCCGGAAAGGATCCAAGGGACAAATGATCAAGGACTTCCTGTTTCGGAGTGCGTCGGAAGGACGGGTTGACAGTAAAGACAAGCTTAGGGCCCATACAGCGGCCATGCAAAGATCCGAGTTTCCGAAGGATATGAGCTTTGGGTCTGCTCATGGAGTTCTCTACAAGGGCTCCGAGGAGGCGAGGAATAAAACTTGCATGGCCTACAAGCCATCAGCCATGTTTGATTGTTTGAGAATGAAAGATCAGAAGAAGAAGAAGAAGAAGTGATAAATGATAGGGCTCGATTTCTGCCAAAACAGATGATGGATTGGCTTCTACCTTATGGTGACTGTGATATTAAAGTCTATGTATTATTTTTTGTATTTTATGAAAATTAGGGGGTAGTTTTAAATAGGTTTCTTCCACTAAATTTTAATTTGAAAAAAATAAATTATTTTATTTTTTAAAAAACAGGATATATCCAATCTGCTCCTAGAAGAGACGGGCCTCTCCTGCTTGTGTGAATCACTAATCGGTAGAAAGAGATGAACTTCTGCATTATCTTCTCCACCCATGCTAAGATCAAGATGAACGATATTTAATTTAGTGCAAACCCAGAAGAAGGCTTTAAGTTTTTGATCTGCGCAAGGAAGACAGAAAATGGGTCCAACACAATTCAATTACTTCCGGTGTAAAATGCTCGTTAAAAAAAATACTCTAATCAACTTTTTCTGCAATTGAATTCGCATCAGTTCCTCACTTGCAGACCAAAAAACAGAGGAAAGAGGCACCTCACTTGAGGAAGGTGATACCTGCTCCAAGGCTTTTTGGTCCACAAAGCTGAGTTCTCGTCACCTGATCTTAACTTCAGCTCATTGCATCAACAATTTGTAGTATTCCTTTCTTACTAAAACAAAGAAAAAAACCGGTTGAAAACACCGGCCAGTTACCTGATTGATCATCTTCCAAGATGGCTACTTGGATGAGACCGTCTGCAGTGGCAATGAACTCTCAACTCCATCTTGGCTGGATGCTCTCTCTGCAACAATCTTTGACATTCCAAACATCTGAAATAAAATTTATTCAAGAACAGACGATAGAAAGATTATATACTCCTCCCATTTTGATACACATAAAACATAATTTGATTCATAACAGAATATCTATCCAAAAGAGGACATAAAAACAAACCAGATGTATTTTGAAGCAAATGTCTCACTTGATATTAACTAACCTTTTGAACTGTCTTTTTAAAGAAAGACCTGTGCTCGTCCATGGAAGCATGAATACATTCATCGACATGATCCCTCAGGTCCTGCAAGAGGTTAACTTTTTCTTCCGACAACAAGTCATTGCTGGGGTTGCTGCAGAGGAGGCTGGTGGTACATTATTGAGGTTATTCTGTACTATTATTATTACTAAAATGATAGCACCACAATATTGCCTGACATGACAAGTGTCTAACTTCAGATTTCCTCAGACTAGGAAAGCCAAGGACAACATTTACTTAACAATTGCTAAATAATTTATTAGCCATCTGAAACTATTTGCAGAAAAAGCAGAAGCAAGCGATTTGCAATGGCTAGTCCATTAAAGGGATCGGGCATATCAAAAGATGGAAGAGGTGCCGCATGAGCCAAAAATGGAAGATTTATGAGTACAAAAATCTAGAAAATTGTCAGAAAAATGTTTCTTATGCAATGGCAGAGGTAAGAGCTGCTCTTAGAATTCAAAAATTACTTCCTTCCCACCATCTTTTTTTTCACTTGAAACCATATTACAAAGGCAAGGATGTATTTTCTTGAACATAATATCTGATTACATTAAACAAAGACACCCTCTTCGACTTTAAGAACAAACTGAACCACATCGTCGTCTCTTTTGTCCATAATGCATACCATAATTTTGCCCGCAGCTACTTCTTGAACCCCCTCATCAAGAGAAGTGCCACGGGAGACTTCTCCATAAGAAAAAAGGGCAAATAGGCAGCCGATGAATTTCATAAAAAAAAGGCCAGAAGGCTGGATGGTTGAAAGATGATCCTTTGAGGATACATAGAGGAGGTTCTTGCCCTCCATGTTCTAGAAAGAGGGATCTCTAGAAGCTCTCTAGAAGGTTTCGCACATACACCAAGTTGGGTTCGGTATATGCACTTGGGCATACACCCTTAGTATTGTATTCCAAACCAAGTTGAGTCCAGTTGAATAGTTTAGAAGGATCCAAATCAATGACTTGTGTATTTGCAAAAGGAGTACAAGTAACATGACAACATCATACCAAGTTTGAACAAATCGGTCACTTTATTTTAATATCAAATGTCTTATTTTTTATATATAGCAAGTTTGAACAAATCGGTCACTTTATTTTCATGCCAAGTAGAGAAAGTCCATGTTAGAAAAATCTTTGGGCAGAGAATGAAACTTCTTCCGATTCCTCTTATTTTATCAGTCATATACCAGATGAAAATGAGAAGACCCAATTTTCAATTGAAAATAACTCTAAATCCCTCTTTCAATATTAGACAAGTCAGACATGGATCATCATCAACAACAAAGAGATGATTTTTCGTGTCACTCCACAAATTCAAAACGATGTGATTGTTTCTGTAAACCCAGGCTTCAATTAGTAGTATACTTGGTTAATCATCCAAAAGATGACTTCTACTTCCCTCTCTTCCTCGATTCACATTGATCAAACTGTTGTTAACCTTCAACTCCTCGGAGAACCTTGTTGCGGGAGGAAGCAAAGCCACGGAATTCCGATCGGGACTGGAGTATTTCTTATAAACCGCTTTGAGCTTACTCTCCGCCGCGACTGAGTGAAAATTTATCAACGCCTTCACACAATCACTGTTTCATGAACGTCAGAAACAACCCACAGTGAGAACGATTTGCAGCACTTCATATCGATCCACAAAAACAGGATACAAGAAATAACTTACATTAGCTGTGGCTCAGAAAACCCAGTGTGAACCTTAAGGGTCTCCGTCCACATAGGACTCTTTCTAAGAGTGCACTGTGCTGCATAAACAGCAGAAGCAGCAATCATTGACGGGCAGTACATGATTATCGAGTACTGGATTAAGGCAAGCTCCGCAAAGAAGAAAGCCATATGTTCCAACTGCAATCACAGGGTGAGAGTATTAGGAAGAAAGATCCAGTCATCATGTATCAACAACAGCTAATAATGAAATCGAACCATTCATTACCTCTTTATCAGAGGCAGCTGCCTTTATGAACCTCACTAGGAACATGTATGGCGTCGGGAAAGTCAAGCTCCATTCAAGCTTGTTCAGCATCGACTTTTCCATGCACAGAATCTGCTCTCTGTTGTAAGCCCGATCCGATATGCAAACGAAGTCATTAATCTGCCAACAGCCAGAGAACCAGACGTTCATCATTGATTTTCTGTTGCATCAGAATTACCTACTACATCTTTTCTGTTCGGAAAAACCTTACCTCTGGTGCCCAGATCTCCTCGTACTTGCAGGCTATGAGCATGGCGCCAATGCCCACCAACTGTAACTCTCTCCTTGGAACAGTCTTAACAGCGAGGTATCGATCCAAAATATGCAGTGTCAGGTACAGAGTCTCGGGCATCAGTTCAAATTTCTTGTGGACCTCAATCAACCAATCCGCCAGTATAGCCCTCATCCGGTCATTAATTTCAGGTTGAGAATCCATGTAGTCATGGACCCGACAGGATTGCTGCATTAGAGCATTTCAGCAAAAGATACAGAGCGGAGAACAAGGACAGCTAAATTCTCCTAAATTTACCTCTATAAGCTTGTAATAGTTGTAAATATCTTCTACATAATCCACCACAGCCAATTGATCTTCAGAATCTGCTGCATCAATATCGTGAACCTTTGTTGTTATTCCACAAGCAACCTTGCTTCGAGCAGTCAGGACTGAAGTAAGAGTCTTTCTTGAAGACCCTCTTCGTGCACTTGCCCTCTTGCCCTCTTTTATTTCAGATGTCGTCTTGTCCTCAACTGTATCGGGGCTTATTTGGATTACGGTCTCCTCTTTAGGCTTTGTAGTTGCTTTCTGCTTGACAACCTTCCGTGTTGGGGCTGGCTTAGTGACTTCTTTTCCTATGGCTCCATCAACAAGGACTGCCGCTGATTTCTACACAACGAAACGTACAAAGTGAGAAAGAAAAAACTAAAGAAATTTTGATTTAGTCTCTCCAATTCGATCATTCAAATACCTTATTTGCTGCTGCAGCGGCTTGTGCATTCGCAAGAAGTTGGGCACCGAAACTTCTAAATCAAAGAAAACAAAGAAATCAATCCAGTATTTCCGTAATCGACCGGTATGTGAAACTCATGTGCAATATTAGGACAAAGGGACTTCTTTACCAACCTGGTTATGGGGCGCGAGATTTGAGGCACTGGCTTTCTGTGGAAAAAGCGAGGAAAGTTAGCGATAATGCCGTATATATTTTAAGAAGGTGGAGAATTCCGTGGAATTTACCCTTCATTCACAACTTCTCTGGTATTTACGACATTTCCGATATCACCCAAAGCTCTTCGGTTTCTTCCATCAGAGGGTTTTGGCTTCCCAACAGCTGCCCCGGCTGCAAATTTAAGTGGAAGACAAGGAAATGAAGATCAAAATCGTTAAAAAAAAAAAAAAGCAGGAGCACGGCGGCGAAATAACAAGAATGAGGAGAAAAAGAGATGCCGAAATAAATCAATGAAAGGAGAACAGAGAGGTTCGCATCAAGATGGAAAATCCCACCAAAATTTAAACCAAAAGTTTTCAATCTTCTAACACAAAAATGTGATTCCCAAAAGAAGCTTCAAAGTAGAAAAAGAAGGGACACCAAACGATAAACGGAGAAAGAAAATGTGGCATACCTCTCTGTTGTTGGGGTAAAGCATCTCTCGTTGCCATTTCTTCTTTGCACAATCTGTTTCTTTCCAAAGAGTTCGAAAAACCTAGCGAAAAGAGATCCAACGAATGAGAGAAGAAGAAACGCTCCCCTCTTCCTTCTCTCCTTTTCTTCTTCCTTGTTTGTTTCACGGCCTCTTCCTCTTACTGCTATACTCCTCTCCCCCTCTGGTCTTCCTTCTCCTGTTCCTTCTCAGAAAGGAATGCACCCTTTTTGTAAGTTCGAATCGACAGATCCCTCTTCACTGCACAACGGTCAAATTCTTTTCATTTCTGATCGTCAGATTATTTTAAAATAAATCCAGCGGCAGGATAGAGGTCTTGCGAAGACTAGCCGTTGGAGGCTTTCTTTCTACGCAAATTGCTCGCGGTCACCACAAGAGAACTTCTCATCGAGATAATGACCGTTACAGGGTAAGTGCGCTGGCGCCTAGGTAGCGACTACTTTTGATGACCCGGACCAATGCCTATCTTTAGCATCAACCGGGGCTTTTCAATTCAGACTCAGGAAACGAATCAGATACATATCGAGTTGGTTCAGGACTCACCGGTTGGGTAACCGGAGTTACTCCAAGTCAAAAAGGATTCGGCAAGAACAGAAAAGCTGATTCTCTCCCAAACTCTCCTTGTCCAAAATCCGATCTGACTTGCCCTATTCACAAGTCGACTCAGTGGGTGGAAAAACCATGGCACCAACCATCAAGGTGAGCCCGATAACCTCTCTAACATCTCGCTATCAGACCATCCATGGAGATGCAATGAATTTCGAACCAGACCAGGGCTGCAATCTGAATAGGTTGATCTCGTTTGCTGGTAGATCAGGATTAGCGTTTTACTTGTTAAAAATTAAAGATTAGTGCTTCTATCAAGGCACTTCCTGGAATTCATCCAAGTTACTGGAGTAGGAGTTGGGTATCCGAACCCAGACACAGAAAAATTAAAAGAATAAAGTAACAAAGACAAGCTTCAAGGTTAGATTATTCTCTGGGTGATTTTGAAAACTGTGCGAAGAACCTCTCCCTTGCCCTTTCAAGTCTCAAGCAGTCTTGGTGAGCCATCATCGTAGGCAAATGTGCTCATCCGCTTGAGATCTGAATCGCAAGATTCCATCCAAAATTGTTGTTCGTGAGTTGTGACCAGTAAACAGGATTATGACTTATCAAAAGAAGGGCCTCCGAGGAACATATGTTTCCACCACCACCAACGTTACAGGAAAAATAGCAAACTCTATAAATCATCCATCATACAAATAGAAGCTCACTGGACACTTGGTACAAGCAGACAAACTTGGTAATATACACGCAGTAAGGCAAATAAAAGGGTGCCTTGGCGTTGAGAGGCAACCACAATACTGGGAGCCCCAGCGTAAAACATAAAAAATATATGATCATTCTTTTTTCAACCCTTAACAGAACCAAAGAAATTGGCATGAACTAAAACCTCAACACATACTTACAATTAAATTAATACAAGGACAGGAAAGACGCAATTAGCAAAACTTTCATCACATTCCAAGAGGGGCACGGTCATTAGGTCCAGCAAGCATGATCTAGTACAACAAGCATTTACAAATCAGAAACTATACAAAGGGAATATTGAAAAACTATTTTCAACATTAAGGAGTTGAGCTAAGTTAGACATCAAGAAATTATCAGTCAAAACTGCAGACCGGCCAGAATGCTAAAGGAACCATAAGAGCATGTCATGCAGTCATGCTCCAGGATCATGATGCCTGCCACTTGACAAGCTCATGAGCATATGTACAATTTGACACAAGAGTGTGTTTAAGAAATTAAATCACTCAAAAAAAAAAAAAAAAAAACATGACAAACAATGGAATGAGAACAGGACGTTAATTGAAATGCCTTAAGTTGAAGATTCAAAAAATTATCCAAAAATTAATCTGCAACTAAGCAGTTTGCTAACATATATGAATTCCTCACGAGATTAGGAAACTTATTCCAGTCACAGTTTTGAGAATACAGCTCATTTCGTGTTGAGAAATGGATTTTCAGAGCATATCTTTATGCATCTTTGATATTTCAAATTGATTTTGGCCTAAAATGAAATTTCTTGAGGAATAAGCTTTTTTTTTTTTAAAAAGAATGAGATCTCGTTTGAGGAATAAGCTTTTCTATGTGATCTAAAGCTCTATGCAACTGTTGCAAAATGTTGCAAAGATTTGATGATTGGCTGAAGAATGAATTCTGTTTAAAAGTGTCCATCAAATCTCTCTCTGTAGTACCTCTATTTCTTTATCTCTATTTATTTTTTATTGATCTATATTTTCTGCATCTCCCCACAGTTTTATACCCTTATACAATCTAATCTATGACGCTAACAGGGTGGAGGGTGAAAGGAATTCCCAAACGTATGAGTAGAGGCAACTAAAGAAATTAAAAGGAAAAATAAGGACACATCAAACTCATATCACAGTTATGCAATAAGGATAAAGATAAAAATAAACACAAGTACTCACATTACAATCAAATGCAAATCTTCTTGCAAGCATAATTGCTGCATTTCTTTCTCGCTCTGACTCAAATGCTAATGTATAGGAAAGTCCTTTCTTTGCTTGCCAAAACAATGCTTGAGCTGCAGCATTACCACCCCCTCTTACTCCACATAGCTAGAGATAAACAAAGAACACTGTTAGAACCACTCCCAAAAGTATATGGTCAACCGATGTAAAAATACTAAAAGAGAACATTAAAAGGAGCACTCAGCACTCAGCTAGATCAACCATAGATGACAACAACAAAAACTAGCAGCTCACCTTGCACCTTCAGGTGAAAAGTAACAGAAATCAAAACATGTAGGAACCACAGGAAAGTCATCAATCATGTAAGCTAACAGTTTAGCATATCTACACTACATGCATTATCAAATATATAAAAGGAAAATATCAGTTCATGAGGTTTAACCTAATCGAAAATTTGACCTATAGCTAGGTACAAATTTTAACATCAGCTTATAACCATCAATCTAGAAGGAACAGCTATTTATATGTTGAATATCAATAAAGTAAAGCTCATCTAGGACAGCCATTTATATGTTATGTGCATTTTGCAGAATATCAATTATCCACCCACAAGTCATAACCATCATATTTTTAGCTTTTTCTTAAACCTTCTAAGTTATGTACTTCTCTGTCACCATTTGGTTGCAGAATGAAATTGAAAAAAGTCATGTTGAACAAGACCCAGATTTACAATGAAATGGAGTGCATTGTCATTTAAAAATCAGTTCTCTGTTTTAAAAAATGTCATTGAACAGCATCATTTAAAAAAAAAAAATGTCATTGTACATGAAAATATTGTGCTTCAGTGCAAAATGTTTCCTCATAAGATTCTAATCAACATAATACACCAAAGAAGATTCACATTCTCCATACCTGCATTGAAGATGTATATGGTTCCTTAGCTTTTGTGATCCTGCCTTTACGAAGTTTTATCCTCATCTTCCCAACATGAAATACATGAATAGAATGTGATGAGGACTCACGGCCATTCACCTGGGTGACAATCACCTGCATAGTACCCAAACAAGTGATAATACATTTAGCTGTGCCAGGCAAATATTGTGCTAAAATTTCTTGACTTTCTAACTAGACCCCATGTACGATAAACAAATCAAGCAGACCTTCAAGAGATTTGAATTCAAATTCCGTTAGGAACGGAAAAGAAAGAATAAAGAGACATAAAAGGTTCTTAATACAGAACTAAATTTAATATTATAAAATTCGTACAAATAGTTTATGCTTGGTTCACATGGCTATACTTCCAAAAATGATCTGGGAAAACCAATAAGAGCCTGATGATAGGAATTCCAAAATTTCCTTTTGGAGAAACAGAGGTAAGATATTTCATCTTGGTTTTTCCATATGGAACAGCTACTCCCACAAGTGCATCTTAAAATCAATATATTAGTCAATCCCTCTAATAAATTAAACAATCGCAAAAAGTAGCACACAGAAGATAGTGAAATAGCAAAATTATCATTATACTTGTAGAAAATTTATCATATTTCCAGTAGCATATTAAAGTAACCACAATTGCTACTGGACAACAAAACAAAATTCAACATAAAATGGCAAACTAGAATTGCTGAATTTTGAAATTCAGTAACACCACATAAACATTTTTTTTTAAGTAACACCACATAAACAATTAGGAAAATAAAATAGGAAAATATGTTAGAAGGAAATTATTGATATACATTGAACTCTGTCTCTGGCTTTCGAACGAGTGATTCCACATAGCTTCCCAGTCCTGGAGCTGTTAAAGATCATAGAGTCAACCAAGATTGAACATAACTAAAAATGCAAATAAACTGATACTATTCTTAGAACCATCAATGGTCTCTACGAAATCCTGAAACTGTAGCAGGAGCACCATATATTAGATAGTGTGTAACAAGAGTAAGGATTTTTACAAGTTCAAGAACACATAAATGAGCACTGAATAACCTTAAAAAAAAAAAACAAGAAAGAACACCTAAAATAGCCTGATTCAAAAAAACAGAGTTATCGTACTATTGCATTTTCAACACATTATTTAATTGGCTCAAATCAGTTTGAAAGATCCTTTTTTGCTGTTAATCACTAAAATTCACTTTATTTTGCTAGTCAAGTTCAAATGGATAATATGATTTGATCTTTCATACAGGAGGGCCAGAAGGTAAACCAACAGTGAACAACACATAATATGATTAATTTATGCAGTGAATTAGAAGGGGTAGAAAAAGTTTATAAGTTGCAATGAAGTACGATTCACAGTATTTCTAAACTGGTACCAAAGTCCCAGCCTAAATCACACAGACTCAACCAAATCCAGCATATTACATATAAGATTATTTGAACCGATTATATAGGGTAATGGCAACAATAAAGGCACCTAGAGAAAAACGTTCAACTAGAGATTATGACTATGTACAAAAATTAGAATTGGCATTTTTCTAACACAAAAAAAAAATTAAAACATACCAGCATCTATGAGACCAGTTGTTGTTACCACAAATTTTTGGTCATTAGAAGAAATTTCAGCTTGCAAAAATCGCCCAACATCAAAAGGTTCAGGAGCATAAACTGACTTTGTAGCTCCTGTACATTGTAGAAATTAAATCATAGATGTTAGGCCCAGATGATCAAGACATTTTCGAGAAACATTCTGCAAATTTAAAAAAAAACTACAGGATTTTTTATTTTTATTTTTGGGGAATGATGAGAGATATGACATAGTATGCTCTCAAAAAAAGAAAAAAAAAAATGTTACATAGTAGCAGTATATAACATACTATTCTATGTATAAGAAAGCGGCATCGGCCCCATCGTCATGATATGCAAAGAAATGAAAAACATGTAAACAAAAGGAAATGACCACAGTTGGCTTAAATACCCAGTGATCTGCTTTTTAAGCTAAGGCTGCTCCAAATAACGACTTCAAGTTTCAATGAGTTCAAAAGCAACAACAGGGTCTGCAGTTTTTTGGTCAAATAAAAGATTCCTACAAGGCTTCCCAGCTCCATTACCAAGAGGAGCTAAGCGACAAAAAAACGACAATAATACCTCTACTTCAGAAAGTTAAAATTTACATTAAAAAAAGGTTTATTTGCAGAGAAAGATTTTTTGCTTTTTATAAAACTACAATAACCAAGGCTGATATCAAAGGCTGGCAGATTAGTGCTTATCCGGTGTTCCTACATATTATCTATCCTTCCTCCACTGTCCAGCTAGTGTGTGTAACAGGATAAAGCAAATCATGAGGTTATTTCTTTGGAAAGGAACTCAAATGGATTTAAGCATCACCTAGTTAATTGGGGAGAAGTTTGTAAGCCGAAGAAGTCTGGAGGACTTGGCATTCATAAAATTGAAATCATGAACCAGGCTTTGCAGACGAAATGGTGCTGCCGTCTGAATAAGACTGATCTTCCATGGATTCCTCTGTTAAAAAGAAGTCGGACACTTTCAACTTACTGGTATTTGGGAGTTGGCTCACCTCTCTCCTCCATGGAGATATATACATAAAAATTCCATCTCCTTCTCAACAAATGTGAGATTTCACACTGGATCAAGCTCCACTATCACTTTCTGGTCTGGCAGTAGGTTACTTGACCCCCCCCCAACATTGCTACCAAACTTCAAAATCTTGCCTGCCTAGCAAGAAATCAAAATGTGAAAATCTCGGATCTCTTAGTCTTGGACTATTTCAAGAAAATCAACTGGACGCAGAACCTTAGGTGTGATTTAGATGATGTTGAAGCTCACCAAAAGCAGGACGGCATCTATCTTAGAACCTCTCAGCCAGACAAAATTCTTTGGTGTCCCGACACTGACTATAATTTCACTGTTTATTCTTGTTATTGACCTCTCTCTCTCTCAAATGCCTCCACAAGCTGCAGTGCTGCTACTCATGGTGCCTTTGGAATAGCTTCCTCGGTATGTTTTATATTTCCATTTGCCTTCCAGCTGTAATTTCTGATTTTATTTCAATGTGTTCTTGGATTTAGCTGCCTGCACTTGGGAAAGCTATGATCCAAACATGCATTATCCTCATTCCTTGGATTAACTGGAATGAGAGGAATTCCAAACATTTCCAGCAAGCAGCTGGCATATAAGGTTTTATAACTCAGATTATCCACTGGCTCTTCCCTGGGTAATCCAGGACCCTCGGGTATTGAAGGCGTTTTCATAAGCTGCTCGGGTAACATTCTAGCCACCTTCTAAGGTCCAATTGGAATGTTGGCAACCTCTGCTGAGATTCTTGCCCTTAGACAAGGTCTCAGAATTTTCCGGGATAAATGCCGGGGACTCCAAGAGCGTCATTAGTAGGTGTGAAGTAATAAAATTTCCTCCAAGGCGTCTCTGGCATTACTTTGATGAAATCAAGGATTTTTTTTTTTTTTTCTGTTTGTAAATGGAGTCATACTCCTAGATCAGCTAATAGCATAGTTAATTCACTTGCTAAAAAGGAGGTCACCCTTCAATCTCTTATTGTAAGAGACACCCCCCCCCCCCCCCCCCCCCCCCCTTTTAATGTTCCCTTCTCCTTGCCTTTTTGGTTTTATAAAATTGCGCATTTTCTAAAAAAAAAAAGAACTACAATATTTCAATTTCCTCAAAAAGATCCACAATATATTACCTAATTTTACTACTTACCCCTCTCTTAGCTAGCAGATTCATGAAACCATACATCACAGAAACCCTAATTTACCATCTTTAGGATCCAACCTTTAGGCCCTAAGACATATGAAACTTTTGAGCCTTTTGAAGAAAAAAACCTTTTCTATACTAATAAAATGACGTCAAATTCAAATTCTAGTCGGAGCTGCTTCAAAAGTAAAAATAGAAAAATGCGCCAAGACATTAATACCTGAAATTAACTCCTTTTTGCATCCATCAGAAGATACCCGAAACCACTGAATTGAAACTTTTGACATGTCAGGTGTGTTGTCAGTGCAAGAAATGATCCGTAAGCACAATCCTAGAGCCTCAGAACCATCAAATTCATACAAATGGGATTTGTTTCCCTCTAGCCTTTTACTCATTGCCAGCTGGACACCACAAAAAGGTGCAAAATGAGCAAATCATAAAAAAACCAAATTCTTCTCCAAAAGGACAAGTTTAAGATTAAACATGGTGTACCAAAAGAAGAGAAGAGATAAATATGACATGGAAAAAATAACAATATAAGAGAAGGAGACGAGAAAAGGACCCTGACACTATATTGAAATATGAATCATGCTTAACAAAGATGAAATGAGGTAAATAATCATATAAAAATAAAAACTCATAAAAGCTATCTGTCAAAAAAGATCACTAACCTCTTTTCGAAGCTGAAGAGAGTACATAGACTTTTCAGCAAGTTGGATGCGTAACGCACGAAGCTCATGCTCCATATCCATTACCTGGAAAGTATTTAATTGTCATCTAAGAGCAGAAAAAATGGAAAGAAAGAAAAGTGAATGAACACTAAGCAACTGAAAATTACGAGGAAGAAAGATAAAGCAACATTGTTCAAATACTTCATACAACTGATACATTTAATTCTGACAAATGCACATGTTTGGTTGTATTAATCGCCAATAAAGTATAATATGACTCAAAAAAGCCCTCAACAGTCAAAAATTTCCCCAATAGAAGGAAGCGTATACCCTATTCCCATCAATCTAAATTTGGCATCAACCCCCATTTCATATTGAATCTCGAGAAGCTTGCTTACCATAAAATAGTCATAGAAAACAATACATGATTCAAATGAGACCCTCCAGCTTCAAGAAGGGCAAAGCATGGGTAGGAAGAATCCTCCTCACAGTAAACAGGGCTTATGATAGAGAAGCATTAATAGTACTAAGACAATGAGAAAGTTAAATTGTTTTTTATATAGTCACCATTAAAAGGAAAATAAGGCAGCAGCGTTTTGTATACCTTGCTTGGTTGATGCAGCATCTTAATTCTCCGAGCCTCTTGTACCTCTTTTATGAACTCCTCCATGTTCTAAATGCAAAAAGTGTTCAATAACCATCATTGACGCCCAGAAACTAAATACCAGGTATTTTGAAAGAAAAAAAAATCAATAAGACAATAAACTCAAACCTCTTCCTCAGAATGTCAAAGAAGAAAAATCAATAAGACAATATACTCAAACCTCTTTCTCAGAATTTCTTGACATCCTCTCTTGTTCTTCAAGAGCCTCTTCAATTCTTCGAACCGCTGCCCGAGCACTCTCAATTTCAGTACGAGCAATGCCTCTTTCCTCTTCAACCACTTTTTTAGCACTCTCAGTAGCCTGAGAATATAGTTAACTAGAAACTGAATAAAAATTTATCATGCTTCACAGTGATGATCACTGGAGAAGGAAAATCAGCATTTGGAGATCTATCAATAAAACATGTACTTACAAATAAATAGGTATTTTCAGAAAGGGGCTAGATAATGAGAATGAGAACAAGAAAAAGAAACCAAAGAATAATAGAAAGACACCTGCTGGTCCAAGATTTGACAAAGAAGGAATCACAGCATAAATTTCTTAAATCCATGGTCGAATGGAATCACAATCCATACACAAAAACACGAGTGTTTCATACAGGAAGGATAAGAGTGTTTGATACAAGAAGGATAAGAGTGTTGATGACAGTAAGAACCACAAGACATAGAAAAACGTAGCATATCAACATAGTACCAAAAGATAAAACAAGCACAATACTTTGATGCACAAAATCACCTTTTGATGCAAAGAAAAATATCTTTGTAAAGCATTATCCTTCTATAAGCAATAAATCATGCCAACAGATCATAAGGAGGAGAAGACACTCATTTAACCAATCTGGTAAAGAATCTCTACAGCATGATTTTTCAGTATCATTATCATTACCTGCTTAAGAAAATTGGCAAGCTTTTTCACTTCTGCTTTTTCATGAAGTAGCTCTCCTTCTCTGTGAGTCAATTGTGCCGCTAAGGCCTCTACCTTCATAATGAGTCAACAAGTTAAAAGAATTAGTTCACTGGGGAATGAAAGAGTATGAAAAGGAGTAAGAACTGTAACAACACTGACAAGATTAACCTTGACAGGATCAAAGTGTCCAAGGCATCCATTTTCTTATGATGTATATATACCATAAAAATAAAAAAGATAAAAGTCAATGCCTCACACCGTTTGTAAAATTAAAGCTCAAAGTCTCCCTACATTGGTATCATTCAAGAAATACATTTTAAACCAAAACAACAAGGCAAGAGAATTAGTGAAGCAAAAATCTTTCGGAACCACTGTAACACTTAGCAACTTAATGCTATTTTATAAGCAGCCACTAAAAAAATTCTCATAAATGTGTCCAAAGGGAGGCCATTATATTTCTCTTTCTTACCAGAAGATAAATTTACAATCAAGAATTTGTATCACTTTCACCAATTATATATTTGTTCTAACTGAAGACATGAGCATGGTTATTTGGAATGAATTAATCTAGGCTTCAATTTTCCATTTTGCACTTTGTGATTCCCAAGTTTACTATGGAACAGATGACTAACATTCTCTCCAAGTAATATCCTGTCGTAAATTCTTTTAAGAAATAAAAGTTAATCACTGTTTCAAATATATATAGATATATATTTATGTATATACATCCTGCCCCCTGTGCCACAGATTAAACCTGGACTGTAAAGCTATTAGAATTCTTCTTTTGTCAGTAGAAAGGTGCAAATCCTTGCTTTTTTGTTAGAGAGATGGCGTTCAAGTCTCATGAGTTTTTCCTGTGCCTTGGACGACTACTTTGGCCATCATATCATCATCATGATAATTTACTTGTCCCAAATACATTAAAATCAGCTCCATGGGTCCTCCTTGATTTTGCCCCTTTACTAGAAATTATGACACCCTTTCTCAAGTGTTCCTGCCTAACTGTAATAACCAATCTTAGATAAAGAGGGTAGTTTGATGCACTAACACTCTTAACCATTGATCACCAGAGAATGGGAAGAATTGCCATTCCATATACTCCAAGACATTCTCCAAAATGCTAAAGGGGTTCTTGTCTCAAGTTTTTTAGGAGAAACTTATTAGAAATTTTTCCTAATTTTGACAACTTCCTCTTCTTATGGGAATTATTAAATTTGGGCCAAATACTTCTAAAATGACAAGCTAAATTTAAAAAGTCTCTCCCGATCTAATAAGTATAGAATCTTTTCAAACACAAGCAATTTGGAGCTCTTCCTAAACACAACAATTATCACCCTTAGGTAACTAGCCGAGATGTGGAGCACAAGTAAAACAACCAACACTTCCCCCACATCCAGGTCTAAACCAACAACTTGCCTCAAGACATAGAGAACATACACATAGAGACCCTAGAGCACAAACAAGCAGGCCAGAAAGAAGATAAGCATGGGGCTGGAATAAATTTGATACAATGTTAAAGTTGGATCAGTTCCTCCCAAAATGACAAGCCAATGTTAAAAAATTTGTTTCCAATTAATAAGCAGATCAAGCCCAAAGCTATGTAACTATCCTCCCTCCTGCACACAACAACTCTCACTCTCAAATACCTAGCCTGAGAAGTGGAGCACATGTACAACCATAAACTGGTGGAATTTTTAGCCACTAATTGAATTTACAGCTAGTAAAAAAATTACTACAACATGAGCAAGCATATAGGAATGGCCTCAACTACCACACTCAAAACAAAAGTAAGGAGGTAAACAGCTCCTCATATCCAAAGGAGTCTCCATTTTCAGTATAATAGATAGATTAACTACCTCAAATCTTCTAAGTCAATAAGTAGATCATTTATGCTATTTAAGAACCCATTTTCAGGACGGGAACGATCTTTTTTAAGTTTATAAAGGGATCTTATTATTTGCTCTCAGAAGAACAAAGAAACAAAAAGAGACAACTAACTTGCCATTATTGGCAGAATTTGATGCTTTGATCTTTTATACACCTGCTAATTAAGAATATATGTGCCTTAAATATTCAAGTCACAAAACTAATGCTACTATGGAAACATCCAAGAACTGAATAAAACATACATGTATAATAATAGGAGAGTTCTGACATGAACAGTACTTCTCCCAGAGGGACTCTCAGCTATTTCTCAAAAATTAAAAAAAAAATCTTATTATGAAAACAGAGAGTGGAAGCCAACTGAATATTAAGATCCTCTAACATGCTTCTTACAGTACACTATCTTCCCTCAAACAGTCCCTGACGGTATGGTCTCCAGGCTGCATCTGACAGAAAATTCTCTCTTGTTTTTCTGCTGAAAACAGACTTCTAAGCCTCTTAGTGCGTCTAACTTCAAAACTTTCCTCCTTTATATCACAACGAAAGGTCTTACTGTTTTCCCCCTTTCAAAAAGACTCAAACCCTACTATTTACACTTTTCTTCAGCAAGTTCTCCAAAATCTTCTTCCACCATATTTGATCCTTTTTGCTACTCCTTTTTTTATTTTTCATTTCCCTTCTTTGCTGTTGTCTGCTCTCTCTGAATCAACCATTCTCTCCGTCCTCCTCTGCTATTCTAAGAGGTATCTATAAGGTAACATTTATGCACGATTTTTTTTCTTTTGTTCGCATTTAAATTTTAAGTGCTGAAAGCCGCAAATTTTCTGCTCTTTTCCAACATCTTTTTCTGTTTTGATTCTCTCTGTAACCAACAATCCTAGGGTTTTTCCTCTCTATTTCAGCCCAGTTAGTTACCCCAAGTTTCCCTCATTTTTTTTGTCTGTACAACTGAATCCCAACGAATTATTTTTCAATTTCACCCCCTTTTTTTTTTTCTTCCGAAGATTGCAAGCATCCCCATCTTCCTCTGGAAACTGATAGAAATTTCAGACTCAAGGCATCGGCTATGATCTCTCTACATCATCTTTACTGTCTTTTAACTTTTACTATTTAGAGTGCTTCTTTACTGGTGATATCAAACAAGTGACTACAGTAGCCATCCTAAAGAACACAGAAGTTATCACACTGATCCGAGTGTTGCTTAGCTCATTTATCTACCTTTGCATATTCTGTTTCCCAACCAGTTGACAATGGCAAGCATTTCCTAGTGTTTTGTCTTTCACCTTTAGACTCTGACAGCACTTGAAAGTTTATTTCTATAGGTATACAACATTGCAAGTTTCAGGCAAGTAAAGGAGATATCAAAGTGCAGAAAGACAACCATAGATATAGCCTCCTCTACGTCATCCTTGTTTCGACCTGCCACACGACCTCGCAGTGATTCAAGCGCATCACGTAGCTTCCTCAGAAGGACATGTTTATCCAGAGAAACAGCATCTCTGAACTTAGCCTGATAGACCAATAGAAGCTCAAACTTAATATGATCATAGCTGTTTTTGAGGAAATAATCAATAGCACCTACTCTTGTTACAGGAAATGAGAAAAATAGTGAAGTCAATAACTTACTAGGCACAAGAACCACAAAATAAATTAATTAAAAGAAAAGAATAGTTCTTCCAGTAACAGAATTGAAACCTTGAACAAAAAGAATACCTCATCAGACAACTTAGAAGCAGCAGCCAAACCCTTTTCAAATTTACTGGCAAGATCACGAACTGACAAGCGTTTCTGCTGCTCTATCAGCTGTGCTGTTTCCCGAGCAACTATGTCCTTCATGGAGGGCACCTGTGGAGCCTCCTTTGCATCTACTATTAAGTCATCGGGCCCTATTTTATAGTTTGGGAATCCATTTGTGACAAAATTAACATCAGATGCCACTGACAGAACTGCTTCCGCAGGCATCGTGTCTCCAAAATCTCGGCTTACTCTTGTCATCAGCCCAAAAAATCCTTCCGCTGATCAGGTAACATACCAAAAATGTAAGAGCGGCTCCCTGAAAATAAGCAAAAATAAAATATACAACACAAACAATATCCTGAACTATTTTTCTGAATAAGAAGAGCATAATAAGCATGGTTCAATGAAGCGCCCGGCCATATAAAAGAAGAAATGAACAACGTAAAAAAAATATATACAAATATTGTTTATTCAGAAATTTTGCAACTCCATAAGCTGACACAATCTTATGTTTTTATAATAATATCACCAAAAAAAAGGTCCATGTCTCCCTCGAAACTCAAAGATAAAAGTCATAATGCATAACATCTGAAGAAAGGAAAAGTGAAAATTTAAAGAGAAAAAAGACAAACTTTACATTCAAAAAATCAAAGCATCCTTAATTCACAGCTCCAATTACTCTCGCGAACCCAAGATAAAACGACTTCCAGACGGTCTATTATCCTTTCCCAGGTTTTTACTAGTAAAGTATTATAAGATAATTTTCCAGGCATTGCCAAGACGCGGCCAGAAAACCACAGTTCATCATCACCGCGAACGCGAATGACAGAATCAAAAACTTCAGGGACGAAATTAGCTATAATCAATGGGCGACAGGGAAAAATCACAACAAAGTACAAAAAGTTCACCATTTCCTCACCTGAACAGAAATTCGAAACGAGTGTTTCAACAAGGAAAGGTGCGCTTCCTCTGGAGAATTCTCCAGAGTCAAAGACGAGAAAAAGCTGGAGGATTGACAATAATGCAAAGAAGAAGAACTTCCACTCACGAGGCCTCCATATCCGGAAAGATGATTTGCTGAATTTGAAAAACGTCGGACAAAGAGAAGACGGAATTTTCGGCCGAGTAACAGGTAGGCGCTGTTTCTGGAGAGGAAAGCAAAGAGCGAGAAAGGAAAGGTGGGGGCTTAAACAGGAGAAATGAGAAAGAAAGAAGCTCTCTTTTTCGAAGGCAAAGCAAAAGCCGCCCTCTTGTTTCTCTCCATCAGACCATGACTCGCTGCTTTCTCTCTCTACCCAGTCCAGTCTCCAGTCTCCAGTCTCCACCTTTTTTTAATTCTCACCCCCTTCTCTTAATCGGAGGGAAACCGGCAAACGCACCTCAGAAATTTCCGCTCATTAAAGCGTAAGCTTAAATCTTAATCACTCGCGGGCCCCATCACCTTTTTCTTCGAGACGAGGAAGCTCCACTCACTAAATCCCCACTCTATCTTACAAATCTACGAAAATGCCCTGCTTAAATCTCGGAGTCCAGATGATGAAATCGAAATCCAGCGGGGGGCATGAAAGTAATTCCCTGATCTACCAGTCACGCCGCGTGTATAATTTGGTGGGCCACCCGCTTAGGAAACGAATTTGTCGCATTTAATGCTTTATCTTGTCAGTTTGAGAAGAGCAGATCAGATCATAGACCGATGAATTTGAAAGACTAAAACATGAGATTTCCCCATCTCGCACTTGGGCCCACCTTCTGACCTTCTGTGACCTCGTATAAGAACTTACCACGGTAAAAATCAGATCAATACGTACGAAACATTTGATTGATTAGTTGTGACTACCAAATTAAGCAGTAAAGATGGAAGGGGTGTTTCTGTGATTAATGAAAACATGAGGGGTGAAATCTTGTTGTTGTTCGTTATCTGGAGACAACCAATCCTCCGCTTTCGGTTGGGTTCGAATATCATCCGAATACAAAAGGTCGGTTCGGATCCGATGACGGAGAATGACTTCTCTCCCGGTCGGAATTGCCGGCGTCTTTTCCGTCCGAGGCGATTTCAAAGCTTCAGGGCGATAAGGCCTGATTTAAAAAATAAAATAAAATAAAATAACGAAGAACAGATAAACTAACACTTTTGTCCTCTGATCCCAACCGTCCAATCATATATTTAATCGCCTTCGTCAACGATCTGACGCGATCTCGTTTATATCGTTTATTAAAAGGAGATTAGGGTTTTCTAGAGATCTTGGAAGTAAACTAATGAGGGATTCCGCAAATGATTTGAGTAACACCTGGCGAGCGGTGGCGAGCGGCCATTGGCTGAAGCGGTGTTCATTGGATTGTCCCGCTGGTGTTTCATATATTTCTCCGTGTGAAGCGTGCGTGGCCCAATCGGATTGTGTCGAGTAACCAAGTACGCGATCCTCTATGTGGCTTTTCGCGACTGCAAATGGAATAACATGAGAAAAGTGATAGTGGGCCCTGCTATTGTTGGCATAAGGATAGGGGTAGTATGAACTCCAACTTGCATTCGAGTAGGGTTTCATTTAAATACTTTGAACTCAAAATTGAGTAAAACCCAACTTTGAGCCTAAAATTGGAATCGAACTTAAACCCAGTACTTTTAATCTAGTTCGAGTTCGAGTTGGGTTTGAGTTCCAACTTATATTTCAAAATTTACATAAAATATGTATTAAACAAAAATATAAAATTATATATAAATTTTACTTAACATTGGGCATGACCTATGTATATCTGTATGAGATTGTTTATACACTACATAAAAAAATTATTCATAAACATTGGATAATATTATGCATAAACTTTATTCAATAATCAAACACAAAAATTAAAATGAATTATCAATATCAAATTTACAATCACCCAAACAAAAACTATAAATCCAATATAAATTTATAAACTCTAATTATTTCTCTTCGTGCTAGAAAACAATATGTTAAGTTTCTGTTTTCATGAGCAAAATCTTAACCTATGAGAAAAATAAAAGAATAAAACTTATTATCATCAAATAAATCTCTACCTAAAACACCACCCCTCTTTGGCTAGTATTTATCATAGTTTCCAATATGGAATCGGAAACTAACTCGGGGTCTCAAACTTTCAAGTTGAATCAAGTAAGTGTTAGGAATTAGACGTCTTAATTTTAAACTAATAATCTTACTACGAGTGATGATAAAACCCTGATAACAATGCCTCCGTGTATAAAGAAAAAATTAAGACAATCAATTCCCACAACGTCTTTATCACGAAGGTTAACTTGTGGCCTGACTCAGCATAAAGCATTTGTAAGTAGGAAAGACTCGCCACTCTACCTTGTTCCCCCAACCTAACCCGCCATATTCCAAATCCAAATCGATCTCAATGAATGAGGATACCACGTTATTTCCAAGTAGTTTCATAGAGTACCCTTTGGGAAATCACAATTGCATCCACAAAAAAACCAAAAAAATGCAAAGAAACCCTAGCACCATGAATAACAGTTTTTACATAGCTGAACCTTTCGAATAACAAAAAGAAGTTGGTGGCTCTAAAAAAAACAATGTACAGGGTTCATATTCTTGGGGTTTTTAGTTTTTTGTGTACAGTGTTAATTGTTCCTTTGTCACGTTTCAGGAAAGAGTCCAAAGTTCCCTTCTTTGTTGGACTGCTTGGCATTTGAGAGACAGAGACCTCAAACGTGTTTTCATCTCCCAAAGTAATTTTAGATATCTGATCTAACAGAGGTTATTTGGTTAAGTTCCGATTCGGAATAGAAAAACCTTAATTTAAATATTTATAAACTTAATATATAACTAGAATTCCTGTAGCTAGTATCAGTTATTCTCTCTATCCATGTAGTTCCCGAGTGAGGTACAGATAGAAGGCAGCGAAAGGGAATGATGGGCAAGAACAAGTGAACATGGCAAGAAAAATGAGAGTGGGCTAAGATTATTCCGTTTACTCCCAATCAATAAATTTGTAAGGCAGGAAGAAGAATAAAAACGAGGACTTTTTATTAGATGATCATGTAAGAACAACGATTCTGGGATTCAAAAATCAAAGCAGTTTCAAGTTTTGGCTACAGAATGTTTGGAATAAGAGGGGATCCGATGGTGAAGTGAGACAATTAGACGAATCTGGCTTATTGAAATAAATGGGAGTTAATTTAGTTGCTTTGGCGAAAGGAATTGATGTTCTAGGAAGGGAGAATCGGTGCCATCAAAAGAGGCTTGGAGGATTTGTTTGCAATTTTTTTTTGTTTTTTGTTCTAGGACGAAAATAAAGCCGACATCCTAAAAATAAAGAAAAAATTTTTGGAACGGCAAAAGTGGTATTTCAGTAGTTTCAAGCACAATATAGGTGCAATTCTATTCTCAACTGGTTTCCCCGCCAATAAATCCTAGTGCTTTTCGCGCCACATTTTGCTTCCGTCTCACCAGAGCTTCTTGTCGTACGCCGACAACAATGGGGGTTCACGGTTATCGCCCTCCACAGTTCTCACAGGTCAGTTGTAGCTCTCTAATTGATCGGATTAAGAATATATCATTCCACTTCTCTTCTCTTTTGTATATCGATAGAAGCTTGTTTTCCGTTACCCATTTTATTACGATTTCCGCTTCTCGTTTACTTGTATATCAAAGAAGCCTGATGTCTCTTGCTTGTTTTTCCGTTACCCTCTTGGCAATTAAATCAAGCGAAGAGTTTTTAAGTGTCGTTTTGTTTACTTT
Organism: Aristolochia californica; assembly: GCF_029961685.1. Taxonomy (NCBI): domain Eukaryota; kingdom Viridiplantae; phylum Streptophyta; class Magnoliopsida; order Piperales; family Aristolochiaceae; genus Aristolochia; species Aristolochia californica. The sequence continues at coordinate 4,112,789 of NW_027181992.1, read as the reverse complement.
TAATGTTTTATTATTAGCTGAATGTCTCTTCGGGATCGACGTTTCAGTGGTATTGTCTCGCATGTTTATGTCTGCTCCCTACTAACCGATGATTTTTCTGGAATTGGTTTTGAGACTTCGATGTGTGTTTTGATTTCTTACAATGCTTTTAGACCCAGTTGTTCATTCTCTTTACCTGTGTTTTTTTTCCCTTATGGCACAAGCGAAATTGAGAAATGGTTTCTGTATTTCAGCGAGATCTTTGTGATGTTATCTGTTTTGTTGATCACGCGAACTCCGTCTGCATGGCTATTGAGTTGTCGTAGTTTTTTTCAGATTAGTGATGCGTCCTAATTGGTGTTCTTAAGGAAATTTCGCCTGTTGATGTACGATATGTATGTTGTTCATACGAGTTGTTTAGAAACTAAGAGGGGGACTCTAAGGATAAACAACGTAGAAATATACGGTATAAGTGTTTTTAACTGCCCAAATGATTGTCCTAAATGGTTCGAAAATCAGAAAGTGTTCAGCTACTCATTGTTTACTATAAGTGGCTCTTTGAGCTCCCACTTTCAAAACTGTAAAATTGGTTGCAAGGTCTATGAGCAGCAAAATCCATTGCATCCTCCAACCCCCGCTTAGTTATGTCATTGTCTTGCCAACTCCAAAATACTTATTTTCAAAAGACCTTAAGTTGGAGATTGTACATCACTTATCTATGCAACTTTTCAGGAGATCTTCTTGATTGAAGTCCTAAGGAAATTATAAGATTCTGTCTCTGCAGAATGTTTGCATTGCATGTTAAGTTGTTCCATTTGCTTATTTAACAACTTCTCTGTTATAAAGCAGGACACAGTATGGCTTCCCGCATGGCTCCAGCCTCATCAAATTAATAACTCCCATTTGGATTCCCAGACCCTCATTCATTTGGCCCATAAGGTATTGTATCTCATAAGAAAATAAGTTTTTTGTGATTCTTCAATCATGTTTGTAAAATGAGCATGATACTGGTTACATGGGACTGTAAATGCCAAAATTATAAAAGCTTCAATTTCATGCTAATCTGTTAGACGTGTGCAGAATTCTCTCTTGATATAAGTGAAAGGATGTTTTTACTCAAGCTGATCAGTTCCATTGTTTGTTGGATTAGAGTGCAGAGTTAGATACTAAATTTTCATATATTTGACTTCTTGGTATGGCCAGAACATGATATCTGTTGTTCATAATTTGTTTTATTTTTTTTGGTTTTCCCAAGAGCTGATTTCAGCTGCTGTAATTTTTCTCTGCTAATTGAATCTTCTTTCTTTTGCTACATAAAATAGCTTTTTAAGTAGTTATAAAGCCTTTTACAACTATGGTTAGAAATTATACTGTCACAAACTTCTTTAGGAAATTGCATGAGAAAATCAAGGTGATTCACAGTCAATCAATGTTAAGCTTTGGGTATCCCTACTAACAAGCTGAGCAACCAGGTTTCACTCCTATATGAAATCTGTAAAAATGATTTACATTGTTCCTTTCTTTTGTATGTTTTCTTGAGTAACACTTGTTGTTTGCATCAAATTCTTAAAATATTTGATCAAATAAACAAATTATGACGAGTTTGTATCTTTTTACATTGGGCAGGATGTTGTGATGACTCAACACAATGTTAACAGTGAACCCATGGGATCATCTTGTCCACAGGACGGTACTCAACTTAACAGCTTGCATTTATTTTTATCAGGAGGCAGTTCTTTGCCTGTTACGGAGACCCCTCCTTCAGAGGATGTATGTTATTTGTTACACTTTATTGTCAATACCAATATTTATTTTTTTGCAGGGTTGTTGAGTGTATTAAAATGACATGAGAGATTTGCAATCACTCTTGGCCGGGTAACTTCAATGCATTTTTCACCCTGAAAATGGGTATTTTGAAACAGAAGATATTAGGAAAAGATGAATATTAGGAGAACCAACAACTAGTAAGTAAGAGTTTGAGTGATTGTTTTCCAATGTTGTCTCATTCTCTTTTAAAATCTAATCATGACTTTGTGAAAAGGAAAAAAGATATAAAAGAAAGTAATTGCAGAGAGTAATTGCTATAAGAAAAAATACAAAACAATCACCTATACTGGACATTCAACAGTGAAAGCACTTGTCGAATCCTAGAGTCTCATAGTAGTGTTGGTTTTAGATGAAAACGAATAGGTGCAAGCATTGCTATGTACGAGACAGAGAATAACTAAAAGAGGGAAATAAGAAGAAGAAAAAGAGTGGTCGAAGATTCTTCTCTCAACACTCAGTTACTTTGTTTATGATCTGATGCATTGTTATTCCTATATCCTTGTTGAAGTGGATTCTACTAAATTACAAAATTTACTCTAAATCCTAATGAAGCTCAATCTTGTTGTTTTTGTTAAATTTAGGTTGCTTCCTCCCAAAATGACCAGCCAAAATTAAGAGATCTCATCCCTATTAAGAAGCATAGGATCTTTTCAAGCCAAAAACAGATTGGGAATATTCTCCCGCATGCAAGACTCTCACTCTCAAGCAATTAGATTGATGTGTTGAGCACATGTACAATAGTAGATTGGTGATCTTTTTTTTTTTACCATGAACAATTTAAATTTCATGAAAACTTCCCGCTGTACTCGACCAGTTCTTGTGCTTGAAAATTCTTTACTGAAAGAGATGCTCAATCTCTTGTTTGCGGAATGACCTCATGGACCAGCAAATCGGCAGCCAAGTTTATGTGAAAAAAAGGAAACTGAAAAATGAGTAGGTTGCCCATCTCTTCTTAAAAAAATATGCAAATCCTCTGGCCAAGGTCTTCTATTTTAATCCTAGAAGCAAGCTTCTGTGAACAACTTAGGTTATAAGGCCAGGAAATGTTCAAATTTTTGTATTTTTGTTTTTTTTGTAATCTGTTTATTTTCAATTGTCATTTTCTTCCATTGGGCATTTTTGGAGAAGTTTGAGGTTTGTGTGTTAGTCTCCAAATTGTTAGAAATCGCTGTCTAGAGACAGAGTACAATTGCATGGTTATGTGGGATTGATATTTTTCTTGCACTTGAGGAATTCCTTTTGCTTTCTTCAAACAAATATTCCAATACTCTCTCTCTTTCTCTCTCTTCTCTCTCCCTTTGTCCCTCGCTCCCACTTTCCATCTCTCGTGATCAATATTTGCTCCTGTATTTAGAATTTCATATCCTGGAAATGGAATATTCAATTTTAGAATTTTAGCAAATGTATTCCGGCAATGCTTCCCCCCCTACACTATCCCTCTTCATGAGAGGACCATTCAAATATAGACAGTATCTTTGTTTCAGTGGAGTCCTTAATGTTAAGGGGCCTACAACTATGAGCCATGCTGCTTGATGATCACAAGATTTCCTATAAGCCCAAAATTTCCCTGCATGTATCTGTTACAACTGATTCTCGGAAAGCATGGTGAAGTGACTGAGCTTATCTAATTTCACGAGGTAAGAATAATTTATGTGAATGATAAGCTTATCGCTTCTTAGTGAGGCAGCTAGAAGCCCAAAGGATTAGTCTTGGAGGCTGCCCAATGGATAGCTAACTAATAAAATGTTGTTGATTGTCTCTCAATATGAAGAAGAAAAATATTTCACTCCTCAAATTGTTTCTAATCCTCCCCTTCTATCATGGCCGTGAGACCACTGCTTTCCATAATAAGTATATGGGAAGACTGCCGGACACAATCAGATCAAGAATGAATCATGGGGCCCCATCTAAAACCTCCTAATGGACTTGAAGAATGAGAACCCATGTGAGAAAAAAAAACAGTACAAGAGATGATAAAAAATAGGTGAGGCCTGGCAGTTGGCACTAGCAAACAGATTTGACCTGGTTCTACCAAGCCAGTTGATTGAATCTTTTAGGGAGAGCTTCCCATATTGCATGGTATTGTGAAACCACAAAACCTTAGTTGCATTGTTGGTTTTTCTAAGTAATAGCTCTATAGGTGGATCAATAATAGAATCTGTTCTGATTATGAAAAATGAAAACAGGTAAAGCCCTGAGGACTGGAAAATGAGGGAAAACTATAACTAGGTATATGAATGTACACCACCTATCCAGGTGGCAGCAAAAAAGATGGATCCTTTCTTGTTGATGAATTGGGTTCATTGATACTTTTTTTGTGGTTTAATTGCAAGGATATGTGCACAAAAATTCATGTGTATAGTCTCAACTGTTTGATGATTACTGTTGTGTTTTCCTTCTGCATAACAGGTGCTGCAGCTTCAACTACATTTGTCATCTATCGGCATTACACAGGACCCCTCAAGTGTTCTCTGGAATACAATTCCAACCGAGAGTCCTGAACCTAACAACAAGCTTCCCATTCAACCACTTCCTAGCACTTCCAAAGATCATATAGAACAAAAAGATGTGTTGGCAATGAGAGGCTATAAATCCCCAGGAAAATCCTTCAGCAGAAAAAACCGAAAGAAAAAACAAAAGAAATTTAATGATGCTGTTGAATTGTCTATAGCTGCATCTGAAGCACTGATAATTTCTGAGCTGGTGAAGTGTGATGACACTTCTGAGCTTTTTCCAGCCTCAGCAGTAGTAGAAGTTACTCTCAAATTAAAACAAGCACGAAATCAGCATTGTTCCAATCTGTTGGAGGAGACTTCTGCTTGCCAACCAGATCAAGTTGATGAGACAGCTCAGCTTCATGAATTGGATGAGAATTGCATGGGAAGTGCATTTGAAGACATAGGCCTTTCCATGCCATTAGTTTTTGGCACTTCAGAAGGTACCTCGCTTTTTCGGACTTATCATTCTGACTATTGCCCTAAGGGTGAGAATTTAGATGTGGAGTGCGGTTGTGGTTCTTTTGCAAGTTCTCGACTTTCAGATACTCATGCACGAGAAGATGGGAATAAGGCCAATGAAGAAGCTAATAAATATGATACAAAGGCTCAAGAAATGGAGTTTGTAGGTGACTCTTGTGAAAACAAGTTGGATGGCGCTTTTCCCATAGGTGTACGATCCGTGGACCTGCCACAAAAGGCTGCTGATGTGCGACAAGTGCGACACACAGGCCCATCTTCTTGCTGTATCTCTTTTAAAGAAATTCATGTCAGTGCCATAGGTGTTACACAGATCCCTCCAAAAGTCAGAGTGCTTGCAAAGGTAGGACAAAATAACAATTGTTATTCTTGATCGCTGTGAGTCCCCTTTTACATTAAATTTGTACACCATGTTCTCATTTTGACTAATTTTAACTTGTTGAAAATACGTGTAAAGCTCACTTTTCAGATATTTGTAAGGTTGTCAATGTCCTAATTTTGGGAAAAGTTTTTGAAGACCTATTTGTATTAGTAATACATCTTCCCTGGTCCAATTTTCCCTTTTCTTTTAATTTTTTTTGTCCTTGTGTATTGGGGTACTCTCAAACTGATTTGTGATTAAGGTTAACTTGCAAAGATATGCATGTAATTTGCGTAAATCCTCAGAATTTTTTCTATTTCGTCTATCTCGCTGTATTTGGAAGCTCTCAACATGTTCATACTTTGTGAATAGATATCAATCCACTAAACTGTTCTTGTACTGTGCCCTACATCATATTCAGTTGTTCATTATGATTTATTCAGTTTCTCTTGAAGGATGTAGGAAACAAACTTTGCGGGGTCCAGAAGAGTGGAAAAAGCATTCCAAGTCCTTTTGTTGAAGAGACTAGCTTTCTTTCTGAATCTGTGGATGTTGTCACAGATGAGAACTCAGTGCAGATACAGGTAATGGAGCCTCTGAGTTCCTGTGAGAACACTGATGGAGCCTTGGTTTCTCAAGATTATATAGGATCGTCCAACTTCTCCTTGGTCGAACCTCTTTGTTCTGTTGTGCCATGTAGTCTCTCTTCATATGACGGTCAGGTAGGTGATGCAGCTCGAGTTCCTGATGAGAAATCCATGCAAGAACATGTTGAGTTAGAGATATTGCATCAAAGGATCATCTCAAATGCTGCAACCCTGCCGACATCAGTATCATTTCCTGCCAGGGAAGAGTGCAGTGATGGTAAAGGTTCTGGATCGATCAGTTGGAAGAAGTTATCTTCATTGAGATCTTACAGCACAATGGGACTGAATTCCAATGATGTTCAAAAGGGGGCAATCTTAGTCCAAGATAGACGAAATCCTTTAAAAGGAAAAAACAATACAATCAACAACCCTGCAATAACCCAATCTTTGAAGCCTATTCCGAATTATCAAGATTCAGATGAATCACAAAAGGGTGGCATTTTAAATCAAAAAGGTTATGGTGAATTAAGAAAAGAATCCATGCAGAAGCTAAATTTAGAACCAAGAGTAATTGAACTAAACAGTGGATTATATGATGAGGAGAGATGCTTACCACTTGTATTAAATCGTGGGATTCGGCGAAGATTGCAGACTTGTAACACTGTTACAAGTAATCTTGCTGAGAAGTCATTACAAAGAGATTCATCACCACATAAGAGAGCCAGATTGTTCAACTGCAAAGATGATACAAGCTGTGGGAATCAAACTAAAGTTACATCCCCTGCTCCAAATTATTCAGATTTTGATGTATGGCGCCAGATAAAAGAACCATCAATAAGAAAAAGAGTCCATTTTTTGGATGATAAAGTCAAGCCTCGAGAAGATGATGTTACCATAAAGCCACCATTGGGTTTTCGAATCAGTAAGATTCCCTACCTTAGGATCTTCATTTATCATTCTTCTGGACTAAGGTTAAAAGTCTTGAATTTTTCTAATTTCTGTAGGATCACATACTGAAACTAACCAAAGGCTGAAACAATCTCACAACACAGTCATGTTGGGAAGTGGAGAAAAAAAGACTAACTGTCCCAAAAGTTCTGGTGTGCAAGCTGGAAAGACATTGATATTCCAAGGATTGGAATTCTTGTTGACAGGATATGTAAGCCACAAACAAAGGGAACTTGCTATGCTAATTAGGAAAAATGGAGGAGTAGTTCTTGATGATATTCCACCACCTTTGTCAAACTTCAGACGAAAGAGAAGATTGAAGATAAAAAAGCAACGACTGCCTTTTGTTATTTCTCCAGGAAAGGTCTTACTTTGAAAATCATACAATTGTTTATTCTTCAAAAAAAGTTTACTAAAACAACATACGAATAAAGGTGGCATCTTAGAATTTTTCTGTTTCAAGAATTCTTGCTCTTCCATACTTCAGAATCTAATATGAAGCCGCTTATGCATCCTTTTCCTTTTTCATGATTGTTCAGGTTCAAACAAAGACTTTCCTGTATGGATGTGCAGTAAAAGCAGTCATGCTGAAAACAAAATGGCTTACTGACTCTGTTAATGTGGGTTATATATTACCACTTCACAAGTAAGTCCTAGGTTTTCTATTATTAGTGTACTTGTAGAATTTCATTTTACTTTCTCACCCATTGGAGATTATACTTTATTAGAAAGAGGAATATCCTGACAAATTTCTTAAAAATGAGATTTAAGGTTCTTCACAAAACTTATCTAGTATAATTATGTAATGATGACAATGTGGGTCCTGACAGATACTTGATTCTATCACATCAAGCGGCTGACAGAAGGAGGATGATAATTGGACATTCAGCTAGTTGCAGAAGGTCCAATTATATCTTTGAAAGTATTGGAATAATGGTCTATGGAAAACCCAGTTTTTGCATGACGTTTGGCAATATAATAAAGGTATATCTTGGACAAGGAACAGCCAAATGGGTTTGCTGTACTTTTTTTGTCTTAAATTTGTGAAACTGAATCTTTTATAAAGTTGGTCTTTGTGATATGGAGTTCTATACTTAAAACTCTTACACCAACATCATCCTAGGCATATTCTTGTGCAGTCTGAAGTATTGTACATGCGAATTTGCATTAGTAAAGATCATAGCCAACATTCGGAGACTTGGAACAGTTTTAGTTGCAACTTGACCTCTTCTTTGAAACTAGATAATTAGTATCATTTTTTACTTTGGTTTTGTTGTCTTGATTAATTCTCATCATTCTTGTAATTTTTATCTACCAAATGTTTTTCAAAAACTACTTGGGGTATCGTTTTATTTGTTTAGTCTCAATCAGCTTAGTTGTAGTTTGGTTTATGTTGAAAAATAAAAACAGGGATTTTGGTCATTTTACGTTATCGTTATTTAAATTTCTTGATGTAATCTTGTTCTACATGTCAAACTGTGTCTATGGATCAAATTTCATGTAAAGAGGACATGTAGAATAGGAGATATAGAGAATTAAGGTTTTCACTTAAAGTAGGGGCAACGATGTAACTTGTATTCAACCCTCTCAACCCTAAGTTGTAAATAGAGGCTGAGGGATGTGCAGATCCCCCATTTCTGTCTCTTTTCAATTTTTCTCTTCCCCACTTTCTCTCCCTCCCATTCTCTCTCTTCAACCTTCTTTTTTCTTACTTTTTTCAGTTTTTTTGGAATTATCTTATAGAATCATTCTTATTGCTGCTCCACCTATGCTATTCTCTTCTCTGCCTTATAGACTGTTATTTGGCTGTGCTTGTCTGACTTGAGTTTTCTTTGGTGCAGAGTTCACTGTCCAGGTTTTGTTTTTGTATCTACATGTTTGCCTAATTGTTGCAATATCTAACCTACTCCTTGTGCTCTTTTTATTGGCTAGCATGGAGGAGGTCAAGTGTTCAAAACTCTACATTGGCTTGTTCAAAGTTTGAAAAGTGGAAAAAATACTGCAGGGGCTATAGTTGTTGAAGACGAGAGTGGGGCATCTCGTCACCTCAGGCAGTGCGCTTTGGAACAGAACATACCTGTGATGGTTAGTTTTAACAATTCTGTGGTTTAGAGTATATAAAGGTGTAAGCTGATGACACCATGAGCAAGATTAAGCCCTGTTGATAGGACTACACAAATCCAAGTGAGTACAAGCTTCCGCTTGTAATGCATAATAACAAATGGAGGTTGCACCTATTACTGGGTTGAAGTTGTTAATCGACAACACTAGGAAACACATTTCACAAGATGTCGAAGTCCATATTTCAATCAAGAGAAGTAGCATCACATTAATGGCTATCAAACTTGCGCTCATTTAAATGTAACTTAAAACAGGTTTACAGCTTATAACAGATCTTACAATTATCCTTCACCACTATGGGTACAAGTCAGCATACACAAGGAAAATAAATGCAATAGAAACTTTACTCTGAACAATTAGTAACAACTCAAGTAATGGTAAGTTAAATCAAGGCTTAACATTCTTACATAGTATGAGGCAACAATACTCATTGGCCAAACATAGTTTCTGTGGTTAGTATTGTTACTTTTTTTTTTTTCTGAATGTTAACTACACCCCTTCCTCTGAGACTTGAACCCAAGACTTCCACTAGAAAACCTTCTAATTGGCAATTGTCGTAACTTAATCTACACAAATGTACTTTGTTATCTTTATTTTTATTATTTCTTTTTTGTACTTTTCTTTGTTCTTATGTTACTAGCATTTGGTAATTGCAGCCAGTAAGTTGGATAGTTGGCAGCTTATATTCAGGGATACTGCTTCCCCTGAAGAAGAATGATATCTCTCCATTGTGTGTAACAAACGAGACTGAAATAGACCCAGATGTCAATTTGAGCATTGAAATATGATTCACTTTTTTCGGGGTCCTATGCTGGAAATATTAGAAGTCTCCTAGGTAAGTAATTCTATTTTGGTTTACTTACATCTTTACTTCACAAAAAATAACACCAACTAGGGACTGTTAGTAGGAATAGTCTCACATTGATAAGTTTTAAGAAGTAACGGTAGTTTATAAAGTTGGAACCAGGCTCAATCTTAACATGGTAACAGAGTAAGATTGATCAATATTTTTTCGAAGTGGGTCATTTTGAGATCAAAATGGGTTCAATCTTGAAGGTTTTAATGTAATGGAGACACATCATCTTTTTTTTTTTTCTTTTAAAAAAAAACATTTTTTTCCTTTACTTACCCCAAGTAAGAAGTCAATTGGGACCTTATGTGTTGCATCTGCAACTTTTTTTCTGGCTGTAATAAGCAAATTAGTCTACCTTGGATGTTGCTTTGTTGTTTTCCTTTAGTCTCATTATTACCGAGAATCATTGGCTTTAAAAGGTCCAGTAGTAATTAGCAGTCTTACTTTCTTTAGGGCAAAGTCAGGTGTGGAGAATATATTCTTTTTGCTTCTCATATGATATCATTGAAGTGTGATGGAACTGCATGGCCTTCTCTTGCACAGGCTTGATGAAGAGTAAGCATATGTGTAGACAGATGCTTCCTGGTACTCAGTTGCAGAAACAGATGGCTCAGTTTTGTCCATTTGAATGGACTCAGGTCTGATGGCCTTCATCGATATTGTCTGGAGGGACTAGGTAATTTATATTTGTCACAATTGCCTGTATTTATTTGTAAATATGTATCTGTATTCTTTCTTGAGTTATGAGAAATTCAATGCAGATAGAGCGAATTGTTGTTTTGCTATTCAAAATTTTAAAGCAATCTTTTCTGTAATTTCGTTGCATGGACAGCATATCATTTTCGGTTGCATGACATACAATGAACATTAGATGAGTATATGTGGAACATCTGTTTAGTTATCACATAATCAATTTTTATTATCATTTCTTATGAGCAGTAATCTATGCCTCACATCATCAATCAAGTTGAATTCCACAAAACATTGTTGTTGGCCACTTCAAAAGATGAACATGCTCAAGATTCCAAGAAGACCAGCTATACATGTGAAGTGCATTTGTGAAGGTTCAATGCATTGAAAAATCATTTGATCATATATATTTTTTTCCCTTTTTCAATAGCTCTGCAATGGCCACAACATGATAAAAAAGATTTGCTCTTTAGCCAATTATGTTTGAACGTCATTTGGAAAAATAGATTGGCTCGGTCCACCTATGTACATTTATGTACGCATTTTTAAGACTGAGGTGGTCATAAAAGATGCTTATTGAGATGATTTCTTAATAAAATATGGATGAATCGATTTGCATATGCTGATGAAATGCCTATGTAAGGGGTGGTTGCCCGACGAACCTAGTCTCCTTCATCCTTGACCCATTCTCATGTTGGCATAATATAACCTTAAACCTCCAAATATATGCAACAAATAAAATTTCGTTTGACCCAAAAATACTCATTGTTTATTACATGAAATGAAAGTGGAATAAAAATTCCCATTGTTCGCACACAAATTAGAGAATCAAAATCTGCAAAAAATGAATTCACGTATTGTTGTCCACGTTACATTAGATTCCCAACAAAAACACCAGCGACAGACTCGCTCAACTGCTCATAACTGATTAATTCCTAACTCTGCCTTAATTAACATCATTAGTACATACATAGCACGAGCGGACTGTCACTTCCTTGAGAAAAGGAAGAAGTCGATATCTCTCACACAACAAATCGGTAGGTGACATATCTGCCTGCAGTCTCGCTGGGTCGGATGATCTTTACAACTTGTCCTCTCTTTAGCCCATAATATCTAGCAATGGGGTCTGTCATTTGGATCCGGGGGAGCTGCAATGCGTCATATTTGAACAAAATGAGTTGAATCTGTTTCTTCTCACAGGAAGAACCACTGCAAGCTTCATTTAGCAGTCTCAACATAAAAATAATTCAAAGTTTCTACATTTTAGAAGCAGCAAATAGCAATTGTTCTTATTGCATGATTGTCTTAAGAGAGAAGGGTTTACTCCTTCCTAGTTGAAGATGATCTAAATGAAAATTCATTTCTCACTTCAAAACTAAATTTCCGATAAATAACATGTTGATAAAACTTATATAAAAAAGATCATCCTTCATCGACTCCTTGGATAGATACTGTTTAATACTTTTTCTCCAGTTTGAATTAATTAATTTTTTTTAGAAAGAGGCCTCCCATTAGAACTTGGGAAGTACAGATTTCATCTTGGTTCATCCATCTCAATGGCCACACCTATGACCAGCAGTGGTGCTTATAAAGCTTTCCAGTAATGACATGTATTACAGGCTAAAAATTGCACAAGAAAAATTCCACCAAAAGAAAAATATATTGGTATAAAGTGAGGTTCAATGCAAACCTGTGTTTCCTTTAGTGTGTATCTCTCCAACAAAGTCTTCTTTTCTTCAGAATTAAGCAATTGATGCTCTGGAACAAGAACATGCTCTTTGATGTTCACAAGCAGCTCTGCTTCCTGTCACAAGTTGAACATAAAAACATATCAACTTCATCACTATACATTCCAAAAGAAAAAAAGTATTAAGGATAAATATCAATTACCTACTTAGCTACATTATCTAGAACACTATCCTTCTCCTTTTCTTTAAAAAGAAATGGAGAGAAAAAATGAAAAAAGGTCTTGGTACCAAATTATCATTGACCATGAGGTAGTGAAGTAAAAATATTCTTAGTCAAGTAAATGAAACAAATTACTGCACTTCCAAAATCAGATAAAATTATAACATATATACAAGGAATACAAAATGAGTTAAAAAGTTTACCTGAAAGACCTCCAAATGGTATTTCTGTGAAATTTCCGCAATGCATGTTCTTGCAAATGCAGTCAGATTCTGCTGGACAACTAGAATAGCTCTCAGCACATTTTCATTTTTCATCCGTTCAATGTAAGTCTTCATAGTCTTTACTCCAACCTTTGATTCCTCCGGAAAAAATACATAAATCTGGTCCAGAACACAGCGAGCATCATCAGTGACAAAGCTTTAACTAGCAATATAAAAAAATGCAAGATCCTACAGGCAGTCAGACATTTAAAAGGCAGCAAAATAATTAATTTTTTTTCCATATGGTAGCGGATAATGATTTTCACCAAACTAGGTGTCATGTTCCAATCAAGCATATAAAAATACTTCAATTGCTGCTACTAATTCCTAAAATCTTTGGTAGATCTCTTATGTAGCTGCTGTGTATGTAAGGCTTGAATAGGGAGTTCTATGTTCTATCAAGCTAGAAAGAAAAAATGGAGTTTTAAAGACATATAATGTTCAAATGCTTCACTAATGGAAGTGTATATAAAAGTACACTTTTTCCTATCATCATTGCATGCCAACTTCCAATAACATGTTATGGTGTGAGGACAAATCGTAAATTATGACAAGCTGCAGAAAATGTACTCTTCATCAGCCTGTGCCTTGGGAGTTTCTGTAGATGAAATTGAAAACTAGCTTTGATGGATGCTCGTTCATATCACCATTCTGTAGGTTGTGCTCACTCAACTCAGAACACGGCAAGAAACAATCTCCAGAAATTTTGGTGAATCAAGTCATAGTTTAGTTGCCTCATTTTAAAGAGGCCTGTGCTACAGAAGTTCTCCAACAAAGATGCCCCATACTGGCCGTGGAGAAACAGTAGAAATTTTCAAAAGGTTGAAGATCTCTCAGAGCCTCTTAGTAGGTGAAAGGAGCCATTTACAATTGGGAGCCTCTCCAGCAAAGAGCAATCTCCACAACAATTATGTGTCTAAGTTACAAGTTGGTCCCACATTATGTACGTCTGTCACTCTTCTTCACACTGTATTTAAGCCGGGCTTTTGCAATTTTTATATCATACCTTCTCAAATTTCCAAAAACGAGGAGTATACAGTCTACCGAACCCAAAACCAACTTATTAAACACATATGAAGAACTAATCCATTTGCTATGGTCTTACAGCACATCGCTGCAAATCAAAAAAATTGAATTGACTAAAATATCTAGACTGATTTACCACCAATTCGCAGGTCATTGACCAGAAATCAAGAAAATAAACAGTAAACATATAAAGTGAAATTCAAACAGCACGGAAGGCAAGGTTACGGTGACCTCAGAAGGTTAGAGAACAATTTCTTTCATTCCCCAGGCATAATATAATTCCTCTTACGGCAATTCTGAAGAGAGCTGATTTGAACTAAGAGAAAATATCCCCCAGAGCCAACCATTCTAGGGATTGTGCGAAGCGTTAAAGAAACGAATTACACCCTAGGAGAGGTTCTGATTGAATTATTTGCATCTCGGCAAGAATGGGTTAATTTACCCCTCAAAAAAGTGTGAAGGGGAAGGCAAAAACCCCCCAAAGTTTGAACGACACAAGATATGCCAATAACAGTGATAAAGAAAAACTTGCTGGCATAAAAAGAATGATTAATAAATTAACCCGTTTGAATCTAAAATTAGTAAATCGATGCACACCAAGTTTTCTCTGCGTCAAAGGTAACGAATAGCCATTGTTAAGCCCAAGATTAAGTCACAATGGAGAATATTGTCCACCGTTACGCAAGTCTTATATCAATAAGCAGCGAACTCAAAAACACGGAAAATTATTTTCACTTGCCTGATCAGAAGTATCGTTCCGCTTTGCTTTATTGATAACAAGATCCTCTCTTTTCACATTCTCCCCAAATTTATCAACGAATTGTGCTCTTGTCATGTTAATCTCAAAGTCTCCGACAAGATAACCTCGATCTCTCAACATCTGCATAACCGTCCGTCGGATTCTGAAGAGCCGACTCGCTTCCTCGTCCATCGAAGACATCCTTCTCTTGAATTGGGGAATACAGAAATTACCAACAGAAAAGCCCTGGCAAGTCCGCTGCCTGCAAACTCGAGTGAAGGACGAAGGGAAATACGGAGACGCAAAGAGGCGGAGGGTTTTTATAACTGGGAAATCTAAAACCCTTGGAAGGGGTCGCCGAAACCGCCAGGATTAGAAATCGTGAAATCCTTATCGTACCCCTTAAATTGTTTCCGTGTTTTTACGGTGAGTAAACTTGGATATCACGTAATTACGAGGATAATCTTATTTATTATTTGACTTAAAAACTTTAATTAGGGCGTCTTCTCAAATTGCTTGTTTTAGGTATGAAGAGCAATATAATGGGAGGAATTTTGCTTGTGAGATTGTGTGAAAGGCATATGCTTTATCTTGAATTCTAGCTTAAAATGGGGTAAGTTAAGCATCATATATATAAAAGCATGATTTCGGAAGCATGACCATCGACGTGATTGAGATTTCCAATTGTGATCTAAAACAAAATTTGTAGGTGGTATTCTTTATGGACCCAAAACCAAATTGTGTGGTTGAATGTCTATAAAAATTATTGCAGTGAGAAATCACCTCCAGGGGACAATTATTTGTAAAAATGCAATCATTTATTTTATTTGGTCTTATGTACAAAAGGCCTATTGGTGTCTATCGGTATGTTTAAGGTTTTTTTTATTAAATATATTACTACAAGAGAAAGTGTCTTGAGATTTAAATAACTAGTGAAGACGATGGAGGTTGTAAATCAAATGATACTAGAACTGCGTGGGAATTTACAACATGAATGCGTGTTGGTAAGTTCATCTACAAGTTGTGTATTATTTTCTATAGTTTTTACATTTTATCATTTTTTTCTTATGCAAAGTGTCAAGCAAACGCCAAGCACTCATGTGTAGCCTCGTTTGGTTCTAGGAGTATTATCATACTACAAGATATGATGAAACATCTTCTTTAACTTGTGAAATGGAGTAGTCTTTTTTTGCATGCACTAGTGAAGCACCGAGGAGCCTGTCAATGAATGAGGATGAGACTAATTCAGAATTATTTGTGGCACCTTGTATTGCAATGAATTTGGAGTAGTCTCACATCCCCCCAACTATTAGCTTCCCCTTGCTCTATAAAACTGATTTTTTGCTATACTGGTAGATGAGGTGGCCATCAAAAGCATAATGTCATCATTTGTAATATCTTCCATCTTGAACGGCCTTGCACCATAGTAAGCAAAGTTATACAACATACATTGATTTTCAGATCACACTTAGAAACAATAATACTATGAACAACAAATAGCCAGTTCTTAGGCATTTCTCTTAATGACCGATTTCTATGTGTGTATCGAACCCTTCAAAAATCTGACTTTAAAATTATATGGTAGTGATGCTTTTAAAATGACCGTACTTGTTATTATTCTTCACCTAATTTACCTTGTCGCATTGACACGGTTTATTTAGATATGGCCATTGGTTCAAATTCTAACCAAGCTCTAAAAAGAAAAATCAGCAATATTGATAAATTTAATTTTCTGACTAAACTAGCCTTAGAAGTCATTTGTGTCAAATTCTTTCCAAATAACAGTTATATGGAGGTGAACATCGGAAATACAAGAGAAAATAAGTGATTGACAAAGATTATTAAAAGAGTTTAGTGCGCAATAAGAGCAATATGACTTTGTTGGGATTTGAACCTAGTTCTCCAATTGCTTGGTGCTATACCATTAAGCTACAAAGTTTTCTCATTAGAATGGAAAAAATACAATTAGTATACAACTCAAGACAACCATTTATATGTACACCTAATATCTCAAGGTACTTGCAAAGAAAAGAGTAATCTCTAAGCCCTGCAATAGCATTAGACACTTGTGATAAAATTAAGTATTATAAATCACAACATCTGAAAACCCATCAATCCTATTTATTATCATGTTTATTACAAATTCAGATTGTAACATAACTAAAATAAGGATAAAATATTCTCTAAGCTAATGAGGATAAGAGACTTATCAGAGGAGCATCACTTGTTCACACAACATAGTTGTTGGAGCCATATGACCTTAATAATCCAAGGACTTGAGATTGAGGACATATGATGCATACAGGTAAAATCCACTCAATTTCAAAGACTAGCAGCTTAGCCAGGCTAATTGATCCACAGGCGTACCAGTTTGTAAAGATCGGAGGAAACAATAGATAAAAGAAAAAAGATGTTTTATGAGAGAGAGATTATAGCCTCATTGTCTAGTTAATATGTACCTATGTGACGAAGGATTTTTTTTTTTTTTTGAATGTTTGACAACCAACATTTAATCAAATAGTCTGAAGGGCTTACAACAACTTCATGAGATGTGAGCAAGCTGGATATCAAACTCAGATGAGGGAAAAAAACTCAACTGGAAATAAAAAGTACAACAGGCTTTTCCCAGTGAGATTCAAAACTCTCCAAACATACACTTCAACAACAATTTTAGTAAAATTTAGCACTTCATCACCAACATTCTTCGTTATCGCCTCATCATGATTCATAATCCCAACAGATGTTGTCAAGACAAAGTAACCAAACTATCTAGAGGAATAGGTGAGGGGCGATGAAGGCTAGGAAGCTCTCTAACGAATGGCGGTGAATAGCAGGAAGAGACGAATGCCGAACGACGACGGCGTGAAGAGGCGATCAGTGACGACGATGGATGGCTTAGGATAAGGTGATGGCGAAACGAGAGGGAATGAGGGAGATTCGCCTTCACCGTTGATCAAAATCGAACGATCAAGGTTCCCGTTTCGTATTTTTCACATCCCTCTCTCTCTCAAAAGAAATTTATGTGAGATATACCTGAAAAGACAAACGAGTATAATTTAATATGTCAAAAGTAGCAGATTATCTTTAGATGATCGAACAGGTTTTCTTGACCACAGAAAAAAAAAAAACCTTAGAGATTGTGTCCTTCTTCAATGTTCTCTAAATAGCGTCACTTCATCATTAAGACCTGATTCAGCTGAATAATTTACAATTGTAACAGCTCCATGGAAGTGAATTTAGCCAAATAAATGGGAATCAATGTGGAAAATTGGAAGCAGCAACTGCATCTACCATTTTAGTTATGAAAATTCTGGCACAACGATCGATCATCGTCACATAAATTGGTTTTTAGTATCGCTTATCATAGTTATTTGGCCTTCAACATCTTCAGTGTCCCTGCATTACTAGAAGCATTTTCTCAACAGTGAAGAGTATGCGTCTGATCTGAATAGAATTGCCTCAAAATACAGGATACAAGTATGAAGAGAAGTGTCTTTTTGCTGTCCATTTTGATTTACTAGTGACAAGTGCTTAAAAATTACAAGAAAATTCAATTCATTTATTGATCCACAAATTCTAGCCTAGACAATGTAGGGTCATCCTGCTGCGAAGTATACTGCTGTTACAGCGATACTCTGTAACACTTTGTCGCATGGTTTCTTCGAAATCCTCCCATACGCGAATGATAATGAAATGGACGGGAAATTTTTTGCAGAAAACTTTGAATTGAGAGAACATATTCACTAATACAATGCACTCTATTTCATCTCTCATATCACTCCCAAATGCGTTCAAGCTTCCCCATATTAAACATTTTTACGAGCACAACCATGGTTATTGCTTAGATGGTGTAAGGGGGTGGGAGGGGAAGCCCTTCGACGACACCGCAGGTGGGGGTGAGATCAGGGAGACTGTACTCATCGCGAAGGGACCTGGCTGGTGAGAGAACGCTCAAGTACAACTGTTGGCCCAAGTACCGCCTCTGCAAAGCATTGGAGCGAACACTCCACAGACCGGCATTGTCAATGGTGAGGAGGATGGCACTCCAGGACTTGGGGTAGACTTGGATGGTGTGGCGACTGACTGCGTCAAGGAGGTTGTAGTTCTTGCGACTGGCGGGAGTCCATTCACCAGTCTCCATGCCCACAGCGAAGAAGGAGTAGCCATCTAGATGCCAAGACTGGACACCCTTTTCATGGTTCTCAAAGACGATCTCGATGAAGTCGCGGAAGGTGCCATTTACAACGATCGTGTCAAGCTTGATGGTTTTCTCGTTCACTGGTGGCACGTCTCCAATGACGTCGTACTTGAAGACCTTGTCAGCAACTCCGTAGTACTCAGCTAGCTTCATGGGGGTGGTAGGTTCGACGAAAGAGACACCATTGACGGCATACCGGAGCTTGCCATTGACGAAACTGGCAGTGTTGGCGATCTTGATGGTGCGGGTGATGTTGATACCACCATAGTGGTAGGATCCCTGAGGGTTGGGTCGGGCAGCACTGGCTGTGAGGTTCCATCGGAAAGATCGGAACTGATTGAGGGACCAGGCCCATCCAACAGGGGAGGGTGGCAACAAGGTTGAGGGAGCCTCAGCTGGGGCACCTTCGTACCCAATCATGCCAACACTTGTGAGGTTGTACTTGGTAAAGCGGGAGGATGCGACCATGTAGTAACGTTTGAGTGGTTGGTTAGCGGTGACCAACACAGAGTAGCATTGCCCAACATGGATGTCCAGTGACTCGTACACATTCTGCATTGTGTGGGATCCGTCCATCTCCACCAACTTCATCGGGTGCCCCTGGATCCTAAAGTTGAGGGTGTTCTTGAGTCCTACGTTGCAGATCCTATAGTGGTATGTTTTGCCAGCCTTCATGGTGAACACAGGCTTCCTGGTTGCGTCATCTTTCTCTCCCACCTGGTGGCTCTCGCCATTGATAAGGACACCGTGGGGGCGGGTGAGGGGACGACCACTGTCGAGGATTCGTTGAAGGCTCTTGTGCTCCATGTTGTACCAATCACCAATGAGTACAGTGTAGTCATCCTGGGGGTCACTGTAGGGGACGGGGATGAGAAGACGACTATTAACTCTGAGGCCTCCAAAGCCTCCAGATGCGCGGTGTACGCTAGTAGAAGGATAGTAGAAGTAGCTGCCAATCTGGTCCTTCACCTGGAAGTGGTAAGTGAAGTTTTTACCGGGAGGAATGGGGCAGTTGGTTCCGGGCATCCCGTCCATCCACGAGTTCTTCCTCTGCTGGATGCCGTTCCAAGTGAGGAGGAATGGCTCATCCAAGTTGTTGAAGACATTGACGACGACGTTGTTGTTGGTGGTGGAGTTGATGTTAGGTCCCGGGAACTGGCCGTTGATGAGGATCCCTTGCTGGGGCTTCCCCAAAGGAGAGATCGTCCCGTATGTGACGTTCCACGTAAAGAAGATGTAGGGATCCTCAGCCCATGCCGCCACCAGCAGTAGGGGAACCACCGCCAAGATCAATGATGCCGCATGAACCATCCTTCTCACAGCTTAAGTTCTCTCTCTCAACAAAACCCAACGAGAACACAAACAGTTGTTGTTGTTCTCGTTGAGTGAAGAGGAAGAGACAATTGTGTGAATGGTCTGAAGAACGTCTCAATAGGATTTCCTTTTTATACTACCCTGCACTTCCTCCTTTCCCATTTGTTCTCCATGCAACCTGCTCCTTCCCTTCCCTCCTTTCTCTCTAGACCACCCGCTTCTCTCCCTCTCTCTCTTAAGCAGGGGCTTAGCTTCTCTCCTACCAGTCCAAAATTTCAGTCTGGCATCCTGTTTTGGGTAAAGATTAGTTATTGCTAGTTCTGCTACTTTGGCCTGGTCACAACACCCCTTGGTTGTTTGTTTGAGATTCCTATATGTGGCTGGCTATATTAAGACTCTCAATATTTGAGACTTCAAGGTCAAGGCATTTTGTGGTTATCAAAGTAAAAAAAAAAAAAAAAAAAAACGATCTCATTACTTAAAAACAAGGCAATAGTTAAAGATAAGAGATGAATAAACTTTCTCTAACTTTGAAGCCAAACGAAAGATATTATTAGCTTGGTTTGGCAATAGATCGTTTCCTAAACATGTCAATGAATTGTCAATTGGGGTGGGCATAAGGTCGGGTTTTACGGGAAACCCAACTTGACTTGACCCAAAAAACTTGGGTTTGGGTTTCTGATTTTACTATGGGTTGAGGACGAGATGGAGAAAAAAATCACTAGTTTTGGGTTGAGGACGGGTTTTACCAAACCCGACCTAGAGAAGAGATTGAGATATAAACTAGGGTTGAGATTGGTCGGGTTTAAGTTGAATTTACAAGAACGAGGTAGGGACAAGGTTACAAGGACGGTGACATGGTCGGGGTTGGGTTTGGTAATTTGGTTTTTTTTTTTGTTTGGGTTCGGATTTTGGTAAACCAGACCTATCCCCGCCCCTAATTGCTAGCTAATTCTCAAAATTAGTCACTTCCTTAGATCAAATCCAATGGAAAAATTGAGGAAAAGAGGATGCTCAATCACATAGCTCGACTTAGTCTCCTATAATTAAAGAACTATGTCTTGTGACTCTTTTCCCATACTTCAACAATTTTAAGGCTTCATTGAAATTATGCATTCTATATCCTACATTGGTGCCTAATGCAATAACAAGTTCATTCACTTGAGAGTAGACTTCAAGAATAGAGAACTCATAGTAAGAATTCAAGAATAGAGAATGACAAGTAGAGAGAGTATATTCCCTCGAATTACCTAATAGATGATAGTGACATCTGAACAATTTAACCAAGGGAAAAATATGGAAGAGATATGGAATGAGTCCTACATAAAAATATGGAAGAGATATGGAAGTTTATACTATCATACCATGCTTTTCATATTGTAAATTATATATTTATGGAAGATATTTGACTCTAGTTTCTAACACAAAAATAATTTTGGTCCAAAATTTTTTAGAAAGAAAAATCGATATCTAAAGTAACAAAAGTTAGGTTGCAAGAAGGTTTTGAGTGACAGTAGAAACTTTAACTTTGAAGACAATTTGTCCCATAAAGAATGATAATTTATATAGAGAAATATATGTCAAAAGAAATCTTTGTGGGCCTTCTTCTATCCCAAGAACTAATTTCTCAATTTGATTTTTCAAATAGAGAAATTGACATTGGAAGTATGAATGTTGCATTATGTGCCTACTTCTGCCTAAAGTTTTTTAGTTATATAGTCAATTTTGTGCTTCATTATGCTCCTCATTTCATTTGAAATATGAGTGTCGATATGATTTATGTATATCCTTGAGTTCTTGTAAAACCTCCAGTATTTTTCATCACTTTGGAGTAATAGTAATAGATCCACTACCTACATAGAATAGGAGTGCACCCAACATCTTGTTTGAGTTACATCTTTTTATTTTTCATCCAAGTCGTAATTTTTATTTTTGAGCTCCCCTTAAATAGTGAGTAGTCTTTTTTTTCAAATCATAAACTTTGGCTCTTTTCCACCTTTAAAATTGAGCAGAGTTTTTTTAGACTTTAACCATTTTTTACAAGTGTATGTAGTTTTATTGTTTGACTAGGAAATTTTTATATGACCAACAATGAAGAATTCTACGGGTTGTGATAAAAAAAATATCCAATTAAGGGAGAGAATTGAAGATTAAAGAATCAAAGTATTGAAGACGGAAGAATTAAAGTTGTTGAAGCTATATGAAGACCAAATTTCTATTTTATTTTTTATACTTACATGGATTGTGAGTCAAAATATGTGCAAGTTGAAGTTATATCCTCTTGCTTGAGAGGGAATGTTAAAAAATATAATTGGGTTTTACCTTTTTTTAGGAAAATGTTTTCTGTAGAAACTAAATTCCTAGGATTTATGAGCTTTAGGGACATGAATATAATTGTTAATATTATTTAATTTATAAATAGGAGAGAAGGCTCTCTCAACCCGAATCTCTCCCATCTTTTTCTTCTACAAAGTCCAATAATTTGGAAGGAATATATTGAAGTTGGAACTAAAGGTTGGCCTCCCTCGAGTTCCTTTTCCTACTCTTAGAGAAGCTATGGCCCATAAACAATAAATATGTTAGTAAATGTAACAAATTTTCAATTTATTTATCTTACTAACACGTCTTATTGCTTCTAATTCTATTAGAATTTGTACTAAGAAGGCAGCCATAGAATTATAAGAACATTTCTCTTCTCATTGGTAGATTCAAAATGTCCACACCCTTTTGAGCCACTAAAGCAACTTCACAAGCACCAAAGATGAGAGGGAAGTGCCATAATGGGGACAAGAAGAGTTACATTATCCCCAGCCTTTGGTGTATATCACTGTATCATATTCTATTTTTTATTTTAAAAATTAATTAATTAATTGCTATTATTTATTTTATTTTCACGATTATCTATACTACTATTTGATAAATAGGTAAGTAAACAATAAATAATAGAAAGTAAATAATTGGATCAAATGATATATGAAACAAATTTAATTTAAACAATATTTTATTTATATACCATTTACATCATTACTATTTTTTTTGAAATTATAACTTGTATTTTTTTTTAAATCCCATTTAACTGGGGAGCTCAGTATTCCTCCTTTTTTCCTCAAAAGGTAGAATTCCTCCCAACATTGGAGGGAGTGGATCTCCATATTTAAAAAAAAATAAACTAATAAAAAGTATAATTTTACCAATTTTTAACAAAAAATTAAGGGATAATATGTATTGATTTTTGAAATCTAGAAAAACAAGAAGAGTGATTTTCAATTGGCATAAAGGGTAAGAATAACTTTACCTAGAAGTATGATTAGTTAAACTTATTATTATTAAGAAGTTTGAATCAACTCTAGCAAATCAGTGGTTCAACTAGTTGAACTAGTTTAAACTAAAGCCTTGGTTGACTTTTGTAATTGCTTGAGAGTAGGGGTGGCCTTGAACCGAGCCAGCTCGTGAGCGGCTTGAGCTCGACTCGTTTGAGTTAATGAGCCAAGCTTGATCGAATCAAGGTTCGGATTGAAAGCTCGCGAGTCGGCAGGTTAATGGGCTCGTGAGTCTTGGGGGGGGGGGGGGGGGGGGGGGGGGGGGGGGGGGGATGCCGAGCCCCTCCTGTCCGCAGCTCTGGCTGCCTCTATCACCATCGACAGCTCCTCACCGGCCGCTACATTGCCTTCCCTCTGATTTCTTCGCCTCTGTTTCCGTCACCGCCGCACCTTCGCTCTGTGGAAAACCAAAGTCCAGAGCGAGTCGAGACCTAAGTTGGGAGAAAATTTTCTCCACACCCCCCCCCCCCCTGCATGAAGACGATTTTGCACATGTGAAAGTCACACGTGCGAGATTATAAACAAGTAAAAAAAAAAAAAGTCTTTGTCCCTTCCTCATGGCTCTTAAAGAAATTGAAAAAGACATTTTAGTAGAAATACGTTTCTAGAGACTATTAGTGGTTTTTTCAATAAATATTAAAAAGAAATTTTTAGTAGAAATATAGGGACTATTAGTGCCTCATGTTTTTTTAAAACATTTTTCTAATTAGAAATTATTATTAAAAAATTATATAATTTTCTATGTAAGATTTTCTTGCCAAGATGGGCTAGAAAACTGTATAGAAAAATTATGAATAAGTATTTGATGGTTGATGTTGTAATATTTTTAACATGAGGAAATTTTAATAGCAATTTTGTGTTTGACATTTTATTTGATTAAAAATTTATCAATAAGTATAGTAATATATTAGATTGATTATCAATTTTTATTTATTTCCCTAGAAGAGACAATAAAAGGTCCATTTAACTTACCTAAGAAAATTTTAAAATATTTCTTGTAATCTTCTAGTAAGTCTCTAATAGTAATAAGATTTTATTTAAAGTTTTTTATGGAAATATGTATCGTAGGAAAAATATTTCTAGTTTTTCCTAGAATATAAATTTTCAATCAGGGGCACTAAGGAGGTCATAGTAAATTTATGGCCAAATTCAAAAATTACAAAATAAGCTACACAACATTTGGGGTAAAAAAAAAATTAATATTGGTGGTTCTAATCCATTATCGAGATTCAATGCCGAACCTCCCCAATCATTCTTTTTTTTAAAAAAGTATTCATAATTTTATAGATAATTTATTTGACATAAATTTTATATAGAGTATTAAGTGTAGGTTAACCTCGAACTCGGATAGAACTCGAGCTCAAACTTGGTTAAAATTATTAGGCCCGAGCTCGATTACAATTTAGGCTTGAGATTCAGTTGGATTCGATGCCACCCTTATGGCCAATTTTAAGTAGAGGTCATACCCAATTTTATGTAAAATATATGCCCAATTTTATGTAAAATGTATGTATAATTTTATATATAATTTATTTGACATACATTTTTTGAAAAGTTTTAAATGTATGATGGAGCTCGAACTCGAGACATGTAATTTTTGAAAAGTTTTAAATGAATGTTGAAGCTCGAGCTCGATAACAATTTTAGGCTCAAGGCTAGGCTCAACTCGAACATAGGAAGGTTCGAGCTCGGCTCGACTCGATGCCACCCCTACCTGAAGGGAACACAGAAGACATTGTAGTTCAAATTCTCATTGTTTGCATAAATTAGAGAATCTAAATCTTCAAAAACTGTGTTTCTTGAAAAAATATTACTAGCATTAAAATGTTTATATCATCTTTAATCCTTTACAATATTTCTTAAGGATCATTTTATAAATTTTAAATTTTATGTGATTTTATGTGGAAAAATTTCAACTATGAGCCTCTTTGATACCATATTTTTAATAGTGTCCTCTTAAATATACTACATACACATACATGATACAACCATATGATTAATATTTAAGATAACTATAATTTTTCAATTACCATATATACCCTGACTAGAAAATTAATCACAATGGTATCATTTATTTGAAAATTTGGATTTATTTAAAAATTTTAGAATAAAAATAAGAGTTAGTTTGTTGTTGCTTGAGGGTTGAGAAAATCCATCGTAAGGATGGAGGTTCACACTTTCCTCTGTTTAGGAGGGACTAGCTACAAGCTCTCTTGCCAATGATGGAATGAAAGGAAGGGGACCCTCTCCTTCTTCCTCTTCCTTTTTTTTTTCTCTCTAGTGAGCTTTTATATAATAGAGAGAGAATGGGCTCTTAGTCCTTGTGTTTGCTCTCTGTTTGAATAGAAAATAGAAGATGGGGGAAGGGGAAGAGGTTCACCCCTTCCTCTTATTCTAGTCAGGGAAGGGATATCTACGACCCCTCTTGCCAGTAACGAAATGAGAGGAAGAGACCCTCTCCTTCTCTCATCCTATTCTTTCGCTCTAGTGCAAGATGTTAGCGTGAGATACTGAGGACTTCTTCCAGATCCGTAAAAACAGAGGAAGAAGTCCTCCGTAATACCTTTAGTGATCCGAAAGACCTATTATTTTACTTGCAATCCTTGTATATAAATAGATGTATTTGTATGCAATATATGAATAAGAAAGAAATACCTTACTAAGGTTTTACATGGTATCAGAGCTGGATTAACCAGTTCGATGACGATGCAGGGAAGTGAGAGGGGCTCGCTCTCTGCTGGTGCTCCGATCCGATCTTCCGAGAGGGTCGCTCTACCACCAATGGTCGTTAGCGACGACCGGTCCGTCAAGACCTCTCGTTCCGACACTGAGGCCTCGTCGAAGCCTCCTCATTGAAAAATTCCCGCGTTTTTTCAGGAACCAGCATCGTGGGGACAATGACTTGTTCGAATTAATTATGCTTGCAGAATTAATTTCAAGCCGACCCGACTTGGACCAACTTGAGCTGAGTCAAACCAGACCCATCGGCCCGACCCAGACCAAACCAAACTCAAGCCTAGCCAACACTGATGACTTGGACAAAACCGAACTCGGAATGCGACTTGAATTAGACTTGACTTGTGTCTTCATTCATGGTTGATACAAACTTTCAATCCAGTGAATATTCATCCTTCTCTGCCCTGGACAAGTTGACAACGAGAATGACTGAAGCTTTGAGCAAAACTTCAGCCCCGACCCAGACCACCGATTGGAATTAAGTTGGATGGCACCGACTATGCACTTTGGTCCTAGGTTGTCGAGATGTATATCTCAGGCAAAGACAAACTGGGGTATTTGAATGGTGATTTACCTCAACCTCCTCAGACGGATCCTACATTTTGATGATGGCGTACAAACAATGGGATTGTCAAAGGATGGGTGATTAACTCAATGGATTCTTCTCTCATCAGCAACTTCATTCGATTTTCGATTGCTAATATGCTCTGGGATGCCATTGCGAGTACATATTTTGATGGCAGTGACACTTGTCAGGTGTATGATCTCTGGAGACATGTGAGACGTCTAAAATAGTCTGGTGGTTCTCTCGAAACATTCAATAATAATCTTGAAGCCCTCTGGTGTGAAATAGACTTCCGTTGACCAAATTCGATGGAGTGTTCAACCGATATACAACGGTATAATATCTTGGTTTAAGAAGAAAGAATGGGTATATGTATTTTTGGATGGTCTCGATGATCGCCTAGATCATATCCGAAGTGATGTTCTCTAGATACAACCTTTTCCAACCGTGGAGGAAGCCTATGCTCACGTCCACAAAGAGATTGTTCGTCAAGCACTGATGACAACTGGTAGATCCGATGATTTTCCAAGAGCAGTTCTAGCATCTAAGATCGTCAAATATGGTTTGCACCCTCTAGCACAGTCTGGGTCTATCTCTCTGCCTAGTAGTAAATCTGGTTCGAACTCTAAATTATGAGTCACTCCAAATCATGAAGGAACTAGATGCTCTCATAGTGGAAAAGTGAAGCATACCCGTGAGAACTGCTTTAAGCTACACGGGTATCCTGATTGGTGGCACGAACAGGCTAGAAGGGGCCGAGATACAAGTGGGAATAATGAAGGCATAGGGAAAGCTACAATGGTTGTAGTAGAGCCGCATCTTTCACTTATTCCAAATTCTACTCCAGGTAATGTTCTCATTGGATCTAATAGACAGGTTGATTGCAGTACTTGGATATTTGATTCAGGAGCAACAAACCATATGACGTTTGATGTGAAGGATTTTTCTCAGACCTCTCCTCCCCACCGGACTAGCATTGCCAATGCTAATGGAGTTATCTCTCCTGTAACATGGGTTGTAACAGTGATGTTATCACCAACCCTACCATTATCTAATACACTACTTGTGCCTTCTCTTTCTCACAAATTATTTTTAGTGAGTAAAATTACCAACAAACTAAATTGTGTTGTTTTTATTTAACTTACATTTTGTCTTATTCAGGATATTCTCACCAAGGTGAACATTGTGTGTGTTACTAAGAGGAGGGGGCTCTATTACATGGAAAATTTCAGCGTAGGTCTTGCATATCACATGCAGCACCCCAACGGTCTCAAAGTGGAATAGATTTTGTTGTGGCACCGTTGGTTAGGCAATCCTTCATTTGGGTATTTGAAACATATGTTTCTTGATTTATTTTCGAATTTGTCAGTTTTGAATTTTAAATGTGAAACTTGCATTTGAGCTAAAAGTCATCGGGTTAATTATCTTTTAAGTATGAATAAAAGTGATGATACTTTCGCTTTATTCACTCTAACATTTGGGGTCCTTCCCCAAAAGATACTAGGTCTGGTGTTCGTTGGTTTGTCATATTTGTTGATGATTGCACACGAATAACTTGACTTTACTTGTTAAAACACAAGGATGAGGTCTTTCATACATTTCAATCCTTCCATAAATGACCCAAACTCAGTATTTCGCCAACATTCGAATTCTTCGATCAAATAATGGTGGAGAATATGTGAATCATCAGTTCTGTGATTATTTCCATCACCATGGACTGATTCATGAAATCTCATGCCCCCAGACTCCTCAACAAAAATGTTGTTGTAGAGAGGAAAAATTGCCACATTTTTTAAACAGCTCGGGCACTTTTACTTGGGGCCCAAGTGCCTAGCCATCATTGGCCTGATGTCGTTACTACAACTGTCCCCCTTATTGATCACATGACTTAAAATTTTTTTTGAGTTTAAAAGTCCCTAACAGGCCTTGTCAAACTATGTTTCATTACCCTCGGTGTTGGTGCTTCCCCCTCGAATTTTTGGGTGCGTTGAGTTCGTTAATCTCCATAGAAACCAACGCTAGAAGTTTGATCCGTGTGCCATTAGGTGTTTATTTTTCGGATAATCGGGCCACAAAAAAGGGTATTGCTGCTATGATCCAACTACTCAGCGCAATTATGTAACTATGGATGTCACATTCCTTGAATCCAAAACTTTCTACTCATCCGCTACATCCAATTCTATTCTTCAGGGGGAGACACGAGAAGAAGAGCTGAATTGGATGACATATGACTGGTTCAAGGACACTAATATAGCGACCATTATGGAACCAGATGTAGAGAAGATATCCTTAGAAATTGATGAAGCAGTACCCCTGCTCCCCTCAGTATCCAACGACTCATTTCCTGAGAATATCAATGAGGTAAGTAATCCTATCACACCTCAAAATTCTAATGATATGGTAATTCCTATTGGCTATGAATTACCTGTCAGGCTCAATCGGGGTAAACCACTGAACAGATATTCCCCCGACGAGATAGGAAACAAATCCTATTGCCAATTATTTGTCTACAAAACAACTGTCTGAACCCCTCAAGAAGTTTGCAAATGAACTCTCCTCACACCATATTCCCACAAATGTTGATGAAGCTCTGAAAGACCCTAGGTGGACTCAAGCCATAAAGGAAGAAATGGAGGCATTAATGAAAAATGAGACCTGGAGTCTTGTTCCTTTACTTGAAGGTAAGAGAATAGTGAGATGTAAATAGGTATTCTCCATCAAATACAAATCCGACGGAGCAGTTAAACGGTACAAGGTAAGGCTAGTAGCAAAATGATATACACAGACATATGGCGTGGATTATCAAGAGACATTCTCACCAGTGGCCAAATTGTATATTGTTAGAGTTTTGTTATCTCTTGCAACTAATCTTGATTGACCATTGTACCAATTTGACGTTAAAAATATTTTTCTCCATGGAGATCTTGAAGAAGAAATCTACATGGATATTCCTCTAGGCTTTCCCAATGAAAATATATACTAGATCTATTATCAGAAGTTGGATTATTGAAGTGTAAGCTTGTAGATACCCCAATTATCTCGAATCACAAGCTTGGAAAATACCCAGACCAAGTGCCAATAGACAAAGAAAGATACCAGAGTTTGGTTAGGAAACTTATTTATCTCTCCCATACATGACCTGATATCGAATATGTAGTAAGTGTAGTAAGCCAATTCATGCATTGTCCAAGTGAAGATCGTATGAATGTTGTGAATCAAATTCTTCGATACCTAAAGTCTTCCCCTGGAAAAGAATTTATGTTCTCAAGAAACCATCACCTAAGGGTTGAAGGTTGTACAGATGTTGATTGGGCAGGGAATATTTCAGATAGAAAATCCACCTCAGGCTATTTTACGTTTGTTGGAGGGAACCTAGTTTCCTAGAGAAGTAAGAAACAAAAGGCAGTAGCGTTATCAAGTGCTGAAGCTGAGTTTCGTGGGATGGCTAAGGGGTTTTGTGAGCTTCTCTGCCTTATGAGATTATTAACTGAAATTGGTTTTGGCCCAACTTTGAGATGGACTTATTCTACTATAACAAAGGCAGCTATTGATATTTCACATAACCCGGTTCAGTATGATCGAACTAAACATGTGGAAGTAGATCGACTTTTCATCAAGAAAAACTTTAAGGCAAAGATAATTCGATTTACGTATGTTAAATCTGAAAACCAGTTGGCAAACATACTTACAAAAGCAGTATGCAGAACTTCTACAACTCACTTGGCAAGTTGGGCATCAAAGATTTATAAGCACCAACTTGCAGGGGACTATTAGCATGAGATACTAAGGAGGACTTCTTCCAGATCCATAAAAACAGAGGAAGAAGTCCTTTGTAATAGCTTCAGAGACCCAAAAAACCTGTTATTTTACTTGTAATCCTTGTATATAAATAGATGTATTTGTATGTGATTGATGAATAAGAAAGAAAGAAAGACCTTACCGAGGTTTTTCATGCAAGAGACAAAGGAGAAGAGGGGTCCATCTACTTGAATACTTGTGGATAAAAATGTAAATAAGTAAATAAATGAATAAATTAAAGGTTTAAGACCTAATTTATAAAATAAAAAAGTATAATATAACCTAAGGAAAAAACCTATACAAACAATGGACGTAGAATATGACTTAAATATTTTACAAAATTAAGCTATTCATGATTTACAGAATTCTTCTTTTCATATTTTTAGTCAGGAAGGTGCAAAATACCAAACTTCCTCTATATCCGAGTATGTCATAATAACTTTTATAGTGAGTAAAAGGTTAAATAAAACAAAAAACAGATTTTGGTTGCTTTAATGTGCGAAAGATTGGAGACGTCAGAAGGCCAGCGATTTGTTGGTCTTGATGCAAAGTCATAGCCGGGAGTTCTCTCCATTAACTTACATTTATAGTAGCGGCCTAAACAAGGTTAGTTCGTTCAACATTGGGTTATTTATGGTTCATAAGGGATGCCAACTCAGGTTAGTTTGACCATCACTTCCGTTGGTACAAATGCACCAGATCTCATTATCCCTCAGCCATAAAGAGACTCGTCGTGAAAGAGATACCTCTGCTTCTTGCGTGTTATGATTTTGTCTGCATTCCGGACTGTGCTTAGCAGCAAAACGCATTCCCCTCGACGACCCACCCACCCTTCCCTAATTACTTTATTCCTTCTCCAAACGTTGAATTGCTTCTGGTGCTCCGTCGTCACTCGTCGCAGGTACTAATTAAACACAAACCTGCCCAATAATAACATCAATCTAGGATTTATTTAATTGCTAATCACGCAAGATTCCCCTCGGATCCGTCCATGAATAATGTCGTTAACTTACAACAAACCAAGATTCAGTGCAAAGAAGACCACATGGTTCCATATTGCTTGCCGCCTCACTCACTGACTCGTCAGATCTGTACCATGGCTTACGCAATTTGTCGAATATGTTAGATACAAGACAGATTGCACGTACATTTTAAGTTTTAACCATGTGAAGACACTCAGAAGCGTCAGTGAAGAAGCTGCAAACTAGAAAAAAAGTAGATCCAGAATCCATGTGTTCGGTAAAAACTCTCGCAGAAAACAGAGAACATAGAGCAGTAATCTTACCCCTCCAGAAGCCGTCAGCATGTCAGGCGCAGAGGATGGAGATCGAGCACCCGAAAAAGCAGACGCGGATGCAATCGACGACCTTATTTCACCTAATAAAATCACAATTCGCACTCCAAAACCATACGAAAGACTCGAAAAACTGTTTAGATTTGTAAGCTACAGGTGAGACGTTCTGGATCACAAGCACCGATACCTGGAACCTCCTCCAGCTCAGGCGTCGTTTACAGTATTCACGTGAGGCTACAAACCACAAAAAATTGAGGCAGGGCTGGATCACCTGCAGCTACCGTCAACTTCTTATCGCATTTCTTAATCACCGTCCTGTCTGAATCTTGACCGCTGAAAACAGCAAATCGTGTCGACTATTACACGATTTAGCTATATATAAGTCACCGTTTGTCTAATCATCAAAAGTACAGAAAAGGCGAATGGTATACGGTTTTGTGAGCTACAGGTGAGACGTTCTGGATCACAAGCACCGATACCTGGGACCTCCTCCAGCTCAGGCGTCGTATACAGTATTCACGTGAGGCTACAAACCACAAAAAATTGAGGCAGGGCTGGATCGATCACCTGCACCTATCGTCAACATCTTATCGCAATTCTTAATCACCGTCCTGTCTGAATCTTGACCGCTGAACTACACGATTTAGCTCTATATAAGCCACCGTTTGTCTAATCATCAAAAGTTCAGAAAGGGCGAATGGTATATGATGGCCTACCTACCAGATCGGCATCTTGTCCAGCGGTAGCACCTTCTTCCGGGGCCCAGACTGTACCTTATTTCAAATAGAATAATTAGAAGATAACGAAGCTTTACCAATTGATATCAATCCCGACCGAAAACTGAGAAGAAAAAATAAATTTGCAGAGAATCGGAGATGCTTACCTGCAAGCGAAGCAAAGGTGGAGATCCGGTCACGGCACCAGCTCTCAACGAAGCAAATGAGTTAAAATTGCAGACATGTAAGGTTTAGAGCTGGCACTGTCACGTGGAGGTAATGCATCTCATGTGAAATGCTGCTGAAGCCTTTGGGCTATCTTTTGTCCCTTCTCCGTCCATTAATTCTCTATAAATTTAACAGCTTAACTGGGATCGATTGCTCCAAGTGTCAGCTTGACAAGACGTCGCTTCGTAATAAAAGGGAGGAGAGGGAGAGGTTAGAACGGGAAAAAATCTGCGGCACTTACGTCAACAAACAAACCGGCGCGATTTTTAAAACACTGATCCAGTTTCATTTACCTTACAAACCGATTTACCTGCCGTGGGATATTTCGATCCGACGGCATCTAACGGATCAAAGGAAAAAAGGAGGGAAACATTTTTCACCTTACAATCTTTTTGTCCTGACATACCATCCCCTATAAATTCTCTCTGGGGTTCTCTGCTGGCCTGACTCGACTCACTGATATCGTGCTCCGGCACCTCTCCGGGAAATCTCTTTCTCCTGCTCAAACAAATTTGAAATCGAGACTTTCTCGGTAAGAGTATCTCAAGTGTTGATTTCTAATCATGGATTGACTGGTTGCTTTTTGGTTTCATTAGCATTTTCAATGTTTAGGAGTACATGAGATCCGTAATTTGGAACCTCCATTGCTGTGGTTCTTGTCCATTTTGTAAAACGCTTCTATCTCTTCGCTTGTTTGAGGCATTTGTTTAAGATCTGTGACAATTATCTGCACTTTTTCGCATTTTGCAAGCATTTCTAGATTCCTCTTTTGAAGTACATCGCTTTCATAATTTTTACTCAGTTATATTTGATTCCAGAACCCTTCTAGATTCCTCTGTTGAATTACATCGCTTTCATAATTTTTACTCAGTTATATTTTATTTCAGAACCCTTCGACAATGAGAGAAATTCTTCACGTTCAAGGAGGCCAGTGTGGTAACCAGATCGGATCCAAGTTCTGGGAAGTCGTCTGCGACGAACATGGCATTGATCCCACTGGTCGGTACACTGGATCTTCAGATCTGCAACTGGAGCGCGTTAATGTCTACTATAATGAAGCTTCCTGCGGTAGGTTTGTTCCGCGCGCAATTCTCATGGATTTGGAGCCTGGTACCATGGACAGTGTCCGGACCGGACTGTATGGACAGATTTTTAGGCCTGATAACTTCGTTTTTGGGCAATCGGGTGCTGGAAACAATTGGGCGAAGGGGCACTACACGGAGGGAGCAGAGCTGATTGACTCGGTTCTGGATGTTGTCCGCAAGGAGGCTGAAAACTGTGACTGTCTTCAAGGTTTTTTCTCTTTCTCGTTCTGATTCCGTTGATGTCACAGAGAATTGCAATGTCCAGTGAAAGCGCACTTCTGTGGCATCTGTCACCCTTGGTTTAGTATACGAGGGTTCCTGCAGCAGATTTATTTTTGTTGCGTGACAAGTGTAGGAAATTTTGTCTTCCTGAAAAATCCTAGTAGCCTCAATTGCAATGGTTCAGGAATTGAGGCCTTCTTTCTGTAACACGACTAAGAGAACTGTCATGGTTATACTCAGATCTTCTTCATGTTCTAATTTTTAGGAAGTGGACATGTTAAAACGCTAGTATTTTTATTCTTTTGTTTTAATTTATTTGTTTTGTCTTTTGTGATTAGGTTTTCAAGTATGCCATTCACTTGGTGGGGGAACGGGCTCTGGTATGGGGACATTGCTCATTTCAAAGATCAGGGAAGAGTACCCTGATCGGATGATGCTTACTTTCTCCGTGTTTCCATCACCCAAGGTTTCGGATACAGTGGTTGAACCATACAATGCCACTCTCTCTGTACACCAGCTGGTTGAGAACGCCGACGAGTGTATGGTGCTGGATAACGAGGCACTTTATGACATCTGCTTCAGAACACTGAAACTTACTACTCCTAGCTGTGAGTGTTCCTTCCACTATGTACTTTGTTTTCACTTTCGCTTTTGGATGTATTTGGGGTTTAATATTTTGTTGTTGAGTAGTGTAACTCTCAGTATGAAAACTCTCCCGTCAAAGTCGGTGATGAATTGCTTTAATAAGTACAGCAGGTTGAATGTCTTGTCAATCATGATATGACATACCTGTGTTTTTCATTCTGAGCGTATTAAGTGCAAGCTTACTAACCCTAGGGCTTAGTTGATAGCTTTGGATCTTTTTCTTGTACTTTTAGTAATCTTCTTTTTGAAGCTTTTTATTATTAATCCTTGAAATCTAATTCGAGGTGGTATAAAGTTTGAGACCCCCAGGCTGAATTAATACAATTAGGATGTAGTTCCTTGAGAAAGTTTGTTCAACCGGATATACAAAATGTTTTATGCAGGAGATGATTCGATTATTTACCAATCATTGAGCATGTAGCATATGTTTTGACTGAATCTTGTTTAATAAGCTGAATCAATTGGCTCAGGGCTAGTCCCCCTTGCAAATGGATTTCCTTTGTACACGTCTTATGGTATGACTACATTTGTTATCTCTCTCTTGCAGAGTTTCTTTCTTAACACAATTAGAATTTTGGTGGTGGTGCTTGTTTGGCGCTTATAGTTAATTAAGTTACTATTTGGGATTTCAACTGTTATTTTGGTGCTCTATTTCTCTCCTGAAAGTCTGTTTTTTCATTTGGTATTATTTATTTTTATTGAAGCTTATTTTGTGTTTTTAATTCATGAAACAGTTGGTGATCTGAATCATCTTATATCTGCAACCATGAGTGGTGTCACTTGCTGTCTCCGCTTCCCTGGACAACTCAACTCTGATCTTAGGAAGCTCGCAGTTAACCTCATTCCATTCCCCCGTCTTCATTTCTTCATGGTTGGTTTTGCTCCTCTCACCTCGCGTGGATCTCAGCAGTATCGGGCTCTTACTGTACCTGAGCTGACTCAGCAAATGTGGGATGCCAAAAACATGATGTGTGCTGCAGATCCACGCCATGGGCGTTACCTCACAGCTTCTGCCATGTTTCGAGGGAAGATGAGCACCAAGGAGGTGGATGAGCAGATGATTAATGTCCAGAACAAGAATTCCTCATACTTTGTGGAGTGGATCCCGAACAACGTGAAGTCCAGTGTGTGTGATATCCCACCTCGTGGGCTATCCATGGCTTCAACCTTTATTGGGAATTCTACCTCAATTCAGGAGATGTTCAGAAGGGTTTCAGAGCAATTCACTGCCATGTTCAGAAGAAAGGCTTTCTTGCATTGGTATACAGGGGAAGGCATGGATGAGATGGAGTTCACTGAGGCAGAAAGCAACATGAACGACCTGGTCTCGGAATACCAGCAGTACCAGGATGCGACTGCTGATGAGGAAGGAGATTACGAGGATGAGGAGGAAGCAGAACATGAGATGTGAGATGTGAGATGGAAGATATGATGTATAAGAAGTTCCTGAGTCAGCTCTATCGGTACCCTTAGCTCTATATCCTATCATAACCTGGTATTTGGTCTTTGTAACTTTGAAGGAAGTTGAGTTTTTATTTGGTGAGGATGGGGGAGGTGGATGGTTGGGTGAACTACTTAGGGACGTCTTCTGTCCGTCTTTTCTTTTTACTTTTGGGATGAGCATCTGTGTTGTTAATGGTGAGAAAGATATGGAGCAGTGTTGTTACTAAGTGCTATCTATATTGCTGCTCTTTTCTGGATTTCCTATTTGTAAGGTAACATGTAGTGGGTAGGGTCTGTCACTGTGGATCTGAGAGTAAGAGACATTCTATTTTCCTGTACACAAAACTTCAGGGTTTGTCTTAACTGGTCTTCTCCTTGATTTGAATATTAGATAAAATCAAGCCCAGAGCTGTTTAAGCCGTAGTTAGCCTGGCTAACGTCAGCAGGCTGCTGTTCCAGTGGCCCCTTCTGCCTCTTATTGCCCTGGAGACGAGTGATTCCAAAATCACAAAGACAAAACGGGTTCTCCTTATCGTAGCTGGAAATCCCTCTCTTTTTGGTAATCGAGAGAATACCGAAGCAAAAATCTTTTACCCTGAGGAGGGTCCTCCACGTTGTGCAAGGTAGGCAAACTAGAACGCAAATCGAGCAGACTCTGCATTGTCTTCTTTTTCCAATTTTTCTTTCCATGCTTCGTTCTTTTGCATTCTGCTTTTAATCTTCTGAGTTGCGAGACCATGTGAGTGGAGGGAGAAGAAGTGGGTGAAACTTTACATCCGTGTTCGGGAAAAATGGATACCCAGATCGAGGAGCGGGACAAAAATTCTGCGAAAGTAAGCAATGATCGAAGCCGTCTTGGTTCCTCTAATGTAAGAATTCGATCCAAAATTCTTTTTTTGAGGGTGAAGAGAGTGTGAAAGATTTTTCATGGGTTGTTGTGACTTTCGTTGGTGGCCGGTTCCTTCTCTTCTTTCTCCTGAAATTTTAGTTTCTTTTCCTCTTGCATTTGTTTTTCTAAAAACCCTTTTTTGTATACACACATCACACATTGGCTGTGCAATCTCGAGTGGAGGTAATTCAGGGGCTTTCAGTTCTTAAAGACTATTGATATTTGCTTGAGGTTTTATTTGAACTATGGACTTTAATTTGACCAAAGCTGGTGGAAGCTCTTAGTTTCTTCATTTGAATTTATTTCTTCTCTTCAGATCCTCACTTCCCCATAACATTGTTTTCTTAGGATCTTTATTACTGTTTTTACCTTAATCCTCTCTCAAGAGAATCGTTGCTGTTATTGTCCCTGGAAGACCTCCATCGACTAGCATCTAGCTTAATCAGATTTGAAGATGCTTTTTTTTTTTAATAATTAATGTATAAATTTTATATTTTATTTCAATAAATTGAAGATAATGAAACGTGTTTTGACAAATAAGATTTTTGAAAACTTAAAATATTTTTTACTATTTATTTTTAAAATTATAAAATATCTTAAATAGATAATAAAATGTGTTAAATAGATTAGAAGAATTTTTTTAATTAATTCATAAAAAAATAAATTTTATTATTCTAAATATAAGGTAATAAAAACATTTTTTTAAATCGATAATGAAAGAAGTTAAATAGGTAAGAATATGATTTTTTTAATTAATTAAAATATGAATTTAATATTTTATTATAAAAAATAAAGTATAAAATATGTATCAACAAATAAGATTTTTAAAAACTATTTTTTACAAATTATTATTAAATTGAGTAATATCTTAAAGTGATAATGTGAGGTATTAATTAGATTATATAAATATTTTTAAATAATTAATAATCAAAATATTTTTTTATTATATTAAATTGAATGTAATGAAATGAAATGTAAAAGATTTTTAAAACCAGAAATTAATGTTTTTAAAATATTATTTAGTTTATAATATAACTTAAATCAATAATAAAAGGAAAATGGGAGAAAACGGTAAGCTGACATGGCGATACGATGATGTGTTAGGTGACATGGTGTTAAATCCTTATGGTGCTGATGTGGCGTGATGATGAGGTACTACGTAAGAGGTCAAAACTGACATGTCGACCTGGACAGTAAACATGTGTAGTTCACCCATCAAAGTTGGGTATTAGTGATATTAAGTTTGGAAGTTGTTTATTTGTGTTAATATTTGTAAAAAAAAATAGACCATGTAGTAAAATTCCCTTATTAGGTTCAACCTTGAATTAAGAGCACATATCCACTAATTGAATGTCGTTTATTTCATCTCTCGTATGACTCCCAAAAGAGTACAAGCTTCCCCATATCAAACATTTTTATCAGCACAACCATGGTTAGCAGACCGAGGTTCCTATCTAAATCTCCTGGTTATTGCTTAGATGGTGTAAGGGGGTGGGAGGGGAAGCCCTTCGACGACACCGCAGGTGGGGGTGAGATCAGGGAGACTGTACTCATCCCGAAGGGACCTGGCTGGTGAGAGAACGCTCAAGTACAACTGTTGGCCCAAGTACCGCCTCTGCAAAGCGTTGGAGCGAACACTCCACAGACCGGCATTGTCAATGGTGAGGAGGATGGCACTCCAGGACTTGGGGTAGACCTGGATGGTGTGGCGACTGACTGCGTCAAGGAGGTTGTAGTTCTTGCGGCTGGAGGGGGTCCATTCACCAGTCTCCATGCCCACAGCGAAGAAGGAGTAGCCGTTTAGATGCCAAGACTGGACACCCTTTTCATGGTTCTCAAAGACGATCTCAATGAAGTCGCGGAAGGTGCCATTTACAACGATCGTGTCAAGCTTGATGGTTTTCTCGTTCACTGGTGGCACGTCTCCAATGACGTCGTACTTAAAGACCTTGTCAGCAACTCCGTAGTACTCAGCTAGCTTCATGGGGGTGGTAGGTTCGACGAAAGAGACACCGTTGACGGCATACCGGAGCTTGCCATTGACGAAACTGGCAGTGTTGGCGATCTTGATGGTGCGGGTGATGTTGATACCACCATAGTGGTAGGATCCCTGAGGGTTGGGTCGGGCAGCACTGGCTGTGAGGTTCCATCGGAAAGATCGGAACTGATTGAGGGACCAGGCCCATCCAACAGGGGAGGGTGGCAACAAGGTTGAGGGAGCCTCAGCTGGGGCACCTTCGTACCCAATCACACCAACACTTGTGAGGTTGTACTTGGTAAAGCGGGAGGATGTGACCATGTAGTAACGTTTGAGTGGTTGGTTAGCGGTGACCAACACAGAGTAGCATTGCCCAACATGGATGTCCAGTGACTCATACACGTTCTGCACTGTGTGGGATCCGTCCATCTCCACCAACTTCATAGGGTGCCCCTGGATTCTAAAGTTGAGGGTGTTCTTGAGTCCTACGTTGCAGATCCTATAGTGGTATGTTTTGCCAGCCTTCATGGTGAACACAGGCTTCCTGGTTGCGTCATCTGTCTCTCCCACCTGGTGGCTCTCGCCATTGATAAGGACACCGTGGGGGCGGGTGAGGGGACGACCACTGTCGAGGATTCGCTGAAGGCTCTTGTGCTCCATGTTGTACCAATCACCAATGAGTACAGTGTAGTCATCCTGGGGGTCATCGTAGGGGACGGGGATGAGAAGACGACTATTAACTCTGAGGCCTCCAAATCCGCCAGACGCGCGATGCACGCTAGTGGAAGGATAGTAGAAGTAGCTGCCGATCTGGTCCTTCACCTGGAAGTGGTAGGTGAAGTTTTTACCGGGAGGAATGGGGCAGTTAGTTCCGGGCATGCCGTCCATCCACGAGTTCTTCCTCTGCTGGATGCCGTTCCAAGTGAGGAGGAATGGCTCATCCAGGTTGTTGAAGACATTGACGACGACGTTGTTGTTGGTGGTGGAGTTGATGTTAGGTCCCGGGAACTGGCCGTTGATGAGGATCCCTTGCTGGGGCTTCCCCATGGGAGAGATCGTCCCGTAGGTGACGTTCCATGTAAAGAAGATGTAGGGATCCTCAGCCGACGCCGCCACCAACAGCAGGGGAACCACCGCCAAGAGCAATGATGCCTTATGAGCCATCCTTCTCACAGCTTAGGTTCTCCCTCTCAACAAAACCCAACGAGAACACAAACAGTTGTTGTTGTTCTCGTTGAGTGAAGAGGAAGAGAGAATTGCGTCTGTGATTTGTGGAAAGTCTCAATGCGATTTCTTTTTTATACCACTGTGCGGCTCCTCCCTTCCGTTCGTTCGTTCGTTCTCCGTGGAACCTGCTCATTCTATTTTGTCCTTTTCTCTCGACCACCCGGTTGTCCATTAAGCTAGGCCTTTGTTTCTTTCTTACTAATCTGAAATCTCGTTCTCACGTCCTATTTTGGGAAAAAGGTTTGTTATTATTGGTTCTAAAGTATGAAGAGAAGCTTCCTAATTTCCTGATTTTTAGCTTGGTTACGACCCCCCCCTTTTGTTTTTGTTTGGGAATTATACATGTCGCTGGCTATATTAAGACTCAATATTTGAGTGTTCAAGGTCAAGGCATTTTGTTTTTTATTCTAGTGGATTTGATAACATATTCTAAAAGTCGCTTCAAATCTTGTCAAAAGTGTTGTTGAACTTTACATAAAGACTGATCCTGCTACGTGTAAGTTGAACATAGAAGACTATTTTTTATCTATTTGCCAGTTTCCTTTTTTAAACCATTGGACTTTTAGAATATTAATCAAATAACCGATTTTTTAACTTATTAGCAAAAATACCAAGTTTTGACCAATCAATTGCACGTGTGTACTGTCAAAAGTGACATATAGGTTTTGACCAGTCACGTGGAGCTATATCATCATGACACATCTGATCAATCGAACGACACATCAACTAACACGTCATCTTCCATGTAAGATTTTTTGTTATTAAATAACACAAAAAACCCTCAAGGTCAGTTTAAAATATTAAGTGGCAAACTACATCATCATCATCCAAGTAGTACCTATTACTATAGATTTAAAATATTTATTAATTAAAAATTAATTTAGAGTTTATAAATAAATTTTCTCTGTACACTATTTATTACCATATATTTAAAATAATAAAATATAAAATAAGTATATTAATTAATTAAAAGATCCTACTCTTACCTATTTAACACTTTTTATTATCAATTTAAAATATTTATTAAAATAAAAAATTTTAAAATTTTATTTTAAAGTTTAAAATTCAAATTTATTG
Source organism: Aristolochia californica (assembly GCF_029961685.1). Classification (NCBI taxonomy): domain Eukaryota; kingdom Viridiplantae; phylum Streptophyta; class Magnoliopsida; order Piperales; family Aristolochiaceae; genus Aristolochia; species Aristolochia californica. Next base: position 4,071,777 of record NW_027181992.1, on the reverse strand, counting down.
GTACATTTTTATTATCTTATATTAAAATAATAATTTATTAATTAATTAAAAAATCTTACTCTTACCTATTTAACATTTTCATTCTCAATTTAAAATATTTATTAATTGAAAAAATTATCGTAGAGTTTAGAATTAAAATTTACGGTACACTTTTTATTACCTGATATTGATAATAATAAAAAAATATATCAATTAATTAAAAATATTACCTATTTAACACCATTTATTGTCAATTTAAGACATTTTATAATTTAAAAAATAATAAGTAATTTGTTTTATAGTTTTCAAAATATTTTTTGTCGGAACATATTTCATTAAAATTAAATTTATTAAAAGTGAATATTAAATATTAAATATTTTATTTAATAATTAATATTAAACTTTTATATTTTCTTCAATAAATCAATTTTTTATTTAATATATATATATATATATATATATATATATATTAAATATTAGGTAATAAAATGTGTTCTGCTAAATTATATTTTAAACACTAAAATTTGTTTTCTAATATTTATAAAATTAATATATATTTTAAATCGATAATAAAAGGTGTTAAATAGATAAAAGTAAGATTTATTGATTAATTAATATATTTTAAATAGAAGGTTATAAAAAGTGTACCAATAAATTTGATTTTTAAACTCTAAAATAACTTTTTCAATTTTTTTTAAATTAATAAATATTTAAATAGATAATAAAATGTGTTAAATAGGTAAGTGTAAGATTTTTTAATTAATTATTATACTTATTTTTAAATATATATATATATATATATATATATAATGTAATACAAAGTGTACTGAATTTGATTTTTAAAGTCAAAAATAAATATTTTTTCAATTTATAAATATTTTAAATCTATAATAAAATGTGTTAAAAATGTAAGAGTAAGATTTTTAATTAATTAATATAATAATTTTATTTTTATTATTTAAATATCAGGCAATAAAATGTGTACCAAAATTTTTTATTTTTAAACTCTAAAATAAATTTAATTTTTTTATTTTAAATTGATAATAAAATGGTGTTAAAATAGTAAGAGTTAAAATTTTAATTAATTAATATAATTATTTTATAATTTTAAATGTAAATATAAGGTTATAAAATGTATACAGATAAATTTTATTTTTTAACTCTAAAATAAAAAATTTAATTTTTTAATTAATAAAAATTTTAAATCGATAATAATAGGTACTACATGGATGATGATATGGTTTGCCCCATAATATTTTAAACTAATCTTGAGGGATTGTGTCATTTAATGATGTGGCATCCTACATGGATGATGAGGTGTCGTTCGATTCATTGGAGGCTTATGTGTCATGATGATATGGCACCACATGATCGGTCAAAGCCTACGTGTCATTTTTTACTATACAAATGACATTTGACCTGTCAAAGTTGGGTTTTTTTGTAAATAAGTTAAAAAATTGGTTATTTGTCTAACTATATTTAATAAGTTGGGTAATATCCTAAAAGTTCTCTTAACCAATTCCTATTGTCAAAGTAAGGTTTAGCAAACATTTAAAACTAATACATTTAGTTACCGGACTAATCACACTCACCTTAGAAAAAGAAAAAATGATGTTCATCCCATGGAATCTAAGGGCTTGTTTGGAACTGACAAAAAAGAAAGAAAATAGGAGAGAAAGGTATTTTTTGTTGTTTGACAACGAAAAATCATTGAGAGAAAGGAAAATAATTTTTCTCTCACAAAATGATAGAATTTGGGAAGAAAATAAAAGAAATAGAAACTTGAGAGAAAATTTTAATCATCAAAATTTAAAATTTACTAATTATCTCTTATTTTTCATTTTTACGTGTATCCGAACAAGAGAAACTACATTTTTCTCTCCCATTTTCCATTGGCATCCAAACATGTGAAAATAAACCTTGTTTCTTTTATTTTATTTTCTCTTTCTCTTCTCTTCTTTTCCAAACACAACCTAAATGATTAAACTTATTCCATATTTTTGAAATTTCATTTTATTCATCCATTATTTTTATTCAATCTTGAATAGATGAAGTAACTATGTTTAGTCGGTAAAAATGTGTTGGTATTCTATACTATCTGTCTCGTACTCGACCTAATATTCTCTACAATGGTGGACTTGTTAGTTGCTTTATGGAGCAACTATGTCTGTCGGCAAAAATGTGTGTATGTTTGTGTATATATATATTATGTCACTAAAGTAGTTTGGTTGTGTCAAATCTTGACAAAGTTTCACCACAAACCAGAATTAGTGCTATAACAAAATCAGCAATTACTTATCCAAGACTTCAAGACATAAAGTTTTATTGCCAGACTAGTGAGTAAATTGTTGATATTCTCACCAAGCCACAAAAAGTAAAACTCTTCTAAAGTTCAAGAAGATGCTTGATATGGTTGGTTTTGGCGTAATGGGTTTGGTTCAAGGGAGTTGTTGGAAGTCATGAGCCACGTTCATGCGTAAACAAGACTCTAGAAGAAGACACCGGCCATGAAGGGTGAAAAAGTTTCCTAGTAATTAAAAAATCTTGTAAAACTCTTAATGCTCCAACCAGAACTTTATAAATTATATGCTCATCTAAGCATTTGTATGTATACAATGAATGAGGTTGGTTCTTTTGAATCCGTAAGGCTGGAATCGGAATCGATTCTTTCAGAAAGAACCATCTGTGAATCTCCCTCTCAACTTCGAATCACGCTTTGATTTCTCAGAGTATTCGTCAATCGTCATCGACCATGACGGACATTCCCTCAAAATCAAATCAAAACAACGCACGCAATCGACACAACACAAAAGTAAAAAAGGAGAAAAAACAGACGACAACGCAAAGCTGTAGGGGAGCTGTAACCAACTCAAGAACTCTCTCAAATCGATTCGATTCGGAGTTTTCGAATGCGATCAACGATAACAACGAAAACCCACTTCTTCATTTTGAGTAACTAATCGCCAAAATCGGTTCCATATCAACTTTTTTAGTCTGGTTTGGTTGTGAGGCGGGGGGTGGCTTTTGTTTGTTCAGCGCTGTCGGCTGTTTATTAATCGAATAAAAAGGAAAAACTAATTGGAGAGGGACACAGGCATGTTCAATATGTTCCTTGAATTGCAGCCAAAACCCCAATCTCTTTTTCTTTTTTTTCTTTTTTGTCTTCTGAGTCTTGGATTGACCGGAAAAGGAAAGAAGCTGAAAAAGGATTAGTTGATTGGATCTTGTAATCGAAGAAAGTTGTGTTAGTCCGTCAGGTCCGTGGTTGCAGATACCTATCTCATTCTCGGCCTCCTATTACAAGTCCCTCTCCCTTGGCATTCTAACAAACTAGTGACACAAAACGACACCTTCCTGCCCTACAAAGTTTTGGATGAAGAGATGACTTCTTTAGATTTTGTTCTTTTCTTTTTCCCCCTAAGATGCAACTTAATGCATGTTGCAGAGAGGTTGTTGTAGAACGAAAGGAGTTCAGTTCCTGGGCTTCTGTGCCATTTTGCTCAGAATTGGATTCTCCACTATTTTTTTATCCAAAACTATACTACATAATCTGGGTATCATTTTGGTTACTTTAGATGAGATATATATTGCAGGGACACGAGCAACACTGATTTGGTTATTCGGTTCTCAAGTCAAGAAAGGTGGCTGGATTGGGAAGTGGAAGATGGAGAATAATAGTAGGTGGGAAGAGAACAGCAGAGGATCTCCAAAAGTGGACCATGTGGTCCGTATCAGTTAAAAAATCAACGCAGAAGCACTCTCGTGGGCCAACGCCTGCAACCAGAATCCTTACCAAGTGCACTCACCACACCGTCCAAACTATACTCCCCCACTAATAAACTATACTCCAAGCACCACCCATTGCCCCATCTGTTTCTACTTCACCCAAAGCTTCTTCCTTTTCTCTCTCCTTCTAGTTGAAAAATGGAACTTGAAAGCACACAAAAGTCAAAATTCCGCAAGTTCAATGCTTATCGTTCAAGTATGCGTTGAGCAGCAAACAGCACTGAAATTCAGGAGACAAACAAGAACCCTGGTAGGAAAAATAAACCATAATAAACCATAGGTTTCCATGTTTACATCATTAATGAAGTCGGCATCACCAGACACCCCTACCCAACGGCAGAGACCAACTTTTCAAAGACAAGATTGATCGAAACAAGTCATTAGAAAGCAACCCCATGGCAATCCAAATATTTAATAGCTCATCCAATGCAAACACCAGCTGTAAGCATCAAAACTAGTGAGACAGCCCACCCCTAATCCTACATACAGAGCTTTCACCATTCTAATCATAATCCAAAAGATAATCTATCAAGGGCAGGAATCCAATCTCTGATAAGATTTGGTGACCGTCAAACCCCACTTAAAAAAGTAACCTAGATGAGTTTCAGTGGAGCCAAAGAACAGAGAAATGCACTATTGGTGTATTTATACCCAGAACAAGATATACAGATAACTATTATTATGAATGTCATGTTATATATAGTACTTTAGACACGGGTGGACAAAATTAAGGCAGGATTTCCATAACTGATCACGAATTTATTTTATTCGGATCAACTCTACACATAATTTACCTCCATGTATCTCAGTTTTTGTCCATGTGAGATTCACTGTTCACGAAAAAAAGAAAAAGGAGTCCTTTTCTTTTTCTTTTGTCAAAATCGACCAACAAGATCTCTATTTGTTCCATTCAGGCACTCGAAGGTCTTTAGTTTTGCGTTTGTTGACAGTAAAATGGCTGAGTTTCCATCCTGTAGCTCAATTGAATTGCCATCTTCAGCGAGAAGAGTTTGGTCCTCTTAAATTGAAGCAACCCAGGGAGCACAGATGCTTAGCTGGCAAAATGCAAAACCATTAAACTACCTCCTCCCAGATGAGAAATGTCTGTTGTGTAACCCTGGTTTATGGTGGAAATTTCTGTGTCCAAGGCCTTGCTTGGGTAGATCACGCAGCTCCATCACCTGTATTGTCCTTTGTCTCTTCGCTGTACATAAAGAAAGAAAAATTAATTTGGTCAGATTTGATTTCTAGAAATACCAGGTCGAAAGAATAAATAGCAAAATAAATTCAATTTAGTACAAACTGGCTAAAGAAACCAAACCTACCATTCTGGGCCAGCTGGTATCCTTCATGTAGCTTTCTTTTCGTGGCCTCAAGCTTCACCTGGACTGATGCTTCCTCATCTGGTAACTGAGATTTCTGATAATCAACAGAGCAGGAGGTCAGGAGAAGTCGGGATTTATCTCAACAGCAACATTTTACTGCATTTTGTTACTAACTCACATTGTATGAACCAGGGGATAGCTTCTTTTGGATCTTGTCCGTTGCTCTTTGCTGCAACTTTGCATTACCTCCATTTGATTTATTCTCCGAGGCAGGCTTTTGAGGTCTACAGGGCACAGAAACTGCAGTAGAGATCTTAGTTGGCTTGTTTGTGGGTTCTGGCTTTCTCAAGTAGTTATGGTTCTCCTTCCGTGCATTTTGGTTGATTGGATTCTGTTCTTTGTTAATATGGATAGGGCTCTCTGCCACAGGTTTCCTCCCATTTTCAAAAAAATCCTCATTCTCAATGTTTCTAAAATCTGCAACAAAGAGCATATGCAGTGCATATTAATAAAAAAAGACAAAAAGAGATATTACGAGCAGTACAGAGAAATGAAATGTTCAACTTACATCCATCGTCGTCCATCCCTTCAAAGAACTTGACATTGATTACAATGCACGGAGAAAAAGAAAACGAGTCAGTATAGGATGCATCCCTAATCCTTTTTAGAGTTCAATAAGAAAAGAAAAGATTAGGGTTCGTCTATACACCTGAGAAAGCTCAATAGAAGTTGTCTGTGTAGCCAAGAAAACTCCTTCATCAAGTGGCGGTGAAGGGAGGCCACCGAAGGGGTTCACAGAATCTGGAGAATCTCCGTCATTAATATGATTTCCTGAAGTGACATTGAAATTCAGAAAGTAGAAAGTCTTAGTTTTAATTAGAACCAGAAACAAAAGCCAAAAGAATAAATAATAATTTCAAACATAAGGAGCTAACTCATACCAGTAATGGCAGTTGCTGCATTGACCCACTCATCCACCACTGTCTTCCATTCGCTGCAATTTGCAGAACGACAAGAAATCAGACAGAACTCAAACACAAGCAAGATTGTAATTAATAGAATTTAACAATCTTAACTCTTCCTTGAAGATAAAACAGCTAAGATGTTTTTAACAAAAAAAATATCAACAACTTGGTTGAATCTTGAATATTTGGCAGTTTTCTCGAGAAACTTTAGAAGATACTCGGCATACATTGATTGGCTGTAGAAGTGCAAGTTAATGTTTCTTTACTTGACTATTCAGTAACACGTGGCATGATAAAGCCTCATATACAACATTGTAAGCCTGGACTCTCATACTTGAATTGCCAGCAAAGAAATGTAAATGAAACAAAAACGTGTCCATGTCCTCCTGGAATATAGAAGAAATGAACTCCTATTTTGTCGATATGCTCAAGAAAGACTAGCACATTCAGAAAAGGTGTTTCTGGTTTTATATGAAACGTGGATTGGGTAGTATCTAATGTACACGACAAGTTCATTATCCGACAGAAACAGATCGATGACTAGATGCGAATAAACACTTAGCCATTAAAGCTTTCCATCAATACATGAGAATCGTACCCAATAAGAGTTCGGGCGAGTTGGCGGATATTCTTTGCCCTATGTTTCCGTATACCATTGACAGCCTTTCCAATCTCAGTTATCTGAAACAATTGGCAAAAATTAAATTAAATATTTGAATTAAGTATTTTGAAATCAAGGAAATACTTTAAAAGAGCTTAAATGCATAAACATATTAGGAACTAGACAGTGTACCTTCAGTGTTCCAACAGAAAGCTGCATCAATTGAAGCCTCCTCAGTGATTCAAGTAGTACAGAATCAGACTGCATAAGAAAATAAAAATATCCAGTTACAATCATACTTCATAAACAAAAAGGTATCACTTTTATAGATCAACACCATGAGAAGCATAGTCAAATACACTCAATGTAAAAAGATTGCTGAAAAAGAATTTTCATATCTTAAATCTAATAGCCACTACAACAGGAGAAAAAAGAAGAAGGAAACAACAAAGAACTAATTTGCATCAAAAAGTCGACGTTAAGAAAAAACACACTCGATCCCATACCATGTGCAATACATTTGACAGCTCTCACAACGCAGTACCATCTACCATCTCAAGAATCTTGAAACCGCAGGATTTTAAACAAAACTTATCAGGTCGAGACACAAGACAAACACAAAACTTCCTGAAAAACTACAAAAGAACCAGTGACAGAAACCATTTTGCAACCTCAAGAATCAAATACTTCATTGCTTACCTGCAATGAAGTAACACCAGTCATAATCGAATCATTTTATCATTAAGAGCAACAAATATTGCCTCATCCTACCCTACTTGACAGCCATGCAGATACAGAAGACTTCAATTTCAGAACTAATAAGCTTTTTTCAACCTCATTCAGACGAAAACACTCAAAAAGCAAGCAAGATCATGAGCATTGAGATAGAGATAAACCTGTTCCTCATAATTGCTAAGGATATCTTTAATCCTGAAAACCTCAGCGACAGTAATACTCTTCTCTTCAATTTCCTCGGTCAAGGCCTCAGCTTCGTTGTAACTATAGTTACTAAACTGATGCAAATCCCCCCGATCGTCGGTACTACTGTTCACTTTACTCTCTTTAGCGCCAGAACCCGCAGTCGTAACTCCACCTTGGCCACCAAAGTCACCCTTTAAATCACCATCTTCTACTTCTTCAGGCACCGCCAGTTCAATCCGATCACACCCAGAACACTTTGTCAATCGGCAAGAAAACAACCTTTCGGCTATCCTATCTCTCCGAAGGCGAAACTCCTGCGGGCAATCTGATGCAGCCACAATGATCGCATACTCGATCACCTCAAATATATCAGAATTTGCACCTCTGAAATAGTTTCTCCAGTAGTCAAGTCGTCCAGATTTTGCCTCCATGGCTTTAGATGCAATACTGTTGTCAAAAGAAGCACTCTCAGACGACGATACAGGCACAAAATTGCGATATTTCCATAGCTGGGACCAGATTAATCGGGTTTTCTCACAATTTAGATTAGATAATAGATTGTGCTACCAAATTCTCTATGGGACGGTGTATGACAGAACTGGAGCAAGAATATCACGAACACAAGTCAGATTAATGTTCAAAAATTCAAGAACAAAGAAGAAAGGCTTCCACGGATTGACAACAACTCAGACACCAAAAACCGACATCTTCTCCAGTTCTTGATGAATATTTCGCGATTTTAATTGAAAAAAAAAATCCAGACTACAGTCGGATTTTTCAAGAATCGCACGCAGCTGCAATCCGATGCCAGCAAGAAATTCCCCGAAGGTTTTGATCCAAGAAAAGCAAAATGGGAATCCCAGCGATTTGCAAAAACGTAGACCTGACGAGGAGGTTTCGATCGAAAAACCCAAAAATGGCTGAAAATACGGGATCTATCTCGCGAAAAGCCCAATAGTCTCAAATTCGGGGCAAAACAATAAAAAGCAAGAAAGCAAAACGTTTATCCTTCTTTCTCGTCTTTGTTTTTCTCTCTACTCAAAAAAGTAATTGAACCAATGCGTATCAATACCATAGAGAGTGAAAGCGAGGAGAAGTGGACAATAATCACAGAAGACCAGTTCGTGGAGCGGAAAGAGAGAAGATAGCGAAGCGGCGGTGATCTTTGGCGGTATTCAAAAACCGCTTTCAAAGAGTTAAAAACGAGACGCAGAGAGGTAAAACAAGGTCAGTCTTTGGGGTCTTTGAACTCTCTCTTATTTCTTGTTCGGTCTGTTGTTTCAATAATCAACCTACCTCTATGGCCTTTGTTGACTCGTTTTTTGCTTTTGAAGGAATTTGCAGAGGAAGAGGTGTTTCGGAGAAGAGATAGACAGGAAGGTGAGAAAAACTATATTTATATATTAAAATATTTTTTTAACAACAAAAATAAAAGAAAGCAACGGAGTTGTTCTTTTTCTTACGCTTTCCGTTTCTTCTTCTGTATACGTAAAATATATTTTCCCCTTTTGGGTTTTTTACGCATCTTAGGTTTTGTCCCTATGTTTCACCTCGTTTGATCTCAACCCTCCAATTTGCACCTCCACAAAAGCCCTCGTCAGCCGTCAAATCAACACAAAGGACCCACCGCTAGGTGTAACATTTTCGAACATCTTCCAGCCACTTGCACTCCCGTACACCCAGAGGCGATAATCTGACCTAGCAATCAACGGACGGCTAAGATATCTCCCGCCCACAAACTCATATAGTTTATATTACTTAAATTCTTCCGCAGGATTCGGTTTCAGAATCGTTGCATGACTACCAAAATCGGTAGCCTCTGCTGGAAGTGGAAGGTTTGGTTGTGGATAAGCGGTTTTGTGGAACCACCACAGACGTTGTTTCATGTATATCTCACTCCTGGCTGATTTTAGTTGGCTGCGACTGAACCCATCGAAACCGTTCGTATTCTTCCGATTAGCTACGGCCGTGGCATCTCGTCCGTTTGTCTCTTCTGAGAATCCTGAAATTTTCTGTTGGCGTAGACGCATGATCGACAGTTCACAAGTCCCAAGGTACACACGTTAGCATATGCCGCCAGGCCCCAACCGAACAGAGGGAGATTAAAATAAATGGATATGCTACGGCATTCAGGTCGTGGCGTCTGAGCCGTCCATTTCTCGCCGCCGTAAGGTTATTTTTTATTTTTTGCTTCTCTTATATAGACACAACAAATGTGATTATGATTAATTTTTCTATTAATGTATTATTTATTTAATTTTTTACCCTGCCCCGGTGGTGCGCGGGAAGGGGAGAAAAGTCGCGGATCCTTGGCAGGAAAAGCTCGGCGATTCGTCGTCGTTTACGGTTTCGGATGTAGGATTACCACGTGGCAGTCGGCGGTCCACGGTTCCGGAATCTCGGTTGAAACTGCACTCTCCTCCGCATAAGAGGCTGCGTGGGCCCAACCGATGGTGGTCCAGTATTAACGACGGAGATCCGATCTTGGTTGTTGTCTAGTTCGGTTTTTCGGGATCTCATGCATAAACATGAAACAAGTAGGAAAATAATAAATATTTATTAGTCCAATTTCCATTAATCAAAGCAGGCGATAATCTTCTTCTAGCTTTAGAAGCACGTGTCTTTACAAAGGGTGTAACGATATGTCGGTTTGACCGGTCGCGGTCACTCGCGCGACGACTCTTATCCGAAAGCTCGAGAAGGGGCCCACTCACACGAGATGTGCGAGTTGTCGATGTGAGACGCAAATAATTGTAACGCGTCTAATCCCTTATTTTGCTCAAACACCGATTTTACCTGATACAGGACCGATATACAGTGTAACGTATCCCTAGTCATCCATATCGTATCGGGTTAGTGGCGTGATCTAATGGATACAACCTAAAAACCTTGACCTAGTAAAGACGTGTACAACAAATAAATTTTATTAAGAAATACGTTTTGACTTGTAACAAATAAATGAATGGGTTGACCATTTTCGTTATTATGCGGAGAAGTATTTCTCATTTTATGCGGTAAGTAGGGGATAAGAGGAAAATGTAGGCGGATGATCCGAACGGACCCGTTGATAAGAGAGGAGGAGGGAGAGAGTTGGTAGTGGATGGTGGAAGGGGAAGGTGGAAGGTGGATGAAGAGACGTGTAGCGTCGAGGAAGGACGGGTGGCTGACCGGCAGAGGGGTTGCGGACGGACGCATTAGTCACATCTTACGGCTTCTGCATTGCCCCGACAGGTCGCCACCTTAAATCGTGGATCTAAAAACTCTCTCTATTATTTGGGCTTTTTTTGTTTCTCCTTAAATAAAAGGAAAAATCAACCAGAATGTGCTCTGTTTAAATTAATTTGTGTAAGACAAGGAACGGGTAATCACGTGAGACGGCGGAGCAGGAACTTCAACGTTGGCACGTGGAACACGCCACCCATTTGGAAGGGGGAAGGGTCAAACGCTCGACTCCGGTGACACGGCGGTTACAACAGGGGGGGAAAGCGAGAAATAGGACAACGGCGTCAGTCTCTGAAAGGGTATAAAATCCGTTACCGTCACCTTTCACTTTCCGCAGAACGACGACGGCTTTTTTACGTGAAAAAGGTGATCGTTTTTCTTTCACGCATACGTGTTGAAAAATTCATAAACCTAATGCATTAGTTATATAAGGCCTGAGGATAATTAATTTACTGTCAAACAAAAGGCCGCCAGCCACCATCACAATTGCAATAAGAAGAAAAAAAAAAAACCAAAAGAGACAATGAACTTGTTGTATCTAAGTCACGATGCTCTTTTCAAAAGGGTGGCATTCAAATGCAAGTGCAAAACCGATCTCCACATGAGATTCACTACTAGCAGCTTAGTTCAATGATGTAGGATCTCACAAGCTCATAACGGCACGCAGGTCCTCCACGTTAATTTGCTTCTGTTCTTTACTTCCTTTTCTCTCAAAAGCTCCCTTTGCAAGATTCTTCTTCTTCTCCTGCAATTTCAAAACCCTCTCCTCAATGCTATCCTTAACTACCATCCTCACCACCTGGACTTCCTCCTTTTGACCAATTCGATGGACACGGTCCATCGCCTGCTCCTCCACTGCTGGGTTCCACCATGGCTCCATCATGTACAACCTTGAAGCTGCCGTTAGATTAATCCCTGCACCTGCAGCCTTGAGACTAGCTAACAGCACGTTTGGTGCATGCTCACCTTGTTCTCCAAACTCTTTTATCACTTGAGCTCTCTTCTTTGCATTCATCGATCCATCCAACCGCACGATCACAAAACCAGCTGCTCTCAGTGGTTCTTCAAGTAGGATCAACATCTTCCTAAATTGTGAGAAAATCACCGACTTTGTCCGAGGGTTTTCTTCTCTTGATGCAATTAGAAACTTGAGTAGGGCAGAGACTTTGGATGAAGTTTTTGGAGATGACACTGTGAGCTTACCATCATCCTGAGGCTGTGATGGTGCCAAAAAGAGATCAGACTTGGATAGGGCATGCCGACAGATGGGGCAACGAGGATTCAGGTTTTTTAGGGTTTTCAATATACAGCTTTGGCAGAAGATGTGTGCACAACAAGTGATCACAGTTTCAGTGGGTAGAGAGAGGCAAATTGGGCAATCAAAGTCATCCCCATCTTGTAGGATGGATACCATCTTTAACAGAAGCTCAGGGTTGTTGGACACGTCTGCATGACACACAAGTGTTTTCCTAGGTTAGGAGCTTGCATATAAAATAATAGAACAAATGAAGAAAACATTAAAAACAAAAGAACCACGCAAGTGAGCAAAAGAAGTCCAAAATCACCTTCCATAAGGATTCAACAGAATTAGAATTATGATACAGCTTAAAATATTATACCAGATAACAAATAGAATGTACAAATCTTGTTCAATTAATAACATCTCACATCAACAACAATGCCATCGAGCACGGCTACATGGTTAATGGATCAACTACATTGTCATAGTCATGGAATAAAGTTTTCACAATGCTAGGCACCAAGATGGGGGTATTGATGTAATTTGGATGCGAGTGGGATAATAGATGTTGCTAGGATAGTCAGCTTATAGGAATTAAGGCAAAAGACTAATATGATGAAAAAAAATTATTTAATGAGAAATTCCTAGTCGAGTGGGGAAGTCAAATCCCTAATTCATTGGTTTCTGTTTTATATAGTTCTCATGTCTTCTCGCACTATTTGAGCACAAACTCATTCTTCTCTTATCCTTAATGTGAAGCCCCTTATCCGGTCCAGTTAGCCATGAAACTCTCTTCTTTCTCTCTCTGAAGTTTAGAGGGCTCAAAAAATTGTTGCAGTGGAACCATTAAACAGGAAGACCTGATTATCATCATCTTTAACTGCTAAGATTAAACAGTTAAGCCCTGCAACACTAAACATGATTTTTTTAATGCAAAGTTTTAATTACTAAATATATAATAAATGCAAGTTCAATTAAAGAAATGCATATGGAAAACAATCACAGTAAGAAGCTGAGAGTATTATTGACAATTACTGTCAAAATAATGTTAGACGCACCAAATGTATGATTTTTAATATTTAGAGTTGTATTCTGATTCAGTAGTTAAAATAATACAAAGAGATGAATTTGCATGATGAGAGAAGAGAAAGGAGCAACACAGATTTTTTCTTAATGCAAAGTTTTAATTACTAAACTTGATTCCCAAAACAAGAGCTAATTAATCTATGGATAAAAGCAAATTTAATTAAAGAGATATATTGAGAAAACAATCACAGTAAGAAACTGTGGTTATTATTAACAAATGTTAGATGCACCAAACTATATGTTTTAATATTTATAGTCACATTCTGGTTCAGTAGTTAAAAATGATACAAAGAGATGAATTTGCACAATGAATGAAGAGAAACGAGCAAGACATATTATTTCCACATGCGGAAGCCACCAAACAAACGGGTTAACTGAAAATGCACTTGTTTCAGAAAGTTCACCACTCTCCATTAGAAAAAAAATGGCTTTTCGTAAATGATTTTGGTGAGTTATGGAGGTTCATTAAAGCAACAGAATTAGAATGATTTTCGTAAAAATGAGTTTATACGGTAGGAATAGGACATAAAGGCAAATGCATTCCAGAAGGACATAGAAAACTACACAAAGCACTCTGACCAAATACCCCCTTCCAGCTTATGGATCAGGCAACATTTGCTAGGAGGCTTTGAACAAGCAGTTGAGTGGCTGATCAAAACAAAACGAGAATAAGCACATTGACCCAAAAATCTAATTTTACTCAAATGCAAATGCAAAATCATGTACAAGTTGTCATTACATCACACATAGATTCCATCATTTTGTATCATAAGGATCTATACTCAAGTCAAATGCAGGAAAAAAGTATTTCAGAATACAAAACAATTACCTTCAAGACTAATTTGTGGAAGTAATGCTCTAATATCTGAAGGGCATAATGCCACATCATTACAGATCTGACGAAGTCGTAAAATGATATGAAGTATGGTTGAATAGTTTCGCATCACATTCTCAGCACAAATATACTCCTTGACAGTTTGCTTTGCTTCAGATTCCATCCTGTCATACTGCTCACGTTCTTCAGCAGATAGTTCCACAAAACAAGTTTGCACAACTTTAGGCAGCAAACCCACCAGGCTACTGCTGTCCTTCGTCCTCCGCAAAGAAATACTCCCCATTAGAACCTAATTGAACAAATAGCTAAGACCACTCAGTTGAAAGCTGTAGAAAAGCAGGTTTACAAGAAAAGATAGATCAAACAACAAACAGATGGGAAAAGACGGCCAAAAACTCAGAGCAGTCACAATTAGGGCTCAAAGCTTTAGCCCTAACCCTTTTATACTTCAGTTGAGTGAAGACAGAGTAGAAGTACAGGAATACCCCTCTCGCTCTAAATTACATATTTCAACATATCTATATACAAATAATGATAAATTAAGCATATAAAAACATGCATAAGCATCCTAAGGAAGAGAGACAAACTAAATTATGAAAATACTCGTAAGTGAAATAACCAAAAGGCTCTTTGGGCAAAATTATTCAAATCAATAAGATTACTATCAATTCTAACATGTCCAAAGATAGCAGATTAATTATTCAAACCAATAAGATTACTATCAATTCTAATATGTCCAAAAATAGCAGATTTGTATTATAAGAGTCGAAGGACATGTTAGAGAAGTCCTATTTGAAAGATAACACTAGAAGGCATTTTGTTCCATCATGGGCAATTCAAGAAAGATTTTCATATTATCAATTAAAGCTAAGGTGAAACTTTTGTCCAATAAAATAAGGAAAATGTCGCACTCCAACAATTAAATACCAGTCTTTCAAAGAGCTCCACTTTCTATATTGCCCTCTTAGTGCAGCTTCTGGAGAAGTCCTATTTGAAAAATAACACTAGGAGGCATTTTCCTTTTTTTTCATAATGGATTAATTCAAGAAAGATTTTTGTATTATTTATACTAAATAAGATGGGCTTTTCGCACAATAGAATAACGAAACTACATCACTCCAAGAAGTAATACCAGTATTTCAAAGAGCTCTGGTTTCTTTATTCTTATAAGATACAATTTTGCCCTCTTAATGTGACTTATCAAAGAAGGAAGTGCAGTTAAAGCTTCTAAACACCTTTTTCAGGTGACAAAACTCTTTCTTTTTTTAGCATAGACTTGAGTCTAGGACCAGAAAGTAATGTCTTGATGAAGACAAAAAAAAAAAAAAAAAAAAAAAAAAAAACAATTTTAATGAAGGAGAGTTCTGTTAAAAGCATTTTTCCAACAAAAAAAATCCAAAAATAACTAACTATTAAAGGAAAATAAGCAGTCATATTGGGTCATCAGCGCTCTATAGTGACATCTAGCTGTAGTACCACATTTATCATGATAAATTAAGCCTCTAGATATCTCCCTTTAGGTCAGTGACATACTTTGCTTTAGCTTGAATAAAGAAATTCCCCAAGGCCATCGTTCTGGTTCGTTAGACCCACCATGTTCATGCAGCAGGCATTGAGCCAATCCAATATCAAAGTATACAATTTTTCATGGTTAAAGCTTTTTGGAGGCTGAAAATTCTCTCCTGGCATCTTTCATGGTAGCTCAGCTGGATTAATATGATCCTATTTTACTACAGTCAAGTGCTAAGTAAATAAGACAAGTGTCTCTCAATCTGGCCAACCAGTGTTGACTTTGATGTGGTTACTCGAATATATTAAAAAAAAAAAAAAAGAAATATCCCAAAGCCTATTATAAGAGATTCTACATTTTCCATTCCTCCCCAATATACTCAAAAATCCCCTCATAACATCCATGGGCAGAGAAAGAATCCTGCTATCATAGGAATAACGCAAAAGGCATTTCAAGGCTCAGTAGTTTCCTAATCACAATAATAGTTACTAACTCTTTGTCAAATGAAAAGAACCTTACTACATTCATGGAATTTAAAATCTCTATTACAGTTTAGCTCGGAACTCAACTGCATTATAATCAACATCAATATATTCAAACAGTCAGATCAAGAGCATAGGTATCATCAATGTACCTGCAAACGTGTCAGTCCACTTGCTTTCCCTTGATCTAGGGGACGTTGCACTAAACTCTGCCAGTAGCTCTTGATTGAGAACGGCTGAAATCTTAAAAAAGCCATTAGTGAGAACAAATCAAATGAGCCATTTTGAATTGGGGTTCCAGTCACAGCCCACCTCCTCTTAGCTCTCAAATTGATAACAGCTTCACTCTGCTTTGCTCCAACATTTTTAATGACATGGGCCTCGTCCAATATAACTCTCAACCACTCTATCTCATTTATAGGTGACTCTGTCCATTCCAACTCGGAAGCCAAAGTATTATAAGTAGTCAACACGATGTCATATTTCCTCAGCTCTTCCGCATTGCTTGTTCGCTCACCATAATACAAATAAACCCTCAAGCAACCACGCTTAGTGTGTTCTTCCAGCTGTGTTGTCCAAGTTGAAAAAACCGAAAGTGGACATACTATTAAGGTTGATTTTGGCTGCAATCCATCATAATGCTCATCTCTCTCAGTTCTATCACTTAGTTTACGTTTTTTCTTCGAACCACCGATTATTTTACCTTTTTTGGCTGTTCTAGTCCTCTTACCTGCAGAAACTGACGAATTCTCTCCATTTTCTTCCATGTTGTCCAAATTCTCGTCCGATATATATCTATTGGTTGCGATCAGAGAAATCATCGTCAGAGTCTTACCCAAACCCATATCGTCCGCAAAAATCCCACCTCTCAGTGGCTCAGGCCTTTCCTTTGTTTGATAGTTTGTTAAAACATTTGTAAATGCTCCGTCCTTTTCTTCCCAAAAAGGAGGCAATTCGGCAGAATTTTCCCTATAAACTAACCAACCCAACGCTTCTTTCTGATGCAAAAAGAGCTCCGACTTAACAATATTATTTGGTGGCTCCTCAATTTTCATCTTAGCGTTCTTGTCACTGCTTGTCTCCAATGCCGTAAATATCTTGTCAATACTACGACCTTTCCTTTCGGGATTCCTTTCTTTGACGACGACGGCATCGGAAAGGGCGAACGCATGATCAACCTCAGATATGAGCTCCAGGCCACCCGACGAGATGACAGCGCGAACAGTGGGCATTTCTTCAGGTGACGCAAAAATATGAATTTGACATGGAAGCCTGAACGGGCTTTTGTTTTTAGGCGGTTTAGGTACAATACCTTCAATGACAATGAGGCTGGCGTCAATGAGAGGGGCTAGAACAGCAGCAGCAGAGCGCTCAATGTGGCCAACCTGGACAGTGCGAGTATTGAGGACCTTAATAGCGTTGGGGTCATACGGGTTGAGCGGCTCGCGAACAAGGGCGACCATTTCTCGGCCGCTGATGGTTCCAGAATAATACTTGAGTCCCACAATGTTTACGATCACGAAGCCCACCAAGAAAGTCTCTGAAGGAGGCGAAGAAGATGAAGGAGACGAAGGGTCTTCCATCGTAAGACCTGCCTCAGCAAGTCCCTGGCTGTGTTAGGATTTCCGCAACTTCTAGACAAGGCACGACTTTATTCACAGTCGAACAAGTGTAAATTTTGGAGAAAGGACGTTGGTGCGGTGGATTGCAAGAAGGGATTTTCCTCCAGGCTTGTGCTTCTTCGGTTGAAGAAGTGAATTTCCCGATTCCTCTTCTCTTTTCAAAATTGAAAACAAGAAAGAGGGCGGTTCTGCTTGGCAGGAAACGAAGAGGGAGGCGTGTACTTCCATCATTGGCGCGGTACAATGCTCCGGCAACAGGATCCGTTCTAGCATAGGTACAGCTCCTTGAAAATGAATTTACCTTTTATTATTTTTAAAAGGCATTAATATTTTTAAAAGAGGATTAATTACTTCAATGACAGCATTTTGGATAAAAAAATATTAATTTGTATTTATTTTATAATTTTATACTCAAAATAGCTTAAGCAAAGGCGAGAATAAGTTGGAAAAGAGGGAGAAATTGGAGGGATAGGGTTAGATTTCTATAAACTTTAATGGGTGAATTTTAAAGTGTGAGAAAGAGTTTAGGTTTTCACTAGAAATGGGATTTGAGGCTAAATTTTGTAAAGTAGAAATGAAATAAAAAAAATCGTGGTAATCACGGTGGATCCTTCTTCTTATAGGCTTGGGCCCATCTTACAATACTCTTAGATATATGAGTCTTCCGACAAGAATCAATTCTATATAATAAAAAACTATTTTCCCGGTAATAATATCAACTCAATGCTCAATTGAGATCCATTCAACCAAAACAGAGAACAAATATTTTTACAAGTTCAATCTTTTAAGATCGTTTTCACAATAGCAAAACCAATGTTTGCTAAAGGGGATTTCTGAAAAAATCCCTGAGACAGAAGAGAACTGGATAAATAGGAATGAAGGCCGGCCTGGAGAAAATAAAGATAGAAACCATTTTTCTAGAATATAGAATTCCCATATTAGTGAGAGACTTTTGGGATGATTACTCACTTTTTCATGCTGTGTCGTTGGTGTCGTTAATTCAATTTGCTGAAGAACTAGTTACATCAGATGGCTTCCGGAACTATTTGATAAAAAAAAAAAAAAAAAAAAACTGCACAACCACTGTTTGATACAGTGCAATTCTTAGCTCCAACTTGCCCTCAAGACTAAGCTTGTTCACGAAAGCGTCAAGCAAAATATTTTAGCAAAAAACACGTCAAACCCAAAAGAGAGAAGTCGAAGAAAATTCTTAACCAGCACGAGACGCTTCACAAACAGTTTCCTCATCTTCTGTCAGTCCGAAAATAAACGATACAACAGGGTGTAGTGTGACGAGCTTTCTGTGATTCAACTACTTCAAGTAGAAGACAGGTCGATATCGTCCCTACACCCTATGACCCTATCCATTCAGGAAGCCAATTTTCTTCACATGGCCGTGAGGGGGAAAGGAAGAAATGTTCGTTTTGGGTGATTGAAGCATTCCCAGTGCACCAGCCTTCCTCAATGATGCACCTAGCCTCCTTTCATGGCAGCACACACAAGTCTTCCAGGGTAGCCTACTCCATTATGCGATCCTAGATACTTGTCTCTAAGTGGTCCTCGTGGCTTCCTCTGGACTGTTATTAATGGTAAACAATAATGACTAAAAGCAGAGTGATACAGAACCGTGACTCATGATTCCTGAATCACCCTTGTGGTGGGTCTTCTCTGACCAAAATCACACAAAGAGGCCAATCATATCAGCCATGGCCAACACAGTCTCTTCCTTATCAGGGTTACGGGTCTTCTGTAGGCTTTGAGCCACGTTACCCTGTTAGGCCGACCGGAAGAGGGCTCTTTTTAGGGTATATTTTTTGCCACTGCTGCTATATCTTCACCTCCATTGTCGGAAGAAAACTATAGAGTATCCAATAAGAAGAAATAATAGCACTTTTGTCTTCTTCTTCTTCCGCACTGAGCTGAGCTGAGCTGAGACAAACATAGGCAGAGTCCCCCCTCCTGGTGCCAGGCTTTTGTGGATTCCATGCAATGATGTTGAGATCACACCAATCAGGGGGCTCAATGATGCTGAGTTTCTTAGTTGAGATGGTGGCGTTGAAGGAGGTAACTAGTGTGGTATCCACCCATTGTAAAAGTGCAGCTTAAGATTTGGGAGATCAAATAAAAAGAGTTTAAACAAGATTCCATCACCGAGGCTTCCAACAACCCCACCCCCATCCTTGTGTTCAAAGTGCTTTTCGACTCTAAAAACCAGTCTTACTGTGTAGTGTCTGCTCTTTGCCCTTAGTGTCTTGGGACAAAACAAAATTATTAGTTGAGATAATATTATCCAATCTTTATGTAGAGGAATGGGGGGAATTCTTGTTCCCTCATCTCCTCCGCTTCTTCCAAACAAAGGAAATTTCTACCTTACTGAGAGAGGAGGGTTTGACCATGATTCCATGAGTCATTAATTCCTTAATTTGACGGAGTTAAAACAGGTTGCTGAAGTTGTCAGTTCGGCTCAGGGGTATCAAATTCGTCTTCTACTCGACTCATCCTTTTGGTAAAAACAAGAAGAAGTATGAGAGAAACTCGGTCTTAACTTACTTCTTCCCAACAGTTTAATTCGTTCTCTTTACTCTGCAATTAGGCTTCAACTGTGGGCTCTCCATTATCCTCTTCTGTTGAAAAAGAAAAGCAGTGGATAGTGGGAAAGGGACCATAACCTAACCATTAAAGAGCCTCATGTAACCGACCAATCCTGGTCGTCTCGTTTGACGGGATTCCCTGATCAATTTCTGCCGATCAAACCCGGTCATATACGCCTTTTACTGTAATATTACTTGTCCGTTTCTGTTTTCTAAAGATCTGCTACTCTGGGAAGCCACTAAATCTCATAAATTATACTTTAATTTTGTCCATTTCGTTGTAAATTGGAAAAAACTCATGACCACCTGAATATAAAATTCCCAGACAACTAGTTGAAAGTGTACATATTTCATAATAGTGTTTGTACTCGTGCACTGCGTTTGGGCCACGAAGGGGGCCAGGATGGTACATTGAATGTACTCGCCGCACTTCGGAAGAATCTGGTAGACATCATAAATGGGTTGGCTGATGAAAAGGTTAAGTAACTTGCAGATAACTGTTCGTCATAATTGGGTAAAATTTAATCTTGAGGGAAGAGGATTGGAATCGAAGGAAATCCAAGCTGCTTGCAACTTACAGACGACTGCGGCAAATCGAGTAAAATATTATTTTTAAGGAAGCTACGTTTTGTTCCTTTCATCGGATCATCTAATCTGTGGACTCTGATGCTCTCGATTGTCTTGTGCACATAGACGTGAGTAAAGAGCAGTGGGCATGTTCGTCCGGATGTCTAAACGAAGAGAAATGGCCATTGGCCAATAATGGAAAAAGGGCTTGGGGAAAATGACGAGGTTTATTGGGAATTGGTGATTGGTGCGATTGGAAGTTTGGAACTTTCCTTGGGGGTGTCACTTTATCCTAAACTTAAAGCTTGCACGCGGAGATGGGTGGTATTTTCTTCGGTTGCCCGGTTTTTTCTGTAAAAATTTGTTAGAGAGGGTATTTGGGTGGCTGTCAAAAGAAGATCCGAAAGCTGTTTTCTTGTTTTCCTGTTTCATCTCTCCTCTCTCCCCCAGTTCGTATTCTTTTCTGTGTTTTGAGCTGCTGTCATCAACGAAGAGGGAGAAGTGGGTTGGTGCAGGATTTGGCTGGGTGGGATGGAGATTTGGGCGAGGTTGAACTGAAGAGTGGATCCCACTCCTTGTTCATCTCTGTCTTCTTCATCTCCAATTCCCCCAGATTCTTCTCCCTCACGTCTTCCTTAAAAAAACTGGATTCGGGTTTAGGTGTTTGTTGTACCTAATTAAGGCCTCGCCTCCCAAATCACGTTTCTTCTTCTTTCTTTCTTCGTTTTTTTTAATAGGCATCGTCGTCGTCGTCCCTATTTAAGATCTCCAGAGAGTCAGAGAAACCCATAAGCGAAACAGATTGGAATCCACTTTACCTTGTTGATTTGAGAAAAAAAGAGGATAGAAATCTCATCTGTTGGGTCTCCTTCTGATCGACAGCTGGCTTGTCTGTCGGTACGGTCCGGGATATGGCGAACAATAATCCACTGGATGTGGATGCTAGCAGAGGAAAGGGCTCTGCTATTCTACTTTGAAGCTGAAAATTTAAATCCGGCTATCACCAACCAAAAACCCCCGGTGCTCCGGAGTGTCTAAAGATACTGCTCTTTTGAATAGCCTAAAGAAGATCAGCGACGAAGCCCACCGGTCCCACTTAGTGGGCTTTGTCGCAGAGGCAAACACCCTTCCACCTCATTTATTCCTCCTCGGGATCTTCTGTTTATCTGCATCAATTTCTTTCGTGCAAGTTTTATCGCCGCTGCTTTCGCGCAATTGGGTCCTTTGGATGTATTGTGATTGTTGGCTTTTTAACCTTTATGCCAAACCCGAATAGAATCTCCCGTGTCTAATGCTTTTCCTCCTCCTATCTTGCGTTTCCTTCTTCCTCCTTTCCAAGTCTCTCTGCCTCCCACCTCTTCGATCATGGGCAAGTGAGATGAGACTATTGTCACTTCTCTTCTGGCAAGAATTAGTTTCATTGTTGCTGCACTGGGTGAGGAACAGTGATCTTATCTTCAGTGTCTTTAAACGCTTGACAGCTTCATCAGCGATGTCACTGAGAAAGAAAAGTTTTGCCACAGTAGAAAATGTTGAGGAGGATCAATTGTCTATATTGGATTTGCCTGACTTGGCACTGGAAAACATACTTGGGAAGCTTTCCCCTGCAGGCCTCTGTACTATGGCAGGCGTGTGTACTTCTTTGAGAGATAGGTGTAGGAGTAATCATTTGTGGGAGAGACATATGAAGGAAAAGTGGGGAAAGGTGATTGGCCCAGCAGCTCAGAGAGAATGGCAGTGGTTTATTGCATCAAGGAAGGAAATAGGTGGGTCAGATGGGAGCATGCCCAAAGGATTGTCCTTGAGGTCTCTCTCTTGTGTCTGGCCCCTCTCCTGGATCAGATCTAAGATAGGTGCTGCTAGCATGCCCAGGTGTTCTTTGCCTGTAGACTCAATCATGTATTGCTACCTCTCTCTTGAGAGTGGCAAGTTTTGGTTTCCTGCTCAGGTCTACAACCGGGAAGTATGTCATCTAGCGTGCTTAAGAAATTTCTTTTATTTTTTATCTGCTCTTTTTATTAATATTGCAAAGACCTGCTCTTTTAGTATCTTGTACATGTTTGGGCACTTTCATGGCATATTTTGCTAGCATATGTCCAAATATCCTGATCAGTGTCCATGAGATTTAGGAATTGAAGAAGAATTTTTCAAGAGTCTTTTGAGAGTTTTCTTCCCATACATATTTCCTCTTTTCGTTGTTGAGTTTTATTATAGCTGAATTGGCTTTTATCAAGTTACATAAAGAGTGGTTTGCATGTGCCAGGAACTTTTTCTTTTTGAATGCTTCTTCTTGCTTTTGAACTAATTATTGGGAATTTTGTGCTGTTCTGCAGCATGGACATGTTGGGTTTATGCTTTCATGCTATGATGCTGAACTCGGTTACAATTCCCGCACTGACACATTTCATGCAAGGTATGCTCGAAACTCCCTTCTGCTAAGAGTACATATTTGTGAAAATGGAAAAATCTATTTTGAAATTCTTTAACAGAACTTTATCTCTTTCCAAAATGAAAAGAAACTGGTTCGCTTGTGATTCTTAGATGTTTTTGATCATTAACTACATAGCAAGCAAGTGACAAGATCTCCTTGGTGATATTCATGAAGAATAGTGATGTTTGGGGTTTTTAGGGATAGTTGTGATTATTGTGGTGCTCCCATAAGCAACCCTCATTTCTTTTTGTTGAAAATCAGATTATATACTTGTGTCACTAATATTCTTTACTCTCAAAAAACAGAAAAGGAAAATGATGCAAAAGGAAATTTACCGTTTGTTATGTATCCATCGGATTTAGTAGATTGTGATCTTTCTTTTCTGTTTCTGATGATTGCCATTTCCCTACAGATATCCACCCCATGGGCGCAGGACCATGGTGATAGAAGAAGGGATGCAGTGGGAGAGATTGAGGGTCCCACCTGTTGATACCCCTGCTCATGATCTTCTCGTATCAGACTGTTTGAATGATCTAAGCCCTGGCGACCACATTGAGATTCAGTGGCGAAAAAACAAGGAATTTCCTTATGGTTCGCATTTGCCCCTTCCAAATTTTCTCCAATTTCTACTTTTTCCGTTTTGAGTTGATTACTTTACTCTCTGGTTTTTTTTATATTGTTTTTCGAGACATACTTCTGGAATGCACAGTAAACAAACAAAGCTGAATCGATATGCTTTTGGCTGATTTTTTGGTGTCCAACATGTTTTCCAGGTTGGTGGTATGGTGTGGTTGGTCATCTAGAATCCTGTGATGGAAATGAGCACTTCTGTCATTGCCATGGTAGTGGTAAGAAAATAAGCAACTCTTTGGCTTCCAC
This sequence comes from Aristolochia californica, assembly GCF_029961685.1. Taxonomy (NCBI): domain Eukaryota; kingdom Viridiplantae; phylum Streptophyta; class Magnoliopsida; order Piperales; family Aristolochiaceae; genus Aristolochia; species Aristolochia californica. The sequence goes on along the minus strand of NW_027181992.1, from coordinate 4,047,735 downwards.
TCTCTCTCTTCAACTCTTCTTTTCTCAAGCCTTATTGTCATTGACTTTTGCTTGACTAGGTTTAGGTGCTTGAGAAACAGATGGTATAGTTCGGATTCAGAATCCCATTAGTTGAGAATGCTCAGTATTCATCTCTTTCAACTGCCTCTGAAACTGCTAATGGTGCTAATGGTGAATTTAGCAGACACTTATATTTTACTGCCATGCTTGATAATGACTTCCATCACCTTTTGAGTTTGTTATGGTTTGGGGTTTGCAAAAAAACTACATGGATCCTTAAAGAATATTGTGAATATGATTTTGACCTTATGATCCTGTAATAATTCATGTAAATTACCCGAGGAACAGTAGTAGTAGTTTAATTTCAGGGCAAGAACCAACAGCTTCCTTTAATGGAAATTAAGAGATTTTATTTTCTGATCTATTCATTTTTTACAGATACCGTGATTCTTGAATTTAACCACTATTCACCCGGGTCAAGATGGAGGCGAACGGTGGTCAGTAGGAAGAATCATAGGGAAGAAGGGAATGAAACAGATGGGTTTTATGGAGGCATTAGGAAACTCTATAACAAGGAGGAGATCTCCATGTGGAGGCGGCTCTGGCCGCATGAAATCTTGGAGTAAACTAGTGCTTTCACCTTCCAATTCAGCGTGTCTCTTTGGCTCGTAGGTATTATTATTTAGCCACAGTGGGTTCAATCTGTTTCCATGTTTCATTTCTTCCACGACGAGCAGAAGTGTGCATTATTGTTTAGGGAATTAAATTGATTTAGGAGATGAACAGAGTCGACAGCCTTCAATTTATATAGTAGGGTCATAAGTTGGAGACGGAGAGATCATGTAAATTATTTTTTCCACCCCAGTGGAGTTGAGCCGTTTTTCATATGACCCTTGTAATCCACATTCTGGTGCTTAGAACTTATGCAAATTCCATGTAACATATAACGTTGTTTACCTGAGTTCAGCATTTCGATCTAAACAAATGCTCCATTTGCTGCCGAGTATCTGTTTGAAGATATCTTAAAAAGTTTTAGTTTTTCAGTTTGACTAAATCTCAAATTCTACAAAGAAAAAAGATCACTTCCAGAGGCACATGGATGTCTTAGAGGAAGGCGATCTATTCAAAATTAAATAGCATGTCGCATGGCTTTTCAGACGAAATGGCTTCGTATGGATCAACTCTCTTAGAACAATTAAAGTGACATCTCGGTGAATCCAATGCTATGGGACAATGAACGGTGAGCTGAGAACTACTCAACGGTTGAGATGTCCAAAATTTAAGCTGGAGTTTTTTAACTTTCGTCCTGCCTTCGTCCCTCAGACACCCCCCGACACTGACACTTTACACGACCGAAAATTACTCCGGTGGTAGAACGGACGAAAGAGAACTCGAGAGCTACTCCGGCGTCCTCTCTATTTCTCTGGCCGTCCAAATCTGCTGGGAAGAAGTATATTACTGCTGCTTCATTCATTCACCTTTCCCACAACATGAACGGCGGTCCATCTGGTTTTCGTATGTATAAATCCATTTACATGCTCTATTCTTTCAAGGTTTTCTCTTCCTCAATTTTACTCTTATTTGTCTTAATTTAAATTCAGATAATGCTCCTGTTACGAGAACTTTCGTTATTGCCAGTGGCCTTCTCACGATCTTTGCTGGTATTCAAGGTCGCGCGTCCTCTCTCGGATTATCGTATCAGGTGTGTATTTGTTGTCCTTCTGAACTTTTTTCCTCCATTGTGGATGATTTTTTTTTTTTTTTTATGATTTTAGATGTGGATTCTATTCGAGATTGGTTTGGCTTGAGCTATTTAGAATTTAGCGTTCTTATGTTCAGTTGAAATTTGGTTGATCATGCGTGACTGGACAAGTTTTATATTTATTGATTTAACCTTAGTTTTCCTTTTCTAACCTTTTGATGTTGATCTTTGTATAGAGTTGGTCAAGTTCAAATGCACATGGTTAAATATATTTTCGGATTTATAGGTGTTTTCTAAGAATGTTGAAGTTCTTTGTGTCTCTTGTGCATTGTGCAGAATCGATTTCAATATACATTTTTTGGGGTTTAACTAATCCAAGATGAGCTCAATTTTCGCTCTGCTGCACTGGATTCTACTATGTCTGACAGACATGACGCTTTTGAACTTGACTTGTAACACAAATGCCAACTCAACTGTTTTCTGTTCTTCTTCTTATTGTCTGGATCAAGCGGTGGATCCATATTATTCTTGTCTTTTGATCAATGCTTCTTCATGTAAATCACACCTCATTAGGTAGATTTCTGTTCCATGTAATGATGGTAGTTGGGCTCTTTAATTTAGGGTTAAATATGATCAAACCTTAAATTGCTACAGTTTTACATGTTCCTGCATTTATGCAAAGTTTGCATCTTAGCTACATTAATTGGTGTGGATTTTCGGATTTCTGCTCCTTGGTGCAAGACATTGCTAATGATGGCTCTGATGAGTGCTTCAGATTGCCTTTTATGTGTATCTGTTCCCTTTTTACTTGAACTTTATTGTATTCTGGAGCTGATTTTTGCTTTTAGACCTTAGTCCAGCACCTAACAGTTTCAAGCCAAACTCTGGTACTTTAGAATTTTTGTTCTGTAGTCACAAATTGCTTGCATTGTTTCATGTAGTTATTTGTTGACTATATTTTAATCGTTGTTAAATGAAGTTCAGTGTATATGCACTTAAGTTATATTCTTTTCTCCTTTGGGTGGACTGGACAGGACATATACAAAAAGCTTCACCTCTGGAGGTTGATTATTTCTGCATTTGCCTTTTCATCAACACCAGAATTGATGTTTGGACTTTATCTTTTGTATTACTTCAGAGTATTTGAGCGTCAGATAGGTTCCAATAAATACTCAGTAAGTGATCATGAATCATGATTCCAAAATATTTGTGGTGGTTGTAAAAAATAGTTTGGATTTACAGCAATTTTTTAGTATGAGTGTTACATTGACATGATCTTCCCATTCCATTTGACAATAGTGTTCCAATTTATTAAACTGGGTATTAGCTTATTTAAGGCTGTACATTAGAAGTTATTCTGCTTCCCAAAGCTCATTTTAGTGACTGCAATGCTATTTGCTTTCTTTTTTTAATTTTTATCAAAAAGTTACTTTCTTTTGACTTAACTGGAAAAATATTTAATAAGTTACAAGAACTGTAGTACAGGGGAATTACCTACAAAATGCACAGAGCTTTATCCAGATATTTTGCCGCAGCAAAGTAAGGTTCCCAAACGGTACAAGCTAACGATCAGACATTGGTGCTGATCTTTGTTAGATTGAAAATGGACATGATTTTGAAGATTTTAGATGTGCAGCCCTAGCTATTTCAAGCTGTCAATTACTTTTGGTAGTTCGGATTCTTTTTAGATAGTGAAGCTTTAGTTAATGCAATCAAAGAATACAACAAGAAAGGAGCCTTCCTATGCAATAGGGAAAAGCTCCCATTTACAATAGATGTGTGAGAAGACCCTCTTTTGCCAAAATGTCAGCTATTCTCTAGGAGTATGCCACCATGAAACTTGCAATGAGCTGCACAGTCTTAAATGTCTTGTAAAATATACTGCGGGTGCCATGGGTGCGTAGCATTATCCTTCATCCAACTTATCACCATTGCTAAGTTACCTTCCACCAACACTGGGACTGAAGAATTTTATAAATAGAACTCTATACCATGCTGCAATGCACAGATCTCTGCTTCAGCCGAGTCTTTATGGCCGAGAGCACCAGAGTAAGTGAGTAATTGTTCCAAGATGCTCTCTAATAACTCCAGCCCATCCCTGTTGAACCTGGGTTGCCAATGGTAGTTTAGATATTTAAGTTTGCATGGCCAAACTTTTCAAAAAACTCAATTGTTGACATTGAGTTTGATGATTTTGATATTACTACATATTAATGGTGCACTTGGCCTATGCATATTATAATTATTCGAGACTAGAAAACCTGAGTGGAGTAAATTATTTTAATGTTTAAGTTGTGTTGTGAGATTATTCAAAGCATTTCACTGAGCTTGATAATTCTTGTTGATGCGTGGTTTGTAATTATACAGATCTTCATCCTGTCCTCCATGTTGACTGCAACTCTCTTTGAGGTTCTTGCTTTAGTACTACTTAAATGTACTCACTACTCCTTAAATCTCATAATAAATTCATTTTAAAAAAAGGTACTTCTACTCTTTAAAGCCCATAATAAAGATATAGAACTGATAGCTGTTTGAACAAGTTACTCAAACAACTTTAAAGATGATATATTTTTTCTTTTATCTGAGAAGGATTTATTGTTGGAACGGACTTGTCTTTAATATGCAAGTTGCGCCTTCGCTAACAGGTCGATCTTTTGGCGCAATGGTTAGTAACATGGTATCAGAGCAAGTTGGTCTCGAGTTCGAGTCCCGCTCCCCCCGTTTGTTCAGTCCCCGCATAGGAGGACTTTGTCTTTGGCCGTCCCCGTATAAGTGGGATTGTGCATTTGCATTTGTACACGGGTGTTCCCCGTGCGGGGGAGTGTTGGAATGGGCCTGTCTTTAATATGCAAGTTGCGCTTTCGCTAATAGGTCAATCTTTTGGCGTAATGGTTAGTAACATGGTATCAGAGCAGGTTGGTCTCGAGTTCGAGTCCCGCTCCCCCCGTTTGTTCCGTCCCCACATAGGTGGGATTTTGTCTTTGGCTGTCCCTGTATAGGTGGGATTGTGCATTTGCATTTGTACACGGGTGTTCCCCGTGTGGGGGAGTGTTGGAATGGGTCTGTTTTTAATATGCAAGTTGCGCCTTCGCTAATAGGTCGATCTTTTGTCGTAATGGTTAGTAACATTTATTACCCTATGACAAACGTTTATGTCATACGTCCAGCATTTCTTTTGTCATTATGAAGAGTATGGTTACTCTAGGTAAACAGCTGTATGTCAAATGAACTCGAAGAGAACACGTAAAAAATTTCTTTTGCATACCAAGAAGTCATATTATAAGAGCGGAAGAGTTGTGCAGGCTAGAGGCTAGGTGGCACTTACAGAAGGGAAAGGCTACCTCCCCTTGAAGGCAAGACACTGATGACCTATCTCTAATGACAGTTCACAATTTCATTTTTGGATCTCAAATTTTGGGGGCAAGAGATGGACAGGGCACTGATTGTTTCTTGCACATCTTTGTTGATTAGTGTACTCGAAGAGGATTGACCTTTTTCTTAGTCCATCTTATGATCATCTTTTAATTATCCGGCACCTCTGTGGGTCTTGGAAGAAAACAAAATGTTTTTTCAGCCATTGCAGAGGGACCCACTTTTCTGCCTTTGGAGATGTCAGCTGTAGTCAGAGGTTCTGAGTAGCTAGAATGGTTCTAGAGTGATGACTAAAAGCTTCGCTAGCTCCTGTTGCCTGGAATGCCTATAAGCTGCCACTGAAGTTGAACTTCAAGATTTCTTCCAGGGACATAGTCTGTGAGTTGAGGGTAGTAGTCTTTCTGGTCAATGAAGCGGCAACCAAGCACCTGATCTGACGGATATCTACACTTGAAAGGCTACAAAACTTGCTTGTTTTTCCAGCCTAAGAAAGGATCTATGCAGCAATTTCTTGCTGCCTCCAATTGAAGAGAAGATGCTGGGATTTCTCTCTTTCTAAATACACCCGAACACTGCTTCCACAGATTTTCCCCACCTTGTTTGCGGTTGGGTGTAGGGGTGGGTGTGAGGGAAAGAAGAAGTCTTGTCAATGTCGGTTCTTGGGAAGTAGAGTCAGACTTACCCAATAGATCATGTCAAACCTGCTGAGAGAAATCCCCCCATTGTCAAATAACAAGTAAAAGATATGTAGCACTAACTAATTTATAGATGGATTCTCATTGCATGTGATGATTACTATTTGCCTCTTTAATGCTTTTCATGAAGTTTCTTGTCCTCCCCTGCTATTCCATACAAAGAAAAGTTAAGCTCGTTTCGGTCACAGGGACCTGCTTATGGAAATCTTGCCACTGAAAACAACTAATTTGTTTTTCTCTATGTTTAAGATCAGAATATATGCTTAAAATGAAAATGCAAGCAAATTTTGTCAAACCAAAATGCAAAATATGAAAATTTTCAGGGTTTTGGTTATACACATACAGACAACCCTGACAACAATTAGACTTGAACCTTAGACCTCACATTAAAAAAAATACTCATGAAAATACGCTAAGGGGTCTCTTTCATAAGGTTCTAATTGATGTTATAAATAAACGTCTGAATATTTCAAAAATAAAATACTGTTATTACCCACAGAAAGTAAATATTGAAAATTTAGTTACAGAAATAAAATTACATTTTAATTGTACATACCAAAAGCTATGCATTTTTTAATGGTCATAATGTAAACGTTACTTAAGTTGAAAATGCATGATTCAATCATTTTATATATCCAAAAAATATGATATGCAAATTAAAATGCAACTTATTTGTCTCAAGTGTGTCAGAAAAAACATGAACTGGTTTAAAAATATAAATCAATTTTATTTTTATGAATAGGTATGAAAGGAACTGTGGGTTTATATCCTTTCAACAAAAAAGAAAAAAAAAACTGTGGGTTTACTAAACTTTAGAAATATGTCTTTGTGGGACTCGTATATGTAGCTCGTTTGCCTAATGTAAAAATATGACTTATGTCTTTAAAATGTCATCGAACTCATGCATGGTGGTTGGCATGCCACCTATTTAAGTTTTGATCATGGGATATTTTGTCTCAACTTTATTCTGATCTTTTGAAATTCCAAGCCTCCATTCAGGTTGGAGGCATGAGTTGTATGGGTCAACCAGGACCCTGTTGGACCAACTGCTCCAGGCAGGTTTCCTGAAAAATGGGGTATTCGAATTAGCTGGTGACCCTCAACCTGATCTGGCATTGGCATTGAGGTCAATCTGGTTCAACTGGCTGGACTGTAAAACAAAACTTGCACTATGAATTATATAGTTTGGTGAAAATCTCTGTACTAAAACGTAAGGATGGTACTTATGCTTTCAAGTTCCCCTCCCCCAACCCCCCAAGATCCCTCTCTCCCTCTTTCAAATTTATCATGTTCTGGCCTTTGTTCACATTTTTATTTTCTAATTTTATTTTCTTTGTCACAGATCCTACCTCAAAGCTAGTAGCATCAGGGCCGTACAGTCTTATATTTTCGTCCTTTGTACCTTTTTATTTTGACATCCCAGTCTCAACAAGATTCCGCATATTTGGTTTTCGATTTTCTGACAAATCCTTCATATATCTAGCAGGCCTTCAGGTAAAAAGAACATTTTTTTTGCTTGTTTAAGCTCATTGCTGATTTTTAATTGCTTGTATTTTTTGCAGCTTTTATTGTCATCTTGGAAAAGATCCCTTCTACCAGGCATCTGTGGTATCCTTGCAGGCGGAATATACCGCCTGAATGTGTTCCAAATTCGTCGTGCAAAGGTGATTAAATCTTCCATCTGTATTGGTTGTTTTATCTTAAGAATGTTTTATAGAGGTTTAGACTGCGGGCATTAGTGAATAATATTGTCATGTTCTTTCTCACCTTTGCAATTGAAATGCAATACAGTTCCCAGATTTCATAGCGTCGTTCTTTTCAAGGCTGTCATGGCTCCCTTCAGGAGGATCTCCATCTGTAACTCCATCTGGAAACTTCATAGGACGGGTACCTTCTTATGCTGGACATCAGCAAGAAGTAAGAAGTTCTTTTTTTTTTTTTTTTTTTTTCTTTTTTGGCTAAAGATAGATGACTTTTCTGTTAGTTGATACATTCAAATATCATATTCCTTTTCTGATTGAATTAAATTTTTGTAGGATAGTAGTACGCTAAGTTTCACATCCACATTATTTGTTACAGTGCTGCATTATTTCAAACACAAATTCATTTTGAGTACATATCTTTATACTCTTTATAGGGTGCACGTAGTAACTCTAACAAAGAAATTGTATCAGTAACATCTATTGATCTGTTAATAAAAGAAGAGATACCTCTTATTGCTTGTTAAAAGGGTGTATTTTGAGTTGAGTATTAGTGTTTGATTGTCTGAATTTATAGGTAAGTGAAGAGAGTCAAAAGGAATGGAATATTTTATTCACTGAGATGTTTCCTGGGACTTGCAGCAATCTTAAGTTTGTAATGAAATTATCTGATATTATACTTTCTTCTATTGTGCCTAACATGATTTAGGTTCCACGCAATTATCCTGTCTCGGCTCCCTTTGCTTCAGCTACTGAGCCACCTGAGGATTCTATATCTACGTTGGTATCAATGGGCTTTGATAGGAACATGGCAAGACAGGCACTGGTGCAGTCCCGGAACGATGTTAATGCAGCCACGAACATTCTTCTTGAAACACAGTCCCGCTAATTCGAATACTTGAAATTTTGCCTGAGGACCAGCTGATACGGGACTGTTTTTTATAACAAAGAAATTGCCCACTTGTTGAGGTACAGCTCAAACTGCTGTTAAAGTGTTCTTGCGGGAGGTTAACATTTCTTTCCTTGTGTGCTCCAAGATCACTTGTTCCATTCTCTCTGCATGATGATGTACGAGGAAGCCCTATAAACGACCCATCAAGCTTGTAATTTTTTTTATTTTTTATCTAGTGTATTGATCATATTCATGTAACTTCATTAAGATTTTATCCGTAATGTGGGATGAAATTTGAAACAGGAAAGGGTTGTGGGCCTTTCAGTGATCCATCGATAACAAGAACATTTAACAGGTTTGGATCTAAATAGGTTTGTGCTCACCAGGGGTTCATTTTCAAGTCTGAATTTAGATCTGGTTCCAAATGGGTTTGGATCTAAATAGTCCACGGAGGAAAACGAGAGAGAAGTCTCCCTCGACCAGTGAGGAACGTGACATGGTGAAGAGTGGTCTTTCTTATGTTTTTGGTATGATTTGGATGGGACTAATCTTGTGTTGCTTTTTAGAATTTGCAAATCTCATCTCGCTCCAAATGAAAATCTTTTCTCTCATTCATTTCCAGTAACACACTCGTAGAGCTTTTCATTCTTCTCCCTATCAATCAATATATAAGGATTTCAGACGGATTTGAGAGAGGAAATTTTCTGCTCTCTGTTTTGACAAAGAAACTTGAAAGTGGAAGAACATGTTAGCTTGCTAATGAAATAACCAGTAGGCTTCCTTTTGGAAATCTATAGGGGAGTTTTGAAATCTTTCCAAATTATGAACAAATTCACCATCTTTTGCCGAGTTTTCAGGAGTCTCAGCACAAGATTCCATACTCTTGTAGCCCTATTATCCAAAGCCATGTCTTTGGGGTTAGGAAGTCCATTTGGTATAAATGGAGTCTGTAGAAGCAGTCTTTGATCTACAATCACCTCTGTAAGCAGATTCTCATCCTCAAACAATGAATACCTGTCGTGGAAGTGTTTAAAAAAGGCAAAGTAAAATGGTTCGATTCGACAATACTGTAATGAAGTGACTGTTAAGTTTCACGTTCGGCCCGGATCCTCTTATGCTCATGATGCGCTTTCATTAACGCCTCGAGGTTTTAGCGCTAGTAGTTTCAACATGGTATCAGAGTTGAGGTTCGGGTATGAAGGAAAACGATGGCAGCAGAGAGGGCTCAGATGCAAGTGGGAGTTGGCCAGGTGTTACACTTGAGAAACTAAATGTTGTGCGCAACTTCAGTTGGTCTTCTAGCATGAAGACAAGGGCAGTGAGTTACAGAAGTAGAGGATATCATGTTTGAGGAAGAGCTATTACATTGATATGTGTGAAGACAGATTGAAATCAGTCTTCAAGTGGGAGATTGTCAGGTAGTAATGGGCAATTGTCAAAGGTGGGCCCAAGGGATCTGGATGACAAAGGGAAAACAAAGTTTCCCTTGTTGATAGTTATCTTCCTTATTTGGATTTACCGAGACGCAGCGGAAAAAAATAGTATCTCTCTTTGGAACTGATAGAGACGCAGCCAAATACAGGTCTCCCTCGGGACTAACAGAGAGAGGGGTCTCGGAGAGAGGCGATGCTCGTCCCCAGAAGAGAGCAGCTCGGGACGAGAGTCGCCGGTGCCAGAGAGAGGACTCGGTGCCGTGAGCACTGCCGTGCAACGCCGTTGTCGTCGCCGGTGCCGGAAGAGATGAGATTTCTCACCAACGTGAGAAGCGACACCGTTGTCGAAAGAGGGTAAGCTCAGGATCTTGTATCTGTGCCTGTGTGTGCGCCAAGAAGATGAAGCAGGAGCTTCGGTCTCGGCATGAATACGAAGCGGGAGCTTCGATCTCGGCAGGAAGACGAAGCAGTAAGTTTCGGTCTCGCCAGGAAGACAAAGCAGTGAGGTTTGGTCTCGCCGGTGCCGGAAGAACAAGATCGGCGTCAGTGGGAGCTGCGGAAGAGAGGTTTCGGCCTCTGACTCTCGTTCAATCGACGTTGTAGGGAGCGGCAGCAAAGAGGCGTCAAATCCGGTGCTACTGAGAGAGGCAGCAGAGAAGCGCCAGTTCCAGTGCTATTGAGAGAGGCAGCACAGAGGCGCTAGTTCTGTTGCTGTTGAGAGAGGCAGTAGAGAAGCGACAGTTTCGGTGTTGCTGAGAGAGGCAACAAGGAGGCTTTCCAGGGGCCGCTGGCAAAGGCAGCAAGGAGGTTTTCCAGGGGTTGCTGGTAGAAGCAGCAAGGAGGTTTTCCAGGTGTTGTTGGCAAAGGCAGCAAGGAGGTTTTCCAGGTGCTGCGGGTAGAGGCAACAAGGAGTCGTTGCTGTGAGAGACAGTGAGACAACGCTGCTATTGTAACAGATAAGTCTCCCTATTATATTGTGATCCTCAATTGATTTAAAATAAAATCCTCTACAGCTCCCGTGGACATAGGCAGTTTGCCGAACCACGAAAATATTGTATCGTGTATGATTACCTGTCTCTTTATAGTCGTTTTTCCCTAACAATTGGTGTCAGAGCTGGTTGGTCGTGATTTCAAATCACGGGATGGGGATGTCAACTCACACGTGCAGGGGGGCGTTGGAAACCTGGCCACTCGTGCCTCACGTGAAGGGGCATGTTAAGTTTCATGCTCGGCCCGGATCCTCTTATGCTCATGCTGCGCCTTCACTAACACATCGAGGTTTTAGCGCTAGTGGTTTCAATAGTGACATCCACAGGAAATCAAAGTAAGTATTTTAAGAACTCCATAAATGATCTGGCTCTCGAGGAGATTCAATATCTGCGCTCTGTCTACCAAAGCACAACAGCTCTTTAGTTGGTTTTCTTGTCTTGGACGTGAACTCGTCTACCGAAACTCCCTATTGAAGCCAATCCTCTGACAATGGAGATTCGTCGTTCACATAAAATGGGTCTCTTTTTTTCCTGATCAATGGGAACATACCTTGGTATTCTTCTTTGCTGAAAGATAATTGATAAATATATAGTTTTTATCCTCTCCTCTATGCAATCTCGGCAAAGAGAGTTCCAATGACCGGTTTCAGAGTAAGAGCTCTGTTGATCATGTGTGGAAGGCACAGAGACTTTTATACTGTTGATCTGCTTTCTGTTTTATTGAAAGACCAGTTAACATACCCAGGAACGATGAGAATAGACGAACCTGTACACCCTTGATTGTTTCATCCTTTGCTCCATGCCTGCAACGCACATCTGTTCATAACTTGGATTAAACAAAGTGTTATCAACATATTCAACGTCATTTATAGTTAGCTTGTCTCTGTTCAGCAAGAATGGCCGGATAGCCGTCTGCATTCTTTCTTTAAAATAATGACGAACTAAAAATACAAGTCAATCAAGTCTGTGCAATGTATGTTAACTAAAAGCTTCGTTTTGTCGTTGCATTCATTTGTAGATTTTTTAAATCGTCCCCAGATCTCTATAAATATGAGGAAATCTTGATTTCCTTTTATCTGAACCTAAAATGGGTGAAGTGAAGCTTTTTGGAGCATTTGCTACCCCTTTTCCCTTCCGGGTTCAGTGGGCACTCGATCACAAGGGAGTCCAATATGAATACATAGAAGAGGATCTCATGAATAGAAGCGCCTCATTTATGAGCTACTCTCCCCCGTACACAAAAGTTCCGCTGCTCATCCACAATGGAAAGCCCATATCTGACTCACTCTGCATTCTCGAGTACATCGATGAAACATGGTCAGAGAACCCCTTGCTGCCTAAAGATCCCTATGAGAGAGCCATGGCGCGTTTCTTCGCTAAATTCGCTGATCAGAAGGTAACTACAAATTCATTCATTTCACGAAACTGTTCATGGTGCTTATGGAAATTATTCTCAGTACTATACTGTTTGCTTGATGCAGTGTGCAGTTAGTGTTCGCGCTGCTTTCCACTCAGAAGGAGAAAAACGGGATGAAGGCATTGAGGCATCGCTGGAGGCACTGAAAATTCTTGAAGGAGAACTCCAAGGGAAGAAATTTTTTGGCGGTGAGACTATCGGATATTTGGATTTGGTGGTGGGTTGGATTCCCTTATGTCTTCCAATCATTGAGGAATTCGGAGAGTTTAAACTACTTGACCCACAGAGCTTCCCTTCTCTTTGTGCGTGGTGTGAAAATTTTCTGGAAGTTCCTCTCATCAAAGAGAACCTACCACCTCATGATAAGATGTCTGCCGTTTTCCAGTATGCCAGAAGAACGTTTCTTTCTTCTGCAGGCTAGTGCGGATACTGCTACACAGAAGAATGTCTTTGTCTTAAATTAACAAATAATAGCTACTTGCGTAGAGCTTATAAACGAAGTAGTGTCTATTATTATATGGATTGATCTGAAGTTTGCAGTTGATTTAAAGCGTCTGAAGGAATGTTAATAACAAAAAAAAACTTTCGTTCACTTTGGGATTTCAATTAACCAAGCCAATGGCCACTAGAATGATTCAGAAGTCAACTAATGGAAGGGAAAAAAATTAGCAAGATCCATGCGAACTAACAGAAACAGCATTTTTCCTTCTCCATTGTGTTGAAATTGGAGAAGTATTCTTCTTTGGAGGGTTCTTTCCAGTTTCCTTGGAAGTAATACTGAAATCTCCAATACTAAAACCAACTTGGAATAGAATAATCTTTTCTTTTTGATGGATTTATAGTAGTTTATAAATACGAAGACTCTGGTGCTGTTGCACATATGCGGCCGGCCTCAGAGTGCGAGTTCAGATATTCCAGAAGGAACAAACAAAACTGATTTCTTTGCTTTCGGATACTGTCAAACTCGTTAATGGAGGGTGACTGAAGTTAAGGTGGCGCTTCCATTTGGCAGAACGACATGCAAGACAGCCGGCCACTTCCTAGCTTCGCCTGGAAGCAACATTAGTGTTAGAAAATGCCAAGAGAAAACTTAGCTGTTGACAAAAAAAATAAATTAGCATTTGTGCCTACCATTTAGGCTTCAAGGTTACATTTTGCTAGGTCACTGCAACTCTGGACCTGCTTAACGAACGCATCGAGGTTACGTTGAGCAGATCCATCCTTTTCCACTGCCCTTCGACAAATCTTCTGGAGTTCTCTGCTTCTCCTCCTCATCTCGTTGCTTTCTTCTCCATCCAAGGCCATGAATCTCTGCACCAGTTCAGCAATTTCATAGCTCTCAACCACGTCTTCTCCCACCTTTGTCTTCAGCCTCATGCCTACTCCCCAGTCTTCCACTATTAATTTGCTATTTGGATATTGATCCCAAAACAGAGGAAACGTAAGCATGGGTACGCCAGAGAATACACCTTCCATGGTAGAATTCCAGCCACAGTGGGTCAAGAAGCCCCCAACACTTGCATGAGAGAGGACATTCAACTGGTCGCACCATCGCACCACCAACCGCATCTCATTCTCGCCGCTCATCATTTCTTGTAAGCGCCGGACATCCCCACGTCCTACCCACAAGCAGCGAACGTTGCTATCACGCAAGCCTTTCGCCAGTTCCTCCATTTGAGAGGCTGAGGTACGCAAGAAACTACCCAGTGAGACGTAGAGGACCGATTTTCTGGGTTGATTATTGAGCCAATTGTAGTAATTTGAGTCGCCAGGATCTGCTGAAGTGGAGAGTTTCATGTAAGGGATGCAAGGCCCGACATTATAAACAGGCAATGGAAGCTTTGAACTCAACGTATCTTCTGCGTAGGTATCGAATTCGTAGCATGTTGCTGAAAGTAGGTATGAAGCTTTAGTTGCTGCACGGACTGTATTTATTGCTCTTTCTAAAATGTTTGGACCACTTCCTGGTGATCGAAGACTGGCCAATGTAAAAATGGAGTAGAGATCTGCTAACCGAATGGAAGCGATGCCAGGAATATATTTGACTCGTTCATCTTCTCCCCCTGGACAATTCTCCGTCAGTCGTTCGTGCACTAAAAGCAACCAGAAACACACCGGAGCGTGATGCGAGGAATCTGACACTATCACTTCTCGGTGACAATAAATGGATAGTCGAATTGTTTCAGATGTTTAAGTGATTAAATAAAATGGAAAGGAGCTCTATAATATTTCCATGGAAGGCGCATGTAGGTTTCCCATGATGAAAAAAATTGTAAGATTCAAGACGATGGAAATAAGAACCTCTCAAGAGTAGGAGTGAAAATTTTACCAAAGTTGTGAAGAGGAAAATGCCGGTTGGAGATGAAGAGGTGAAAATGGTATAAGAGGGAAAAGACTGAGGGCGCCATCGTCCAAACCGATGCCACCGGAATACTCCGACGAGTCCCCACGTCCACGACCCAAGGCATCTGGGCATCAGCTATGATGCAGTGGATCGGCCTAGAGAGCTGATCCAGAAGACGCTCCAACGGGTCCTCCATCTTGGTATTGACAGCTTCCACGAAGCCGGCGAAGTCAGCCCCGCGGTTCCGCTCCAAGGGGATGACGTTTGGGATGGATCGCAGCTGGATGGTTGAGGATTTTGATCCCTCAGAAGCTATATATTCAAGCCACTCTTCCGTCACCACAAAGGTTATGGCCAGTCCTCTGGTGGCGAGGAGCTCACAGAGGTTCATCATGGGATTGACATGGCCCATGCCGGGGTATGGGACTGCAACAACATGGCAACCGCCGTGGCCCTCCTTCACGTCTACCGGATCCATGATTTTTTCTCCTCCGAACGGAAGCTGTGTCCTGCGAGAAGCGTATCAACTCTGCACTGGAGAAGATAAAACTTACAAACTTGACATTAATACACGGCCGTTTATTTAATTGTCGATGTGATATATACCAAAGTCCCAACCAACCTTCGATGAATCAATAACAAAAGGCAATAAATACTTCCTACCTTGAGTACTTTCAGGACAGAATTTTACTACAGGATATCATTGATGATTTTAGAGTTCCTGGCCGTAATATTAAGCTAGCAGCAAACATTTCATAAATAGCTCAAATTTTAGGCATTTAGGCTTCAATATCTACAGCTTGCTAGCCCCACTACTACTCTCCACCTGCTTCACGAACGCTTCAAGGGTTTGTTGAGCAGATCCATCCTTTTCTACGGCCTTTTTACATTTCTTCTGGTGTTCTCTGCTTCTCCTCTTCATCCCCTTGCTTTCTTCTGCATCCGTGGCCATGAATCCCTCCCTGTACCAGCTCAGCAATTTCATAGCTCTCAACCACGTCTCCCACCTCTGTCTTCAGCATCATACCAACTCCCCAGTCTTTCACTATTAATTTGCCATTAGGATATCGATCCCAAACATAAGCATGGGTACGCCACAAAATACAGCTTCCATGGTAGAGAATTCCAGCCACAGTCGGTCAAGAAGCCCCCCCAAATTTTGCATGAGAGAGGACTTTCAGCAGGTCGCACCATGGCACCACCAAGCCTATCTCATTCTCGCTGCTCATCGTTTCTTGCTAGTGCTGTACATCCTCACGTCCAACCCACAAGAAGCGAGAGTTGTTGGCACGCAAACCGTTTGCCAGTTCCTCCATTTGAGATGCTGAGTGTCACGCCGTTAGTAAACCTTGTTTCAAGGAGAAAACAAGCCAAATGGTATTTGTCTCAAACTACCCTATTCCAAAGTAACTTATGAATAATATCATGTTTAACTAATAAGCATTTCACAAAAACAGTCAATCACAAAGGCTAAGTCAAACGGCACTTATTGAAGATGAAATTTTAAACTCTACCGACACTTTGTAAAACCATACCCTCTCAACACCTCAAAAAGATCATTCTCCCCTAACAGGAAAAAGAGAAAATGAGAAAAAGAGAAAGTAACCTAAATACTTATTCTCGCTTTGACAACCCTAGGAACACGGCCGCAGATGAGAGTTGGACTCTTAGATCAGCAATATCCACATCATGGCCACCTTCAACTAGACCCCATCGGTCAACCTGTACATGAAGAATGAGAAAAACATAATTAAGGGGAAAAGACACCAAACGGAAATGAATAAAATCAAATATCTGGGCAGAGAGAAAGAACCTGCAGATTTTCTTCTAGTCTAATTAGCTCAATAGCTTCCTCGATTCTCAGCCTCCCACGATATATTCCAATGGCAATCATTAAGGAATGTGCTGCTGCTGCCATTGCATCAATTGAAGCAAACTCGCAATCGGAGGTGTTCTTGAGGCAATTTTCAACTGCTTTTACTAGACTCTCTTCCTGCCTCCCGCCAAAAAAGCTGGAGTATACCACAGGTTTAACACCAAATTCTGATTCAATCCAGCTGAGTACGGGATCCATTTTCTCCACTTGTTCCTCTGTAATCAATTTGTTTAAATAAAAAGATTCTCTTTCAGTTGAAAATGAACTCACACAAATGTCTTGAGAATTGAATTTGTAACATGTAATGGACAATTAAAGTAAATGTACCTATTAAGAATAAGAAATAAAAGATACCTCATTTCCCATGTAGAACGGTGAAAAACAAAAAGATTAACCAAATTTCAACCATGGCAAGTAGATGTTTTAAGAGGACACAATCACACATTTAGATCCAGATATTTTACCAAGATAAATTGGCAGATGTGTGAATATATGATTATTGGGAGCAAGAACATAAATACCTCAGACAAACAACTACTCTGCAAAAGTACCTTGGAAGTCAAAGAATGTATGGATTACCTGACACTCATGAGCATTGTGGCTACCAAGCCATGTGCAAGGTTTAAGAATTTTTACCTTAGGAAAAGTAAACAGTGCAAAACTAAATAGTACACTTGTTTTATTTCCAGATTTTTCTTTCTTTTCTTTTTTAGGAAGTTCTTTCTTTTGTTGGGAAGGAGGTTAATAAGGGGAGGCTCCTTCCACTTCAGCATTCGTCCCCCTTTTTTAAGGTAGGCATTCACCCATTTCACTGCATAAATGTTAATGAAACTCTTCTAACACTAATGCAACACCATTAAACATGTCCAATTTCTATCAAATAAAACTTCTAATATTTTTATCTCCAATTCTTTTCCTAATCAACCACACATCGACCTCAACATTCTTATCCCTGCCTACCACATCCTATTTGGATGGAGTTTACTTCACCCTTGTTGGAAGACATCTCAAAGTGGTATTAAGGTAAATACCTTCCCCATGTCAAGGAAGTGGCAAAAGATGTAATTTAATGGTCATTTTATAAGGATGACACAACACAGTAATTATAGAAGATGATTTCTACTTATGTCTTTTCCTTTTGAGAACTTGTAACCCTAAGGGCATTGTAGTCATTGTAAACTTCCCTCCTCAACTATAAATAAAGACTCAAGGCATGTGGTACATTATTAAGTCTCTCCTCTTCTCTCTCAAATTCGTCCTTAGACTTTTCTCTTAAACCCTCTCTCTCTTTCTCCTTTCTTCCTTCTTCCTCTCCTTTCCTTCTCTTCTTTTTTCTCTCATTTATCACCCTCTTGGTCGAGGACCTTATCATGGGATCCTAAATCCAACAAACCCAAGTCTCTTTTGTTAAGAATGGCCAATCTCCATCAGTTATCAAGCATTTATCTTGTGCACTACATCATCCTCAATCCAGCCTTCACTTTGCATGATCCAGCCTCGCTAAAAATGAAGACCTCTTGTGATTGTCCCTAGGCCTGCAGAGTCATATCCAGTAAAACTTTTCCACTTACATTTATAATCTGTCTACACCAGCAATTCCACATTGCAATTTATCTCCTCTCTGTATACTACTATCCTGACTCTAGCATTTTATCTTTCTGTAAAATTTTGAACGTAGTCATGTAAAATTTCATTAATTTTTTTCCTTTTTCTTTAAATAAAAAAATTATTAATTTTTTTTGTAAAAAAAATATCATTTTTTTTAAATAATTAATTTCTTTCCTTTCAGACCCAACCCAGCCAATTTAGACTTTGTATTGGTTCACAAACTCATTTACTCCTAATGGAAAAATCTTAGATGACTACCTTGCCATTGGACTCCTCTGCCATTAACTTCACAGCCGCTAGAAGTTGATAGTTTTTTTTTTTTATGAAAGTGCGTATATTGATAAACAAGGGGGGGAAATACAAACCTAGCTTTGGGGGCCTGACTCCACAACAAAGTGTTGGAGAGACACACCCACCTTAGCCTGAGAGTCTGCCAGGTGCTAGAAGTTGATAGTTAACTCTACCAAGAAGGCAAAAGTCTACTATGAATATTCAGCCCGAATCTTATAGGTGATCAAGTGTTTTTACTCTCTTTAAAATGGTGCTTGCCACTGGTTACAGAAAGATAACTGTTTTACTATGGGAGAATCAAATGCCATAGCTCCAAAAATCTTCTGCTCCATCTCATCTCTCTGCCCAATTCTTCCTCCATACTTTGTATTCCCTTGTTCAGTATAGTACAATTTGTAGCGGTTCTGTTTGGTATAAAAATCACGTCTAAATTATGAGAAAGGGGGTGGACATGTATTATAGGAAAATGAATCTGGAAGCAGCTATTTATAAAAAGAGAAAAGATTACCATTACCCAGTTCTAGAAACCCATAATATTTGACATAATAAAAAAATTTACAGTCATAACCAGTCAAATAATTTCAGTAGAAATGCAATAAAGTGCCAATAAGCTTCCACTAACCTCAAAAAAGTTTCACACAATGGACTAGAAGTGATTTGATAATAGAATTAAGAGCATGCAGGGAGGAAGTATATTTGACATGTCATAAATATGCTCCTTAGCTCAAAAGTACATATGCTTACAAAAAAATTGAGACAACCAAACTTTGAGAAGATAAATACCTAAAACTCCACTTGTGAGATTGTCGTCACCAGGTGCACGACAAAATACCAAATCTTGATGAATCTTCTTCATCAAATGTTCAATTACTTTTGCTCGAGTAAGTGGAACTCTCTCCAGTGCAGTACATGCAAGTTTCATAAGAGGCATTGTAAATGGTCTAATTCCATCTGTTTCCTATCAAAACCAGAAATTCAACACATAACTCAGAGACAGAAATAAAAGATTCACCTAACACCCTTGAGGCCTTGATTGAATTCAAAGCATATGCTAACCAAACAAAATCAACAAATATGAACTGTTTCTTGCTTAGTTTAGTTACATGATCCTTGTTCTGGTTCGAGAAAAGCAATTGAACTGGATATGCCCAGCAGAAAAGAACACAATACTGACGTGGATAGATACAAAAGAAATAAAAAACTTACCAGGATCGGAATTTATCCACCAAAGGTAACTAGTCCTAAAATTTTGACTTACTAAAAACAAGTTTGCAAGTTACAGAGTGAGAGTTACGTAAAAAAAAAAAAGTTACAGAGTGAGAGCATGATATATCTTCATGATGAACTGGATTAGAATTCTTTATAATAAGAGAGAAGAAAGCGGGATTAGGCAAATTAAAAACAACAATAGGAAATTATCAGTGGGAATATTGACTCTGCTAAAGCTGAGGGATTTTCTTCAAAGGCCTCAAACCAATACAAGCAGAAATCACACCCCAGTGTTAGTGGAAGGTGACTCCATAGTAATCAGTTGGATGGAGGAAAGCCCCCCTCCTCTGTGGCACTTTGATTACATTTATAAAAAAAATCGGCATCTTATTTAGCAGATTATTTGTTTCAGAAAGCATTTAGGGCTGCTAAAAATATTCCTTGTGCATTGGCTAAAAAGACAATCTCTAGACCTTCTCTACCGGTTGGGGACTCCCTCCATCATGTTGTCATT
Source organism: Aristolochia californica (assembly GCF_029961685.1). Lineage (NCBI taxonomy): Eukaryota > Viridiplantae > Streptophyta > Magnoliopsida > Piperales > Aristolochiaceae > Aristolochia > Aristolochia californica. The sequence goes on along the minus strand of NW_027181992.1, from coordinate 4,027,693 downwards.
TTTATTAGCAAAAAAAGATGTCCAACTGTTTTTTTTTTTTAAAAAAAAAAAGGAAAAAACAGTGAGAATGTTTGGTTGGGAAATAATTGATAATGATAACTTGAGGAAGAGGAACTTTACAAAGAATAACTTCAATAAGTTTAGTTAGTAATTTGTAGCTACATCCTAAAATAAAGACATGCATGTGTCAGTAGTGTGGTGACTGAGTGGCTGTATATGTGGGGTGCATGGAAGCAGTTCTAGGTGATATTTGAAAATTCTCACCAATAAGTAGCAGAGTATAAACCAGTGAACTCTGATGTCTTCATCAGTCAACAGTCCAGTTTTAAGATAGAATGAGTATCTTTCGTAGGATTAATCATTAAAACTAGGATCATATTCAGGATCACATTCATCCGTCTACATGTCATTTAGACAGCAAATCAATGTCTACCAACACCATACTTGGAAAAAGGCCTGTTCCGTGGTCAACATTTGGACTTTAGTAACTAGTCCAACACAATCAAAGAATAACCGAAAAAACCTCTAAGAAGTACACATTGAAATAGAAATAAAAATGTTCAAATGAATCTTCCATGGGTGTCAAAATACTTAAGACTTCCATTGAGGTGTATCGAGCACTTCCTGAGATGCACAAATGACTAGATGGAAGTGGACACGCACAAAATAACTAGAAGATCAAACAAGTTGGACAAATAAATTTCTTGCAGGCATGACCAAGACGGAAGTGGCCTGCTCCTCAACTAAGTGGCATTTTTAGACACTTGGATTCTTGCTTTTATCTTTTTGAGCTGATCCATTCTTATTTCAGTTAAATTAAACCAATATTATAAGTAGGCCTAAACACTTATTCTGTCTACAGAACTTCACCCATGTGAAGAAAATTTTAATAAACTGTTACAGAATAGAAGCATATCAAAATCATCAGTCATGAACCCACAATATGCATGTTCTCTTTTTGGCATCATCACATGCACTAATACAGATGGAAATTGGAGTTACACCAAAAAAAAACTGCATCACGAATGCATTGGGCTGAAAAGCTCATTGAAGTAAAACAAAGAGGACAGCTTTCGTGCAGCACATTTTTTTCTGTAACCCTATCAAACCCAAAAGCAGCCAGCACTGACACTAACAATGAGGATAATAACCCACTGAAGGAAACAAAGAGAAGAACACACCTGATACTCCCACTCAGCTGCAATAGCCTTTGCAAGTGCAAGTGTTGGCAGCTTAAGAGGTCTTTTTGAAGGGGTCTTAAGTGTCCTATAGTCAAGCATAACTGTCCAGCCACACCCATCATCAGATTCTCTTGTTGTCACTGCCTTGTAAATTCTTTTACCCACAATAGAACCCGTCATGAATGACATAGGCATCGTGAAAGAGGCTGTTGATTCTTTCTGACTCCTTGGTGCCTTGACAAAAATGTTGTCTTTCTCTGAATTAATTCTCTCTGACTGAGATGACGAAGGAACTACAGTTCCCTGATCAGGATTTTGGGGAGCCGGGGCAGCTATAGTGGTCAAAAGACGGCACTTGGAAGCAAAAGATGAGAGGAATGAAGTGCGCAGAAGAGCTCTAGACCTGTGGGATTGATTCAAAGCCATGGATGTTCTCTCCCGTCTAACTCTCTTTCTACCCAAGCGAAAATTTTGAACCCTACTGCAAGCTCGCAGTTATCTTCGACTTGCTCTCATAGATCCTGAGAGCAACACATTGTCACTTCCGGTTGAGCCACTGATCAAGAAAAATATCAAAATTAATCATCTAAAACCACTGAACAAGAAAAATATCCAGATTAATCATCTATAAATTTGACTGCCGTCAACCTTTTTCAATATAGGCAGCCCTACAATATGCTAAGTGGATTTCGCTCCTCTGATTTAATTTACTCACATGACAAGAAAAATAAATTTTGCACTAAACGCATCCCAACATTTCCTCAAAGTAGAAGATATTGAGAGAGAAGAGATTGAAAGAAGCAGCAAAATCGAGAGAAGAAGAGGGGAATAAGGACTGCCGCACTTTCTCGCATTCTTTTTAGCCCCGTGTCTTTCATTATTCTCTTAAAAAGAAATTACAAAAACGATTAAAATGCCCCTACATATACATCATAAAAGGGACAGAAACTGCTAGGGTCCTATGGGCCCACCTGAGCTATGGGTGAGCTATGGGTGCTGGGTTAAGCCAACCCACCCGTATGGAATAGGTTTAAGATGTTGGCGTGAGTTCCTCGAGAAGACTTCTTCCTCTGGAACGGTCTTCCAGATCCATAAAAACAGAGGAAGAAGTCCTCTGTAGTTACGGCCTCGGAGATAATCCGAGAGACGGGTTACGAGTAACTGAAAAATTATGTATATAAATAGAGATGTAAGTGTATGAAATAAAAAATGAGAAAGAAAGAAAGATTTTACGATTTTTCAAGGTATCAGAGCGGGTTTGAACCAGAGATCGGCTTCGGCAACGACGCAGGGAGACCTCTCCCACTGCCGACGGCGCTCACAGGGACGATGGCATGCGCAGAGAGAAATTTCTCGTCCCGCGCGGCTCAGAGGCAGCGTCGCGGGGACGATGAAGTTTCGAAATTAAAATACCTTAGAGGTATCGTCGCGGGGACGATGAACCTTCAGAATTAAACCCACCCAAAATTAGGGAGCGGCATTTAATTTCGAAGCCAAGTGACTCAGACCGGACCGAGATCGGACCGGACCGGATTCGGACCAGACAGTGTTCGGAACGGATTGGCCTCGGGCCTGACTCAGACCGGACCGGACTCGGACTGCACCAAACTCGACCCGGCCCAGATTTGGAACGGATTCGACTCAAATCAGACTCAGACCGGACCGGACTCGGACTGCACCAAACTCGACCCGGCCCAGATTTGGAACGGACTCGACTCAAACCAAACTCAGACTCGAACCGGCCCAGATTTGGAACGGACTCGACTCAAACCAGACTCGGACCGGACCGGACTCGGACTGGACCAAACTCGACCCAGCCCAGATTTGGAATGGACTCGACTCAAACCAGACTCAGACCAAGACTCGACCTATCCCAAATTGTCGAGATGTAAATCTCTGACAAAGACAAACTGGGGTATTTGAACAGTGATCTCCCTCAACCTCCTGAGATGGATGCGGACCCAAGTAATGCTCTACTCGGATCCACTAGAGAGGATGATTGCAGAGTGTGGATACTTGACTTTGGAGCAACGGACTGTATGACATTTGATGCAAATAATTTTTCTCAACACACTGCTCGGCAAAATAGCATTACCAACACTAATGGAATTATCTCTCTAGTAACAGGGGCTGGAACAATGATGTTATCACCAGCTCTACAATTATCTAATACACTATTTGTGCCCTCTCTTTCTCACAAGTTACTATCAGTGAGTAAAGTTACGGACGAGTTGAATTGTGTGGATCTTTTTTACCCTACATTTTGTCTTATTCACGATATTCTCACCAAGGAGATCATTGGGCGTGGTACTAAGAGGAGGGGGCTCTATTACATGAAAGATTTCAGCGTAGGTCGTGCATATCACATGCGGCACCCGAGCGACCTCAAAGTGAAACAAATTTTGATGTGGCACCGTCGGGTAGGTCATCCTTCATTTGGGTATTTGAAACATATGTTTCCCGATCTATTTTCGAATTTGTCAATTCTGGATTTTAACTGTGAGACTTGCATTCTAGTTAAAAGTCATCGAGTCAATTATCTGTTAAGTATGAATAAGAGTGATAATCCTTTTGCTTTAATTCACTCTGATGTGTGGGGTCCTTCCCCCAAAGATGTTAGGTCTGGTGTTCGTTGGTTTGTCATATTTATTGATGACTGCACACGAATGACTTTGTTTTACTTGTTAAAACACAAGGATGAGGTCTTTCATATCTTTCAATCCTTTCATAAGATGAACCAAACACAGTTCTCTACCAACATTCGAATTCTTCGATCTGATAATGGTTGAGAATATATGAATCATCGGTTCAGTGATTATTTCCAACAACATGGATTGATTCATGAAACCTCGTGCCCCTAGACTCCGCACCAAAATGGTATTGTAGAGAGAAAAAATTGTCACATTCTTGAAACAGCTCGAGCTCTTTTACTTGGGAGTCAAGTGTCTAGCCACCATTGGCTTGATGTTGTTACTACAACTTTCTACCTCATTAACCGTATGCCTTCTAAAAATCTTGAGTTTAAGACTCCCTACAAGTCCTATCAAACTATGTTTCATTACCCTCGGTGCTCATGCTCCCCCCTCGAATTTTTGGCTATGTTTGTTAATTTTAATAAAAACCAGTGCTCGAAGCTTGATCCGTGTGCCATTCAATGTCTATTTTTGGGATATGTGGTCCGTTAAAAAGGGTATTGATACTACGATCCAACTACTCAGCGCACATATGTAACTATGGATGTCACGTTTCTTGAATCTGAATCTTACTACTCATCCACTACATCCAATTCCTCTCTTCAGGAGGAGACATGAGAAGAAGAGCTAAATTAGATGACATTTGACTGGTTCAAGGACACTGATATAGCAACCACCATAGAACCAGATCCAGAGAAGATATCCTCAGAAATTGATGACGAAATAGTATCCCTCTTCCCCTCGGTATCCAACGACCCATCTCTTGAGAATATCATTGAGGTAAGTAATCCTGTCACACCTCAAAATTCTAATGATATGGTTATTACTGTTAGCTATGAATTACCTGTCAAGCTCAATCGGGGCAAACCACCGACAAATATTCCCCCGAAGAGAAGGGTTCAAATCGAAATATCTTATTGCCAATTATGTGTCTACAAAACAACTGTTTGAATCCCTCAAGAAGTTTTCAAATGAACTCTCCTCACACCATATTCCCACAAGTGTTGATGAAGCTCTTAAAGACCCTAGGTGGACTCAAGCTATGAAGAAAGAAATGGAGGCATTAATAAAATATGAGACTTGGAGTCTTGTTCCTTTACTTGAAGGTCAAAGAATAGTGGGATGTAAATGGCTATTCTCCATCAAATACAAATCCGATGGAGCAATTATTCATCAAACATCATGTGTCTTTACCCCTCAGCAAAATGGTGTAGCAGAATGTAAGAATCACCATTTACTAGAGGTAGCTAGGACAATGATGATACATATGCATGTGCCCAAGCCTAATTGGGGTGAGGATATTCTTTCAACTTGTTTCTTGGTTAATAGAATGCGTTTGTCTGTGTTAGATGGAAAAATTCCTATGCAGGTTGTTTTGCCGTCTACGCCATTATTTTCTATTTCTCCATGCATGTTTGGATATGTCTGTTTTGCTTATGTATTTGGATCTTCCAGGGATAAGTTGTCTCCTCAAGCAGTTAAGTGTGTATTTTTGGGGTACTCTCGCACACAAAAGGGGTACAAATTGTTTTCCCGTCCATTAGAAAAATATTTGTATTTACTAATGTTATTTTATTTGAGGATCTACTATTCTTTACATACGTGTCTTTACCTTTTGATCCTGTTGTCTTACCTAAACCAACACCAATTATCCATATACCAATTAATGAGCTTATTTGACCGTCACAAGTTGTCGTTGTCAAGAAACCATTACAGGTATATAAAACGCCGAAAAGAAATATCACCGTCGATTCTCTCATTGGACCACTATCACTAGTTTGTCCTTCCTCTCGCGGGCCTCTTCTCAGTGTGATCCACATAAAGACTTGGCAGGAATAGAGAGATGGGAGATTTTATTTATTGTTCATGGTTAATTAAAAAAAACATTAAATTTCGAGTAACCTCAATTCCATTAAATTTACTTCATTTTCTACATTTATAAGATGCATGAAAGGTATATGAGACGTATAATCAAAATGAGCAAAAGCCATATAAAATTTAAATGCCTGCATCTAATATCCACTAATAATTCTTGTGGCAAACACCTCTTGTCAATGTAAACAGTATTTGGCCCATATCGTGATAGGAGAAGGGAGGGGTTAAAAATTATTAGATATTGATAAAAATATTATATTACCCATCTAATTCTTTAAAATATGTTTAGTCATAAAAGAGTTTTTTCTCCTCTCTTGATAGCCTGAGAAACAGGGAGGCAGTGCCCCTTCTTCTCCTCCCCTGTCATTCTTGGTGTATCATGTTTGGGGCTACGAGTCCAATTCTACATCGTTTATCAGGTTCAAGTTTCAACGTCATCAACGCGTTATACTTCAACAATGCCGAGAAAGAGGAATCTATCAGTGGGTTTTGTATTCCCTTTCCGATCTTCATCTTCTTATATATCATGTGAACGTGTCTCTACTTTCCACAATCTTCTGATCTCTTCTATTAACTCCCTCTCGGCTCTCTACACGGCTACAAGATTTTCAAGGCTTCGCAGTAAATGCAAGAATCCTTGATGGAGACGAGGGTGGAAGAAATCTGCAGTTTTCTTTTGTGTTCCTTCTCAGACGATCTTTCGTTTTCAAAACTATAAAAAAAGGCTGGTTGCGCACGTCCGGGATATATTTTGCTTACAGATCAAGGTTTGACGAACCAGTTTCAAGTATGTTTTTTATGTCAATCTCTTTATGAACCGTTCCACCTTTGCGACTGGTCAAGTTCTATGGGAACGCGGGATTCCTTGAAGGAAGCAAACAGACACAGAAGTCGTAAATTGTAGGTTTGAAAAAATATTGCCTCAGCTCTAAGAAGAATTCAGCTCCTGCATGATCGAACCATAAAAAGGGGTTTATACAGTTTAATTCCACATCCAAGTCAACTGTCAACCTCTGCTTGTCTGCTAAGTTCAAGATGGATAATGCGATGAAGGTCTTTATCCTTTCATATTCAAAGTTTGAAATAGCAAATCAATTTTCTCTTCTGAATGAAGCTGCTGGGCAGGCGAGGAGGTTTTGAATCTTTTGAAAGATTTTCAAGACTTTTTTGTTTGTTGGCTTTTCCGCTCCGAATGGATAAGCTTTTCGGTAGAATAAACTGGTGAATTGAACGACCCTAAAATGAATAGTATTCGGTGAGATTTAAAAACTCGTGGATTAAAATGGATACTATTAGGTGAGGTCTTTGCGTAGCGTCATCTGGGTCGTCATCTTCTACCAATTTAAGCTAATGCAGGTTGAAGTCATCATGGATGAGGTTCGGAGAGCTGTTCCATGATTAGCACTGGGTAGAACCTTTTTAATCGCAAGAGCTTATCCCTCGAGAATAGACGTGCAAGAAATAATACTAAAAGGAAGTGAGATTTCATGTTGGGCAAGGACTCGCATCGGAGTTAGTTCGTTTTTTACCTAAATAACTAATTTAAAAAACATATTTTGAAAAACAACTACCTCATCAACCTATTTTGAAAAATACCTAACTTTGATCAGTATACTGTACATGTGTAGAGTTAAAAGTGACATGTAAACTTTGCCACATCATCCGTACAATATGAGTAGACAGACACATTGACTGCTACGTCACTATTCAGACACGTCATCTACCCGATTAGATGCCACATCATAAGCTCTCACTTCTTATATTTTTTCATTCTCTCTCTCCGCTCATCTTTCTCCTCTCCTCTCCTCTCACCCTCTCACAGTGCATGTTGCCGCCGCTCCCAACTGCTCCCCTGTTGCAACCACTCGGCCTCCTCTCCTCTTCTCTCGTCCCCTCTCCTCTAGCCTTCTCGCAGTGCCTGCTGCCGTTGCTCCCATGCTACCGCCACTCGGGCTCGCCCTCCTCTCCTCTCATCTCACCCCCTCTCCTCTCGCCCTCTCGCAGTGCCTGCTACCGCCACTTGGCCTCGACCTTCTCTCCTCTCTTCTCTCCCTCTCGCAGTGCCTGCTGCCGCAACTCACCCTTGCCCTCAAAGCCCCCCCTCAATTAAAAAATTAAAAAATATTTCAAATCGATAATAAAATGTGTTAAATAAGAGTAGGATTTTTTAATTAATTAGTATATTTATTTTATTTTTAATTATTTTAAAAATAAGGTAATAAAAAATTATCGATAAATTTGATTTTTAAACTCAAAACTAAAATTTTCAAAATTTTTAATTAAAATATTTTTAAATTGATAAATAAAAAGGTGTTAAATACGTAAAAGTAAGATTTGTTTATAACTTATTATTTTAAATATAAGGTAATAAAAAGTGTACCGATACATTTATTTTTTAAACTCAAATAAATATTTAATATTTTTTTAGTTAATAAATATTTTAAATCGATAATAAAAGGTGATGTAAGATTTTTAATTAAATAATATTTGTTAATTATTTTTATTTTTAAATAAGGTGATAAAAAGTATACAAATAAATTGTATTTTAAACTCTAAAATAGTTTTTTGTATAATTTTTTTAATTTGTAAATATTTTAAATTGATAATAAATGGGTAAAAGTAAGATTTGTTTTTATTTCGCTTTTTCAAAATAATTTTTTTTTATTTCTAAATATTTTAAATCGATAATATGTTAGAATTTTTTAAATTAATTAGTATAATTTTTTTATTTTTTTATTTTTTAAAATATAAAGTAATAAAAAGTGTAACAATAAATTTTATTTTAAATTAATAATAAATGGTGATAAATAAGTAAGAGTTATTTTTTAATTATTTATTATATTATATACGGTAATAAAAAGTGTATTCATAAATTTGATATTTAAAATAAAATAAAAAATTATTCAAATTTTAATCTTTTAATAACACGGCAGATGACGTGTCGATGTGTTCATCTACTCACGCAGAGCAGATGACGTGTGACACGTATTTCAAAATATATTTTTTAAATTGGTTATTTTGGTAAAAAAACCCTTTTAATCTTATCACCTTCATGTCTTCTCATCCGCCTGAGTTTCATTCCTAAATTCCAGTTTGCCGGAGGAGAATATAGTATTTTGATCCGTATTGCAAAAAAAAAAAAAAAAAAATTACGGCATATTGTGATTTTGATTCACAGCCGTCTGCTCATACTAGAACCGGGAAGAAGGGAAGAAGGAAGAGTCTTCTTCCAGTGTGCCAGTACTGTTGGCTGCTTAACTGCCTTCGATTTCTTCATTCTTTTCCCCTGCGTTTTCATTATATTACTATATCTGTAATGAGTTAAAACCAAATCTATACTTGGTCAGACGAGTTGAATCCCAAATCGACAGCCGTTTGCCATTAAAGAATCAGTCGTAATCGTCGGCCCTGCTTTATACCACGAGATCGGTGTAATATTTATTTATTTTTCAATATAAATAACGAGCTCTAGAGGGATGCGAAGAACTCAGAGCAGATTTACTCGAAGGCTTTTCTAAGCTTAGAAAAACAGAGAAATGGCTCTTGAGATAGTGAACGACACCATCTTGAAACCATCTCCTTCACCCCTCAATCCCCACACGAACGCTACAATTCCTCTTACGATCTTCGATCGAGCTGCCTTTGATCTCCATGTAACTATTCTCTACGCCTTCCGCCCACCCATGCCATCCAATGAATCTCTCATGCAAGGACTCGCCCAAGTTCTGAACTACTTCCCTCACCTAGCTGGTCGGCTCACGGTCGATGAGCAAGGCCGACCTTGCATCCTACTCAATGGTGCTGGAGTTCGCATAGTCGAGACCAGAATCGGGACAACATTAGCTGAGAGACTCCCCTTCGAGCCATCTCACGAGCTGACAAACTTGCACCCTCCCGTTGAAGGAGTAGAGGAGCTGATCCAAATCCAGCTTAACCGTTACACTTGCGGCGGGTTGGTCATCGGCCAGACGGCCCATCATCGGGTCGCAGATGGTCAATCCATGAGTTGTTTTTTCGCTGCGTGGGCGAGGTTGGTTCGAGGCCTAGATGTCAAGGTTCTTCCCTATCACAACCGTGCTGCGGTTTCGATCCCCAGAAACCCCCCTAGGTGTGAATTTAACCACCGAGCCGTCGAATTTAAGGAACAGCAGACTCCACCTGTTTCCGCCTCAAACGATCCCTCCTCACTCTCCATCGTGAACCTTGTCATTCACTACTCCGCCGAGTTCGTAGCTCGGCTCCAGAATCGCGTGTGTCAAGGTGGGTCACGTTACAGCACCTTCGAGTGTCTCCTCACACATATATGGAAGAAGATGACGCTTGCTCGCGGACTCGGAGACGATGAGATGACCCAAGTAAGGTTGGCTGTCAATGGCCGAGCCAGGATGAAACCGGCGGTTCCCATGGAGTATTTTGGCAATTTGGTGTTATGGGCCTATCCTAGACTGAGAGCGAAGGAACTGGTGAATGAGAGCCACTCCTTCGTGGCCAAGGCGATTCACGACGCGGTGATTCGCATAGATAACACTTATTTTCAGTCGTTTATCGACTTCGGGGAGCTGTCGAAGGGGGAGGGGCTGGTGGAATCTGCAGCGGCGATGGGAAATATGCTGTGCCCAAATCTGGAAGTTGATAGCTGGTTAAGGTTCCAGTTCCATGAGCTTGATTTTGGTGGCGGTGCTCCTTGTGCTTTCCTTCCAGCGGAGCTGCCGGTGGAAGGGCTGCTGTTGTTTGTACCTTCGTCCAAAGAGAAGGGTTCCGTGGATGTTTTCATAGCTGTTTCTAAGGATCATGTCGAGTCTTTGAAACGAGTCGCTCATTCCTTGGACTAAGCTGCATTTGGAACTACACCAGATCAACATGTTCATTCCGATTTCTTTTACATTACTTTGCATTTGAGATCATTTCATTCTTTATATTCAGAATTTATTGTTGAAAGAAAGATAAAACCAAGCAAATCTTTACTTGTATCGACTCGCAGTTGATGAGGATAGCACTTCAAGAAGAAATACTAATAATTGCCTCCTCACATCACCTAATCCAAGAGGACAGACAGGGCCCGCCTCCTGTTTGTCAAGAAATATCAAATTCAAATATATCGCCAAAAACAAGAGAAGAGTACTAATCCAATAATCTTGAACTTGGAACAAATCGACAGATTGAATCATGCTCAACTACACCCACCCAATCCTCTCTTGTGGATCACAACTTAGACAAGATTTGGAAACGACTAATAAAATGGTTAATTAGGTAAAATTTATCGTTTTTGTTAAGTTATGGAGCCTGATCAAGACCTTACACTGAGTTGGTATGCAGATCAACTTTCGTGATAATAATTTTTTTTATATTTAGAGACACCGCTATTAGGGTTTTAATCATCATCAGTGAGAAGGATTTTTAGTTGCGGCCCGAGAGAGCTTAGAGAAAAACACATATGTGCAATTTCTCTTCTAAACTATTTCATCTTCATAGTGGATTATTACAGCAGGAAAGACAGGATGTAGTCTCACCTTGAAGTTTGTTTGTTCACATACTTACTTTTTTTTTTTCTTCTGTGTTTATTTTTATTATTTTCGTTAATTTATAATTAAAGCATCTAATTCCTAATAGTTTTAACCTAAAAAACCAATGCACGCATAAATAAGAGAGAGAGACCGAGAAGTCACAATCTTCTCCGAAAGGGGAACGGTGGTTTCTGCTCCTCCTCTACCAGAGTTTCTGATCGGGAAGGTTTCCCTTTTCTTGCAAATAATGGAGATGCTCCCCCTTGATTTGAAATTTTTATTTAAAAAAATATATATGACCTTATCACATCATCTGAAGAAGCCATAGTCAACAAAGGCGGTCCAGGTGACGAAAAGAACTCTATGTAATAACAGAGAGTAGATAGGACGTCAGAGAAGAAAATGAATGTGAAAAAAGAGAAATAGAGAGAGGGATGAGAAGTAGAAAACATAAATAACGAAGTAGAGCATATTTCAAATACGAGATGTCAAGATTTTCTCTGAATATGTCCAACTTCCTCGCTTACGACCATAAGATTTTTATCCCCACTTCTGTTTTCTCTGACTCTGGCTTTTAGAGAGAAAATTCTCTCAATATGATCGTAACTAGTCTTTCACGTTAAAAAAAAAAAACATATTAGACTCACTACAAGAAAATCCAGTTCAAAAAACATATTTTGAAAAATAACGATGTCATGAATTTATTTTCAAAAATACCGAACTTTGACCAGTTTATTGTACATGTGTACAGTCAAAATGACATGTAAGCTTTGACTGCGTACATGTCGCCATGTCATCCATGTAGTGTGAGTGGACGAAAACATCGGTTATCACGTCATTATTCCGACACATCATCTGCCACATCATTAAATGATATAAATTTGAATATTTTTTTAAAATAAATTATTTATTAATTAAAAAAATATCTTTACACTTTTTATTACTTTATATTTTTAAAAATAAAAAATAAAACAAGTATACTAATTATATATAAAATATTTAGAAATTTAAAATATTTATAAATAGAAAAAATCTTACTCTTAGCCATTTATTATGGATTTAAAATAGTTAAAAATTAAAAATATACAAAAAATTTATTTTAGAGTTTAAAAATACAAATTATTGTATAATTTTTATGGCCTTATTTAAAAAATAATAAATTATTAAAAAATATATTAGTTAATTAAAAATCTTACAACACCTTTAATTATCAATTTAAAATATTTATTAACTAAAAAAATATGAAAAATTTATTTGAGTTTAAAAAATAAATGTATCGATAAATTTGTAGGTTTAAAGCCTTCGATGGAAGCATTGAAGCAAAAAATCTTAAGTTGTGGTCAAGGCACAAGGGAAAGTAAATGTTGTACAATGATGTCAAAGAGATCGTTAATTGGAGCCATGGCGTCCCAACATATTTGACATGGGTTCGAAAGACTGAAATTACATTTCTTGAACCAAGTTATAGCACACCCAATTTTTCTAACAACCTTCATAGAGGACGAACCAAATAGACTCAAGTTGTAAAGCAAACCCAACATAAAGGACAAACTTCATTTATTTAGCAAGAAAAAATTATGCATTCAACCAGTTTAAAAGTTGTCTCAACTCTCAACAGCCAAAGGTACACCTAGCTCATTCATCATCATAATGTTTGCGATGGTGTTGATGTTTGCCGTAGTGATGCTCTTTTTCCTCATCATCAGAGTCATCCTTCTGCCAAGTAGTTTCATCAATAAGAGAAAAATTAAAATCTCCCGGTGACTCTCATTTGATATTATTGCATGACTCTGTGCATAATCTACAAAGCACAGAGGATGAACAAAGGGGAACAGAGAAGAAGAATGAGAGATGAGGCTGATACGAAGTCTAGATTGAGATGAAGAGAGAACGATTGAGAGGGGGGCGTCGAGGGCGTGGCCGAGGCCGAGCAGCGAGAGAAGAGAGGCCGAGACGAGAGGCGAGGAAAAAAATCAAGGAAGAGATTGGAACGAAAAACATAAGTGAGGGCTTACGTGGTGGGCGCTTACATGGCCATAGATGATAAGGCAAAAAGATGGTAATATATAATGACATGGCAGCTGATGTGTCGGGATAATAACGTAGCAACTTATGTTTTAATCTACTCACACTGATGACATGGTGACACGTAAGCAGTCAAAGCTTATGTGTCGTCTTTGATTGTACACATGTATAATTGACCTGTCGAAGTTCGGTATTTTTGAAAATAAATTTATAGCATCGTTGTTTTTCAAAATATGTTTTTTGAAACTGTTATTTTGGTAAAAAACTCTAATTAATAAAAAAGTGATGGTTCGTAACAACGCGTAGTTCAGAATGTCGTTGTCCGAAAATATGTTTGATGTGTAAGAGCAACTACTTAGGCATTACGAAATATCAATCTCAATGTTAACCAAGTAGACAATGATGTTGCCCATTGACAAGACCAGGTGTTCCTCTGGATTCACATTTGTAATATTAATTCACAAGCTCGTATGAGAATTGTGTTCCCTCGCACTTCTCCCACCCTTGTTTCTAATCCCTGTTTCCACTGTGATTGACGAAAAGAAGTCATGAACAGACTGCGAGAAAGGTCAGATGGCGAATGGCTGGTTAACACCTTCTCGCAGGGGCAGTTTGACACCCAGACTTAACCAGTTTCCATGTACCAAGGCGTCTGACCTTGGGTAAGGTGGCGATCGCCACATGAAGAGTTTTCTTCCATTCTACCAGCAAAATTTGACTGCCCCGATTTCTTCCCGCTTCTTTTTACCAAATATCACGTAGTTCCCAGCTTAACTCCAAGTTTTATAGGTAGTTAGACCAGTTGATTCGAAAATCGACAGCCATTTTCCATTGAAGAACTAGTCGTAAATCACGAGTTCAAATGAGACCGGAAATGTATTTCTACTTTTTCACAATAAATAACGAGGTGTTGATGCGAAGTTCATAATCTATCTCGATTCTCGAAGAAGAACTCGGAGCAGTTTCTTCAAATTAAGATTTTAAGCTTAGAAAAAAGAGAAATGGCTCTCGAGATAGTGAACAACACCATCTTGAAACCATCTCCTTCACCCCTAGATGCTCACACAAACGCTACAATTCCGCTTACGATCTTCGACCGAGCTGCCTTTGATCTCCACGTTAATATTCTCTACGCCTTCCGTGCACCTCTGCCATCCAATGAAGCGATCGTGCAAGGTCTCTCTCAAGTTCTGAATTACTATCCTCACCTAGCTGGTCGACTCACGTTCGATGAGCAAGACCGTCCTTGCATACTTCTCAACGGTGCTGGAGTTCGCCTCGTGGAGACCAGAATCGGGACAAGTTTAGCTGAGAGACTCCCCTTCGAGCCATCTCACGAGCTAACGAACTTGCACCCTCCCACTGAAGGAGTGGAGGAGCTGCTTCAAATACAGCTCAACCGTTACACGTGTGGTGGGTTGGTGATCGGCCACACGATGCATCACCGGGTCGCAGATGGCCAATCCATTAGTTGTTTCTTCTCTGCGTGGGCGAGGTTAGTTCGAGGCGTAGACGTCGAGGCTCTTCCCTGTCATAACCGCTCTGTTGTTTCGATCCCCAGAAACCCCCCAAGGTGCGAATTTAACCACCGAGTCATTGAGTTTAAGCAACAACACAAGGCCTCAAATGATCCATCTTCACCACCCTCCATCGTGAACCTTGTCATTCACTACTCCGCCGAGTTCGTTGCGCAGCTCAAGAAACACGTTTGTGAAGGTGGGTCACGTTACAGCACCTTCGAGTGTCTCCTCACACATGTATGGAAGAAGATGACCCTTGCTCGGAGACTCGGAGACGACGAGATGACTCAAGTGAGGGTGGCAGTAAATGGCCGAGCCAGGATGAAACCGGCGGTGCCCTTGGAGTATTACGGCAACTTGGTGTTATGGGCCCATCCTAGATTGAGAGTGAAGAACCTGGTGAACGAGAGCCACTCCTTCGTGGCCATGGCGATCCATGACGCGGTGGTTCGGATAGATAACGCTTATTTCCAATCATTCATCGACTTCGGCGAGTTGACAAAGGGGGAGAGGCTGGTGGAATCTGCAGCGGCGACGGGAAATATGCTTTCCCCAGATCTTGAAGTTGATAGTTGGTTGAGGTTCGAGTTGCATGAGATTGATTTTGGTGGCGGTGGTCCTTGTGAGGTCCTTCCGTCGGAGCTGCCAGTGGAAGGCCTGATATTGTTTGTGCCTTCGTGCAAAGAGAAGGGTTCCGTGGATGTTTTCGTTGCTCTTTCTGAGAATCATGTGAACTCTTTCAAACAACTCGCTCATTCCTTGAATTAAGCTGCGTTTGGATATATTCCGAATTGCTTATGTAGTTCATATTTGAGATTTCATATTTACCTATTTTTTAACAAATATTAAGCACATGTGTACAGTCCAAGACGCGAAACTCTCAGCTCAGACATAAACAACTCGTTGTTCACGAGGAACGATAGAGTAACTGGGTTGTGCAGGCAACAACATAAGAGGAGATTAAAACATCAGATCATGTGGCTTGTGGCAGATAAAACACAAAATAACAAAGATTAACCTGGTTTGCCGACTTCCTTCGTTCAAACTCGAGCTTCCTTCAAGAAAAGAGAGGGATGCACACACAAACAAATTACCAGCATTGTCCTTTTACTGAAACGTATTTTTTTCCTTTGATAATTACAAGAAAAAAGGAATCCATTGAAAGAATCCTGGGGAAGCAAAGAGTATAAGAGGAGACAAAATATAATTGGGACTTTTAGGTTTTTACCCATTTTTAAAACTTAATTAGATAAATGACTACACTTGGAACTTATTTAGAAAATACCCAACTAGTTATCTGGTATAGAATTAGTTTGATTAATTTTTAAATGTTGTAGAATATTGTTGATTAATTTTGAAGTGCTATGGAATGATTTTGCCATGTGGTGAGGAGATTCAGGTATTATAAATAACCACCACATAGTATTTTTTTAGTTTATGTTTTATTGAGTTTCTATGTGTCCCTAGGGATGGGTTGAGAGTCTGATTAAGAGTAGGTTCGGTAATGGAGGGTGGGTTGTGTCCAGTTCAAACTAGGATTAGTCGCCTGCACGGGCGTCCATTAGCCAACAAAACCCAACCCCCATCACTGACGAGGTATGGTTCGTAGTGACTGCAAAGTCGTATGGGGCTCTACCAGGGGTGTCTGGTGAATTTGGACTTCGGTGTGTTTTTGCATTGTTAAGACTAATCATCTGCTATAGAATTAGTTTGATTAATTTTTAAAAGTTGTAGAATGTTGTTGAATAATTTTTAGTACTGTGGAATGATTTTGCCATGTGGTGAAGAGATTAAGGTGTTATAAATAAACACCACATGGTATTTTTTCTGTCTATGATTGAGTTTCCATGTGTCTCTATAGATGGGTAGAAAGTTTGATTAAGAGTAGGTTGGATAATGGAGGGTGGTTTGTGTCTAATTCATACTAGGCTGAGT
The DNA here is from genome assembly GCF_029961685.1 of Aristolochia californica. Lineage (NCBI taxonomy): Eukaryota > Viridiplantae > Streptophyta > Magnoliopsida > Piperales > Aristolochiaceae > Aristolochia > Aristolochia californica. The sequence continues at coordinate 4,010,960 of NW_027181992.1, read as the reverse complement.
CGCCTCCGCAAGCATTTATTAGCCAACAAAACCCGACCCCATCATTGACGAGGTATGGTTCATAGTGATTGCGAGGTCATATGGAGCTCTACCAGGGGTGTTCGGTAAATTAAACTTAGGTGTGTTTTTGCATTGTTAAGACTAGTCATAAAAATTAGAACTTTAGATAATTTTTTGCATAAAGAAACTCCTACTAATGTTTGTAAATTTTATAGATAATATGGCGTCAGTTGTTGGGTTTTTCTGTCATTACAATGGAAAATTAAAGGAGAAATTTGGATATTTTGATAGTTATGATGGAGGTCAATCACGAATCAAAAGGATTGCAGTTTCAACTAAGTTTAGTGAATTTTTAGTAATGATGTATGGAGTCACAGAGTGGGATGGTGATACTCATCCAATGATTATTAAGGCCAAAGTTCTTTTTTCTAATGGGGTTTTTATTATATTAAATGTGGACGATGTTCATGATTTGACGAAATTACTTAAAGTAATCTATCAGTTCGAATATTATATGAAGTGGAGTTGAATCATTGTACTTCTGCCATATTGGCAAAAAATGTGATAATTGTTTGGCAGCAGCGATTGAGCGAAAATGGGTATTTGGGGGGGGAATCTCTAATTTCTTCGTTTTAGTTTCAGTCTCCGATTTCTTCCTCTGGTCAACTATACTTTTTTGATGGGTTCTTTGTTGCATTTTGTTGTGGAAGAAGAAGTGTATGAGGAGACTCAAGAGGAAATGCTGAAAGATGAGGTAGAGATCGAAGTAGAAGTTTTGTTGGGAAGACAAGATGGATTTTCTCTTGGTGCAGAGTACTCAATGCTCACTTCGATGCTTCCCACATCGGCCCACACCACCTTTCCTTCTTGACCTACCTAACTACTATTAAAACGAATAACGTTTGGAGTACCCAAACCCCCCTCTCCCTTATTTCAATAAATCCCCAACATATCCTTTTCTCCGATTGATCAAACTACACCTCTATCTATTTTACTACCTGTAAATTTTGAAGAGAATTTTTTTTGACCGGTCTAACTTATGTGTCACCTTTTGATTTGTACAGTGACCTATCAAAGTTGTATTTTTCTAAATAAGTTCAAACTGTCGTTATTTATCTATTTAAGTTTTAAAAATTAGGTAAAAACCTAATTTTCACAATATAATATTAAGGACCTGTTTGGAACTCACGTAAAAGAAAAGAAAAAAACAAAGAGAAAGAAAGTTATAAAAAAAAAAAAGAATTATTAAAAAAAGAAAATTAAATAAAGTCTTTTTAGGTAATATATTTTCTCTCAGACGTGGTAAGAAAAGAAAAATATATAAATTTGGGAGAAATTTTTATCGGGGTGATTTGAAATCCAGTGCCCTACCGCGACGAAACTTCGTTTCTCTCCCAAATAGCTGATTTGATTTCTCTCCCGAAGACCAACTTTGTTCCTCTCCCTTCCCTGTGCATTTGCTCGCCGTCATTTGAGATCGCCGATGCCCTAATCCTCCTCACTCCACAGTATTTCTCGGTCTCACACTCCCTGCTTTGTAGGTACAGTTTGTTTTCTTTAGTTTTCTACACTGGTATTCTGATGCTGTTATTTTCCGTTTTCGGTTTTATCTTGACTGTTCCTTCTGCAAACCCCTCATATTTCTTCTTGGTTGCTTACTACTTTGGTTATTTTCTGTCTTCTCTCTCTCTCTCTCTCTCTCTCTTTCATAGGACAATTTAAGATCTTCTCTACTCAGCCATCGTTGCTTCTCGCACGGGTTGCCAGGTACCTTCTGCTGCTCTATCTTATGTTCTCCGGCTGTTATCTTGCTGATAATTCTGTGTTAGTCTGTTTGTTAATTTCCTGATAGTTTGCTTTGTTTAATTTTCTGCACCATGTTATTCTCCTGCTATGTTTCTGATTTACATCTATAACACACTAATATTATTTTTGCTTTGGTTTTCTTCTATCTTAAATTAAACAGACATCACATACCACCCATCCAAAGAAAATTAGATAGCATGTGAGGTATCTAAGATTAATTAGTGGTTTTCTTAAAATGATTTTATATGAAAGATTTTATAAGAAACAACTTGGTCACTTTCTCAGAAAATAATTGACATTCCCCTAAAGTTTCACTCATTCCTCTTCTCATTTTTTTTCTTTTCCCTAATAGTGAAGGATAAGACAATCAGGTATTTTTTTTATTATGCTTGAGAGAGAAATCAGTCTACCCATTTCAAACAGACATGAGGCAACTCATAATCCCAAGGTTAATCAACCACCCATTTTAATTGCTGCCCACTTCACAGCTGCAGGAGTTCTCCCCATTGATATCTTGAACGAGAGAAGTCCCTTATGTGACACACTAATGTTGTTGAGCAGGTTAAGCCAATCGGTTTACTATTTGAATTAGAAACCTTATTCTAGTCAGTTATATGTTGATTCATTTTGAGTCTTTTAATAAGAAGATGAACCTGTCCATGAACAGGGTCCTGAATGAACCCTGTTTAATCAACCAATCAGGTCCTATTTGTATGGCACTAAAGAATTACTCCACTTTTTTTTTTCCAGACATACTTAATTAAGGTCGTTAATAAATAAGATTATTTATGAAGGAAATTAGGAAATTAAATCATTTGCAGCTAGTAAAAATAAAAAAATGGTCTCTTCATATGTGAACCACGTCGAGTGAAATTTTTGTTGGCTCGGTCTGAACTTGTCATTAACCCATTAGCAATAAAATTGAACCCAATAACAACTGTAAGAATGAGTTCACTTCATTCTTTACTTAAAAATAGTTAGTAAATTTATTTATTATCTTTATTTATTTTAAGGAATAGTCTCACATGGATTAGTGAATACAAAGATTTTGAGTTATTAGTTGGGAAAAAGGCTTCTTAAGTTGGTTAATCATTTTGGGATGGGCGTTGGACCCAACTTAACATGGTATCAAAGCAGGTACTCATATGATGGCCTACACCTAAATTATCCACATGTAGAGCCACAAAAGAGGGCCTACACCTAAACTATGCACTTGTAGAGCCACGAAAGAGGGCCTACACCTAAAACTATGCACTTGTAAAGTCACAAAAAGAGGGTCTATACCTAAATTATCCACTTGTAGAGCCACAAAAGAAGGTTTACACATGAGGGGGAGTGTTAAGGAATAGTCCCACATGGATTAGTAAGTACAAAAATCTTGAATTTATTAGTTGGGAAAGAGGTTTCCTAAGTTGGCTAGTCATTTTGGGAAGGGCCTTGGACCCAACTTAACACTTTACACATGAGGGGGAGTGTTAAGGAATAGTCCCACATGGATTAGTGAGTGCAAAAATCTTGAATTTATTTGTTGGGAAAGAGGTTTCCTAAGTTGGTTAGTCATTTTGGGAAGGGTCTTGGACACAACTTAACACTTTACACAAAAAAAAAAAACAAGTTTCTCAGCTATTTTAAATTGCCTCGGTGGATTACTGTGACAAGCTGGATTATCCTCTACTTTTGATTCAATTGCACACCTATAGTTAGATCAAAACACTATCTGACCACCACAGCAATAAAAATCTATTCCAAGAGGCTAGATCCCTAGTGCCCTTCAGCAATTCATGTCTAAGATTGCATAGCCAAGAATCAGTCAAGATAGATCTGAATAAAGCACCTCTCTTGATCATAACCTGAACTAATGTTCTTGGAAGCAAGGTCACTAACTAATCTTAGAGTGGCAACGGCTCCTAATCTTGAAAACCTCTAATCGACTAAAGCATATCCAGAGTCTATCTTTATATGAGAAATGGACATGACAAGGAAATAAAAAGATAAGTATTATAAGAAGCAAAAAAGAATCTAAGCCTGCATACCTTATGGATCTCTTTGGTTGATTTGTACAATGGATCCCGAGGTGCATGAATAAGAGGCTCAGTAACATTATAGCACCCATAGTCACTTTTTCAACAACGAATATACTGTAACATGAATGGATAACTTGTTAACCAATATAAACCTATATTTTCCAGCTAAACAAATGATTTTAGTTTATTAAAAGGCAATATGCTCTCTTTCTGCTTGATGTCACCGCATGTATTGAATTTAGGATACAGCTATCCACCAAATCTGATTCAATAAAGCCAGTTATTTCCCATAGTTGGATTTCTCACTCTTTTTTTTTTTTTTTGAAAAAGGTGTGAATATATTACTGAGAAAAAATACAAACCTTACTAAACAGGACCTTCCTCCACAACAAGCTGTTGGAGAAAAACACCTGATTTAGCCCGACTATTCGCTAAGTGATTTGCGGATCTAGGAATATAATTCCACATACATCATAATTGGGAAATTAAAATACATATATCATCAAAAAGATCCCAATGATGCCAAGGAGGTTTACATGTTTTCTTGCACCAACTGATAACAACTTGAGAATCGCCTTCGACAAATAAAGGTCCATCCATTCTCTGATGAAACAACTTTAGGCCATTAAACAACCCAGATAACTCAGCTGTTGTTGAGTCAGATATGCCGATTGGCCCGGAAAAAGAAAGGAGCAAAGTTCCTTTATCGTCATGGATAACCCCACCATATCCAGCTGTCCCCGGACAACCTAACACACTTCCATCAAAGTTTAGTTTAAAAAATCCAGCAGGAGGAAGAGACCAAGTCTCCATGGTCGGAGGGCGGGGGGAAAAAGGACATTTTTGCAACAAGATCCCAATTCTCACGAAAATTGATCCCTTGAAGACTTTTGAATTCTTTTCTCATACTAATCCAAGAAGTGACTTGCCTAACAATCTGATTGCAAAGAATGTAATCAGGAAGGGATTTGTTGTTGAACCTTATGTTATTCCGTTCTTTCCAGAGGCCCCAGATAATGTGACCGACGCTGTAGGAGATCAATAATTTTCTAATTTTTGGGAGGTTAACCTTTTTAATCGTATGAATTGTAGAGACGAGATTTTGGGAGGAGCAATATTGCAAGCCAATTTTGTTGATGAGACTTGTCCATACCAAGTGCGCATAATTACAATGCAATATTATATGATCCGCAGTTTCAGCGAAGGACAAGCAGAACGGAATAATATGACAATTTCTTAAAATTGATATTTTGACATGTTTTTCAGTGAAACTTTATTTTGGGATATTTTCAATTCATTTCTTACATGGTTCGTATTAAAGCAAAGAGTTAGTTTGGCAGTACAAAGTCTTCTGCTGATTATAAAATAATTTTCATCACTGAGTTAAGGCTACCAATGCTTGCATTCTTGCACAAAGCCTTCCAATTAGACTTGGAGAAATACTCTATCATAAACATGTATATTTAATAAAAAATAGGAAATGAAGAAAACCACTATTAAGCTTTGAACAAGCCTAAAAGGCTTATACCGCAAATAGATTTTTATACCTAAAAGGCACAAATATGTTAACTTTTACCATCAATAAACAAACAACCAAATCAAAGTCTTGAAGTGTTGTTTATAAACATATTTGTAGTGGTTTGTTCAGACTTACAGCTCTGTTGTTGAAATTCTTATGGGTAACTTGCCTATCTTAAGACATCTCCTTTTGAAGTTAAATACATCCAGAACCATCTCCAGTGTTTTTACTTTATTTCAAGTACTACTTGTATCTATAAACTTGAACAAATGCTATTAGTGTGAGGCAAAAGTTTGCAGCAACTTAAAGTGCGTTTATTAGAACTCAAAATAGGATGAAACAGTAGTAACGTATTTAATATCAAGCTCACAGTTGGTTACTGTGTTTATTCAATGCTTTAATCTTATAGTTTAATGGTCAAAAGGTCCAACCGAAACTCGCTCAAAGATTTTTTGGACCTTTGTAGGAGATAGCTTGTAACCCCTTTAAATTAATGTGAATTTTCATATATCATAGCTTAAAAATGCAAGAGAACAAGCTTAAATAAGTTACTAGTAGTATTTCAAATAAAAGCAGCCACCAAACCGGTTGTTCTTTAGTTCCAATGCATCTTAGTCCGAGCAGCCAGAATCCATTAGTTCAAACTTGGATTATAAGCCAACTAGTAGCCCATAAGAGAACACTTTCCTATATTCATATTTTAGCAATGTGTTTGTAAAAATCAAGATTTGGGTCAAAGAAGAGGATAAATTTGAGAAAAAAAGGAGAAAGGAGAAGAAAAATTTTCTGAAGAGCCTGAAAAGCTTCGTTGGGAACTGTGCACGAATTCCTAGATTTCTTAAATAGTTGTTTTGAGTTAAAAAATATAAAAATACCCCTATACACTTAATAAACCTTAATCTCCTTATATCTCCCTAATTACACATCCTATGTACATGAAAATTTAACATGCAAAACAAGATTACATAAATAAAATTAACCACTAAAGTGGTATAATGACCAAAATACCCCTGAATGTATTTTCTAACACTTTCCCTCAAGCTGGAGCGTATATATTCAGGAGTCGAAGAGGGTGTCTTTGTTTAATGTAATAAGATATTATGTGTTCTTGACTCGACCGTCTGAGTCGAATTAGTTCAAGAAAATACATCCTTGCCTTTGTAATATGGTTTCAAGTGAAAAAAGATGGTGGGAAGGAAGTAATTTTTGAATTCTAAGAGCAGCTCTTTCCTTTGCCATTGCATAAGAAACAATTTTCTGACCATTTGTGCTTGTGAATTTAATGGCCCTTTGCAACGCACAGCAAACAATTTTCTAGATTTTTGTACTCATAAATCTTATACGTGTTTCTGTTTCCTCAAAGTATCTCTTCCATTTTTTGCTCATGCGTCATCTCTTTTATCTTTTGATATGCCTGATGAGATCCCTTTAATGGACTAGCCAAGTGCTTTCTGCAAGCTATTGCTCTCCTTTGACACTCAAATCTGTTTTCTTGAGCCAAGAGTTCTTTCAGTGATTTTTGTAGTTGTTCATTAATCCATTGCTTGTATATAACATGGTGCAAAGTGTCAACCTTGTCAACTTTATGAAGCAGTCCTGACCTTTGGTTATATTATAGTGCAGGGAGCCAGGAGTTAATAATCTCGATGTCCCATTTTTTTTCTTTTGTTAAATCTTTACTGATAAAGATGAGAATAGAGGTTCCATTGGGAAGATCTCCCAAATGAGACTTACAGAAGGAAAAGGCAAAAGAAATCTACATGGAAACTTGCTGAAATAAAAGGAGAAAATACAGAAAATCATAAGATACAAAAATTTCGAAAGCAATTTGACTAGGTGAAATTCTTTTTTTTTCTTTCTATTTTCTACTAACCTACTTGCCTGAGTGGTCCATGGTCTAACTGCTTCTTTTGTATGTGATTTTGGATGTTTTTATGTGGCATAAGAAATCTCCAGTTGCATCCTTTATTATGCAAACTCAGGAACCCTCTTGGCTCTATGCTGTTATCTCATTTCCAACTGGAAGCTTGCTCTATTTTCAACTATAAATTATCTAGAACATGCATAGTCCAAAAGGCAAGAACCATCATTGCGGACCTTAATACTTTTCTTAATTAAGCCAATGCAAATCACTTGCTTCTGCTTTTTCTGCAAATAGTTTCAGATGGCTAATAAATTATTTAGTACTTGTTAAGTATATATTGTCCAACTGAACTTGGTGTTTCCAGTCTGAGGAAATCTGAAATTAGACACTTGTCATGTCAGGCAATATAGTGGTGCTATCATTTTAGTAATAATAATCATACAGTATGTTGGTTTTCTGTACCAGGTATTACCCACAATGGAGTCACAGAATAACCTAAATAATGTACCACCAGCCTCCTCTGCAGCAACCCCAGCAATGACTTCTTGTCGGAAGAAAAAGTCAGATGATGCTAACTTCTTGCAGGACTTGAGGGATCATGTCGATGAATTTATTCATGCTTCCATGGACGAGCATAAGTCTTGCTTTACAAAGACAGTTCAAAAGGTTAGTTAATATCAAGTGAGACACCTGCTTCAAAATACATCTGGTTGGTTTTTATGTCCTCTTATGCATGGATATTCTGTTATGAATCAAATTATGTTTTATGTATCAAATTGGGAGAAGTATTTAATTATTCTATAGTCTGTTCTTGAACAAATTCTATTTCAGATGTTTGGAATGTCGAAGATTGTTGCAGAGAGAGCATCCAGCCAAGATGGAGTTGAGAGTTCATTGCCACTGCAGACGGTCTCATCTAAGTAGCCATCTTGGAAGATGGTCGATGAGGTAACTGGCCGGTGTTTTTCTTTGTTTTAGAAAGAAAGGAATACTATAATTCATAAAAAAAGCAAGAAAGGAATACTATAAGTTTGTTATGATAGGAGCTACCCATATAGAAATATTGATAGATCCATTGTCAAGGTTTGTGTATCCATTTGGTTACCACATCAAATCCTTCACTAGCAGCACTAGCAGAAAGAGAGACTGCAATAAGTATTTCTACCATATCTTACCCCAAAAAAATAAATATTTCAACCATATGGGGCAACCATTTCACTATCATTTCTTTGTGCGTGTGGGCTATTGTTCCCTCTTAGATATAGCAAGTGCAATCATGAAAAAAATGGATCTTCTGAAAACGTATGATTCCATAATATTTTGATGGATTTGTCTTGGAGATATCAAGTTAGATATGTGTTGAATTGTTGATGCAATGAACTGAAGTTAAGATCAGATGACGAGAACTCGCTTCTGTGGACCAAAAAGCCTTGGAGCAGGTATCACCTTCCTCATGTGAGGTGCCTCTTTTTCTCTGTTTTTAAGTGTCTGCAAGTGAGGAACTGATGCGAAGTCTGATTAACTTCAATTGCAAAAAAGTTGATTAGAGTATTTTTTAACAAGCTTTTTACACCGGAAGTAATTGAATTGTGTTGGACCCGTTTTCTGTCTTCCTTGTGCAGATCAAAACTTAAAAGCCTTCTGGGTTTGCACTAAAATAAATATCGTTCATCTTGATCTTAAAGTTGTTCTTATAATCTGCAGTCTCACCAATTTTTAGATGAGCAGCTACAAGTAACGGTTGTTAAAATTTTATTTAACCGCTGGTTTCACGTGATTAAGAAAGGGTAGTTTAAGACTGAGGTTTCAATTGGAGAGATGAATGAATTGTATGTGCCGGCACGGTACTTTTACTGCTGTTCCGATCCTACACTCCAGCATGGATGTTCGTCTGTCTCATATTCAAGCATTGAGATAGTGAGATTCTGTAGAACGCCAATGAAAGGATTTTGTCGATGAGTCTGGCTGAGTGAGATTTTCAATCAAGGTGTTATGTGTTCTGTTTAGATCCATGGCTTAGTAATCTCTTTCATCTTCCACATAATTTCGTAAAAAAATCATGAAATTAGAGAACAATCGTCCTCGTCCCCATACGACAGTAGCTTCCAACGTTGTCTCCGACTGGTTTCCACGCTTTTGTACCTTCTGAGCAAGTGCGTGATACTTATCCTATCTATATTTCAAGGGTCCGTCTTCCTCCGCTACCCCCAACCAAGCATCTACCATCAAAGGAGTTTGTGTTGTACGGGGTTTGGTGGAGAAGGACGCACCCTTGAAATATATGTAGCCTTTCTCATTTCTTTCAGTATGTTATTGTAAACTTCTGGACCAAAATCGTTATGTTATTAATCCTTTTTCTTTCTTTAAATTTTGAGTTTGCTATTCCTAAGGAGAAGAGGTAGGATTTTTTTGGAAGTTGAAGATCGGATGAATTTCTTGTTCTAATATGGTTTTTGTTTTTAATTATGAAGATATTATTGTGAGCTGTAGGGTTTAATCATCTCCCTGAATTGGTGATCAAGTCAGATTTTATAACATGCTAATTTGCAAACTTTACCGTCCTTTTGAATTGATTTTATGCAATACTTGATATTTTTGTATAAAAAAAATGTGGGCATTTCTGTTTGGTTTTTAGAATCTGGATCAACCAGTGCAAAACAATGACTGCTAATTACTGAATTAAAGAACTACTGTTCTCTGCTTGATTTTTTTTAAATACGAAGGTTGGCTTGACATGCAACCAAAACCTTGTATGGGCAAGGCTCATGCGAAGGCGCATTGGCGTGCGGCTATTTCATTAAGATATTCTCGTTGGAAACTTAACCACTAGACCCATTTCACCCCGATCAAGAAAATGCCCTTTCAGTGCACCTTTTGAGGCCAAGAAAATTCGATTCGGTTTCAAATTATCAACCCTTGAGCAGTTCTTTTCGGTTAATTAACGGCCTCGAGGAGCAGCACCAGCCACCAGAGGCTCCTGCAAGCTTAAACGCCTCTGCCTCCTTGATTCGAACAAGTTTCCGGCAACACAATTCGATCTCACTGGGGTGGGTGTCAAAAGAAAAAATCAGAGCGGATTAACATTCCGCCCTTTCCATCAATCTGTCCTTTCTGCTCTCTCCAAATCGTGACGGATGTGGAGCCCTTAACAAAGAGTTTTAAAAGGTTCCATCGCGGAAAATGCAGCGAAGCGTGTCGAGCCCAGACATGGCGTTTGTCGCTGTCCCTTGATTCCAGGCGGGCTGGTGACATCACCCATTCAGAATTTCCTGATTCCGGAGGCGGGATATAGGGAATCGCTTCCCTCTCTTCAATTTTAACGAAGAGGATGATTTTGATGGAATCATCAAACAAGTAATAAGAACCGTATCGGCTTTCTAATCGAGAATCTTTTGATGATTCTGGTAAATTATCATTCTTCACTCTTCAGTTTCGATTCGGATGGGGGGACAAATTTGTCATTTTCCGATATTTTGGACCTCCTAAGTTGATATGGCACCAACTCGGGCGTTAAGGTTGGTAATAGAATCAGATTATAAATGATGCTATTTTGTCTGTAATTCCGAATTTGCCCATGTAAAGAAGGTGAGGAAAATGAGAGAATTTTGAGAGATTGGAAGGAAGGGAAAGGGGATTGTAAAGAGACTCAAAAGAGCATCATCACCAAACACCCCAGAAAGTGTAGTTTACATTGCATAATCACTTAATAATTATTTATCTAATCTGATCTAATAGAGGAAAAGCCAACACAACCGAGGATCCCCCTCGATCGTTCCCCCACCCCCTTCTTCTCTCTTCTTCTTTCTTCTCTTCTTCTTCTCCAGTCTGGGGCCTTTTCCTTTTGATTCTCTCATTTGGACTGGGAGAGACCCCAGATGGGTTTTTCAATCAACATCTCAAATGCTTCTTCGTCCTTTCTCTGTGTCTGTCTGTCGTCGGCGGCGGCTGCATCTCTGAATTAGTAGTTTTGCTGTGGTCCTTACTGGGGGTGGTGCTGTGGCTGTTTGCCTCAAAATGAGAGACGATGACTCTAATTGGTTTCCTCAATGGGAGGAACAGCTCCCGACCCCGGAGGAGCTGATGCCCCTCTCGCAGTCTCTCATTACGCCTGACCTCGCTCTCGCCTTTGATATCTCGCCGTCGGCTACCACACCTGTCGGCTCCGCTTCCAACCCTAATAACCCTAGCCCGCCACCCTCGGCGCAGCCGCCGCCGGTGCCCCCTGCTACCAATAACTCCTCCTCCGACGGCCTTGTTGACTCCTCCGACATCGTGGGTCCCGCCCAGGATGAGCCGGCCAGGACCCTTAAGCGGCCCCGACTCGTTTGGACCCCCCAGCTGCACAAGCGATTTGTCGACGCCGTCGCTCACCTTGGCATCAAGAACGCCGTCCCCAAGACCATCATGCAGCTCATGAGCGTTGACGGCCTCACCCGTGAGAATGTCGCTAGCCACCTTCAGAAGTACCGCCTCTACCTCAAGAGGATGCAGGGCCTCTCCGGTCCCGGAGGCCCCAACGCCGGTCCAGTTTCTGCAGCCGATGCAGCCGATCACCACCTCTTTGCGAGTGCCCCCGTTCCGCATCATTTCCTCCACCGCGGCCCAACCCCTCCTGCTGCCACCGCTGATCATTTTCTGCCCTTTGTGCCTGTCGCCGCACTTCAGCACCACCACCATCAGCAGATCGCCGCCCACCAGTACTATAATTCAAGGCAATTTGGCCAATTTGGATCCCCCCCCGGGGGGCAGTTTGACCACGGTTTTTTGTCTCGGCAGCCGCACGCAGTTCATCGGATGGTGGGACCTATGCCTTCTGCAAACTATGATGACTTGGAGACGACGGGAGGGGGTGGAGGGAGGAAGGTGCTGACTCTTTTTCCCACTGCAGATGACTGAATGTAGGTAAATTTGGTTTCTTTTGCTCTTTTTTTCTTCTTCATTATTCTGTTTTTCTGATTTGGGTGTTTGGGATTCGGCTGGATTGTAGTTGGGAAGGTTTTCTAGAGTCAAGCTGATCTTGGTTTGGCTCAAATTGGGAGGTTTCATTGTTGTTCTCTTGATGCTGGTATCTGATCCTTGCTTAATTGGAGTGATTGTGTTCTGGATGCGAGTCTGGCTGCTTGAGTCCATGTCTTGAAGTTGAAGAGAGCATTTCGCACAAGGGAGTTTGGGAGATAGTGAACTTTGGGTTTGCAAATTCCTCTTGGGGCTTGTTGTTTAGGCTTTTGGATTTGACAGTGTTGGTAGATTTGTCACAGTATGATACTCAATTGAGGAAAACAAGAATTTGCAATCAAGAGGTGCTGGACTGAACTGCTTCTGTGGGTCTTGATTTCCACTGTGATGCTTATGGACTCCTCTCCAATGTAGTGTTAGAAGCAGAGTAGAAATTTCTTTGGGTCTCTGTTTTACTTTTGTTGTTGTCATTTGGGTTGTGGGGTTCGTTGTTGTAAATTGAAGAGTTAAAATTTATATCTTATGTGTAGGTGAATGAACCTCCCTAATACAAGGGAGGTTTATCAGGGAATTGTGGATGATATGTAGAGTCTTTAATGTATTTCAGTACTCACTAGAATGTTTTGATGTACCTTAATCTGAAATTTGGTTGAAATTCTAATATATCTTCCTTTGCCTTGTTCCCCAAATTTTTTCGAAACAACAGCTGATGATCTGAATGACTTAATTAAGATTAGTTTCTCCTGTTGTTTCACTGCTTCAACTAGCAACTTTGTTGAACTTATCTCTTTTAAATGATGAGGAAGCTTCTCATTCTGGTGTGTTCTGCTGATAATAACGACTGTCTAGGTTCTTGAAAGTTGACAAATCTAGTGCTCATGACCAGTTAAGATGTCTTCGTTTCTGGGTTGGTGGTTTAGCTACTTTTTGAAGATTAAATATATGAGTTGATCACACTGGAGGTTAAAGAGTGTAAAGTGGAAATGACCAAATCTACAACAAAATTGTAAAGACTTCCCATCAAAGTCTCGGCAGGAACTGCACTTCAAAATTCTATTATATTCTCACATGATACCTTGTCTTCATTTTCAAGTGTTTATGTAAGCAAAATACAGAGAGAAAGAGGCTTACAGTCAGATAATTAGTCTTTTCCCAAGATTGCCTTTCCTCATCTTCATGAAGTGATAATCAGTTCGCTTTATACAGGACTCCTGAAGTCCTAATGATGTGAAACAGTTGAGACTTACTTGTGCTTTCAGGCCCTCAAAAGTCTAATTAATTAGTACAAGGTTACTGAAAGTTTGTAGTAGTAGTCGTGAGTATGTCACTGACACTTTCATTTTCCTTTCAACCTTTTAACCTCTGTGTGCATCTTTGTCTAAAACATGAAAAAGGAAAAGAGTGAATGAATCTGGGTGCCTTCCACTTGTTAGGATTAGCAAAAGGCAGCTGCTACAGAAGGTAAGTTAAAAACATGAGCGGATTCTCAGGGTACTAATGGTTCCTGTTCTGTATGAGGAAGTGTGGTCCTTGATGGCCACACCTTTTTCCTTCTTAACGTACTGCCGTTCTGAAAGTTACCAGCTCGAGCAGCTGACTGGAGCAGTAAAAGACAGAAAGTGTCTCCAGTTGAGGAAAAGGCCCGGTCCGGATCCTTCTCATCGAAGGAAAAGCAAAAGATTCCGGCAATTGCTGCAGTGGGGGTAACAGAAGATAGAAATGGTTCACGACTCGGGGGTACGGAGCGTTACCCTTTACAATTTCTGCGCAGAAAGCGAACAGACGGACATTTTTGTTTTCAAGCAATCCATTTACGGGGACCCGATCCAGCTTTGAGAGGAAAGGCATCATTTGATGGGGATTGCTGAAAATTGGCTGCCCAGAAGGAATAAATATCTGTACCATCATAGAGCAGGAGACACGAATTCGCAGCTTTTGTTTGGGCAAGGAGGAGGAGGAGGGAGCGTGAATATACAAAGGCTGCCTGGTCCACCGGCTATGGATCAGTATTCAGTACAGATTTGATGGATCGGATGTGTGAGACCGAATGCGTGGTCCGTGATGAGACGATTATGCACGATAAATGGTCCCCGTCCTGGATTCGACTGGAACAAAGCCAATCATCCAATCTCATATCGCACACTGACTTCCCTCTCTTAATCCACCCAAACACAGAATACGGAAAATTTTAAAGGATAATCAATCAGATTTTATAGAGAGGAGGGAATGAAACGACAGGGTTTCTAGCTTTCGTTCAGTAAATGAATCTCCTCTAATATAACAAGGTCTGTTATTATATATTGGAGCAGGACTATGTTTATATATACAAAGACAAATGTGTTTCATTTAAGAATCTACATTATCCTGATATGCAGAAAATAGAAACAGATGATTTCATTTCATTCTTCTTTAGTTTCTCCATTGTGGATGGCATCAAATGGAAAGAGTATACGATGTGGCTCTGATTGCAAGGGAAAGAGAAAGCTTGTAAATCACAATTGATGGTGAAGTTTCTCTTCTTCCCCAGAAGAAAATCGTTCCAACTTAGCCATGGCCATGTAAATTTCCATTTCTTCTCCATGGGACTAACATTTATTGGAGCCTTACTGTGGAAAAAAGGTTAGATGTTGCCCTATTCCAAAAACACATTCTAGTTGTCTGTGTTTTCTTTTTTGAAAACTTCCAGCCGTGCTTTAAAATTAAATGCAGAAGTAAAATGCTCTCAAATTTCTTAGAGAGGCAAATAAAACATTTGCACAAGAAGAATGAACCAATGTAAAGCTGAGAACACCAGAAAACTGAGATTTTCCATTGCACTTAGGAAACAGTTGTGTTTTTACATGGTGGAGAGCTCAGTGGGGAGAACATTATTTTGAGTAGGTATTAGAGCCAATGTCTGAGTTTTTATGACCCCCATGAAATTCTCGATATCTACATGTATTGGAAGATTCTGAGAACAGCAAGGCTTCAATGTTGTAAGGGCGGATTCCAGTATTTGGGCCACCTCTCCTGGCGGCCACCGTCGTTCCGTACATATCTGATAAGCTCCAGCTTTACCTGTATCATGAGGAGTTGCAAATCATTCCCATCAGGATTGGCCTGAAAGACATGAGTTAGTTTGATCCTGTTGGTTAAGAGTGCCATGACTAGAATGATCAGCAGTAGCAGCAAAAGATTTGACTGTAAGAACAACTGCTTCAAGCCCACAAAGCCTGGTATCCACTGAAGCCAAAGCTTCCCCAAACTTCACATCAGGACTTTCTCCTTGCCTCAAAGAGGAGAGTCTGAAAATAAGCAAAATTATCAAGCTATGTTCTCCTTGGACTGCCAGTGAATCTCAACTCTTAAGAAGCAGGAAACTTTCCCTGATTTTTTCTTTAATGACGAAACCTTCATCACTGATGCAAACAAAAACAATCCTATAATGTCAATCACCTGCATGGCCATATCTACCATAGCCCGGGCTTTTCCTCTTGAACTATCAAGAATTTGAACTACATGAGATCCAGAATCTTGATTGAACAAAGCAGACTGATCAAAAGACAACCCAGGGGCCCCCAATGGATAGGACATAAGCCTACCGAATTGAGGTTCTGAGTTTTCATGAAATCTATTGTGCCCTCTCAGAGCAAGAAGGGCAGCACAAACCTGAAAATGGATTTGAGGAATGTAATACGAATATAATTTTAACAGTTGAAATCAGTATGCCAAATATTGAGGATGGTACGAACAAGAAAGATACTTGCCTGATCATCAGCATTCTTGAGCTGTGTAACAACTTGAGCATATTGAATTATGAAACCCTCATTCTTCTGTTTAGAGAAACTTCCTCGTTGAGGTTCCTGATCTCCCTCAACAATGCTGGCTACACGTGATTCAAAAGCAAGAGAGTAATAAGCTAATGTAACATGATAATCCCAAGCATGAGACCAGACAAAGCACAAACGAAGAGGAAGTGTTTTCAATTCAGTAGGTCAAAGAGTCAAACATAAACACAAATATCTTTTTTAAGTACACAACCAGAGGATCCACATGAGCAGGATAAGAGACCAGAAAACAAAACACCAATAAATTTATTGCCATCATCAGAGCCTTTTTGGAGGTCAGATTTGTTTCATTTGTCTCATCTGCTAGAAACATGAATCCAAGAGAAGCACCAACAAATAAAACACAATAAAAAAATATTAATGTTGGAATGATGAACATTACTGCAGTTCACCTTTTTATCAAGAGCACGAGCAACATCAGTGAGAGCCCAATTTGCGCCATACTACATGGACCATAGGCAGCCTGTGCTGCAACAGCCTCATTAAGAGCAGCTTTAGCCTGTAAAACAGAATCAATCGTGTCCCTCTGTCAAAAAGAACTTTAGCTCAGACATTCCTAACATGAGTTTGTTTAAATAACATAACAACACAACAAGGTAAAATAAGAAATGGAAGAAACATTACTATTGATGGTTTGAGAACTGATGTTTTGCTAACCTTCGCCTGCTTCATCAATACATTAATGGGATAATTTGTTGAAGGCACACTAGACAATCCCTCAACGTTCTCTAAAGTCTCGCCGAACCAAGTTTCCAAGAGCCCTCAAATTCCAACTCTTTATTTTCTAAAACTTTGTCTCCAAAGTATTCCAGGCGTGTTTTCCAGGGGAATTAGAGGCATACAGTCCATATCCCGAGGAAAAACAATTACGAGGAATCAACAAAAATACTTCATAAGTACTTCCTACTATCAGACACCAGCCAAACACATGGACCTGGTTGTCAAGCCCCCGTTACAAACAGAGTAAATCAACCCAAAAAGAAGTTAAATACATCTTATGAAGCCCTGAAGCCCCATGGAGACCAAAAGTCATGGTTCGTACCGAGAAGAGCTCAGCACCTCACTCATGGCTACCAAACTGCACTCTGCACTTGTCACAATCAACCTTCAACACACTGTCATCATGTAGCGCTATTGTCCTATGATGCCATGCAATAGCCCACAGGCCAACTGACAATGAACAAGCAAGATCAGTTGGAAGTCCTTCTCCGATGCCAGCACACAATTTAGGATATGCGTCTCTGACATTTTCACAATATTCTTCTTGTTTATTTCTTTCTTTTCACAATAACTGATGAGAAAGATGATGCGGCTTCCCAAGAGCACTGCACAAACAAGCAAGTGTGACTTACAAAAAAATGGACATGAAGGTCTCAACTCAGAACCTTCCACTTCTCAAGTTATGACAAACATTGAAGACTTCAAAACTCTTCCATATCTGAGATGGAACTTCTCTGCATACAACAGAGCTGGATAACTATTCAAAGTAAGTTTCAACTCAGGGCTCATGAGCTTGCTTGAGAATGATGCCCCACCCGCTACGAGTTAAGCTTGATGGAAGATTGCTCAACTGAGCAAATTCCAAGTAGGCCACAAACTCATACTTGGCAAACCATGGGTGGTTAACTGCACTATAAAACCACTCAAAAACACACCATCTGTGAAGCAACTTTGATGACTGGCTATGTGACAACGTACTCTGGAAAGATCATAACCAAGTAAAATGAATAACAGACACTAAAAAGTTTTAAATTCAGATGAGATTAGCAATTGGGAATAATCAACCCTCAAATCCGCTGCCCGGTCTTGAACAAAGGGCGAAAGCTTCTCAAGTTGCTCATGTCCAACATTCTCATACGGCTTCAACTCCTTGTCACAAACTCATCTTATGCCTTCTCAGCTCTTTGTTTGGTAGATTAACCACGTCAAGTGAGGACTTCCGCACATTTTGCTCACCTAATGCTGTATCCCACATCCACACTAGAAGAAGAATGATCCACTGTTTTGACTGTTTTTACCTGTTTAGGTGGTGGCACAGTTTGACCAGAATGTTTGGCTTTGCCGAGTTGTTTCTTTCTTTTATCAACAGAAGCCTATAAAACATTACAAAAATGATAAGGCACCCACAAATCTTTCTGCATTTCAGTGCATTAGATACCAAGCCAATTTCAAGGCTTTACATAATAGTATACTTTTACTAAGAGCTTGAAATAAACCTAAAGTGCAAAAAATATACGAACCCATAAAACTGAACATACAGTTAGCTCATTTTTTTTCCAAATAGTGTACAAAGTGAACAAATAAGACCAGACTTGCACCTTTTAGGGTTTAGGGTTTAGGGAATGCCACTTGTTTTAAAGGGGGAGAGCCACCCAGGAGGGTTTCCCATGCCCATGACCTAACAGCCTCGGCTATAACTTTTGAAATTAACAAATTTTAGAGGAATAGGTTCCCGGAATTTCATTTTATCAACTTCATTTGACCAGTAAAATATCTACTCCAGATTTTTGGATTCCTCCGATGTGTAGGTTGATCTTCGGTTACATTTTAGCCTCCAACAAGACAAGTTCTATAATTCACTAAGACGAGACTCATTGTCAGCTTCAACAATTTGACTAGAGATCTCAAGCAAAAAACATATCATCAGTATAACTCCATTTGAACTTGTGTACAATGCCTCCAGCAAGACAAGTTCTATAATTCACTCATGAAGACCTTTACGAAAATAAATAGAAACTAAAAAAAAAAGGAAAAGGAAAGTCAAGTGGAAGTATTTCATATACCTTGGGCTTCAGAGATTCACTAAGACGAGACTCATTATCAGCTTCAACATTTTGATTAGAGATCTGAACATGTGTACAATATTAACTTTGGCTCAGCACAAACCTCACTTTTGAAGGTACAAATTTCCTTTTTCTCTTATGCATTTTAGTTGTTGATTGGTAAATCCGTTCCTTTGAATCAAACATTGACGTAGCATCAAAAGATGCATCTTTCCCAAGTATAGCCTCTCTTACGCCCGCTACATCAGTTCTTTCACTATGAAGCTTCCCCTTGGTTTCAGAGGCTTCAAACTTATCTCTTTGACGATTAGTAGATAACAATTCAGGTGCAATGGACTTTCTATCACCATCTATACTTCTCTTTTCTTCCTTGACTTGGACAAAGGACTCTGCTTGAGAAAATGTCTCAATCAAATGAAATTGGTCATATACAACAGACTAACTCTCCTCAACACATCGAATTTGCATATTCACTTTAGTTTCTTCAAAAGGGTGAACCCTATAAGGTGGATCATCGTGAGGAGTACACTACCCATAAAAAGATGGATAGGGAGAAACCAGAAAAGACTAGTGTGACAGCAGTCCGAGGACATTTATGAGGAATAGACCACCATGTAGAAAGATTTTGATTTTATGTGGGGATGAGGAAGTTTGAGGAAGTTTCTTTGAATTCACCCCAAACCGAATTGACTGGTTTTCTTTTAACACAATGAAAAAAGATTTAATGAAACAGGGGCTCCAAGAGGCAAAAGACTACATTAAGGGAGGGTTAGTCCAAAATGAAGCAGAGATGAATTATCTGCGTATTACTCCGTTCATTCGATTAGGCTGTTAGTGGTGAATGAGCGCCT
This sequence comes from Aristolochia californica, assembly GCF_029961685.1. Classification (NCBI taxonomy): domain Eukaryota; kingdom Viridiplantae; phylum Streptophyta; class Magnoliopsida; order Piperales; family Aristolochiaceae; genus Aristolochia; species Aristolochia californica. Next base: position 3,991,330 of record NW_027181992.1, on the reverse strand, counting down.
CTTCATTTGAGTCACGCAAGGTAATCTTCTCAGGCAAAAATCGGGGAATCGTGTTTCATACCTACTTAAAAAATCATTCACATGAAGCGATCGCGTCTCTCCCTTCCCCAACAAATTTTTTTTCCTCATTTCACTCGCTTTTTTCTCCCTCTCTCTCAGCCTTCCTCTCCCAAATTTTTTTCTCCCGCTCTCCTCCATCTCGGCCTTCCTCCCCCGAATTTTTTCCCTCTATCTTCTCCCTCTTGGCATACCGTCGAAGCGCCGCCTCCGTCGCCGTTGCTTGCTGGCGGGCCATTGTCTCCCACCATTATCGGCACTGTGAGGAAGACGACGCTAGTTTAATTTTTCCTTAAAGGAAATACATAAGGAGAGATTACAAGGAAAATGGTAAAACAATGGAATAATAATACTCACCTGATTCAACAGTAGAAATTAGAGCTAAAATGTTGAAAGACAACTTTGGGTGTCAACGGTGAAAGCCCATTGTGTTGCGCAATTTAGGTGCCAACACTTCAACTTCATAATTTCAGGTAGTAGTCCACCGTGTTGCGCAACACTACGTTCTTGCTTTCAACATTAGGCAGGCTAAATAGGAGTCTCATGAGAACAGGAAAAGCCTGTGCTTGGATCTCCGATGTTTCAAGCAATGGTGACTCAGAGGAGATTATCATTGGCTATGCAAAAAGAAGCATTTGTTCGAGCTGAGGAGAGTGAAATCTATAAATTTTTGATTAGTGCGGTGCCCTCAGCTGACTTTGCAGAAAGTCTCCCCATAATCTGGATCACTCTTGTCCTTTTCTCTATCTCTGAAAATAGCAATCCAGGCACCGCTACTACTTTCCACGATATGAAGTTTCTCCACTTCATTACCCAAGTTCTTATAGATGTCTCTCTCCTCTCCACTTGAACATGGGCCTGTTCTTGCATCAGCTACTGATATCTTCCCGAGTTGCCATTGCTCAATTCATTGAAGATGCGAGCACATGCCATTTCGTGTTCCTCTTTCCAGTCCTCTACTATTCTCAGATGGCTCCTATTTAACCCTAGCTCGACTGCATTTGTTGAAAAATCTCTACTGGGCCTTGGCCTAATGGCATTCTTGACTTGTTCTAGTTTTTCATTTTCTGCTTGTTTAACTGGAACGTCAGCCAAACAAAAGGTAGGGTACCTACTTTCAGCTATTTTCCAGATAACTATTCTGCTTCCTGTACTATCTACATAGTTGTCCAATACCATTGAATGAAGACTATAGTGTTGAGCAACACGATGTCTTGCAAGCCTAAGATAAGAAGTTGGAAAGTGTTGGAACTCAAATTGCTGCTGGTTAGGGTTCTGCATGAACTTCTGGATATCCAATTCCTTTCGCAAAACTGAAATACATAAAATAAAGTTTACATCAATTAATGATGATCGAGTGATACGTTTGTCGTGAACTTTATTTTATGTATTTCAGTTTTGCGAAAGGAATTGGATATCCGGAAGTTCATGTAAAACCCTAACTAGCAGCAATTTGAGTTCCAACACATTCCAACTTCATACCTTAGGCTTGTAGGACATTGTGTTGCTCAACACTACAATCTTCACTCAATGGTATTGGACAACAATGTAGATTGTACAGAAAACAGAATAGTTATCCGAAAAATCGTTAAAAGTAGGTACCCTACGATTTGTTTGGCTGATTATGACTGGAATTATGATAGGTAATGTCTGAGTTTACCTTTTTCTAATTTTTATCTTAGAGCTATGCCTTTTTTCCATTCTTTTATTTCAGTGTTTTTGGGACGAATTTGCAGTGTAGTGGGACATAACTGAATGAATTAGTTCATATATTTGGTGGTGCTTTTTGTTTTTTGAAACAACTAGACTGTTCTAGATTTTTTGTTTTGTTCTCATTTGGGGGGTTCGCATGGTGTATGTTTTCTTATTAATTTGCTGGAAGTCATCATATGCCATACATGTTTCAGGTATGTTAAGAGTCCAACACCCAATATTAAGAACTGCGAAATAGAAAATTAACCCAAAGATTGCATAAAAATTTATAGTTTGCAGTAAAATTACATAAAAAAACCCATTAATCTGATAAATTCATCCATCTGTTGCAAACGACAAAGGAGCACATCCCTAACATTAAAGAAAGCAACAATAAAAAGAACTGCAAATTAGCTCATGAAAAAAAAAATCAAATCTAAATCGTCGAGGGTAAATCAACACAAGAATTGCCATCCATTCTCATAAGAGCAATTCCTCTTCAAATTCATACATTAAACTCACCAAAACTCTCAAAATCATTCACTACGAATCATCTTTGTTTTCAAAATTAACCAATTCGAACCGATAACGAGAACTCGATAAATAAATTAAAGAGAGAGAGAGAGAGAGAAAGGAAGAAAGAGAGAGAAAAAGAGAGAGCGAGGGTGAGAATAATAAATAAAAAAAACAAGAAATCAGAAAAGACTAAATAGAAGGACGTATAAGGAAAAAAAACCCTCTACCACTGAGCCGATGACGAGGGTTCTCAAGCGCTTCCTTCGAGAAGGGATCCACGGGATCCAAGAAGGCATCCTTTTCATTGGACTGAGAATCCATCTTCGAGAGGCGGATTTCCCTGCCATTCTGCGAAGGTTTCGCGTGGGCCTTCCCGCCTTTTTGTCTCACCCTTTTCACTTACGCTGCGCACAGGGCCTTTAAACTCCAGATAGGGTAGTGCCTTGTGGGACGAGAAGATAATCCTATCCATTCATTGGACGCAATCTTTCTATAGATCAAACACGCGAGAGGTTAATACTAAAGTGATCAAGATCAGACCGTTCAATTCTCGGAACTTTAAATGACTTTACGGCTCGAATGGTTGAGGCTGTTTCCATCTCCCACTCTGCCTCGTTTAAACGTTCACTCGGACTCGGACTCAGACTCTCCGAGTGTTCGACTCATTACTCATTTCTCATGACTCAAAGTTGAACGAGAAAAAAAATAATTAATATTAAAATATATAAGACCCTAAATAAACTATATAAGAGGGTTTTCGAGTCACTTCTTGTGAGTCCATATTAATATTAAAATATATAAATAATATTCTAATTTATTATTTGGTTAATATTATAAATATTTAAAATCATTAAAAAATGTTATAAATTATCAAAAAAAAATTCACTGGTATCTTATAATACCTCGAACATATTTATATAAATAAAAAAAAATGAATTACCCTAATAAATAATTAGATTATTTTGTAACCAATATAAAATGACCTAAATAACCTTAGCAGATCGTGTAAAATAAAAATAGGATTATCCTGATTGGAAAGGCCACCGAAATCAACGGTGCAGATCGTGTGAGAACGCGTCATCTAATGACTACGGCCCACATCCAAGCCGTTGAACCGAAGCAACGGAAAGCATCCACAGAAGTTTCCTGAGAAGCAGTGAAATGTTCTTACTTATGACACGTGCCCGTACTCACGTTCATCTGCCTCTTTCCGTGCGATTTCGCGCATGCCAGGTGACCTGCCTCTCCGCGGTTTAGTTGAGGGAGTCCGCGGACCTGTTTCAGCCTCCGGGCAACCCTAGTCATGGCGGAATCCTCTCTCGATTGGCTGGACGCTAACCTTTCTACTTCGTTTCCTCCTGTCGACACGGATTTTCTCGAAGATTTACCCATTGATTTCACCTTCGGCGATGATCTATTGAACGATGTTGGCTTTGACGACGCCCTCGACTTTTCTATCGATGATTTGATTGCACCTCCCGATAGCGAAAATTACAAGAACGAATCAGGCGTTTCTAATTTGTCGCACGCATCAGGTAGCCTCGAGCAGGTTGGATTTTCGAATTCGACGGCGTCGGGTTCCCATGGAGCGGGTGATCGGGTTTCGGATGCTGATAGGTGTCTGGATTTGTCGTCTCCGGAGTCTGAGAAGCTTGGAGGTGGTTGCGAGAGAGAAGTGCCGGATTTTAATAATATTGACTGGAATTCGTATGCATCTGATGACCGAAATTCCAATATAGGTAAGGTTCCCGATCCGCCATCGCCAGATTCTGCCAATTCCGCTCATGAGATTACGAAATCATCAACATCATCTTCTCTGGATTCGAGCAACATTCCGTCGAATCTCATCTTTAAGCAGATAAAACCTGAGGAGGTAAGTAAACCCTGTCTGCCTAAGAGGAAGAAAGAACGGGAAGACGGAAATGTTAATCTTAGGGTGGCTAAATATAGGCGCTCTGGTTCTTCTGATGTGAACGCGAACTCCACCCACACTTCCCGTTCAGGCAGTCAAGAGGGGGATAAAAGAAAGGCAAGGCTGATGAGAAATAGAGAGAGCGCTCAGCTTTCTCGCCAAAGAAAGAAGCATCACGTTCAAGAGCTAGAAGATAAGGTGAGAACGTTGCATTCCACAATTACTGAGCTGAATGGAAAACTTTCATATATAATGGCCGAGAATGCGAGTTTAAGGCAACAGTTAGGTGGTGGTGCACTTTCGACCGTCTATGCGCCACCGCCGCCTATGGGCACCGTCCATTTCCCTTGGATTCCTTGTACTTCATTTGCAGTAAAACCTCTGGGAGCTCATGTTCCTTTGATTCCAATTCCTAGATTGAAACCCCAGCAACCTGTTCATGCGCCAAAGACTAAGAAATGTGAGAATAAAAAGGCTGAGGATAAGACAAAGAAGGTTGCAAGCGTGAGTTTTCTAGGTTTCTTGCTTTTCTTCCTTCTTTTCGGAGGATTATTTCCGTTACTAAATGTCCAATACGGGGTAGTGACTGACTTAGGTAGGTTTAATATAGTCAATAGAATGTCCATGGGCCAGTCTGGAGGAAGGGTTTTGCCAGTTTCAGGATATTTGAACCATACTGACCAAAACCATGGATATGGGTTTACTGCATACTCTGGAAAGAAAGGTCTTGGAGAAAGAAAGTTAGAACATTTGGGCGGCAAGAGAGCTGAGACAAACGTATTTGAACCTGAAGTGAAGCGTAAGGGTGAATGTAGGAGATCAGGGAACTCAAGTAAACCTCTTCTTGCCTCGCTTTATGTGCCAAGGAATGACAGACTTGTTAAGATTGAGGGAAACTTGATAATTCATTCTGTTCTAGCCAGTGAGAAAGCCTCTTTACAGGCTATGTCTGGATCAAAGAATGAGAAAAGCCATGACTCTTTGTACAATGAAGCTTCAAAGACTGGGTTGGCAATTCCAGGGAGTATGGCATCTGCATTTGCTCTTTCTACACATGGTATTGACGTGGGTAGACAGTCTAACCTTTACAGACTTTCTGCTCAACCCCCAAAAGCCATAAGTTCCGGTTCTGTTTCTGGAGATTTTCACATGGACAAGCGAGAACCAGCTCCATCTGATGGCTCATTGCAGAAGTGGTTCCATGAAGGTCTTGCTGGTAAGGATAGTGACTTTCACATTTGGTTATATTCTTTTTTATTTTTTGTTCATCACTGGTTGTATTATTTCCAGAGAATTGCATGTGTATGAACTCCTTTTTTTTGTACATGCTTATGCATGAAGCATCTGCAAGGAATCCGATGAGAAACTAATATTTGGAAATCTTTTACCGAGCCACTGCAATCAGACCTACTTCAAAGTCAGGATATGTTGTTTGATCCCATTTTTTGTAGTGTCAATTATCATGCTGGAGGGGATTCCCTACCTTGCAGGAATAAAAAGGAAGATCTGAAGATGACTAGGAGAAACTTATTTACAATGTACTTATGTAGATTGAAAATGAATAGTGAATATTCTGAATTTTACAACTCTCACATTCTCAATGCTGCAAGGTTCACGGGTATTATGTTTGGTTATTTTTTGGAATACAAGCTTAAATGGCTTACTAGCAGTTAAGTAACTAAAAGAATACATATTGATGTTACTCTGTTTGTGTCAGCTAATAAATAGCATGATTTAGCTACATATTTGTTATGGTTTCTTTTTCTATGTAGGTTCAGATCATAATTCTGATGATGAGGAATGCATTATTCCTCATGGTTAAATTACAAAAGTTCTAAAAATATTTGTTACTTTTTTACGTTTGAATGAATTAAAAGTGGTTGCCACTACTGAGATGCTAAGATATTGTACCTGTGATTACTTTGTCCTATGATCAAGTGAAGACTCTCACAGCCTGGTTTTGCTGTGATTATGTTGTAGGTAGTTCTTATCAGGCTGTTTTGGTAGTTAGCATTAGGCTGAAGCAAATTCAAGAGTTCTGTTTCTTTTGTTTTTAATGCATGACCTCTCTTTTCTATACTCCCTGTGCTTGGATGTTTGGCATGTTCTATTTCCAGCTTTTGCTGCACTGTGTTTGACATGGATGTGCATTTCTATTTTGCAGGACCAATTTTGAACTCTGGTATATGCACTGAAGTGTTTCAGTTCAAAGTCTCCAACAGTCCTGGTAGCATTCCACCAGTAGAGTCTGTTGCCAACATTTCTGAGAGCCAACCTAATCCAGCTGGGCGCAGCATGAGGAAGAATAGAAGGATTCTTCACCATCCTCCTTTGCCACTCCCTGGATCGTCCCTCAATGAAACTGTGAAGCCTTCAAATACTTCTACCGAGGGTAATTTCCATGGGAACTCCGAGTCCTCATCAATGATCGTTTCGTTATTGGTCGATCCAAGGGAGGCTGGAGAAGATGGGGAGTTGATGTTTTCACCAAAAGCTAAATCCCTGCCTCGTATCTCTGTTGTTGTGGCTCTAGACAGTGTGAAGTACGTTACCTACTCCTGTGTGCTTCCACTGAAAGGTCCCACTGGTCCACACCTTGTGACTACTTGAACCCTATTTTAACAATACTTCGGTGCAAGTAGGACAATATCCCTGTGGGTTTGAATTTGGTGAAAGCAAATTTCACCAAAATCTTGTTTTAACCAAATTTCATGGTTGTACCAGTTATATGATTGCTTGTACAGTAAGGAGGGTTTATGGAAAATTTACTTTTCGTTGAAAATGTGACTATGGTTTGCCAGTGAAACATGGTGGGAAGACGAGAAAAGAGGAAAGAGAAAAGCAATACTGTCGTAGTCCAAAAGAAGAAGAGAAGTAAAAGAATGCAGGAAAGAACATCCAGGGGAACGAAGAGCTTGTCATGAGTGCTTGCTGTGTGTAGTCAACAATTTTTTTACAAAGATACTAGATGCTGGCAATTTCATGGTAGTGAAGCATCAATGGCTTGAGAAAGTTGATTCAAGGAAAGACAGAAAAAAATCACATGAAAGATGAAACCCAATTGAAGGTTCTGGAGCATGCTCTCCCCTTTCTTCTTTGTCTCTCAGGGTCAGGGCCAGAGAATGGAAGAAGAGGGGAGGGGGGGGGGGAATAAATTTTAGTCGGCCCAACTCCACGATAGCCATGCAGCCGATAAAATCAATAGCAGACGTCGACAAACATCATCGTTATTTGAAAGTGGTAGATTCCACCATGGGCGGGTGTTCTAAGGTGGTGAGTTGTATGCGTTGGCATCAAAGTTTTTGGAGGCATCGCCTGCTAATTGTACTTAGAGGCGTTGCTTATGATGTAGAAGACAAGTGTGGATACGATGAACACTGAACTTCTTCGGCTGAAGGTTGTGAAAAGAAAAAAGACAGTAAATCATCAGTCAGCAACCTTCTCTCTTCTTTACGGCCGCACAAGGTTGCAGATGCAGTAGAAAATATCACTTTCAAACATGACATAACAGCCGAGGTAAATGATATCTTGGAAAGATTAGAAGAGATTGTAGAAAATGGAAATGCTCTGTTTGAGAGAGGCATTGCAGGAATCCCAAACGAAACTGGAAAGAGACCACAAAGTACTTCAATAGTAGATGAAAATAATGTTTTCGGGAGAGAGGACGATAAAGATAAGCTAATATCTTTATTGTTATCAGAAGAGACTGCTGGTGGCAATATTTCTGTCATTCTAATAGTTGGTCTTGGGGGTTTGGGTAAAACCACACTTGCTCAGCTTGCTTAAAGAGCATTTTGAAATAAAAGTTTGACCCCAACAGAATCACAAGATCAATCATTGAATCTATAACCAAGGTCAAATATGAATTGTTTGCAATGTCATCTTCAAGCATTGTTAGATGGCAAGAAATTCTTGCTGGTTTTAGATGATATATGGACCGAGTGCAGTAGTCACTGGGAATGCTTGAAGGCACCTTTCGGAGTTGGCAAAAGAGAAAGTAAAATTATTGCAACCACTAGGAGTAATATTGTGTAAAAAATGATGGGCACTACCCCATCCTACCCACTGGAGAGTCTGTGGGACGAAGATTCTTGGGCTCTCTTTAAACAACAGATACTTGGAGACAGACAGACATACAGATGGAGATAAGTTGCAAGAAATCGAAAAGAAAGTTGTTGGAAAGTGTAAGGGTTTGCCTTTGGTGGCAAAGGCACTAGGGGGTATGTTACACATGATTGATGAGAAGGAATAGGACAATCTACTAGAAAGCGAAATATGGGATATACCGTCGGGAAAAAATGAAATTCCCCCAGCTCTAAAGCTGAGCTATCTTTATCTACCTCCACATCTGAAGCGGTGTTTATTGTTTCTTGTTACCTAAAAATTATCTTATTCACAAGCTGAAGGGTTTGTTCAGACCAAAGGCAGTACAAAGTTGGAAGCTATTGGGGATGATTATTTTGAGAGTTTATTGTATGGGTCATTTTTTAAAAAGCAAGATGATGGTTATGTCATGCATGATTTGATTCAGGACCTCGCATAATTTATCTCAGGAAACCTCTGTTGCAAAACTGGGAATGAATCTAGAATATTCCTACCAACTGAAGAGACTAGGCATGTGTCATTGACTCATCTAAATCAACATGTACTGGATTCACTGTATGAGGCCAAGTTGTCTTGCACCAAAATTTGAAATGCCTGCGTGTCCTGGGTTTATTTTCCTCTGAGATGAAAGAGCTCCCACATTCAACTGGTGACTTGAAACATTTGAGGTACCTTAAAGCTTACCAGATTCCATTTGCAACCTTTACAATCTTCAAATACTAGACCTTGAATACTGTGAGCATCTTGTTGAGTTACCAAATGATATGGGGAACTTGATTAACTTGCGATACCTTGATCTCCATGGAACTAGATTAAAAGTGTTACCAGATTCCCTGTGCAACCTGGAAGAGTTGCAAAGTATAGACCTGGCTTTTTGCCAACAACTTGATCAGCTACCAACAAACATTGGAAGCCTAGTTAACTTGCAACATCTCAATCTTTGGGGAACTAGTTTACAGTGGCTATCAGAGTCTTTTTGCAAGCTCTCCAGACTACAGTCATTAGACATCCGACACTGCAACAAGCTTCTTGAGCTACCAAAGGATATGAGTAACCTAACAAACTTACAGGTACTGAAAGCAAATAAAAATCTCCTGTTGACTTCCTTACAGGAATTGGAAGACTAACACAACTTCGCGAATTGAATTATTACCAAGTGGAAGAAGAGAATGGAAGGGGAATAGAAGAACTCAAGTTCCTGACAGACCTCTGTGGAGAACTCAACATTTCTAATCTTGAAAAAGTCAGAAGCATGGAAATGGCAAAGGCAGCTAATTTGCAGAATAAGCAACACATTCACACATTGAGATTAAAATGGAGTAGGCCTTTCCATATTTGTTAAATAGAAAAACTCATTCATTTTTTATAAAGCTATGGCATTTAACTTTCTTTTAATTTGTCTGATCTTACATCTCATTTTGTAAGCTTGATCATTATGTCTCATCCACCAATAATGATACATTACTTGGGATGAGATTGTATCATCTTCTGGTTGAAGACTATCTCTTTGTTGTAGAGCGAGGGTTAATTCTTCTCTACAAAATTGTAGATGATCTAATAGTTTCCACCTATAGATCATTCTGGCATCCAAGGTGTAAAAGGGGTTTTATACCTTGATGGACTGGAAGAAAAACCTAAATGTTCTTGACCACTTAAACGTACCTGATGAAACCCTTGAAGCAATGGTACTTGAAGCCCTGCAGCCTCCTTCCTCCAGTCTAAAGCATCTTACCCTGGAAAATTATGGTGGTAAAAATTTTCCAAGTTGGATCACAAGCTCATCATTCTCCAATCTGGTACACTGTCGACGAACAGACTGCAGGAAATGCAAAATTTTGCCACCTCTTGGGCGGTTGTCATCCCTTGAGTCTTTGGTTATAGAAAGAATGCAATCAGTGAAGCATGTGGGTCTTGAATTACGAGGCAACATTGAGGATAATGCTTTTCCATCAGTCAAGAGGTTAGAACTGAAGCACATGACTGATTTGCAAGAGTGGTGTGCATTTAAGACAGGAGATTTCCCCAGCCTCCATGAACTCAATCTTATGGGATTGTCCCAAATTAAAGGAATTGACTATTGTCCCCGTCACCCTGAAGAAACTTATAGGTCATGTGCAGAGAACTTACAGCGCTTCCTTTACTCCCAGCTCTTACAGATTAAAGTTGCAAAATTGCAAAAAGAGGATAATATTGAGCTCATTGTCGTACTTCACCTCTGTTTATTCTTTAAAGATTTCTGAAATTCATGGGCTCAAAGCCCTTCCCAATGGTCTGCTGCATCACCTAACAGCCCTCAGGAAACTAGAAGTTGCAAACTGTAACAAATTGTTGCATTTGCCAGAGGGGCTTCCTGTCATGCTAATAGATTTGCACATCTCCAATTGTCCAAATCTTATTTCACTGCCTACAGGACTGCACAACCTCGATAACCTTCTTCGGATATCAATTAAGCACTGTCCGAAGCTCCAGCTCTATGCTGAATCAGCTAATCTTCCAACTCTGCAACATCTAGAATTTGCTGGTTACAATCGAATGATAGCATTCGGTTCATTGCCTTAGCTGCCTACTCTCTCCAGCCTGAGAATTTCCGGATTCCAGGGATCCAAGTACCTACGAGATGATTTCTTGCAACAATTAATTGTCCTAAAAAAATTGGAGATCAACAACTGTGATGCATTCACATCTTTGTTGAAGGCGCCATCCCCCTCACTAGTGGAATTAAGAATCTCCCATTGTCAAAAGCTTACATCCTTGCCCAAGGAGCTGCAAAACTTCTCCTACCTTCAGAAGCTATACCTTCAAAGCTGTCCCCAACTTGAATATTTGACAGACAGCAGCTTACTGCAGCACCTAACTGTATTGGAAGAATTGAAAATTGAAAATTGTGATGCGATTGTATCTTTGCCAGAGAAGTTACCAACCTCAGTGACAGACTTCAGAATCTACTCCTGCCACAATCTTGCATATCTGCCCAAGGGACTGGACTAGCTCAGATCCCTCCAAAGCCTACATATCTGGCGTTGTCCTCAACTTAAGTCCTTGCTAGAGTGTGGGTTGCCTGCTAACCTTCAACATTTGGAAATCAGAGGATGTCCTACTCTTAAGGAAAGGTGCCTAGAGGAGGGAAGTAAAGAGTGGGTTGTGATAGCACATATCCCTAATAAACTGATTTTTTAACATCAGAGCAGATCACACCATCAAATTCCTCTGACTTGCAAAGCATATGGTGGGCTGGGTTTGTTGTGCATTTACAATAAAAAAATCCACATTTTTTACCATTTGCAGTTATTATGTCAATAATGTAGATGAGGATTTTTTTAGTGAATTTGCTCTTCTCTGTAAAATTTTGTTCATGTAACCATGATAAATGTCTAACAGCAAACCAAAGTCAGATTAGATTTGATGTTGTGGACAAGGGGTCAGCAATCAAACACAGAAGAAAATAAACCACAAATTTTTCATGAGGGATGATGAAAATAAACAGCAACATTCCTCACCGGTTTTGTAGTTTTTACCTATACAATAACAACTGGGGGTCTTAATTTCGTCCTATTTCTCTAACCCATGAAAAATATTAAAATGTGTCATTAACAACAATTACTTAATATCAATTATCTGCAATTTGGTAACTGAAGGACAGTCTGATCAAGAATTTAACTATATATTGGGGGTCATATGCCCTTCTTTAATTATAGATAACATGAAGAATCAAAAAATAAAATTCCCATTTGAATGTTACACTTGGAAAGAATTCATGATAGTTTTGAGAGTTTCCTGAGAAGTAGACCACTGCTTATCATTGGCACTTGCGACAAACAAGATGACTGTGTTTCCCTTGGCAGTTGCCTTTGCAAGATTGTGTGCACCAGTCAAGGCAAAAGGTGTCTCCAGTGCATATGTATAATACTGCATATATTAAGATATCATTTGTGACTAATTTTGTATAAAAAAATAGTTATGAGCAAACTTTTTCTCCATGCACTAGGAAAAAAGGTATCACATTTTTCAAAAATACGTAAATATGTCAACAGTGTGATCAGATATTCTACACTAAGCATGTCTTGTACAATTGTCCCACTTCATATACTAAAAGATGAGACCTTGGATATAGTCTGTGTAATTAAGTTTAGAGCTACTAATGGATGCCTCTTTATTGTCTCTGGAGAAGTTTCAAGAGGATACAAGAAAAGTATAAATTTGTTAATCAAGCCTAGACTAATTTGAGTCTTTCATTTTGGAAGCCCATGCAGAGATCAGCAGGTAGTGTGTTAACTCTGAGACACCAGGTCAAGAATCTGACATATGGTGGAGGAGCCATGGTATCAAGATTGGTTAAAGCATGGAGCAGGCTTCTCAAGAATGATACTAATGATCATAATTTTTATTTTCAAAAAATTGCGCAGAAAAAGCATAAGATAGATCGAGTACAGATGAAGGCATAATGGAAGTTCATACCGTCAGGTCCCCAAGCTTTTCCACAGAAGTTTCTAGGAGTTCATCAGGATCATAAGAATTCCCTGTGACAAAGGGGCCAAGGGATGCAATAACCTTCTCAGGGCTTCCAATATCTTCAATGGTGGCATTGGGTTTGTTTGTAAGACGTATTAGTGGAGAAGCAACCACCTGGACTTTCCCTTGCTTTTCGTCTTCAAATTTTACTTCTACCCAAGGCTCGGCACACTTGGGCTGACAGTAATTGCCTGATAAGATGTTGGCAATACGTGTTTGTTTCCAAGTGGGTGGCAGAAGGAACTGGTAGGGCTGCACATTTCCTACCAAATAAGATATTAAACATTAGGGTCAACTGAGGAGCTAAACAACTAGGAGTTTCCTTCCTCCATAGTGCTTCAGAAGAAGAAGAAGATGACGATGAAATGTAGGAAAGAGGTCTATCATTCTTTTCAATTGACACACACCCGGACTAGCCAAAAATGAACAATTTGAGTAAAACGGAGAAGTATATGTACCTGCGCGAAGAGCAGGGGTATCCTTGGGGGTGGCTTTGAAGACGACGAAGGAAGGATCAGAGGGCGAGGGAGGGAGATAAGAACCGACCTCGACTTCACGAGCTTCAGAATGAAGCGGTTTAAGAAACAAAATCGAAGCCGACGCGATTCCGACAAGGAACTCTCTTCGATGGGCTGCAAACTCCTGTGTATGAATAGATTCGCTGGAGATTTTGGAGGAGATTGAGGTGTTGAACTGAACATTTGAAGAGAGAAAAGAGTGAGATTTCAAAGAGGATTTAGCGGACAAAACAGGGGAAACGAGAGAAGCGGATAGGGAGGCCATGACTAACTGACGGTTGGGGATTTCGCTCCGACCTTTATGGTTGGCTGTAAGCAAAGGGAGAGGTGGGGCCCTGAAATGACAGCTCGGCCTTCACCGCCGCTGTAGGAAAACTATTCTGGAGGGTAATAAACTCCTTGTATTCATCACGAGACGAGACATTTCGAGCAGTCAATATAGAATTTATCGGCCGAGAATTCAATTTACAAATTTACAAATTTATGCGTAAACTATGATTAGAGGTAACAGTTCTTGATCTTCGTAAACAAATATACCCAGGCGACTACACGAAAACAGTCGAAGTCGTCTACTCATCTTTCCGTCTCCCTTTTTCTTTTCGATTCCAGCTTTTAGAAAGCCGTCAACTAAAGTTTACTCCTTTGCTGTCCGGCACTACTCTGATGATGAATTCAAGAGATAAATTTCTCGTTTTCTCCTAAAAAATGGCTGCTAGTCTCTCTTTCACTGCAATCTTCGTTTTTACTGGCCAAAAACACAGAGTAATGGCTTTTTAAGCTAACTCAGATCCTGGCATGCCTACCTGCAGACTTCAAATCTATTTTTCCTCCTTATCGGGTCTCTGACAAGAAAACATGGCAGGGAAGCTAATGCTCGATGCAGCCACTGCAGTTGGGGAAGCTGCTCTCAATGGTATATTCCAAGGGGTTGCTCAGGCATTGACTCCCATTATCCAGAGGAAGTTAGGTTATTTGTTGGGTGTTGACGACGAACTGAAGAAGCTCAAGAAAACGCTTTTGAGAATTCAAACCCTGCTCAATGATGCTGAAGGAAGACAGTTTAAAGAAGACTTTGTGCGGCTCTGGGTCGTCGAGCTCCGTGATGTGGCCTATGATGTAGAAGATATAGTCGACGCTATGAACATAGAACTGCTTCGGTTGCAATTGAAGCAAAGAAACAAAAGTGGCAAAGATGAGGTAGGCAATTTCTCACCATCCTTTTGGCTTGACAAAGTTGTAGATGATCTTGAAAACATTAACTTCAGACGCGAGATGGCGTCCAAAATAGAGGATGTTTTGGAGAAGCTAGATGACATAATTGATGCTGGGAATGACCTTCGGTTAAGAGAGGGCGTTGGAGGTAGAACCCTCGAAATGAAAGCAAGGCCAGAAACGACTTCCTTAGTAGATGAAGACAGTGTTTTCGGGAGAGACATGGATAAAGAGACGGTGATTTCTTTACTGCTATCTAATGACCCTATAAATAATAATATATCTGTTATTACCATATTTGGCATGGGTGGCCTTGGGAAGACTACCCTTGCTCAGCTTGCTTACAATGACCAAAGGGTGAAGGAATGTTTTGATCTACAAATATGGGTGTTTGTCTCCCATGAATTTGATGCTAAAAGAGTGACAAGATCAATAATTGAATCGATTACAAATGCCAAATATGATCTGTTGGACTTGGACCCTATGCAACGTTATCTTCAAAAATTGCTGGCAGGTAAGAAGTTTTTGCTTGTATTAGATGATGTATGGACAGAGTGCTTTGGGGACTGGGATTGCCTAAAACATCCTTTTCGAGTTGGGATGAAAGAAAGTAAAATTATTGTAACCACTCGGAGTGAAAGTGTTTCACGGATTATGGATGCCACTTCAGTGTATCGATTGGAATGTTTACAGGA
Source organism: Aristolochia californica (assembly GCF_029961685.1). Taxonomy (NCBI): domain Eukaryota; kingdom Viridiplantae; phylum Streptophyta; class Magnoliopsida; order Piperales; family Aristolochiaceae; genus Aristolochia; species Aristolochia californica. Next base: position 3,976,115 of record NW_027181992.1, on the reverse strand, counting down.
TGAAGATTGTTGGAGTTTAATCAAACAACGTGTATCTGGTGAAGGGCAGAAAAAACTGGCCGAAATCCAAGGAGAAATTGTTGAGAAGTGCAAGGGCTTGCCTCTAGCTGCAAAGACACTAGCAGGATTGCTATGCACTATGAAGGAAGATAAGTGGGACAGCATACTAGAAAGTGAGTTGTGGTACTTACCACAAGGCAAGGATGACATTCTACCTGCCTTAAAACTAAGTTATCTTCTTCTGCCTCCACATCTAAAGCGTTGTTTTACTTATTGCTCCCTATTTCCTAAAGGATGTATTTTTAGCAAGGATGAACTTGTTCAATTCTGGATGGCTGAAGGTTTTATTCGACCCGATGGAAGGAAACCGTTAGAAGACATCGGAAATGATTATTTTGAGGATTTATTGGCTAGATCTTTCTTTCAAAAAAATTGGCTTGATTATGTTATGCATGATCTTATTCATGATTTGGCACAATTCCTATCAGGAAGCCTCTGCTTTCAATTGATGTCTGAATCTATAGTACATAGTCATACAGAAATGACAAGACATCTTTCGTTGACTTATCTAGATCAATCGGTACTTGATTATTTATGTGAAATTAAGGGATTACGTACATTTTGGGGAGAAGAAATAATGAGGGATTCAGTACTACAGTCGTTGCTTCAAAATATGAAATGTTTGCGTGTTTTGGATTTAAGGTTTAGTCAAATAACTCATATTCCAGACTCAATTGGCAACTTGAAACATCTAAGGTACCTCAACCTCTCTGAAACTCCTTTACAGAAGCTACCAGATTCCATTTGTCAGCTGCACCATCTTCAGTCTCTTCTGCTTGCCCACTGTGAATACCTTATTCACTTACCAAGTGACATGAAAAGTTTTTGTAGTATGCGACATCTCAGTATCTATGGGACTATGATACATGTTTTGCCTGATTCTATCTGCTACTTGGAGGAGTTGCAAGTTCTAGACCTTGGATGCACAGAACTGGTTGAGCTACCTGCAAACATTGGAAAACTAATTAACCTACGATCTCTCAATCTCCAACATCTTAATATAAAGAAGCTACCAGACTCTGTTTGCATGCTCTATAATCTTGAGAGACTAAATATCAAAGGTTGCTATGGGCTATGTGAGCTGCCAAAAGACATGGTAAACCTAATTAAACTGAGAAATCTCAAAGTAGATTCGGAGCTTTTAAGAAAATCCTTCCCACCAGGAATTGGCAGATTAACTTGTCTCCAAAAATTGAAATATTATCCAGTTGGAAAAGAGCCTGGACGGGGAATTGGAGAGCTGAAGGATCTTTTTGATCTCCATGGAGAACTGAACATTTCAGACATTGATAATGTTTCTAGTGTTGAAGAGGCACATGTAGCAAATCTAATGAGTAAGCAGCACATAAAGCACTTGCAATTGCAATGGAACGGTTCTACATTGTTAAGCTTGCGAGATGGAACTGTTGATGCTGAGTTGCTCGAAGCCCTTCAACCTCCTTGCCAAAACCTGAAGCATCTAATTTTGGAGAATTATGCAGGTGTTCGGTTTCCAAATTGGTTAGGATTCACATCATTCTCCTGTCTTGTGTATGTTCAGCTTATGAACTGTAACAGATGTGATACCTTGCCGCCACTAGGGAAGTTGCCCTCTCTCATTTACTTGGTTATAAAACGGATTGATGGAGTAAAACATGTGGGGCTTGAATTCTGCGGGAACGTTGGTGATGGAGCATTTCCCTCTCTAAGGAAACTGGAGGTGGAGGACATGCCTAATTTGGAGGACTGGTGTGCTGGTAGAGAAAGTGATTTTCATTCCCTCAATGATTTAAGCATATCTTTTTGTCCAAAATTAAAGGAATTGCAAGTTGGCTTCAACAATTTGAAGAAGTTAAGGTTGCTTGTATGTGATGAACTTACTGCACTTCCTCCATTACCCTCTCTGGAAGTTTTACAGTTGCATGAGTGCAAAGAGAGCATAATACAGAACTCATTGCCTTACCTAACCTCTCTTTCCACTTTAAAGATATCTCAAATTGATGGACTAAAAACCCTCCCAGATGGATTGCTGCAACCCCTAACTGTCCTTAGAAAATTGGAGATTGAGAACTGTTACGAGTTGTCATCTTTCCCAGATGGGCTTCCCACCTTGCTAACAGATTTAAGCATCTCCCACTGTCCGCTTCTCAGATCAAGTAAGGGGAAATATATTCTCCCCAACATTGTAAACCTATCAATTGATCTGCCCATTCTTCCGGTGCTTCCCAGGAGGTCGACGTGCCGCTTCATTTCTCCAAAATTTAAATTTGAGCTGTTGCAGTAAGGTGCTTCTTTTTATGCCAACATATAACAAGCTTCGACTCCTGTTAACTCTCCTCCACCGCTCCGTTTCTCCAAATTTTAAATTTGAGCTGTTGCAGTTAGGTGCTTCTTTTTATGCCAACATATAACAAGCTTCAACTCCTGTTAACTCTCCACCTACGGTCTAACAAGCTTGACAATCTCTCTCTCCTACAACCAAATCTGTTACCTGCTTAACTTAACTATTCCAAGAGGACACGTTACCTATCAGTCTTCAAGAACTTTGCTCTGTAAAGGAGTGGTGCATAACGAAAGTAATGAGTGGCATCTTTCAGGCAACCCTCTCAGATGCTAGTTAGATCTTGTTGCACTTCACAGGTTGTTTTCTTTACAGGTAAAACTCCTCTCCTATTATTTTATCCTTAAATATTTTGGTTGCTTTCTACATTGTGTGTCTGTGTATTCTTCTTCTCAATGCTCTCAAAAAAAAATATACATTTTGTTTGGACTGCCTTCGAGAGCTTGGGGAAGTAACATACACATGATGGCATTTTGGATAATGAGAATAGTATGTAGAGGCAGCAAAAAGATATATAATGGCTTATATTAACTCGAAAAATTGAAACCATTTCAACTATGCCCCTTTGAGAGAAAAAAACCAGTTCGTCTGAAATTTTGAATATGGGAATTATGCATAAGTTCTGTTGATGATTTTCTTGAGTCCAGCCCTTAACCAGGTAACTACTTAAATCTCTTTCTTCTGAGGATGGGCATGACTTAATCTTCTTGACAAATGCAGGGTAATTCCTTAGTCAAATTATTCTAGAATTGAAGTTACCCCAGTCTGCAGGAAACCCCAAAGATGGTGTAGATTTGTGAAGCTCGTGTTCAAGCCATGGTTTTCCTCTCCGAAGACTTACTATTCGGATTTGGGATAGGGCAGGTGAGGTCAGGGCGTCAAACTCAACCTTTCTACAATTGCAGAGACCTCCTCCCTCTCCCAGTTCTGGCCCAACTCATATATAAAGAGAGAGAGACACCGGAAGAAGAAAAAAATAACAGCAAGGCCCTTTTCGTGCCCTTTCCAGGAATTAATTGCAAAAAATGTTACACTACTTCATTGTTTCCCATGTTTTTTATCATACAGATGATAATTAATATTTTTTAATGAGTGATCTTTCTTAAACTCATGATCCACATATGGTGGTTCTCATCCTCACAATGGAATTAAACATTTATGATGTATTTTGTCTTTCAATACTCAACCTATTGCTTATGTTGTTGTCTTCTCAAGTGGTTGCAAACTGTTTATTGGCATTGTATGAGATTTGGAACTTAAGAGGCAACTTCTTCGGAGGAAATATCAAGAGAGAGAGAGAGAGAGAGAGAGAGGGAAGTTTTGCTTAGCAAACCAATAATATACGATCTTCCGAACTCGTATGATGTTATCAACATTGATGGGTTTGTAGACGTTGTAATTGAGAAAAATGAGCTGGAAGAGTTCAGAAGAAATCAGCTTGATTTAATCTCACTAATGTTTTCAGCTTATATATAGTGATGGACGTTCCTACACTAATGTTTTTAGAGAAGGATCAGTGATTACAGACTTGTGATATTTACCAGAAAAAGAAAAGCATGACTGAAGAGCATTAGTTTCATTATCTGCTTTTAATTCTTTATCCATGGCCGCCGTTCTGAGACTGAATGCTAATAAATTCGGTTCAGAAGTATGATCCTTTGCAATCAATCTACTGAGATTAAACGATAATAGTTTCGAACTCAAAACTGTTCAATCAAAAGTACGCCCACTATAAAAAGACGGGATTACTTTTCTGTAGCTCTCAATAATTGAATCGATTTCACATCTTCTTTCATAGCTTAATAAGCGATAGTCATCTTTTCGATTTGATTAAAAGCAAGATTTTCTTAATGGGGAATTGTATCGGTAATCTTATCTTCCAATCCCAGGCCACTCCCTGGAGAACCCAGAAGCTCAAACTCTCATTACTGAGCTTTTTCTTTCATTTTCAGTCTCAGTCTCATTACTGCTTAAAGCAAGTCATTGTCGGGCGTTCAGAGACAGGAAGAGAGCTAGATTGTTATCTCACCGAATCGGAAAGTTATTGTTTTTAATTGAAGGACTTGATTGACGGAGTTTGGATTCGTTCAATTTCTTCCATTAACAGCTTTCTATTCTTAAAATTCAGTCAATAAGTAAGAGCAAACCTGAATTATCTTAAACATTTACAGTTGGTGAAAAAGGATCCAAACCTGAACGACGACGGCTCCCTTCAATCCAGATACCCAAAGCGCTATTCAAATCAAACGCTTTTGTTGTCGTTGTCGTTGCGATCCGGAAGAGCCAAAGCAAAGGAAAAGATAAATCCTCCATCTGCCACAAAAGAAGGCGACGAGTCAGACGGTTTCTGAAAGCAACAAAAGAGAGAGAGACTCTCTCCCCTCTCGCCTGTCGGATAGTCTTTTGTTGTTTCCCAGAGACACCGTCGAGCCTCGAAAGAAACGTCACATGGCAACAACGAGAACGAGGGACCAAATCTTGGCCTTTTTTCTGCACTTTCCGGCTCCTTCACGTGCAGCAGTGGCAGAACCAACCATCACCACTCCCACCTCTTCCCACTATTAATAATTTTCTAAGCAATGGTAAGCGGCCCATATCAATTATAACCAAATTTGTTGAAGGAATCTTCTCGTTTTTGTTAAGCTTTCATCTTCCACCTTGACGGCTTTATGTCCTTTCCGACAACAGAGTCTGCATTGATTCTTCTCGATTGACCTTGATTTTAAATAACGCCTTCTCTGAGGATATCTTATTAGCTCTCTCTCTCTTGCCTCCGTTGTCTTCCTGCTTCCTCCATGGTCTCGACCGAGGCTTGTAACTCTCGATCTTTCTCATGGCTCGTCAAATCCTGCCTGCCCAATCCCCACCAGGAAACCCGCCGTAAAGCAAGTCTAATCTCCCGGACTGCCGATAATGTCTCGCCCGAAAATCATAATCTGAAATGCGCCTCTATCTCCTCCCTCCCCGACGATCTACTGCTCGAATGTCTGTCCAGAGTTACTTCCTCGTCCCTTCCGTCAGTCGCGCTCGTCTGCCGCCGCTGGTCTCAGTTTGTCACTTCCACGGCATTCTACTCTCTGCGTCGCGCCAATGACCTCCTCCGCCCAACCCTCTACGCCGTCGCTGTTTCCGATTTCGGCGTCTTATCTGCGTCTCACCGCTTCGAACCCGGTCGGCCTTGGAAAACCGTTCTCTTCACCGGCGCTGCACCGGCGGAAGGCCTCGAGGCATCGTCACTCTCCCACGCGCGTCTCGTCGCCTTGGACTCCTCCATCTATGTCCTAGGACGGAACGCTTCGATGCGCTACGACATCTGGTCGGAGATCGTCGCGCCGAGAGCTCCGATGTTCCACCCACGGAAGAAGTTCGCGGCCGCCGCCGTCACGGGTAAAATCTACGTCGCTGGCGGCTCCCGCACTGCCGCCGTGGAAGAGTACGATCCGGGGAGCGATACGTGGCGCGTGGTGTCGGAGGCTCCGAAGAATAGGTATGGCTGCATTGGCGCGGCGGTGGAGAGCGTCTTTTACGTGATCGGCGGGTTGAAAATCGGCAACGGTAGCCGGACGGAGTGCCCGCGAGGAGAGGCGCACATGTACGCCAGCTCCATGGACCTATACGACGTGGAGACGCGCGCGTGGTTGAGGAGCAGGCACGTGCCAAACGGAGGCTGCGTGGTGGCGGCCTGCGCAGCCGGTGGGTACGTGTACGTGCTGGCGAGCCACGCGGTGGAGCTGTCGTTCTGGAGGTGCGACGGGCGGAGGTCGGGGCCGGGGTTCGGGGAGTGGTGCAGGTTAACGTCGCCGCCGGTGCCAGCGCAGGTTAGGCTGGACGGGACGGTGAGGTTTTGCTGCGTAGGGGTGGGGGAGAGTGTGGCGCTGGTGCAGGTGGTGGGGTCCATCGACGATCTGTTGAGGCGGAGCGGGCGGAGCGAGAGAGGTCTCAAGGACGGTTTGGTTCTGGTGTACGAGTGCCGGACAGGGGAGTGGAACCGCGGGTCCGACCTGCCAGAAGTTTTGAGCCGAGCCGGTTGCGTCTGCTCAGAGTGCTAGAATGCGCAGGAAATAACGGAAGGACCGCTCCTACAGCGCGTCTGCTTCTGTACGCTTCGATCGTTCCCTGCAACTTCTAAGGCACGCGTTAGCGAAATGGTACTGATTAGAGCTAACGCGCGCCGCGTGCGAGAAGCACCGGACTGGATCTCAAAGTTCGTCACTCGAGGAGGAAACTTGGGTTAGAAGCGTTTTGATTCTACGCTGCTTTTTCCGAAACCTGGTGCGCATTTTTTGACACCTTGTTATTGACTACTTCTGCGACTGACGTTTTCAAGGCTTGAAAAATGAGATCTGCGGGGTAGAGGCCGGAGGAAGAAGACGTTTGATTTGAGGCGAGGCGACTGCGACTTTGGCAGTGGCCTATGCTTGGGGGATTCATCTACATCTACGTCAGTTTAAGCTTTTTGTCTTCCACGGAGACCTGAACTGATTCTTTTGAGCGAATGCTTTTTCTCCTTCACTGAAGCAACTGGTTCTGATTTTATTTTTTTCCGTTAAGGTTTTGTAATATTCTTCATTTATTAACTGGCTGAGTATTGATTTTCTCCAAGAAGTCGACTGTTGTCATCAACAGATTTCGTTCTAGTCATCAACTCTCGTAATCTCCAGGCGTTTTGGGTAAGAAACGGCCTTCAAAATTCTCTTAATTCAATTTCTATATAAATCCCAGGAGTTGTTCTGAAGATAAGAATTTAAATCACCTCGATTTTTTTGTGCTAATCCTAATCTTGAAGTACTTATTTTGTTTTTATCCACGTAAAAATTTGAAATTTATTTGTATCAGTTTTATATTGAAACTTCACCCAAGATTACAAGTAGTTCGTCGATTAGACGAGTCTGTCCGCTAGTTTAAAAATAGATAAGCCAGTTTCTATTTTTATCATATTTTCAAAAATTATTTTAGCCAAGCCCTGTGTATAATTTCCCACTAGAATGCTCATTTCAGCAAATAATTGTCATCTCCTTACGGATTAAACAGGAAAAAATGGGAAATACGTTTCCAGAGTAAGAACGATAATGTTTTCATCAAATCAACACGGGACAGTAACATCTTATCTCAAACTAATTAGGATCAATTTAATCATACACATTAGAAAATACGGTTTATTTTGGATTATATTTGATTTTGTAAGGGGGAGTCCGTAAACAGATGTCAGATGAAAAGGGTAGAATTACAGCAACTGAGGGGAGAAGGATTGAGATTTGAGAAAGAGATGTTGGAATGTTTTACGCCGCAGGATGAGAGGCTGGGCTGAAGCAGTCTTCTTCGCAACTAATAATGGGGTTATCTCTATCTCAACTATGCTGCCACGGATGCCGGACATCCTCGTTTTAGTCGCTCTGTAGTTTGTAAAAAAGTAGAAAGGTGATTTATAATCACCTCCCAGTTGCTTAAGCTAGATTCAAAAGAGAGCCTCGAGCCCAGAAACATTAAAAAACGGGAAAAAAAATACAACCATCACAATCATTGGGAACGGCGAGGGGAGCCGTCCTTCCTCTGCTGCTCTTTCGACAAGAACAAGGAAGAAGAGAGAGTGAGACAGCGAGAGACTTCCTTCGTTTTCTGCTTTTCCATTTCTGTGTTTTGTTTCCAGGTTCCGGCTGTTCCTGCCAAGGAGGAGGGCGCTTCTTCGAACACTTGTGGGTAGGACAACTCCTGGCTTCCGTTTTTTTCTTTGGTGTTTGGTTCGGTTGTGTTGATTGGAAAGTAGAGTACTGCAGCTTTTCGGGTGGAATTGGGAATCCGTTCGAATCGTTTCGTGGTTTTATGAAATGGGTCGGTATCGAAGGACGTTCATGTTCTGTTGTGTTGCTTTGTGGTCTCTTGTTGTTTAGTGAAAGCGTCTTTCTTTATGAAGCCGATTCGTGTAAATATCCTTTTTTTAAAAAAAATTGGATCATAAATGAGACTGGATTTCATTTGTCCTGTGGCCATTAAGTGTTTAGTTGTTTTCGTGAAGGTGTTCTATTTACGGAACGAAACAGTCTCAATTTGGGCTTCAAGCTACTCTTAGAAATCTTCTTCTTGCCTTGTGGAACATGGAAGCTGTGTATTTTCGTTGTTCGGATTTTTTCTTCCTTTGGATAGTTATCCAAAAATCCTGTTTGGGATGTCACTTCGAGTATTTTTCTTGGAAAGAGGCCTTGAACTAAGATATTCTTATTAATTGTTTACTTTGTTGGGTTTTCATGTTCTTCCATCTTTTCGATCTCTTCAGTTTGTTGTAAAAGTCGTCTTGCTTGTTTAAGAAATCCAGAAACGAGTTCAAAAGGATTCTCCATGATGAACTTCTTCAGAGGTTTAGAGATGAACCTACAACTATAACTATTTTCTTTTTCTTTCCTTTTTCTTTTGAAGTAATGTATACCTGTTGAGAGGCTTGAGTTTCTTCTGCCACTTTAATTCTGTGATCGGGAAATATGATTTGATGCTCTTGTAAATTGTATTGATACACATTTTTCCTTGCTAGGCTTGAACATAAAAAATGCAAGCAAAACCCAAGAGGAGAAATGCTGCAGAGAATGGAGAAGGGATCGGAGGAGATGAATTGGTCCTTTTTACTTCAATCGGTAATGGGGAGGATTTGGGCCCTCTGGTTCGTCATGCTTTTGAAGTGGGGAAACCTGAGACTCTCTTGCACCAGCTAAAGAATGTTGTGAAGAAAAAGGAAGTAGAGATTGAAGATTTGTGTAAACTTCATTATGAGGATTTCATTGTTGCTGTCGATGAACTCCGAGGTGTTCTTGTGGATGCTGATGAGATAAAAAATGCTCTTCAAAGTGAGAATTTTCGACTCCAAGAAGTTGGAAGTTCTCTTCTTTTGAAGCTTGAGGAGCTCATCGAGTCATATTCAATCAAGAAAAACATAACCGAGGCTATACAGATGTCCAAAGTTTGCTTTCGTATTGTGAACCTATGTGTTAAGTGCAACCATCATATTTCCGAAGGCAAATTTTATCCTGCCCTGAAGACCTTGGATCTCATTGAGAAGGATTATCTGCAAAGTGTGCCTGTAAAATCCCTGAAAAAGTTAATTGAGCAGCAAATACCAGACATAAAATCATATATCGAGAAGAAAGTATGCAGTGAGTTCAATGATTGGCTTGTTCATATAAGGAGCACTGCCAGAGAAATTGGGCAGCTGGCCATAGGACAAGCTGCGTCAGCACGCCAAAGAGATGAAGAAATGCGAGTCCGTCAACGTGAGGCTGAGGAACAAAGCCGTTCAGGATTAGGAGATTGTGTGTACTCATTAGACATTGATGAGTTTGAGGAAGATTCAGTCCTAAAATTTGATCTGACGCCCGTGTATCGAGCTCATCATATCCACACGTGCCTTGGAATTCAGGATCAGTTTCGTGAATACTACTATAAAAACCGATTATTACAGTTAAAGTCTGACTGGGAAATATCTTCAACGCAACCCTTCCTTGAATCCCATCAAACCTTTTTCGCTCAGATTGCTGGATACTTCATAGTTGAGGATCGGGTTCTGAGGACTGCTGGAGGGTTGTTGTCCGCCAGTCAGGTAGAAACTATATGGGATACTGCTCTAGCAAAAATGACATCTGTTTTGGAGGAGAACTTTTCTCGTATGGATACAGCTAGTCATCTTCTTCTAATCAAGGATTATGTCACTCTTCTTGGTGCAACACTTAGGAGGTATGGGTATCAAGTGACCCCTTTACTTGAAGTTCTTGATAATAGCCGCGACAAATACCATGAGCTCCTTCTGGAAGAATGCCAGAAACAAATAATTGATGTTCTAGGAAATGACACGTATGAACAAATGGTGATGAGGAAAGAGTACGAGTATAATATGAATGTTCTATCCTTTCATCTCCAAACTTCTGACATAATGCCAGCTTTCCCATATATTGCCCCCTTCTCTACCTCTGTTCCAGGTGTGTGTCGCATTGTTAGGTCCTTCATTGAGGATTCAGTTAGCTATTTGTCTTATGGGGGTCACATGAATGTTTATGATGTGTCCAGGAAATACTTAGACAAACTCCTGATTGATGTGCTGAATGAGGCTTTATTGAAAACAATATATAGTGGTACAACAGGTGTGTCACAAGCTATGCAGATTGCTGCTAATTTGTCAGTTCTTGAGCAGGCTTGTGATTTCTTTCTTCGTCAGGTGGCTCAACTTTGTGGTATCCCTGCACGCTTGGCTGAACGGCCCCATTCCAATTTAAATGCTCGTGCAGTGCTTAAAACTTCACAGGATGCAGCCTATCATGCATTGCTAAATCTGGTGAATTCAAAAGTGTCAGACTTCATGGCCCTCACTGATAATGTTAATTGGACAGCAGAAGAGGCTCCACAGAGTGCCAATGAATACATAAATGAAGTTATAATTTACCTTGACACCCTTGTATCCACATCTCTACAGATATTGCCTTTGGATGCTTTGTTCAAGGTGGCAAGTGGGGCATTAGACCACATCTCAAATTTGATTGTCACAGCTTTTCTAAATGATAATGTGAAGAGATTTAGCGTTAGTGCTGTAATGGGAATTGATAATGATTTAAAATTGCTAGAGCATTTTGCTGATGAAAAGTTCCATGGCACCGGATTGACTGAAATTCAGGAGGGGAGTCTGAAGGATTGTTTTATGGAGGCACGACAACTGGTCAATCTTTTGTTGAGCAATCAGCCAGAGAATTTCATGAATCCAGTGATCCGAGAGAGGAACTACAATGCTTTGGACTATAAGAAAGTTGCCAGTATTTGTGAGAAATTTAAGGATTCACCTGATAGGCTGTTTGGAAGCCTTTCAAGCAGGAATACAAAGCAAACTGCCCGGAAGAAGTCTATGGACACGCTGAAGAAAAGACTCCGAGATTTTAACTAAGATAAAGAGTATGATTGTTTATTCCCCATCTGACAGACTTCTCAGTGTCCAGGCTCCTCCTAGCATGACATACTTCATATTGTTTTTATTTTTCCTTCCTAATTGTTTTTGTTGTACCCATAGTCATTCATGAGGTTTAATCCGACTGGTGGTTCTGTTCCAAGTAATGGACCTCAAAATTTTGAATCAGTGAGATGGGTTGCTGTTTCTTGTAGATATTTTTATTCTGGGTTTAATTTAATGTTCATATTTACATGCAGAAAATCAGTTTGGTTGAAATTTTTGCTGATACCATGTCTTTAGTGTTTTAAATTTGTTCATAATCTCTGTCTGTTGCTTCTGGTAATGAGCATTTGTCTTTTTAGTGACAGAGTACATAATAAAATTGATGACTGAAGTACCTTGTCAGAGCATGGCCATGCCTCAGAAAAACAGTGATGCCATTGGTCTTGTGGGCAGGGTTTTTTCGATCTCTTGTAAACTAGACTCCTTGAGGTTTTTAGGCAGAGCAAGTTTCTGCTTTGAGGTTGTGGCAGTCTAGGTTACTTGATTAGTTCATTGTGAGAATAAGTAGCTATTAAGATGGAAGACTTTCCAACACTTTGTTGTGGAGGTCAGCCCACCCCAATAAGTATTTTTTCCTCTCTGATTTATTGAATGTTGGTGAGGCCTGCAAAAGTTACTGCCTTCATGGGAGAGTTATATTGCACAATTTTTTGTAATGTTTGGCACTGTCAAACTGATTGGGTATCCAAACAATTTAACATTGAACATGGTACTTAAGATTGGGATGTATGCCTGATTGCAGAGTTATGTAGAGTAAGGCTTTTCTTCTGATTGCAGTTGTATTCTTTGACTGTACTCTACCTTGTATTTTCGTCTGTCAACCAATAAAAGCTCTCACCATTACAAAAAAAAAAGAGGAAAAAAAGTGCTCCTCTTCTGTTGCCTATATATACTGAAAACTACAACTTTTCTGCAGTCTACACTTATATTCTACTATTGGATTTCTAGTGTTTTCCTGAATTTTGACAGATAGGGTGCAGATATATTTCAAGTTGATTACTTTTCTATATTTTTTTTCAAAAAAAGGTGAAAAGTCTTATATGTATACACTGTCCATATATCCAGAGTCTAGGCCTTTCACTTATCTTTTAAATCTTGTGGATAATCATCTCATTAGATTACCAGAACCACGATGAATCCGGTCTTTGATCTACCAAGCACGAGCCTTCTTCACCAATAAAATATTTTGGGTATTCCCTTAATCAAGGGATTTGATACTGACGAATCAGGGATAAAGAAAATAAAACATAGCGAGACAAGTTTGAAAATTTTCCTACCCAGAGAGAGATGACGATGGAGAAGTTAACAAAACTAGACTGACTGAAGCCTTGGAAAGGTGAGTTCAGTGTGAACTCCGTTGCTGATTGTCTGTTTTATTTGACTCTCTACGTCATTCCTTACGCAAGCTAAACAGCAATGGAAGAAAAAGAACAAGGAAAAGGGACTGGGAATCTGTTTCTTGATCTCTATGTTCGACGTTTACCTTCCCACTGAAAACGAAACCTCACTACGGTTTCCTTGTCGAAATCTTGAAATTCTTGGCAATACACTGTGGAACCAGTGTTTCTCCAGTCGACCTCTTGCGTTCACGGGCAGAGGGCGGTTTCTCAGGATTTTCCTTTCCATTTATGACGGTGGAGAAGTGGCCAAATGAGAGTGATACCGAGCGGTAGATTCGCTTCAGTGAAGTTTGTGCTCATCGAAAGGTTTCTCACGAGACCTTATGCGGTCCAGGTTCAGCTGCAGCCGTCTACAATGGGTCCCTGCTTTCTCGTGGATTCATTGTTTACTTTTTATTTTCTTCTCATCAATCAAGGAAGCATTGGATTCTTCCTTGCTCCTTTTTTAGCAAATTACATGGGATCCTGAGAACTCCTGCGCCTGCAGTTCTTTTCTGTCATCTACTCCGCTAAGGTAGACCAAACTTGGCAAGACATGTTTGGTGACCTGTGAACCGAATTTCAGATTAATTTTGCTTTTAGTTTGCTTCCGCCTTTTAGGCTTCCTCACTTGTTCATAGCTCCCTTCGAAACCGATTTCTCTCTCATCGTTTGGTTTGTTCTCTTTCTCTGTAAGCTGCAAAGCTGCATATTTCATCACATATTTTAACTGTAACAAGCGGTACTCCAAGATCTTTGAATCAGAGTTTGTTCTTGGCGATCTCTCCAAATCTGATTTGTGAGGAAGGGAACATAATGCGCAATAAACATATATACCAACAGATACGAAAATGCAGAAGAAAATGTAAAGAAGAAAACGATGTAACATGAACAGCCTAGCTGGGAATTATCAGTAAGGTATCTGCATTATTATATATATATGGAGACGGTTCCGTCACTTTTTCAATGAAATTTGACCACCAAGAAGAAAGAGAAAGCAATGTCGGGATGATACCCAAGCAGATCCATGGGTGCCGATCGCAGGGTTGAAATCCTGATTCCCCCATGTAGTAGAACTTGTTCTGGTGTTTTTCATCAGCCGATCATAACCTTAAAATCATTAATGTGTTCACTGATCGTAACTCTTTACTGCTTCAAGAATGTGAGATTTCGAAAATCGAAAAGCTATCTTTCTGGGCAGAAGTATTCGCAATTTGGACTCTGGGCAGGAAAAGTAACACTCGTGAAGACTGAAGTCTGGACTGCGCCAAGCACAGTTTTATCGCTATTGTTTAGTTACCAAATCAAGATATTATAAGAAACACTTTGCTGTTCTTATGGACATATCGATAAGTTTGCATCATGCATTGTATCCATACGACATAAAGAAATAAAACGCGGCCCATCCCTCAGCTATCTCGCCTCCGCTGCCTGCATCCAGCCTTATATATGTGTATTCTCTCTTTTTTTCCGCAGGTGTCTGGCAGAACATGGCTCAAGATGGAAAAGAGGAGGAGAAGAAGAAGAAGGTCGGAGGATTCAGAACAATACCGTTTATTTTAGGTCGGTTTTTTATCTAATGGATCATGTCTACAGATTTTACTGCTTCAGAACTAGTGCTTATTCTTTTTGCCGTCATGTGATCAGTAACTGATGCACTTGTTTCCTTTTCTGGGTTTCTTTTTTGGATTCAGAACAATGCCGATCATAGTAGCTGGATTATCTATTTAACATATCAAGTCTACAGATTCTGCTGCTATTGGATCGCTTGTTCTAATGTCTTAGTGTGATCAGCTATCGATTTCTTGTTTCCCTTTATCGTTTTCTCGCTTCTGAAACTTGTAAATCTCAGAGAACTGAACTCTCAATAGACCCTTTTCCAAAAAGGCTCAGAATTCACCTGTGAGCTTTCTCTTCTCTCACGAGCACTTGCTTTGGTGCAGCCAATGAATTCTGCGATAGATTTGCAACGACCGGCTTCCAAGCCAACATGATCACGTATCTGACACAAGAGCTACACATGGCCCTGGTCCCTGCCTCCAACACTCTCACCAACTTCACCGGAATGGCGAGCTTAACGCCCATAGTCGGAGCAGTGATCGCAGACTCATTCGCCGGAAGGTTTTGGACTATCACTGTTGGCTCCATCATTTACCAGCTGGTAATTAATTCTATTCGGATCTCTTCCCTCTTTCTCTGAACTAAAAATGTTCATACTGGTAATGGATCTCCCATCAAATTCCGTGACAGCTGTTCTCATTTTATATCTTCAATCATCTTTCTCAATACATATATCTAAAATGGCGGGCAACACATGCAAGCTGTGGGATGGTGATGGCATTTAGAATTCTTTATAGGGAAAACAAGGAGCCACACGAAATCCAATAGAAACAAGGCCTTGCAGCCGTCAGTGTAGACAGTATTAAATTTCCATGTCTCTGTCTCACTTTGTTAAGCACGATATCTGCTGAATTTCACCTTGCAGCAGTCAAATGGTCTGCACCTGTAAATTTCTGTAGAAGAAAAGAAATTAAGTTAAAATTTGGTAAGATAAAGGGTGAAATTACCCCAACATCTTCTGAGCCGTGTTCTCCTCAGAGATAGATTCAGGATGAGCTTCTTCATTTCATCTCATGCTGAGAAGAAGCTAAAGAAACTCCAAGTATGCAGGAGTAGAAGTTCTTTTCCAAGTAGAAAATTTAAAGAAATAAATGAAAAATAGCACTGGAATGATTGCAAGAAAGAATTTTCTTTTGAGAAATAAAAAAGCAAGCTCAGCGCGAACTCTGTGTTTTGATTTAAATTAAGTTTCTTTGACTGCAACTATGCAACTTCACTTAAAAAGGAATTATCTAATAGAGTGCTTAATCTCGTTTGTCGTCTCGATGTGATCGGAGGAAAAAAAACCTTGCTTCGTACACTTAGCAAGCTTTATTCTTGCAGGCTTTGTTCCGGCATGATTTCCTTCCAAAACTCTTTCAAACTGGTTCAATTCATACCTTTAATCACTTCTTTACAGGGAATGATTAGTCTCACGCTTTCCGCGGTCCTTCCAGCCCTTCGACCTCCGCCATGCGCGCCCCATCAGACATGCCTAGGAGCTTCTGCATGGCAGGTGGGAGCTCTCTACGTCTCACTCTTCTTCACCTCCCTGGGTTCTGGCGGCATCCGACCCTGCGTGGTCGCATTCGGCGCCGACCAGTTCGAACTCTACTCCTCGCGGAGCTCTATGAAAACCTCCAACTACTTCAACTGGTACTACTTCAGTATGGGCATAGCAACGCTGCTGGCTCTAACTGTGGTCGTCTACATCCAAGACAACGTGGGTTGGGGCTGGGGACTGGGCTTGCCGACCATCGCCATGGCCATCTCCGTTGTGGCTTTCGTGATCGGTTACCCTCTGTACAGGTGTTTAAAGCCCGGCGGCAGTCCCTTGACACGGTTGCTGCAAGTGGTTGTTGCTGCGTTTAGGAAGAGAAAAACCACCAGACCGACTGATTCGAGTTTGCTCTATGAAAACAGAGAGCTCGACGCTAATATTTCTGCTACAGGGAGGCTTCTCCACACCGATCAATTTAAGTGAGTTGAAGAATGCAGACAATCGATCCAGCAACCTCAACCTGTATAATTACTTGTATCGATCTGATCTCTCACTGAATTTCTCGTAATTCTTTGCTTGAAGGTTCTTCGATCGAGCTGCCATAGTCACCCCCGGCGACAACTATGAATCCGGCCATCCAAATCTCTGGAAGATTTCGACCGTCCACCGCGTCGAAGAGCTCAAATCTATCACCCGGATGTTGCCCATCTGGTCCGTCGGGATCCTTATCGCCTCCTCCTCCCATCAGAGCACCTTCGCTATCCAACAAGCTCGAAGCATGGACAGACACCTCACCCGCTCCTTCCAAATCCCTCCTGCATCCATGTCCATCTTCACCATCCTCACCTTACTCATCGGGATCGTCCTCTACGACCGAGTCTTCGTCCCCACCGTCCGCCGCTTCACCAAAAACCCTGCCGGCATATCGTACCTACTGAGGATGGGCATCGGCCTGGCCATCGCCGTTCTCGCCACAGTCATCTCGGCGCTGGTCGAGATCAAACGCAAGAGTGTGGCCTCTGCCCACGATCTGATCCACCAACCGCAGTCCATCATCCCCATCAGCGTCTTCTGGTTGGTCCCGCAGTACTGTCTACACGGACTGGCGGAGGCCTTCATGTCAGTAGGGCACCTGGAGTTTCTGTATGACCAGTCGCCGGAAAGCATGAGAAGCACGGCGGCGGCGCTGTTCTGGCTGGCAATTTCGGCCGGAAGCTACTTGAATACGTTGGTGGTGTCTCTGGTGCATAAATATACGGGCAAGGATCGGAACTGGCTGCCGGATCGGAACCTGAACGAGGGGAGATTGGAGTGCTATTACTGGCTCGTCACCGGGCTACAAGTGTTGAACTTGGTGTATTATATGGCGTGCGCATGGTTTTATACGTACAAGCCATTGGAAGTGTTGGGCCCAGAGAGCCCACAAAAACAGACCAACGGCGGGGATTTAGAAGGTCAGATCCAACTGTCGAGAACTGAGGCGTGTAAGGACGTGGAGAAGGACGAGGTAGTTAGCTGATGGTCCCACACGATGAATGGCATAATAAATCATGTAAGAGGCGAAAAATTAAAAAAACTGCGGGTTCTGGTTTGATTAGTGAGTCCACCCAAGAAAAAAATAGCATTCCGTTGCCGGGACTTGAACCCGGGTCTCTCGGGTGAGAGCCGAGTATCCTAACCAACTAGACTACAACGGATTGGTACAAGGTTAAAGCATATTAATTAGATATTTATTTATTAATTTTGTGATTTATAAAGGAGTAATGAAAAGAAGTCCATAGTAAAAATGCTAAGGCTGCGTTACATAATTTCTCTATAAAACAATAAATAAATGAATTATAATTCTAAAATTAGAGGCAACAACTTCCTTGTTAGTATCTGATGGGCTTCCCGTCTTGGCCCATGCCATCACATGAGATGGGTTGGGAGTATTTATTAAACTGTTTGAAAGTTTTTAGGTAAACAGCCACCTAACTAGTTCAATCGGACGACTAAAAATACATGAGGTGTCAGTGTAAACAGAGGTGATTAACTACTTGATTAATTAATTTAACGAGTAGGATTAAAATTATTTGCTCGATCCTCGAGCCGATGAAAGTCCAAAACGTAACCGCCACCTAATTTTGTTTTTTTCTTTTCAAGATAATAATTAAGCGATGATTATTAATAATTAAGATAATAATTTTTTTTTGTTCTCTGACGTGGACTAAAAACACGAGTTTAGATTAAAATTAAAACTCGCTCGTTTAAATGAATTAAGGATGGGAGATCCAGAAAGATGTGTTTTGACGGTGTTACCCTTTTAAACATGGGCCCGCATCTAATCCGAGGCGGGTCCGGGTCTTACGTGTCATTGGTTCTCGGAGACGGGGGTACTCCGGTAATTAAACAACGTTACATTAAATTCAAAGCTTTTAATAATCTCGTGGCTCCGTCCCATATTCCCGTCCAAAGCGTAAACACTCTCACCTGCTCCTGGTTCCAAGTCTTTACTCTTCTCTCTCTCTCTCATGTGATATGTCTTCGAATTCTGTCTCGCCTCCGCTGCCAGAGGCCGCCGGCAGCGTCGGCCTTGGCTACGGCATCGCCATCGCCGTCGGCATTCTCGTTCTCGTCTCCACCATCATGCTCGCCTCCTACGCCTGCGTGCGTGTCAAGGGCGGAGGGCCGCAGGTGCCGGAATCCGCCTCCGTGGCTGGCGATAACAATGGCCGATCCCGAGACACCGACGTGGTGGTCGTTGTCGGTGGCCTCGACGGGGCCACGATCGAGTCATACCCGAAGTTCGTGTACGGCGGAGGCGGGGGCGTGGGGTTGGAGGAGACGAACATGTGCTCGATTTGCTTGGGGGAGTATTCGGGCGGGGAGGTGTTGAGGAGAATGCCGGAGTGCAAGCACTGTTTCCACGCGGGGTGCGTCGACGAGTGGCTTCGGATGAATGCCACGTGCCCGATGTGCAGGAACTCGCCGGCGCTTACTCCGGTGGCCACACCGTTGTCGGAGCTGATTCCGCTCGCGATGCACGCCAGGTGACCACCGCTGGGGAAGCTTCTCTGATCCTTCTTTTCCTTTTTTTTTCCTCCTTTCTTCTCTGTTGAAAGGAATTATCATTGTTTATTACAATCATTACTCCTGTAGAGTGAAGAAGCGAATTCCTTTTTTCAAGTGTTCAATACGATTGATTGCTGGGCAACTCTGGCGAATGAATCATGGTGGTGGTGGGTACTGAGAAGAAAGGAAATCATATGTTTTTGCTCTTTCCATTCACATACCAGCAAGGCTACAGAAACGGAAACACTTTTTTCACATTCTATTTATGCCAAATCTCAAAATTTGCACAAATTTAAGGAATAACCAGAGCTTTCTGGGGTTGCTTGTAATAAAATTTAATGGATTCGATATTTCGATTGAGAAGATAACACAAAAACCATTCTTCACAGTTTCTAATCCCGCGGGAGAGATTGAGCAGAAACTCTGGAAAAAGAATATACGTCCCTATGGTTATTATTGCTTGGAATAATACTAACTGTGACTATATAAAAATTGATTGATCGTAATGCGAGATGATAAATAGAAATATTTTTTTGACATATTTTTTATTTATATTTCACTTATTAAACGTAACCAATATGAATAAAAAGTTAATATTTATATTAGATTTAATAGATTAGCTCATAAAAGTCATCCACACGAGGACTCTCTAAAGCTTGAACTTCCTTCAGCTTTGGTAAATCAGAGGGAAGACGATTATCAAGCATATAAAATTCTCCAGATCAGGTTTGGTCGTCTGTTCTAGATCCTCCCATAGCTTCATCCCCTTGCATATTCTCTGAGATACGCTACTTCAGTTGGATAGAAAAAAATTGTATGGCAGCTCAGTGGGCCAAGATGCCTACGATGGACCAAAATTCTGAATATAAAAGTTGCGAGTTAGACCATTTGAGCGCGCCATCACTGCAAAACGCTAACAAATAGATTCATCAGAAGGCTTGGGATTGTTTGTCATGCGGCTAGGTTTTGAAAGTTTTAATTACGTCTTGGGTCATACCATTAAAACAAATACGAAACAAGTCCGCCACAAAAAACCATCAAGCGAGCTTATGTTATAATATGCGGCAAAGATTTTCTTCCTCCCGATTCTTCTATATCCGCAGTGGAAGGAAAGAAATTTAGCACCTGGTTCGCTTCAGACCTGCATTATCTGCCTCAAAAAATAGTTGCCTCTGTACCTTCTGGTGCCTGTTAAGAAACTCATTTGGCAAAATGCAGAGTGCAGTTGACTATCACAATAAAGAAAGGGGTGAGCAGCTGAATATCTGAAACGAAGGTGCTTCCTCTCACAATAGAGAAGGCAAGTTAAATGCTAATTCCATTGCCCATCAAAGAGAACAAAAGCACCTCTGAACCAACAAAACCTAGGTAACAAACTCTACTTTCCTACAGCATCATGGCAATCCATCAAATTTTCGTAGAAAAACCTTGCATAAAACTCACCACGTCAATGAGCCTTTTTTCAAAATATCAAGTAGGCAACTTCTGCAACCATCTCTTGTGAGCATCTCATTTCCTAAGCAGTTTCAAATCCAATTCCCCTGTAACATGGGTTAAGGCTTTTTCATTTATCTAGTAATAAAAATTAAAATTCTAGTTTATCTGTTAAGACATCTGAATAGATAATACAGGCAAAAACAATGAAATCACGTAAAATAAATGAAACTTTAAACACCATATATACTGTTACGACATCTGAATAGATAATACAGGCAAAAACAATGAAATCACGTAAAATAAATGAAACTTTAAACACCATATATAAAATAAAGACTATCAGAGGCAGTAGATGGAGTTAAGCACTGGTAAAATTGATAACAGAGGGAAGGAAATGAAATTTCAATACAAAGTGATCTACTTTCTCTATAGAATGTGTTTTTTTTCCGTGTTAGTGTGTGCAAGTGGAGAGTGCAAAGGGAAAGGTGGAGACAGGTAAAATTTTATTTCCATTTAAGACTGAGATAGAAGATAACAACATGCCACCTCACCTAAAAACATTCTCCTTTTTTTTCTATTGGCCTAAATACCACTTTGATTAGTCATATAATTAATTAAACCTTTTTTTAGCTGAAAAGGAAGTTAAAGTTTTCAAACCTCAAATATCAGCTAAAACTACCAGGTTCATAAGCTAACCAAGTACTGTGGAGAGATAACAAGAGTTTCAACCTGAATCTGCAGTTACCAAGCCATTTCTCTTCAAAGAACAAGAAAAAAGTTATGTCTAAATAAGCAAACAGTTAATGGAGAGAGGAGTCCCAGTAACCTAATAAACCCTAGCAGCAATGCCACACATAAAAAATAGCCTAGTAAGGCCTCTATCTAACAGGCTCAGCAAGATACACATCAGAGGGTTACATGATCTCCATCCTAAGAGGTAGACAAAAACCACTCCAGAATGTTATAACATATTTACCAAAACATACTCAAACACCTTTACCGAAATTCCATCCACATACCACCACCTCAGGTAATACAAATGTGCAATACATCCATCATTCCTGTCTCTGTTTTCCCCACCATCCATTGAACTTCTCCAAAACAGGGGACACAAGAATTGCCTGTCCAAGGAATGCTACTTCCGACTTATCTTGCAGGCAAATATGCAATTCCTAAAGCAATAAGTGCAAATGGACTGACGAATTGGCAATAAAAAGATCAGATCACGGAAAGGAGAGGAAAGGAAAGAAGATTCCAAGAGAAAATTTCATAAACTCCTACTCAGATCCTCAGCACCCAAAAAAGCATCCTCCTACTGCTGAACATTAACCCAAAATCATCTTAATTGAGAGCATTCATAAGTAAACCACTTTCCATAAATCTATAATTTCTGAACCTTTCCATAAACCTACAAGTTCTGAACTGTATGATATTTCTGCAATCATTCTTCTCCACTGAGAAAAACTCCGATGACCAAAAATTAGCTTAGTATCTCACAGGTGTCCAGAATCATTCATAACTGAACAACGTTCAAGAGGACCGCCATGTTGCACATCAGAGAGGTAGAATCAACACCGAGAAAATTCAACTCATAAAACAAAACATAGAGAATTCTAGAGGTAGATGATCCACAATTTCATAGTCCAATTACCACATCATTATACATCAGTCCTTTAATTTAGACCATGTCATCAATCCTCAACTTTTTCTGGATGTAAGCTTGCTCTCTACATCTATTTGATTCACACAACTCCTGCTAGCTCTGGCTGGTTGTGCAATACATGTCCAGTAGATAACTGGTTCGTCAATGAAACAACCAATTGGCATGACAAAAAGTGGGAAGCAGGAGACCACATTCAATATATGCCTTCATGAGATTGACTCCACCCGCACTGGAGGGGAAACTACAACAACATAGAAGCAAAGCACAAAACCAGAAGCACAAGAAATGCATCTAGATCGCGGTAATAAGCCCAAAACTGCAGAAAAAGAGATCCACATCCACTGACTGGCATATCTTCCCTACAAACAGAAGATTCATTTTCCATTTCTTAAATCTAAATGAACAATCGTCATTGCAGTTTTATCCCAACTAGGAAGAAGCCAGCTACGCAAATCCCCCTCCTCCATTCTCTTGTATCCTTAGCCAACTCCATCCCTACATTGCCAGTCTTCAAGTCTTTAGTGACCACTTCCATCCATGATATTTTCATTTTCCCCTTATTTCTTGTGGACCTCACAACTGACTACAACAATAAACTTCCAAAGGCATAGGGGCCTGGGTATCTCAAAAGAATTCCAATCCAAATCAAAGTTTTCATAAATACAACTATTACTAATTTGCATTTCCCAATTTTACCACACTTTCATCTCAGCATTCTTATATCTGCCACTTTCATCACTGTGTCACATGTTCTCAGAGCAACCAATACTCCACACCATAGAATATGTCTAACCTTATAGTTGTCTTGTAAACTTTTACCTTCACCAGTTCCTGCATGCGCCAAAAAGTAAAACACTCCAAGTATAATCTCCACTTAAGACAATATTTACTCCAAAAGTCACATTCTCATCAATCTCCTCTTGTATAACTGATCCTAGCTAGGGAAAAGTGTTTCTTCAGAGTATAGCTCGGATGGAAATTATATTACATCTAAATGCACTAGATATAAAAGCTCTACACAACGTAACATGCTTATCTCCACCTAAGCCAATATTTATTCCAAAAGTTACATTCTCATCATCCCCGTCCACTTGTATAACTGATCCTAGCTAGGGAAAAGAGTTTCTTCAGAGAATAGCTTGGATGCAAATTATATTACATCTAAATGCAGTAGATATAAATGCTCTACACAACATAACATGCTTAATAATCCCTTCATCACTCAAAAACATCTAGCTTAAGAATAAGGCAACTATATACTAACCTAAATGTATGCAAAAAAAAGTCATAAATTACCATGATTGACATAAACCAATATCCAAGTATCGATTTCAAACACATACACGTAATTATTAATTGTAAATTAATCAAACGTCATCAGGTCAGAATCAAGCACTTCATATGAAGCTCCAGGTCAAAAGGGAAAATTAGAAACAGACCATTTAACAGTAAAAGAATACTTGCCTATAAAGTTTCCATTGTTAATCAACCTCCAGGTACAGGGCATTTGAAATCATCTCGAAGTATCTGGGATCATCTCAATTCAAGCAGAAGAAACTGTCTTTTTGCTTAGGTGCCCCAAAATATAATGATTCATCAGTCTCATAAGAGAATTGAAATTAAACAAGGGCTAGTTACAAGCACATACAATCAAGACCTCGCATATGTTGTACAAGCATTGGTTGAGTACACTAAATTAACTGAAATAGTTTCAAAGATCTGATGCCGCTTGTCTGGTAGGCATTGCATGCAACAGCAGAACACAATCATTGGTGTGCACTGGAATTATTCTCTGCTGACAAGTAGATCATAAATCTTTGGCCAACATCATACAGTATCTGACATCATCTAGTGGATTGCTGACAAGACCTTCAGCCATTCTCTGTTCTTCCCTTTCTTCCTTTTTGCCTTTCTGATAAGAGACTCTTAACCATTACTAAAAATTTCCTTTGAATCCTAATGTATAGGAGGTGAACAGTCCTGAGTAATTTAAGAAACTTCTGACTCCATTCAGATAACCCAAATCTTAATAGGAAGACCAAGGGATCAACAAAGACAACAATAGTATGTACTAATAACTACACTTTGTAAAAGAATATGATGAAATGATGAGAGGATAAGTCTATAAAAACCCTGACAAAGAGTAGTTTCTCTGCACTCAACCCACAGCTTACAGACATAAAAGGACAAACCTAAACACAAGACCGCCTAGATCCTAAAATGACACCTAAAGATATAACCCCCAAGCACCAACAGTGTGCCTAATAATTCAATACTCCAGTAATGACAATAAAATACTCCAGGAGAAGAACATATCACCACCACCAATTGAGTACTTCCTTGCCGACCACAATGAGAACCTATACCAATGGCCAAACAATTTAAAAGAACAAAGTTGTTATCAATTCCACCAACTTTCATCAGGATCAACCAAACAAAAATGATCTGCATCTCGTATTAATTGCAGATTGAGTTGAAATACTGGACTCAACCACGATAGACTATCAATAAACTCAGCACCACCAAGGTCCTCATACTCAACAGGCCAGCAGGTAGACAGTGAGAGATGTGGTGAAAGCCAAGGCAGAAAAGTAAAACAATGTTCACTCGCAAGAAGAGACAGTTGGACAGATTCTTCATTTAGACAAATAGTAATACATCAGAAGTGCTTCAATATTTATCTAATAATACATCATATCCACGCATTTTGCCTTGCAACTGATGTCAATGTACTTACACAAGCTTAGTCACTTTAAAATAAGCAACCAGAGCAATACTTCATATAAGGTTGAGAATACTAAAAAATCTTAAACAAGCATCATTGGAGGTACATGTGCAGCCATCGACCATTTATCTCAGCTTCCCCAGTGCAAAACTTACAGTGTTCATATTATCACAAGGTACAAACCCGGTTTGCTGTTTGCTTTATTCATCAAATCAATCCAAACTGCACTCAAGCATCTCAAAAGGCATTAATACTGCATGCCACATAATCTCCTCTTCACACATTTTGCTAACTTGCATATACTTCAATGCAAGCAACAGCTTGAGCAACTCTATATCTATATAAATCCAAACTGTTCTAATCCTCCATCTATGACCAACAGCAGCAGTGAGTTCAACCAAACGCCAGTTTTTAAAGTAACCTCATATTCTTCTCTTCACACATTTTGCTAACTTTCATATACTTCAATGCAAGTAACAGCTTGAGCAACTCTATATCTATATCAATCCAAACTGTTCTTATCCTCCATCTATGACCAACAGCAGCAGTGAGTTCAACCAATCTCCTGTTTTTAAAGTAACAAGCAGCTGGAACCCACATCATCAGCCAAGCAATCCACATTCCTTGAGGTAACAATGAAGCCCCCACGACCACATGAAAATTAATTGTTCTTAACTTGATGCAACAGAAGTTTGCTACAGGTATAGACATTCCAGGTTAGAATGCAAACAAAATCATAGCTTTTGAAGGCTGTACAATTTGGAATGTCATCAATCTGCAACTTAATAAGAACAAAAGTGGCAAATCAAGCCAATTATCCATCACCAACAACAAGAAACACACATATTGGATGACATCCAGAAGAAGAAAAACAATCTTCTTCAGACAGTCTGTGAAATTCAAAACAACAGAGCAACATGCAGTATGTATAGTAACGAGCCTTAGCATCCAAATACAGACTTCCTCATAGAGTTATTGCACAAAGCTTCACTATTTAAAAAAGAAAAAGAGATTTTGCTCCTCTCAAACAGGACTAATGCTGTAACAATTTCAGTCTAGACAAATTAAAACTCTATCAATAATACTACCATCTACCCTTATATTGAAGGACCAGAAGCCTAAGAACATAAGGGCATCCTTTGTGCTTCATGAAAAAGGTGGATTGACTAACGTCGACTGAGGCGTGATTTCTCAAACCCTCCATAGGACACCGATCCAACTCCATACAAAGAACCCTTGTCAGATACACCCTGCTGACCAAAACATGACTAAACACAATAAGCTGACAATAATGTTTAAAGTTGCCCAAAAGAAAGATACACAACCTCTGAAGATTATCAACAATTTAGCTACAATTATGATATTATATAAACACATAATCTCACCGGATGAATCCCATAGCCTTCACCATATGACGGAGGAAAGCTCCCTTCAGGACTACCAGGTTTAAACGCATAAGCTCCGCCTTCAGCATACAAAATACTAACAAGTTAAAGATCAACTTAAACACATTCAGTTACAATTCAAACTGTTACAGACCAAATAGCTGCATAAATCACTCTTACATACAAGATAAAAGAAATTTGCCTACATTGTCACTGGAAAAAGTATGGAGAACACTTATAATTGGACAAACATTTAACTGATACTGTAAGCAAGGCATGGCCCTAAAGAGTGATGATATCACAATGTTTAAATACAGGCAAAGGCAAAAATGCCTTAATTACAATGATTTAACAGGTAGAAAGCAATAGAAGCCTGGTTCAATTGTTAACCAGCACAAAAATCCATTAATCTTTGTCCCTTCCAACTTAATCGATTATCAAGGTGTGACATAATAATTTAGCTCAGAGATATTGGTAATAAGGTTTCAGGGATTGGAGGGAATCAACAGTCAAAATTTTTTAGAAAATATTTAAGATACAGCTGTTACAAATTAAGTATGTTTAAAGGAATCTAAACTCCCCCCCCCCCCCCCCCCCCCCCCTCCCAAAAAAAAAAATTAGCGAATCTAAAGGCTACTTTTCTGAAGAGTGGTAGAGTCAACACAGAATACTACGGGAATCTAACACCAGTGAAAACAGTTTCCATTACCGTTTCATTAAATATTACCAAATAATCAGATTTTATATTTATGCATTTAACCAACTTTTAAGTAACTGCTAAATAATTTGGGTCATTTACCCAAATCACCAAAGTGCCTGCTGGGAATTTTCAATAGATTCCTATTTAAATAGATCACATTAAATTTACTCCACCATGGGATATTGGTAATAAAGGCGACTTTAATTGGGTAAAATCAGAACTTAATGGACCTTACCCTCCCCATTACCAGCCCCAGAGAGGGATAGTATTTCCACTTCTTTGACCTTTAACAGTTGGTAGCAAGAAAACAAACTACACTAACGAACAGCTCAACATCTAATAGAACAAGGAACTCCAGATTCAAATTAAATAAATAGGTTAAAATGTGTATACCAGTGCCCCATGGTCTACCATCGCCATTTGCAAAATCTGCTCGTAGTTTCTCAACCTCACGAGCCATGGAAACCAGGTTCTTCTCCATTGTTTGCCGTTGCTCCACCAGCTCAGTGTTGGCCTTCTTCTCAAAATCAAAAGCAGCTCTGCAGAACATTAGAAGTCCCCAAAGCTTGAAATCCATCACGTGTAGCCCTTAAGGATTAAAATACAGAGCATGAAACTACAAGATATGCATAACAGGAAAGAGACAAGTAGCCACACCTAGCACGAGCAGTTTCTTGACGGAGACCATCCATCTCTGACCTCAAGTGCGGGATCTGTTGATTATCTGCTTGTAACCTTGCCAGTTCCTGTGTTAAAGACTGAACTTGCCCTGAAAGATCTTGTCTTACAGAATTCAATTTCTGAACTTCAGACCGTAATTGCAAAACTTCATTTCTTAAATTTTCAGCTGCTCGGAGATCAGCTTCCAGCTTCAAACCTTTCTCTATCAACTCCCTGGAATGAGCTTCTTTATCTGCACGGATGTCTGTGATTACTAAATTCATCCGATGGATTTCCTCCTTTGCCATGCCTAGCTCGCGTTGCATACCAATACGGTCTTCAACTAGCCTCCGGTTTTCGCCCACAAGCCTCCTGATTTCAGCATGTTGCATCTCGAGTTCCTCTTCCAGGAATGCGGGATGGGGTGGATGTGGCATTGGGCCTCGTATGAATGGAGGAGGAAGATTTTCAGGAGGATTAGGATAACCCCGCCGACGACCATCATCAACATGGCGAGGCATACGATTCCTCCCAGCCATTTGAGTTACTAATTGAAGGAAATGCTGAAGAAAGCAACAATAAGAAAAAAAATCAAATAGAAGGATTTCTAAGCAGATTTACTCCACCTATTAAGAGTAGCATACATTTTAGAAAGTAAACTTAAAAAGAGGAAATATCGTTCTTCTCTCTCTCTCTCTCTCTCTCTCTCTCTCTCGTGCATCCCAGCAACATGCTGACAGAAAGCCCCTTCTTTACCTATGAATTAAGTAGCAAAGATTGACTTCTCTATGAGTATGATTCTATAGACCACAAGAGCATCACAAAAGCCACTTATTCAAATAGGAATTCCAATCTTCAAGAAGCATGTAAATTTGCTTCATCCAGACATCAAATCCTGTCTTCCCAAGATCTGTGAGCAACGCTAAAAAAATAATGCTGCATTCAAAACTAGAATTTAGTATCTCAATCAACCCTTCTCCCCTAAACGAGACGAACTCAACCCCACAAAAAGGTGCTCCTAACAGTTCTCGATTCCCTACATATAAGAATCAAAGAAATGAAACTATCGACTTGCGAAACACGGGATGAAATTTCATACGAAAATAAGAAGATCATCGCCTGGCTACTTTAGGCACAGAATAATATCAAGAGAACCAAGAGAGCATTAACAGGAATGGGCGTTGACAATAAAACTCGACCTTAAAGGTAGTTGAAACCTAACATCAAGGAAAATCGCCTACGGATTACAGAAGCGTTAAGACATTCGGATGTTAACACGCACCGGAACAAAAACTATAAATGACAAGTCTTACAGGATCAAAAAACAGGAATGAGGTCCAGGTTAAGACACTTTTAACGAACCTAGTAAGCCCCTCGAGGATCCGATGGAGAGATTGCAACGCTTGTGGAGACAAAACCCTACAAACGAGGAGCCTCGGTGGTTCTGATGTCAAATTTAACAGCACATTATTGTAAATAACATATCTTAAAAAAAAACAAAAATCGGTTGGATTGTATCTTCTATCATTTATTATTTGTAAAAGGAGCAACAAATAAAACCAAGTTTTTTAAAAGATCCACTAAGAAAAACACCCACACCGTGTATTTTGTCCATTATTTTCAAATGAAAATGTAAACATAAATAGTTATGTTATATTTTTCAGCTTAAAAAATAGGTTCTCAAATCAATTAAGATATATATTTTAATTTTTCATACATTTTAATATGGTATTTAAGGATTATTTAATAAATAATACTAATATTTTAGTGAGTCTAATTGAATATTAAAGACTTTAAAGTATAGATGGTAAAAAATATAATGCTCCACAAATTATGAAAAAATTATTGGATGGAGCTCCGATTAAAAGTGTAAAAATCACAAAATGCCGTGGAGATGCAGGGGATCGAACCCTGTACCTCTCGCATGCAAAGCGAGCGCTCTACCATTTGAGCTACATCCCCATCTGCTTCTCCGTGGATAATAATTAAAATAATTAAAGTCTAGGGCCGAGTTCTACCTTAAACCTCTAACCGTTCGTCGTCCTCAGCATCAACAATTATGGAGTTTCAGGTCGTCGTCCTCGCCGGCGGCACATCAAAAAATTTAGTGCCTCTTGTTTCGAAGGTGCTCCTGCTTGTGCTGTCTCTCTTATTCATAGATAATTCTTTATATCTATTACTTGCGTAATTTATCGGTTTTCATTAATACAGGACGTTCCCAAAGCATTGCTGCCGGTGGCTAACCGGCCAGTTCTATCATATGTCCTCGAGCTTTTAGAATCTAGCAACCTCAGAGATCTCATTGTCGTACGTGTTTCTTCTGCCAGTATCGCGCCTAAACTATTTATTTGTCTCATTTAGATCTTTTTATTTGTGTAAAGTTCACTCCTTTTGTCGAACGCTAAAATTTGATCCGTTAATTGATGCAGGTCGTTGAAGGGCAAGACAACGCGGTTCGAATTGGTGGTTGGATTTCGAGTGCGTACGTAGATCGCCTTCATGTTGAAGTTCGTGTTGCTCGACTTCCTTCTTTATTAAGCTAAAAAAATTTGTTGTCTTTTGCGTTCCTTTTATGATCCCTGACAGCATTACTATGATGTCATGACTACAATCTACATGATTTTGGAATATATTCCTAAAGCCAGATGCTCATGCTCTGAAAGTTTGCTTGTTTCTGAAAAAAATTGATGTACTGGATCTGATAACTAGT
The DNA here is from genome assembly GCF_029961685.1 of Aristolochia californica. Taxonomy (NCBI): domain Eukaryota; kingdom Viridiplantae; phylum Streptophyta; class Magnoliopsida; order Piperales; family Aristolochiaceae; genus Aristolochia; species Aristolochia californica. The sequence goes on along the minus strand of NW_027181992.1, from coordinate 3,945,948 downwards.
GTAGCCTATGTGGCTCGGGTTGCTGGAGCATTTATACATCTGAATACTTTGGAGAATCTAATGGTAAACGAAAACCTGAGTGAATTTCAGAGCGAAAGTTAAGGTCCCTTCATGTGCAGAGGGCGAGATGAAATCCCCGTTCTTTTGATCAGGTGACATCTTTATGTAGTGGACGAGGAAAGTGTCGTCTAATTCACTTCAGTGGGCTGAAATAAATTCAACCGGTTATGTGTGCAGAGAGAAAACCTAAGTTATAATAGTAAGGAATGAAGTTAACTTCTCTCTATCTTTCTGAGTCAGACGAGGTCCGAAACACAGACACAGACACTCTTGTTATATATATACATATTTGAAAAGTTGCTTAGGTTTTATTTGAGAGAGGGAGTACAAAGGCTGCTCTCCACAAGGGAGAGAGCCAAAGCTGTACATCTGAAAAGAAAGAAAACTTACACAGAATTACATGCCAGCAATAGACAAAACAGATTAGGTTCTAAAATAACCAGGTCACTTATGGAGGTTCCATTGTTTGGGAGCTTATCGGCAGCACCATTTGAAGCCTGGGGATGCAAGACCTGGTGATGTTCAGGGCCTGAGCCAGGTCATATTTCTAGTCTATTTGCTCAAGAAGTCTCCGGGGGGGTTAGCTTTCTTCTTTCACCAGTTGATTAATTCTCCTTCAATGATGACAGAGAGAGTTGGAGTTGAGGTCACATGATGTTTTTTTTGTTTGATGAAAAAGCTCACATGATGTTTTCACTAATTAAAACCTCATGTTTTGTTTAAAAGGTCATTCAGCTGCATTATTTCTACTTTACTCAGAGAAAGTAGATCATCATGGAAGAAATCCACTCTCTTAATGAGGTGAATCCCCCCCTTTTTTTTTGCATTAGCCTCCCCTCACCTAGAAACCTAAGCTTTGCGTTTTTTCCTTCTAGGTTCTTTCTTTTGAATGTGTTTGCAGATACAACCAATAGTGACAACACATATTGGTATAACTGCTTTTCTTTTCATCCTATCTCCCTTTTGTTTTTGTCCATAAAATGTTGTTGTGCTTTGCATTGAGAAAATGAAAGAATTACAGCTGAGGATGGAGACATGACTCAGCTTTCAAGCTAGTGGGAGGGCAACTCAAGCCTCAGTTAATAAAGGGTGTTGCCTAAAGTAATTCGTGGCAAGAGATTCCTTCTCTAGCTTGAGAGTGGAAGTATGAGATCCACACCTTAAGGTGCTCATGTGGAATTTGCTTGCCAACACAATCTCCTTGAACTTAGAGCTGGAGATTCCTTTTGTTCTTGGATTTGAGTGAGAGGGACCTGAGATCTTTTCAATGCTGCCCATACCTGTAGAGAATCATGAGTTATTTGAAAACATTACAGACCTGTAAACAATAAAAATTTCAAGTACTATTTGTTTTTTTCCAAGAAGTGAAATGCGTTAATGATTCTTTAAAGTAGGAGGAGGGAAGGAGCCTTCCAAGTAGAAAAAAAAAGGAGGGAGGGTAAAAACCCAACACAAACTACAGGGGAGGGAAGACCCAGCAGCTATGAACCCAGGGGACCTCTTCTTTGGCTAACTTATCTGATACACTGAATGCTTCCAATGAATGATCCTATTGGCACAGAGAGTTAGCATCATACAAATATCACAATTTCTAACGGTGTGATGCTTGCTTGGATATCCATGATACACTAAAGCTTCTGCTCACCTTCAGATACCATTTCAGGAACTTGGAATATATAAGCCGTGCACATGCACATACTCTTTGGTTGATTATAGCAGCATTGTTTACAATCATCACTGTGGCAACGTTGTTGATTACACAGACATACTGCATCCCGAATCCTGGAGAAACTTGAACCCAAGACCCAAGCTAGACATCCCTCCATGTTGAAGCTCAACTTAAACTCCCTATGTTTATTTTGTTATTGGAATATTTCCTTATTGTGCAACCTTGAAAAAGTCTCATAAATTTTTTTGAGCCTATGATGCTTTCAGTAAAATGAATAAAGAATATTGCACATTGTTGGAGATGTCTTGGTAGGAGTCTTGCAAATGAACCAAATTTTAGAGAAGACTTCACTTTTGTGTTGCTCTCTTTACCCAATACAGGTTGCTGATGTTCCCGAGGATGTTGGAACTGCTGGTGCACTGCGGTCTGTGGCACACCACCTTACTGCTAGTGATATATTGGTAAAAATCTGGATTCATCTCAGTAAAAATTCATAGTTGCTTCATTCTTCTTCTGACTTAAATTTCAGTGGCCTTTTTAGGTTGTGAGTGGGGACCTTGTTTGTGATGTGCCTCCTGGAGCTGTGGCAGCCACTCACAGGAGACATAATGCAGCGGTAACTGCACTACTTTGTGCTGCTCCTGTTGGTGGGCATTCGGAAATTGGTGGCTCTGGTGGAAAGGACAAGGCTAAGAAACCAGGCCAGCACAATATCATGGGGCTGGACTCCACAAAACAATTCTTATTAAATGTCACATCAGGTGTGTTATGAGGATACGTGCATCCCCTATCTTATAAAACATAATGTTGAAAAACAAGTATCAGGGGCATTTTTGTATTTTCACTTTATCTTTATTTATGTGCCTTGATGTAATCTAGCTCTGTATGTCTAATTATATCTATGGTCCAAGTTTCATGTGAAGATGACAAGTAGAATGGGAGATATAAGGAGATTAGGGTTTGATAAGTGCATAATTGTAAATTGTATTGGCCAGCATTATAAATAGAGGTTGGGGGACGTGCACAGCCCCCAACGCAGATCTCTCTTGAGATTTCCTCTTCTCCACTTTCTCTCCCTCTCATTCTCTCTCTTCAACTCTCTCTCTTCTTAATTTTTTCACATAATTGATTTAATTAATTTTTGATAGGGGCTGATGTTCATAAAGATCTTCGAATTTTAAAGACTATTCTCTGTGCTTCGGGGCAGGTATGTATGAACTGCTGCTGTATTTACTAGCAACCATGAAACTGAGTGGGTTTCGGCCACTCAGGGAAACTTACGGATACTTATGCTGTAGTTTTTTTTCTTTTTCTTGGGCTCATATGAATCGCATAGATGGAAATCCGATCTGATCTCATGGATGCACATCTATATGCATTCAAGAGGTGAGTCTTTCTTCTACATTTGGAATTTTTTTTTTTTTCAAAGGCAACATTTATAAATTGAAAATTTTTGGCATCATCCTTGTTTATCAGAACTGTTCTGCTGGATATTTTGGATCAGCATCCTGCATTTCACAGCATAAAGCAGGATGTAGTGCCATATCTTGTAAAGTCTCAGTTGTTGTCCTCACTGGTGAGCTGTTTTCTTGTTTTAATTGTTACTTGTGATGTGATATTCACATATATGAGTCTTCTGTTCATATCTGTTCTAATTGCTGTTCAGTTCTAATCATGTTTGTGCTTTTTAATGCTTCTAGAAGTTGGAAGTTTCAGCTAATGGTGCATCCCAAATGGAAGAAGGTTGGAACGATGGAGTTGCTTCCCAGATTGACCACCTGTGGTACACTCAGCGCCAGATGGGCCCTGTCTCCACCTTCGATGATCTTGTTGCTGGATTTCCTCATGACTTCTTTTCTATCAGAAGAGTACACAAATGCTGTGCATATATTGCCAGCAAGAACAAATATTGTTTGCGGTTAAATTCAATTCAAGCTTTTTGTGACATAAATAGAGATGTAAGTTTTAAGCTAAAGTTTTCGTCTGTTTCAATCAGTGGGACGGATATGCTAATAGTTAGAAATTTGGACACTGATAGTTAGTTTTCAAGTACAGGTAATTGGAGATGCAAGTCACCTTTCAGGGTACTCCTTTTCTGCTCAAAACAACATAATTCATCCATCAGCTGAGCTTGGAAATAAAACAACTGTAAGTCAAAATTCTTGATTATTTATTAATTTTTAATTAGTATAATAAAGCCTTACCTACCCTCTTGTTTTCTGTCTCACTGTTTCTGTGTAAAATGAGGATGCATTCCAAGATAAAAATCTGATTACTTTATCGTAGAACAATAATGATAGGCTGTGTCGTGATCATACTTTGCTTTATTGGATTTTTATTTTTTCCCTTGCTTTTATTCTCAAATACTGACCAGACCAGGTACCATCTGTTTGTTTGTTTCCTTTGATACTGTGAAGCTATGTCAATTCCAAGGTTCAATTTTTACTATGAACTGATTGAAGCTGAATATAATGTTGATTTTGTCATATTGTTTGGCTCAATGACAACATTGGGGTGGAGGGTTCTAGTGTGAAGTAATGTTCAAGTCTCTCTAGGGGAAGATGGTATAGTGTGCACGTGTAACCAAAATTCAAAGATTTTTTTTTTTTTGGTTATTTTTGTAACCTCTACTTTGCCATTACTTTCAAACTAAATTCTTTTGTTTACAAGAGCTAGAGTCTCCCGTTCCGCCGGGGACTAAATGATGAGGAATCTTCGGCTTTTTGCTCTCTCCTTACCAGACTCTGTAGCACTATTATCCGGGAGCATTCAGTTGATTAGCTGACTTGGAAGCCCAACATTAATGGCCGATTCACGGTTTACCTCTTCTTACTCTCATATCAGAAAGCTAGACTACAATATACATGAGCACAAGGCAAATCTGGCTTGGAAACTCTCGGTGCCAAGCGAAATCAAATTTTTCTTGTGGTCGGCCATCAGAGAACAGATCCTTACATATGACTACCTTCATAGAAGAGGCTTCACTGCCCCTGATCTTTCTCGTCCCCTTTGTGGTGAGTGCGATGAGACAGTCCAACATGTGCTCTTACATTGTGGATTTTCTTGGCAAGTTTGGATGAAGATTTTTCAGAAGATTGGGCTCTAAATGGGGCTACATCAGGACCTATTTGGCACCTTTGAGCTGGTTAAAGGGATTCGCCTTCCTCAGCTAGGCAAGTTAATACATTCGGCCTGTCTTGCATATGTTCCATGGTGCATTTGGCTCGAGCGAAATAACCGGAGATTAAACTCCAAAGCTTGCACCCCGGACAACAAGGCTTCACATGTCATTGGCCTGATCTCGAGCTGGCTTCATACTAGGAAGGAATTTGTCGCTCTATCGGGTGTTTCCCTTCGGAAAAATTGGAGCTTGATGGCCCATATGACTGGCCCCTGCAGGACTCCGATTATGGCCATCTAGGATCCTCCCCCTTGCGACAACATAAAATTCAATTTTGGTGGTAGTGCTATTGGCTGTCCTGGGCCGGCTGGAGCAGGCGGTGTTTCCAGAGGTCACAATGGAGACCCTATTCTATCGTATGTTGGACCAATGGGCATTGTTGATGCTAATACTGCTGAAGTTAGTGCTCTTCTATTCAGCATCCAAATTTTCAAGGAACGTCTCCATGGCAAGTTAATCATTGAAGGAGACTCAAAGACTGTTATCAGTTGGTGTACCAAAGACAGCTCCCCCCCTTGGCGCCACTGGCCCATCATAGATTGTATTGCTCACATTGTATCTTCTATCCATTATAATTGGAATCTCATTCCTAGATCAACCAACTCTTTGGCTGATAAATTGGCAAAATTCAGAACTTCCCAGCAATCTCTTATTATTTGGGAAGGCTTCCCTCCTTTGTAATTTGTTCTTTTGAGCCTTTGTCTTAATAAAAATCAGCACCGTTTAAAAAAAAAAAAGCTAGATTCTTCCTTCTTCTTCTTCTTCAAAATTTTCTTTTTGTTCTATGAAAATGACTTCAATTGATGTTGTTTGAGTACTGTTAAATTTCTAAATAAGTGTTATACTTGACTTGTTCAGTAGTTGATTGGAATTCTTGTTTGTAGGTCATTCACTTGCAGTTAGTTTTTCCAACTAAAAAAGTCAAACTCTATTTCATTGAAAAATCTCATTTTGACTTGAGCATGTCTTCTCATGTTGTTTCCTTAGCTACCTTTTATCTTCTTATTTTGTGAACTCCTGTTAAAAAATTTCGAAAACTTGAGGCAATGCAGTATCATTGTTATATTTGTTGCTTTTTACCCTCTTGTGTTGTTCATGGGTATCATAAAATTAGGCTACATCCTTCCCTGATCTCTCTTCTTGTCCAAGGGCATGTCTCTAAAAATTATGGGGATCGACATGTCTAAATTAAAGACATTTAAAACTTTGAGGTTTATACCTTAACTAGGCTATGAATTTGAACACATTTATTTCATGGGCGTTGTTAAGTTGGGTCCAAGGCCCATCCCAAAATGACTAGCCAACTTAGGAAACCTCTTTCCCAACTAATAAACTCAAGGTCTTTGTAACTAATCCATGTGGGACTATTCCTTAACACTCTCCCTCACGTGTAGGCTCTCTTCGTTGGCTCTACAAGTGGATAATTTTAGGTGTATGCCCTCTTTTGGGTCTCTACAAGTGGATAATTTTAGGTGTAGGCCCTCTTTTGTGTCTTTACAAGTGGATAATTTAGGTGTAGGCCCACATATGAGTATCTGCTTTGATACCATGTGAAGTTGGGTCCAAGACCCATCCCAAAAGATCTTACACCTAAACTATCTACAAGTGGATAGTTTAGGTGTAGGCCCTCTTTTTGTGGCTTTACAAGTAGATAGTTTAGGTGAAGGCCCTCTTTTTGTACCTCTATAAGTGGATAATTTAAGTGAAGACCCTCTTTTTGTAGCTCTACAAGTGGATAGTTTAGGTGTATGCCCTCTTTTGTGTCTCTACAAGTGGATAATTTTAGGTGTATGCCCTCTTTTGTGTCTCTACAAGTAGATAATTTTAGGTGTAAGCCCTCTTTTGTGTCTTTACAAGTGGATAATTTAGGCGTACGCCCACATATGAGTATTTGCTTTGATACCATGTGAAGTTGGGTCCAAGACCCATCCCAAAAGATCTTACACCTAAACTATCTACAAGTGGATAGTTTAGGTGAAGGCCCTCTTTTTGTAGCTTTACAAGTGGATAATTTAGGTGAAGGCCCTCTTTTTGTAACTCTACAAGTGGATAGTTTAGGTGTAGGCCCTCTTTTGTGGGTCTACAAGTGGATAGTTTAAGTGTAGGCACACATATGAGTACCTGTTTTGATACCATGTTAAGTTGGGTCCGAGGCCTATCTCAAAATTACTAGACAACTTAGGAAACCTCTTTCCCAACTAATAAACTTAAGATTTTTGTACTCATTAATCCATGTGAGACTATTCCTTAACAGCTGTAAATGGGTAAAACATAACGCATGAATGATAACTGTGATCTAAAAAGTTTTGGATATTGGTACCCTTGCCATTTTCCTACTAAACTATCAGGTAGCTCCATGTTTTGGTCCTTTTTATCTATTCGGTGAAGCCAAGCCAGATTGTCTATGGGTGTACTTTATTACCAAACTTTTGAAACAGCAGAAAGTGGTAGGAATTAGTAACGTTTGATGCTAATGTTGTGTCCTGTGCAGCTTTATATCCTTTTTCATCTTATAATTGGTTTTGTGTTGGTTTAGGTGGGGCCAAACTGTATGCTTGGTGAAGGTTCACAACTAGGTGACAAATGTAGTGTCAAACGATCTGTTATAGGTTGTCACTGCCGTATTGGTTCAAATGTAAAGGTAAATGTTTTTCTTCATATGTGTTTCTATTGCTTTCACGTTTTAAAGAGGTGGCAAACACCACATCATCAAAATGATTGAAACTGTGAAATTCTAGAGAAAATTTTCCTACTGTTTATTCTATTACTTTCAGATTGCCAATTCAGTAGTGATGAACTATGTTACTATTGAAGATGGATGTTCGATCCAAGGTTCTGTTATTTGCAGTAATGTAAATCTCCAAGAGCGCGTGGTTCTGAAGGACTGTCAGGTTCCAGTCAAGTTTTTCTCTCTTGGCTCAACTTTTTATAGCTCTCTCTCTTTTTTCTTTCTCTAATTCTGTTTTTGTCAGGTGGGAGCTGGTTATGTTATTACCGCTGGAAGTGAGTACAAATCAGAATCTTTGGCTAGGAAAGAGAAATCAACCCAATAAAGCCTGTTCAATATCTTCTGCTAGGAAAAGCAAATTACCTGTTCAGAAAACAGAGGCCATGGGTTGTGTCCGTATGATCTGAACTAGGTGCATCCAAGTGATTACAAATGGCATTAGCATAAGTTTGATCAGTTAAGGTGGCTAATTGATGAGGAATGTTCGATCTAAATGATTTTTTGGTGAAAAGAATAGCTGTGAAGTTCTGGGTGTTGGTCACCCACCATTTTTGCTTTTTGTTCTATGCATGATGTGAACTCAAGACTGTCGGGATGGGATTAGGGGAAAACCACCTGGCTTGAGTTTCTCCGAGCCAGACCTACAGAATTAAACACCATGTCTGTTTTTCTGTCAACTATTTAAATGGTTCTTTCTTCAGAAATAAAAACAAGATCAAGGTGGGGACGGGATTAAATTTTAAAAAATTATCAGGGTCTTTAGAGTTAGATTACATGTTCTAATTTTCAATGTTATTTTCCTTTTATGTTATTATTCTATATGGATTTGCGACAACCATGGTGGAAGCGTTTTTTTTATTTGTTTTCTTGTTGGATTATTTTCTAGCTTACTCACAAACGACATTGATGTCGCTCTCAAAAATTTAGTCTTAGATATGAGATTTCAACCTGAGAAACCCCGAGCTGTCCATTTAGAACCTCGTCATGTTCCAAGTCCACCCCAGAATCGACAGGCCACCGTTGTCGACAGAAATGCTACACAACCGCTAAACCAGCATAAACATAAAAACCATACCTTATTTTGAAACATCGTTACAGAATGTAAGCTTTGATACACCGACCTTCAAGGTCTCTTCCGCACCCGCACCGGCAACCCATCTCTCATCCTCATTGTCAAGGACAGAATCGGCTGGGGACGATTCTCCTTATCAAGGGCATCAATCTCAAACCTCTCCAGCACGCTAGCTGCTATCGATTTCATCTGTATATACGCCATCTCCTTCCCTAGACACATTCGCGGTCCCGCGTGAAACATCGGATACTTGGACGGGCTTTCAGGCCTGAACACTCCCTTCTCCAGCCACCTATCCGGCACAAAGTTCCGGCAGTCCGGCCCCCACACTCCCTCCATTCTTCCCATTGAGTAGGCATGGTACGAGACCACCCATCCCTTCCGGACGAAGGTCCCATCGGGCAGTATGTCGTCTTCCAAAGCCGTCCTCGAGTTGATGGCCACGGGCGGGTAGAGCCTCATTGACTCCGATAATGCGGCATGGAGGTAGTTCATCTCTCGTAATTCATCGTAACTAAACGTTTCGCCGGTGTCTGGATGACGGGACCGGACGGCTTTGACCTCCTCGACAATCTTTCTCTCCACATCCGGTCTCGTCGATAAGAGCCAGAAGAACCAGGCGAGGGAAGAAGAAGTCGTGTCTCGTCCTGCCAGGATGAAGCTCACTATGATATCTCGCAGAAACTCCTCGGAGGTGTAGTAGTTCGCCATAAATCTAGAGAGGAGATCTTCGCTGAGAGCAGAGTTTTCCTTCTCCATCTTTTCTTTTCGGGAACGAATGATATTGACGGCGAAGTCATGAACGATAGATATGGATTCTTTCAGCCTCCGTTCCGATCCAACGTTCAGGAACTTCTTGATTTTCCACAAGAATGGGAGAGCGTACATGAAACGTCCCGCGATGAGGCTGGAAGCTAGCTCGAACGCGCGGGCGAATTCCCGGCCGACGCCGGATTCCGATGCGGCATCGTCGGCTGCGAGGCAACCTGGGTCCTCGTTGAAAGCGACCTTGCAGACATTGTCGAAAGCGAAGCGTTCCAGAGCATCTTGCAGATCGAGACTCGTTTGGGCTTCGGCAACTACGGTTAGCAGCGGAAGAAGCCGGTCTCTGATTTCGTATCGGACGGCATCCATCACGAAATTCCGGAGCGATTTGGTGTTGAATTCAAAACTGGCAGTTTTCCGTTGGACCTGCCATACCGGCCGGAGAAGGAGAAAAATGTTAAAAAAGAAAAACGAATGATGACCAATACTCCGAGATCCGTTTCAATAATTTAATTTTCAGTTCCATCCAGTGCTTAATGTCTTATCATCAACCAAATAACTCAATTAATCGTCAAGCACTTATAAAGTCGAAACAGACACGGTAAAATCCAATCTGAGCATCTAATTGAAAGAACATCTAAAATTCCATACTGGAAAGTACCTTCCAGAGCTCGCCGTCGGAGTTAAAGATCCCCTGACCGAGGAAATCTGCCACGACAGAGATAGATCGATATCCTTTGACGTAGTTCTCGAAATTGGTCTTGAGGGCGTGCTCGATGTTCATCGGATTAGCTGTGATAACAATAGGCGCTTTTCCGGGGCGACGGAACAGTAGAGTGTAGGAAGGTTGTCTGCCTATCACTTCAGTCATCCAGTCCAGGAAACGGTGCCGATTTTTGAGAAATTCCGGCAGGCTTCCTACAAGGGGATACGTTTTCAAACCGTATGACTTTTCTTTCCTCGAAGGCTGGCCGGTGACTAAGTAGGAGATGAGCCACAAAAAGAGTGGCAAGACACACAGGATATATGAGAAGAGCTCCATGGTTTTATCTCTTCTAGCGCGGTGGAGGGCGCTGATATTTATAGCGTGAAACGGTTCCATCCACCGCATGGCGTGGAAGGCTATGATGGGCCCTTTTTTTTTTTTAGCAACTATGACATATTTCTTAGTGGGCTACATTAAAACAGAATATATGTATATCTTAGTGGGCCACATGAAAATTACTTCCAGGACTTGAAACAAGTGCCTTTTGCCCAAATTATTTATTTTTAAAAATTTATTTTAAAAAATACCCAACCGGTGACGATGTTTCCATGTCATCAGCACTACGTGAGTAGTTATACACGTCAACTGCCACGTTAAATGACAAAAAAAATTGATTTTAAAAATCAAATTTATGAATATATTTTTTATTACTTTATATTTAAAATAATAAATTATAAAAAAATAATTCTTACCTATTTAACACCATTTCTGGCATCCTTCTGGCGTTGGTGGCGGATCGTTTCGTCAGGACGGCCATCTCGACCAATAAGGGGTTTGCCTAAGTGGTCATGGTTGAGCCGGAAGCCACGTCGTCGCTGTGGCGCCGCAGACCAGTTTCCCTCTCGAAATGCTAGTGCTAATGGCGTCTTTTAGAGAGAGACCAAGACGGCTGGGACTCGTCGTCTTCTTGCGAACTAATTGATTATCCTATCTCACAGTGATTTCATTTCTTTGATCATAGAGTCTTGCTTACCTTCCTCTCTAAGCTACTTTGTTTCGCCATTCCAGGAGTTGGACCCGTAGTTCTACGCCTTCCATAATGCGGAAAAAAATAACCTCACTTACATAAACCAACCCGGATTTATTCAGTGGTCAAGTGAGCGACTAGTGACTACATTATTCACTGGGTAAACTTCTTTCAATCTCCATATCGCCGAGAGATCTCCTCCTCACCCTCGCCGGCAGCCCTCCTTTCATTCTCAGCGTCAATGACAGTAAAAACTCCGGGCGCTTCTCCTTTTCCAAGACCTCCACCTCAAACCTCTCTAACACACACGCCACGATCGACTTCATCTGTATGTACGCCATCTCCTTCCCCAGACAGATCCGTGGTCCTGCGTGAAACACTGGATACTTGAACTGGGATTCTGCCCTGAACACTCCCTTCTCCAGCCACCTCTCCGGTTTATAGTTCAAACAATCCGGTCCCCACAGCCGTTGCATCCTCCCCATCGAGTATGAGCAGTAAGAAATGAACCACCCTTTTCGTATAAACGTACCGTCCGGCAACATATCGTCTTTCAGGCATTCTTTCGAGTCGAACGGTACGGGTGGGTATAGCCTCATTGCTTCGGAGATGGCGGCATGGAGATAGTGCATTTCTCTCAACTGGTCGATGCTGAACGTCTCGCCGGAAGAATTCGGATGGAGGGTTCGGACGCTTTTTATCTCGTTCAATATGTTCTTCTCCACATCAGGTCGTGAAGCCAGCATCCAGAAGAACCAGCTGAGGCCGGAGGAAGTCGTGTCTCGGCCGGCGAGTATGAAGCTCACGATCATATCCCGGAGGACCTCCTCCCCCGAGTCACTATAGCTCGCCATGAACCGCGAAAGGAGATCTTCGTCCGCGGCTTTGATCCCTTTCTTCATCTTTGCTCTGCGCGTTCGAATGATCTCGGTGGCGAAGCCGTGGACGGTGTTGATGGATTCCCTCAGCCGACGCTCGGATCCTACGTTCAGAAACTTCTTGATTTTCCAAAATATCGGGAAAGCGTACATGAATCTGGCGGCGCTGATATTGGCGGCGTCGTCAAAGGCGTGAACGAAGCCAGAACGAGACGTACCGTCGCCCGCGAGGCATCCGGGGTCTTCATTGAAAGCTAGCTTGCAGACGTTATCGAAGGCGAAGCGCTCGAGAATGTCTTGCAGGTCCAAGATCTTCTGATTTCCGGCAGCCCGCTCCAGCAGCGGGACTAGCCTTTCGGCGACCTCGAAGCGGACGGCGTCCATGACGAAATTTCTGAGCGATTTTGTGTTGAATTCGAAACTTGCTGTTTTCCGTTGTGCCTGAATTAAGCAGACGAATACAGTGAAAAAGATAGTAATTTAACCTTCCCAGATGAAAAATCTATCACAAATAATTCATTCAGATTTTGTGGACAACTTGTTCCACTGTTTTGGAAAGAAGAAATGGAAATGGAGAACCGGGAAGCAGTATTTTTGTTTAATCAGCATATCTGCCAAAAAAAAAAAAAAAACAGAGCACTGGCTAAGCAACTCAGCTCCTCATCTCGAACGAAAACAAGATCGGTACCGGTGCACTTTACTGTACTCGGCACGCTCGATTCAGCAGAACGGTCATCATCATAACCAGTAAACACGGTCATAGATAGACAAGAAAGTCTCCCGTCTTCAGCCCAAGATGCATGTCTGATCACGAATCGTTTATGGGATTCTAATTTTATTTAAAAGAACAGAAACAAAATAACTATTGTGGAGAAGAAAGGAATTGAGAACCTTCCACTGCTCTCCGTCAGAAATGAAGATGCCATGACCGAGGAAATCTTGCAACATAGAGGCGAAGCGCTTTCCTTTCGGGTAGTTCTCAAAATTAGTCTTGAGCATGTGTTCGATGTTCATCGGATTAGCGGTGATGATCCCATCCGAATCTCCAGCGCGTTGCAGTGTGAGCGAGTTGGTCGGCTGCAGGATGAGGATCTCCGTCATCCAATCCAGAAACCGGTGACGGTTTTTGATAAAATCCGGCAAGAATCCAACAACTGGATAGGATGTCAAGCCAATTGAGTTCGCCTGAACCGAAGAGTACCTGCGGCCGTGGAAGAAGAGGAGGAGATATAGAAAGATAAGGAAGAAGAAGAGAGATTGCAGGAGGCCAGGGAGCTCCATGATGGACCTCTATTGCAGAGTTTTCAGTTCAGTCGTACAAACTACAAAGAATAAATAGGCTGCGTTAGAGTTAGGATGCATTTACGTGTTGCTTTTCCCTTTAGAATTTGAACGGCCTTCGCTGCTCTGAAATCAAACTTGGTGATAAGTTATCGCTATCGAGCAATGCATCAAAGCCGGCAGTGACTTGACTGATATTGCCGATTGACCCGAAGTGATATCATGATGATGTCACTATTAACGTCAAAATAAACTCTCACTCCATCTATTTCAAGTAAATAGGTGACAATCTCCGAGCACCCCCTAAGCCATTCCATTTTTCTTTCCCGCGCAAGCGACTCTGGTTTTTTATTTGCTATCTCGATCGATTTTTTCGTTACTGTGGTTGAAGATTTTGGTTCGATTCGGAGGAGGCAGAAACGACTGTCTGGTATTTTCATCCTCTATCGGGCATCTCTTTGAAATTTTAGTCGTAGCTTTTCCGTTTCAATATTTTTCGGTGGAATTATCCATTTCAGTCGCGTTGTGCGATTTTTGTGGTAATTTTACTCTCCTTCATGTCTCCCTCTGAGCAGCCATTTTCATCACTTTTCAGCCTCTGGGCATAAATGGGTTATTAGTTGTTATGGAGTGTCCACTACATGCAATAGAAGGGCAATCGTTTTAAGTTTCGCAAACAATTTATTAAGGGGGTGTTTTATTTTCTTTCCTTCGTAAATTTGGGCTGCGCTTTGGAACAATGGGCGGGGTGGGGGAGTGGGTGTTGCAGTGGAGAGAGAGAAAAGACAGGAATCTAAATATGAAGGAGAAAGCCATCGGCGGCAATTTGTGTGGGCTAGACTGGCGGGCGGTAGCAGTTAGAGGATAGCACACGAGGAAGAGGAAGAAGAAGCACTGGTGGTTGGTTCTGGGCTGATGGAACCTGTCGTATGGCTTGATTTGTAATTGCTGATGTCGGAGGGGGAGATGGAGGGAGGGAGAAAGTCGAACTACGATTCTTTCATTTGGAAAGGAATTTTATTTCTCCTCAGGAACTCCAGTTTTTTCTCCAAACCCTTATTTTATTTGACAATTATTGATTCTCACATTTCCACTCTGAGCACCCTAAGTGGTTGTAAATGCTTTAGCTTGTTTTATTATTGTTTTGGTAGATGAATTCTCTTTTACAATTTGGTTTGGTTGTGCTTGTAATATTTTTCTTTGCAAACACATATCAGAGTTTTTGGACGTGTATAGGATATCCTTTAGCAAAGAACATTTTTTTTGTTCAGAGTGAAGTTAGCCAATCAAGACTTATATGTGTTTCCTGGTGAACCTGGTGATTAGGCATCACAGATTAGGAGTTACTGGGTCAAGGACAGAAGCTGATCACACACACACAACCTCTGTTTTAACCTTTCTGCTGATTGTGAAATATGACGCATTGAGATATAATTATCATGTTAATGCATTCATGGGTTTAGCTATAAAGTTCTTAAACCTTTGGCCAAATCATTAGTGCTTTTTCTAGTTTTCAAATAACAGGTTTCTCTGCTATTGCTCAATCAATCATGAATTGGATGTGCAGGATTGTTTAAAGTTTCGGGGGCAAAAGACTGAGGGATATGAAATTCAAAGCCTTTCTTACTGACAATGGTGTCAATCTCCTGGAAAAGAGTGAGTCTCTTTTTAATGGATAAAGTTCTCCAGCTAATCACTGTTTCACGTAATTATTACTTTATGTTATTCACAAGTTAGCATTTGCCAGGGTTTGTACCCTCATTGGACAAGATTGGCAGAATATGTCTCATGTACCTGACTCGGGACCATGTATTCTTTCTGCACAACCTTCTTAATTCAGATGGAATTCAATCCATTGCCCAGTTCAGAAAGGAAGCTCTCTTTGAAGAGTACAGGATCTCTAGCCAAAATGACGATCGCATAGCTTTCACGATAGACCTGGGTCTTCTCCATCGTGCCCTTAGAAGCAGCGTTAGCATTGAAGGTGGGGAAAGGCTTCAAATTAAGCTTGTCAAGAAGCTCCCAGCTGGTGGTTCTAACTTACCTATGCCGTTTCTCACCTTTGAAACTAAAGTAGGTTCTTTAAGATCCAATGGAACATTACTGACATCAAGAGGAAATCTTGGTTTTTATTTTTCTCTTTTGATTTTGTTAGTGGGAATAATCCCAACATGAAGAAAATTCTTATAATTAATAGTTGGGAAAATGCCTCTTTACTTCAGTTAGTCATTTTGGGTTGGACCTAGACCTGCCTTTATAATATTAAAGCATTATTGTAAATCATGATGCTCCCTTACATTCTCATTCAATTGGAATTTTGTAGCATTTGTCTCCTTTTTTAATATGGAGTTCTGTGGAAGAGGTTTATGAAGTTTTAAGACATCTTCGAAATAGTTACTTGAAATAATTCAGGAGTATTATAGGTAAAGTTTCTTTAAGCACTTGCTCTACTGCTTGTTCAGAAGAGGTGCAATGGTAAAGTGCTTTAAAAAATTTATTCATATAATTAAATGTACAGTGTTGTGCATTCATTCTTCTTTGTTTCATTTTTTTTAACTTCTGATGGCTGGTGTGCTATGTACTCAGTGTAATCCTATTAGAATCTGAATTTTTGTTTAATAAATGTCAGCTTATGTAACAATCTCAACTATATTTTCATTTTTTTTTTTTAGTTTCTGGAAGTGTGATCTTTGATACTAACTGTTGTCATCAGCAATTAGGTTTGACATCAACTCTCATATTGTTGGAGATAGTATGGTCTTAGATACCAATTATCTTACTGGTCCCAATGATAAATGTTTCTAACATTGCAGAATGATATTGAATCTTATGACAGGGTTACAAATCAGCATTGATCCAAGATGTGCCTATATCAAAGCCATTGTCTAGAACTGATGTTGTAGAACTTCAAGCTACTCTTGACACCGTCCAGGATCTTCCCCAGGTCCCCTTACCATCTCTCTGCTATTCTTTTTTCTTCTCTTGGCTGTTTGTCTTCATGTCAATAATGACATCCAAGTCAGATCCATGTCTCATGTAATTTTCTCTTTTCAAACAATTTTGTGTAACCTACGAGAAGTAAAACAATGTTTTGTTTTGGTAACTTTGTCAGCTTGGTAATCTTGGCAATCAGACGTCTCCTTCATTTATCCTGTTGGGTTTTGCAGCTTACAGTTTTTCTATCTGCAACAGACTCTGGTTCAGGTTCCTGATCTTATTCAGTTGCAGCATCAAGTTGATCGCCTGAAGCACATTGGAGACTTACTTGATGTTTCCATCACACAGTATGGAGATCTGCATTTACGTGTATCCACCACTCTTGCCACTGTTGGGTTCGAGTTTTGCAAATTGAGAGTTCTTGGAGTTCAAGGTTAGGATGTTGCTAATTCTGTCATATCTGGTGGTTTTGGTATTGGTTATGGTTTCTTGATTTGCAGAATCGAAGATATCTTTTTCATTAACTAAAGATGCATCTGTTCCAAAACTTATTAATCCATAGAAATTATTGATTAATTCATGTCATCCCATGTTCTACTTAGTAGTTGTGAATTATCTTTTTTTGTTCTTTTGTAGCAAACATTCCAGCCGACACTGAAGGCTTGAGTGCTCGAACTCGAACTGAAATGGCAATACAAAGGGGAGAAGCTCAATCTGTGGTTTGTCTTTCTGCTTTCATATTTTCTGTCTTACTGTCTGCACCTTGATAATATGAAAGTTGAAGTTCAATACCATTTTACCCTTACAAAATGGACAGCAAGTCAGCGTCAAACACTTCTTGAAGAGCCTTCATTGTCACTTGACAAAGCCAAATGCTGCTTTCTATGGTATGTAGCTCTCTTTAGTGGGCATGTTAAAATCATTAGAGATGTTATGCTATTTGTTGAGTTGATTGGGCATTTTGTTCAATGGCCATATGGGAGGTGAAGTAGTGGGCTCGTTCTCTGAATGTATGCCTATTATTTTATTGAGGGGTCTAATAAGGATGCTTCACATTGATCTAGGGGGTTCTAGTAATCTTGATAGACTTATGGTAGACTTATGGTAGGCTTGAAGCCGAAACTGGGTTCAGGCTTAATCAGTTTTCTGTGGTCTAGTCTTCAGCAAATACTGAGGAAGCCAGTTACATGCTTCCAGATCTTGATGACCACTTGTATGGAACGTCGTCGCATGACTGTGAATCGCTAAACAAAACATGTGTGCGGTTACTTGAGAGCCTGCCCGAGTCTTATATGCTCCATATTTGGGAATTTTGTTCAGTGAACTGAACTGCTCTCATCAATCTTGGTGCCCATACAGGTATAGCTCCTCAAGGTGCTTGCTTGACAGCCATTTTCCAGTTCTTCATCCCCGGCACTCAACAGACAGATAGATCCATCAGCTTACACTGCCGACTTCCTGTACTTGACACTGGTTCTGGGTGATTCAAGTCGGCTACTTGTTTGTCACATGCAAGAAGCATCTTTCAAGGCCAAAGATGAGCTCTTTCAATATTAAAGAGTCTATTTCAATATGAATTTTAAATTTTTTTGGGAATATCAATGGGTATGTGTGAGAGTTTGCATCTTCTGACTAACTAGGGAAGTTCTCTGCTTCTCTTCTCCCTGGCTACCTCCACATCTTATTTTGTAAGAAATACAACAAATGCTTCTTCATTACGTAGAAAATCGTACAGTAAACTTATAAAAATATTTATATAGATTTATTGGACTCATTTTAAGATTTCGTTGGCAAATTTTTTATGATAACAAAGACTTAATCACTTATTATGTGCATTAATATGTTTTACGATAGCACAAAACTCTAAAAGAAAATTTCTAGTGTACACGGAATAAGTGTTTCTAGTGTACACGAAGTCGACAATTCTAATACCAAGTGCGAAGTTGAAGTTCATATATATGATTGACATGATCTTCATGTTAGAGATGAACATGAACTTAAAAAACAACTCTAATACCAAGTGTGAAGTTGAAGTTCATATATATGATTGATATGATCTTCGTGTTAGAGATGAACATGAACTTCAAAAATCCTTTGGTTGACTAACCCTTTGGAAACTCAAGATTCAGAATTCAGACCAACTAAAAGGTTACCTCCTCGTATTGGGGCAATGTAAAAGTTTTGTAATCGAAGATGCACAGGAAGTGCAGGTTTCCTGGTCATCTTCCCCTGTCACTACAAGCTCCAGTAATAGCATCTGCAGTCGATGAAGACAACAGGTTATTATTCAAGTATGCAAGCTCCTGTTCACCTCTTCAGTGTTTTCTGATGAATTCAGAAATGGCAGCAATAAGCAACTCCGTTTGCTCCGCCGTGTGCGGGTCGGAGTCGACGGCCACTTTGTTCAAGTAGAAGCAGTGCCCGAGACCGGGGCTGTATAGCACTTCCACCATCTTTCCCGCCTTCTTCATCGCCTCCACGTACTCCATCTGCGTGTCGTACATAAGATCCTGCTCGGCGATCGGAACGAGGAACGAGGAACGGCGGCAGGTCCTGCTCCCCGAGGGCCGGAGCCCGGGGTCCCATTGGATTACGTGATGAGGTGATCCTTCGAGCTCCCCACCGGCAGTGCCAGTGCCAAGAGCTTGTCCAGCATCGCCAGGGTCAGAAACGGCGACTCGTTTTCTAACCGGAGCTCTGATTTGCTCCTCTCGTCGCTTACGAATCCCCCGTGGATTGGAATCCCGCCGGCGATTCTCAGCGGCGATAATTCTTCCGACACGGCGCGTGCGGCGACGTGGTGGACAATGTTTCCGCCAGCGGAGTCGGCGATGAGGAAAACTCGAGAGAGGTCGCCGTGCGCTTGCAGTCAGGTTTCGGAGACGTCCACACGGGCTATGGAGCTGAGCCAGCAGAGGGATGCGTACGCATCCTCGCACGCCGCGGGGAGGCGGTGCTCCGGCGCTCGGTGGAGGAAGACCGAGACGCAGAGAGCTCGAGCTGATTGCACCAACCTAGAGTAGAACACGTAGTACATGAACAATTCCGCCTGGCTGATACAGAAGCCACCGCCGTGGTAGTGGAGGATCACCGGAAGCTTGGGCGTCTCGCCGTCTTTCCCCTCGGGGAGATAGATACGAACAGAGAGGCCGGACTTGGAGTCGATTACAACATCGCGAGTGGCAATGCCGTCGATGAATTCTTCCGAAGCGGTGACGGGTTCGACAAGGAACTTCATCTCCGGCGTGTTGAAGGTACTGCCTAAAAAAATTGATCCTCAATCAATTAAGGATTATAAAACTGATTTTCAATTAATTAAGGATCATTGTTTAGGGTCTTCCATCACATGAGCTAATTAAGCTCAACCACAGTAGCTAATTAGGTTTAGAAATCCAATATTTTGTAATCAATTATAAATCACTGTAATTAAGGATATCACTCCTATAAATTAATAAAAATATGGCACCCCAATGTATGGTAAATTTTAAATCATTCTTCTCACGGCGGTCCGGTCCATGTGCGATCGACGGAGCCGTCGTCATAGATGCGGAGCCAGCCGGAGACCTCGTCGACGACTTTCGTCCCATACACCATGATTTTTTTTTTCACCAAAACTCAGAACCGAGCGACTGCTGCTTCCCCTCTTCCATTTTATAGACTATCAAACTTCTTCGGTAACTTCCAGAAAAACTGAACTTAGCGATGAAAAACAGAAAAGAAGAAGAAAACGACAAAGGCAATAACACTCACTTATTTACGTAATCAAATGACACATCGTAAGCACGTTATCCTCACACATCATCTATCACTTTATTAACGCCCTCCATGTCTCGTTTTCTCCCAGGATAGATTAAGGTTATTTTGTAATTATTTTTTTAAAAAAATATTAATTTATGGTTTTAAAAACTCTTACACATTTCATTTCATTACCTTCATTTTAATATAATAATATTTTTTATAATTATTATTTATTTCAATTTTTAATATAATTAATATTTTATTTTACTTTAATATATTACATAATTTAATAATTCTTATTTCTTGGTACAAATATTCTACCTACTTTTTTGTAATAACAAAACATAAAATTCGTTTATTAATTAATTTTAAAAAATATTTTTACCTATTTAACACCTTTTATAATTGATTTTAATTTTTAAAAAAATTTAAAATTATTTTAAAGTTTAAAAATCCTATTTATGTACACATTTTATTAAATTATATTTTAAAACAATCATTTATTCTTTAAAATTTTTAATTTTTAAAAAAAAATTAAATTATCTTTTTAAAATAAATTAATTAATTTAAAAAAATAATTAAATATTTCATTTAAATTTTCTGATTTTTTTTAAAAGGGGGGGGTGTGGCGTGATAACGTGGTACCACGTAATAGTCAAGTTTACGTGTCACCTTTGAATGTACATATGTGAAGTTTACAGGTTAAAGTTGGTTATTCGTGCGATTAAGTTTGTTATTTGTGTTATTATGTAAAAAAAAGGATAATATCTTAAAATTCTTTAATAATTAAATAAAAAAGAAATTGACTTCTCCCGAACCAGAAATAATATTTTTTCGGCCACTTACCTCAGAATTCTTAAATCCTTCCTTCCAGTTTCAGTTCTTGCTCTCGCAGAAGGTGGTACAAAAAACAGTTCAGAAGCCACGGCCTCCAATTCCTCATTGAGCAACTTGATGGTGAAACGGGCGACACCCAAACGTGAACATCGGGCTTTTTTCTGGAAACGGGGGGGGAGCCATCCATGCTTTGCTTCTCCTGGTAAAGCAAAGCACCGAAATAACTCCGGATCGAGACAACATTTTCCCAGATCATTAGCATCGAGTAGTGGTCCAGGGATGCCGGTGGCCATGGACTAACTTTCAGAGATTTTCGACGACACAGGCGATTGGTCGCTCAACCCCATTAAAAGGCATGTGTTTCCACGAATTTTAACTTCCTGTAGCGAAACATGGATGGTTACGGGAACCAAAGTTTATTTCACTGCTTGTGCTGTCAATCATGGCAGAAGAAGAACTGAAGAACGATACAAGTTACAGAGACTATTAACTGATCAATTCCCCAGTCACATCCTAATCGCCGAGACTGCAAATATTCCACGGAGAAGAACAAAATGTGGTTTTAACTTTAAGCTTCTGCTTTTTAGGAAACGGTTCTTCTTAACAGTAACTCCAACAGGGACATGGCAGCAGAAGAAGGATTCAGAAAGTCGATTATTAAATCAATTATGATGAGGGGCACAGCAAAATCTTCAGTTAGAATAAGAAATTGGCTGAACAACATGGAGCTCTCCGGCCTCTTCCAATCTCTCTTCTTCTTCCTTTATCTTTCTATATCTCCTCTGTCTTCTTCCACGACCGGAAGCAATGGTGGAAGAAAAAACAAAAGCATAGGAGAGACAAAAGAAAAGGAATTTTTTTAATATAATTACTTTCTCTGTATACAAAGTTTGAGTATATGAGTATTTATATTCTAGCCGGATTTTTTCAAAAACCGTCACCGGTTTCTGGATTGGATGACGGAGATCCTCATCCTGCAGCCGACCAACTCGCTCATGCTGCAACGCGCTGGAGATTCGGACGGGATCATCCCCGCTAATACGATGAACATCGAACACATGCTCAAGACTAATTTTGAGAATTACCCGAAAGGAAACGGGTTCGCCTCTATGTTGCAAAATTTCCTTGGTCAGGGCATCTTCATTTCTGATGGAGAGCAGTGGAAGGTACACAATTCCTTTCTTCTTCACAATAGTTCTTTTATTTTTTTCTTTTTTAAACAAATTAGAATCCGATAAACGATTCTTGATCGTGATCAGACATGCATCTTGAGCAGAAGACGGGAAAATTTCTTGTCTATATGTGACCGTGTTTACCTGTTAGGATGATGACGGTCAGCAGCTGATAGTACCGTTTTCCGTTCTGCTGAATCGAGCGTGCCGAGTACTGTAAAGTGCACCGATACTGATCAATCTTTCGTTCGAGATGACGAGCTGAGATGCTTAGCCACTGCTGACTGTTTTTTTTTTTTTTCGGCAGAGAGTTCTGATTATTCTTTT
This sequence comes from Aristolochia californica, assembly GCF_029961685.1. NCBI lineage: Eukaryota > Viridiplantae > Streptophyta > Magnoliopsida > Piperales > Aristolochiaceae > Aristolochia > Aristolochia californica. The sequence goes on along the minus strand of NW_027181992.1, from coordinate 3,923,570 downwards.
TTGGCAGATATGCTGATTAAACAAAAATACTGCTTCTCGATTCTCCATTTCCATTTCCTCTTTCCAAATCAGTGGAACAAATTGTCCACAAAATCTGAATGAATTATTAGTGATAGATTTCTCATCTGGGAAAGTTAAATTACTATCTTTTTCACTGTATTCATCTGCTTCATTCAGGCACAACGGAAAACAGCAAGTTTCGAATTCAACACAAAATCGCTCAGAAATTTCGTCATGGACGCCGTCCTCTTCGAGGTCGCCGAAAGGCTAGTCCCGCTGCTGGAGCGGGCTGCCGGCAATCAGAAGATCTTGGACCTGCAAGACATTCTCGAGCGCTTCGCCTTCGATAACGTCTGCAAGCTAGCTTTCAATGAAGACCCCGGGTGCCTCGCGGGCGACGGTGCGTCTCGTTCCGGCTTCGTTCACGCCTTCGACGATGCAGCCAATATCAGCGCCGCCAGATTCATGTACACTTTCCCGATATTATGGAAAATCAAGAAGTTTCTGAACGTAGGATCCGAGCGTCGGCTGAGGGAACCATCTACACGCGCCCAGCAAGATGATGGCGAGCTATAGTGACTCGGGGGATATGATCGTGAGCTTCATACTCGCAGGCCGAGACACGACTTCCTCCGGCCTCAGCTGGTTCTTCGGGTTGGTTTATCCAAGTCAGGTTGATTTTTTTTTTCTTCTGAATCTAGAAGTGCGACTCGGCTGAGGCAGAGGGTCAATTACGGAGGGCGGCGTGACGAAGGTAGAAATTTGTCGTAGTTGCCAAAAAAACCACAAAGGGCCCATCATCGCCTTCCAAGCTATGAGGTGGGTGGAGCCGTCTCACGCTATAAATATCAGCGCCCTCCACCGCGCCAGAAGAAATAAAACCATGGAGCTCTTCGCTTATATCCTCTGTGCCTTGCCACTCTTTTTGTGGCTCATTTCCTACTTCTTCATCGGCCAGCCTTCGAGGAAAGAAAAGTCATACGGTTTGAAAACGTATCCCCTTGTAGGAAACCTGCCGGAATTTCTCAAAAACCGTCACCGTTTCCTGGACTGGATGACTGAAGTGATAGGCAGACAACCTTCCTACACTCTACTGTTCCGTCGCCCCGGAAAAACGCCTGATGTTATCACAGCTAATCCGATGAACATCGAACACACCCTCAAGACCAATTTCCAGAACTAAATCAAAGGATATCGATCTATCTCTGTTGTGGAAGATTTCCTCGGTCAGGGGATCTTTAACTCCGACGGTGAGCTCTGGAAGGTACTTTCCAGTATGGAATTTTAGCTGTTCTTTCAATTAGATGCTTAGATTGGATTTTACCGTGTCTGCTTCGACTTCATAGTGCTTGACGATAACAATTGAAGTAGATTCTACCCCGTCTGTTTCCGTTAATTGAGTTCTTTGATTGACGATAAGACATTAAGCACTGGATGGAACTGAAAATTAAATTAGTGAAACGGATCTCGGAGTATTGGTCATCATTCGTTTTTCTTTTTAACATATTTCTCCTTCTCCTGCCGGTATGGCAGGTCCAACGGAAAACTGCCAGTTTTGAATTCAACACCAAATCGCTCCGGAATTTCGTGATGGATGCGGTCCGATACGAAATCAGTGACCGGCTGCTTCCGCTGTTAACCGTAGTTGCCGAAGACCAAACGAGTGTCGATCTGCAAGATGTTCTGGAACGCTTCGCTTTCGACAATGTTTGCAAGGTTGCCTTCAACGAGGACCCAGGTTGCCTCGCAGCTGACAATGCCTCATCGGAATCCGGCGTCAGGCAGGAATTCGCCCGCGCGTTCGACCTAGCTTGCAGCCTCATCGCGGGACGTTTCCGGTACACTATCCCATTTTTGTGGAAAATCAAGAAGTTCCTGAACGTTGGATCGGAACGGAGGCTGAAAGAATCCATATCTATCGTTCATGACTTCGCCGTCAATATCATTCGTTCCCGGAAAGAAAAGATGGAGAAGGAAAACTCTGCTCTCACTGAAGATCTCCTCTCTAGATATATGGCGAGCTACTACACCTCCGAGGAATTTCTGCGAGATATCATAGTGAGCTTCATCCTGGCAGGACGAGACACGACTTCTTCTTCCCTCGCCTGGTTCTTCTGGCTCTTATCGACGAGACCCGATGTGGAGAGAAAGATTCTCGAGGAGGTCAAAGCCGTCCGGTCCCGTCATCCAGACACCGGCGAAACGTTTAGTTACGATGAATTACGAGAGATGAACTACCTCCATGCCGCATTATCGGAGTCAATGAGGCTCTACCCGCCCGTTGTTATCAACTCCAGGACGGCTTTGGAAGACGACATACTGCCCGATGGGACCGTCGTCCGGAAGGGATGGGAGGTCACGTACAATGCCTACTCAATGGGAAGAATGGAGTGAGTGTGGGGGCCGGACTGCCGGGACTTCGTGCCGGATAGGTGGCTGGAGAAGGGAGTGTTCAGGCCTGAAAGCCCGTCCAAGTATCCGATGTTTCACGCGGGACCGCGAATGTGTCTAGGGAAGGAGATGGCGTATATACAGATGAAGTCGATAGCAGCTTGCGTGCTGGAGAGGTTTGAGATTGAGGCCCTTGATAAGGAGAATCGTCCCCAGCCGCTTCTGTCCTTGACAATGAGGATAAGAGATGGGTTGCCGGTGCGGGTGCGGAAGAGACCTTGAACCGGATTCAACAACAGGTCGCAGTATCAAAGCTTACATTCTGTAACAATGTTTCAAAATAAGATAGGTTTTTATGTTTATGCTGGTTTAGCTGTTGTGAGCATTTGTTTAATGGAAAGTAAATTTTACTACCACCCTCCTCTCATCACGGGGGACCCTGTGACCCATAAAAATGGTGGGAAAGCGACAGCCCCTCCCCCTTTCTAGTCGCAGTAGGGGAGGAAACCCCTACATTGGCTGTCATTGTTTAACAATAACAACGCCATGAACTCCACCTCTTTGTCCAGCAAGGTGACAAGGTTTGTGGCTTCTCCTATTACAAACTAAATAGTCTAATGCTACGAGCAAGGAAATCATCACCAAGCTCCAATTTCAATTTCTAAGTTCTCCAAAAATAAGATTTTTTGAAGGAATGTGAAGGAAAATTAGATAAAGTATCCTCGTGTTTAAACTAACATTCTATTATCAAAACCATACCTTGGAAGTTTTCTCAATAAGTAGGATCTCGGAGCTGGTTTTCGTATGAGTAACGATTTTCTCGAGCAAAACACGGTTAACAAAAGGAATCAATAGCTTCGTCATAGTGCAAGCAAGTTGGATGTCCAAGGCAAGAGAGCTGATGGAGCTCGCCGTGATTGGTCGTTGATTCTGGTGGAGATTATATACAGTCCTTGATCCAACTGATTTGGAAACAAAAAAATACGCGTTAGAATCCTTACTTCTTTATGTTTCATAATTTAACCTGATTAAACACGGTGAAAAAAATATATAAATTCAGACTAAGTAGAGTCAGAGAAGGAATCAATCGCTTTGACATAGTGCAAGCGAGTTGGATGTCGAAGGCAAGAGAGCTTATGGAGCTCGCCACGACTGGCCATTTATTACGGTGGAGATCTGGCAGATATACAGAATCCAACAGATTTGGAAACAGCAAATACTAGTCGGACTCTGTTGAGAATTTAATATCGACAGGGCCGATCCCTCTTATATTCATGTTGCGCCTTCACTATGGCCTCGAGGTTTTAGCGCAACTGGTTTTTAATGTAGTATCAGAGCAAGGTAGGTCCCGAGTTCGAATATGGTATCAGAGCACAAATGGCAACGTGCGGGGGAATGTTGAGAATTTAATATAATATCGATCGGGTTGATCCCTCTTATATTCATGTTCCGCCTTCACTATGGCCTCGAGGTTTTAGCGCAACTGGTTTTCAATAGACTCCTTAATTCTTTATGTTTCCTAATTTAACCTGATTAAAAGCTGTTAAAAAAATTATAAATTCGGACCGAGTAGTCTAACTCTACACTTTACTCAACAAATGACAAAGGGAAGACAAGCGAGAGGTGCAACGCCATTGCGGCTGCCACCACAGGCACCCCCATTGCCACCGGAGCAACAGCAGCCAATACTAGTGCCAATTGGGTTCCAATTCAACCCAACTGATTTGGAATTAGTGACTTATTACCTTAGAAAAAAACTGATCGGGGAAGACTTCCCTTTGAGTCGTATTATCATCCACGAGGTTAACGTCTACGGCTATCATATGGTGACCTTAGCACAGACCTACCCACGTGCCAACGATAATGAATGGTATTTCTTCACACCTAGAGAGTGTAAACATGTCAATGGAATCTGCCCCAATCGAATGGTCGTGAACGGTTTCTGGAAGGCCACCGGCTCCTTGTTCAAGATTGTGCACCAGGGTCAAGTTGTCGACAGTAAGAGGACACTCGTCTTCTTCGAGAGAGAGTCTAAGCACGGGATTAAGATGAACTGGATTATGCACTAGTACGTCGACATTAAAGATGATCAAACCAAGATCTTCCATTATTGGGTTTGTTGCAGAATTTACTACAATGGAAAACAGCTTACTCATCACTTTGATCAGCTTCTTTCTTGTGTTGATACCCAGCCAATCTCCACTTACTCCGGGCCAGAGTCTTCGACCAATGTTATCAACATCAGCATGTGGCCATCATCTTTATGTTCTTACTCCCACTATCCACAACTAGATACCTCATACTACACGTTAGGACCATCCACTCCTGTACAGATTGGCTCCTCGCACTTGGCTTTGTCAGCTCCAATAGATACCTTGCCACCTCCAACACTTGCGAAAGTCTACCCATGTGATAGTCATACTAGCACGAGGACAAGAGATGGCTTGCCAAACTTCTCACAGGTTACTGGCCTCTCTGAGACAGAGTATGGTTTTTTCAATGAGAATTCTGATGATTTCTTAAGCGAGCTTGATTTTCTCTTAGAATAGAATTTTTTTCATATGGATATCAAGATTCTAGAAGGAAGTCGGTCATTGTTTCATTAATTTTGTACTCCTAATCTCTTCACCATGTTTAGAATAAGAAATGGTTTATGTGTAAGCACAAGAAGTTTTTTAATTTCAATGAGAGAATCTGTTTTTGAACAACTTAATATGTTCTACTTTCTCTCGTGATTGAGTTGTTTACTGTAGAGTTACTGCTATTTCTTTATAACTTTCTTATCAACTGCTATTTGCATCTTGCATCTTTCATCTGAAATCATTTTTTTGCTAAAACAACCTAATCTTTTTATTTTACTAGGTCTTAACTCCTTCATTAGGTGTGAAAAATGTAACTTTTATTGATCATTAGGTGCTCCTTTGAAGTCATATCTGTTTAGGAGGTTGTTTTGTAGGTATTCTGTGAGCCATGAAAATGAAATAGAAAATTCTTGATCTTCACTTAGAAGTATGCTTGGTAATTGATACTTCATCTGATTAATATGTTGCTTATTTTTAGTGAGCAAGTTATAAAATACCATTCAGAGAGGAAATAAGGAACTTAAGTTCAATTCCATGTAAATTAGGTGCAATCGATTTTTTTAAGTTGTGGATACATTTGAGACTTCATAACTAAAAAAGATCTATTTTCGTTTTGCATAGTGTCTTCATGACTTTTGATTTTTGAAGGATAAAACAAAGACAATATTTTTGTTTTAAGTATACAGCACGATCGGCAATCCTGTAACAATCATAATTTGAACAAAAAATGGAAGAGAACCAAAACTGAACAAAATTCCAAAATAAATATCAACGAGAGCATAGACATTGCCCCATTTCGGAGGTAATAATTTTAACTCATACGGCCATTTTCTGTATAATTTAGGTTTCTTACAATGGAACACAAGCCAGAAAGAGAGCCCATCTGCTTTGTCAGATGTAGCCCTTATATGTGCTGCCTCAACCAGACAAATCGATTTGCATTTACTAAGCTATAGGCACATTTGATTGCTTCTATAGACCTTTGCAGACTTGCAAAACAGGTTCAAGGGAGTTCAGTAACCTTTGCCCTTTTCTTTGGCTGCTCAGTTCTGGAAGAATTACAACCATTGGAGTTTGATTTTTTGCCTTCATCTTCAGAGCATGTGTCACTATCATCTTCATCATCCTCGCTGTCAGCAGCAGATCCACTACTGCTACTTGGCGATGACAGATTCTGAGGTTGGGCACCTGCCACTGCAGATTCAGCAGCCGCCACAGCTTCTGGCGTATGAAGGTCAGCAACTCCCAGAACTAAGTCCTGCAAAGCAAAAATAAACTCAGCATTGGATACTTGCTTTTGTTGGGAGGGAGAAAGGTCGTGCTTATAATTACAAACTAAAGGGGATCATTTACAATGAGAGATTGGTGGAAAACCCCCCTCTTTAACATTAACAAGAGAATCAACCAACCTAAATAATTCCAACAAACAACGTTGTCAGCCAAATCTGTAGCTTCATAGAAAAGCCGCCAAGAGGGAGTATTCTATGTGAATACTGTTTTTTGAATGATTGAAGAATTTACGGAAAAACAAAAGTCAAAGAACAAAAAAAGAGGTAAAGGGGTCAATAACCAGGAGTTGAAGATTGACCCCCTCTTTAGCAAGCTTATCCGCAAAGCCATTTGCAGATCTTCATACATGGATCCCAGTGACATCAAGGCTAATAAGTGTAGATGAGATTTTATCTAAAAGGTGAGCAAATTGCCAAGGTCCCTGATCCTACTAAGAACACAAACCAATGACTAATGCAGAATCTCGTTCAATGACAATCTTCCTGTTATGAAAGCACTAATTACCAATAAATAAGACAAAATAAATAAATAGATTACCATTTCAATGTATTCCTTTTCCTTCCCTGTGAGCACTTCAATGTCATATTCGTCACGAGGATTCCTCTACACTTGAAATGTGGCTAATCAGATTTCCTTTCCAACATCAAAGTAAAATAATGAACTTTGTTACAGAATCAATTAGATGACTTATCAGCAATACCTTCACATCAAGCTCTTCTTCCAGCTTTTTATTTGCATTAGCCATGATTCCAAGGAAATCCTTCACTCTTCCAAGAACTATAACAGTGTGCAGAATTGAATAAGGATCAAGCAAAACAAACAGGAAGCAAAATAAATTGAATGTCCATCTTAATTTTGCTCATTGCAACAATATTGAAAGATATCAAATGAGATATACTAAAAATAGAAAATTCAAGTTAAACAAGTAGCAAGTTGGAGGCATTGAAGAAATTGGAAGTTCTTTATGACAACTATCAAAGAGTAGGAAATATAAAGTTCAACTTTTGTCAAAAAGTAGGAAATATAGCCCTCATAAACCAAAAGAAGAGACCAAACAATGACTATTAAAGTTATATAAACCACATCCTCGGAGTAGTTCAATAATACTAACATTCTCGGAGTGTCCTGGACAAGCTACAAAACATGGGAAAGCTTTGTAAAAAACGGTTTCTCTCCCACTCTTCCCTTCAATTAGTCTGGCCAAATCAGAATATGCTCAAGAACATGGACAAGACAACATGTTAGTTAGGGAAGGGGTCTGCTGACAGCACCTCACTGTAGGAACCTCACTCCCAATCTGACGTGGCCTGGGCATCTCTTTTGTGCGGTCCTCCTCTGTTGTTTTCTTTTGACCTTTCTTGTATCTATTGCCATGTACTTTTCCTCCTTCGGGAGATTTATTAATGGCTTCTCATTTCATTATTATAAAAAAAATAAAAAATATCTACTCTTCTTTCAACTTGCCGTCTTTGAAAGGTTCCTTGCTCATTTAAACAAACACCATTTCAAAGGAGATTATAAGTCCCAGCTTAAGTTCTCTTTTTCTCTCTGTTCCAAAAAGGTGCTCCATAAATTTCACATTTTCTATCCGTGTAGTGTTGCAAGATATTACAATTAGAATTTTCTGGGGATGATCTGTAACAAGGCCTCAACAGTTCAGCAAAACTTGGTGTGTAACAAGATCAACCAACAAAATTTATTTCTAAAATAACTTAAGGGAAAAGGCAGCTGCAATTGAATTTTGGGATACAAATAAAAACAAACCGATAAATAAAGGTAATAAGTTGCCACTTAACTAAAACGCTTCACAATGATAAAAAAAAGTAAAGTGAAGCATAAGAGGTAGGGTACCTTGGCTTGGAGGGAGAGAAGCTGTAGACAGCTTATCGACATTCTTGCCCACTTGTTGATTATTTATCTGAGTCAAATTATCATTGTTACGAACAAGTAAGCTAGGCTCTGCAATAAAATCAGACAATGTTAGTATCCTTTTTCTTATTCTTTTTTTAACTGATGAAATTATTATAGCCATTAATAATACAGTAGTAAATGTTACAATGAGAGGCATGCCTCAACTTCCACGGGAAAAAAGAAGATACAACAAAAATATGTCCTAAATTTTTTGCAAGAAAAAGCTACAAAAATTAGCAAATAAAAGGGGATGAAAATGGCAATCACAAATGATGGGGATATAGAAAGAGTCATTTCATCACTCTCCTTCATTAGAAACATATGATGAATTGTGAAATGAAGGACCCAGATGCCCAATCTCTCAACATGGCAACAAATTCCATGACAAGAAGTACCTCTACCCCTTTTAACCGTGAATGTTTGCAAGCCAACATCCTTTTGTGTTGAATATAGACAAAAATATATTTCTAAAAAGAGCAGGATGATTGTGCATCGGGATTCCTTTTGACTCCTTTCCAAATCTTATTAAGAAACCTTAGATCCAAATGTCTAAGCTCAAAGAGCTACAAGTTACTGAAAAGAGAAGTAGGAAGAATGATAACCAACCTATGAAGGATGGGTTTCGTTGCTCTAGCTCCAAAAGATCTTTGCTTGCGCGTGCCATTTGATTTATGCTGTCATATTCACAGATGATGTGAGAAACCATAATATGTTTCTTTGTAAATTGCCAGGAAGAAAACAACAAAAAGAGATAGAATGGCAGAAAGTCCTAGATGCCACAATGATCCCCATCTTAATTTTTAGATGTAATCCCATTATTTATTTTTGATAGAAGATGTAATCCCATTATCCTAGAGAGAGCTTTGTCATTCAGATGAAACTAATCTAAGATCCTCCTTAACTGAATTTAAATACATCTAACAATTAATAGAAGCTTTATCTAGGGATCAAAATTGAGAAGCAGACCAAATTCATTTTTTAATGACAGCAGTAGATATTTATATCTTCATGATCCCTAATGAGCCAAAGAATTACTTTACTTCTACAAAAAAGTTTCTAGTATAATTTCGTCAACGTTTTATTTTCCAATAGCAGGAACAAACAATCAACAAGATACATGATATTTTCTCTATCAAAAGAAACAATATATGACATTCTTCAAAACCATAACTTAATTATTCCAAAGAAATTGAAGAGAAAAAGCATCTTGGTCTACTCAGTACATTGGACAGTATGGATACAGTCAAAATTGATGTATTTTCTCCATCCATGAAAATACACCATAAGCAGTTGCGCAACAGGCACAAGACACAAAAAAGGTTGAAACCAGAAGCAGGATGGAAAAGAAACGAACTTGTAAAGTAGCACCAAAAAAAAAAAAAACTACTTCTAGCACCTCGATAACATGTTTGCTTTCTGATTTTTTTTCCACCCCCTCAGATTGATATTTTCACAGTTCGGGCGGGGCGCAAAACTGAAAACTTCATTTAAGCCTAGATTGCAGATGTTGTCCTAAATGAACTTGAATAGAAGAGATTGAGAAAAGATCGGGAGGGTAAGTTTTAAAAAAGGAGTGGGATGGCAACTAGCCGAGACGGGCTCAATTTGACCTAAGATAGGCTCGAACTGAACTCGGTTGAGTGAAATCCATGTGGTTCGAGCTCGGTTCGACTGTCACCGAAGGTGGAGAGAAATCTCAGAGAGGAGCCCTACATTGTTGGGCCGCGGTGGGAAGGGGGACCATCCCCGGTCGCACCTTCTATCCCGCTGTTTCGATAGAGAAGAAAGGGCAAGCGTCGCAAGGGGAAGCGTATGCGACCCTTCCCCTCTCTCTGTACCGGGAGGGGTAGCAACGCACTCCACAGATTCACGGAATGGAGGGTGGTGCCGCCCCTCCAGTAAGAAGATGAAAAAGAAAAAAAAGAGGAACAATAAGAAGAGAAAGAAGAAGGGAATAGGAGGGGAAGAGAAAGAAGAGAAGAAAGAAAGGAAAGCGGGAGAGCGGACTTACCTGGGAGAGACGAAGAGGAGAACTGCGGCGTCAAACGGTCGAGCCTTAAGAAAAATAAGGCATAAGAATCATCCTCTACTTTTTATATCACATGGTATTTTCGTTAAAAGATGCAACTTCAAACCGGCTGGCTAACCATCGAGTCGAGCTTACCGTTCTGATTAACGAGCAATCGCAACAGCTGCTAGGCTCGAGTTGGGATGCAATTAAGCGGAACTCCATCTACTAGCGAATCAACTCAACTAAGCTCAGTGCCACCCTAGACAATAACGTTATCGAGACTCAGATCAAGGGTAAGATTCGCCCATGCTTTACAGAATCGGAGAACTGAATCGCAACTCAGATAAGTCGACTCCACTGGTTTGGGCGGTTCAGTTGAGGCCAGATGTCCCAAATACCCCGAGCCTTAAAGAACGTAAGAATCGGGCGAGTCTGACATGGAGTCGAGGTGGCTCACGGTTCCCCTTCCAAGTCTCGATCAAATCAGGATTGGGATAACCCATAGGAAGGTGTACTCAATATCAATCTCTTGCCAAACGAGGAATGATTGTTTTTTTTTTCTAATTACTGTTCTCTTCTTTTCTTTCTGTGATTCCAAACAGGGAATCACTTTCAATCTTTACCATAAAGAGAATGGAAATGCTCTTATTCAATGACCGACTCTTATTAGAAGTTTGCACGATTGATTTTCTACGGAGCGGTCAAATACAGAAAAATACGACAAGCATTAACCAATTTTAATAATTGGCATACAAAACTTGGGTGAGCAAGATCAGTTGAAGTGTCCATGCCCCGATCGAACACATTTAGCACCAATTCTTCAACTTCTTCTAGGATGTAAGAGAGTCTTAACTCCATACATACAACTCTTCAAGTAAAAAATAGAGCCTATTGAAGGTTTCTATGACGCATTTTAGGAGAACAAGAAAAGTGAAGCCTCCTAGCTTCCTAAACTAAGCTACATTTTGAGATCAGTAGTCCAAGTACCTTGGACACTAGGATGTTCAGTGACATGTCTGGTCTTGAGCTTCACCACCTTCCTGCCCAATGCATTCCTCAATCTTGTTGCGTGTAACTGAATGTCTTCGGGTGTTAGATTTTTCACACATATCACTCGCTGGTTCTTGTTTTCTGTCCAGGGAAAAAAACGGTTGAGAGAACAAAGATTATGGCAATATTTTTGCTCTTGTTTGCCTTTCTAAGAAGTATCAAAAGAAAAGAAGATTAAAAATGGACTACGTCTAAAAGCTCACTGTAAAAGCCCATCAAATGCGGATGTTGGCCACGAATGAGTTCGGTAACCACTTCTAGATGTTGATTGTTCTCTTTGAATGAGGGCAAATATGATGCCATGAATGCCCTGTCAGATAAGACAGCAAGTTAGAGGAAGAAAGACCAACACAAACAAAGTCTCCACCACTATCAACAAAACACCAAAAACAGTAGGCAGCAAACCTCACACAAACATGACTAGTTTCAATCATTATTTAACCCAACAAGCACGGAAAACATCCATATTCTCTAACTAGACCCTTATTATTAACTGGAACATAATTTGTAGTTTCTTGTTCATAATCATCTCTAAAACTCTAGTTAGATATGTTGAAATAAATGGCTCCCTCCATGACATCGATTGGAGTCAACTTTCGTTGAAACTTCCAAGACCAGGAGGCTATTGAAGCTAGTCACTTATTGGATCAGATGAATACTACATCGTTTCAAGCCAGCAACACGGACAAGCTCATCTAGTGCCCAGATGCTCATATGAAATGGACTATGGCCTCATGTTATGCCACCTTATCTGCTCACAGCAATCCCCCTTCCTAAGCCGCCATATCTTGGAGACCCATAAGTCCGCCCAAAGAAAAAAAATTCCTTGGGAGTGCTCTTCATGGAAAAATTCTGACAAGGGATAATCTCAGCTGTCGGGAATGGTTATTCCTAGCAGCAATTGCCCCCTCTGCCACAGTATGAAAGAATCAATTGATCACCTCCTTCTCAACGGCCAATTTTCTTGGGAAATTTAGTGCTATTTCTTCAGCCACTTAGGGCTGTCGATTTGCCTGCCTAGGAGCCTTGCTAGCCTCATCCAGATTGATGTGGGCCTTCAGCTTCCAGCCCTCAGCTTCTCCATGCTTCATGCATGCCTTGCCATCATTCCTTGGGTCATTTGGAACAAAAGAAATTACAGAATCTTCCAAATGAAATCCTCTCCTTGGCAAAGAGTTGCTGGAAGAGCTTTCTCTTGGAGTAGCTTGGCTCAGCTGCCTCTCCCTCTTTGATGATATCAGCCCAGCCTTCTCAGAAGCCAATGGTTTCCCATCATATCCCCCCTAGTATTGAAGCTTGAAATCCCCGGGTTCTTAATATCACAAAGCTCAACTTTGATGGATCATCAATAGGTGGATCATCAATAGGTAATCCTGGACCTTCGAGCTTTGAGGGAGTCTTCAGAGACTCCTCGGGCACCATCCTTGCTTCAGATGCGGGGCGCCTTGGCATTCCACTTCAGCAGAGTTACAGTCTAAAAGCAAGAGCTTATGATATTCGGAGATCAGTTCCATGGTTCTCTTTATGTTGATGGTGATTCCAAAATCATCATCAACTGGTGTTTTAGTAGTTTGGAGCCTCCTTCGTGTCATTGGTCTTGTTTTTTTTTTAAATATTCTTAAGCTCGTTGACTCCCTTTTTCGTAATTGGAGCTATGTTCCTAGAGTAGCCAACTTTTTTGGCTAACTCTCTTGCGAAGGAAGGGGTTTCCCTCCAATCTCTCTTTGTTAGGGACCCCTCCTCTTTGTAGGCTCGCCTTTTGGCTTAATAAAATATTGCCATTCTCAAAAAAATATAAACAGAAAGAGATGTTGAGGTTAAAACAGATAATTTTTGGAATTTTAAAAACTCTAGTTAGATATTTTGTTCAGATTCCAAGCTTATGTGAACATGCACAGCATTTCCTAGCAAAGAAAATCTTCCCAACAAAAATGACAAAAATATTTGCATACCCAAATCAAAAGGAAAACTTTTAGCTTAAACTAAGATAACTATGTCAAGCAATAGTCTGGCTGTCTTCTACTCGAACATTTGCACAAGTCAAAAGAAAAATTGTTAGCTTAAACATCTGCACATCCAGTGGACTCCGATGAAAGACAACATTCCAACACCAGAAACCATGGCTCATTAGCTATATGGCATATTCTTTCATATCAATACGCCAGTTTTACATTTTTTCAAACTTGTCATTTACTTTGTGAAGACTGGAAAGGGGGGACACAATAACATGCCCATGCAGAGGCAAACTGAAAAAATAGGTACATTCAGACAGTTACACCTATATGCACCATGAACAAATACACCCCAAAAACACAAGTGGGAGATTACTAGCTTAAAGTAGCATGTTTAGCAACATGATAGACTTGACACAAACAGATAAGAGATTCCCCATAAAACAGACAAAAAGGAGCTGGTAACATCTTGAGCAATCATAACTATGTGATATTAACATGAATTGCCATCAATTCTAACTACCTGATCCATTTTAAAGAAAACTTAATACCTCATTTTGGTGGCACGGGAAACCCAATAACCAAGAGAAGCTGATTCAAATACATTGAAGAATATCTAATGACATGAGGTCACCCCAAAGTTACTCATAAGTACAATGAAAGAAGAAGGAGACTCAATTTAAAGAGACCTGAAGTAAGAGGTTAACTATTTCTTTTCAAATGTAGATAGTGTCGTTTCCGGTTACTCCTCTATGCATTAACAATTAAGTAATTTCGGTAGAGCCTCCATCACTGATGCTCTCATAAGATTATTCACAGATTTATATTCGGAGGAGTGCACCAACCGGCCCAAGTATAACATATCCAACTCTCCAGAATCTCCCTGCGTTGCTGGCCTATTGGAGTTGCCATTGGAGTTGCCCTACTCCCCCAAAGAAATTGAAGTTGCTGCCATTGGGATGCCCCTGGCCTCGCGACTTCAAAGGTGAATTTTATAGAAGTTGCTGGCCAATCATCAAGGATGATCTTACTGCCATGATCCACAACTTCCATCAAACCGGTATCACTTATCGGGCCATAAGGGCGTGCGCCATCATCCTCATCCCCAAAAAAGCCAGCACCAAAGCATTCTGGAGACTTCAGACAAGTCAGCCTCGTCTCCAGCCCCTAAAAAATCATTGCTTGGCTTCTTGCCCAAAGATTCAAATTGATCCTCCTAATAATCATCCACCAAGGTCAAAGCGCTTTTGTGAAAGGTCAAAGTATCCTGGATTCAGTCAAGGCACAACACAAGATCCTAGACCACTTCAAACGATCTGGCTTACCTAGCTTTGCCCTCAAACTCGACCTTGAGAACGTTGTTGATCGAGTCAATTGGCAGCTACTTGTTGACATCCTCGAAAGCATGGGATTCGACATCTATTGGCAGTTTTGGATCAGAAGTTGCATCTCTTCGCTTCCTACTCCCTCCTTCTCAATAGAACTTCTTGTGGTTTCTTTTATGGCTCCCGAGGCATCTGGCAGGGAGATCCCCTTCTCCCCTTTCCTCTTCAACCTAATAGCTAAGTACCTATTATCCATGATATACTTGACTAAGGGAGTAGGATAGCTACGAGCCGACTCCAACCAACCTAAACTTGACATTATGCTGCTCCAATTTGCTAAAGACACCTTATACTTTGGGGAAGGCACCTTCAAGCAAATCAGATGAATAAAAACCTTCCTCAGCCTCTTAAATTATCCTCAGGTCAGAAGATCAAAAATCAATTGCCAGAAAACCACTCTTATGGGATACTCCATTGACGCTAGTGAGCTCAACTCTATGACCGCCTACCTAGGATGCTCACTCGCCTCTGCACCTAGCACCTACTTAGGTCTCCCACTAGCTGATGTCTGCTCCACAAAAGCATTTGGACTCCCCTGATCAACAAACTTGATAAGCAATTGGCTACTTGGAGGGGAAGACTATTGTCCAAGGCTGGTAGGCCCTTGCTGTTGAAGTCTTGTCTCGCTGGAACTCCATCTCGTATCCTTCTTCCCTTGCCTTGCTTGATCTGCCATCAAATTGAAGTTATAAAGAGGCTATTTCTTTGAAGAGGGATTGGTGGTGAATTCAAATACCACCTTGTCGCCGGACTAACATCTTTCAAGCCCGAATCCATGCAAGGTCTTGGCATTCAGCTCACAAAGAATATGAATTCTGCCCTTCTCCTTAAATAGATTTGGAAATTCAATATGCTGCCCAAGTCCGTATGGAGACCCACGGTGGCAGCCAAGTTAAAGTGGGACAACAGCCGGTGGACCGCTAGAGGACACCAGTCAAATCTCTCCCCCCTATGGAGATCACTTTTCCTCCTTCTGAAATTTGCTGCTGCAACCCAATAAGCATCGGGTTGAAGATCAATTGGTGGAGAGGAACAAGCCCCCTTGCAACCTCCTACCACTTGTTGCTGAGCATAACTACGCATTGCATGGCGGGCACCAATAGACACTGGAATCTCCACTTCCAGCGTGGGCTTGATGATGACAAAGTTCTTGATGCTTGTAACATCAATGAGGACCAGGGTTCACTCAAAATCCGCGTACACATTCCTGATAGGATGATCTGGATACCAGACACCTGTGGCATGTTCTCAGTCTCCTTGGCAAACACTTCTCTTAAAGGACGGACTACTGGCCCCAACCCCAACGACCCTGCAATTGTTTGGAGACTATTTGCCCGCCAAAAGTTCAATTTTTCCTCTAGACAGCATGCCTCAACAAAATCTTAATGGCAAAAACAACCTCCATAAGTGTGGCAACCTCATCCCATCTGCCCTTTGTCCGTTTTGCAATGCCAAAGAGGAATGCATCAACCACTTGCTCCTCCACTGCCCATTTGCATGGAAGTCCCATCAGCTCAACCAAATTGGCATCCAACTTTGCATCCCTAAGGACCTCACTTCCGCCTATCTCATGGTGTTGGGAGTAAACATCCCAAAGCTACTTAAAATTTCCCTCTCTTGTTGCCTCGTTCACATCCCTTGGTACCTTTGGAAAGAAAGAAACAATTGCTCCTTCAACTTAAAGTTCCCCCGACATCCTGCCATTGAAGCTTGGTAGCCTCCCCCTGTTGGCGTTCTCAAGCTCAACTTTCACAGAATCGCCATCGACAACACCAGATTGGTCGGTTTTGGTAGAGTCATCCGAAATTCAGGAGTTCCTCTCTTCTCTTACGCTAGCCCAATGGGAATTTCCAACTCTACATCAGCTGAGCTCGTCACTCTTCTTCAAGGCCTTATCATTTTCCGCAGTCACCTCTCTAGCCCTCTTATAATCAAAGGTGACTCAAAGGTTTTGATTGGTTGGTGCTCCCCACCCAAGGATTCACCTTGGCACCACTAGACAGTGTTGCAAGACATTCCTGTTATAGTTTCTCTATTCATTTGTACTTGCTCTCACATCTCTAGATCAGCAAACTCGTTTGCTAAACAGGGAGCCTCCCTCCAATCCCTTATTGTATCAAGAGAGCTCCCCTGATTTGATTGTATTGTTCTAGTTCTTCTTAATAGTACTTACATCATTCTCAAGAAAAAAAGGGACGGAGACATAGTAACACAAAGATGGAACATAAGAAAATCAACAGCTTTTCACCTTCCTTTAAGATCACTTGTTGGTGGGGAAAGAAACTTTATGTAGGTGGATTGAGGTTTCCAAGTACACAATATCATAAACCTCAGCATATGAATGAAGTGGTGTCCTCATAAGATCTTACATGAAAAACTATCATAAAGTTAATGTTTCTGTTCACTGACATAAAAGCTTTCCATCTCCAAGCTTCTTTATTTAAGCAAATAAAATAGCAATAATATCTGGACCACCACATTAAGTGATATCATATAAAACTATGAACTGTTCTGATATCTCTGCCATGCTCTATTTAATATGTAAGAGGAAAAGCTAAAAAACAACTACAGATTTCACCTTCTCCAAAATAAATGCATTACCAAGGAATTTCCTTTTAAATAATTTTACTATTCTCAAAATAAACATAAACAGAATTTCAATTGGTAGTAAATTTTATTTACAAATGCCACAGCTTCCTTTGCCAAAAAATTGGTAATTATAAGAAGGAGCAAATAAAGGTCAGCTGCTTTTGGAACATGCCACATCAAATAGAACATACTAACTACAAATTTTGGTTACACTTTCTTAGTTTGTCTAACCAGCAATTTACCTGATACCCCTACTACTCCCACCCCAATCGCAATAGCTGACCACCAACTTTTGAAGTTGCCAGACACCTCTCAGAGCCATGTGTGCAGAAGCTTCGAGTATTAGAGGTAATAATAAAGACTATTTTCTGAAAAAATAAAAGACAGCAAAATATTCTTCAACACATCTATTGTTTAAGCTGGTAAATGGATGATGCAATACAAAAAGTCATCAGAGTAACAGAAATTTAAAAATATATCAAGTGAGAATCAAAATTTTAAAATATATCAAGTAACAATTTGAATACCACTGTTGTTTATTGCTGAAATGTATGATAAACGTACAAAATTTTATAAGAGGTCAGACACCTAAAAATAAGAAGGCAAAAAAGAAACAAAATCCCAAAACATAAAAATATTTGAAAGTCTATAATAATAACTTCATTTATGAAGACCAGTGGAATTTGAGCAAAAAATTCATTGATAACAAACTATTTTCCAAACATTCTAGCACTTGAGCTTAGTAAGCCATTCTAAGATATACAAAAACATAACAAATGACAAGGTGGGGGAGAAGGTACTAACACTACCCACAGATGTTGTTGTTTCCTTTGACAATGGCTAGCAAAACCACGTTTATTAGAAATACTTCTCGAACACATAATGACAAAGACAAGTAATATGTTCCTAATGTCAGGTAATTTCATAGTTGAATACCCTGCGACAGAGGTGACTAGTATGCTCCTGTTCTCATTTGACTTCAACGTTATCAAAAGTTGCTCTGACTAACTTACGAACTACATGACAAGAAGTCGGATATATAAGACCAGATCACATACCAAACTCCACTTGTTCTCTTTGGTTTCATGGCAAATTAAATATTTTGATGAGAACGGAAGAACAACAAAAGAAAAATGGATTTTTCTCCCCCACCCTTCCTTTCCTTCTTGAATGTCATAACTCAGTATGAAGTTTCCTGGCTCTCAGCCAGCTAGAATGCAATTGATGGCACACTCAAGCAAAAAATAAAACAAAATGAAAAAAAAAATTAAGAGAATAAAATGGGTCAACCTCTAGTAAGAACAGGTGTCACTGAAGCACCATTGAACTATTTGAGATGCAAACAATTGCAAGAAAAATGGAGTATATCAACAACAATTCTAAGATCATTTTTTATCAACATAATTGATTAAAATAATATAGCTCGAATAGCTTTACTGGATGCCTTTTCTGCTTCCCTTCAAGAAGAAGAAGTTGTACACCTCAGCTAAGAAGGGGTGAAAGGAAGAGAGGCCTATACCCCGTTATTAAACAAAAATGATACTTAAAGTTTACTTGCCATTATTTTCGAATCCCAAATATATAACCAAGCTTTAATAGAGGGGTATAGCTGTTTTTATTTGTTGATATAAAAATTTTAAAAAGTCATAATTCGCCCCTCACCCACCAAAATCACTTAAAACTAACTTTAACATTAACATTAGGATTGGAATTATAAAGGAGATTTCCTTGAAACAGTGGAGATTGTGCAGATGAGACTTGAAATAAGACATGAGAACAAAGAGAATAATTATGACCATCTCTGTTGGAAAATTCATGCCCCAAAGCTCTTTTTCTTTAAGTTATAGAGGAAAAGGAAACATCCTTATACAATCTGTATAAAATGATCTTCCCAGTACGTTGTGACAGTGCATTTCCTTCTACCCTTAAATCAAGAACTCACCGTTTCAAAAAATCAAACAGTATAAGATTTTATACATATAGCTTCATTCAACAAAAAGGGGTAAAAAAATCATCTGTATGAGAATAATAGAATCACATATATACTGACACTTGGTATTCAGCCATGGCTGTCAGTTTTGGAAAGTAAACCCAGACAAACTTGATTTAAGACTATATGGGAAAGTCACAAAATCTTTCAGATAAAACCATTTTTTGAAAATGAAGAAGAAGAAGAAGAAATAAGATAACAGCCAAAGATTCTTTAACATTTAATAAAAAACTTCATAATCATATAAAGAATGTTAAAAACATATATAGAATGCTGGGAAATAGCTCAGCCTGTTTTGCTTTAAAGAAAAAACAACCGTATACATCAATATGGTACAGTATCCACAACAAAACATAGTGGCACCCTCAAGGAAAGAGGCTGTCCAGAAATGACAGTAACCAAGTCTTAGTAGCACCCTAAAGGAAAGAGGTTCTCAGAAAAGACAGTAACCAAGTCATTTCTGTCAGAATTCAAAGGCAAGGTTTTCATACATAGGTAAGGTTTTCTTACATAGGTAAGTTGAATGAAACTAAGTAGCTTTACCAATATTAGACAACCCTATTGGTTGTTTCTGTCGGAATTGCTTATGAAATTGCTGTGTCATAGACATCATACTCTTGTGTAATAGAACTCTCAGGCGTAACTTTGAAATCATAAGAAATGGTTCATGTAACATGGACCCTTCTTCTCCTTGTATATTTTTTCTGAATCCCTGAGACTGGTTGCACTTAGTTTACATGTGGTCAAACCGAAGGTTTTCCATTTACAATGAAGAGGCATTTAGGCAAGGTTCATCCATATAATAAAGGAAATCTACAAGAATGCCATGCTGATTTCCTTAAATTGTCAAACTGAATTCTGTAAAAAACTCCATATAAGAAAACAGAAAAAGAAATAACCAAGATTTGCACATGATTGATCTTTTGAAGAATATGCCACTAAAACTGCTTGCAATGTCAAATTGCTAACAAAACAATGGCAAAAACAAAAATCATCATACAAATACCGGAACTTAAAAAGTAAAAACACCTTATTATATTGCAATCAACTAAACCCCAATTAAAGATGATAACGAATTGAATAATAAACTACAGATAACTAGGGTGATGTTAATATCTCCAGCGTCCAAACCCAGAGAGAAACCATAAAATGTTCCTCGATGGATTGCCAGGAGAAGAAAACAACAACAAGAGCTACGAATGGCAGAAAAGCTAAGATTCCACTACGATCCCCACCTTAGTGTAGATGTGATCCCATAGAGAGATGTATCATTGAGATCAAAAGTAAACCTAACATCCTCCTTAACTGAATTTAAATATATCAGAACAATTTCTAGAAGCTGTCTAATTTCAGGGACAGACCAAATTCAGTTTCTAGTGACAGCAGTAGACATTTATGTTTCCAAAAATTACTTGTACAAAAACATTTCTAGTATGCTATTTTGAAAAGTATTTCTTGTATAAACTTTCATTAACGTCTGTAACAGGATCAAACAATCAAGAAGATACATGATATTCTCTCTATCAAAAGAAACAGTATAAGACATTCTTCAATACCCATAACTTAATGATTCTAAACGAATTAAAAAGAAAAAGCATCCTTGGTCTACTCGGTACATTAAAAAGTACAGATACAGTCAAATTGACCTAATTGTCACATTCATGAAAATTCAAAATCTGCATCAACACCCACCCTATAAGCAGTTGTATAAGTAGCGGGCACAAGGCACGAAGGGAAAACCAGAAGCAAGACGGAAGAGAAATGGACTAGTAAACGAGAAATAAATAAATAAATTAACTTGAAGCCCCTCAACAACCTGTTTGTTTTCTGCTTATTTTAGCAATCTCTCAGTTTGTCGTTTTCACGGTGTAAAAAAATGCGAACACTAAGAACATTTCAAAAAGGTCAAAATAAAAACATCAATAAGTCAGTCCTAAGTTGCAAATGTTTATCCCAAAGTAAACCTAAATAGAAGAGAAATAGAGGGAGGTTGAGTAGTATGCGAAGTCTGGAACAGAGAAAAGCACCTGCGAACACACACAATCGCCCGGAAGAGACAGCAGCACAGAAAAGATGCAGGAAGCCGCGAAGAGCGGCACGACTTGGGTTAAACGAGAAACCCGATACGATACTACCCGACCCGATCCGATTTTTAGGGGATCCGGATTTTTCCCTTAGCCCAATGGTGAGATCACTCGGATGAGGTAAAAGAAAAAAAAATATATATACCCTATTTTTCATGAGAGAGGCGGGGGAATCGAGGTTCTTTTTGCAGCGAAGGGAGTCAGTAGTTGAAGTTTTTTATTTAATAGGTATAAATATTATTATCTAATTATTTAAATAAATCATCTTTAAGAAAGAAATTCAAAAGCCTTCCCTTCAAGATTTCCATTAAATTTGAAAGGATCGTATTTATAATTTAATTATGTTTGAAAAAGTTTATTCAAAAAAGCCCTCCTCCTGCCTACACCATCCCCACCCAATTTCTTTATTTGATTTGTTGCATCTTCACAATTTGTGTTCTCTAAAAAATAATTTATGAGGAATCAAGAAATAACTTTTTTTGTATTTTATTTTTCCTTTTGTTTATCTCAAGCAAAATGATCAAATTATTGTTTTATCAATTTATTTATCTCCTCTCCCTCGAACCAAACAAGGGGTTAGGGTTTAGGACTTAGGTTAAGAAAGTAAACAACAAACTTAAAGCACCTATATTGTATTTAGATAAAAAAATACATTCAAACTTTCAGTCATTTGCATTTAAGAAAGTATTATTTTTTTGAATTTTCTCAATAAAATAACAATAATTGATTAATAAAATCTAAAAAAGTGAAGTAATAATATGCAATTAAAGTGGCAATTTTGAAAATGTGAAATGCGCAATGAGTTGAAATATTGGGTTTTCTATGTAGAATATAAGAATGAAGAATAATATTGTCGTGATTATTATTGATCAAGTGTACACTATTAATAAAATTACAGTATAGATATTAGATGATTATAAATATACAATTTGAGTTTGTCTTTAATTTAATCACTACTTGTATTTATCTCTATCATTATTTTTATCTTTATCGTTATCTTTATCATTATCTTTATCTTTATCTTTATTTTTATCTTTATCATGCTCCGCAAGATGGAGCTTCGAGAGGAGAGCCCAATCTTAATCTTCAAAAGATGAAACGTGTTCTCGAAAGTGGTTTGGAGAGAACAGTATCACGGAAGGCGGTTGGGACAGATGGAATCGCATTGTTTGGTGGAAAGGCAACGGTTGGGGTGGACAGGATCGCATTGTTCGGTGGAAGGGCAACAGCTAGGGCAGACGAAATTGCATCATTCGGTGGAAAGGTAGAGGTTGGAGCTAAAGAAATCGCATTGTCCGGATGAGAATAAGAGGTTCTACAGTGAGGGTTTTTTTTAATAAATAAAACAATAATATATTTTCACACGTGTGAACTATGTGTGCGAGTTCGCTCGCTCTACAAAATGGGGCGTTGAGGAGGAAAAATAATTTTCCCCTAGACTTAGGTACGACAAGGGTGGTTGCCAGCATAGTAGACGACGACAACAGCGATGAGGAGGGTGGTTGTCGGTGACGACTTAGTGAAGTTCGAAAACAAAAGAGGGTGGTCGACAGTAGTTTTTTTTTTTTTTATAATATCGCTAGCGAAATTGTACGGTAGCGACAACAAACTATTTGGAGAGTTGGAGAAGGGGAAGATAAAAGTACCAGGTATGGGCGGTGGTAGTGGGCTGCGATGACCAAGGCAATTTTCGATAAGGATTTTCAGCGAAGACAAACTAGTTCTAATTAATCGATTAGGGGCTCTGATACCATGTAGAATATAAAAATGAAGAATAATATATTTTTTATTATCATTGATCAGGTGCACACTATTTATAAAATTACAACTGATACAGTAGATGATTAAAACTCTACAATTTGAGTTTGTCTCTAATTCAATCACTAATTATTTTTATCTTTTTTATTATCTCTATCATTCTATAGAACAAACTATTTTCAATTGGGGTGGACATCCCAATTGGCTACAAATTTGAGACATTTTTTTACTATGACTCCTTCATAATGTATTTTTATATAAGGTGGTGTTGTGTTGTCCTCATTCAAAACATCTCGCTTAATACTTGCGATAGGAGAGTAAGGGTTGCTAGTGATTAATCGATTAGGTTAAGAAAGTAAACAATAGACTTAAAGCACCAATATTATATTTAGATTAAAAATAATTCAAACTTTCAGTTATTTGCATTTAAGAAAGTATTATTTTTTAATTTTGTTAATAAAATAATAATAGTTGATTAATAAAATTTTAAAAGGTGAAGTAATAATATGCAATTGAAGTGGCAACTTTTAAAACGTAAAATATGCAATGAGTCGAAACATTGGGTTTTTTGTGTAGAATATAGGAATGAAGAATAATATTGTCGTGATTATTATTAATCAAGTGTATACTATTAATAAAATTACAGTATAGATAGTAGATGATTATAAATATACAATTTGAGTTTGTCTCTAATTTAATCACTACTTGTATTTATCTCTATCATTATCTTTATCATTATCATTATCTTTATCTTTATCTTTATCATGCTCCGCAAGATGGAGTTTCGGGAGGAGAGTCCAATCTTAATCTTCAAAAGAGGAAGCGTGTTCTCGAAAGTGGTTTGGAGAGAACAGTGGCACGGGAGGCGGTTGGGGCAGATGGAATCACATTGTCTGGTGGAAGGGCAATGGTTGGGGTGGACGGAATCGCATTGTCCGGAGGAAGAGTAGCAGTTAGAGAGAAGAGAATCACATTGTTAGGTGGAAGGGCAACGACTAGGGCTGACGAAATTGCATCATTCAGTTAAAAGGTAGAGGTTGGAGCGAACGAAATCGCATTGTCCGGATGAGAAAAAAAGGTTCTATAGTGAGGTTTTTTTTTAATAAATAAAATAATAATATATTTTCACACGTGTGAACTATGTTTGCGAGTTCGCTCGTTGTACGGAATGGGGCGTCAAGGAGGAAAAATAATTTTTTCCCTC
Organism: Aristolochia californica; assembly: GCF_029961685.1. Classification (NCBI taxonomy): domain Eukaryota; kingdom Viridiplantae; phylum Streptophyta; class Magnoliopsida; order Piperales; family Aristolochiaceae; genus Aristolochia; species Aristolochia californica. The sequence continues at coordinate 3,899,373 of NW_027181992.1, read as the reverse complement.
GACTTAGGTACGACAAGGGTGGTTGCCAGCAGAGTGGACGACGGCGGTAGCGAGGAGGAGGAGGAGGTTGGTTGTTGGTGACGACTCAGGGAAGTTCGAAAACAAAGGAGGGTGGTCGACAATAGATTTTTTTTATTATTATAATATCGCTAGCGATATTGTATGGCGGTGACAACAAACTATTTGGAGAGACGGAGAAGGGAAAGATAAAAGTACCAAGTATGGGCGGTGGTAGTGAGCTGCGACGACCAAGGCTGTTTTCGATAAGGATTTCTAGCGACGACAAACTAGTTCTGATTAATCGATCGGGGGCTCTGATACCATGTATAATATAAAATGAAAAATAATATTTTTGTGATTATCGTTGATCAGGTGTACACTGTTTATAAAATTACAATTGATACAACAGATGATTACAACTCTACAATTTGAGTTTGTCTATAATTTAATCGCTAGTTATTTTTATCTTTGTCATTATCTCTATCATTCTATAGAATAATTTTTTTCTTCAATTGGGGTGGACATCCCAATTGGCTACAAATTTGAGACATTTTTTTTACTATAACTCCTCCATAATGTATTTTTATATAAGGTGGTGTTGTGTTGTCCTCATTCAAAACATCTAACCTAATACTTGCGATAGAAGAGTAAGGGTTGCTAGTTTATTTAAAGTTGATGAAGGGTCTCTAACACAAGTTTGAGACCACCGAAAGGAAATTTCATTTTGTTATCTTATATCTTGATCATTTTTTTATTTACCAAAAATATAATTCACTTTTTTTTTTTTTTTTTTTTTGGGGGGGGGGGGGGGGGGGGGGGGGAGGGAAGTTTCTTGTAATCGAGAATAAACTTTATGTATCTATTCTAATTATTTATCGACTTTTCTCAAACTAAATAAGTCTAAGTTAATGTTATGAGGGGTTTGGCCAGGTTTAAGATATTGTAATTTACCATTAATAAATTATAAAACTAATAAATAATTTTTCTATATCAAAATAAACGAAAACTTCCTTTATTTGATATTTGTATTACATAGGGGGTTTAAGGGGGCCACTACCTGCCTTCTTCCTTGTAGATACGAAATGAGAGGGGAAAGTGACAAACCCTCTCCCTTATTTCTAATTGCAATATAATCCCACTTGATGTGTGATTTATAATGATTGGACTAAGTCACCGATTTCATCGACCATAGAATCTTTGCATGGCTCGAATAGAGACCACTTGTAGTTAATTTTGTTTCAATTGGGCAGTAAAGTATGAATTTTTATAGCACTAATATATTTCATTTTTCTTTGTATTATTTATATATTCATTCATTCTCATATCAACTCAGGACAAAACAAGGGAGATAAATAGAAAAATACAAAGTTTTAGTAGTTTGACCAAATTATTCACTATAACCCACTTATAAATAGTTATAAAACCAGAATCATTTTACCATTTACCCACATATTATTTTATTAAATAAAATAATTACTTGTAAAATACATCAGCTACAAAACTTCTTGGAAGAGAATTTTATCACTTGGCACATTGGAGAGGATGATGACCTCACCGTTGATGGCATAAATGGAAGGGGCACTAGGGTTACAAAAGATTTAGTTGCTCTACGTATAATAAACTGGGTTGGGTGTATAAAAACTCGACTTAATATAACATCATTTTAGGAAAAAAAAGGAGTGCATCTAAGTTCATGTTCCCATTTTTTAAAATAAAATAAATTTAAATAAAAATTATTTTAATTTATAGTAATTTATTATTTTTCATGTATTCATGTTCATTTAAATTTGTATTTACATCAATGTTTAATAATAAAATAAAAATAATAGGTATGTGTTAAACCACTGGTTCGGGTTGCTCATTTACTCGGTGCCCAAATTTTCCCTGCAGAATATTTGTGTATGATAAGTATATAAAAATCAAAAGGGCAGTTTAGTCTTTTTATTTTGTTTAGAATATCACATTGGTAAATTTTGATCTTTTTTGTAAACAGAGACGTGAAACCCCCTTTTAACGAAAGGCTTCTCACAGCGTCTTCGTCCTGAACTCCCCCGAAAACAATCCTCGGCTTCTTAGCGTACTCAATTTCGGGTCAAATTCCGTCGCCACTATATCCTGTGAGAAGCTGAGCGTGGAGACATCTTTTAAGAACATAATTGCCCACTGTCCGTTTCACGAGGAGTAAGGAGTCCAACCTTTCCATCCTTCAATTTCGTTTACTCTCCTCTTCGTTGTTATCGACTTCTCTGGTTTTCGGATCTCCAATCGAGAAACTTGTTAGGGCATATGATTTGATCCCGTGATGTCTGATCTCTCTTTCTCTCCAGATTCTCGATGCTTTTGTGTTTGTTTTGTTTGAAAAAGATTTGGTTGATGTGAAGTAGTCATATCACTTGATCGAATCTTCCATATGTGATCACCATTTTGGTTTTAAGGACTCGATCTCGTTTCCTTGCAGCTATTTCTATTTGTTATTGTCTCTCTGTCTCTCTGTTTTCTCACCCGAGACGAAGTAAGCCCTGCAAAATCGTTTTTAAAACATGCTGTAGTTTTTCAGTTTACGTTTTTCTGATTTTCAGATCCCGTGTAATCTACTTGTGATGTTCTTTCGCCCTTTCAACAAATTCTCTGGGCGTGTCTGCTGGTTCGGAAAAAAATTGCTCCAGTTGTATTAGATTTGGCAGAGTATTTGGTGCGTCGTCTAATTTAAGGCTAAACTGTTAAAAGATTGACACCCTGTTTCTTGTCAGGGCAATATTTTGTTAAATTTGCCAAAATTTGGTGTAGATTTGAAATTGGCAGGAAGCATCAAGCATCCTAGTCGGAGATAAGGGACCTTACTCTGTCTTTGGTTGGCAGAAGTCATTTATGATTTTCAAATAGCATAAGCTGCTGTTAGTCATATCATAGTGTTCCAAAAATCATATTTTTAAGGAATTTGTTGGGTTTTTAACTTGGTTGCAAACTTCTTCTCTTATTTATTTCTTTTCAAGGTTAAGAATTACTTTATGTTTAATTGCTGACTGGGGGGCAATTATGTCGTTTAATCGATTCCTTGCGTTGAATTATTTCCATTGAAGAACTTCAATTAGTCTTGTTGGTTGCCCTGATACACTTTCTTCTAAAATTTTACAGAGAGCCAATAAGGTTTTGCTGAACGATCAAGGAATTTGTGTCTGGCTTTTTTTCACCATGGCATCTCCTGTACCCTCTAGGGTACCCAGACCTGGATATACCCCCCCTAACTTTAATCCTAATCCCCAGAGAACCCCTGATGTGTTAGCGGACAATATGCAGAACTTGCAGATTAATCGACCTCCAGGCCCACCACCTGCGATGCCTGGTGCTTCTGTTCCCCGTCCTCCACCCTTTAGCAGTCCTCCTTTTCCCTCCTCTGTCTCTTCTGCTCCTCCTCCACCAGGTTCCCTTCCCGGAGCTTCTTCACAAGTTCCTCGTCCAATTCCTCCACCGGCTGGTTTTATGCGCTCAGGGCCACCCCCACCTGGTCGTCCTCACATGAACCAACCACCAAATTTATTTACAGGGCGACCTGTGGGCTCCCAGACTTCCCCTATATATTCCAGACCGCCACCACCTGGGGCATTTCCAGCTCCAACTACAGTGACTGGTCCTGGTTCACAACTGCCAAGTGCTCGTGTTCCAATGAGTAATGGACTCCCTATGCTTGCCCAAGGGACATTGCCTGGCGGACCCCAGTTCCCTTCCTTTGGTAGTGCTCAGCCTCCACTAAGCGGCCCTCCGCCAAGCGGGCCTCCAATAAGTGCCCCACCTGTAGTGCCAACAGTTGGAACTTTTCAGGGTCAAAACTTACAACCATTTCCTGGAAGCCCAACAGCTGCTGCTCCTGCCGGTTTACCATCTCAATTGCCACTTCCATTTCCACCAGCTGGTCAAGGAGTACAACCACCTTTGGCTTCGCCCTATGGCTCCCAGATGTGGCAGATGCCTCGACCGGTAAGTTCATTTATGAATCTAGCATATGTTTCTATCATTGTTCAAAAGCAAAAGTCTCTTACCATTCAATTTGCTTGCAGCCCATTCAATTGTGTGTGCTGCTGTAATGTGTGTTTTATTTTTTTAACTATATTTTATTTTTTCCTTTGGATTGCTGCTTATTGTGAGGATGATCAACTAAAAGGCTGCACATCGTGTAATTAAGTAACCTCATGTGGAGGCACCAGGGCCCCCGGTCCCGCTTTAGTTCTTTTGCTGCAAGTCTGTTGTCTTCTTGCACTTCTGACATTTCTATCACAGAGCTTGTGATAGATCCTTGGCTTTTGGAAATGATTCCAGTATCTTAAATGTGTTGAGCATAAAATTTAATAGAAGATACTTTGCAGTAGTTACATGCTATGAATATGTATCTCCATTTGGTAAACGCAGCCTGTAGCGGCCACAGGTGGTAGTTGTCTTGGTGAGCTATACTCAGTTTAGTTTCTTATCCATGGTCATTTTTTTTATTATGCCTGATTTAATTTGGAATCCCATGGTCGAAATGTTTTACAGAATAAGAGGCTGCGAAATCAAGGGCCTTAGGTGGCTCAAATGGTGAATTGGTTGGTGCCGTCTGGTTCAAACTTTCTGTCTTTCATTTTCATCTTTCTTTCTGCCAAAAAATCTTTTCTGCTCATAGTAGGATTGCAAATGAAATGTTTATGATAACGCTGGGGCTCTGTCAATGTCGTTGTTTGTGAGAAGTGACTTTGTTTATAACCGACAGCCTTAAAATGTCACTGGTTGAAAGATTTAGGCCCCCGAAGAGGCGGACCCACCTAAAAATCAAAGGAGATGGAATTAGCTCTCAGTGAAGAGGCTTCCAGCCATGTAAACTGTTTATTGGTTGTCCCACTCTGTCCTGGTGCCATATGAGAAACCAAAGATGGGCATTTATCTCTAGGATTACATGGAATATTCTTAAACATCCTCAATAAATCAGTCAATCTTGTCCTTGGGTCAACAAGGTATGCTTTGAACAAATTACCACTTAAATCAGCAAGTCAGCATTTTCCAAAAAGACAAAGGCAAGTCATCAGTTTTAACCAATCCAAGTTGTTAGATGTTTTCTTTTACAAGAAACTAATGTAAATACATGATTTGTAAGTGCTAAGATTTATGCCCAATATGTCCACAAAAAAAAAAAAAAGATTTATACTCAGATATTCTTAAATATCACTAGTATATTAATAATGCTAATATTGGGTCAGCAAGGAACTGTTTGAACAAAAAACCTTTGAAGTCAGCAAGTCAGAAGATGGCATCCTGCATTACTTTTTATCTTCTAATTATTTCTTTTCTTTACTGTATTTCATTTTACTTTTCTAGTTGGTTGCCATATTTTAATCCTCATTTTTATTGTTCAAAAATAAATTCTATCTGAATATCTGGACTGTGATTGCTCTCAGGGTGCTCCCTTGGGACCAGGTGCTATGCAGCCACCCAGAATGTATGGAATGCCACCACATCCGCCAAATCAGTCCATGACCTCTGTACTGCCTGGAATGGCACATCCATCTGCACCTGGTGCTTCTGTAGGTGGCCCATCAAGAATTGATCCCAATCAAATTCCTCGCCCTTTCCCAAATTCTTCAGCCATCATATTTGAAACTCGTCAAAATAATCAAGCCTGCATTCCTCCGGTACCGTGTATAACACATTCATCTGTTTCCAAAGCTTTATGTTGTTTATATTTCAAAAAATAAAAAGAATCTTATGTGCTTTACGTTGAAGGCTTTCCTTATATACTTTTTCTTTTCCATTTTTTCTTAAACAATATCTTTTGCTTTCGTTGCCATCCCTTCAAATTTTATCCTTGCATATATAATGAGCTTTTCTATATCTCCTTGTGGTGTGGTGCTGAGCTGATATTTATATCTTTCTTACTGAAGCCTGCCACTAGTGATTACATAGTAAAGGATACTGGAAACTGCAGTCCACGTTATATGAGGTGTACTATCAGTCAGGTACTCTTCGCATACTTGGGACTTTGTCTCTCTTGCTTGCTTAGATATTTTTATGTATAAGAATAATCTACTGAATGTTCTTCTTGCTTTATTCAATTTTTTTTCTGTTTATAGATTCCATGCTCTGGGGATCTCCTGACGACATCTAGCATGCCATTGGCTCTAATGGTCCAGCCTTTGGCCTTGCCTCATCCATCCGAGGAGCCTATTCAAGTAATCCTCAAGTTACCACTACCTATATATATATATATGTATTTCAAAAATCAATCCTAAATTTTTATTTCTAAGTATTTTTGTCTCACACTAGTGGTTTTCAGTGATGAAGCACTAGTATGAGTCCCATATGTTGCATTCAAGGAGCCTATTAATTTCCAAGAAATTACATGTGGGTTTGATATGTTAATGAAGTATCTGCTAAATGTTCTTGTTTAGGTTGTTGATTTTGGAGAAAGTGGGCCTGTTCGATGCTCTCGTTGCAAAGGATATGTAAATCCCTTCATGAAATTCATTGATCAAGGAAGGCGTTTCATTTGTAACTTATGTGGTAAGACCAGTAACTCTTATGCCTTCATTTGGTTTTGCTAGATGTTGAGAACTTTGATTGTGATCGAAATATGCCCGATCAAACTATGCCCAATCAAAATATGCTTTTTGTCATATTTTTCTTGTTGCTCTGACTGTTTTCCATGCTATATAAATTGGAATGCTTTTTTTATCTTTGTAAAAAATGATGCTTTTCATTAAAGGGTCCAACAGCTGAACAAAATTTAGTGGCAGGAGGAAAGGGGTCCCTAACAATGAGGTATTGGAGGGACACCCCTTTTCTAGTGAGGGAGGCAACTAGTGAGGGAGTCAACTAAGGAGATGGCTGATCTCGGTACATGAAGCCAATTACTTGCATTATAAATTGGAATTTTTATTGATAATTTCACTTTTGAATTTTTTGAGTTTAAAACGTTTGCTTCATGTTGAGACTTTGTTCTCTTTAGTCAATCTTTATTGTTCAAGCCCATTTTTTGTCCTTTGTCAGTCTACTTGTTAGTTATGGAATGATTAAGGTACAATTTAATAGCTTTTATTTAGGTAATGGACCAGAGTTGGGGCTTGTCTAATGATTAACTCTTTTCCATATTGTATTCAAAATTGTTTGAGTTCTGCTGCTTCATTTTGAGACTGTATCCAAATCACATTAGATACGGATGAAGGATCCTACTCTTCAGTAGTGTTTTTTTTTTTTTTTTTTGATGAATACTCTTCAGTAGTTCTGTTTTTTGGTTTTCAAAACTTCATGCTTTAGAAGATTTTCTAACAAACTTGATCTGTTATGGGGGTTTTATGATTTGTTCATTGTAAAAAGAACTCAAAAACCTGAAGATAGGAGGTTCAAGTCTCAACCTCTTTAGCCTATTTGCAGTTATCTTTTAAATTTTGATTTTTCACTCTTCAATTTAGGGCTTCTGTAAAAGAGTTACTGTATGTTTTTTTTTTTTTTTTTTTTGCAGGATTCACTGATGAAACTCCTCGTGATTACATTTGCAATTTGGGACCGGATGGTCGGCGAAGAGATGCTGATGAGAGGCCTGAGCTGTGCAGAGGAACAGTTGAATTTGTGGCGACAAAGGAATATATGGTAACTTGAATAAGTTGGTACATTCTATTGAAATTAAAAAGCGACGTGCACTAATAAACTTTCTGTAGTTAATTGTTAGCTTGCTGTTAGTGTTATTTAAGCAGAGCATGTGTTCGTTTGTGTGTTTGTTTATGCATTTGTGTATGCACTGGGAGAGTGTGCCCGTGCGTTTTGCGTGTGTTATTAGGCTTTGATTTCTTTTTTTACTTATAGTAAAAAACTCAAATGAGTCTACTTTATTTCAATCGTACAGACTATTTCATAGAATATTGTCTGATTCGTTTTCAGCCTGTAGCTACCTGATATTCTTTGCCCTCTTCTTCTGTATAGTAAGAACTGAACTTCTCTAATTGCTCTCATTTCCACTTTGAGAATCATCTTTCTTGTGTCCGTTATACTATCTCATTTCCTTTTGGTTCTAGTTTATCTACTACTGTCAGTCAGCAAATGTTATTCACTGTAAGCAAGCTGCTTTTATTGCTTACTGTGTATAAATATGATGATAATCCCTTTTTTATTTACAGGTGCGTGATCCAATGCCTGCTGTCTACTTCTTTGTTATTGATGTTTCAATGAATGCAGTACAGACTGGTGCAACAGCAGTTTCATGCAGTGCAATCAGTCAAGCTATTGCAGATCTCCCTGTAAGTATGGTGACTACGACCCATGGCTTTTATTTTATTTTATTTATTTATTTATTTATTTGGTGATATAAACCATGGTTTGCTTTAATGCTACCAGAAATGCAAACAGCCTTTTTTGGTGGAAACTAGCATGATAATATTCCCATGGTGATTTTTTTTTAACCTGATTTACTTGTCAAGCATTGGTCCTTTTTTTTCTTAACCAAAACTGGAGTAACTAGTTAAGGCCCTTTTGATTGTATATATATGCCCCTTTTGTATGATTTAATCTGTCATCTCCTCAATGGTGGTGGTTCTACCAGTTTAAGCACTACAGACTGCTGTAATGATGTGGTAAATCCTTGTGTTCATGCTTAAGTTGCCTATTCTTGCTAGTGTGTGTAAAACTTGTGAATAGAAACTATCTTCTGTTCTTTCTATATCTGTATTCCTACTAGATGGATTCCATGGTGACACATAAAAAGCTTTATGGAACAAATGATATTGTGCCGCAGGAAGGTCCTCGAACAATGGTAGGCATTGCAACATTTGACTCAACCATTCACTTTTACAACTTGAAACGTGCATCACAGCAGGTAATTTTATCAGCTTTGTCTTAATGTTGAGAAGATATATCATTTTGAAGTGTTGACACATTTTGAAAAAAATATTGAAGTGTTCACACATTTAAAAAAAAAAAATTGAAGCGTTCACACATGTTGAAAACAATATATCCTGAGGAGTGAATTTTCAAAATAGGCATTTGACGTTTCATTCCTATCTATCTTCAAAATAATCTTCATTATGTGATCTTCGGAACTTCATGAAATGTACGTTTTTTAAATATGTGACATTAAAGACACTGTCATTATCAAAGCCTATCCAAACTATGCATTGGTGACATTGTGGTAGTTCATCTAAAGAGATGTTCCGAGGAGTGAATCTTATATGTGATAGTTTACTTTAATCATTTTTATGTTCTATTCTTTGAAGTGAATCTTATATGTGATAGTTTACTTTAATCATTTTTTATGCTCTATTCTTTGACCATGTTTTAGAGTTTCTCATGATTTTGACTTCTACTTGACAGCCACTGATGCTTATCGTTCCAGATGTGAATAATGTTTATACTCCTCTTCAAAGTGATATTGTTGTTCCACTGGCTGAGGTGAGTATTGCTAGCTCTTGGATTTTGACCTCAGTATGCCAATCGCTGTCAATAACTTCTGTCATCTCCTCTGATACTATGGTTTTAGTGTCGGGAAAATTTGGAGCAATTGCTGGAGAGTATTCCAAGCATGTTTCAGACTAACAGAGTTGCTGAGTCAGCCTTTGGTGCTGTCATCAAGGTAAAAATTTCTTGAAGGATGTCTGTTGTTTTATGAAATGTCCTTAGCATCCTAATTGTGAGTTTCTGTTGATATGGGATGCTGTAGAATATGTTTTATCAAGTATCCTATTGTCTTTAGATGGTGTGGTTGCTCTCAATTTTTTCAATGTTTAATTTTTTTGTGAATCATCCTAAAAGATAAAAAGAAACGCCATTCTTCTCATTTTTCTTTGGGAATTCATTGGTATTACTTCTAGACTAATTAGGAAATGTCTTCCACCTTTCAGTATCAGACAATGGACTGTAGGCACTGCATCATCCATGTCTCATAAATAACTAATTCCATAACATATTTGGCTAACTATCAGTTGTTGATTTGTCTATGTTATTGCAAGCCAAAAGGGTCGCTAAACTTTTAGTCATCATTGTCTAAGCCTAATCTTACTATGTTGGGTCAGAATCCCCAATTTATGTTCTATGATCTGACATAGTTTTATGATCTGTCTTACACATAGCTTACTCAAGTCTAAGACCCACATGATGCATTTATTTGAATTCTCTTGTTTTGTTGCCAGTGTATTGAGGGAGTTATTTGTGTTAGATTTTCAAGAAATTATGTTTGTGGATTGAGTGTTAGCTCAATGGCTTTTTGGAAGGTTTGTAGTGCAAAGTCTTGGGATCAAGTTCCATGTGGGTGTGCGTGTGTGTGTGTAATTAGTATTCATAAAAGAAAAAAAAACTTATGAATTTGTGAACAGAAAAGGAAGATGATAACATGGCATTCTGCATCATAACCTTTTCTTTTTACTAGATTATTCGGCTGAGTTTGACATACTATTTTGTTATCAAACCCCTCCTTTTTCAGGCTGCTTATTTGGCAATGAAACCCCTTGGAGGACGACTTCTTGTATTTCAATCAGGTGAGTTTTCTAATGTAAGGCAGCAGATTTTAGTTGATACTTCTCTCAAATCATATCTTCTGTATCAAGAGTTAGCTTCTTGCCTCTTTCAACCATTTGCTGGGCCCACAACATATTCAGTACTGGTGGTTCAACCTCACTATGCTATTGTATTAGTTTGATAAGAGGGGAAGAAAGGTTCTGGTATGGTACTTAATTTTTATCAATCATAGAAGCAGATAGTTTTCTTTCCTGTTTGCTTGAGATCAGATTCATTTGGTTGGAGGGTTGCTAACAGGCAACACCTTGTTGGTGGCTATATTGGCCCACTTGACTGATCTGTCTTATATTTTGCTTTTTCGGGTTTTTTATTTTTTATTTTTTAGAATTTGCATTGGGGTTTCCCTCCTCTTGTATTCTTTTTCACTTGGACTTGTCTCTTAATAAATTCTGGTTCTCTTTGTTATAAAAAAGCTTCATTTTTTTAGTACATGATATTTAATGCAAATGTTAAGGTATCTATTTTTTTATTCACTATATTCTTCTGGTTGCAGTCCTACCTTCAGTTGGAATTGGTGCCCTTTCTTCAAGGGAAGCTGAGGGCAGAGCAAATATCTCTGCTGGGGAGAAGGTATTGTTTCTTTAGGATGGTGTTTGCCTAGAAGAGCTAATTAATTTAAAGTGTCTCTAAATCAAACCAAACCCAGGAATGAAAAGCTAATAACAAACTGGAAGATCTAAATCTACTAGGTGGTTCTGTAACGGACTACTATTTTCTTTTCTTTTCTTTATGAAGGGATGAATAGTTCATTAAAAAGAAGAAAGGAGAGAGAGAGAGAGAGAGAGAGAGAGAGAGAGAGAGAGAGAGAGAGAGAGAGAGGGCACCGGTCGGGTCGGGTTTCCTAGAACCTAACTCCGAACCCTAATTGTCAAACCCGACCTGATCACTGTCCCCATCCTGTTTCGGTAAACCCAACTTAAAACCGACCCATCATTGTCCCCATTAACCCGACCTATTCCAACCCCGTTTTATACCCCTGTCTCGTCCGCAGGTCGGGTTTGGGAAATCCTGTCTCCGACCTGAAATCCAATGGATTTTTCCCCTTCCCTGTTCCCGATCCTCGGAGTGAAACCAGAAACCCAAACCCAGGGTTTTCAGATCGGGTTGGGTCAGGTTCCTTGTAAAACCCGACCCGATGCCTACCCTTGGGAAGGGGGGGGGGTGGGAGTGTGTAAATCACTTAATGATGTATAAATTTATTTCTTTTATGGTACTTTAATAAAGATTTTGTGTTTTTGTCTTCTAGGAAGTCCATAAATTGCTCCAACCTGCAGACAAGACTCTGAAGACAATGGCAGTAGAACTTGCAGAATACCAGGTGAATTTCTTTGGGCAACATGTCCCTGATAGCTTGTTTGACATACTCGAGTGTGTACATGAAATGTAATAATATTCTTGTCTAAAATGAGAACAGTACTAATACTGTTTTTTTTTCTTTTTAATGATGGGTAAATTTTTATTAAATCCAGAAAAGCAAACAGTGAGACAAGCTAAATCGTCAGAAATAGTAGGAGCCACAATGTCAAATGGAGGATGTTATTTATTGAATTATTCAACTATTGGCACAAGCCATTTATAGATGATTAACCTTACCTCTTTCTAGATATGCCTAACTTGAAGAATAGATTAGTGCAAATATGTTTAACATATTTATTGATGCTGGCCACGATTGATGGACGGTTCTGATCATGCAAACTTGATTTTGCCACCTTATGTTAAAGTTGGGTCCAAGCCCATCCTAAAATGATTAGCTAAGTGATAAAGCATCTTTTCCAACTAATAAATCCAAGATCTTTTTACTCATTTATCTATGCTGGACTATTTTTAATACTCTCCCTCACATTTGGTCCATCTTTGTGGCACCAAAGGTGTGGATAATTAGGGCTGATGCCGACGTATGAGCTCCTACATTGATACAATGTAAAAATTGGGTTCAAGACCAATTCCAAACTAACTAACCAAGTTAGGAAACCTTTTTCCAACTAATAAATCCAACCAAAATCTTACAATTCATTTATCTATGTGGGATTCTTCTTTAATAGCCTCAATCAAGAGGAAGTCAAACTTTGTGTTTATATTGTTAATACAATATAGATAGTGGAGGGATCAGTGATAACTTTGTCCATTGAATTCATGCTGGATGGTGAGTGGAAAAGTGCATAAGAAGTCTGATGGACAACTACCTGTAAGTTCAGGATTGCACTAGGATGCTATGCATTTGTGAACTCTGTTGTCAATTTTTTTGAAGGTACAACAATGTCAATATGATGATGAAAGAGGAAAACTAAAGAAAATTTGTTGGAGGCAACTCAAGTGGTGTAAGACCGCAAAAAGGATTCAATCTATGATGGATGACTATTTGGGCATTTTTTCAAATTAAGGACATGGGATGAGGCGGCTGTCATCAATTGGGCATTGTGGAAAAATCCCCCTTGGGTGATTCATGGTTTATCTGAATGAGATAGAGGATCTTAGCTGGGTTTCTTTGATCTGTTGGATGCATGTCACTAAGAAGAAGAAATAGACTCTCAGATTCCTTGGCTAAGAGTGGGGCCTCTTGGCAACTTTTTGTTGTGGGGAGTGCACTTCCAATTGATTAGTCTTCTCTTTTTGTTTTGTTTGTTTTTCAGATGTTTGTATTTTTCTTAATTATACTTTGCCTTCTGTCTGTATCTTTTTCCTCTGGGCGATTTTCTTAATAAAACCCCTTTCTCAGCATTATAAAATACAGATTACTTTTTTTGAACAAATTTATATCTTTAATATGACCAATAGGTTTTGGTTTGAAAAGGATTTTCAAATAAGAGTTTGGGGGAAAGTATGAAATATTTTATAACTTCTGGATCTGTTCCTTCATGTTAACCCTTTAAGCACAAAGTACAAGGCAACCCAAACTATTCTTAGGACCTCCTAACCTAAATTAGGAAACCTTAAAAAAACAGAGATTAGTATGGAATGAAACAGAATTGTCAAATATGAAATTCTTATGAAAGACACAACTTCTAAACACAAAAAGAGTATTAGTTGTCAAACTTCAAGGATTGCAAAATAGGAATGCTACCGTAACTGTGTAGATCTTGGCATAAAATGTAGATCTTGGCATAAAATAAACCTAGAGTCAGCATGTAAGTGAAAGTCTTCTCAATCTGTTCTTCTTCCATAGGCTAGATCATGTTGTTTTGACCTAGAGTCACCATCTGTGGCTACATCATAATTGTAATAGTTGTCATCCTCATATTAGAGACAAAGGTGGTGGCTGGGAGTGGTGCAGTAGGAGTATAATAGGAAGGAGCATTTGGGTGTTGAATTCTACTGCTCCTGTGGTTATGGTGGTGATTTGTGCAGTTGTCTTTCTGTCTAGGTTTCTTTAACTAATTTTAGTGTGCCTATAAGATGGTATCAATTGTTTCATGGACACATCACTAGTCCATGTAATATGCATAAAGTTTATGTACACAACAGAGTGATACCTACTCAAGTATGAGATTTTTAGTGTGAGAAGTTGGGCTCAAGTCTTACTGGGGGTGAAGGGGGATATGCACATCTGCATCCAACATTCAAAAAAAAAAAAAGTTATCAATCAGAGTAACGTAAAAGAATGTAGGAAAAAGGGCCTGGACTTGAGGTCTTTGGTTTAACTCTCCTGCATGATAGGATCTTGTTTTTGTCTTTCGGTGGGGGATTTGGTGGAGGGGATTGAAACATTTTATTATATAAAGTATGAATGAAAGTTTGTGCAACATTCTTGTTTTTTTATAGCTGACCCAGATCTTGCCAATTTCACCAGGACTATTAGTTTGCCTACTAATCGTTGAGGAAACTACTAGATTGAGTCAACTCTTAAAACATGTCCACTGTCCAGTCAACTAAAATATATTATTTCTACAAGCTTACAGGCAAGTCCATTTTTCTAGAGCTATGTGTAGTTGATGCACCTCACTGTGTTCTTTTGGATATCTGAATTCATCATCAGCTTTCTTAAAGCTAATACTGAACTTGTTTTTTTAATTTCGTATGACAATTTCAATGAAAAGGATGTTCATATTGCAATCAGGAGCCTATTTTCTGGCTTCTTCATTTTCTTGACTTGATTTTTGTTGGGCTTCTGGATGGTGTAGAAAAGGTTCGATAGAGCCAGAAATTATTGTTGGTAATGATGAAAATCTAGAAAACTTCTAATGGTTGAATGGTAAGAAAGAAAAAATGCTCTGCTGTTCTTATTATTGTAAAGTGATACAATTTTTCAAGCATTGCCTCTGATACAAGACATGTATGTGAGTTGATGCTTAATGCTCTAGTAGCTTATAGATGTAAGCACATGGCTCTATTGAGCCTTAGGCCATCTTGATTAGAGGTTTTAATCAAGAGGGTTCTCAGTTCTTTCCCTCTCTCTCCCTCTCTCTCATATTTTTGTAATATCTTTGTTCAACAGGTCTGTGTGGATCTTTTCATTACTACCCAGAATTATGTGGACATAGCATCTCTTTCAGTGGTTCCAAGAACTACAGGAGGCCAGGTATATTTGAAATCTCCTATTTCATTTTACTCTTTAGTTTTTGTCCTCCCCAGGGTCCTATGTATATTTTTCTTGATTAAGCGGTTCTCTTCCTTTTTTTCTTTAAAAACGAAAAAAAGGTGGACTGGAACTGTGATGCATGATGCACAGATGAGTTGCTATTTTCAAGTGATGGAAGTTGATAAGTGAAAAGTCTAAATTATTTGAAATGATTGCATGCATCTGTCCATTTGTATTTGAAGATGCAAACTGCTTATTATCACAACTTGTTCCAGATATATTACTACTACCCATTTTCGGCCATTTGTGACTCTGCAAAACTCCACAATGATTTAAGATGGAATCTTACAAGACCCCAAGGTTTAGAGGCAGTAATGCGTGTAAGATGCAGTCAGGTTAGTTCCATTTGGGTCCTAACTGATTTTAGCTTCTGTATCAGTTTGTTTTGTGCTCCTAATGTGGCTTCTTGTCATCTAGGGTCTACAAGTTCAAGAATATTCAGGAAACTTCTGCAAACGCATTCCTACTGATGTTGATCTTCCTGGGGTTAGTATGACTCCTATTAGTTTAAAAGTTGCTGTCTTGTGCATGTTAAGTCATTTTTAGTTTGATCTAAATGCATCGAGTGAGCCCACTATTCTGCATCTAACCTACTTGTTCTGGATTTATAATTGATATTTTGTTAGGTTATTAAAATATTTTTTTAACAAATTGAATGTCTCTTATTCTTTCTGTGATATTTTCAATCTTGTGATTTTCTTTTACCTGTGGTTTAATTAATATATGATGTCTGAAATTGATATCCTTGATGTGCTACATGTCAATTATTTTGAGAACTTTTATTATATGCAATTGAAGCACATTACAGCTATTACTTTTGATCTATGCAGATTGACTGTGACAAGACCATAATGGTGACTTTTAAACATGATGACAAATTTCAAGAGGGGTCTGAATGTTCTTTTCAGGTTTGAGTCTAAATTGTACTGTAGCACATTCTTTTCTCTTTTGATTATGTTAATCTGTTAACCATAGTTAAATCATTCAAGTAATTGTCATTTTATCAAGTATTTGCATATTATATGACTTGACTATTGACCGTGCAGTGTGCTCTTTTATACACAACCATCTATGGGCAAAGAAGGATTCGTGTTCATACTCTTTCTCTACCATGCACAACTGTACTAAGCAATTTATTCCGTGCTGCTGATTTGGATGCTCAGTTTTCTTGTATACTGAAGCAGGGTATTTTTTTTTTTCTTTCCGTTGAGGCATCTTAACTAGAATAGTCCTATCTGTTAAGGTTCAACTACAGTGTACATGCTCAATTGGAAAGAGTTGCATGTTTTATGATGTTCTAATTGTTGTTTACCTGTTTGTGCCATATGTAGCTTCAAATGAAATTCCAACCACTCCGCTGGCTCAAATCAAGGAACAAGTGATAAACCTTTGCATCAACATACTGCATGCTTATCGCAAATACTGTGCAACTGTCTCATCCTCTGGACAACTAATTCTTCCCGAGGCACTTAAGTTTCTCCCACTATATACTTTAGGTATATCTCTCGACTACAAATTTCTTCAACTTGGAGTTAATATCATACTGTTCTTTTTCATGAGTTGTAACATGTCATGTTGGACAGAAAGTAATGCGTCTGAAGTGCTTTTGTCTTATATCAAATTTAAGAGCACATTATATTTGAACAATGCCTGCTACTGGTGTGATTCTCAATTTTAGGCAATCATAAATATTGTTTATTAAGAATTTAGTTCAGTTTTGTTACAAGATCATCTATATTTACACAAAGACTGGTAGTCACAGTTGGTCACAGGACTGTCAGTTTGCTTCTTCATGTGTTTCTTTGGATCCTGGCCATCAGTTTCCATGTGTTGGAGGTTTTGTTTTCTAAGGTGTTTTACCTGGTAGCCGAACTGTTGTTGTCTGCTCTTTGGCACGAAACAATTTCACTATGAGGGGCTGAGCAGAAAGTGTCATCTTTACACTGGTTTCTTTGGTTCGAGTGGATATAACTTGGTGCCTTTTTTCCTTGGTTTATGATGCATCCTGCTTTTCGAACTCTTTACAATGAAAATAAATAATTTGAGATTTAACTAGCTATCTTTTGGTCAATTTTGCCTTGTTAGCGTTGGTTAAAAGTATATGGCAAGGGCGAATAGACGATCGCTCCTACTGGGTGAGCCATGTTGGTTCACTTTCGACTATGTTAGCAGTTCCTTTGGTGTACCCAAGGATGATTGCCGTGCACAGCCTTCTTTCAAAGGCAAGATTGCAACTTTTACATTCAATTCAAATTGTTATAAATTTTTCCTATATATTAATGGATGAGATACAAAGTGGTGGTCTTGAACTTCAATTAACCTTGGGCAGGAAGTTGATGCATCTTTTCCCCCTACAATTCCACTGTCTAGTGAACATGTAGCTGACGACGGGGTGTATCTCTTGGAAAATGGAGAAAATTGTTTAATTTATGTTGGGAACATGGTGAATTCAGATATTTTACAGCAATTATTTGGAGTTCCATCAGTTGATGAAATTCCTTTGCAGGTATACTGCCATATAAAAGAAAGTATTATTTTTTCCTCTTTTGTTTTGTTCTGAAAAATATATGAGAGTATTATTAAGTTCTGGAGATCCTTTCTTCAATTTAAGTCTTTGGCTTACCATTTTTCGTGTTTCATTTTTGGCCTTTCATCAGTTTGTGCTGAGGCAATTTGAGAATGCTTTATCAAAGAAACTAAATGAAGTTGTGAATGAGATAAGGCGCCAGAGATCTTCCTATCTCCGGTATGTTCGGATGGTCCTTTAGCAGCCATTTAATTAGCTTTTTTTACAATAGTTGATTATCTTCATTAACATCGGTAATCTCATTTTGCATGAGCAGTTTACGGTTGTGTAAGAAGGGAGATTCATCAGGTCAGTTTGACAGCAGATTTGGTTTGTTTATGTATTCATAGTCGACTCTCTTTGGAAACAGAAAATGATGTGCCCAAGTTGCTTGAGTTATTTTAAGTAGGAAGGGTTCATTTCTATTTGACAAGTCTCTAATTAGGAATTATCTCATTCTATTTTCTCATTCCGTATGTTTCTTCCTCTTATTGTAAATTGAGGTTTTTGTTTTAGGATTTATGAGTTTTTCTTTCCTGCTTCATAGCTGAATGTTTACGTTTATAATAATGTTTTTAACATTAAGGCTTCACACTCATTGCAGTCATTACATTGAGGCATGTGCCAACAGGCCCTTGTCCTTTGGAAATTAACTAACTTTTTTAAATAGGTCATTTTTTTGTGTATTTATGGGCTGTGATGGTCCCTTACATATTAATTTTGTGGAGTCGGGTATTTGGCTGCATTTTTCCCATTTAGGTTTGGGAAAAAGAGGCGAGGCACCACATAGGTTCACGAATAGTGTCACAACTAGAGTTAAATTTTCTGGTTTTAAGTAGTTTCTGAATGATGGTAATAGATTTCTTTCTGACTGTGTTTGCCACATAGACATGTTGAACTGACTCCCCAAATATGCGTGCCTCTGTCACACAGGGATGTTATTTTATTCTTACATGGTTGAAGACAAGGGCCCCGGAAGTCTCTCTTATGTCGAGTTCCTTGTACATATCCATCGGCAAATCCAAACTAAGATGGCATAAGTTTGGTCTTCCTCTGTCAGAATTATGTTTCACTCTTTAGGCTCAGAATTTTACAGATTTGAATATTGAAGTAGAAGAGCAGATACAGAAAAGCAACGATCTGTTGTTAGATGTTTGTGCTGCTTTCTCTAGTACAACCAGCCAGTTTCATATATGATTGGGGTTTACTGCATATTTTACTTGAGAGTTTTCTATTATTATTGTAGGACAACTTTTATTCAGCAGATACGTTATTAGTAATGTCAAATTTTCTTTCCTTTTTCTTGAATGCTTATTATTTTTCCCTTCTTGATTCTACAAGTTATCCTTGTAGCTTTTGTAAACTGAGAACTGTAAGATAGAGGAGAGAAACAAGATTCAGATGAGTAGCAATTGACGGTTTTTGTAAACTTGTTCATGATATCGAACTAAGAATGTGTCTTATGACCCGTTTTCCGTGGCTCCCAATCTCGGCAAGCAGCTGTTGGCACCATTTTCAACAGTATAACCAAGTATGAAACTTCCCAAAGTTCTCACTGCAGGACGCCTGTTAACAGAATTGAGGAGCTGGATCTCCTAAGAAAAATCGAGGGGAAAGAATAATGAAGCCGCATGCTTTTACGAAAATTCCCATGATCTGATTTATGAGAACGACAGTGTTGGCCTAGAAGCAAACAAGAACCGGATGATCAGATTTCACTAATCATCATATATTTCAAGTGCAAGTGTCATGCAGTGATTACAGTAATACAGGTTAAATTTGCTTCACTAAAAAATTTGTCCTTGGGCTATTTCAAATATGTTCGATGTTTATTTTTTTAATTATATTATGGTGGCACCAAAGGAGTTTGTTTTCGTTAGTTAAACGTAGAGAAAGATGTTTTACTAGTTTCCTTTATGAATAGTAAATCGTTTACTGCTTGGACTTGTAGCCACTACTTCAGCAAATAGCCTCCAATTCTTGGAGATTTCTACCTCCGATTTTAAACCTAAACTAGTTCGTTACAGAAAACGCAAATTCTATTCGTTATGTTGTGACTTTTCACAGTTGCTGTTATCTCAGTTTAATAAAAACTCAATTTAATCTATATTTTTGAAAGAGGTGCAGTTCTTTAATCTAGCCTCTACTGTTCAGAGCGATAAACCACTCTCTAAAATACAGTTGCAAGAAACCAAACTAGTTCAAGATGATTTTCAGAAGTTTCTGCTGTTCTTTGTTTTCATGAAGGCCTTGCTTGATTACAGTCACTGTACTGCTGAAGGCCGTCCTTGAGCCTTTTTTTCTGCGTGAATCAGATATAATTTCTGCTTTGACATTCTCACCCAGTATCAAAGAGAAGTGGCGCATGTGTTGGGTTCAAGAACCGGTTAATTCAATAAGGCTATGCCCAGGGATCTTATTCACATTCCTTTCCCTCATCAAACTCCAGATCCTCTCTGCATCGTTGAATCTACCCTTTGCAGCATAAATGTTGGCCATCAGTGCATAGTAACCGCTCCTTTCAGGTTCCAATTCCAAGAGCTTCTTTGTAACTCTCTCTGCAACCTCAATATCACCATGAACTCGACAACCCCCCAACAATGCTCCCCAGATTGCTGCATCAGGCTTCATTGGCATTTCATCAATAAACCTCTCTGCTTCGGTTAAATTCCCCACCCTTCCTAGAACATCAACCATGCAAGCATAATGCTTGAGTTGAGGGGATACTCCATACTCTGTCATCATATTGAAAAGCTCCCATGCTTTCTCAACCATTCCACTGTGACTACATGCAGACAGAACTCCCAGAAAAGTCACTGAATTGGGCACCATGCCTTCCTCCAGCATAAGATCAAAAAGGTTTAGAGCAGTTACCAAATGTCCATTGATCCCATACCCTAAAATCAATGCGCTCCAAGAAATTACATCTCTTTCAGGCATAAACAGAAACACTTTATGAGCCCAATGCAATGCCCCACATTTTATATACATGTCAATGAGAGCATTTCCTATGCTCAAGTTCAACCATAAACACCTCCTGACGCTCCATCCGTGTACACTCTTACCATGCCTCAGCCACCCCAACTGGCTAAAAGCCAGAAGGAGACTCACCATAACCACCCCATCAAGCTCAACCTCTTGACCCATCATCTCCCTGAACATCACTAGTGCCATTAAAGGCTCTCCACTTTGAGCGTACCCGCCAACCATCGAAGTCCAAAGCACCGCGTCTCTCAGAGGCATTTGATCAAATAACTTCCTCGCCTCCGAAATTTTACCCAAGTTAACATACAAGAACACGAGAGCAGATGCAACGAAAACGTTCATCTCCAATCCTAACTTCATAGCAACACCGTGTGCCAAGTTCCCCTGCCATAAATCTCCTAAGCCGGCACAAGCCCTTAGAACAAGCGGAAGCGTAAAAATATCGGGGTCCGTTCCGGAGCTCCGCATTTGGGAGAACAACCCAATTGATCTCTCAGGAAAACCGGACCGTGAGAACTCACCGATCATGATATTCCAGGAGTAGATGTTCCTTTCAGGCATGTGGAGAAAAACAGAGTGAGAATCAGGGAGAAGTCTCTTGTGTTTGGAATACATGATAATGAGTTTGGAACTGAGGATGACATTGCTATATAGACCATTTCTGAGGAGCCTAGCATGGAGGAGTTGGAGATTTCTTGCGTTTGGGGACGAATGTAATAGCAAGAAATTGTGTGATATGGGATTGTTGATAGCTGTGGAGTAAGAGACATAAAAAACGAAAGAGCAAAGCTTCTTGAATATATTCCTCGGCCTTGAATGTACAAGACTTACATGCATGTTACAGCTCTAAACAGCGTAGAAAATGTGTTTTATCGTTTTATAATCAGTTCGCGAATGAGACGCTCCGATCGAACGAGAATACGGACGATCACCATTTCATAATTCCAATTTTCAACTCAAGTTTTCTACTGTGTAATGAACCAGTAAGGCAGCCCTTTTTCTTTCCCTCACCAAACCAATTTAAATTTTAATAAGCCCCTTTCACGTCGACTTTCCCCACCCTTCACTCGGCCGGCCCCGGCTAGATAATGAACGGCCGAGATACGTGACTGGTCGCATCACCCGATCCGGTTGATAGAAAATGACGGCTTCACTTTACCGGATTACACGGCTTCGCTTTGGCGTTTTCCCGATGATGGACAAACGCAAGATCGCGAACGCGCGCTGACGACCATTGGACACGTGACGACTGTCTTTGGTTTTCTCTCCTTCGCTGTCGTCTGTCGCTTCGTTCGTACCAGGCACCTCTCTGTTTCACTCTTTTTGGTGCAAAAAGAGTTTTTGCTCCCGCCTCTTCCGTTACTTTCTTTCTCTCAGACTTCGTCTACTTCGTCTTTTTTACTGTGTTTGTTGTTGTACCAGACTTTCGGTTTCTGAGCTTCTTATTGTGTCGTTTGGAAGCGTAATCAGGTATTACTCTAACGCCGGAACCTTTTCCGTTCTTAATTTTAATTGGTTTTCGTTTTCAAGTGAATAATTTTGTGTGCTTGGCGTGGATAATGTCTTGTATGTTTTTTTTAAACTATTACGGGTGCGTCGGGGAGATAAGGGATTTTATTTTTGCGTTCAGTTGTTGTGAAGCTAAAGCCTGTTTGCTGCTGCTTTGCTTTGGGATGTCTAAGTTGAGCTTGTTATAAAGACGCGTACATTTGTTACATTTTGATCATGTTGGAGTGTTGTTGTTTTGATGAATTTTGTGGTTTGATGGGAGAGTTTCATTCATTTGGAGTAGAGATCGTGTAGTTTTTATATAACTTTGGGATAGATTCTTGATGATCGGCATTTTGAGAGCTTTCTTCGTAATTCATGATGCTGTTTAAAATTCTAATATCTGTACACAGTACAGTAAAGTGATAAGCATAAATTTGTCACATTTTTTTTATCATGTTAGAGTGGTGGTGTTGTATTGAATTTTGTTGTTTAGCTGGACGAACTTTATTAATTTTGGGAAGAGATTTCTTCGTTCCCTGAAAAGTGTTGCGCGATGTGCATGATGATTCACATTTGAGAACTACTGTATATACAAGGTGATGGACAACCTATCTTTGCAAACTCTGGAAACTAAGCCCTGCTTCATTTCTGCTTTTATGTTCACAACATTTCTAGGGTCATTAATAATCACTATATCCTCTACATTAGCACACACTAAGCTGAACAGATTTCTCTGCTTAATGAATCAAACGCTTACTTATCAATGATTCCATTTGAATTCATTTTGTTAGGAGCTTCTTTGCATGTAAAGTTTGTGTTGTTGGATTCATTTGTTTAGCTTGCAACTTAAGGCATTTGATTATAGGTTTGCATATTTATGGTCTGATTACCTGTAATGTAGATTTCTGCTGGCAGTAAGCCACCATCACATTGTTGATGTGTTAATTTGTCTTGGAAAGTTGACTATGTACATGAGATCACTCATGTAATGACTGAGCTCTCAGTGAGAAATCTGCTAGAGCGCTCCCTAGAGGAGATATTATAAGCCTCGCGTACAAGTTCTCCTTCTCTCTTCTAACTCCACGGAAGATGGTAAGAAGTGTTCAAAACCTGATCTTGTCATTTTGGTTTTACCAGTCTCTGGTACATACATCGGTGTATGATTTCTGAATCTGTATGGGTGGGTTGATTTTTTTTTTTTTGGTTATTTTTGGGGAAAATGGCAATGGCTTTGTATTCTGATCAAAGGGGAAAAAAACATAGTATAAAAGGGAAGATATCCTAGATTACAATGGGAAGGAGTTCCCAAGGGCTAGCTGTCCCCAGGAGACTCCCTCAGCTAGAAAATTATCAAGGCTATTTGTTGATCTTGTTCTCCACTCAATATGACACACACACACACACATCGGGCCCTCTTGGCATTGCTGATTCGACTATGGCGGAGCTATCTGGACTTCTCTACGGACTCTGTATCTTTCATGATCATTTCAGTGGTCCGCTCATTGTAGAGGAGATTCTTGGGTTGTTATCGGTTGGTGCTCCTCCTCCACCTTCTCACTTCGGCGTCATTGACAGATTTATCTTGACATTTGGATCGCATACCCTCTATTCCTTGTATCTGGTCCCATGTTCTCAGATCAGCCAATTTGACTGCAGATTCTTGCACTAAATTGTGTCCCTCCCTTCAATCCCTTGTTGTAAGGGGAGACCTCCTTTGATGTTTCTTTTTCTTTCTTGAAATAAAATCATCACCACTTCAAAAAATGAGGCTTCTCGAGTCCTTCATTTTCTCGGTGACTTTAAGTTCATAGTGTTCACTTCTTGTGAAATGTCTAGGAAGAAAAACATCTGCCCCGTATCAAAGGTCCTCTAAGATCATGAGATGTTCCCTGCTCTGGTTGTGCTTGATTCCCATCTGCCCATGTACCTATGCTCTCCATTCCACGTCTTCACACATGTCCTGCTCCCTTTGTTGCTGCTGGTCTTCTTTGCTGTACTTCAGTGAATTCTTCATCATCATATGCTTCGGTCCTCTCTGCTTCACTCTGCTCATCTCCATTCTCCAGACCTTGATCTCGGAAGATGCTGATTCTTAAATCATGTTAACATTTTCATCAATTTTATGGGAGATTAGAAACTAGGCAATGGCAGACCCTCCTAAACCTTGCTTTTGTGATTAAAAAGTGAAGTCATGGCAGAAAGATGGTATGACCTGTGCTCCAGACGCTGAAGGTTTTCTGGAAACTGGCTATGGTAGGAAGTGTTTAATGGAGGCAAACCTGGCATGATAGAATTTTTAAAGTTTCATAACACCTTATCTGCAATTCTACTTCTACTAAAATTACAAATTTCTAAGCCAAAGAATGAACTGAAAGATATGCAAGTTAAACTCCCAGTGGAGAGCTTGTGGGATGGTTGGAATAACGGTGCTGATGCTTCCACAGGAAGCAGAAGATGTGGAAGCTGCTGTGCTGAAGAGTTCTTTGAGAGAAGGAATAGCTACAGAGTTGTCTGAACTCTTATTTATTTATTTTATACTAATTTCATTTATAAATAGATTATTTTCTCATGTGAAGACATACCATGAAAAAAGGCTTTAGGGATTCTTTTGTGAATGTATGGTTATTTTTCTACCAATAGATTAAAACACTAACATACCAGGGAAACAAAATAGCTCTGAATATTGTGAAGTTCGTACCAATCTAAGTATCCACTTATTCTCTGTCATAATAAAAGAATGATATCTGACTGAGTTTTTTTCATTTCAGATTTGCATTAGCTAGCGAAGCATCACACTGTTTATACATTGGACTGTCTTGGAAACATGCCTTTCATCTTCTTTATCTGCTATTGAGAGACTGCTAAGAAATGTTTTAGATGCAGGGTCCCATATATAAAGTGTCACGAGAAGTAATTTCATGGTGCTTATATATGGAGCAGAAAGTATCATTGTTATGTCTATTTATAGTTTAAGCTCGAAAGCTGAGAGAAGTGTTGCAGTATCACTTCTTCAAAGTCTATTCTTATTTTTGCTCACTGTTAGACTCTCTGTTTATTTTAATCAATTTGGGAGAAAGGCCTACTTAATCACATGAATATTAGGAATTTTTTAAAAGGAAACTGAAACCATTATCAAGGGAGGATATTTAGGTAATTTTCAGGGGGTTTGCCAAGTGGCCTCGACTTGGACCAATCAACTGCACTACAGGCTTTAACAATGAAGAAAATTGTGCTATGAGCTCATCAATATTTGAATCCATGGCCACTGTCGCCTGGAATATGTGGAATGGCACAATAGAAGATTTCTAAAGGTAAGCAAATTTCTCTGGGAAGAATCATGAGTAATCAGAAGGCATTGGCTAATCAATGTTCATTCGGCCTTGCACCGCATTGCCCAGTCAACTGCTTGGGCCCTTCCTTCAAAGGTTTGTTTGACTTAATCTTAATGGAAGCTCTGGAGGGAAACATGGGCTCGCGGTGTTGGGGTATGGTTAGGGAATCAGATGGTATGCTTCTTCTTGTTTACTCTATGCCCTTTGAGTGGTGATTAGAGATCTCGTCCTAGGCCTCAGGTTATACTTTGTGCTTTTTTAGACCATTTAGTAGTCAAAGTTAGTTGGTCATCTCTTGGGTTTTAGGCAAGAAAGCCCCGTCTGGGCATTTATTGTAGTATATTAGACGAGATCAAGGACATCAATAGTAGATCCAAATCCATCAGTTGGCAGCATAGTTTTTGGAGTGCCAACGAAATGGCCGAGAGATTAGCTAGGGAGGAAGTCAGCCGCCAGCTGCATTTCCCTCCCTTTATGATTTTTTATTTTATGTTTTTTGGTTCTTTTTTTCTCTTTGGCTGCCATGTTGTTACAGTTTTTTAGTTTCCTTGTTTCTCCTTTGTGCTTGTTTCTCGTCCCTCTCTTGTACCCTTCGCACTTCTGGGGCCCTCTTAATGAATAATTTATTGTCCTCAAAAAGAAATATTATTAAAATCTGTAGAATGTTGGTTATACTGAGCTTTTTAGATCTTATCCAGTAGTATGAATTTGTTATGGTGCTTTATGCTTTTAATCTCTGTTTCTTATGAACAAATCCTTGTTTATCTTTTACTTTAAAATGTATTTTGAAACTGCACACAAGTGCTGAAAGTATGTTTGTTTTAGAAGTTATTGTCCACTACCATTGTTTTGCTTCATGATTTTATATAATTGTTATTTCTATTGGTTATTTAATTTAGGCCGTGTCTTGATATCTGATCTTTTTTGGTGAAAGAAGACTTCTGTTTGGAAGATTGCTTAACACATGCTTCTGTCGCATTTATTCTCAGGAACAATTGTGTAAAAGGAATTCAAAGTTGGAGATCTCTTCTTCAAAGACTGTACTGATGATATTGATAAAAAGTTCATTGTGGGAGCCAAGCTGGTTCAGAAAGAGATTTGAGAATTTGGATTTTACATTATTATCTAATTTCTAACTTTTCATTACTGGAGAAATGGTATTGCCATGGATTGCTCAACTCTTTCTTCTTTTATTTTTCAAAAATATATTATATATTTAATGAAAGTAATAACCATAAAAATCCTGATTGCATTTGGTTCGTGTCTGCAGATGGTAATTTCATTTAAGGCATCAAAGAGATCACCCTTTCTGCTACGTGGGATACTTCTTTTCTTTGTTACTGTGATTGGTGTATATATTTGCTATGTCTGTTTAAAACAAGTCACTGTACAAATAAACCCAAATAAGAGCAACTCTACTTTCAGGAATTCAAAAACACACTGTAACATGTCTTCCATCTCCCCAACAGATGCCCTTTATGTTCATTTTCCTCAACCAAAAACTTATAGAAGGTCTCTGTCTCTGTCTCTGTCTCTCTCTCTCTCTGAAGTCATCTTTCTTGTACAGAAACTTGTTCCTTACATTGAAGTTCTAATTCTTCAATTTGACTCTGCCAGGGAGGAATGTGCATGTACTCCTGTTCGGGTCTTTGTTATTTTGTCGATGCAAAGATCTGGAAGTGGGTGGTTTGAAACTTTGCTGAATAGCCATCCCAACATTAGCTCGAATGGAGAAATATTTTCTGTAAAAGAAAGGAGAACTAATATTTCAACTATTTTGAAGACATTAGATACGGTTTATAGTTTGGATTGGTTGAGCAGTGCAGCAAAAAATGAATGCGTGGCTGCTTTTGGATTTAAGTGGATGCTGAATCAAGTGAGTGCATCATCAGAAATTTATCTTTGTATTCTTATTCATATTAGATTCTTGCCTACATTAGACTAGCATTGGTGTTTGTGCTATTGTCTCCTGCATTGAAGTGGATGATGAACCTTTCAAGTCAATTTTGGGCTCCGTCTCTATATTCCTAGTAATTATGCTGAATCCTGATCTAGTTTCTTGATTAGTTTATGATTTGATGCTGCTTCTTTACAGGCTGTACTGGACCATCACAGTGAAATTGCTAATTATTTTAATTGGAAGGGGGTTTCAGTTATTTTTCTGTTTCGAAGAAACCTTTTGAGGAGACTCATCTCTTTGTTGGCCAACGCATATGATAGACATGCCAAGCTTCTCAATGGAACTCACAAGTCTCACGTTCATTCAAAGGAAGAGGTCTCTCTCTCTCTCTCTCTCTCTCAAAAGCATTGGTGTGTGTGTTCACATGCATGCACATACATACTGAAATTTCAGTCCATTGATCACAGGTTATATTATCATGTCTCAACTATGTGCTGAATCCAGGTTATCTTTTATCATAAAAAAAGTTTGCAATCATGAATTTTTAAGTGCAAGTTTAGAGACAAGGTCCAAGATAAAAATGGCTCTTAGTAGGCATGTACCGTGACATGGTTTAATTGACTGATCAAAATTAAGAATCAGATCAGGACTGGAAAAGAAATGGGTCGCCCCTTGCTGGTTATCCTTATGTGGAGATATTAAACTTTATTATGTGTTTAAGAAAACTTTATCAAGGCCTTAAGAACAAAGAGAGCCTGTCTTTTGTTTCTTTTCCTGAATGCATGTTAGGTTCTTCAAATCTAGAGGTCTTTTCTGATTTATAACCTCGACTGGCTCTTTGCAGGCTGAGGTGCTGGCACAATTCAAGCCTGTAATAAATGTTGCCACCCTGGTACCAAAACTCAGTCATGCTGAGCGGATGATGGCAGATTCTTTGCTCTACTTCAACACTACTCGTAACATAATCATGTATTATGAAGATATTCTCGGTAACAAACAGGTAGTGCGTCTTCTCTGTTCCCTCTTCAAACTCTTGGTAGTGCAACTGAAAAGAGTAACTAGAGCATGATAAAATGGGTTGTGTTAGAACGTTTTCTTTTGGTTTCTAGACAAGCGTAGCAGCGCAGTAGTTTAACAATTAAATTTCTGCTTACTCTGCCAAGTAGAGAGCATTGCAAGATTGGACCAAACTCTTTCTTCCTTGCTTCTTTACTCAAGTTGCTGTTCGTTTATCCAAGTGCAGACGCTGTCCAATGTTCAAGAATTTCTGGGTCTTCCTGTGAGAAAATTAAAGAGCAGGCAAGTGAAAATTCACACAAGACCCCCACTTGAGCAAGTTGTTAACTGGCAGGATGTGTACCAGACCCTTAATGGAACTCCCTATGAGCATTTTCTTCAGCGTACAGACTACATGAATTAATCTTATTGTTGTTGTTTCTTAAGCTTGTAACCCAAACTTGTAAATTAATCCATTTCCCCCCCTTTTTGGTGAGGCTGAGTAATTGTTTGGAAATTTTGAGGTGTTGCAGGGGCCTGACTTCTACACCTGTCCATAAAAGAGAAAGAATATATATAAGAAGAAGACATCCATGAAGTAGATATTTGAGGTTTTTACTTTTAGTTCAGTAATTAAACCTAGAAGTATCTGTTTAATTGTAACTTATACAAAGAAAAGCCAGGAGCAAACACATCTCGGTGTTTTTGTGGCAGATGTTTGCGAGGGTTAGTAAAAGGGAAAGTGAATTATTTTTTTGTGTTAATATGTTTAATGGAAAATATAACGTAATGAAATTTTTTTGAATTAGTGTACACAATGAAAAATTTAGTGGAAAGTGGAAAATGAATTTATTAATTAAATATTTTGATAAATTTATTTTTATTAAAATAGTTTTATTTAAATTTTTTATTAAAAATAAGATAAATAATTGAATATGAAAAATAATATACCTAAATAAACATTGTTATTTTTATAATGTCTAGATATTTAATCGAATTCTTACTTTTACAATATCTAAATTATTACTCTTAAATTAATAATTTAATATATTATTAAAAGTCGTAAATATAACATATAAATAAATATGATATTTTATTAATAAAATAATGTAAAATTTTGTTTAGTCTAAATTAATATAATAATTACAAAGTAGAATAAAAATATTAATTTAATTAATTATCAAAAATAGAATATTTAAAATTTTTTTTACTCTAGACACTTAATCAAATTTTTAATTTTACCACATTTTAATTATCACTATTAAATTAGTAATTTAATATAATATTAAAAATCATGAAAATAATAAATAAATAAATTAAATAATTTATTACTAAAATAATATGAACATTTCCGTTAAAATCCAATTGAATTGATTTAATCTCAGCGTCTGATGAGCCACTTTCACTCACTCACAGGCCCTAAATAAATCTCATTTCATAACCAGCACTGGAGAACTTTAAGCTGGACCTGTAAGCCACTATTCTCTTTCTTTGCCTAAAATATACTTAGAAATCTCTTTCCATAAAGCATATATACTTTGAAACGAGCAGTACCATTTGGGATATGAGTTCCAGACTCTTGTGGACTACTTACAACTGAAGTTCCTTATCGCAATAAATCTCAATACTGAATGTGTTAACGCTTTACAAGAAAAAAAAAAAAAAACTAATCTGGATAGATTTTCATCTTCTTTAAACGAGTTCATCTGCGACAGATGATGTCAGAAAGATAAGAACGTGTCC
Source organism: Aristolochia californica (assembly GCF_029961685.1). Taxonomy (NCBI): domain Eukaryota; kingdom Viridiplantae; phylum Streptophyta; class Magnoliopsida; order Piperales; family Aristolochiaceae; genus Aristolochia; species Aristolochia californica. Next base: position 3,869,260 of record NW_027181992.1, on the reverse strand, counting down.
CAAAAAAAATTCTGCTCCATAATATGCTTGTGTCACTCCAAACAGCACTTGAAAACTGAACGATCACCCCTGCGGAATGTTTCAGTGCCCAGTTCCTGGTTGGCTGTAAAGAGATCAAAAGTGATGATATATTTTCCTCAAAGATGCTAAGTGTGTTGGATGTGCAATACCCTTAAAATAAGAGTTGTTGCACCACCAATAATAAATTGAAATCATGCTTGTGACCAAGCACACACTAACCATGAAATGGATCAACCCTTTCAATCTGATGACCTATGCCCACTTCAACTCAAGCACGGCCATTGATAATACCCACAGAACTTAATGGTCTCTGCCTTCTCTCATGGGTGTGTTTTGAAAGCAACTATTCAGATGAAAATCATCCTCTATCTAAATCAAGGGATTTTCCCCTTCTTCTGTCAATCCTCAATCCATTCAAAAACAGCAAGCATAAAAAAAAACAGAAGTAGATAGAAATAGCTCAGTGGATTTATTATCATTCAAAAACTCAAAAAAACCAAGTTGTGATTTGATGGGACCTTTTGTGCTTGAATCTTGACTCTTGGTGAAGGGTAGCAGTTCTCCTGTAAAGGGAGGAAAAAGAAAGTGATATAAGGGAAGTTAGGAATCAAACAAATTGAACACCCAAATGCTAATCATTGTCAACCTACCCACTAATTGACTCCAACTACTCATGCATCATATTTTGTTCCTTCTCCAGATTACTTGGCTGTCATTTTTTTATGTTTTTTTCTTTCTTCTGTTAATTTGCTTTGTTTTCTTCACTTTTTCACCAACAGTAGGTAGGTAAATCTTCTACTAAAAGAATGTTTAAGGTGAAGTAAGAAAGCAGGATGAAGACCCGCATTGGTGGAATTATTAAACAGAGAAAATAAGTACAGATTAGTGGGTGATCTTGATCCTGATTTTCTCTGTTGAGTGTCACCTGCCAATAGGACAAATCTCAAAAGAGAAAGTTGCAGAAATAAAAAAGCAAAGATACATCAGAAAAAAAAAAGATCTAGATATGTGGAGAATCGATGTTGCATAATCATACCCATATTATCTTCTCTTAGTGATGTCCATGCAGATTAATCTTCGTTTTCTTGGTGGCTTATATGCTAATGTCATTATCCCATTGACTGTTAATGACTTCAAATGTGCAAAGATATTATCCATTAATAAATTATGAACTGCAGCATTTCGAAGTGTTCTCCACCTGCCCCTCCCAAATGGAACCTGGGTTTTCTTTCTTTTATAGTTTACCATGTATTGGTACCACACAATATTCTTGGCCTTCATAAAAGAAAGAAAATGATGGTCACTTCAACTTCTGAGGCCCCCTGAGTAGGGAGAATGGTGGAAGACTACTTTGTTATTGTTAAGATTAGCAATCTCCAAATTTGTCACCTCTGATTCAAGTGAAAGAGACCCAATAATTTTCTGGTGATAAATTTGAAGGCATGAAGAGGCAGGTGCTTTTTGAGGGCCGCCATTGATGATGGGATCCGAGTTCCAGACAACAGATGATGTTTAGCTCTCAGATCATAAGAGGGAGGCCTCAAATTTAGTTCCCAAAATGGTTAGACAAGATGACACAGGAAATGACTGAGCAATATCATTGCTGTTCTTCTGGAGAACATAAAAGTTGATCTGATGTCGGTTGACATGTATGATCCTCCCACTCCCACCACATCACTGTTGAAAATCAGTCCCATGATGGAAACAAAAGCTTTCAGATGGCCACTGAGGCACTGTCCATGTCCACTCTTGGATTCTCATGATCGACCCGAGATCAATTCCCTAGAATCCAGAACAAAAAACACAAATTCCCCAAAACGAAATGTATAATCTCTCTTCTCACTCAGAACAGCAAAAAGTGAAAGCGAATTAGATACACATTCGCGGTTGAGGAATATAAGCATCTAAATTTTTTTCGCAATTTTCAAACAAGTACATAACAGCATGACAGAGGCAACAACATCACATTAATTTGTTGATCTATTCACATCTAAATGATCCTGGAGAAATCTAACATCGGTTGTGGAACCAACAACCACATGAATCAATTCGACATTTGGAATTTCAGGTACTTGAAGGTGAAGGATACACCAACTTGCCACTCCGATTGCTGCAAATGGCCACAGAATCTCAAATTTTCAGCTTAAAAAACTGTCTATTTCTAAGTCAAAATTCCTTCTGTGGCACACGTTGGATTCTAAACTTCGTCTTTAATTGTTTTATCTTTTGTCAGAAAAACTTTCCTGTTCTCTTCCTTTTATGGTTATAAACAGAGTGAGATTCTGGGAATGAAGATTCTATCAACTAATGTAACTGGGTTAGGCTGAAAATAGAGTTGATCTTATCTTCGTCAAACAATCGGAAGGTATTTCAGGCATTTCATGATCAGAAGTGAAAGGGTCCGTTCTGGCAACCAAAATGCAGAAAGAACATGAGGACACATGTGTTCAGATTTGGTGGAGAACTCTTCAAGTGGAGTGGCTGCTCTTTTTCTGTTGTTCATTGCTTTTACTAAACTTTGATGTCGCTTCTGGGGTGAGCTGTATCGGAAGTATTCCACTCGGGATCACTCATCAAGTTGGACTCAAACCATCTCAACTTGTTTCTGTCCTACTTCCGAATGGGAAAAATATGAGGAGAGCAAATAGATCATATTCAGAACCATAAATTCTGATGAGCTCAAATCAGGTGTAGAGATGCCGTTTCTGTGACTCAAACCAGCTCAAACTGATGGTGGTCATGGGCACCTGATGCCAGAGCATGTGAAGGAACCAGAGGTCAAATTAATCCACCACGATTCCTTTAACTGGCTTCTAGAGGCAACCAGACACTGGTGGGATGTAATTTGGCTCGAGTAAAATTTTGTAAGATTGATACAAATAAGTATGGCTTAACAGTGATGGAAATCAAAGAATTTTCAAGTAGCTTAAGTATTACATAGATAGATTAATAGATATATAGTATAGTTGTATTTTTATTTATATACATATACTCAAGTGGCTCTTACACCAATCTCGCCATGTTCAATGTGTAAAGAAAAAAAAGAAAAATTTCATGAGCAATAACAGCGTTTTGAGATTCTCTCAAACCTTCCTTTTCCTTCAAATTTGAACAAGAGCTTACATGAAGAAAACAAAGTCTCATTACAGAAGAAGAAAAACAGGGTAAGACAACGTAGAAATGGAAATGACAAAAAAATTGCACTCCCTTATCTCTTTTTCCTAGGAAACAACCCTTCCCTATCCTTGGACTTCTCTTTTCTCGATTTCTACCATGACAATTATTTGTTGCCTTTGGCGGGTCTCTCTGCTCTCATTGATTGCGCAGGGGCGAGGACGTCAACAGTAACTGTAAAGGCCTGTTCCAAGGCGCAGTTCTTGTTGGCTTTGGCCTTCTCCTGCTCGACTTTACTGGCTTCAATGTCGTCAATCAAGCCACCGACTCCATTTTCTTCACCACCCTTCACCGGTTCTGGTATCTCAGTGGCTTCTTTCTCTTTGTGTTCCTTGTATTTGCCCCAGAGAACTGAGTAAAGCCCTGCGACTATTAAGATCGCTCCAAGGATTCTGCACAGGGAAGAGGAAAACTGTCAGCTTGGTCTGGCTTTGGTTCTGCTTTGATGATCATATATTTTCAAAGAAGGAAATAAAAAAATCGGTATTTTTTTTTTCTTCAACAGTGGGAGAGGAAGAAAGTGAAATTTTATTCATTTTGACATTGGTGAGAGAATAAGAGAAGAAAGCATCTTTGGAACTGTGTTCTTTTCTATGTTTTGAGATGTTTTTGCGGAAGCATTTTTTTTATTTTTTATTATGCTGTCAAGAAAAACAGTTTTGAGGGAATTACCCTCCCAAGTAGATCTTTTCTGCAAGAATGAGAGAACCCATAATAGCCACTATAATCATCATGAGAGGACTAAAGGCTGTCACGAAGACGGGCCCTCTTTTCTGCATCACTATTCCTTGCACATAGTAAGCAATGCTAGACGATACAATACCCTGCATATGTAAATGTAATCTCATTATAGATAAATATAATTATTTTTACAGAGAGAGAGGAGAAGCTAGCTCAGCGACCGAGGAAGAGAGACTTACAGCATAGGCAGCGGCAAGAAGGTTCATGTCCCACCCAATGGTCCACACTGAAGGCTTGTGCTCCATGACCAAGGTGACGGCGATGGACTGCAGAGTGCCCAGAAAACAAACCAGTGATGTGAGGGATAGCTGAGCCGAGTATCTCCTCAGAGTGATAGCCTGAAACACATTATAAAACGCCAGACGCTTTATTACTGGGCGAATAAAAAAGCAGTAGAACTGTCTAATTTGGAAACCAGTTTCTGCTGCCAACTGGCTTCGTTTCAACACATAAAGTAATGAAGTAATCTGTTCCTTCTTTTCTTTCTTCTTTTCTCAGAATCTAAAGTGGGTTCTTTCTTTTAAATTGATGTTTACCTGTAGGATGAAGAAAGATGCCCAAGCCAAGGTAGCCAAGATGAGAAGCATGCAGCCCTTGAGCCAGTCCTTGTCAGTTGTTCCAGTAGTATCCATCGTGTAGGATTTCCGAGGATGAATATGGCTCGACCAGATCATCTCCACAATGGGACCCTTGTACAGGGTCATCAGCATAGCCCCAGCCACTGTAACGAGAGTCCCCACCACCTTTGCTTGACATCTCACTTTCTTGATGTTTACCTTCTCCATCCTGGAACATCAAAACCAGAGCCAGTCCTCGCATTAGAACAATAATTCGTCTAATGATCTGCGCCAGGATCACCCAACCAGGGAAAACGATGATGACAACTGCTCAACGAGTATGGAGGATAATTGGATACTCACCTGCAGAGGACAGCCATAACAAATGTCATGGCGGGCAGCATGTTGCTCATAGCACATGAGAAGGTCGGAGATGTGAATTTCAGCCCAGCGTAATAGAAGTTCTGGTCGATCACCGGCCTGCAAATTCCGGCACATATATATGTCATTGATATTGCTACCTAAAGCCCTGAAACTATGGGCAATATCAACGCAGAACATCAAGTTATTTATCTAAATATACTAACCCAAGAAGACCCAGAACGAAAATCTGCATGAAAATCGGAAAAGTAATCTTGGGTCGAACCGTCCTGTTGCAATAAACCAAAGCAACTAGTGTATTAGTCACAAATCCCAGCAGCAGGATCTTCTTCTTTTGTAAAAGAAGAAGAAGAAAACCCAGCTCTCCTGAAAGTTTACCTCTCGAGTATGAGAGCAAATGGGGCAATGGCAGCCGTAGCAAAAGCATGGCGATAAACAACCAGCACGTAGTGGCTCATCCCTCTGTTGAGGGAGACCTTGGTGATAATGTTCATGCCGGCATAACCAAACTGCAGAGAGATCATGGCTATGTACGGTTTGCTCCTTTGAATGAAGTTGCCAAAGCATCCTTGGTCCTCCATTTCTCTCAGCGCGATTTTCGCTCCTCAACCACAAGAAGCCGTTCACAGACTGAAAATCTAAGATCAGAGAGACGAGGGACAGAAAATTAAACTCAGGAGAGGAGAGGAAGAACACTGTGTTCTTGATTTCTCCTAAGCCAAAGACGAGACCCTCGCCAGGTATTTATACTACATCAAGCGAGTTCGGCAGTCCTCTCCGTTAAAATCTCCACGCTTTTTTCATAATTTGTTTTCTGGGCATTAAAGATTAAACAAGCGAAGAAGGAAAAGAAATGCTCTTACGTGTATTTTCGCGCATTTCTTCCCATTCAAGGATCCAGCAGGCACACAGCCTGGCCTTCGGAATCCATTTGAATATTCTCGTTTGCAGTGGGATCCAATCACGGTTGAGGGCTTCCACGTGGCACAAGTACGTGGGTGCATCGGTGTTGTGGCGGGACCCATGTACAGTAACGAAACATGGGAGAGATTGGTGCTTGCTGATGATGCCATTTATACCGCTGGTAGACAAAAACCCGGGCCCACTTCTTGCCGATTCTTTTCGTGCTTTACGCGGCGGCCAAACCAGCGAGCCTCCTCACAGGTGGATCCCATGTGGCTTAGACATGGTTATAAAACTCCACGTCATCTCGTCTCCTCTCAGAAAAGTTCAGAAAGATAGAAAAATAAGTTTTCTACGGTTGAATAGGAAAAATGAGAATCCTTAAAGTCATTTAGCAACACGAACTCAAGAAAACTGGTTTTCGTTTATAAATTTTTAAGAAATTTTGGGTAAAAAGTAGTCTTTTATATTCTCATTTTAAGTCAAAATGCCTTCATACTTTCCCTTCTGAAGCCGCCTCGAAAATATTCTCAGTTGCAGAACTGAACCATGTTCAGAACTTCAGAACATGACCGTATTCCGCTCTTTCTGACCCAGAGTCACCTGGAGTTCTTAGTTCAGACGTATTTTTCCTGCATCGTGATTTGTGAACTATGCCCGAATCAGAATTCTGCTTGGTTTTTTTGTAATGGGCGGAGTGATCTCATGTGTTCCACACTAAATACCAGATAAGCTGAACTGTGTGGATGATATATTCCCCAAGAACAATTTGCGAAAGCGGATTCTAGTATCGAGATTTTAAAGACCTTTGGCGAGTATCAGCCATTCGTCAGCCTTCCCCATGCCCAGACTAAGATTTCTGCGGAATAACAAACTTTCACCAATGGCTTCTCTTCCCAGATTCAGAAACATCATCAACTCCGGAATTTATCTTTTTTTTTCTCAATCGTAAACGTTAAAAGAGACTGGGACAAGCCATTATTCTTGACTCACTCGGCAGACATTCGGATGAGGACGGTAATGGCGGACTTCTTTTATGATGATTCTCTGATCCATAGATGCCCCTATACGCAAGACTTCATAAATCGAAGCTAGCCTTACGTTATCATATCCGCTGATGGGACTCTTTTGCAACATGAATTCCTTCCACTAATGCTTTTCTTTTTCTTTACCCGAGGAACTTGACAAAAAATACAGGAAGAATTAAAAAAAAAAAATAATGTTCTCCGTAGAAAAGGCTTGTCAAATATATAATCAGAATATATAAGAGTAAATATCTTTTATTCCCCTAGGAGTTTGGATTTTAATCTCAGAATAACGTCCTGGGATGACATAATATTATTCTTTGGAGTTCCATCAGGTGTTTGAGCCCCATGGTCAGTCTGAGAGGGAATCAAGATCCTTCACTTTTGTTAGCATTACAGTAAAAATTATGTATTGATTATGGTGGCATGAGTTGTCAAAGAGAAAATTTTAGGATCAATCATAGGAGGAATAACTTGTCATTATTCTAATTTTGTCTTTATATTATGTTATATAAACAATATAAATCAAAGAAAAAGTCATTCAAAATAAAAACGATTCTTTGTTTTATCATGGTATCAGAGTGGGTGAATGAGATGATCAACATCTCTTGCTCTAGAAAAGAAGTATATCGACATCATCTTTCTTTTCGAAGCAACGTTACAAGAAGAAGGCAAATCAAAGTCGAAGGCTAGCATAGACCAATTCATCTGGCGACGATGTTGGGTGGAAATTTCAATGCAACAGTACCAGTGGTGGTTAGTGTGACTTACTCGGAGTGAGAAATCGTGGTTTTTTGCCAAAATAGCAAAAACACACGGTTTAGTGTAGGTCTGTTTCTAGGCATAAATACTGTTTTGGCATTGGTTGTGCTACTTTGGCAATGCCGAGACCAAATTTTTAGAAAATACCAACAACAAATTCTTCTTCATTAACGATTAAAGGTTGGTAGCCATTCGTAGCTTGAGAACCTCGAGCTCGAAAGAGGTGTACATCAGCAAACATAAGAGGAGAAGATGAACAAAATGGAGGCGAATTGTTGCCTCATCAGTCATCACAATCCTCCTTAAAGTCTCGCCTCCACACCCCTCTTTCCATTTTCTCGCCCACACCATTCGAAACATCTCAATAAACGAGACGGTCCATGCGTCTCTCGTCATTCACGCAAGGTCATGGTAAAGCTGCATGCAACGCACTTTAACTTTAGTACAAGGTATTATTCCCGTTTTAATTCCATGTTAAGTGGGATAGATTAGTACAAGAGAATATGCAATACAATTTAGCTCTAGTGCAAGGCAAACTCCATTTTAAGGTATTCTTTGTTGCAAAGCTACATGCAACACAATTTCATCCATGTAGCTTTTACTCATTTTTTTGTACTAGGATGTTTTTAGCTCTAGTAAAGCTAATAATATGCAATATGCAACTAACGTCTAGGACCGAAAGATCTGGCTAGGGCATCATCATTTGGGGCATCCATCATTCGGGTATGTGAAGTATTTATTTACATATTTATTTTCAGAGTTACATGAATTGGGCCTTAAATGTTATACTTGTATTTTAGCCAAAAGTTATCGTGTACCTTATCCAGTAAGTTTGCATAAAAGTGAAATTATTTTTGCCCTAATTCAATTTGATGTTTGGGGCCCTTCTCCTACTACCCCTTCTGGTGTCTGATGGTTTGTTTCATTTATAGATGATTGCACTTGAATGACTTGGTTGTACCTATTGAAATATAAAGATGGTATTTTTTGTGTCTTTCGATGCTTTCATGTAATGGTCCAAACACATTTTTCATCTAAAGTCCAGATTCTTCAATCTAACAATGGAGGATAATATATCAATCATGAATTCCAAACTTATTTTCAAACTCATGGTCTTATACATGAAACTTCTTGTGCACCATATGCCACAAAAAAATGGAGTTGTTCAACAGAAGAATAGGCATACCTCAGAAACAGCCAGAGCTTTCTTAATCAGAGCACATATGCCAAGCAAACACTGGGCAGATGTTGTAACCACAGTAGCATACTTGTTAAATTGAATGTCATCAAAAGTATTGAATTTTAAGATCCCATTACAGGTTCTTTCCATCCATGTTTCTTTACCTACTATTTTGGTAATCCCTCCACGAACTTTTGCATGTGTAGCATTTGTTCATCTTCATAAAAATTAGCGCACTAAGCTTGATCCATGTGCAATGCGCTAATTTTTATGAAGGTCTTCATAAATCATATCCTTGGTTCCACTTAATTTAACCATTAATTATCCTGGTGGGGAATTCTGAGCAAGATCTTACACTTCATCTTAGGTCTAGGGTAATCCAAAATTCAGAGATAATCTGTTTGAAAGCTTGTGAAGAAAGGAGAGTGGAAAAAGGGGGGTGAAGAGCCCTTCCTCTTTTGTTCAAAGAGGAAGTGAAAGATTATCCCATACATAAAAAAGAGGGGTGAAGAGCTCTTCCTCTTTGGTAATCTACTCACTCGATTCAAGCTTCAAACCCACGTCAGCTTTTTTTGTGTGGGGCCATCAAATATCCATCCAAGAAAAAGAAAAAAAAAATCTGAAATCCTACTACTTTTCCTGGCTAGAAATGATGAGATCGACTAGAGAGGATAACACCAAAGTAATCAAGAAAAAGAGACATAAGGTAGTGTTTGGATTGCTCTTTGCATGGACTCATCACTGTCTCCCCTCTCTCCCTCTCCCCATAGGACAAACCTCCCCTCCCCCCGAAGAGCTGCCTGGCCTTCGTGGGGGTGAAAGGGAGAGTACCCCCTCAACTGGGTTAGTGCCATAACATTGGCCCACCACCCGGTAGACGTGTTGGAATTTCTGAGGCAGATATAGGCAGAGAAAAAGTTAGGGTTGGATGTTTTTCCCTGTTTTTTCTTCTCTCGTCTTTAAATTATTTTTTTTTTCCCGTTTTCGTGAGGGCTCGCGAGATCCCACTGGGAATGTTGGGATGGAAAAAGCAGCCTGTGATGACATACGCATTGAAAGAGAAAGAGCGAGATACTTCCAAAAGCCTCTTGTCTTTGTTCATTTTCTGCTAGTTTACTTCCCCTGGTTGTGTCGGCATCTCAGGTGAGAGTGGAAGTGGTGGCAGAGGGGAATATCAGTACTTGGGGATCATGATCAGAAAATAAGCCACTATGAGAAACAGGAATCCGAAAAAGGAAAAGCAAATCTCTCTTTCTCCTTCTCTACGCTCTTGACATATCAATGAGATGTACTGATACTGAATACTGATTAGCATTAAGTTCTTCTGCAAAGAGCTGTGACATAGGGTAGGAGTACCGGTGTTATGAGGGGAGTTAATAAATACAACATGGGATAAATCCAATGAGATTTTATCCAATAACTGAAGGGATTATGTTTATCCTTTGTCACCAGGTGACACTAATAGCCTGCGTTTCTACTCCTCAAGAATGGCAAGCGTTCCTATGCTCACATACATGATAAAAATACATATTTAATTATCTAAAGCTTTAAAGTACTTTGATTAACAATTTAGTTTAATAATAGAATTCTAGTTTATAGTAGATCATATTCTCTCTACATGTTTGTGAGTTTAGTAGAGGAGTGATGGTTTGAAATTTCTTTACCTGTGTTTCAATGTAGCACGGAATGAAGATCATCAATTCAAGCAGGACCCCTGAATGGACAGCTCCAATTCTGTCTTATAGCTAAAAAAATCTGGGAGTGGTTTTTAAGAGATAAGCACAAAATAATCTATCAGTTGTTCTTTGCTAATACAGTGGCTGGGAGGCTCTAAGATCAATTCTTGTTCTACCCCTAGCAAACACATTGTAGCCTCACGGATTCACCGGATTTCCCACTGCATTAAATCGCGCAATCCAAAGCACTCTTGCTGTCGTGCAGCGGGTCTCTACATGCACGCGGCTGTACGATGACACAAAGAAGTGCATAAAAGTTTCCACCATTACTCCATCTCTGCTTCTTAATTGCATGCACAGAGCGCATTTAGGCCGCCATTAAAGTATTATAATGTAGGGAGAAGCTTTTGCTACTCTTGTTACTTGATGGGTAATGACGAGGTTGTCGTGGAAGTTAAGTGGAGCTCCCCTTTTCCATTTTCCCCTCCACCCAGATCCTCTTTTATGCTCCTGTCCATTTCCAGACAAATATCAACAGTTGGAACCCATACCTGTCATCAGCTCAGATGAGAACTTCCCCTCCTCCGGCCATGTCTTCTCCGAGCCAAAGCCCCTTTTGGCTTCTTAAAGTTCTCTATGATTGAGGGGACATGACATCACCCGGTCAAAAAGACAAAGATCCAATTGTTTGCGTGGTCAAAGATTCAAGCCGTCAATCCCCCTGGAAGATGAATCTTTATGTTCAATCAAGTTGCCACTGGGGGAGCTGGGGAGTGAGCTTTTGAGCTTTTCTCGTTACCCTTTAATGGCACCGCCTTGATCGACCACTAATCGCTGCAAAAACAAAGACGTCAATGGCTTTTCCCCCATAGCTGCAGATCAAACAAAACATTTTCACCATGGTCGCCAACCCAATTGGCTGCATTGGCAAGGACTAAAGAATAGTCGGTCAGAAGGACGATGAAGATGAGAAAAGGGACGGCATGAACGTAAAGGCCGGTCGATTTCAAATCCATTCATGTCACTCAAACGGACCCTTTTTTTTTTTTTTTTTTTCTCTCTTTCGTTACTTTTTCAGTGTTTAAAACTATCTAAAACATGAGAAGATCATGAGATCAATTTGCTCATTCATTGGCCTCTAGCGGCCATCACCACCCTTCTCTACTGCCCATTCTGCTTTTCAGTACCTTAAAGCAACATTCATGGAGGTTTTGCTTTTTAAAAAGCCCACATTTCGTATACCATTCACACTCTCCCGCTCATTACGCTTCCCACCCCCATCACTTCAATCATTGACAGTCAGAGTGCTGAGATCTTCCAGTGCGCACTGCGCACTTTGACCAGTCGAACTTCCTTCATCCTCCGTTTCATCAACAGTTCAATCACAGCTTCCTGCAAGCAAATGAAATTTGAAATTAGAAAAAACGTATCGAAATTGCATGGCACCACGCCACCCTATGCGATTACTTACGTGGTCTAGTTCTGAGGTGACGGGCGATATTTCCCCGTTTAGATATAATGAACTGATAATCACAATCATTGAAGAAGGAAGCTAACTGGATCTCCATATAAACCTCACCCAAGCAAAACCCAGAAAAAATGGAGCTCCAACTTGTCCTCTGGACTACAGGCTAACCTGTGAAACTGTTACGATCCAACGTTACCGATAAGCACTTGTAAAGCCGAATCACCGTAAGAACTTTCAGAGAGTTCAGATTCTGACGCAACAGAGATGTGGGATTACTGATTAGTGGAGATTACACATAATCTTCCTTTTGAAAGTTTTTTAAACCCAGACTCGATAGTGAACCCAAACGAGACTTCACTACCGAAAGATAATCATTTACCGGAGTATCGGGCGTTTTAAAATTCGAGGAGAAAGATGATTGAGGGTTAAGGAGATGCTTACGTGTTTGTGCATGAAGAGACAAGTTTGCTGGTTTGAGGCTTCCGCGCTTCAGAAACTGAAATCGTATACGGTTCTGCTTATTAAATGTTTTTCTGCTTTAATGGGTGAGAACTTAGATTTACGTAAGCAACCTGATCATATTGCGTTCTTTCTAAGAGAGAGAACGAGCAATAAATGATGCCTATCCTTATCACGTTACCTTACTAAACATTGGCTGTGCAGAAACGATTTGAATGCAGACAGGTGATAATGGTTTGCCTTGCAATAATAGAGTTTTGAAGGAAAATTGAAATCAGTAGTGCAAAGATAGATAAAGAATGAAGGTAATGTGTCATTCTCTTGTTACAGTTATAAACGCTTATAAATCACTTTTTATTAAATCTAAGATTACATAAGAAATATTACATAGATGCCTTTGACTTATTTTAGTAATTACTCCTTCAAACACCTCTTGAAGTTGGGCAATAAATATCAACTATACCCAATTTGTTACATAGTTGAATTTTGTCACAGTATCTTCAATAAAATGACAATCTACTCTTTCTAGTGAAACACCGGGTTACTTGCAACAAAAATTACAATTTAATTACCGCAAGTCATTTGTATTGACACTAATATTGGGAAGCCAAACTCCTCAACTAAAGATTTTATAGAAAATCATAAGTTGTATGAGTCATAACTCTTTAACTCCACCTGTCCTACACCAAGAAACCATAGTTTATTTCTTGCTTTTTCATGTAACTAAATTTCCACTAACAAATAAACAAAAAAAGTTATATGAGCTTTGTTTCTATTTACTACTATCTAAAAACAATCAAATTATCAATAATTGGACGAAATAAAGAAATAACCTCTCATGTGCGAAATTATAGAAGACCCCTTTTAAGATCAAACAATTCAATCAAATTGATTATGTTTGTATATGTCATAGCATCTACTCTACTAGGAATCTCAATATTAAAATAAACAAAAATAAGTCTCACAGAGTAAAATTAATATGGCAAAATCTTACAAGATTCTCACAGAGGATGTCTCATAAAAGTATTTCAATTAAAAAGTGTTCTAGTTATATCAGTTTTGTATTTTTATTCAATTGTTTAGTTAAGTTAAGACTTATCTTTAAGTGTTAAACTTTGGGTATAACTGAGACAAAGATAGTTTAAATATAATTAAATTTTACTTGTTTCTTCAATTATAAATAGAGGTTCATTGTACTCAAATTATAATAATTCAATGAATTATTTCTCTTCTCCAAAAATTTAACAAGAGCGTGTATGAATTAGACCATTTAACAAATAATAATCAACAGAACAAGAATTCATATACTTAGGTCCATTATCAATACACAAAAGCTGAATAGAAACACTAAACTAAGTTTTTATTTGTCTTATGGAAATGAATAAACACATCAAACACCTCATTAAATTTAAATAAATATACTAAAAAAATACAACAAGGATTCCATACATCAGAATGAATTAAATAAAATGAAGATTGAGTCTGGCAGTCTATTATACCCAACTAACATGATTCACAAGCAAACTATTGACTAGATGAAAAACGAAGGAAAGAACTAAAAAATCTTCTCTACATAGGGATGCAATGAGTCAGTCATAAACAAAGCCTAAATTAGCAAGAGCATGCAGAGGAATACGTTGATATAGATCCAAGTAATAAAGTTTACCTCGTTCATAACTCATACCAATCACCCTCTTCAACCGTAGATCCTGAAACACATAATGAAAGGAAAAATAATAATAGAACAATTTAACTAAGACGTAATTTTACTAATAGACAACAAATTATAGGATCATTTTTTTCAACTCCTGCGGAGGCCCATAAATGCATGAGCTTAAGCTAATGAGCCTTTCGTGTTCTGATTTCCATAAACCCACGTACACATCATTACTTCTAAAGCAGATTTATTTTCTATCTGCAAGGAAACAATCACATTGCCACAATGGTATGTAAAAGGTTCCTTACCCGGCGCAGATCTTTTAGCCTGAATGCGTTGTTCAAGTACTTCAAGGACCGAGAGAATGCCAAAAAATACATTACACTAGCATATTCTCCATCAATTACCAAGCGGCAGTTAAACTGCTTAAAAATTTACAATCACTCTCATGCCATTCCAAAAGACCAGCAACAGCTCGTGCCTAAACAATTCAAATTTTTTAAAATGCCCGACTTTAACACCACGTAAACCTCTCAGATTTCTTTACAAGAGAGGAAGTAGCTCAAGGAGATAGAAGACTTGAATCTTTAGGAAGAGCAACGTAATTAACAGGTATTACCGGAGAGCCTCTACTGGAGTCCTTTCTCTCCTTACCAAATGATGTCACTTTGGAAGCCCCAGGAGTCATGACTCTCCGATTTGTTGGGGTCCCCCCACATGAATTGGCACTTGCACTAGGGGCCAATGGCTTCTTCCCAATCATTGACCTCTTTGACCCATACAACACCTCTTGCTCTGTGGCCATTTGCTCCTGTAGCTTCTTTTGCTCCTGCATTCAAAAGAAATAAAAAAGTTTTGACATGAGAATACATCAAAACGCCAAAAGAAAAAGTAACAAAGCAACAAACAAAAGAATTTGAAGCTACCCGATATTTACGCTTTGCTTCTTGTCTCTCCTGTCGAAGTGCAACATGCTCCTCCAAAATTTCCAACAACGGCCTCTAAAAATCAAATACACCCACCAAAAACTAATATCACTAATAGAATAGAAACTATAGAAAGATACACCACAAAGGTATTACAATTGACTTGCCAATTCCAACCTTGCCAAACATAAACAACGTTCCTCTCTCCTCCTCCCATGATTTGATTTTGGCATTTAGACTCTCGAAAAGAGCTGGATTAGCAAAATAATAGAAGAAAGCAAGGTGTCAATATGGTCATAAAAAAGTTTACCAAATTTTTATATTTGAAAAATAATGTCAGGAAATAAATGACAGTTCAAAGATAATGGCTTTATGAGATTCAAAAATAAAATATCTTTACAAGACAACAACTTTAAAGACTAATAACAACAAATTTAATGAAACATGAGAATGAGAACATAAAAATGTCAAAGGCATCCAATTTGACTAATTATGTTTCATGCAGACAATAACATCTAAAATTGATGAAGGCAGAAACGAGTTGGACCAGTCTGGTCAAACTTCTTTACCACTTCTTTGTGGAACCACCATTGTATGCTTGCAACAGAGTTGATGCGGTCTTCAGGAAGAAAGGGAGCAGCCTATCACAGCTTATTTCTACATGTTTCTAAAAAACCCTTATTTAATAAAGCAAGTAAAAACATGGACCAAAAGATAACAACACAGAAAAGGACCCTTTCTATTTTCCTCAAAAAGTATGCATTGCAAAGTAATTCATTTATTTTTCACATGGATAAATGGATCTATCTGGTATGTAATCTTCTTTCTTTTCCTGTTGACTCATATCAATGAATACACATTTGTTGGTCATTTCCTGTTGAATGGTAGCATCTATAGATTTTACAATGATGGCCCCTTGCCAGAACAGGGCGCAACATGGTTTTCCATAATGAGTACCCAAAATTTTCATAAACATCACTTTTGTGTATAGATTATTTTGTCTTTTACAACTGATATACAATGCTTGGGTGCTTCGTATTTATATGCAAAATAAGTAACACATTAATGATACAACCAATCATGGAATACATGAACATTGGTAGTTGCTTTTAGTGCACAAATTGTATGCAACATTGGTAACTTTATTCAAGTCAATATATACCAAAAAAATATTGAAACATAAAATATGTTTTATCTACTTGCTCATATACTAATCTTTAGTTTACTACAAGTTGCTATCACTCTTAATGATAAAAACACAACAAGAAACCACTAGTTTATTTGATATATATATGCACACACAACAAGAATAACAACAAAACAACAACAACAACAACAATTAGTTAATCATCATGAAATTTGTTAAAGAATAGTCCCGCATGGATTACTGAATGCTGAGTTTATTAGCTAGGAAAGAGGTTTCCTAAGGGCAACAAACTTAAAATTTGAACTTCATCTTCATCTCCTGCTTCAAATTCATTTCATTCATCTACATAAAATTCAACTTCAAATTTGGTGTTAGTGTGGACGAGTTCGTGTGCATTGGAAAACAGTTTCTAGTGGTAGAGCCCCAAAATGAGAAAAATATAAAAAATAAGAGAATGAGTAACTTGTAATAGTATACTTAATTAAAACATAATACTTAAACCCCAAATTAGGTAAAACAAACATGATTCCTACACAAATAAGTAATTTAATGTATAATTAAAATATATTAATTAATTAAATTAGATATTATTATTTAATTATTGCAGTTTATTATACATTAATAAAGTAATTACGTGAGCCAATTAATTGTGCACATGATTAATTATAAAAAATAAAAAATAAACAGGAAAAATTGATCAAATGATAACTTTAACATACTATATTTTTACGTATTATTGCATCGTTCGGAGGAAAAGCAACGACTAAGAATAGGATTTGCAATTTTTTTTTTTATAAACAAATCGCAAGCATGAATTGCACGTGCGAGTTTGCATGCTGTGAGGGACGAGGCGTTGAGGGAGGAAAATAATTTTCCCCCTCACCTTAGGTATCGGGGGGGTTTTGTTCGGTGCTGGCAAGTGCGGTGGCCCGCTGATCTGGCGACGGCAAGCGATGGTAGGGGGGTGACGACAACATGAAAGGGTTTGAAGCAGTTGCTCTGGCTGGGGTATGACGAGGCAAGGGCGAGGCTACGGGAGTTGACGACAGGCGGCAAAGAAGGCGATGCACGGAGGGAAGGATAAGGTGCGGCGGCGGCGACGAGAGGGAGAAGGGAGATAGAGGCCAAGAGGGAGGAAAAAAATTCGGAGGAAGAAGAGACGAGAGAAGAAGGAGACCGGGAGAGGGAAGAATGTAGGAGAGACTGAAAAAAAATTCGATGAGGATTCAACACTTCCCGCCCGCTTCATCCGAATGATACGCAATATACTGCGGAATCCGGATTCCCAAAATTAAACTGTGGAGATGATTTTTGGATTCATCTAATTTATCAACATTAATTAGGTTGGTGCTCCACTAACGGCATCAGGAGATGAACTGAGTAATGAGGCTTGAAGTTCATCTCCTACGTCAAGTTGACTAACCCCCCTAAGTTGGCTACTCATTTTGGGATGGGCTTTGGACTCAACTTCACATGGTATCAGAGCAGGTACTCATATGTGGGCCTGCACCTAAACTATCCACTTGTAGAGCCACAAAAGAGGGCCTACACGTGAGGGGGAGTGTTAAGGAATAGTCCCACATGGATTACTGAGTACAAAGATCTTGAGTTTATTAACTGGGAAAGAGTTTTCCTAAGTTGGCTAGTCATTTTGGGATGGGCCTTGAACCCAACTTCACAAAATTATATTGGATTAGTAGTTGCCAATTGCATGTATTTATGCATCTATTTTACTAAACACCTTGGTTTACTTACTATATCTACAAACATCAACTTGCGTGTTTGATAATTTCTTTGTTTACTACTTAATCCTTAATAAAAAAACATGACAATAATAACAACGACAACAACAATGACAACAACATAAATAATAACAATGATAATGATGATGATAATAATGGCAACAAATAAAAAAGGTTAAAGCCAATCTAGCAGAAGAGCACACTGTAGGTAATTAAATAAGTCTCAGTCAATTCAATGTAGAGGCTCACATGATATTTTACTGACCAACATTCGAGCTTTCTCTGCACGCTTCAAATTTTTATGAGCTCCTCTACCAGCACTATACCGATTTTGATCCTGACAAAACCAAACTCTTGTTAACATAATATCCCTTTAGACAAGCGATAACTATAAACAATTAGCAAACATAGATATCTTCCAAAATATCAGATTGCCCCATATCTACCAGCTGATTTTTACGTTCTTCTAAAAGAAATTGTGTGAAATAAAAATCTAAAATGTAGAAAGTTATGAAGTGTAAATTCAACATAAGCATTTTTTAAACAGAACAAATTCAGCAGCAAACCATACAACAAGTGATAATCACCACCCCATACATTAGAATATAAATAAGGACCTAGGATGCCATTGGCAAATATAAGATTCATATTTCGTTACAAATTGGTCAGTTGAACTAAAACAACGAACAACTTAAGATTAACCCCACTGAAAACCTGTTCTTCTTAGAATATAACTAAGAGTCACAGATCTGACTCAACCATGTTAAAACTCATCAAGATTCCAAAACCAAGATGCAACTAAGTGCTTTCTTGTATAAAATGAACAACATTCCACAAAATTGAGAATTCAACATGCAACTGAATGACATTTTAGAATTTATAGTTTAATCCATTTTCCTAAATAAAAAATATTTATTTCAATGTAACACTTCAAATTACCCTTTCAAAGTCATCTAGCCAACACTCTTCCTCATACGCAAATTTAAACTTCTCAAACTTATCTAAGATGTCTTTCCGACTTAGAGCTTGCTCTTTGGCCTTCCCAATCTCCCCATCCATGTCAGAGAGAAGTTCTGAAAGCTCCTCTGTCCCTAAATCCATTTGAGAACACAAATGCAATTCAAGTTTAATTAGTTAGCCTCCAACATCGAAAGCCTCGGAAACAGAAGTAGATCCCATATATATTATGGACATTATAATTCCTTCCAAATATCCAATAACTAGCAAGCAATTTATACAACTTCTAAAAGAAGGATAAAATGTTGGGATATGACCTAGATATCAACAAGGAAACAAAAGAAGCAAACAGTAAAAGAAAAGACAGCAGTATTAAGAATAATATGGTAAAGAAGCTTTGATGTAGAGGATTCTGGGGGGGGGGGGGGGGGGGGGGGGGGAGAGGAGAGAAAGAGAGAGAGAGACACACACACACATCCAAAGACAGAGAGACCAAGGAACACACATGAAAAAAATAATACAAAGCCTAAATCAATGGTAAGTATTTCAAAGTGTACCTTCTTGAGTATCTACAAGAGCACAAAAATTAAGAAAACAATTCCTAGTCATCTGCAAATCAGGTGATCAGGACAATTTCTAAAAAGAGAATAAAAAAAGCAGCTGGATTGTGGCAAACCAGAATCTATAAGATTAAGCAGCTTTTTCCGGGCTTCATCACTATCCAAATCCATGTGAACTCCACTATAGATTTCCTCAAGCTCATCTTGCTTCTTCAAGACAAGTTCCTTCATTTTGCTAGCTTTCAAAATGTTCAACCTTTTAACTTCAGCTTCAGCCTGAAGCACAATATATATATATATATATATATATATATATATATATATAGAGAGAGAGAGAGAGAGAGAGAGAGAGAGAGAGAGAGTGAGAGAGAGAGAAAGATACATACATATACATATATATATATATATATATATATATATATATATATATATAACAGTGTTTTAAGTCAGAATGTAAAAAAGAGAGTTTGAAACTTTCTAAAGAGGAACTGCAAGAATCTACACACCTTTTCAATGATATCAGAAGCAAGGCAGCCTTGTCCTGAGACTTCTTCTATGGAGGTAGAAATCATGATTGTCACATGGTAGAAATGACTCTGTTCATCCAATGGGGTGTTCATAAGGTTCCACAGCTCCATGAGTGTACTTCCAAGATCTTGAATCTGGATGAGGAAATGTACTTCACCAGCTTAATCACGCATTTTATCCCAAGTTAATGAAAAACCCAGAGACTGAATAGTATTAACCCGTATACAAAAGACTAGGTCAAATCTCAAATTTCATGATATGACCAATGGTCCATACAGATTCACAAATTCCAACTGTTAATAAGGTTAGCAAGTACAAAGTAGCCTTGAATATTTTCTGCTGACATATATGCAAAAATTATTTTGACATGGCAAACACCTGCTCCTTGAGACCTAAAAGGACAGTTAAAAGACCTAATGGCTGGTTATTTGTTCAATTTTCAGACTACATAAATCAGAAACATCAAAAGCCTTTATGAGAAGCATAAACATATAAAAATCACACACAGACTTTAAAAGAACCCCCCACCCCACCCCCCAAAAAGCACATATTTCACCTTCTGTAGCCTTTCCTTTTTCTCTTGGGTTAATGATCGAACCAGTCCAACCAGCGCAGCAAGAGTTTCATTGCTGATGCTTTTTGACTGACCATCTGAAGAATCTGTCAAGCTTGGATGAACCTCTGTCAGCAGTTTAGTGAAATCCATTGACATCATAGACGTTAGCTCGTGTATCAACTTTACATAGCTATTAACCTGCTGCACTCGGACATTCTGCAATGGAAACAGAATAGAAGATACAAAAGCACTTTTTTATCCAGTTGACACTCTAACAATGTTTCTCGACTACTTCTCCAAAATAGATATACGAATCAGAAATAATAAATAATAAATACCTTTTCCCTCTGAAGTTCTCCGAGGTTTAACTTTAACTCTCCCAGCTTTTTCAGTGTAAGGTCTCGCTCCTCCAACTGTGTAGCTACTGAGTTACGATGGTAGTTACTACCAGCTATTTCCCCTTGTATTTGGAGAATATGAATTTGAATATTTACAGACTCCTTTACTCGTTCTTCTTTCTTCATTCGCAAATCATCCAAAACAGGTTTTATCGCAGACATTTGTTGTTTCAGAGTGCCCTTCACTTTATCAGTCTATAAAATGGAACCAGCATTTGAGTAAGAACAGAAATAAGATGATGAAAATGAGCTCAAGGAAAATCAATAAACTGACCCAAGAAAACTGTGCCCTCTCTCCAAGGGCAGAGACTAGATTACTGGCTTCCACCTCAGCTTCTGCTAATGCTTGATGTAAATCAGCCTTGTTCTTACTAGCACAATCTACTTTCCTTCTATACACATCTAGACATTCTCGTTCAAGTTCAACCAGCATCCTATCCCTCTCAGAGTCACTTTCACCAATCTCATCCCATATTTTCTGAGCCAAAGCAAATAAGTGAAACGAAAAAGAGATGCTCAGCCTACAACTCAACTAATATTATCAAAGAAAAAATTAATCAAACAAAACAATACAAAAGAACAGTAGTTGCTTTCTCATGGAGAAATGTACTGCAAGAAATCACTGATGCTATCCCCAAACTCTATCAAACTTGATCTTCTTTCACCATCAGTGCACACCACCACCACTAAAAGCAGTGTATAGGGGTTTGGAAGAAGGAAAGAATCCAACATCATCAATACAATTTCTTCAATTCATCAAGTATAAAATTCTTACAAATTTACCTTGAGTTTAAAATATCATGCAAATAAACTATAGATAGCTATAAGCAAAAAAACAGCAACATGACACAATTGGGTACAATTTCTGTGACAAGAAGCTGCATAACACACATTATTATCCATAGAATTTAATAAACCTAGCTTAGAGTATGAAATAATCAACGACTTAGCAGCAAGCAGAAACCTAGAATTCTACCACTCTCAGAGAAAATTTTGTTTCTAATAAATCAGCAGAGCTGATAATGTACATAAATTAATAAGCTTTATAAGATAAATTTCTATAATAAAAATTAAAAAAAAAGGAAAAAGGAAGAACGAAAATTGGGTATAAAAGGGTACAAGTTAAAAAAAATTAGAAATAAAGAAAGGTAAAATAGTGTCACAGTTTTTCAGGATTTTTACTGCACTTACATCCTATGCTTCTAGCATTCTTTACGTTTTTCCAACTACGATGCTAAACTATGTGCTTTGCTGAATGGTTTGTGAATTCTAAGTCAAGTCTTAAAGGCATCCTAGAGGCTGAGGGCGACTTGTAGCGTATCATTGGTTTGCCCAAGCAGTGCACCACTCCCTGACATCATTGGCATGTTTTTAATGAAATTCAAGATTAGCTAGTGGAAATGTTTTTCACTGGTCTCATGTTTCTTGGCCAGCAAATAGTGATGGTGATATACTGGCTAGCTAAAAAGCGGATCAAACTCCAGTCTCTCGTTGTGATAAGATTCCCCGCCTAAAAATTATGTTCTTTAACCTGCTATTTCTCCCCTCTGCATAATACATCTTTCGTCAAGAAAAAGAGAGGCAAAGAGAGACAAAGAGATCCAGGACTCTTGCAAGCTAAAATTGATCACCATATCTTTCCCACGGTAACCAGTTTGTGAGAAATAACAGGCGTATATAACAGAAAAAGTAAACATTTTTTCATTCACCATATCCAATAACAAAGTTGCTCGTGCTAACACAGAACAAGTGGCAACAACGTAAAATACATAACAGAGCAAGCAAATTATGATAATACCAATTAACAGAATACTAGTACGCCCCTCTATCAATTATCATAAAAAAAACACTGAACAAATAAAATACAGAAAACTAACTAAAATTATAAATTGAAAGCCAACATCAGAGGCGCTGTGCAAAAAGAAGATCAACGTCTATCGACTGAGTGTAGCTCAAATAACATATAGTAATCGAAACAGAAAATGACCACCAACACAAGTAATTCAAGAAAACAAATACCTGTAATTCCCTAAGCAAAGACCCACACGTGGTCTCTGCGAGCGCTTTAGCAGGCATCTGGAGAAGTGAGACTCGGAGAAAGAAAGGTAAAACCCTAGAAAACGAGATATTCTGCCTCGGGGATTTCGATGGAGAGGGAAAGAGTGGAGAAAAAAAGTAAATGAGAGTGCGGAAGCGGAGCAAGAGTTGAGGGAGCTGTCCGCGGGAAAGAATTTGAGTCGGGGATATTTTTCGAAAGAAGGAAAGAAGGTTCGGCTGGCGCCAAAAACGAGGGAAAATCGGAAAACGGAATTTACTGCTCGGAAACGGCAAATCCCGCAAGCGTCGCTGTCTGGGCGAATCTATTATATATAATTATATGCTTAGTCCGATTCCGTTACAAAAATGCTAATGCGCAAAGCAGTTACCAGAAAACTAGTCGTCCGATGACTCGGATCTGCACCAAATTCATCGGACACGTTAATGTTGTTATTTCATGCCAAAAAGAGTCAAAAGAATAAACCTAAGGCCATATAAGCTTAGGTTATGGTATCTATCAATTTAAAGTGAATATATTAATTTATTCAATTTAAAGTTATTTTTTGTTTTCTATTCATTTATTTCCCTTTTATCTATTTTTCATAATAAAAAAATTTGATGGTAATGTTATAAATATAATAAAGTAAGCAGTATTCATGTGAATAAAATAATTTTAAAATTAATAAAAAGACAGATATAACCCAAGTTAAATCTAAATAACTCAATGTGAAATTTTATATATGCAAAAAATATTTACTATATATTTTAAATTAAAATAATATAAGAATTTGACCATTATTATTCTTAAAATTTATTAGTAACAATAGATAATGATCATATTTTCTTTTTTATTAATTATTTTTAAAAATAATAATAATCAAATTCTAGCCTTTTAAGTATATGTGTTATACTATCTTATAGTATAAAAAGCCATTTCGTCAACGATATTATAAAATTACAGGCATCCTACACTCATCCATATTAAAAGAAAGAGTCGGCGCCCGTGATCATGCTCTCACCTGCTCATCTTCTCGAGTCCTTTTCACTCGCTTCAGTCAACCCAACCCACTTGCCTCGTTCGCCCATCCCTCCTCGAGGACCACTGCAAGTGTTTCAACTCCCACTTGCCCACCGAACCACTGAAACTAACTGTGACTGGTCCCCTGCCGATCGACATCCACGACCGTGCTAAAATTAACTCAATTAACTCAATTAACTCGCCCATCTCTTTGACTCTCCTATCATGAAGTTACTTCTCAAATACGTAACATCCACGTCTCCATCACCATCGGATAAGAATTTATCCAGGGTACGATAAAAGACGGGGTGTCAGGAGCAGTGCAAGCTTCTGACATCTCAGCTCGACGAGTGCCAGTTGTAGACCAGAAACTCAATAGGTTGTGGGCCCCTTTCCCTAGAGACGGAGAATCACCTTATGATGCCAGTGACTAACCATAACGCTGTACTTTCAGATTTGGAGTCGTTATCAGACATAAATCAGTTAATCATAGATGTCGCCGTGATTAATTACCCTAATTTTTCAAATTTATATGTAATTTGTAAGCTTGAATTATCCAATAATTGTATTTTAAAATGTTTAAGCATCTAATATCGTTAAACGGGTTCTTAATATTGGCTGACTTACTCTAGGTGGGACCCACCTCCTCCTTCTCCCGCAAACATCTGAAAAAGGAAATTAGTTATGAGTTTCGCCGTCGCTGAAGTCACAAGTCAGTCTGCCAGTACCGGTGCCGTCAGGACTTTCCATTTCCGGCATAAGCAAACGTTCTCAACTTCTCTTCTCTATGAAACCTCTTCTGAAATAGTAGGAAATGCCTTCCTTCTTAATTTCTGGCTTGTCGTCGGTAGGATTTAAGGATTGGTGCGAGCTTTGTCGAGAATCTGGTAGTTTCTTTAGAGATTACGCGGCTCGGGAAATCAATGTGCTGTTATGGATATCTCTCATCGCAATTACTGCGCTTCTATTGAGAAAAATCGCTGCGTTGCTGAATCTTTGGGCCAAAGGACGGAAGATTCCTGGACCGCCCTGTCCGTCTTTCCACGGCCACTCGAAGCTGATTTCTGGAGCTAGATCTGGGGAAAATCTCAACGGTAAGGAGGAGCTCTTATCTTCGGTAACTAATCTTTTGCTTTACGTACTTTTTTGTTTCTAGTGAAGATTATATTTGAAGTCAATGTTAGATTGGAAGTTTTTTCGCGTGAATACTAAAACTGTTGAATGACTGACCTTCAATGTTTTTTTTGTGTGTGTGACTACTTTTTCCTTTCGGGAGTATTACGGTCAGTTCATTGTTGTTTCTTTTCGATCTTTTCACATGTATAATTGGAGGTTTGCCCGAAATCGTGATTTGTCATTAAAATATAACTTCCAATTTCAAAAAGTTCAGATGTTGAAAAGCTGGAATTCTTAAATTTCCCTCTGGCGGTTGGGTTTTCAAGCGAAGATTATTGCTGATGATCCATAAGTTTCTGGAACTGGAGTTTTTTTTTTTTCTAGTCCTTAAGTTTGACTGACTCTTGGTGTTGGATGGCATATTTTTGGTACTAAAATTTCCGTAGATTCCATGAAAATGAAGACAACATGAGTTCCTATTGTGTGCCATGACTTCATATATGCGAGCTGTTTGAAGCTACTACTCGATGATAAGGAAATCCGATCATGATGAAGAAATAAGTAACCGCATTCATAGTTATCCATTGTTTGGGGGTAGAATCACTCGTGGGACCTCCAACAAGCTGCCTTGAGCTAAATTTTCTTCTACTTGAGTTGAATTTAACTAAACTCGTGGACTAGAGTTTAGGTCAGGCTTGAATTTTTTAGCTGAACCTCCCTTATAAGCTACAAACGGTGGACCTCCATGTTTGAGATTTGCATTTATATATTTTCTCTTTAATTCATTCTCTTTAAGGTGAAAGGATGAACCAACTGGTTCACCTATAAGCTAAATGAGATTTTTTTTGTTCAAGCTTATCTCATGAGATTAAATACAATGAACTGAACTGAACTCACCTCTCCACTCTTTTAGTTTTGAAATTGTGATTATTTTCATGTATTGTTTTGAAAGATCAGCATTTCAATCCTAAAAAAACTTTGAGTTTCATCCTGAGTCAATTGTTGCTGAGATAGGAGGCCTCAGTTGCAAATTCTTTCAAATGTGAGCCGAAGGATATGGAAGTTAACAGAAGTTTGTTGGTAAAGTTACAGTTGCAGTTGAAATTCTGCTTGAAAATTTCAGTAGTTACTCATCATCATTATCAAGGCTTGTATAAAAGCTGCTTGACTTTCACACCTTTTACTCAAAAAATTAAATAAAATAAAAGCTGCTTGATATATGTAGTTAATTATGTCCTCCATTTGGATCTGTAATGTGCAGAATTCTGTTACTGTGGCTTTTTGTTACCTTTTGTGAGATAGACATTGTCCGTCGTAACATTTTCTGCTGCTTTGCAAGTTTCTTCCAAATATTTTTTTGAAAAAGTGATGGTTTTATGAAGTCAAAAGACCAAACAGCTATAAGAAAGAGGCAGGGACCTAATAATGAGTGATTGCAGCCCAACACCCTCTTCACCAAAAGGCAATTCTGCTGTTGGTTATGATAGGATAGAAGTACTTTTTTCCCTGTTGAAGTATTCAGTGCTTTGTCTACAACCTTATGTATTTTATTTTATTTTTATATTTTTATGAATTTCAGAGTTCTTGTTCAAGTCACATAAGAAGTATGGATCGATTGTTGGGCTGTGGTTGGGCCCTACTCAGCTTTTAGTGTCTGTGAAAGATCTTACTCTGATTAAAGAGGTGCTTGAGAAGGCTGAAGATAAACTGCCCTTGACTGGTAGGGCATTTCGTTTGGCTTTTGGCCAGTCTAGCCTTTTTGTCTCTTCCTATGAAAAGGTATATGCTTGTCCATACTTCCCATATTTCTTTCAAACTCTTTACATATTTTTATTGCTTAATAATTCTTGATTACTTGTTTTAGAGAGAAAACACTAATCCTCTTAATCAAATAACAAGCAGTAATGACTGCAAAACTAGAATATTGGAATATGAATAAGCCTGCATCATGCAACTTGTATCTGAGAGTTATGAGAATAATCCTTTTAATCAAATCTCTGGTGGGAAGAACAGAAAACTCCAATGAGATATTGGAACAAAAATAAAGCAAACAGACATGTGCAGCCTCTGAGAGTTTTCTACTTTTCTACTCAATTCACCATTTTGCAAATGGATATAAGCATACATGTAGTCAAAATAACATCATTATCAAGAAAGAATAATGGTGGGGACACCCCTCGTGTGCCGCTGATTACACAAGTCTATACTAGAAGACATGGACTATGGCAAGACCCACCATGCCGTGGTTGGGAAGTGAGGCTTTTAAGATAGATTAGTTATTATTTTATTTATTTATATTTTGTATTGTCGTTAGAAGCAATTGTTTTATTTGTTCAGGGGCATGTTGGTCTTTAGGGGCATTTTTCTCATCAGGGGTATTTTTGTCATTTTGAAATGTCCCTAGGGTTTAACCCATGATGTTTGGAACTCAGTATCATTGAATGAATTTGAAATTTTTCTGCCCCAGACTCTTCTCTTCTTTCTTCCCTTCCTGCTCTGGACTCCCTACTTCCATTCTTCTTCTTCTCTTCCTCCTTTCTTCCTCTTCTCTCTCACGGCAGCAGCACACCACCAGTGTCCCACATCAAATAATGACTTAAATTGGACGGAGGTAAATTCTTCAGGATGATCAAGCTGACTTATTTTTTTTAATTAATTAATTATTATTTATTTATTTTGAAACAGTTAAAAACAGCTTTTGTCAGAGATCAGCAATTGAGGAACCTCCCATGGGAGAAATTTCTACAAAATGGTAACAAGACAAGAATTCCACAAATAATGATTTCAATGCTAGCACCAAGTTGATTAGTAATCTCCACAGAG
The DNA here is from genome assembly GCF_029961685.1 of Aristolochia californica. Lineage (NCBI taxonomy): Eukaryota > Viridiplantae > Streptophyta > Magnoliopsida > Piperales > Aristolochiaceae > Aristolochia > Aristolochia californica. The sequence continues at coordinate 3,841,448 of NW_027181992.1, read as the reverse complement.
AAGCTCTGATTATTGGAAACAGTTCTGAATGATCTTCTGTTACATTATAATATGGTTTGTGGACAATTCATAAAGATAGCAGACTATAGATTTTCTCTGGTATTAAGATATCCGAAGGACCCAATTTCAGTGCCATTCAACTCAGAAGGATTAAGACATTAGTCATCAATCTTTTGAAGGAAAATATGCACTATGATACTCAGCACAATAACTGTAGGGTTTTCTCTAGAAGTTGTCACTAATCTCTTAAATTACAGCCAGTGGCGTAGTTTGTTCATTACTATCAACAGAAAATTCGTTTTCAGTTGTATGAAGTGATAAGTAGAAGTTGAACAAAGATTGAGTAAATTGATTGAGTCAAGTGGGGATTCATCCTTGCTAAAGTAAAGTAAATAGTGGTTCCCTTAGCTTGAGCTGCTTGGTCAGATTAGTAGTGACAAGGGAGGAGGGGGAGGGTTGTGATATAGCTTCCATTCTTCCAATGGAATGTGATGCTTAAATTAAGCTTGTCATTTTGTTCTGAAATCATTACCTGAAAGATATCTGTCATTCTTGTGGGGGTGTATGTGAAAAGTAGTGCTTCTAAAGATTATCCCAAAATTCTGCAGCATTCAGATAATCCCACTATTTTTATACTGTTCATTAGTTGGCCTGCTTCCTGAATTCAGTTACCATATCCTTTAGGATCTGTTGCAAGAATATGATGTAGCAGACCTTTACAAAGGAAAAGTCTCCGAACTGATTGAACCCATTACTAACTAATTTTTCGCTCCTTCAGAGGAGGATACAGTAATTCATTTGACCCCTAATATGTTTTGAAAATGACCCCTGTAGTGCTACAAGAATTGGCTGAAGTGATAAAAATTTTAACTAATAAATGGAATGCATCTGTTATTTTCATCTTGAAATACTTGGTTCTTGTTAATTTAGGGCATCACATATACTGAATTAAGGGGAATCAGTAAGTGACATGAAGTGAAAAGGGTGAGGTGAGACAGTTTTGGGAGTTTACAGGAGTGGAGGAGAGATAGATGAGAGCAGAAAAGAGATGGACAAGAAGAGTATATATGAGATTGAAAGATGATCAGATGGGAAAGAAGGGGTTTGTGGTTCAATCTCTTGCCATTTGTAACTTTTTTAATAAAGGAAAAAAAACAAGATAAAAAGATAATGTTGTATGCAAAGGTAGGGAGCTAAATAAGTAAAACAACTTAACTTCCTTCTTTGACTGCAAAGTCTATCTTTTGTGCCCATCCGAGTTATTCCTCCACCAGAACTTGAACTCTCTGTATTTCTAATATTTGAACACTTCCATTAAGGTTTTGATCATGGAGCTGTTTACATACCTTCTGAATGTGTAGGGTGTTCACTGAATGATGTTGTAAAGTAATTGCTTTATTTGTTCTTGCTTTCAGTCTGTCTTCTCCATTTCAGAATGTTTTGACAATTAATCAAAGCAATTATTTGCAGGTTCGGCATAGGAGGGAATCCTTGGCATTACAGCTGAATGGGAAATTGCTGGAAAGAGCAAGTGCAGTTTCTTTGAAGGTGGTGGATTGTGTAACTGAGAGAATGGATAGTATTATGGCCAAGGGACTTTTGGACTGCAGGTCCTTTTCCCAGCACATGTCTTTTTCTATTCTTGGAGCCACTCTGTTTGGGGAGTCATTTTTATCCTGGTCTGATGCAATTACTTATGAGGAGCTTCTAATGATGATTGCCAAGGATGCTTGCTTTTGGGCATCATATAATGTTCCCCCGGTTTGGAATAGAGGATTCTGGAGGTATCGGCATCTGTGCACAAAATTGAAATGCTTAACTCAAGACATCATTCAACATTATAAGCAAACTCACAATTCACTGGACCACATGAATGCAACTTTTAAGGATGAAACTGCTTGGAATGCCTGTGGCACAGTATCTCCTGATGACAAGATGCCTAATGATTCAATTCTGGAGGCTCTTAATAATAAGCTTGATCACAGAGAAGAATTGAGTGGGAATATCATGGGTGTAATGTTGCATGGATGCTTGACAACTGCAGGTTTGGTTGGAAGCATCTTGACAAGGCTTGTCATGCATCCTGAAATTCAGGATAAGGTACTTTTGTTTTCTGCTTGAATTATTTATTCTTTGATTTTTTTTTTTACCAATATAGGTTTGCTTGCTGGCTTGATGCTGGTGTCTTTAGTTTTTCCACACTTTATAGATTGCCCCTGTAAGAATGGCATGTTTTTAATCAGGAACAAACATGCCCACAATGTCAAATTATATGCGAACAATGGAACTTGTTTTCTCTAAATATGGACATTGTAATAGGTGCTCAGCCATTTCCTTAGCAGACTTTAGGTTTGTTTTGAAATTTGATAGTGACTCCCTCCTAGGGACTGTAGATGCAGAAGTTTATTATATATCCTTTTAGGATTCTTCGATCAGCCAAAACTGTGCGCCTTTTTATTTTTATTTTTTTCTTTATTGCTTTCTGCAGTGTCTATGTGTGGCTATGCCTGTTGCAGTGATGACTTGCATGACTGTTATTATTATTATAGAGTCTTCCCCACACGCTGTTTGGATCGGCTTAGGAATCTTGCTCTATTCCACTAGTGTTTACTTGTTCTATTTCTTGGTTGATGGACTTTATTTCTTTCCTCATCATGTCATGATTGTTAACATGCTTAGTAATTTCTGTTTGCAGATTTATTCTGAGTTAGTTTCAATTTGCAACACTTCTAAACCAGAGGCTAGTGATGTTCAGAAGATGACTTTTCTATTGGCAACTGTATATGAGGCAGCTCGTCTCTTGCCAGCTGGACCTCTGCTTCAGAGGTGTTCTCTAAAACATGGTATGGTTTGTATATCCCTTCAAAGATGGCCATGTGCTTAACATTGGGATACTGTGCACCGTCTTCTTCTCTATCAGATGTTATATGCGTTAGATTCTTTTCAAATGTTAAAAATAAGATTGTTTTAGGCTTAACATTATAGCAATATGAAGTTTTTTCTTATTGTCATGGGTTGGGCCTTTGGCCCAATGGCCATGTGGGGTCTTCTGTGCTGATCTCTTCAACCAGTGTGTCAAAAGCAAGTGTGCAAGCTTAGTATTTTTATCATCTTTATGATATTTTTTCAATATCTCTTATAACACTTGGGCTATAAACAATTAATGCATACAAAGAATGCACATGATGGTTCATCAAATCTATTCAATTATTATAAACAATTTCACATAAGCATTATGATTTGTTGTAATTGAAAATTGGCATTTAAAACTCTGAAATAGTTGTGACTTGGGCTTTGGTTCAATAGTCACAGGGAGGGGGGAGGAATTCTAGTGTGAGGTCTTGGGTTCAAGTCTTGCTATAGGTAAGGGGTGTGTGCCTATGTGTAATGAATATTCAAAAAACAAAAAAAGTCTGAAATAATAGCATTACAGCATAGATCTGAAGGAACAATTGTACAGATATGCAAATATTGGCTGGAGATGAAGATAAAGGATAGTGACACGAGATGATTGAAAGAAAAAAATGAAAAAAGAAGATAATAGTTTTCTTCCCACAGGACTCTCCTGCAACCTACAGTACTACCTAAGTTAAGCTCTTCATTTTTAATTTGGGAACAACAACTTTTCCAACTGAACTGTTCAAACTGTCATGTTTGTAAGGATTGTGATCTGATATATCTATGAGTGCTCTCTGCTTTTAAATTGCTGTAACCACTTGACTGTAATTGTTTAATAACTTTGTTATTTCTTCCCTTAAGTTCCTTTATTGTAATTTGCAGCAACTAAATTAGTTGGAACTTGTTCTTAAAATTTGTAATTCACTCATAATTCCCAATAATCACCTTGGTCACTAGTCACTCAACTTAGTGCCAAATACTCATGAATGGAAAGGAATATTAGCTGGTTGCCTTCTTCTGAAGTCTTTTTGGTGATATGTAGAATGTTATTGACATGTTTTGCCCTGTGATTATCTGTCATTGTTTTCATTGTTTTTTGTGATTCCTCTCTGCACTCTAGTTCTGTCATATGATGAAGCCTAATGTTTGTCAACTTGATGTCCAGATTTGACACTGAAGAATGGTGTTACTGTTCCGGCTGGAGCTATTGTTGTGGTTCCACTACAGTTGGTGCAAATGGATGATTCTAGTTGGGGGAGTGATGCAAACCAGTTTAATCCATACCGTTTTCTGTCAAAGTCTGTCATTGATGAAACAGATCAAGTCTTTACCTCTTTTACAGGTCAACAGCTAACCTATTTGTAGACACTTGTTTTTATCTCCTACTATGCACCTATATTTGGCCTCAAGGACTTTGTATGATGCCTTGCCTAGTTTCTTTTTTATTTGGAGATCATTTGGAGCAGTTGGACACGGTGCTCTTTTTTTTGTTAGAGCTATCAAGAAATTTGTGGCTTGAGGCTTCAATTATGGACTGCATAAAAATTTTCATGAATGGTAAGTTTCAAAACGTAGAACCTTTTGGGGAGAAATCTTTTGTTAAAACAAGTTTCAATAAGGATAAAGATTTTCTACTCCAGTTTATAAAGTATTAAAACCATGTGCAATAGTCATTTTACTATGCTGCTAATATGACAATTCCCTGTAGCACATGAAAGGTCTATTGTGAAAGTCCAAACAATATTATCTATTTGTCTACTCTTTCATCTTCCTATGCTTTTCTTTGGCAAAAAAAGATATTTATTGTGTTCTTTCATCTTTGTAAATATGTTTTGTGCTCATCTGTAACTTGGTAGAATAGCTTTAGATGTTGATCTCCTTAGACTGTAACTTGTTTACCTCTTGGAGTTTGACATGCTTCTGTTTGTGTTTGTATGCATAGATTCAAGAGGCTCATTTATTTTAAATGACCTAAATGAGAAGTCTGCTTTTCTTTCGTTTGGTTCTGGTACACGGGCATGTGTTGGTGAGAGGTTTGTGGTGCTTGCTATTTCAAAGATGTTTGCCCATTTGCTTCAACAATTTGAGGTTTGTGACGCTAACCATTTTGAATCCCTTATTGATTACCATAATCTTAGGCTTCAGATGGAATGGCAAATTCCCTATACATCCTTTTATGCTTGTTTTTATTACAATATACTATTTTGTTACTAAGCATAGATGCTACTATAGGCATTTCCCCCCGTTTGGTGCTGAGAATGAGTCATTCAAACTGTATTTGAAGAAGAAAAAAGATTAAATCAAAGAATGCTGAACCAATCTTAAGTTTTTAGCATAGATGCTACTATAGGCATTTTCCCCGGTTTGGTGCAGAGAATGAGTCATTCAAACTGTAATTGAAGAAAAAAAAAGATTAAATCAAAGAATGCTGAACCAACCTTAACTTTTTTGAGATCTAATAATGATACATACATGAATTGATTTATTGTATATGACTATGAACCAACCTTATGTTTTTTGAGATCTAATAATGATACATACACGAATTGATTTATTGTATATTAATATTATTTTTTGAAAAGTTGTCTCTGTTTCCTGAGGGAGGCACATCTGTTCGATCCAATGCCAATTTCAAATGGTTGTAAAAATTATAATGACAAATATTCTAAGTTATGATTTATTCACTATAGTATAGCAGAATTTGCATAAATCAATTATTTTAGTTAAAAATGTCATTTTCATAAGATTTTCATATTTTTTTCTTGTAACTTCAGAACTTTGAAGTATGTTGTCATAACGTTGACAGCATTAGTTGTACTTTTTTGCTATTTTTAACAGGAGGTTACATATTTAAAAAAAGTCATTTAGATCAGTGTTATAAACCCCATACTGGATCGGCCAGTTGAACCGACCCTAGCCTGTGTTATAGACCTGAAAGACTTGGAGGAAGGCTTAAACCCGGCTGAACCAATCTGATTTTTTGCTTTAACCGTGAACCTGGTGAGTTGGCTGGTCAGCCAGGCCACCATTGCATGGAAATTTCTCTCCATGACACAAGAAGAGGAGCAGGAGGGGCCCTCCACCATACCTGTGTGCCAGCGGGGCAGACAGGGGCTGCCCTCCCTTCTTGCTTTTCCACTGGCAACGCCAGAGAAAGGGCCTCTCCACTCTCTCTGTACCCATCATATAAGACGATGGGAGAGGGGTCTCTCACCCTTCCTGCTGCAGTAATTCTTTCCTTCTGCTGGTGGGGGAAGGGCCTTTGCCTTCTCCTCTTGTGTGCACGAGTCCTGCAAAACGGAGGGGAAGAGTTGGGCTCTTCCCCCTTGAGGGGTGGGGCTCCACCCATCTCCAGTGTCTTCCTGAAGGGTGAGACTTCCTCTATTATCTTTTTTTCTGTTTTCAAATGTCTTGCGGAACTAATATATCCGGGGAAACCAGCGATCAAACTTGTTGACCCAAGTCAACCAGACCAGGATACCTCTCTGATCGGTGACCTGGTTGGTTATAACATTGGGTTTAGATTAAAATTAGCATTTTATCAATCTTTAATGTCAAGACTATCTTATGGACTCAATTTACTTCAAGACATTGTCATTGGAAATTGTGAACTTCTCTTTTTCACTGAAGCAAAATGCTGAACTTAAACATCCTAAATTTAATTTTATTCCTTTAGTTTGCCTTGAGAAGTACCATGTTTTTGCAGTGCTCATCAGTCTTGGAGAGGACGAACAAACAGTCAAACTGATTTCAGTTTCTTTCATTAACTGGTTGTTGAGTAACAGAACAAGTCTTTGAATACTGATTGTGTAAATTAAGTTAAAACTGATTTAGAGGTAGACTTATTTATCTTGTTTCGATAGCATGAAGTTGGTCTATTTAGCTGAATAACTATATTTTATTTGTTTTGTCACTACTATCATTACTTTTCTTGTTAACATCTTTTCTTGGAAGCTGTTAATGCAATTTAATGTTAGCTTGCATTTATTTCTGATTTATTTTTTGCAGGTAAGACTTCAGCCAGGTTGTGAGGATCACCCAAAACCAACCGTGAATGACTGTGTTCTTGAACTTCTGCCGAGTCCCAAGATTGTTTTAGTCAGAAGAAACAGTTGAATGGTCTGCAGCTTAAAAACATTAGTAGAACTTTTTTACTGGACAAAAGTGCCAGGATAAAGATGTGAACATTCTCGCTTTTTTTGTCTGTAGATGTCTTGGTTTTTCCTCCCCCTTTTTGACTGGCTATATTGCTGCTGCATATGGAAAAAAAAACTTTTCAGTGCATTTGAAGCCGTTATCTTGAGGGAGTTGTCCTTATGCAGGTTTTTTTTCTCCCAAAGGAGTTAAATGTAATGTCATGACATTGTAGGACCTGGGAGCTGTTTTCTTTTCCCAGTGTAGTCCCTTGTAACTAGAAACAGTATGATGATCATGTTGTATGTAATAATGCCAAAGAAAAACAAGCGAGCAATTGTAGTATATGCTCTTGTCAATCTGCATCTTCTTTTAATTGGTGTTGTCAAATGACTTTTGCACTCGTCCATTTTTAGACTCTCCCTTAGGATAAAGTTAGTGTGCCCTTGGTGAAGTTTTTCTTTTATTTTTTTGGAAAAGCTTGGATGTGGTTTCATGGGACAATCTTTTTGAGGAAGCTTATAGGCCAAGAGATGATTAGTATGTAAACGATGTTACTCAAATGCCTATCTATCCAAGAAGGCATTGATTTCAAGTTATTTGACTTGATAATGTCTGTATAGTTTGTGAATCCGTGGTAGTATTTGATGCGGCAAGCTTCAATGGTGCAGATGGTTTAGAACAAAATGGAAATGGAGCCTTAAAAACAATTTCCAAGTTCCACCCTGTTAAATCTAATCGTTTGACATTGAGTTAGTGACTTGGAAGAGTGTCATTGATGTCACGGGTGACAGGAAAGTAGTTAAGGTCACCAAAGTAGGCGAAGGTGATGACTCTCCAAGTGAAGGATCTCTTGCGAATGGTATGAACGATTAATGGAACTTATCGCAAATGCTGCTTCATTTTAGTGTGTCTGCTCTCTGCCTGCTCCATCTAACATTTATTTTATCTTGATTTGTTACAGAGCAAATCTTAGATGGTTTAGACACAGCAATAACAACAATGAAAAGAGGTTAAATAGCTCTGGTCACTGTTGCTTCTGATAATGCATTTGGTAACCAAGATTAATATCACAATGACTGATTTGGCAATTGTGTCTTTAAATTCAGAACTTGTTTATGAAGTAGAGATGATCAAATAAATGGAGCTTAAAGTGGGTTTTGCAGTTTGTGAGCCTTTCAACTCCTTTCCATGTTCTCTGTTTGATGTTTGATGGGAGAATTTGAAGCGAGGAAAAGAAAGAAGGACGAAGGGAACAATCTCTTCAAGGCCGGAGATCACTGGCGTGCCTTCAAGAAATATGAGAAGGACAACTATTTATTAATTCTAACAATTGCATTCAAAAACTAATTTGAAAAATGGGATCCAGTTCAATCGCAACTCTGAGGATTCTTACTTCCATCTACAGGCAGCAGAGTATGCTCGGTATGACCATTCTTTTACAGAAGCAAGGAAATGAGCTTAAAGTTGCTCGCAACTTGAGTAATGCTACTTGAATAATGATCACTAAGAGTATGCACAAAGGCAGCTCTCTTTCCCTCCTCTCTCTGGTTTTCTCTCCCTGACATAACTTGGTTCTCGACCCACTCAATGTAAAAGCCTTGTACAGTACGTCAGTCTCACAGACATACCTACGAACATCTGATCTGGAGAAAAAGCTGAAGCTGATGTAAAGAAAGCTCTGTCACTTGACCCAAACAACAGGTTCCAAGTCCTCTTTAAGTTCTTATGTTCCCTTCCAGTGAGCAACTAAGACTAATCGCATTTATGAACCTGCAGAGATATGAGACTCGAGTACAAGAAGCTGAAACAGAAACAAAAGGAGTATCGAAAAGACCAAGGAAAACTTTCAACTCCATCTACTTTCCAACTACGTGCAGTTTGTAATTCATATTTACAACCGCCCACTTCCTTGAAAATGAAGATGGTCAGGCACCCAGAAACCAGAATAAACAATCGATAACCCACGACTAGGAATGATAGATCCATCGACATCATCATGTCCTGAAATAGTGCTTCCACCAGAACAAATTCCGTCTCTCTCTCTCTCTCTCTCTCCATCTTTTTTCCTTTTCTTCAGATGGGGCAAATACAATCCATCGAGTAGAGTTGGTAAGGCGCAAGGGAGAAGTGGATCACCAACCTCAAAGAGATAAGAATTCCGAGAAGTCAGAAATCATACAAAAAGTGGGCCCAGCTGTGAGACTTGTGACGGTATCAGAAGGGCGAGAGAGTCCGAAACCGAAACTGTGAGAACGGACCGATTCAAAACATTTTGGAGTTTGCTTGACATGGCTGCCACCTTCTGTGATCTTTCTCAGTCTCACCATCCCCCATCCCACCCACTCCCATGTGAGCCCCTCTTCCCACTCGAATACGACTTTGACCCACCCCACCAACCCTATTCTTCGCAAATAAGTTGTTCCTAACTTTGATTCAGATTCCAAAACATCGTATTCACCCAACAAGTCGATTAAAAAATTCATAAAAACCATTAGCGAGGCACCTTGTTTATCTTAACCACTTCCTTACCTACCCCGTCTTCTCTCTCGCTCTCTCTCGCATCAACTCTGCAAATCTTATATATCAATTCGAAGGCTCCTTCCACCGTCCTGACTCGATGTTTCCGCCCATGGCTCTCACCCTCATCGTATCGTCCATCGTCTTCCTCCTCCTGGGAGTGAAGCTCTACCAACGTCTAAGATACCGCCTGCCACCGGGACCGCGGCCATGGCCTGTCGTCGGGAATCTCTATGATATAAAGCCGGTGAGGTTCCGATGCTTCGCTGACTGGGCTCGCACTTATGGACCCGTCATGTCTGTCTGGTTCGGCTCTACGCTCAACGTCGTGGTATCCAACTCGGAGTTGGCAAAGGAGGTCCTCAAGGATAAGGACCAGCAGCTGGCGGATAGGCACCGAAGTCGGTCGGCGGCGAAGTTTAGCAGAGATGGGAAGGATCTTATATGGGCGGATTACGGACCGCACTACGTGAAGGTGAGGAAGGTCTGCACTTTGGAGCTCTTCTCCCCGAAGCGGCTCGAGGCGTTGAGACCCATTCGAGAAGACGAAGTTACCGCCATGATTGAATCCATCTTCAGAGATTGCATCGAACCAGGTACTCTCGTCCTTTAGAATCATATATTCGAAAATATGGAAGAACAGATTAACGGCTTCTGGGACATTAGATTGTTGGTCTCCCCAAAATTATTATTTCCTCGTCAAATCAAAACTAAGAAACAACTGATCGATCACCATCTATCCGCGTTGAAAAAAAAAAATCCATATAATGTCGAACCAGATTGAAATTTTTTTTTTTTAAAAAAAAAAACAACAACAACTAAGAACTGATTGAAATCAGAGATGCATTAGCTCACTGTTATTACATCTTACACAGTATATTAATTCAGTAATAGATTTTTTATGAAAAAAGCAGGTAATTAGTTGATGCATTAACTAATATTTAATAGTTTTAGGCTTTTTAGTTTACGTCAATCTTTTCTAATGTCGGGTCGGTGGTGGGTGGTTGGTGTTGAATTTGGATACCAAAACGCCACCACCATTTAAAAGATTCTTGCTTTTAATGGTGAGAACAGGGGAACCTTTCTTAACTACTATCGAAAGTCTGAAATATCATACGATTAAGCATTAATTATGGTTTTCAATCTAAATGCCTACATATATTTCCTATCAAATACATTAAGCTATGATATTACATATATTAAATCAATCAAAAACTCTTTGGAGTTTGGACTTTAAAAAGGTGACTGTTTTCCCTTTTTTAATACAAACGAGTGATTGGATATTTAGGTTGGTGAAAGGGCAGCTCGAATGTCCTTGTTATGTAGAGAAAGAACTGAAAATGTTTAGCTTCAATTATTTCACATATTATAATCTTCCAAAAAGATGGAAAATAATGAGCAAAGGAGACTGAAAATTAGTCGGACCGGACGTATTCTGTGCAGGGAAGTGCCTGGTTGTGAAGAACTACCTGGCGACTGTGGCCTTCAACAACATCACTCGCCTGGCCTTCGGGAAACGGTTCGTCAACTCGGAAGGCGTGATAGACGAGCAAGGGGTGGAGTTCAAAGCCATCGTCTCTAACGGCCTCAAGCTCGGCGCCTCCCTCGCCATGGCGGAGCACATCCCCTGGCTCCGCTGGATGTTCCCCCTCGAAGAAGAAGCCTTCGCCAAGCACGGCGCCCGCCGCGACCGCCTCACCAAGGCCATCATGGACGAGCACACCGCCGCCCGCAACAAATCCGGCGGCGTCAAGCAGCACTTTGTGGACGCCCTCCTCACCTTGCAGGAGAAGTACGACCTCAGCGAGGACACCATCATCGGCCTCCTCTGGGACATGATCACCGCCGGGATGGACACCACCGCCATCTCCGTCGAGTGGGCCATGGCGGAGCTCATCAAACACCCCCGAGTCCAGGAGAAGGCCCAGGAAGAGCTCGACCGAGTCGTCGGGCTGGAACGGGTCATGGCTGAATCAGACTTCTCCAGCCTGCCTTACCTGCAGTGCGTCGCCAAGGAGGCGCTCCGCCTCCACCCTCCGACGCCGCTGATGCTGCCACATAAGGCCGCCGCGGATGTAAAGATCGGCGGCTACGATGTCCCGAAAGGGTCCAACGTGCACGTGAACGTGTGGGCCGTAGCGCGCGACCCGGCGGTCTGGAAGGATCCGCTAGTGTTCAGACCGGAGCGGTTCATGGAGGAAGACGTGGACATGAAGGGTCACGATTTCCGGTTGCTGCCGTTCGGGGCGGGGAGAAGGGTTTGTCCCGGGGCTCAGCTGGGAATCAATTTGGTCCAGTCGATGTTGGGGCATCTGCTGCATCACTTCAAATGGAGCCCACGAGATGGGGTCAAACCGGAGGAGATTGACATTTCTGAAAACCCCGGGTTGGTCACGTTCATGCGGACCCCACTTGAGGCGGTTCCCACACCTAGGCTGCCCTCCCATTTGTACAAACGTGTGGCAGCCGACGTGTAATTTTTTTTCTTTTCTTTAATCTCTTTTTGGGTTTTATTTCGTTTCTAAGTTTTTTAATAATTTCTTTTTCTGGTTATTTTTAAATGAACTATAGATTGCAAAATTGCCTATTTGTTGCCGCAGGGAAGAGGCGAAACTCAAGTCCACCCAACCTCGACTATATTTTCTATATTTTTCTTCTTTAGAAAAGTCATTTTTTTTAGTCATTTATTATATTATATTAATAATAATGTTATTATCGCAATTATTATCCCAAAATAATAAATAAATAAATAAATAAATAAATATTTCAAATGAGATAATAAATAAATATTTAATAAGAATATTATGCATCGAGTTTAGCTAAATAGAAACCCTAACGTTACAAAATTTTGGAAGAGTTAGCATCCTATTGTTCTTGACAAATGTGTTGGATTGACCACTGTAAGAATATTATGCATCGAGTTTAACTAAATAGAACCCCTAACAGTGCAAATTTTTTGAAGAGTTAGCATCCTATTGTTCTTGAAAAATGTGTTGGATTGACCACTGTCTACAAAGATAAGTATACAATAGTAGTTGCATTAGTTGTAACTTAATCCAAAACAAAGATAAATTTATCAACAACAAGATTTGGGATCCTATGAAGCCAAATAATGTCTCATGAAGTCACCATTATCTCGCATCGTTGTTAGAGAGGGTATTAGTGATCCCATTCATTTCCCGATAAAAATGATGGATTAATAAAAGATGTGGGTTACTATAGTAGTGTGTAATAATGATATATCACACGCTAAATCTTCTGAGAATCGCATAAAATCTTTGGAGTTGATGATACTTGAGACTTGAGAGAGAGAATATTAGGTTTATATAGCACATCCCCAACTCTTTAAGATTGTTTCAACAACCTAGTATGATCTTTGTGTAATGTCGACTGCTTCTATTGTTAATATAGCACATCCCCAACTCTTTAAGATTGTTTTTAGCTGAAATATAAAAGTCATGTAGTATGGAATGAAACACATGTGGTAACCTTGTAATGTTCTGAATTGCAATATAAATTACATATAGATGTAACATAGTATCACTTGAACTTGTAACATATGTAGTATCACTTTGATACAAAAAATAGAGCTAATGAAGCATAAAATCAGCTTTCCTAAATGAACAAATTCCCTTAATTCAATGTTGAAGTTTGTGATAGACCGATGACAAGTTTTCTCCTAGGTTTCATTAATGGTTCCTGGAGTGTCTAGTGTACAACAACTGTAGTAAACACACAATATCATCAGTGAAGCAACGCCTTCAAGATGACCACAAATTCTGGATAAAATTTGGTAGAAATTCATGCTTGAAGTCACTGGTGTTTTAGCTACTTGAATGAGTTGGTAGAAATTCTTCTAATTGCTTTTCAATGTGCAACTCTAGGTAACTAGTGTATCTGCTCATTTTACATACAACGGAAATAATATTTGGTCAGGTAAAATGCTAAATTTCCAATAACACTAACATACTCAACTTGTGTTATTACTCTGTTAGATTTTTTGCTCGACTTCACCCTAGTATCGTAAAGAGTATTATGATCCATAAATCCGGAGTGTACTTATCAATGATCTTCTTTATACAATGTGATTAATTTAAAGCATAACCCCCATTATGCTTTCTCACCATAATACTTAAGATAGCAACCACTTCACCTAAGTTCTTGATTTCAAACACCCTACCATGTTGGTGCTTATAATTAATATGTCATTAACATACAAACATAAAGTCGCATCATATTCATGAATAAACTTCACATGAACATAATTATTAATTCTATCATGTCTAAAGAAAATTGAAATTTTCGTGCCACTTTTTGGGTCCATATTTTAGACCATAAATTGATTTCACTAACTTATAAGTTTTAGATAGCTATTCCACTTCCAATATGTTTGCATCTTGTTGAAAATTTAGGAGATATTTGGAATTCATTAACTGTTGTAAAACGACTACATTGGTGCTCTATTTGTGATAAAATGACTAGAATTAGAGAAAAAATTAAACCTCCCAAGTCCAAGTTATGCCCAAAGTAGAACTCCCACGACAAGTAAACAACTACTACATGAATAGATATATGATAGAACTAAAAGATTTCCAATGTAAAGCTTCTTTTTATAAGACTTATATAAGACTCCACCATATTAATTCATCTCATGAGAATCATATAAGACTCCTCTATATTTACCTTTTCTACACTCCCCATCAACATATTTCTTAGGAATAATATGTGGATTCAAGATTAGTGAAGAACCCTCTATAGGAAGGAGAAAACTAAACAACTGACACAAAATAAGATATTGGATGTCAAGTACATTTTCTAATTCCCTTCCTACGGGTGATGGATAAATGTAAATCAGGGAGTTGGGATGAGGACTCACTTTTTGAAGAAAAGATTAGAGAGGTGTCTTGTGAAAGAGCTTCAAAACTCTCAAAATTTTATATTATCTATATCCTCCATAGCATTTACATGCAGGGGAATTGGCATCTCCAAACTCAAGGTATCATTTAGTGAGCTAGATGAATAATAAAGAGTATTTTCAAAGAATATATATTGTTTTACTATAGAGTATAAATGCATAAAGTTTACTATAGAGCATAAAAATGTTGGAATGTAACAAATACTTCACTTTGAGATACCAACAATTATAATCATATCAATCTATTAAAATCATCTATAAAGGTAAGAAAATAATAATGCCCATTAATACTACGAGTTGGACAAGGATCCCATATATCCTAGTCAACCAATTGAAAAACTCCAATAATGGAAAAAATTCCGACCAAGATCAAACATTTATTATAGCTTCCCAAATTGACAAGCTTCACACTAGAAAGGAGATTGAGGAGAAGATATAAGAGATGGCAACAATTTTTTTAATTTGTCTGTTATCAACTAAGGTACGTGTTTGACTTTAAGCATTGCATGGATGTCATGAACTCGAACAATTCATTGATAATTGCAATTTAGATGAGTGATCATAGTTATGAGTTGGATGACTAAATTTTCATGTCTATGATATAAATATTTTAACAACCCAGCAAGAGAAAAAAGAGAGAGTTGCCACCCGCATGAAGAAGGTTCCAATCTCAGCCTAAAAACCTCACTCTAAAATTTGGTTTCATTTTTCTCAAATAAGTTTTTTTCCTGAAGATATACTTTACCAATAAATGAAGGGACATTGGGTCCAAGACCCATCTCAAAATAACTAGTTAACTTAGGAACCTCTTTGTACTCACTAATCTATGTAGAACTATTCTTTAATTCATTTAGGGATAAGCCTTGGACCCAATTTTACTATTCAATTAGAGCATCCACCCAAATTATCCACATGTAGAACCACAAAAGAGGCCCTACACGTGAGAGAGAGTGTCAAAGAATAATCCCACATGGATTCGTGAGTACAAAGATCTTAAGTTTATTAGTTGGAAAATAAGTTCCTAAATTGGTTAGTCATTTTGAGACGAGTCTTAGACCCAACTTCAAAGTAATTGACTTGGAATAAAAAGGTAGAGACATAAATTTTAGAGCTCTAAGAGCTGGAAATAATTTGTTACAAGAATATTTAATTGGTGTAACTCAAGAGATAAGATTGTGTTGAAGGCAATTGAATGTTGTAAATAAGAGAGGGAGGTGCAGTGTTCTCTAACTCATTGAATCAATCTAGATTTTGGAAAGGATGAGTTGGGTTGAGGGGTGGCTCAGCTCTCCTATTTTTTTCTTTAAAACAACTCACTGAGTCCAAACATCTGGACCCGCGGTGACCAACCCGGACCGTTTTTCACAACGACGTACAACCTTCTTTTTCCTTTTCCTTTTTCTTTTTTAAAGATTTGTTTCTTTCTCAGCTACGATTGAAGTACCCACGTACTGTGCTTGACTCGCTCCACCCAATCCTTCCTGTGACTCAGTCTATTGCTATCAATTGCACGAAATTATTGAATTTTATCGTTCCTCCTTTTACTCTCTGCCACCTGTGCAGCGTCGTCCGCCCAAGGCCCCGCCGTCACGGCTCCGTCGCCTCCGTCGCTTCTCTCCTCTCTCAGAGTGAACTTGAGCTTACGACTTTCGTCTCGACCGTTCGATCATGACCTCTAGCATGATCGAGAGGTCGAGATTAGAGGGCCCATTTAAAAGGGATCGGTCAAGTAACAAGATAACTGTAAAGTATAATAACTCTTGCTGAATCGGAGAACGCAACAAACGGTCGCGAGTCGCTGGACAGTAAACTAACCAACCTAAACCGCCCTTTTCACCTCTTTGTGTTGTTTCAACGAAGCCCGCGGTGAGGAACGGAGATTTTTGTTTCTTGTTTGGTTGGGAAATCGTCTCTCTTTAAGCTCGTTGCCGATTGTTCGCCGTACGCGTCTTTCGATCTAAACTCGGTTTTCGAGGGGAGTCAGTGTAGCTAAATAGATCGGAGTTTGGTTGACGTTGTTGTGACTTCGATGGGTGAAATCTGACGGCATGAGGAAGAAGCTTGATACCCGTTTTCCGGCTGTAAGTTTTTTCTTCTAGTACTTCTGTATGTTGATAATGGGTTTCTCTCCCTCCTTTTTTATTCCTTTTGATTTTATCCCTGCTGGTGCTTCTTTTTTCGTGCGTTTCGATGGATTTTTGGTGATATTTGATGCCAGATTATAAAATTTCGGTAATAACTTGTTCTGACTTTATTTGGTTTAGGGTTTTGAGAGGTTAGTTGGACGCATGAGATTAGGGTTTTGGTTAGAATCAGGAGACTTGAGCTTATGGTTTTTCTGGAGTATTTTGGAGAACCGGATAAATTTTATAGTTCTATGTTTCGTTTGTGCTGTTTTTCTGTAATTGGTTGGGGATTTAATCTCACTTATGTGCAGTTATGGACGATTAGACGGAATTTGTATTTTTGAAAGACATCTCACTTTTAAATTTATCTTAGGCCACACAGCTAAACAAAGTTTTTTGGTGTGGCTTGTCACTGTTAGTCAACTATTCTTGTATGATGATAGATTGCTGCTCTATCCACTTGTGGTTTTTTGCAACGACTTAGAGCCAGTTAAGAGTGTTGAAAGATGTAACCCAAGTATACTGGCAATGATGTAAAATGTCTTTATTTCTTGTCTTTTTTCCACCCCGCTTAGGGTATTGATTTACTTTGTAAGTTGTGCAATATTATAAATACATGGAAAGGGGGAGGATTAGGTACGTGACCTAACCCTAATCCTCTTTCCCTCTTCTCTCACTCAATCATCTTCTCCACTTCCTCTCTTCTTCCTGTAACTTTTCTCTCTCTAGTTATTACTTGTTACATGGGATCCTAAATCTAACATGGTATCAGAGCATTTGATTTAGGATTCCGAAGTGGTGATGCTTATGATCAAGGTATGTTAATCTTCTCGATGGAATAGTAGTATTGAGCAAGAATCAATCCTCTCGGTGGAATAAAAGTGTTGAGCAAGAATTAATCCTCTTGGTGGAATAGAAGTGCTTTTACTCGGTGAAAGATAAATACTTCTTCTTGATGGTTGTTGGTGCATGACTCAGAAAGTTGGGATTCTTCAGCATTCTTTGCTCAAGAAATTTTGGAATTATTGTTCTCTTCATGATAACTTCAGCCTATAATGTATTTTTCGATATGATCACTTCATGCTCCTTGCTCGAGTTGGCATAAATTTGTTTATATGGAATAATGGTATTATTGATTGAAGCCATGCTTAGTTATTAATGATTTATTGAGATTGTGATGCTGTTTATGAGGCCAAGCATATGTGAGTAAAAGTTATCAAGATTCTTCTTTTTTGGTGTTAAGTTGATAAGATGAAGAAGGTACAGTTTGAACCCGTGAAAAAGAGTTCTTGGTTAAGTGCCGAAAATTTTCTTTTTTCCCTTTAGAGGATATGCTATTTGATCTTCTCATTGATTTGTATCCCACGTAAGGAAGGAACTAGATTGGCTTACCCAAAAGATTCAAGAGAAAAAAAGGCAGTAGAGCTGGTTTTTTGGGTTAGTGGTAGGCGCCAACTCACTAGAAGGAAAGTTTCCTTCTTTGGAAATTTCCAAGCTATCCGAGATCTTTCCTTTGGTACGATTACTGATTGTTTTACTTAATTATCTCCTTGCCTAAAATATTTAAGTCAAGTCAAGGATTAAGATTGATTTGCTGAAGTGGCACCTAAGACACTAAAGGAAGGTTTCCTATTCTATTTTTGGAAGTGGTTGATTAAAGTAAGATCTTACTTGATTTGATCTCTTGATGAATATTTTTTCCTAAGTGAAAAAGCAATTACATGACTGACCTATTGTTGATCTCGGCCAACATGTACTTTCCTCCTTGAGTGGTTGATTAGTTGCTGCAAAGATCACGTGTTGTTTTTTGGGTTAGCTCTCCTCTCTTTCCCAAGTTGGTTCAACCCGAGTTGGTTAGCTCTCCTCTCCTTCCCAAGTTGGTTCTCCTTCTCTTGGGTTAGTTCATAATTTGGTTGCCTTATTGTCTGGTTCAAGGTTGGTTCAAGGTGCTTCTATTACCTATGTCTGAGGAGCATTAACTCATGAACTTGCAAAGTCTTATAAGTCTTATTCAGTTGTTGACTCTCGGATTACAATTCTTATATAAGAAAATTGCTTTTGGTTTCATTCCTAATGGTTGAAGATCACATGGGGAGTAAGAGTGATCTTCTCAAGATTACCACTATACCCTTTAGAGGGTTATCTAATTACTTGAGTTGTTCACAGTCGGTTAGAAGGTTTTTCATTATATGGGACCTTCAAGGACATCTCACCAAATCAGCTCCACTTATTTATGAGGAGGACAACTCCTATATTAAGTGGTTGATGAATGATACATTGGTGATTAGTGGGTTGATAAATAGCATAGAGAAGCATGTGGCCACTAATGTGGTCCACCTTGAGACGGCCAAACAGATATGGGACACGTGTGAAATTGTACTCAAGCACAAAGAACCTCTATAAATTGTATGATGTTATTCAAAACATGTTCAATACAAAACAAGGGACAACCTACACGAGTTCTTGGCACGTTTTCGGGGGCTGATTGAGGAGTGGAAAATTGCTCAGCTCTACTCCACTAATATATCGGTTCAAGAAAAGCAGCAGGAAGCCTTAGCAGTTGCTATCTATTTAGAAAATATCAAGCTATACCTTGAGGTCGCAAAATGCAACTACTCAGTTCCTCGACATTGCCATCATTTGATAACATAAGTGCCACTTTACTTCGGATACCGGACCATTCTTCTGCCTCTCACACCGGTGTGTCATCTGCTATGTACTTAGGTAACAGGGGTACGCCTTCTACCACTAGAGGGTGCGGTAGAAATTATATAGGAGGTCGAGCAAGAGGTGGTAGGATTGGCTTTGGTTCTTCGAGGTCTAATAACCGGGTCTGCACTCATTGTAGTGCACAAAATCATTTAGTGAAAACCTGTTGGAAGTTGCATGATAAACCTGGGCCACTGCCAACCGGGCCTCGGTTCATAATGAAAAAATGAAGACAAACCTGACTCACTCAAATGCAAGAAGACTATATACCGGTGAAGATTATGAATTATTGCAAAGAATGAAGACTCTAATGGTATCTTCTCCTGCATCTTCTTCCACGACTGCTGCCATTACTGCTTCAGGTATGATCTCTGCCTCTTTTTTGTCTTCATCTTAGATAATTGACTCAGGAGCTTCCGAGCATATACTAATAATAAAAAACAGATCCTGAAAAATAGTGACCATGATCCAACTTCTGTCATGTTGATGGTTAAAACAATAACTTGTTGTGCTCTTTTTCTGTAAACTCGCTTCTGTTATTTTCTTGTTTGAAACAAAATTTGATGACATTGAAGTGATGAATGTTTTTCCATGTGTGGTCTTGTTGTTACATTTCCCTAATTTGACCTTTCGGTATTTTCTATGTGCTTTGTTTTTTTATTGGGCTTATGAGTTATGATCCTACATTTCTTTCCTGTCTACTAATTTTTATTTATTTTTTATATTTTTTTGTTAGCACTGGGACAACTATTTGATCTCATCGGTCTTGATTCTATCTATTACTTGTCTCATATTTCCTGTCCTTATTGCAGTCCCGGATTAAGAAGATTATGCAAGCAGATGAAGACGTTGGAAAGATTGCGATGGCTGTCCCTCTTTTAGTTTGTGAGTAGTTGCAAATCTTCTAATATTTTTCTAACATAGTTATTTCAGGTCTTCAAAGTGGACATATTTGTTAAGGAATTAGTAATTCTAAATGCTGGTGGCATCAATTTAATTAGTCAAATCTGACCTTTTTAACTATCTCATTCCTACACTGTAGCATTTAATTCTGTCCTCGTATGTTGTTGCAGCTAAGTCACTCGAGTTGTTTCTTCAAGATTTATTGCATAGGACCTATGAGGTAACCCTCCAAAGAGGTGCAAAGACAGTGAGTGCTTTACATCTGTAAGTGAGCAATTACTATTGGGTCAGAATTTCATGTATTTCAATTTCTGTAGCATGTAAGAAATGTCATTTTACAGCATTACAAATTTCAATAATTGAGACACCTTGAATGGGATGTTTATGGTTGACTTTTTTTTGCTCAATATTCACTCCAGAAAGCAGTGTGTTCAAAGCTTCAATGTCTTTGATTTTCTGAGGGAAACTGTGAATAAAGTTCCTGATTTGGGTGGTTCCGATGCTGCTGGAGAAGATAGTAGGTCTATATCAAAGAGAAGGTTTGCTCATTGTTGATTCCCACATTAAGAACAATGGCTACTTTCATCGTTTAGATATCGGAATTGGTGCATTGTCTGAATAATGCAATCTTCTCTTTTAACCTACAGGAAAGCGGCAGATGAGGAGGATGATAGCGATGAAGAGTTAAAGAGAAGCAGGACTGTAAGAGTTTAGTGAATTTGCAGTTATTTGTCATTTGTTTGTTCAAAACTCCAATGCTGGAAATTGGCACGATCATCCAATTTGCAGTGTTTCTCTTGAATATTTTGTCAACTCTCTAAAGAAGTTTTGTCACTGTTTTTTGCAGCATGAGGTAGCCCACAATACTAGTGGAAGGGGACGAGGGCGAGGCAGGGGGAGGGGACGGGGACGAGGTCGAGCAGCTGAGAGGGATCATGCACAGTATGAAGCGGAGAGGGATCATGCTCAGTATGAAAAATGTGTAGATGATCCTGACATTTCTCCTCAGCACCAGGAAAAGCTGAACCCGAAATCAGAAAGGCTAGATGATGGGTCTGAGTCAAAGGAGGCGAAGGAAAACACAGTCAGTAGTAGTTCCACTGCGCTTACGCGAAATTTTGATCTGAATGTGGGTTTAGATGAAAATGGGGACACAACGGCTGCCTCAGCTGGGCCTCCCCCAAAACTTGAGGTAAAGCATGAGGGGCTGCCTCCCCCAAAAGCCGAGGCAAAGCATGAGGAGTATCCTGGCTGGTCGGACATGGCCATTGATCCCGTGCAGTTTGCTCAACTAAATAGAAGATTAGATGAAGATGAGGAGGATTATGATGAGGAAGGATGATCAGCGTCTCTGCAAGCCCATTTAGTGAATTAGTATAGATTTGCTAGTTTAGTTGTGATAGTAGGAAAACACAAATAGAACACAGAATCCGTTCCTTTGAGGGATGGAATTGTTCAGCCTTTTAGATTCTGTAAAATATATTGCTCTTCACTACTAACGAAAACAAATCTTACATTTGGAATTTTCACACCGTCTCGACATGCATATCCGCAGTGTTCAAGTGGATATGGCCGGGAATATCAGCCTGTCACGACTCTCCCCATTGAACACAGACAGAGAGGCCAAGGAGTGAACAATTGTTTTCTTTCATACAACCCAGATCGAAGGTTAGAAAAAGTAATTGTTCGGTTTTACTACGAGTCAATTTAACTTCAGAATTACCAGTGGAGCCCGTTGATTTCAAAGCCATGTGAGCCGTCCAAACCCTAAACCTCTTCTATGTTCTGTTTTTTTTTTTTTTTTTTTCATTACATCTTAAAGTGTATTCATTTCAACTCTTGATCTTTTTATTAGCATTTCACTTTTATCATTCTTAGTCATCGTTACCGTTTTAATTATTTTTAGACTTATTCCTCTAATAAAATTAATTTACACGAATATAATTTATTAGGATTCCCGATTGGCTTCGAAGCAATCAATTGCGTCTTATCTGCACGAATCGTTTTCCCCTCCATTTTCTTCTTTTATCCACCCACGCGGACAGTTTTGATTGGTCCACATTCCATAGTAATCTAAAACTAACAGGTCAAGATGGTGTACTATTATTTTTTCAGACAGTAAGTAGTAGTTTAAACCAACACTGTAGCAAAATAACATACAGGGACGCTTATTTACGCTGCTATGGATCTAGCTATTCATGCTGCTGCAATATCATTCAAACGAAAAGTCCCTTCCGAATTCTTATGTACTTCCACCTTGAACTTCTCCTCCTTGCTCCCCCTTTTCGCCTTGAGAAGCAAATCAAACTTGGCTGCGCCTTCAATCACCTGAGTCATCAACAAAATCATCAATATCACGCGGAAAGCTGGGAACGGGCATAATTTTGTATATGAGCAAACCCACCTGAGCCCTTGAATGAATGATCTCCAATAGTTCATAGGGGGCCAGTGAGTTGGACCTCTGCTGGATGGTCTTTATAGCATGGTTAGCTGCATCCTGGATAACAGGATCATGTGCTGGTATAGTTTGCCAGCTACCTCCATGGTCGTCTAATTTTGCATGACCAGTAAGCACTAGTTAACATTTTTACAGTTTGCAAATGTTTACTGCTCCTCTTAAGCACAAAATTTTGATTCATAAAGATTGAACAGTCTCTCAAGCTAATTTCACTACATTATCGTAGTTGTTTTGTGGTTTCGTGTTTGTTAATTGAAGACCTCAGTATGCAAGAATGTGACAATCCTCTATTTTCAGATTCATAGTCTGTGTTTCTCCCTTGACAGTAGATCATTGTAAGCCAAAAATGTTTTAAAAAATTATTTCCACTGGGAGTAGGTTTTCAATTGTCTCTGCTTTTCTCAGCCCTGCCCCACAATGACAAGAAAGAAGTAACATTCCTGATTTGAGAGACGTGTACTAGAATGGAAGAATACAAGGAAGAGGAGAAAATAAAAATAAAAATCAAAGATGAACTCTATAGCCCATGGTTTGCTGCAAATAATCATGAGAGATCTATTCACTCACTACCGTCTTCTACGTTTTTCCAAACATGTTTATGCAAGATTTAGACTAACTTCATTAACGACGGGCAAGAATTGATTACTCGATAGCACTAATAAAAAGCTGCTCACTCTAGTAACAAAAGCACCAATTTCTACAGTGTTTAAGTTGAATAAAACAATGTTACCTTGCTTAACCCCCAGATCAGCAGGGGTAACTGAGCTATCGCCAACAGGCTTGAACTCCTGCAATTGCTTGAAGTCCATCCAAGGTTTCACCCAAACTTTGGCTTCGTAAAGCTTCTTCTTGCCAGCATCAATTACCTCGAGAGTGAGGTGGTGGAGAGTACCGGCAACTACTTGCTCTTTAGCCTTCACCACTCTAGCAAATTCAAGAAGAGCATTCTGTGCACCAGAGAAACAATTCCATTAACACCAAAAGAAAAAGAATTTGGTTATATGACCCACCGAAAAATAATCTGTTTAAAGAAAAAATAAAAAATAAACGTCTCCAGCAAATCAATCAACACCGTCAACCCCACTGCAGCAATCTCAGAGAGAGAGAGAGAGAGAGAGAGAGAGAGAGAGTAAAACCACAACATTTACATGCTTCTCTCTCCCCCTTCCCCATCCTGCGAACTTTGATTCCAGATAACAAACAACGTTTTATCTCTATTCGAGAAGATATCTTCTGCCACGGATGCAACGCCAATCGCACTAAACCCCCACACAATTAACCAAAAGAGACGCAAGAAAGAAAAAAACGAGAACACTAAAACGAAACAAAATTAGGCGCATAACATCAGAACAAAAAAAAGAACACATTAATTCTGAAATCCCTAAAAAACAGAGATCCCGCGGCGAGTTCCTAAAAAAAGAATTTTAGAAGACAAAAGATCGGATTTTTATTTCGAATAATTCAAATAAAATCAGACCTTCAACATATCTCCATCTATAATTCCTAAAAAAGGAACAAGAAACGTGTACCTCCTTCTTGTTGTGCTCTTCCACGGCGAATCGAGCGAGCTGATCGATATCCAGACTGTTCTCCACAGGACTCTCACGGACCCCTCCGAGCGTCGTCATCTCCTTAACTCCCAAACCCTCTGCTGAAATCCCGAACCGAAAGTTCAGAGTGCCCAGGACAAGCAAAAGTAGAGGAATGGCGCTTTGGCTCTTCGATCTCATTTCTTCCCTGCGTATTTATCGCTACGAAACGATCATTCCCTGCTTTGTAGGCTTGTAGCCTCGTCGACGACGCGAATAATGTGCCACGTGGAAGACTTTTGGCAGATTTTTGCGGTCAAAAAGGTTGACGGATCTGCAAGACTTCTACGCTAAGAAAACAAGTTAAAAGCAGTGGGACCCAGTACTTGGGGCCTTCTAGTGCTATCTCTTTCATGAAAATTAAACAATCTCAACCGTGGATCTTGACTGAAGAAGAAAGCCGTAGTGTTGGACTCGAAATCTAACCGCGGGATTCGACCAGTACGGTTCAGCAAGGGTTAGGTTAAAGGTATTTAAGTAAATTCACTAAATAACTTGCCTCTAGCACGCTATTTATCGTTTTGCCGAGGAGGACAGGTTCCTCTTTTTCTTCATGGATTTCAGTCTGAAATCGACGCTGCAACTGCAGATTTTAGCTGTTGCGATTGGTCTAGAACAATGGTAAGCGGCTTCTTGCTGAAGGCGTCTTTGGTGGTGTCTCCGCCGGAGCTCTACTCGTTCCTTGTAATGAGGCGTGCATCTAATGCGTGACACTTATCCGTTCGTTCGGCGCTTGAACCTCCTGATGTCACTCGCTTGCAGAAACAGCTCCTATCACCCGAAGCTCCACAAGAGGTATGTCATGAGGAATTTTGTGCGTATCATGTGCGGAGTTTCTCTGTTTATTTGCTGCTGATACGTGCGCTGTCTGAGTGAATTCTTTTTGAATTTCGAGAGCCAGTGAAAATGGTTTGATTAACCGCAGGGTTTGGATTGCGAAGATGGTAGCCAAAATGTGTCTGAAGGCAAAATATCCTTTTTCAGTAAAAATTAATTTACATAATTTATGTTTCTTTAGTTTTCTTAATTCCGCTTCTGTGTTGTAATCTTTGTTTTTCACTTAATAAAACAAACCCACCATTGCCGATCTTTATTTTCCTTTTATTTTTATCTTCAAAATCAGATCATCACTTGGGTTTAGTCTCTCTGAAGCTTTAGAGTGGGTGTTCTTTCTTTTTCATCAGTTTTGAATTATGAACTGCTTTATTTTGTAACCTCCCCAAGTAACCTTTCTGCTTATGGGGGAGTTTCTACACTTGACACTTTTCAATGTGGTCATCAAATAACCTAACAAAATGTCTCTGTTGTTACTAAAATCGTTCTTATTTTCTGTTTTGTTGATATCTAAAACTTTTTTATACAACATCGTGTCTGTGCTCAGACACTGAAGTTGGAGAAAATTTGTGAATTGACTCACCCTAACTGTTCAAGAAAAGGTGAGATAGATAGATTGTCTATCCATTTCCTCTGGGAGAGAAGTTTTTATGACCTTTATTGTTGGTTTTTTTTCTATCAGAAGAATTGTTGATTCACTTATTGACAAATACAGTTTCATTTGTTTCATATCCAGAGATTCTATACTGGATGCCATCCAAGCTTTGAGGCTATGTTAGATACTGAAGCTGGAGGAAATTTGCAAACCGACTCACCCAAAAAAGGGGTGAGGGAGATAGATTGTTCCATACCTCTTCACGATACCCAAAAGTGGAGTAGAGGTATATCTCCAATAGCATAGAGAGCCAAACTGCTTCAAATCATCTTACAATCGTAGATATAAGAATCTCATCAAATGAGCTGAAGCTGAGCCAGAAACGCAGCACACATTTCCAGGAAGAGAAGGGGTGATCCATTTAGCCTCTGGAGATCAAGGAGATAATTCTCATCCATGGCCTTGTAAAGCTGCCAGATTAATTTATGCATAAAAATTAGAGAGGACTATGGAGACTACTCAAAAGTCAGCTACATATCAGAACCATCTAAATGGATCTCAGATAAAAAAAGCCCTTTTTCTTTTGTTTCTTTGTGAGTTCACCAAGACCAAGTGAAGAAGTAAGTTTTACCTGTATCTCAAATTTAACAGTAGTATTTGACAGAATACAAGGTTTGCTGTCCTCAAAGACAGCTGCTTCGTCCTTCAGTATTTGACCATTGTGTAGAGGAATCTGTCGTAACCATTTGCATTTCATGGTATAGTGTCCTATTTTCTTCCAGCATACATTTAAACTCTGCAGAGCTTTCAAGACTTCAGTCATTATCTCGCAAGGAGGAGCTTGAGACTGGCCAAAAAAAAAAAAAAAAAAAATTAAAAAATTAAAAAAGAAGTTGAAAAGCGATCAAACCAATCCTTCTAAAGGAAGAAGATAATGTTACCTGAAGCCCAAGGGCCCACTTTTCTTCAGCTTGAAGGATTGAACTTGAACATTTATCCTGATAATCAACAAAGCCATGCCTCTCTGAACTATGGCTTGTGATGGATGGAGTCAAGTTATTTAACTGCATATAGAAGACAAAAGATTTCTCAGAAATAACTGATAGAGAAAATTAACATTTCCTACTTCGATGATACAATCATGAAATGTGCAGATTAGAACGGGTCATTGAAGAGATATGTTAATTCACAACAAATTGTGGACAAATATTAAAACAGATTGTACTGCGATGAAGTTATTAACTGCAGACATTGATGATCATCAAATGGAGATACTTGACCATGGAACATATCTCGCCTTTGAATATGAAGGAAACAAACCAATTGGATACTCACAGAAGAATCTTCAAATTCGGCTCTGAGGAAGCCACTTGAAAAATGAAACCGGTTGTCCCACAACAGATAATAAGTTACAGTAGCCTGTAAATTTCACAATACTGGCTTTACTGACACATCACTGAAGAAAATAGGCAGTAAAGTTAAAATAGGGGGAGCTGCACCTGATTCTCCAATTTATTCTGAAGGGACTCAATCACCTGGCTACGGTCAAAACCAATGTCAACCACCACTCGAAGAATTTCCCCATCGATCTTCTAGAACAGAAACAAGTAATGAAATCATCAGCAACTAAGCAGCCTAACTTGCTATTCTATCATATGATTCACTAAATTTAGCCAAACTATCATAATAGCAATGTAAACTGAAATGGGATTCCATTGCTTTGCAATTTTATGGCAGTTCAAGTAAAGCATAAGGGAGATGACTTGATTTTTATAGTGAAGAGATTCACAAACAAACCTCCCATTTGATTTTCAGTAAAATCACGAAAAACACCATCACTTGTTTCTATTCAATAAACCAAAGCTATACCTAATTACTGTGGCAAGTCTAGGCCAATAGAAGCTTTTACAACTGATAGCATAATACTTAAAAACTAGCCATCGCTAAAAAACACCAAGACTAAGGGACTATTTCAGATTCTAAATTTTCAGCAGTTATAACTAGCCGAGTTCCATAATTGTTCACAAAATCAACACTGTGTTACAACAGTAATCC
Organism: Aristolochia californica; assembly: GCF_029961685.1. Lineage (NCBI taxonomy): Eukaryota > Viridiplantae > Streptophyta > Magnoliopsida > Piperales > Aristolochiaceae > Aristolochia > Aristolochia californica. The sequence continues at coordinate 3,813,712 of NW_027181992.1, read as the reverse complement.
CCTACAAAGGAAAATGAAAACAAATTCATTTGCATACAAAATGAAGGAATCTTGCTGGAGTCACTTGCTTTTTTCACCATTTGAATTGCATCAACTGCAGGCACAGCTAAGTAGCGTGGAAGATGTTCCTGAAACCATAGATGCTGACGAATCATCGGAATTGTTATTCGCTTTATAGGATCAACAACAAGGATACGACTGATCAAGTCCCTCGCACCAGGAGACAGATAACCAGGAAGCGTGTATATCCCACTCTGGTACACAAGGAAGGCCATTTCACCACAGAGATCTTGAACTAAAATTTCAACAAATTGAAGGTTCCCTGACCTTAATTTTCTTGTACAAATTAAGTATATTATCCACATCAAAAGGAAGCCTTCCACAAAGAAGAGCATACAAGATGACACCACAGCTCCAAATGTCGACTTCAGGGCCTGCATATAGTTGACCAGAAATAACCTGAAAGTGACAGATCCACATTAAATAATTTACGGAAAGAATTCATTACCAGGTTCCCTGATGTAAGCTAGTTAATTGTACCTCTGGTGCAGCATAATTCGGGCTTCCACAACTGGTCTTGAGAAAATGACCATCACGCATGACATTGCCAAGACCAAAGTCTGCAATTTTTACATGTCCTTCTGAATCCAGAAGAAGATTTTCAGGCTTGAGGTCACGATGAGCCACCATATTCTGATGGCAAAATTCCACACCAGAAATAATCTGCACTACCAGTAAAACAAAAGAGTATTATTCCCCATTTAAGGCAATTTTGAGAAGTTTGAATTAACAAAATATTAGAGTTAGGTTTGAAGTAATAAAAGACAATACTAGCAGGAAACTCCAACAACTTGCTGAAAGAAGAAGCGAGCCTCATCCTCCTTGAGTCAACCCTTTTCTGTTATATAATCAAATAACTCCCCACGATTCATGTATTCCATGACAACATATATATTTGAATGGGTCTCCACTACTTCATAGAGGTGAATAATGTGAGGATGAACAAACAACCGAAGTATTTTAATTTCCTTCTGTGCTGTCAAATTAAACATACTTCTTCGATTAGATTTATCTACAAAAACACGCAAATGCATATATATACACTTTAACATCAACAGCTTTTTGTAGTCTGTTTCTCACTCAAGTTCTAGTAGTACCTCTTTCTGCTTCTCTTTCATTTAACATATGACGATTGAAGATTTTAATGGCTACTTTATTCCCTGTCAAAATATGATGTGCTAGTTTCACTTTACCAAATGATCCAATTCCAAGGGTCTTTCCCAGCCTATAATTTGGTAGTGTTCTCTCTGAACCATGGATCCCTCTTGAACTTGACCCTTCCATTTAAAAGCTGTCAAAAATAAACAAACATTAATTGAAAAAAGCATTTTAGGAAAGAATATTATTCAGTCAAACAGAAACAAGAAACGATGCACTAATTTCACATAGGACATTAATGTAACTTCCACATAGAACTTCCCAATGGTAAAATAAAGTAGATAATAATGTTGGCAGTACCCTGAAGTTGAGTTACTTTTTTCCTTGATAAGTACATAAATTGTCAGAATATACTAAGCAGACCAACCATCACAGCATCAGGATTGAACCCAAACCTGTTACTTCATAGTTAACAAGCTTGAAAAACAAAACAGTCTGAAAGAGAAGACAATAGATTACAAGGCTTCCATGTAACATTTCTTTGTAACATTAGCTGTAACTGGTTACATATACTCACGTGTCACTGTTCATTGTACGTCTGATTTGCATAACAGGCTAGTATTCAAAACAATGTCTTTAATAAGAAAAACTATAATAGTAATAATAATAACAATAGCCATAGTAGTAATAGAAACAAACTCTCGAAGTACTTTGAAAAATAAGAAGAGCAGAAATAATAACAGGGATATCAAAACAAAGTATAAAGTTGGATCCAAGGCCCAAAATAACTAGTTAACTTAGGAAATCTCTTTCTCAACTAATAAACCCAAGATCTTTGTACTCACTAATCCATGTGGGACTTTTCCTTAACACTCCCGCTCACGTGTAGGCCCTCTTTTGTGGCTCTACAAGTGGATAATTTTTAGGTGTAGGCCCTCTTTTATGGCTCTACACCTAAGGACAATGTAGTCATTGTAAAAACCTTCACACAACTACAAATACAACCTCTAGACATGGGGTAGAGTATTCAAGCCTCTTCCTCTTGGCTCAAATTCATCCATTCACCTCTCTCTCTTTTCCTCTTCCTTCTCTCTATTGGTTTCTTCTTTTCTCTCTTCCAAGAGATAGAATTACTCTTTTCTCTCCTGCCCAAGAGCTAGAATTCCTCTCTTCTCTCTTCACTTTCGATTAAAAAAAAAAAAAAAAAAAAGGTATCTGAGTATAAAAAAATAAGGCAAAAACAGGCATGAGAACCACAAGCTATAAAAACAAAATATATAAGTGGAATCAGACCCACTTAACAGTGGTAGAGAATAAAAACAACAGAAACTAAACTTTCAAAATCCACGAAATAAAATTTATTGAACGAAACACAAAATGTGGCTTTGCAATCTGGTTGAGAAAAATACGAAAATCAGGTACAGCTTGGAGAGACACACAATGTACAATTGGAAGAACAGCCATATCTTGAGCTATAGATAATAGAATAACAACCAATTTAACAAATTAACCAAAAACATAGAAGAAATACATCCAGTTAGAAAGCCATTACCTGAAAAGAAAAAAGAAAATAAGGAAACACAAAAACAGTGAATCTCGGCATAAGAGAAGCTGTAACAAGACAGAGATCTAACCCACAGATGCAAAAAGATACTTAGCAATGAAGAGACGGACGACCTTCACGTGCTCTACCATTACAAGTGAAGAAACAAAAAGGCCAAAGGTCTTGAAAAGAAGAAATTGCATTGGAAGTTCCGAAGAGAAGACAAGGTTCATCTTAATAAAATAAAACAGAAGCTGAATTAAAAACTAACAGTGGAAAGTGATTGCCAACATCGACCCTTTTTGCTTTACTGCCTTGTACTGTTTGGAGTTGGAAAGTTAGCGTCGGATATTCGGAGTATCAGTCCGTGGACTGCATTTTCGTCGGGACTCCGGGGGTGTATCTAGCCATGAATTCCGGGACATAGGAGGTATTGGATATATGTAGCTATTTCAGACACCCAATCTTTGATAAAAGCTATTCATGGGGCCATTTAGGCAACCAAGTATTTAGTACATAAACAATGAACAATATGACCACCCCATTTAATTTGGCCTACTACTCTTAATTTTTACATTAGACCCTGCACGGCTCTTTTATATTTCAACCCCATTGAAGAATAACTAATGAATTGTTCTCTTATACTTGGCATTATATAATTCGGATTGATCAATCGATCAAAACAGGTTCAGGTAGACTCGGTCCCTTTTTCGATTCACATAATTATAACAATTGAAAGACGATTACAATAGAGTTTGTTAGGCTAATCGGTTTACTTGCCCGTGTAAGGATTTTCTTTGTATGAAATAACAAGTAGGGTAGATAACCTTTTCCCCATTGCCCTGACTCACTTGAGTCATGTTTTTCTTCCTTATAATTATGAGAATTGTATATTATTAAATGTTCTAATGGGTTATTTTATCTATATATATTTTTATTTTTAAAATTTGAAATTCATAAATATTAAATTTGAAATTTTTACTCATACAAATAAATTGTGTAAATTAAAAAGTCTATTAATCCATCCTTGTAAATATGTAAAAATTGCTCTTACTAGTTACTTCCATGATAAATTATATATTGTTTTGATTTAAAAAATTATTATTATTTATTTTATTTTATGAAAAAATAAAAAAACTAAACTTATTTTTATTTTAATATTTTTTAAAAATTATTAGATGCCATCCCCGGGCTAATTCACACGGGCCTTGGCAACCGCATATTTCGTTCGTGTTTGATTAGTCCAAACGCGTACCAGAGTTGTACTTAATTACAACTGTACCCTTCTCCCTTCCTATAAATAAAAGCTTTAGGGTTAGGGTTAGGTTATCGTCACTGCGCGACTGCTTTTCTTCTTCTTCAACACTGCAGCGGTCCTGGTGCGCCTCTAGCAGATGGATACTCAAGTGAAGCTTGCTGTTGTGGTCAAAGTAATGGGCCGAACTGGCTCAAGAGGTCAGGTGACTCAGGTTAGGGTGAAGTTCTTGGATGACCAGAACCGTCTGATTATGAGGAATGTGAAGGGACCCGTCCGTGAAGGTGATGTCCTCACCTTGCTCGAGTCTGAACGTGAAGCAAGAAGGCTTCGTTGATATTATATCATTCTTCCTCTACCGTAATGGATGTCTTACTTCGTGTCGCATATCTAAAGATCTAGTCTTTCATTTTTATTTACTTGAAACCATATGATCTTCTGAGTTTGGTTTGAACTGGTCTTGAATTTATGTAATACTGTTCTAGTTCTTTGCAATGTTTTGAGTAGCTAGTTAAGAGGTGTTTTAAATTTCTTTCTCGTGTTTATATGTTATCTATTTTATTGCAAGTTTGCTTCTTAGTTGGAACTCTCAGTATGCGATTGTAAACAAAATCCAAGCAGTGATGTCAGAGTCTAAATGTCTCTAGATCTATAGAACTGGTACTATTCACGAGTTCAAGTTTTGCTGCTTGGTTTGATATGCAGTCCCAACAAAAAAACTTTGATGAAGGTAATTAGTTGTTTACTTTCTTCTTTACAAAAAAATTATGTTCGTAGACTTGGGACTGCAGATCATACGAATTTGTGGCTTGGCCTTTGCCTTTGCCTTTGCCTCTCAGGGGTTTTCTAGTGTGGGAAATTAGGGTTTAAGTCTGAGGGTAGTGTTTATGTAGGACATTGGGTTTCTTCGGGGTGTATGGAATTAGTAATGTATTTGGAGAATAGTGTAGCATTTATTTATTTAAAAGACTCGGTAGAAGGTTAACTAGTGGGATTGAGCCTTTGTCTCTCAATGGACACACGGAGTAAAGCCTGAGTTCAGTTTTTTGTTAGGTATGAGAAGCGAGGAATTGAGGACTTCTCCCAATGTGAAATAAATAAATACAAGGTGGGAAGCGTCAAAACCGAGAAGTGGTTTAGAGGGTTCACTATTTGAATATTGATCTTGAGCAAGAAGTGGCTTTGAAGGGGGAGCTCCCCGCTCACTCAGGGTAGAAATGGGTTTTTAATCCTTGTTTTGTGTGGTTTGCTGATATGAAATTTTTTCAGACGAGAGGAAGGTGACCTTCACCTTTCTTTTGTGAAGAAGAGGGCAGAGGCACGACTCTTCTGCCTTACAGTAGAACAGGTTGGTTTCCCGTGTGGTCACTTGCCAACCACCTTTCTGGGTTGATTTGCATATTGCGAACTCTCAGCGCTAACGAGTGATTTATCTAGTTAATCTGACATAAATGATATGTGCTTCTCATAAGTAGTCAAAAAACTGTCTCGGTTCCTCGTGCGATCCCTCCGCTAGCTTTAAGGTAGGATTGGTGAACAGCGAATTGAACATGTCAACGTATCAATGAATGCTAGTAGACTTTTTGTTCGAGCCTTTGTTTTTTACAATTTACATTTTTTCTTCTCGTTGTTGTTTTCCAATCACATAAGCAAGCTTTGTGAGAATAATTGGATGATCCCTGACGGTACTTACAAGACCTCTAAATAACAAATAAAAAAATACGAACACTTATTTCAAGTTGTCCCTTGGATTATGAATAGCTAATTGAAATACTCAAGGTGCTCTTCAAACAATGAAATTTGCAATCCCGTTTCCCACAGGCAACGGGAAGTTGGTCGTCACTTGGTTTCTAACAAATACTAAATAATTTATTAAAAAAAGAGTATAAGCCTAAGTTTAATGTTAATTTGCTCATTAGATTTGAATTGATATTTTAATTATATTTATTTTTAATTTCATATATTTATGGTCAATGTTTATTCGAGATCTTTTTAACTATTTAGTCAAAATAGGGATAATGATATTGCTGTAATTATAATGAATGAAATGATATTTTATAAATAGTGTAACTCTTTTAATTAGAAAATAAGCGGTGCATAAATTATAAATTCTAGAAGATGAAACTAATTTGAATGAATTATTTACTTATATTTAAAATTTGAATGAATATCACTCTTTCCCGCATCCAGAGAGGGTATCATGGATAAATTCACAAAAGTCTTGGTTTTTATTCATGGGTACGATATTAATACGAAAGTTCAGAAGAAGTGATGCTTTGGTGTAGCTATCCCACCCATATGGATATTTTCAGCTCATTGTCTATGTTGTTCAAGTGAATTTAAAGAAAGTGTAGTGCAAAGCGTAATAACACTTGTGGCAAAATATTTTTCTCCAAATATAAGGTCGTCGCTGATAACGGGATTGTACTTACTTATCCACTTAAAACTCAATTTAGAGAGAGTGAAACCATACTAGTTAAAATCGGGTTCAATTGGACTTGGTCCTTATCCAGGTTCTATTAGAGGAAACCGGGGAGTATTAAGAGCTTGGCTGCCGGGTTTAACAATTTGATTGGCGAACTATCTAACATTATCAGAACGAAGGAACTTTCTTTTATTGAATGGTTAATAACTTTTTAAAGAATGATGAAATCATTATGATATTAGTACTGATTCAATTGATAGTTAAACCCAATTGAACAAGGTTGGATTGGACTGGCCGACCAGATGAGTGACGGGTTCAATTGGACTTGACCTCTCGTCCAAGTTGTATTAAAGAGAAATTGGTGAATAGAAAAAACCCAGCTGACCCGGCGATTTTACCGATTTGATTGACGAATCAACTGACTGGCATAGGCAACCATGCCATTTTTTTCCACGCACACACGATAGGGAAGTGGAAAAGGAGGGCCCCTCACTGCTCCCCACCTATATCCAAGACTACAAGGGCTAAGAGAGAGAAAGAGAGGGGTAGGGGCGGCTCTTCTGTGGACCAAGGGAATTTTCTTCCGCTTACGTTTTATACATAATTATGACGTCGACACCGGTTCAATCAACATTTAAACATAGTCGAAGAGATTGGACTAGACCTGACCACCTGACCGGGTTAATGACAGGGTCAAGCTTTATAACATTAAGTTTATTCCTTTTTCTTGTGTGGATTTAGAAACAAACAAAATGGTTTTCTGTGTCCTATGTCCATAATCCTAAAGAAGCTAACAAAGTGAATTCTCTAGCAAACCAGACCCGAGTAGTTTGTCCTCACCTGTGGGCAAAGGTGCAGACAAGAGTTCTAACTTTTGACGCATGAGAGGAAATTGGAGACTTATCTTTGATGTCTTATTAATAATATTTGATTGTGAGGAAGTCCCTATCCTAAATGATGGTGAGGAAGAATGTTGTAAAAAGGGATTGCATCGGTCTGTTCAGCTAGGTTCAACCAGGACAGACACTTGGGTTATACTAAAAATCTGTGCAAATGATAAAACCAACTGACACTCAATTTGTCTAGCTCCAAACTGAACAAACTATTTATGATTCTAGTTGTCTTACAACGAGACTCTCACGTCGTGTCTCTTTTTCTTTTCCTAGTACCCATCGGGTCCATTCTTTCAGCTAAGTCAAATTTTCCACTCATTCTGGGGGAAAGAGGAACTTAGGCATGGCAAAATTTGACTTAGCTAACCAACCAAATCTGACCCACTCATTTTCAAATCTTCATAAAAAATATAATATAATAATAAAAAATAAATAAATAGAAGAACTAAAGATGAAATATGGGATAAAGAAGAAATACTGACACAGAGAGGAGGTCATTACATGAACTGATACTCGGAGCATGGACTCTCTATGATGGAAGCATCTTGAATTTGACTCTGGTCAGTGGGAAGACTGAAAATTCCTTACCATCATCGCATGTTGAGGAGTCATTTATATTTTATACATGAAGACTAATTCGGTAAATTTAGGTCATTCTGTCCCTAGAAAAATCAGCTACTGGTACGGCCAAGTCCAACTCTCAGTTGATGGTTACAGGCTAAATCCGTAATTTCGTCCAACAAAACCCCTTCCCGAGCACCACTCGCATCTATCGCTCTCTCTAGGTTTCAGGCGACGAGATGGCAGACAAAGTCGATGAAACTCCGGCGACTTCGTTTGACATTACCGGAGAAAACTCGCTTCAGGTCAAAATCACGCAGAATTTGGACGCGACCGACGGAGATCCGTCGGTTATCCGGAAGGAAAATCCCGAACCAGAAGACGGAGAAGCGAAGAAGCTAGCGGAAGGGAAGGAAGAAGAAGGAGAAGAAGTGGAGACTTACAGAGAAGCAAAACGGCGTAAGAATTGTCCGGCGGCGTTGGAGAAATCTCCTTCGGATCGCGGATTTTCCTTTTCTTTCACTTTCGATACGAGCATCTGTCAGAACGACTCGACGCCGAAATTCGGATCGTTCAACTTCAACAACGCGGCGGAATCAGGCCTGCCGGCGTCAGACTCCGAAGAAACTCCGCTAGGTCTGCAGTTGGGGTTTTTTGAGAAGGAAGAGGTTGAGAAGGAAAAGATCGTAGCGGATTCGGCTTCTATTGTCAGAGAAGAGAGAGAGAAAAGTACCTGTTGAATTGAAGATTCCATGGCTCTGAAATCAAGAGTTCAGCTCCTTCTGCTGTAAAAATGATTAAAGTTATAAAATCCTTCTCACCTCTCCACTTCAGCACTCCTCTTCCTTTCTGAGTTTCAATAATGGCGAACAGTTTGCTTCGTGATTGATGACTAACTCGCTTCCTTGCTACTGTTTTCGCATTCTCCATCGATGAACTCGTCTGATGATTCCACCGCCGATTCATGTCTACAAATCCCGATTTCTGTTGAATATTTGCTGAAACAGCTTGCATTTGTCTTGCAAAGATTAATTGATACTCATAAACGGATAGATTTCTTCGAGTGGTATATGATTCGATCAATTCGCAAATAGCATATTTCAATCTGTTGGAAGGTTTGAACATTGAATTCGAGGGAGATTGCAGTGGACATTCAGGCTTATTTGGTACGAGTTATTTACGTTTATGACAACATTATTTTTGGAAGATTGTAATATTTATGTATATTAGGACAAACAGCGAAACATATGCACTTCGGTATAAAGTGGTTGCACATGTAGTCCCTTAATTTCTCTCAAGGCCATGTGAACACGTTAGCATTTTGCCTGAAAAAAAGGAATTTGACACACAAGCATGAAAACTGCACGTGGTTTCTGTCCAATCTATCATATCTTTATTAGTATAAGTATCCTATTTTATAATTAAAATTATTTTATTTTCTATTTTAAAAATTATAATATTGTCAAAATTGGAATACCCGGTTCAACCCGGAGTCCTTTGTGGTTCTTACATGTAAGAAAATATGCCTTGGTCTTGGCTCTTATTCATGGGTCAAGTTCCATTGAACCTGGTTCAACCAATTTACCCAATGAATTTTTATAAATAAATAATATATATATGTCTTGTAATGAATAAAAATATAGAAAAATACATATTTAATTTATCTTAGTCTTTTATTCTTATTTAGACATATAAATTGAAGTTTTCTTTAAAAAAATTAGCTTATCGGCTCCAACAATCTTGCTCAAATGACTTCGGTTAGCATTGAACATAACCACACGAGTGTGTAAAATATACAAAATAGAAAGAGAAAATAAAATATAATCACTTAAGATATAGTAACTATAAATATAAACATCTAATTATAATATTTTTTGAATAATTACAAGTGATTGAAATATTATCTTGAGGTTTAATTTTTAGCGCGTTTTACTTGAAAATACGTACTCGATAATTAGGATTACATTTTATTAATTAAGACTACTTTCAAGTTTTTATGCTAGGAAATACCTCATGAGGTGACTCATCGAGTTTTCAAATTATGTAACACTGTTAATTTTAACCAAATAGAATAAATGAATATATATTTTTTAATAGAAGTACTCTATTAATTATTTTATATGTAAATGTTAAATTTATGGAAAAGGAAAATACTTCATTGACTTCATTAAATTATTATAATTAGAGTACATGAACCTCTATTTATAATAGAGGAATGTAGTAGAGTCCAATTACAATACAACTACTTTTGTTCCAATTACATCCAAACTCTAACACTTAAAGATAAGTCCTAACATAATTAAATAATTCAATATAGATAAAAAACAAACATAACTCAAACTAGAATCTTATAGGACGTGACCATAAGATAAAGATGCTTCTTCTTGATCTTCCAACTTATGTGATAAGGATGTCAGCTTGTCGTAATCATGGTGGGTCTTATTTCTTATGTGCTTGGGCCCATCTTGTGGGCCTTCCTTGGTCGTGTGAACCATCTTATAATACTTTTAGATATGTGAGTCTTCCTTGATTGTGTGGGTTTGGGCCTATCTTCCAACACTCCCCCTCAAGCTGGGGGTGAGAGAACAACTTGAACTCCCAGCTTGCTGTAAATGATGTATAAAATCTTTTTGTATAAAATTACACATATTCCAATATGTTTTCATCTTTCAACACTCCCCATCACACTGTTGCATCCTTCCATGAGGCCCTGTTGGCATAATATAAGTGAGAGCAACAATCACTCGTAGCTGGTAAGACATTGCTCCATACTCTAGTCCTAATGTTGGATGTAGGGCACACTTCGTTTTCTGCAGGTAGTGTGTCTATCGGTATTGCTTTGAAGTGTCCACCACTGTGTCCATCCACATGACAACAACTCTCAAGTAGTAGGAGTAATAAAAGTCATTACAAGGAGGGGTGGGGGGTAGTGGGTTTATATATACAATCTGGACATCGACTCTCATGGTATCCCAATCGTGATATTTTTTAGAGTTAAATTTAACATGGTGTCCCAATCTGGGCACCAACTCTCATGGTGTCCCAAACCGTGATATTTTTGAGAGTCAAATGAATAAGGTTATGCAAAAAGGTACTGAAGCCACCTCTTCTTCAATAATAATGTCTCATCCGTAGAGACATAATAGAACCAACTGTAATGTAACACGACCATCTTCCAACACATATAACAAAAACCAAAATTATAAACCTTATAGAAGGACCTATGAAATTATCATAATCCGATATAAATATTTTTTCTTAGATGCATAAGCTTCATCTTTTGTGCTTCCTCTTTCTTGAATATTTTGGTCACATAAATTTATCCACAACATATAAAATAAAATACCTCTTTCTTGTACTTCTCCCCCCTCAAACCATGGAGAAGTGAGATATTTTTCTGACATATTAACTCAAAAAGTGACTCAAAACAATGGGTATAAATTCGGATTTTTCAATACAACAAAATATCAGCATGACCTTTGATTCTTCCATTGTGAATATATTTTTAAATATAGTTCAGATTGACATAAAAATTTGTCCTTCTTAAACTATACTTAAAATACCTTTCATCCAAGTATAATTTATCTTCATAAAATACAATTATCAAAAGATAAATAATTTGATAAATTTTGGTCTTTATCATCTGGCTGAACTAAGTACTGTTTCTTTTTTTTTCCAAGATCAATATCTCCTTATATAAAAATTATACCGATAATTGGTGGATTAGGTAAGAAAATAGACTTACATATATTTCTTTTGATATATAATTTTCTAAATAAAGTTTTTTTATTTATAGCATAAAATACCTCAGAAGTTGAAGCTTTCTGCTACTGCTCAAACCTCTTTTGCAATCTAACCTTTGTTGCTTCAAATATCTATTTCTCTTTGTAGATAACTCAGATAAAAAATTGGTTGAATAGTTAAAATAATAGACTTACATATATTTCTTTTTATATATATTTCTCCATATAAAGTCTAGTTCTTGATAACATAAAATACCTTGGAAGCTGAATCTTATTGCTGCTATTCGAACTTTTTGGTAATCTGACATTTGCTCATTCAAATATCGATATCTCTCTATAGATAACTCCGATTGTAATTTTTTTTTTTTAGAAATTAGACTCAAATATCTTTTCGTCAATATATAATTTGCAATATGAAAAACTCAGTATAGAGGTGAAAATATAAAGAAAACTAACAGGTGTATTAACTAAAAAATGAATACGAACATAGACTTAGGGTTTAGGGTTTAGAGAAAATGATCACATTACCTCTGTTGGTTGACCACGTCAACTCAGAGAACCTGTTCTGATATCATGGTGAATTTATGGAAAAGAAAAATACTTCATTGACTTCATTAACTTATTATAATTAGAATACATGAACCTCTATTTGTAATAGAGGAAGGTAGTAGAGTCCAATTACAATAAAAATTACCTTGGTCCCAATTACACCCAAACTCTAACACTTAAAGATAAGTTTTAATATAATTAAATAACTCAATATAGATAAAATACAAATATAACTCAAACTAGTATTCTTCTAGGACGTGACCATAAGATAAAGATGCCTTTGTGAGTCCATATTGATCTTCCAACTTATGTGATAAGGATGTTAACTTAATCATGGTGGGTTTTACTTCTTATGTGTTTGGGCCCATCCTCTTAGATATATAAGCCTTTCTTGATATCTTCTAATAGTAATATACAAAGAAAATATACTAAGAAATTTTTGTCGAGGCTATGGGAATATGAAACATTAGCCTCATAGTTTTCACTTGTGAGACCTTTGAAGTCACTGGCATAGCTCGGTTCATTGCCCAGATAGCAACGTTTGCGCTTTGGCCCAATAGAATCTGTCCGTTGATTTTGTGGGCCCAGGTGATAATCCCACCGAGTAAAAGCAACATCTGCCGTCATCCACTTTAATCGGTGGTTTATGGGTCCCCTATCGAGGCAACCGATCAGAGCTAAGATAGCGAAGATCTCTGAAGATCTCTGTGATTCTCCGACTAGGTGGGACTTGTTGAAAGCTAATCCGAAATATGTGAGCGTCAGGAAACGGCGGTTCCACCTAACGTGGACACGTGGCTTAACTTCTTGAACGTCGTTTTGACCGCCTGATAGTTCTACAAGTACGGCGGAGGTCAAAGAAGGAGTTTCAGCAATTAATTTAATTTTTCCCCTTTTTCCTGAGAAAAAAAAAACAGGAGGAGAAACTTCCGGACTCTGAAATGCAATTAACTTGGACTCAATCTGCGCCTCGCGCGTGACGCAGGGAGTCGCTCCGTTTGGTAAAAAAGGGAAAAACAAAATGCACGAAATTAAAAACGAAAAGAAAGGGAAAAGCAGAGAGGATTACAGAACCAACAAAACCCTAACCATAATTCTCATCGTCGTCATCGCGCTTTTTCATCTGTGGGATTCATCTGTTTCTCCGCTGTTGGTGAGTTTCTTTCCTTGTTGCGTAATGTGCGATCATTTTTCGTCTGACCGATGCTTTTCTCTCTCTTTTGTGCCGTGGAGCGCAAGGGCTTGATTTTAAGGGCCTCGTTTGCTATGCTTCTGATTGGCTGGTCTCAGTGTTTGCTTGTGAATTTTGCGTTTTCCGCGAGTCTTTTGCATAGTCTGACTTGTGGAGACGGATTTATCGGATTTCGTTTTCCTGAATGTTCTAAGGTTTGCTGGGATTAGATTTATGTAGCAAAGAAAAGAATGGGGATCCCGCTCGGTTTTGAGCTTTCTTGTGGATTTTGATCGGTTGTTGTATGTGTAGGAAATCGATTGAATTTCTTTCTCTCTGTTTTTCTGTTTGTATATTTTATCCAACGTACCATTTCTTGATCTAGTTTTGAGTTCTAAGCTTCAGGCCTTTTCAGGGCCAAGGCTATTTATAAGAGATTATATCTTCCAGTTGCACCGATGATTCTCTGTGAATGCATAATTTGTAGAATTTGCTTTTTTCTATTGTATTCGAGTATGGCAAATTTTGCTTGAAGGTAGTTGGATTGTAATGTGGTTGTTACCACCAATCGAGGTGGTTATCCCATAGTTATCTGGGATATCAGAAGTTGTCTAGGTTTAAGTTAGATTGTCTCATGGGGAGGTGGTCTCGTAGAATTATACTGGCATTGTTGATGGACATTATTCTCTTTCAGTCTTTCATACTTTTTTTGCATAAACCTTGTTCCTTTTCAAATCCTGCGCTTTGCATCTGTGTATATTCTGGGGGCCCAGCAGTTTATTACAGAATTTGGCTAATTCTCCGTAAGCTTTGCTTATTTATATTTTTGGCCCGGTATATTGACCTATTCTTAACGTTATAGTTTTGTTGGTTCGCATTTTCTTTTTTTCCAACTTACTTGTTTCGTTTGGAGTACTCATGTGCTTTGAGGTTTGACATTCTTTTCATGTAATACATTTAGGAGACAGCACTATTTTCCCTTTAATTTTTTTTTTGTTTATTTGTTTGGTACTTTCACAAGGTGTAGGAATGGTGATCTCAGGTAATCACAGTGATTCTTCTATTTCATTCGTTTTATGGAGTGGGTGTTTAATTTATTTTACTACTTTGTACCTGGAGTTTGATACTTGGCATTATCATCAGGAGACTGGATTTACCATTTTGCGACGTCTCTGAATATAATTTTCTACTTTACTATTTAGTACGTCTGTTTGTTTTGTCATAAATGTACCTGAAGTATGTGACAAGCCCTCTTTGAACAATCTGTGTGAACTTTTCTTGGTAATGGATGAACCTATTGTAATAATTGGACAGTAAAAAAAATAAAATATCCTTGCGGTACCTGAACAGATTTTGTTGAGGTCTTTGCTTTGAAAAGTGTTCTTTTATCATGTGGTTGTTCATGGTTGTCTTGGTGGCTGCTAGTTATGAGATTTTTCTGAAGAACTTTCTTGATGATTTGTGTTTGATTCTCTTGACATTGTTGCAGTAGTTTGTAAGAAACGGTCAGTATACGTTGCCTGTTAACAGAACACAGAACCTTCACTTGGACAATGAACAGTGCAGATCAGCAGATCTAGTATCAAATGTTGGAACTTCCATTTTTATTTTTATTTTTGAATGGAATATTGGGCATTATGAGTATTGCCTTAATTTTTTATCCTCCATCTGCAATGGGATGGGGTGGATTGTACATGTTTATCTGTGGATTCAAGAAGTGATTCCATGAACTCTAATCAGTCCTTGATTAATGTATATAAAACTTTCCGTTAGTTTACCATGGAAAGAAAATTGTGGAGTGATGAAGAGGAGCAAAAGATAAACTAATGAAAATTGAGGAAAGTCATGAAGTCAAATTTATGTAGTGATGTGAGAAGTACTGTTGGTATATAAGAATGCAATCAATGGTTGCAAAAAACTGTGATTGGTGGTATTTTGGGATTTCCATTGTGGAAGTCTGGCGATGGAATCTCAGTAAACAGGTGCACTGTAACAGGAAATATCTATTGAGCTTCAGACTTTATCCTAGGAAAGAAGCTCTCACTGAAAGTGTAGGAGAAGTGTAAAAGAAGATGAAAGGTGTTTGTAGGAGATGAAAGAGAAGGCTGCTGGGACATTTTCGTCATTGTTTCTTTTATTTTTTGTGTAGTAGAAGGATACAAATCATCAATTTCCAGCTATTTGGGGTCAATCATAGATGGAAATTTTTTGAAGTGCTTACCTTTCAATTATTGTGTAATAAGATTTTCAGCAACCTGTCATTATTTTGTTCTTTCTTTTTAGAGTGAAATGGGGCTCGTTCTAGTCCAGCTAAGGGTGGCTACACCCAAACCTTTTCCTTCTTTAAAAAGAGAGAATATTTAACTGTTTACAGCAAATGCCATCATCTCAATTTTATTATAAAAGTAAAAAAATAGAAATTAGTTTATCATCAGCATCAGTGATGATTATAGGATGAGGGAAAAAATACAGAATAAGAATGATTAAAATTTAGCCTTTTGAGTTTAATCATGACCTACTTGTAGTGTTTGGTGGAGCTCAATGTGGTAAGTTATGTATTCTTGCGCTATCCTCATCATGCATATTTGGCATCTCTGGCATGACAAAAATCCCTTATGTTTTCTGTCAGACATGTCATGGCTGTTTCACTTGAATCTCTGGAATCCAATCTGTAATTTTTTTTCTTGTTCCAATATTGCAGGAAGATCCCAGCCTCCGAGGTTAAAAAATGTCTCCTGCATCTAGATCGAAGTCCAAAGAAAAATCCTCTGGAAGGACTGCTGCAAAAGAACAACAGAAGGCATCATCAAAACCTACACCTCAACCAGCTAATGGAGGCAGCAGCATTCCTGCAAGTGCTTACAACCCTGTTTCTGGCACATTCCATACACTTGAAACATCGCCAACTGCTTCTGCTTCTCTGCTGCCGCTGTCGCCGCCTCAGAGTAATAGCCGGTTCAACAACATTGATGAAACTGATGAGCACTCTGGCACCAGCTCACTTGGAACTGGGGCCGAGTATGATTCAGTTTCTAACAATGATTCCTGCTCTGGTGAGTCAGAGGATCAGAAAGAAAAATCAGGAAATAATACCCAACGGCCAGAAACTATTCCAGGTGCTGATAATGACAAGAGAGAGAAAATCCGGCAGAAAAATGAGAGGAAGCACCAGCGTCAGAGGGAGAGACGGGCTCAGGAATTGCATGAGCGCTGCTGTGGTTACCTCATGTCAAGAAAGCTGGAGGCGCTTGCCCAACAGCTTGTGGCCATGGGGTTCTCTTCTGAGCGCGCCACAATGGCTCTCATCTTAAATGAAGGGCGAGTGGAGGAATCTGTTGCTTGGCTTTTTGAGGGAGGCGAGGAAGTGGCTGCAGAGCAGCAAAACGGTTCATGCCTGGATAGTGGGGGTAATCTGAAGATAGACATAACAGAAGAGCTTGCCCGTATAGCAGATGTGGAAGTTAAATTCAAATGTACAAAGCAGGAAGTAGAAAGGGTTGTTGTGGCCTGTGAAGGTGACTTGGACAAGGCTGCTGAGACATTAAGAGCACAGAAACAAGAACCTGTTGCAGCCCCACCAAAGCATGGAGAAACTGGTGATCCCCTGGCTGTCAGTGATTCAGATTTTACAATTACTCATGCACAATCAAACCCTAGAACTTTACAAGTGCAGGCTGTGGCTGCTTCTCCTGTAACGATACAGCAGAGAAGAGATGAAAGAGATTTTAACTACATTAAGGTGGCAGTGGGCCCTGCAGTGGCTTCACCAGAGACAGTAAATCGAAACCTGCAGTCTTTAAGAAGGATTCAGCCAAAGGCGGCAACAGAATGGGTTAGACCACAACAACAAGTACTGAACCCACCAGAGAAGAGGGGGACGAGCATGAATTCTTCTAGTCCTACTCTCTCTTACTCTTTAGCATCCACATTGCAGGTTGCGCCTTTGCCAGCTAAGACAGAGGCCTCTCGTTATGTTGTAGAGGGTGCCAGTGAAGGAAAGAATATGCAGACTGGTGGAGCAGTTAGAGAACCTGTTGTTATGATGCAACGGCCACAATCTGTTAATGTTGTGAAACAGAACCATCCAACCGCAAGCCTAGGAGCCTCTCCCTCAATAACACCAGGATGGTATCAGAATGGTGTCAATGGGGTTGACTTGATCAAGGTGAATTCTGGGCTGGCTCATTTACAGACTTCAAGTATGAGCACAAGCAATCATGTATCGCGACAGTATTATCATCACCAGACCCAGTATCAACCATTTGCGTCAAGCACTGTTGAATCGTCTGGCTGGGGTTCTTCATGGAACACAACCACTGGGTCTTCATCTTCTGCTTCCTTAGCTGTTCCCTCTTCTTCTTTAGGACTTTTCACTGGATGGGGGTCAACAGGGATGTCTGGTTCATCATCTCCGGTGGATTGGAGCATGGAAGGATCTATGCCGGAGTGTGACTACACCAACATAGACTGGAGTTTGGAGGCAATGTCGTCGTCGTCGTCATCATCATGGTCAAATGGTTTGTGGATGGATCTCACGTCTAATGTAAAGAAAAGTAGGATATGTGATGGTGGGTGGTCCGGGACTACAATGAATGGTGGCACTAACATGATGAGGCCTTCAAACGTCCAGGGATTGCACGATGGTGGTGTGGCTGCAGACACTGGTCCATCATCATCTGCTGCATCCCATGACTGGGCTACTCCATTTGCGGGCAAGGATCTTTTCAGCATACCTGGGCAGTTCGTGACTTCTCCGGCTCTGTAGGAAATGGAAGGAAAACAAAAAAAGACTAAAATGCTTGAATTTGTTCTCTTGGTGTCTGTCGATGATTGTTGCCTGCATAACTAAGTGGAAAAAAAAAGGAAAAATAAGTCATATTGGTGCTTTATACTCTTCTTCTCTATCCTATGCTATTTCTTGTTTGTTTTGTTAAATTGACTGCGATTACTTTAAAGCTGCAGCTTACCTGGAAGCAGTTATGAATCCAACCTTGAATTGGTTCGGGTTGGTTCATGACTTTAGGGGGAGGGATCATTCCTGGGCAATCGTATTGTTTTGAAACGTTCTATTGCACTAAAATCTTCAGGAAAATGACTTCTGAGACGGCTGGATGAATAGGGCCTCCGAGTAACAACGTAGCATCTCTATTTTCTATGTTCAAATAACAGAGAACCTCGTAAGCGATCAGTGGGACTAGAAAAAGGAAAGAAACAGAGGCAATGTTTCACCATTTGTTTTTTCTGATACCGTTTACATTTTTGTTCCCAGAGGTTCGAAAAATTATTTTTGCCGTAACTGCATTGTGTATCTATTAATTCACCAATACCATGAATGGTGCCCTTTTCAGAAGAATTGAAATGTAAAGTATTCACAACTGGATACAATATGATACTGTTCTGCATCTGGTGCAAGCTGCTGGCAGACCTCAATCCTCAATGACATGAAGTAGTTTTACAATAGGGGATTACCCCTCTGTTGAAGAAGAACAATCTGGGGGAGACTGGCAAAGGTTCATTGATGTGTTGGGTTCAATGTACCATTGATTTTCTTCACGACTAAGAAAGCGTGCCTCTGCATCCAGTGTTACAAACAAATGTCATTGCTGGTTGTGTGTCGAACTTCAAAATAAGTAAAAGCTCATCTATGCCTCTTAATAGTCTCCAGAGTTTTCTATTTTCACCATCTCCAATTTCTCATTTTCATATTTTGTCATTCTTCTAATTTCTTTCCAGTTAACAACCACATAAGGGGTTTCTTAAACACAATTTGGTGCCTAACCTATACCTACAGATTTATGGAACTGAAAGGAAAATGGGAACATTGGTATTTGGTGTCCCAAGTATCCTGATTTCGTTTCATAATTAGTCCTCTCTATGTAGTAAAAGGTGGGATTATCCACCAATTTTATGCCTGTGACTGCAATGTTCTGTTCTCTTTTTGTACCTAAAATGTAGACAGTCACACACACATATATATAGACAGCCATAGATTTTCATCAAATATCAATCAACAACACTTTTCTGGGAGTATAAAAAAACACCAAGTGTTTTTTTATTGTTAATACGCCTGGTGAGACTTGAACTCAAAAGCTCATACTAGAAACCCCTCATGTGGCCATTCAGCCAAAGACCAACCCACATTTATAAACAAACATTTAACAGTTAATTTCAAAGGGAAAAATTTGTATAGTATATTAAAACTGTTTGAATTTTGAAAATAAAGAGGTAGTAATGCACAGAACTGGCTTATGAAAGAGCATTTTCTGCCAAAATATTAATTTGTCTTTTAAGTGTTCATCGTGTGATGAATCACTTGCTAATCCCATAAACAGGTCTAGATATAACACCACCTTAGGGCATATTGCAAAGGATGGACTACCCTCTAAAGGTTTCAAGTTTCTTGCCAAAAATTAATAAAATTTTAAATAAGTAAAAAACTTTCCAAGTTATGATAACTATTCTCAGATCATGGCTGCTTACACATATGAGAAAAAAAAATATACTTCCCTCAGGATTTTTTTCTATATTTTGAAGTAAAATAGAAATTAGTTCTTTGATAATGAGCTATATATATATATATATATATATATATATATATATATGAATATGACAAAGTAAATGACAGCAGGTTAACGGTCAACATGGCTACATACCGGATAGAAATGTATCTTTGTATTCATCCTCATCATAAACAAATTGTGGGGGGTCCGGAGAACCAATTCCAACAATTGTGCTTCCACTGCAGGATATTTAGCTAATTATCAATTTTAAGTAACCAAAATATTTGGACTACAGTAAGATAAAAAAGTAAGTCTAAAGGCCACATTGTCCCATGACCAAAAGATTACATAATGCCACATCAAAGATGTAGGAATAATAAGACCCTTCACATGAGAAAAGATATGGACCAGCAAGGAAACTTAATGAAATTATTTCTGAATTAGAAAGCCATGGCTTCCTGAGGTTACCTTCCTGACATGAAAACAGCATCATATTGTCCTCGGCTTGCAGCAAGGACCCGTTGTTTCAACCTCCTCAAATTAGGCAAGACTTCAAATGCAGGAACCTCTGAAAGATTTAGAACAATTAACTTTGACAGGCAGATGTTTAAGTTAATTCCAGCAATAACTAAACAAGTTCTTGCAGTCCTGCAATGTCACTAACTAGGAACCAATAAACTTCTGGGGTGGGAAGGCATAGAGTTAGGGATGGTGGCTTGAGCTCACTAGTTCCTTGTCTCCTCTCTTAAAACTAGTTCCATATCTTAGCACATACCTAAATCATTGATACAGACATCTTGAGAAATTCCCATTTGGCATATTTTCTCCAGCAAATTCACTGGATCCACTGAGCTAGTTTTGTCCAGAAGAAGCCGCTGAACCAAAAGGAAACTGATGCAAGATGAGAAAGCTTTTCTGTGTTTGTTGGAAACAAACGAATTCAATTATTAACCACATACAACATGCACATACTTTATAAACTTCACCAGTAGGGCATGCCTGTGGTGGTTTAATTAGAATCATTGGCATATCCGAGGGTATCGGCGATGGAATATCTTCAACCACCTGCCACAAACTCAAAGAGAAAAAAAAAATTATTTTGTTTTTTTTTAGATTCTGTTACACAAAATTAGAACTTCACTGTCTACTCTTCTATTGGCCATGGATTCAATGCCAATATATGATGGTTTACCCAAAAATTAAGATGACTCCAAAGAAGTTAATTGACTGAAATTCATTATTCTACCAACAAGTTTAGAGTATTGTATCATTTATCCACTTACAATGAATCATTTTCAGGTAAATGTAAAAGAAGAGGAAATGTGTTATGTATTTAATATTACAAAGAATTTTAAGAATATCTATTTTCTTTCTGTATTGTATTTTATGGATTTGAAGTATGTTTTAGTTACTCTATTACAGGAAAGACTGATGCCTTTTGTTTGTTCAAATTTCACAGAAGTGCACAACTAATAAGAAAAGAAAATCTAGAAAACTGTATGGATCTATGGGTTTGCAGTTCTCATACCAATGCATGAGGCTGATCCTAAATCGTACGATGAACTCAAAGAAGTCATTCCACTTGATTTTATTGCAAAGGACATCCTACTACGTATTATAAAAAAAATTAAAAAAAAAGCCTACTAAGCATAAGGTTAAGTTGTGATAGAATATGCTGAACATACCTCACCCCTACCAGTACAATAAGCTGCTCCATGAGAGAAAAAAAAGGGGACATCTGAACCAATTTCACCTGACCATTCTTGAAGTTCCTTTTCAGTGGCAACACGATTATTGAATTGATTAGCAGCCCATAATGCAGTTGCAGCATTACTGCTCCCACCTCCAAGCCCGGCTCCAGTAGGAACCTTCTTATCAAGGTGGATCTGTATATGACGAAGTTGATAATCAACTCGGTTCAGCGCAATGAATCATCAAAACAAAATGAGTGTACATTTTACACTCAGAAAATACATTCAGCAAACAATTACCCAGAAGAAATTAGCACTCCCAGTCTTTTCTCTGTAAAGTTTAAGAGCTTTGATGATCTGCAGCAGACAAAAAAAATTGGAAACACAAATTTTTTCATAAAATCAGTGATACAAGTAGAAAAAGCCAACCGACAGTTGATACGAGGAAAAGGAGAGAGAGAAATATAACATAGGGATAGTTTTGGAAGTTACCAAATTTTTATCATCCAGTGGTACCCCAGGCACATTGGTCGACAGACGATCTCTTTTTTTTGTTGGGGATAAAGAAAACTTGATTGTATCTCCTAGACTTATCACCTGGAATACCCAAGGAATCACATCCAGAAAAAAAAAAAAAAAAAAAAAACTTAATTAGATAGTAACTCTAAGTTAATCGAGAACATACTTCAAACCAAAGGGCTTCAGCAAGAACAGGAAGAGCTCACATGAAACAGGGAGGCCAAATCATGAAATCCATCTACCCTCTTCCGGGTAATTCTTAAAAACACGTTAATCTACACAAAAGAATATAGAATAAAAAATAAAGCCCCACAAAATGAAGATGACAAATACCGAGCAAAGGGAAACGGAAAGGGAACCATTGTCTCAAATAAGATTACCTTACAAGGTGAAAATAGAGACAACCTTGAAAGGCCCGCTTCCTTGTCAATTTCATCCGCCAACCTGTTTATTCTCTCATCTGGGTCGTACACTATCTGGGAAAAAACACATATTCAAGAAGCTGTTACATCCGGAATGAAAAGGAATTCCAACATAATGTACTAAAACGGAATTCAATTAGCAACAAGCAGCTGAGTAAACACCTCCATCTGTCTTCTTCCTGCCGCTGAGTCCGAAGCCATCGAACTAACAAGTGGGTTTCTCCGCAAACTGGTTGTCGGTTTAAAAAACCAAGACCCATGTACAGGATTTGAAGAGAAATTTCCTTCCCCAAAGCTTTTCAAAGGATTTTTAGTATTCAACGAAGGATGAAGGTGATGGCAGAAGAACTGAACGGAAGCCATGAAAAAGGAAATCAAATCAAATGAACAAAATCAAGAAAGACAAGAAGACGGTTGTTTTGAATCAGTTTGGCATGGCTTTGGTGCTAACTTGAAGAAGACTTCAAATTCTAGAGTCAAAGCATTTCAATTCAGCTGTCCCCTTGTCAGAGTAGAGCTGAAGAGTGCATGCTCAAGAGTTTTTCCTTATCGGTTGATCAGTCTATTCTCATCTTTTGGAAGAGAAGCACGAGACTGCACAAGCATGATATAAAAGGATCGCATGGCCGATGCGATTCACTTTCTACTGTATTTCCTGTATCTTTTATTTTTATTTTTTATAACTCTACTACATAATATTTTGCTTTTCCAATTTTCTCACATCGGTAAAAGTATAAATTTAAGAGAAGAATATCATATTACCTAATAAAAAATTATTAATTAAATGAAAAGAATAGAAAATTCATTGTCAATTATCAAATACTTGATTTAAAGCTCAGTCAAGATCAACTTGCCGTATTAGATGGAGGGATGAGGCCCTCTCGCTATACAGGCAGGAATACAATCAATAGTTAAGGGAGAGGCTGTGAGGAGAAGAGGAGAAATAGAAGAACTGCATGCGTTTCACGAGGACGGCCCTGGTGTGAGTCACATTTACCCATGAGGGTCGTCGTTGCTTGGTAGAGAAGACAGCGCCGTCTATCAAACATCTGTTACTTATTCTTCTATCTTGATATTAATAAATGCTGTTTACTTGTGAGCATGAGCAGTGAAATGAAAACACATGATACCCATGTTTACTTCCCAGGTTTTCGTATCCGACAAATATCAGCCGATAAGTTATGAGCCAAAAAGTATCGGAATCAACACTCATTGATTCTAACGTAAACAAATTGATATTAAGAAATTCAAAATATTAGCTAAATAAGACTTAGAACCCAAGACTTCTTCACGAATGCAGAACCCATTTACACCTCCAAATAGAAAGTCATTTTAGGTATGAGCATTTAGACGTAGAAGTGGCATGGAACCGAATTCGAGATATAGATCGGATTTGTTTAAGTTAACGATCCGAGTTCGAACGAATTATGGTTTAGTTAGACAACTCGCGTGAACTTAAGAAGGACCCGAGCGACTTCATCCATCGGGTTTCATTCTTTGGAATCAAGAATTCAGGATAATCAGGATTTGGCAACAATTTGCGAGAGAGCAAAAATAGAGATTCGGGGCTCGGGAAGATCAGAGTACAATCTACTCCTTTTGGTAAGTTTTGGTTTTTTATTCTATTTCGCTTTCTTATTCTTTGTTCTTTATCTTTGATTTCTTTATCTCTGATTTTTTCCTCCCCGATCTTCTTCCTTACTGAAGTGACGGAATATAGATAAATTATTTTCTTCTTTATTTTCTGTTTTTTTTTTGTCACTAATGGAACAATGATTTTTTTATTTTTTATCTGCGACTATCTGGACGGTCCCATTTCTAATCTATGTTCCTGTTGATCATCATTATCCTAAAGAATTTTACTGGCTTCAACTAAAGCTTCAAGTTATTGATGTGGCTGAATTGTTGGTACCTGGTTCTCTTTGCCCAATTTCTTAATATTTTCAGTGCTTGAAATCGAATCTCATTATTTGGTGCCAATGGAAAGTTATGATTCATGTGATGATATTTTGCTCCTTCTGTTGTGTAGTTTGTGGTGCTCCAAAACGAAGATTCAGAACTTACCAACCTGCAGTGGCGAAGAGTGCCAATGATACAGATGTTCGTAAAGCTCAAAAGGCACAGATTCAGAAAGACGAAGCCATCCGGCAATATCTTTCTCTTCTTTGTTGAAAGGTTGTGCCTCCTCATTCCTATTTTTATGACAGAGGAGAAGACAGACATTAATGTGTAACTGGTGATTTATATTCACCCAACTCTTCTTTGTTGTAGATGAGCATTTCCCATTGCAGTGGTGATTGGTGCTGTTGTAATTGCTGATTCTCCACTACAATTATTATATGGTAGCGCCTTGAGGATCGTAAATGGTCAGACAGCAGTGGATTTTTCCCTCCTTGTTTTGTTTTTCATTTCATCCATGGGTTCACGATGTAATGAACTAACTCTCTTTGGAAAGGTTGAAAGCCTGCAGAATTACCAAGGCTTTGGTCTGGTAAGTTGCCGAAGCCAAATTGCTAGGAGATATTCTGTTAAATGGAACCTGAAGTTTGGATGGAACAAAAGTTTCCAGTCAACGAAGAGAAGAGAGGCTTTGGGAGATAGCAAAGACAGGTTTTAAGTCAGGTAGCAAGAAAGACGTTTGCCAAAGTTATATTTTCAGGTGCATCGGATATGATACTCACTGGAGATTTTAGTAGGAGACGAGGTGAACTTTTTTTTTAAAACTATTTTATGTACTTAGTATTTGTATCAAAGCTTTGACCCTCGATTTTATTTTATTTTTTAATATCAGTATTCTAATGTTCTTCTGGTCTCTTTCTTCATCTTTTCTTCAAGAAAACTCCACCTTTTCCTCCTCTTGTTCTTATTTTGCTTCTTCTTTGCACCAAAGTAGTTTCCATGGATTTTGATTTCTTTCATTGTCTGTGTCCAACTTAAAAACACAAAAAAACTGCCCCAACCAATGGAGAATGCACACCATGGATAAAGAATCCAGATCCTCTTCAAAGATTCCAACATGTAAGTAAGTGCAAGCTAGGGGTGACCTCGAATCGAGGTTGTTCGCAAGCAGCTCGATTTGATTTGATTTGATTTATTTTGATCTCAAATTGAATTCGAGATTGAGTTCGGACTCGTTTAAGTTAACGAACCAAGCTCAAGTAAACCATAGTTCGGTTTAGAAACTTGCGTACCGGCTCATTAACTTAACGACGGCCCGAAAAAAATCAGTGATGCAGGATATATACAATAGGCAACAACAACTTCAAGCTCAGGAATCAAAGAAATGGGATTTGGTTGAAATGATTTCTCTATGAGAATAGAGTTGTATTTCTATTATTGTGAAGGTCAAAATGGCCTTTCGGGAGGTCCTTCAACTTATTAAATAGAGTAATTCCCAATATATATATATACAGGATTCCAACTATATAGATTTAGTTAAATTATAACCAAATCCTAAAGTTGGAGCTCGAACTTGAACTTAGTTAAAATTATTGAACTGGAGTTTGATTACAATTTTAGGCTCGAAGTTGGGCTGGGCTAGGCTCGAACTCGGGTTCTAAATATTTAAATAAATCCAGCTCTAACATAAACAGGTTCGGGCTCGATTCAATGCCACCCTTGCAGAGTTGTGCTAACCCAGTGTGAATCTTTCAACAAGTAGAGAACAGAATAGTACAACTGCAGCTTCCAAGACTGCAGTTGTATGAAAAGCATAATCTCTTGAAAAATTCTTGGACCGACCTTCCCATTAAGGAACCTACTTACATGCAGCAGCAACTTCTGTGAGCTGTGTTCCGTTTGAGTGAACAAGATGAGATATCTTTCCTCTTGCATTTTCTCCATGTATCTTCTCAGATACGGTCACCATAACAGCTGTTCCTGTTCGAGGGTATGACCTTCCACTACTAACCACAAGGTCCTTGATGGCCTGCGTAAGTTCTTTATCTTTCTAAGAGTCTCCACAGTGACATGTAAACCTGGTTCAACCGAGTAAATCAATTGTTCAGGTCATGCACAGACAGTGAATACAATTTTGCTGGTTAGAGAACTGAGCAAAAGCATGAAGCAAACTTGGAAGCTTTATTATACAGTAAAAAGTATTCAAACAAAAGGGAAGCATCAAAATGTACCGTTTGAATTCTATTGTTCATCTAATTGCTGCACTGGAAGTGGGCCGATCACCTAAGTTTTCTTTTTCTTCTTATAGTTGTCAAAAAGAAGAAAAAAAATGGAGACATTTTGTCAAGTTGTGCCTGCCATCCTCATGACGAGGACATGCTGATCTTCTCTTCATCCTTCCAATTTTATTTGGTGTCTCTGGAAAGACCTGGCATGCTCATGATTCTAGGATTAAGGGTTTTCTTAAGGGTGAGACCGTCCACTTTTGCAGATTTGCCTATTCATATAAATATTTAAGATTCCTCTTCCTTCAACAAATAAAATTTGTTTTGGAAGTCACAGCTGTACTTACGGAATTGCCAGTAGTGCTTTGGGTTTGTGGGGTCATTGATCGTCTCCTCTGCTGCAGGTCTGATTGTATATTCTTCTTTAAGGGCCAACAAGTCCTGATCACTCAACAAGCGTTCCGAATTTAACCTTAACCTTTACTGTTTTTGTTGGACCTGCAATATAAAGAATAGGAACCATGTGGAAACATAGTGAACCAATACCTGGACAGGAAAAATTGCCCACATGGACGGGGCGTTAAAGTGCTGCCGCAGGATAAAATAAGGAACATCAGGAATGCAGCGAGAGGGTGGTATCTCATCCGATCCTACCACCGTCTTGTAGAAGCGCTCCCTCCGTTCTGCATCTTCTTCCCACCAAGCTCGCATTGTCAAGCAGTCATGGCATGATGGAGCACACCCCTAAAATTTTTCACCAGGTCTACTTCAGTTTTCTAATCCATTTTGGATTTACTGAAAGACCCGAGAAGAAAGGTACTGCCTCAAAAAATCATCAGTTTTATTCACATCAGTTAAACACAGGATAAACCCCTCAGCATGTTGTACAAGTCTTGACAAAATTCACAAGCTAAGTGTTTTACGAGACCTCTGAAATCTTGGAAACTACAAAACCTATCCCAAAACCTCTATCCATTACAGGCTTCAGTAGTAAAATCTTACAGTCATGTAGCTCTAATTAGATGGAATACCAAACTCAGTCTGGCTCACTTGGCATTCTCTGAATCCGTAAGCCTATTAATCCCAACTCTTGCATAACCTGGAAGGTCATAACTGAAGCAAATTTAACATCCTAACTTGGCTTTGCAATTGGTTTTAAGAAGAGACTCTGAAAGAACATACCGGGTGACACATGAAGGTATGAGACCAAGGTCTTCTCCACAGGCTAACATAGCTGATGAATTTAAGAGAACAGGTAGATTCTTCAGTGCATTTTGGCGCCAGAGGGCATCTAATCATAGTACGATCGCTTCAAAACATTTTTGCTGCATCACGGAAAAGCTTGTAAGGAAACATGAAATAATCTTTATCTAAGAAATATAAATGACTAAAATGAACAATATGTATAACAGTAGAGTGGTCCAAGTGACAGCATGGAGGTACCTATTAAAGCTGGATGTATCTTCCATATTAAAACGTGGATAAAATTTCCTCGCATCTTCTGGATCTCTTATGAGGACAACATTCTGCTTAAGCATACAGAAGTATCTGCCATATTAGATCAGTGCCTCAGAAGCAGCCAGAGGGAAGAGGAAAAATTTACATTTTTTTATTGTATATAACAACATAAACAACCTTTAGAAGATCAAAGAGCTCCTTCTGTATTTTGTCCTCTTTGTCTGCCCATAATAATCGATCAGGACATGATTTAAGCTTGGAAACAATTTTCTTCTCTGTGTCAGTCCTCCTTAAACTATAAAAGCCAAAACCCATCAGTTGATAAACAAACCAGTGCAGCTTTATTAGTACTAAATATTGCAATCAGACTGATGAGTTCGAAAGAGAATCTAATATAGAATCTTTTTCAACTGTTAGTAAACAGACAGGAAAAAACCGGATATGAATAAGCTTCCTAGTTTGGAGAATCACAATAAAGAACTACTGAAACCACCTTATAAAATAGATATAATGCAGAACAAGGTATTAGTTTCTAAAGACATGTTTGGAACCATGGTCCTAACCTTGTAGCACTGCTTCTGATACTCATCAAAGAAAACTGAAGCAATAACAGCCCAAAGCACACCAAACTTATCCTGTAGGAACATATGCACAAACAATTGGCATTATATATGCTGCTCAACAAAGAAAGAATGTCACAGGCAAGCCGCAATAAACATCACATATATCAAGGTACTATTATGAAAATGGGATATGAGAGAAAACCAGTAACATTTGTAGCCGAACATATGGATGACTTAAACAATCAAAGTCCCATATTCCCTCCCTCTTAAGCTCTTCCTACAAAGGTTTGTTTCCCATAGAATTAGTGCATGTCAAAAGAAACTCTTATTAAGAAATTACAGTTTTAACTTTATGACTTTTCAAACTTGTTACATTATATACAAATTAAGAGTGGTCCTCAAAATAGTGATGCTCTCTAATGGCTCAAAATATGTTGCTGAAACCAAAACTAGAGTATTTATACTGAAATCCTCTGTTTGGGACAGAGAACTAGTTCACTATGCCTACATGACTCAGAGCTATGGATAGTCGAAACTTTCCAATTAAACCTGCAATAGCATGTTCCGGAAGCTCCCAGATCCTAAAGAAACCCAATATATGATCTATTCTATAAGCTGTGAAATACTTTGCCATCTGTTGGTTCAATAATATGTGAGTTAAACAAATTTTTGAACAGGAGAAAAGTTATGCATACAAATGCAATAAAGGAAGGAATGTAACATACCTGGGTCAAACGAGCACGCCACCAAGCATATTTATCTTTTGACATTTCTTCCCAATTGTAAGTGGGGAGACCCCAATTTTGCCCATTTTCATCAAAATAATCTGGTGGAGCCCCAGTAGCTGTATTCATCCGAAATAGGTTAGGGTACACCTATGTATCTGGGCTATTCCTGTCTACTCCAATTGGTAGGTCACCTTATAAGACTACTTTCTTCTTTCTTGCATAAGTAGCAGCTTCTGACAACTGGTCAAGTAAGCAAAACCCATCAAAAGAATGATGACTTAAAAAGAAGAAGCCAGTGATATGAGGTGTCTACTCACTTGTAGATGCAATTGATACTGAATGTAATAATGAAAGCATACTATGTCATACTGCAAAGTACCCTCTGACACAAGCTTCTCAAGCTGCAGCCATTCATTAATGAAGAGGTCAAGTAATCGACAAGTAAATAAATATGCTCATAGTCATTGGATAATAGAGATTGAAGATAAGCTCACCTTTTCTTTTGAGTAATGAGCAAAACGACCCCATTGAGTGTGGTCAGATGTTTCAAAAAAATCACGCAAGAAACAGAATGCTGCATAAGGTTTTAGCCATTCCTGTGCACCAAATTTTGAAGAATTAGTTAGGTGTTTGATCTTCATGTGTTAATGTTTGACAAAACAACAGGATCCCAAATCAGGTGACAAGTGAAATTGAAAAATATAATATTACGAAAATCGGGATAATCTGATGAAAATATGATAGAGGTACCTCATTCTCAGAGAGGAATTTCTGGAAGGAACTGGAAGCAAGTACTTTGTCTTTATCTATAGAGAATTTTTTTCTGGCAATTGAAAGCTTTGCTGCCATAGTTGCCTCGTAATCTACATCCTGAAGACTCATTGATAAACAGAAGTACGTCAATACATAGACTTGCACTCTGTTTAATATTAACGAACATAATTTGGTCACAGTGCATATTATGTCTACCAACAACATTAAGAGGAACCCTCTTTAACTCATGACCAAAGGCCTTTAGCTGGCTATGTTTAGTTGATGAGAACTAAATTATGAATTACTTCAAGTTGAATAAAAGCTGTATTTTTATTTTTCTATTTACTTATTTGTTCACTTGCATCATGGGTCAAAGAAGAAGCCACTTTCCCTTTCCAGCCAGGCGTTCTTTTTCCTTTGAAATCTCTTGCTGTAAAATAGACAAAGGTAAATGCAGTACAGACTTATGAGCAGTAGCATGTAAAGAAAAGAGCAGCATAAGTAATTATTTTTCTTGGAATTAAGTTTGAAAAATCAGCACCTTAATATCTTCGGGAATATTTTTTTAAAGTGCTTTTACTCTCAAACACAAGGGATGCAACACAAATACAGAAAGCAAGCTGTTGGTACACAAGTATAACTTTAAGGCATAAGTCAAACCTAAACTTAACGGTTCACAACGTTGAAGAGTAATATAGGTTACTTAAGTTTAAATAAAAATAGAAACACAATTGTGGTCACAATTACCTGTAAGGATACGAGTCCCATCACATCCCATGTACAGAAGTATCATTAACTGGTAGAAGCTGAACCAAATGAAAGCCTGACTCAACTGCCCAGTCCACAAGCAACTTCAGATCAAGAAACTCCCCAACTCCCAGGTCGTTATCTGACCTAACAGAGAACATGGGAATAGCCACACCAGCACCTCTCCATGGTTTTTCCTGTCAAAAACAATATTACCCCCTTAAAAGTAGCACTTTTATTCAAATTCAGTATAAAGTATGGAAATGTATACCATATTGTTTTTCTGAACATTTATTACTCATAAATGCACCCAAATAACCCATTATCTCTGAAAGTTGAAACCAAGACCTCACATTAAGAATATCCCGTGTAGCCATTTCTTTAGTACACAAGGGGGTCAATAATAGGTACATATTAGGTACATGATCAGTAGGCTAGGAGGTCAAGTCATGGGTCTAGGGTAGTCCTTTGAGGTGTTTCTATAATTATTTGAGAGGTATTTTTATAACTATTTTAAAGATGGACTAGATTATAAATTTGAAAATTTTCATGAATAGAAAGGAGATGACACCCTGGATGGAAGAAGTCCAGAAATTGCAACCAAAAGCTCATCCTTGAAAGATGTTGGTTTCCCTCAAAGAAACTGGTTAGGAGGACAATTCCCCTCAAAGTGAATCAATCTGGTGCTTTTGTTCACTGCTTATCGCCACAATTTTTCATATTCTATCAAATTTTCACCAATTTCACTCAAATATACAAAATCCCAAAAAATAGCCACAACAACACCATTGAAAGAAGAAGCCTGCTAAAATTGTATCAGACTAACAAAACCATGAGAGAATCCAGATTTATAGCTTATTATTTGATTATCATGTACTTTACCTGAAAAGAGCCATCAGACACAGAAATGTATCTTGGCAAGCTATTTGCTGCTGGTTCAATAGATAGCTCCCTATTGGGGCCTGGTTCCAACGAAGCATTACCTGTGTTGTCATATAGACAGTACTTATATGTGCAATCTATTGTTAAGAAAACCAAGGAAATGCAATTTGAGCTCTTAGAAAGATATGGAAAATAAATCCTATAATTGAAACTTAAGAACTGCTTGCTGCAGATACTAACAAAAAAGAAGCTCATGCACAAATCCACTATAATTCACTGGTCTTCTTGTTTGGAAAATCACTTTGGTGTACTAGAGTGCCCCCAGATCAGGGTAGCAAATGTTTAAGCAACATAGGACAGAAATACGTAACTGAAGAAGACAGTAAAGCATAACTAAACTTTTTTCCCATGTTGTTAGGGGCTAGCTCCCCTGAGATTGTTTCTCGTTGTTCTCTCTCTTAATAAGATCAACTTTCAGAAAAAAAAAAACTGAAACTTTTTCCCATAATATTCAAATTACTTCAACATAAATTTCTAGACTCTATCTCATAAACCAATATTCATAATTCTTACTCTGAGGTCTTCTCCTCTGATAACATATGTTCTTAAGATCAATCACAAAGACTTTGCTAAAGACTATCCTAATTCAGTCTTGAACAGGTTGTTGTCTAAATAATATTCCCCTTCAGTTTAAGCAAGTAGCAACATAAATAACTGCCTTCATCCATGGGAAATTAAAGCAGGCCTGCCAAAAGCATTAGTCTTAAGGTGTCCTTTCTACTTCTGTACAAGTTAATACTTCTTGCTGTACGTCCATGTAATGTCCACAACGCAGACCAATTTTCAACTTCCAGACCAATAGGAACAATAGTAAGGTTGCCTCATATGGAGAACTACATGAGCAGTTGCCATAAACATGTCATTCTAATTTAACAGGAACAATCCCCGATGTATTTGACTGTCTGCAAGGTAATTGAAACACATGCGACGATCTCTTTTTCAGGAAAGCAAACAATCACCTAACAGAATACCTTTCAAATGTTGTATATAGATAAAAAAGGATCGACAAATCCATGAGTGTTTTGCATCAAGATTAGAGACACTCTGGATTTTGTTTAGTGGACCTTCATTATGTTTCATTTACAAAAGGTCCGTAGATAGAAGGTTGATCATCTAACTCTTTGAGGTTCATGCAAATTTGATGCAGAATAGTTCCCATGCGTGTCCAGTAGTTTCCTTCTTCCTTCATAGAATCACCACACCTCCCCATTCTTAATTCATCAATTAGAAAATGTAACTGTTAAAGATGCATCAGCATGTACATTTTCCAAAGTAATGCAGACCCTCCAACATCCGTTATTTGTGAAGAGAAAATTGTCTTAACAGAAAATTGACTACTTCGACTTTTCAATAAATACATAATCCCAATGCCAACAATTCAAATATCGGCTTTTCTTTCATCCATTAATAAAAAGAGCACCAGAATAATAAAACATACAATTACAAAAATTTATCTTGTGATCGTCCAGAAACAACACAAGATGATTAACTTTACCCGCCAAAGATCATGAAGCTCCAGCACCTCTCCTTCTTGAATGCCATTAGGAAGAGATATCTTTCGCTTATTGCCAGCTTCCCATCTCAAAACATTTTGACCGCCATCCACTAAATAGTAACTGTACTCACAACTGAATCCTTTTGGGACTGCAATTCTACCGCACCAAATAAGTTCTTCACCTTGATGGAATGGGAACAAAGGGAGACCCTTCTTCACATTCCAAGAACCAAGCAATGGTTCTGAGCCTGAAACTTGAATACTTTGCCCCCATTGAGTGTAGTAAGGCAATCTGATTTAAGTTGACCATTTTTAGGGACTTCTTCACAGAAATCGGCCCACCCATTTTAGGGAAATCTAAACAAAGCTAAAGACTATAGAAGTAGTCGTAAAGAGAAGAACTGATTAGAGCACACCCAAAGTACTCAAAATTTTCAAAGAGATTTTAAGAATGAAATGACACGATATGGAAATCTGCAACACATCACTGCAGTCAATAAGAGATGGAACCGTCTCACACTTGATAGCCAAAATATCTCAATTAGATCCAATAGATTTTTTCAATGAGATTTCTAATAGAGTAAATATTGCTTGAAGAGGAAAAAAGAGCTCACTGAGGCGGGTGTTTGTTTTCAATGAAGAAACAAAAAAATCATTTGTCAATATAAGAAGATCACATCTCTGGGTCTTCCTTCTTCATTTATTTGTTTGGCTGCATGAAAAATGATCGATAAGAGAGTAACAGTCGGCGACCTGGACAGAGGTGCCTCGGGATTCTTGTGGCAACTTCCTGTATCTTTTTGAGTTTCTACTTTCCTGCTTCTTGGTTCGATTCATAAAAACATAACCACTCTCACCAGCTTCCATGTTTCAATCGCTGGGCCCTTGGGACGCTTTTCGTGGTTTCTCTAAAAGTCACTTTGAATCTCGTCTAACCAACTTTAGCTCACTTGCTTCATTGTATTTATAGTTTACAATAATATCATTATCTTTATTTTTATTATTATAAAAATAATATCATTTTATTTAATAAATGAATACATGAGATAAAAGAAGATTTGAAAAATACCCGGTTGGCCAAGATAAAGCGTGTCCAGCCTTGTAGGTTTGTTAGTTGAGACTTGACGAGCGCTCGACGAAACCTCCAATCGGGCAACCTCTCCTTCAAAACGGAAATAAGGTGACGCCCATCTCTCGTCTGCCTCTCCCGGATAGCGCGAACATACAAACATTTTTCTCGACTCATTAGAGATTCCTTTTTCCCGGAAAGCAGGTTGGGATCTGTTTCAATCCTTCTCTGTTCGCAGCCGAGTGTAACCCTTTGGTTTGTTTTCGCGAGGAAAAATTAGCAGGTTTGTACTGGCTGTTTGACATCTTATGGTGTTCAATTTCATTTTCTTGGCTCATTGCTGCTGTAATTCTTTTAAATTTTATTTTTTCAAATGATTAGTGTCAAAGGAGTAGTTATTTAATTTTTAGTATCTCTTCGAAAATTCTGTTGGCAAGAATCTCAAGATCTCCGTCATGTTTTTTACCGAATATAAGACCACAACAATTTTTACTTCCCACCTCAGAGTCGGGAGATGGCATCCCGCCTCTTGATTCAATTTCTAGTGATGCTATGGATGTTATTGTCAAATGGTTTTTCTCATTCATAAATTTGACCCCTGCTCCGTTTCATGACGCAGTTGAGGCTTTTTGCGGATCGCGTTCCCTACAGACAGCAAGATGGTTTCATTCGAGATGAATGACCGGAAAAGTAATGCCCATTTTTTATATTTTATTATTTTACTCTACTTTCCTATGATACAAGAATAACCTGTATATTTGCATGGATACTTATTAACGAGTGGGATAATGTACATGTAGTCTCGTGCATAAAGAACAAAGGAAGATTTGTGTACAATCTTTATAAGTAACTTAAGAATTTGTGCACAATATTTATACTGGTATAAATTGTTTTTTACCCTTGAAACTAGAGTTTTTGGAAGGATAGATCTTTTGGAGATAGTAATTTAAGAATTTGTGCACAATCTTTTGAGAGAACCCTTACGGAAACCAGTCAATGAAGCTCTTAAACTGATCAACGGCAACAACAACAGAGAACATATAATCTCATCCACTTATAGTTTGAACTCTCGGTTCATGAAGAAGCAAAAAAGTAGAGACTGATAATATGCATGAGGAGAAGAGTATAAGAACTCTGATATTTTATCCTTCTCAACTCCAAGCACGTTCTTAAAACTTCAAATAGTGAACAAAAAATAACCAAGACAGTGGAGAAACAACTTATATGAATTGAGAAAAACACCTTTTTCATATTGGTAACCCTTTCATGCATCCGTTGATCAACCGAGCAGAGAAAAAACACAAATCGTTTCAATCATAGCTCTGATACCATGTTGATTTTCTGAATTCCATAAATAACAATCTTAGATTAAAGGAGAGAAGGAAGAAGGAGAAGAAGAAAGAAAAGAGAAGGGAGAAGAGAAGAAGAGAGAAGGGAGAAGAGACATCAAGGAGAAGAGGAGAGATATGAGTGCATGTGAGGGAAAGAAAAGAGGAAGAAGAATAGGGTTGTGGAGTTATCCAAATCCTCCCCCTTAAGCTTTATTTATAGATGCCAAAAGTATCAATATTACAAATATACCCATCACCCTAGTAAGAGTAAATAAGAGACAAAAAAAATAAGCTCATTACATCAATGACACCCCAACTTATTCATATCTTCCAACAAATTGGATTTCTTTTTAAGTAATCTATTCAGGCACCCTCCTTCAACATATAAAATTTCATGCTTACTTCATGTCTCAGCTAGACTCGAACAAAAATTTTCTTGGATCAGTTTGAAGGAATCGACTTCTGGTAATTGAAGGAAAAGCAAAAAATGGGTTGCTGTTGTACAAATTATGATAGTTGGGTTTCTTCAGAAATCCCAAGACCTGTAAGATGTGTATGACAGAAATTAGAAAATGGTCATCTTCTTTATTTTAACCTTGTTAGAGTTAAAATAATCTTCATTATTTTAACCTTGTCCAACTACAGAGTGAAGCTTCATTAAAAAAAAAAATTCCCTCCTTTGATTTATCATATAGAGTTTTATTATTTAACCTTTTCTGACTCTTAAATACCTCCCTTATGACCATTGTCTTTCACTTACAACCAAGTCCTTTTTCACCTGGTCTCTTACCTCTGTGTGTATCTCTCTCTCTCCCTTCATTTCCTCTGTTTACTTATGGTAATGTGGCAAGATATATGTTTCTTATAGCGTCTTTCCTATTTGTTGGTCTTGTCCTATCGGCCTCTATCTCTGTCTCTCTATCTTCATTTCATCAGTGTACTTATGGCAAGATAGTTCTTTCCTACATCTCTCCTTTCTACCTGGGTCTCCTGTTTCATTGCATCTGCAATCAGCTCTGCGTTCAACTGATGTATTTCCTGCATACCATGATTGTTTCTGCAGCAGGTATTTTTACAAGGGAGCTGAGAACCAGTAATCTGAGATTTTGGGACTTTTTTCTCATCAAGAGCAGCATGATGTGGAAAAGTTTAGGTCCAATTTGATCAATGAATCTAGCAAAATTTTCTTACCAAAGAAAATATGTTATTTTTTTCAGAATTAAAGGAAGTAAAAAAGCATCTGAAACAATTCAGTTTAGAGACATGCTCCTTAATTTACCAAAAATTAAGTGTAAGTTTGATTTTAGGAGGATTACGATCTTTTGCTCTTTACATTGTGTTGTGAAAACACATATCCTTGTCTGACACTGTTGCCATTTTTCCTGCTTGTGCGCTGCTGCTTCTTGCTGATGATTTGAAGCCTTGTCTAACTAATTTTATGGTGTTTTATCTGAAATGTTGGGTGTTTTCTAACATTGGATATCTAATGTTTAAACAGAAATTGGACTTGGATTGACGAGCTTTGGGATATTTTTCTCATTCCTGGGGATTATTTTCTTCTTCGACAAAGGACTTCTTGCTATGGGGAATGTAAGTAGCCCGTTAGACTTAGCGCATGTATATTTTTTTGGTTTCTTATTCTTTTATTTTGCTTCTTGCCTGTTTTGTGCACATCTTAACAATGCCTTATTTTGTGGTACTTAATCAGATCCTCTTCTTGTCAGGGGTGATGTTAACCATTGGACTAAAATCTACCATGCAATTCTTCATGAAACGCCAACACTACAAGGTCAAACGAATTTAGTGTTCCTACTGTGTTTATTTCTTTGTTAATTTTTCTCCTTTCTAATGAGTGCTCCTTTGGACAGGGTACGATTTCTTTTGGGTTGGGCTTCTTTCTGGTTCTTGTAGGGTGGCCTGTTATTGGCATGATTTTGGAGGCATATGGGTTTATTATACTGTTCAGGTCTGTAAATTTATTTTCTTTTTCTTGAGTTTTTGTGTGGTTTAAATTTTTTTAGTAATCTTGTCTATTCCTAATGCGAGAGGTCTGTTGGACAGTGGCTTCTGGCCTACATTGGCTGTGTTTCTGCAGAGGATTCCTATTCTTGGTTGGATTTTCCAGCAGCCTTTTGTCACCTCCGTAAGTGGTTTTTTACTTTTGTGTGTGTGTTTTTTCTTAAATATTTAGTAAACTGTGGTTGTTTATTATTACTATCTTTTGTTGCAGTTCTTCGATCGCTACAGAACCAAGAGGGTTCCTGTGTGAAGAATAAAAATTGTATCAAGCTACGTGTGGACAATCTGTCTAAAAACTGAATGGAGACAGGAGCTATGCGTTAGCTCTTTTGTGATAAAAAACTAGTGTGTAGGTAGATTTGTATAATTCAAGCTGCCCCTTTTTTCTGTGGGATTATGCCGTCAATTTGATTGGTGCTACATGCCAGCCTGCTCATAAGCAATCTTCCTTTTAGGAGGAGAGGCCATCAGGTGGACCATTTCTCTCTGTCAAGAAATTTCCCTTTGTTCCTTTACTGGTAAATATAGAATAACGCAAACATGAAACGGTGCTTCCAACAACAAGCGTACAGGAGAAGAGCGAAGTGATGCAATATCGTGATTACTTGTCATTGTCTTGAATCTCATTCAGCTGCAATTGATATTTGGATGTTTGTGAATAGGGCTGCTTTACCTGGAGTCACTACCCATTTCATTGAGATTTTTCGAAAAGAAAAAATTAGGCACAAGTTTGCTAGACTTGATCCAATCTTCTTTTACCCTCCTTTCCAGATCTTTATGTGAACAATGATAAAATTGTCTGCTTGTGTAAATATGGAAAATTAACCGTTAGTCGCGAGTAACGGGGCGATGAACAGTGTGCGCAAATTAGCAGGCACCAAAGAAAGAAACGACCCGTAGACAGTTATCTGTTGGCCATTCCAAAGCGTTGTGAAACTGAAAATGTTAAGAGGGCACTTTTGTGAAAAATACCGGCGAACTCTCCCCGGTCATCCCTGGAACTGGTATCAGTATTCCACTGTCTCTGAGCTGAGGCAGAAAGGGGAAACAGGACAATGTCATTCTCTTCCTCATTCCCGATTCCTCCTCTGCTAGTTCCGTGCAACGAAACCCAAATGCATCTTTTTAGCCAGTTCTCGGAGAAATTTCTCTGGGACATCCTGGTTTCCTGCCACGCCTCCTAGTTTTTCTCCTCCCAAAACATTCAAATGCTACTCCCAGAAACAATCGACTGAAGAATTCGAAAGGCTTTTCTCCAAACTTAATCAGGTTTCCATGAAAAGAGAACCAGGTAGAGGATTCGAAATTTCTTCTCTTGAATTTGAATATTTTTGCTCTAAGCTTTCTTTATCCACGTTTTAAGATTGACTGGTTTCTGCATCTCAGAAAGTCTTTCAAGTTCAGTTCTTCTGGTTGCCGGCACCACGGTATGAATTTCTTGTGGCATGCTGAAGCATTCCTTGCATGTTCATCTTTAGAGTACGGTTTCTGTATACTCACTGCCGATGTTAATCTGAATTGCTTGTGCAATCAAAGACACTGGTAGTTCATGAGTTCTATGCATCGTTACAAGCTTAATTGGTCTTACAACAGGTCGTGGCTGAGACAATCATTCCTGCCGCCATGGAATTTTATAAATTCATTACAGGCACTATTGCGTAATTGTATAGTGCAAATTAACAGAGACGGATGAAGTAAT
This sequence comes from Aristolochia californica, assembly GCF_029961685.1. Classification (NCBI taxonomy): domain Eukaryota; kingdom Viridiplantae; phylum Streptophyta; class Magnoliopsida; order Piperales; family Aristolochiaceae; genus Aristolochia; species Aristolochia californica. The sequence goes on along the minus strand of NW_027181992.1, from coordinate 3,774,354 downwards.
TGTATTTCTTTTTGAAAGTTTAACCACAATTATTGGACTTGGTTAACTTTCAAAAAACTCTTTATGGGTTACTCATGTAAATAGGTATTGTTTGCAATAGCATTGTCATTGTGCCTTTTAAAAGTCATCAAATGTTAACCCATGGTTCACTTCATCGTGGTAGGTGATGCAGCAAAAATTCTTGAACTTTATTCCTGGTAAAATGTGACCAAATTTATGAGCATTGTGCGAAACACGGCGGGAGCGGGATTCGAACACACCACTAACCTGCTCTGATACCATATTGAAACCATTTGCACTAACTACGCATAAGAGGGGCGAAACCGAATGTGGATTTTATGTCTCAATACATACTTCCTTAAACATTGGGCTAGGACAATATTTGCTTAGTTTGTTGAGTTTGGTTTTATTACTTATAAATGTTCTTTTCCTAACTAGTGCTACCTATTCATGCAGATCTTGATGTACACTGCCAATAATTTTTCACATTTCTTCAAAATGAAAAATAATGATTGTCATAACACATAGAAATTCATTGTTCTCGATCTAGAGTAATGATTTGATATTGACACTGTATGATTTGATACTGATAAACACAAATTTATAGTTTACCAAACAAATGAGTTACATTCTTGTGCTCTGCGCTAAGCTTCCAAATTGCAACTTGCAAGTCTAGTCCCAGTCTAGGTATGAGAAGGAGAATGGAAGTGACCAAAATATTTAGACCAAGTTAGCAAGTACTAAGTATCTCTTGTATCTTTTGTTCAATCGTGCTCAACTTATAACATACTGATCATTCAATAACTATAGCTTCAGATCTACAAATGAAAAGCAATATGCCTGTACTCTTTCAAAAAGAATAACCATTTCTATGCATTAATATAGCAGGTTGAAGAAGGAATTTATGCGCTTGGAAGTATCTAGTGGTAGTTGATTCTTTTCATACCATTAACAATGGGGCTTTGTTCAGGTGTCAATGGCCATGCGAACTCTAGGCAAAGTTGGGGTTCAAGTTGCTTGGTAAGCTAGCATTCCAGGTCCTCTTTTGTATGTTCTCCATTGCTTTCCCTCTATGTTGCCATGAAATGTTTGGCCTTTTAAATATAGTAACTTGTGACTTTCCTGTCTTTTAAGTGCAGCTGGTCATACATATTTATACACTCTGCTCTTCTAGTAGCTTATGTAGAGAAATCTAACAAAAGAAAGATGAATGATTGAATGATAAATTACAAACTTCCTCTTATCAAAAGTTAATAAATTAAGTCAAAATAATAACAAAGATGATACAATGTCATTGAATAAGAGATCACTATAAGAAACTCAAAGCAATACCAAATAAATAGAATTGTCAAAATAAAGATTGATCATCATTTGACTTGGTAGGAAACAAATCAACTAAATTAAATGCAATAAATATGTGAACTACATTATGCAAAATGAATACACAGTTATGCTTCTATGTTACTATTTTATCCATATTTGAATGAAAAATAAATATTTATATGGATGACATAAATAATAAAGATATAATGGTAAAAAAGACTCGCAACACGATGTTAGGTACAATTATTATTTTCCCCATTTGTCCTATCTACACCCAATAGTGAAACAATTGTGCGCTATCCTCGCTTGAAAGAAAAAGTAGGTAGAGGCAAGTTCCTCGTTTATGTCGCCCCACTTTATTTATTTCCTAAAGAGGAGTGAACTTATCGGTGCGAAGTTGTGAAGAATAGGTTAGAAAACTCAAGCATAAGTTGCATACTTCTATTCGAAGGTAAGTTGTTTAGATTTTGATTGTTTTGTATTATCTTAAATTCTATCACATGTAAAATCTCCATTACAAGAATAGTTAGGTCTATGATCTTCGAATCCTTTAGTTCTATGAGATATTATTGTCATTGAAATGATGAACAAGAGCTTATTTTCAATCGTAAGAGTATTTTTTAGCAACAAAAACTCTAATAGATCAAGTGGGAGCTACTTGCTTTCCCTTCGACTCAAGCGCTGCAGTATAATTTCATAGATCAACTCTCTTGGGTGCAAGAAATTGTTTTGGACACGAGCATCATAGTTAGAAATATTTCACTTAATTATTTTTCATTGTCGCTTGTCAAACTATTGATTTCGCTGAAGGTTATGCATCAAAATGATGTTTAAGTCTGAGAATAATTTTGAAATATTCATAGGTTTAATTTGAAGGACCCTGAAATTATCATCATGCGGTTGAAGATCATTACTCGGTATGTTGAAAGTAAGCTTCTACCATTAGTAGCATAAAACTTTTTATTTGGTTCCTGCATATAGCATAAAACTTTATGCTATAAAAATGATGTTTAAGTCTGAGAATGACTTGTTATTTGGTTCTTGCATGATTGAATACATACTTGATCTTTGAACATTTCCTTGACAAGAACTAATGAAAGTTGACCAGTGACTCGGAAGGGTCGACTCGGATTTAGGCTTGGATAAATCGGTTTAAAGGGAACGCAAATCGGTCTCCCACTAGGCGCCACGCTGTCCTCTTTTGCACGCTGTTTCCCGCGTGTAGCTTACTCGAAGCGCATGTTAGATGCGATCACGTAAAATGTTCCGTCGAGAAAATCAGAGTACTGGTCAGTGAGAATCTGCATGCACGGGCTTCGTTTCTCCCCGGTCTCCTTCTCTTTCACTGTTTCTCGGTTTTCCCCTCTCGTCTATATATCTCTATAAATTCTCCTCGTCCTTTTCCTCTTTGCATATTTGGAAGTCCTAGCTTTATGGTTTGGGTTCATTGTTGAATTTCTATCTTTTCCCGCACTCAATTCTCTCTGTAGAGTTATTTGTCTTTTTTTTTTTTTTTTAATTTCTGAATTCCATTTGGAAAGCCATGGCCGGAAGAGCAATTGTTTCAGACGAGGAAGGTAATGAGTGAGGATTTTTTGTTAGAGGTTGAACTTGAATTTTTTTCTGGGCTATCTGTGTTTCTGAGTACCTTAGTATGTGGAATTCTATGGATTGATAGACGAAATCGAGGAGGAGGTGGACGAAAGAGAAGTTAGAGATACCGAAGGTGCTGATATAGATGAAGGGAACGATGATGACGAGGATAACGGTGAGGGTTTGTCCTTTTTCAAAGGAGAGAAGTTGGGGTTTTTATTGTGAGTTAGACGTTTCTCATCCTCTAAGAGTAGCCAAAAAATTAGTGTTTCTCAGTTTTGAGTGTACTGTTCTTGCTCCTATCATCGAATTTCCTTGTTTTCGTGTTCCATTTTGTGTTCGAAGGATGAGGTCTCCGTGGTTTAATTAATTTGTTATTGACGATGAGTAAATCTCCTTTTTATTTAATTATTTTTGAAATTATTCGGTTTATACTGACGGACATTACGTTCATTATTGGCAACGAGGAAGGAGTGTAATTCAGAGTGGCCAGTTTTAGGGCATTTTGTTGGTAGATTGCAGCTGAAATTCAAATCGCATGCAATTTCCACAATTTGGGTTGGCTCGTTTCCTCATGATTTTTTATTTTTTTTCATTTTGTTGAGCTATTTTGATTTTTTTGTTGAGGGTTCTTTTGATATTACCTTTGTTTCTTTAACTAATTTACTCATTTTGCTTTTGTATCTGTGAATTTTGATGTATCTTTTAATTTTGTTTAAATATGTACTCTCTCATTGTATTCCTTGTTGGGGGACTGTCTCTATCTGAATATGTACTTTCTCATGGTTTACTTTTTGAATGCTGCCCCTATCTGAGAGTTCACGATTCATACAGGAATAAAGGAATTATTAAAACTTAGGACTTAAGAATATGACATCTTTCTTTTAAATTTTGAGTTTGGTGACGGTTTTATAACTTTCCTATCTGGGCACATTTATGACTAGAGTACATATTTATTTATTATTTTGGAAAAAAGGTGAGAATTCCATTAAGAGAGAATGTATTAAACAGTACAAAGGAGGCCATAAAAGTACTGGCCCAACAAAGCAGAATCAGCCTACATCAATTGGAAAGGGGTTACCCTCAATAAGTTGATGAAGAAAAACTGCTATCCTAGCTAAGGAGTTTGCAGTATAGTTAGCACCATTCGTAAATGTAGCTTTGAAACCATTACAGATGTCAGAAAGCTCGTCATATTTAGCAGGCACCTTGGAGGCCTGCCATTTGAAGAGAACAAGCTGACGATAACCCCCGAATCACACTCTAACCCTAAAGAGCTAGAAAAATGATGTTGAAAAATCCATAGACCCTGTTGAAGAGATGGCGCTCTGCCTTTTCAGGGTGACAATGACCAAATGGAACAGAGTAAACACAAATACCTGTGTGGAGACAAAAGACGTCACCTCTTTGGGAACCCGGATGTTTCCTTGAATTTTCACTAAAATTGAGTTTTAAGCTTCCATCCCACAGAGGGGACCAAGAAACCCTTAGAGGGACTCTAGGAGTAAGCAATAGTATCTCTTCAATGTTCTCTCACAATTGCTCTTTGCATGTGACGGATATGTGAGAATTTACTTATTCAATATTGTGTGTAATCAATTAAACTCTCAATGCAATGTTCTCTTACTTTTATTATTGAGAGTCTGACTTTCTGCTCTTCCCACAGCTTACTATGTATGTTTTGCACTTTTCTAGTTAAGCTTGCAAAGTTTGCTAGGTCTACATCTTTGGGTTCCAGTGTTGAGAAAGGTGTTACTTACTTTTGTTTATACAACGAGGCTTATATGATTGTATGATTGTATTGCAGTTGGCATGTGTGTCTGAAAGTTGTTTTGTTCTTAACTTAGTTATTGTGATATCTACTGATACGTTTTTTTAGGTGTGCCTCATTCTTATTTGGATATACTAAGAGTTAGTTGTCTTTCCTTTACTATTTACTTGGTTAATTGTCTTCATCTTCTTGTTAATTTCATTTTGCTCTCTTGTTAAGTGGATCTAGCTATGCATGCTAAATATGGTCGGTGTGTTTCTTATTGGATGTTTCTTTTGCTTTCTTTCTCATTCCTCAATTTCTTGCTTGTCACCACATTCCAATTAATAAGCGTGTAGTCTTCTGTGTTGATATAATTAATATATTATTGCAGTAGAGCACTATCTCGCTGTTATCTTACTAATGTATTTGTGATGGTGTTGAGCTAAAGGATCCGAGACTCTTCTTTGTTAACTAAAAATATTCCAATGTGTTGGAGTATCTCGCCTTATGACAGTCCCTTTTTAAAATTTTATTTATTTTATTATATATATATATATATATATATATATATATATATATATATATATATATATATATATATATATATATATATATATTTATCTTCTTTGAGCAGAAGAGGGTCAGGATGAGTATGAGAAGGATGACTTTATAGTAGATGATGTGGAGGAAGAGGAGGAGCAAGAAGAAGAAGAAGAGGAAAAAGATAGTGATGACAAAGAGAAACATAAGAAGAAAAAGAGGAGGAAAAAGTAATGTATTTTTTGTATTCTCATCTATTTTCCAATTCTTGTTTTCTTTGTGTTGATTTATTTAAATTTTTTTATGAACATTTTAGGGAGTCAGAGAAGAATTATGTTCTTGATGAAGATGACTACGAGTTGCTCCAGGACAATAACATCACAGGATTCCATCGCCCCAAAATTGTGAGCTTAGACTATTATTTGTAGGATGCAAGAAATAATTTGATATTTTAGCTAGGCTGTCATCATGGTGGATTCTGTTTTATATTTTTGAATCTTTCCTTGAAAATTTCTTTAGGGGAGCAAAAAGTTCAAGCGTTTGAAGAAGGCTGGCCGGAACTCTGAGCAAGAAGAGCAGACTGGGTTCTCTGACGAAGAAGAAATTGGTAGAGGTGGTAGAAGTGGCCGTACTGCCGAGGAGAAACTGAAGCGCAGTTTATTTGGTGATGATGATGGTAGTTCTACAGGATACTGTGTTTTATATAGGATACCATCATTATATTTCTTGTTAGGCTGGTCTTTATTGTTATTTGTTCTTGCTAGTACCTGTCAATAATGCAGTCTCTTTGCCTCTTCAGGAGCTCCTCTTGAGGATATTGCTGAAGAGCAGCAGCCTGAAGAAGAGGAGGATGGAGACATTGGCGAGGAAGATGAAATGGCAGATTTTATTGTGGATGAAGAAGATGTTGATGAAAACGGAGCCCCTGTAAGGTAATTTCTGCAATTGGACTTGCCTCAGAAAAATTGAGGAGCATCATGTCATTCAAATGACCAATCAGTACATAAAGGAAAATCAGAGATTTCTTGGCAACATATTTTATGAAAAGATAAGGAATGTTATATAGTGGAAATCTAAAACATGGGAAGAAACTGCATGTGGTTGGAAACCAAAGCGCATATGTGTTTTAATATGTCATTCTGAACATATATGTCTATTTTTCTGTGGCCATATCATGCTAAGTTTGTCTCTGCAGCAGGAAAAAATTTAGCAAGAAGAAGTCAAGGCAAGCACCTGGTGTTCCATCCTCTGCATTCCAGGAGGCCCATGACATATTTGGAGATGTTGACGAACTCCTGCGAGTTCGCAAGGAAGGCCTTGCTAGGAGTGATGACATGCACAAGGGCCTGGAAGATGAATTTGAACCTTTTATTCTTACAGAGAAATACATGACTAAGAAGGATAATATGATCAGGGAGACTGACGTGCCTGAGAGGATTCAGGTCACCAATTTATTGCATTTGTTTCTTCTGTTGATTATGTAACAATTTTGGCTGTCTGCTATCCATGTGCCATTGACATGTTCTTTGCTCTGTCTTTCTCTCCTTCCTCTTTTTTTAATCTGGTTTTATGTCACATAGTCTCTTGATATTTATATTTAAACGTGCATGTGCTTAATTTTCTCTCTTTGCAGTTGACGGAAGAAGTTACTGGGCTTTTTCCAATTGATGATAGAAGCATAGAAGATGAGAGTACCTGGGTGTACAACCAACTGATGTCTTCTGATGCCTCACCATTTTTTGGTTACATGGAACTCCTTGGTGATATCAATAAAGAAGATATTAGGAATGTCTTGGCCCTACACCATGTTCAAAAACTTGATGTAAGAAGCAATAATTTTACTTCATATGAACTTGGTAAATTTGATTAAAAAGACAGTTTAATAATCTGAGAATTTTTTGTTATCTTGCATATTTTCTTTGAGCTACGTATATTGATGCTTGTTTTTTTATTATAGATTCCCTTCATTGCTACTTATCGGAAGGAGAAGTGTCTGAGCCTTTTGAAGGAGCCAGAGCAAGATGTGATGGATAATGAAGATAAACCTGAAAAACCTAAAATTAAGTGGCATAGGGTAATTCTGTTTCTTATAAAATCCATAGGCCTTCTATCTCATGTTCTTGAAGTTGAAAAAATTCTCTTCTCTCTCTCTCACTCAATTCTGTTTCTTACAAAACCTAGAGGCCTTCTATCTGATGTTCTTGAAGTTGAAAAAATTGTCTCCCTCTCTCTCTCTCTCTCTCACTCAATTCTGTTTCTTTCAAAACCTAGAGGCCTTCAATCTGATGTTCTTGAAATTGAAAAGATTGTCTCCCTCTCTCTCTCTCTCTCTCACTCAATTCTGTTTCTTATAAAACCTAGAGGCCTTCTATCTGATGTTCTTGAAGTTGAAAAAATTGTCTCCCTCTCTCTCTGATTCTCTATGTTACTATTATTTCTTTCACCAGAAACTATGGGCTGTCCAGAATCTGGATAAAAAGTGGTTGCTACTTCAAAAGCAGAAGAGAGCTCTTCGATTATACTACAAAAAGCGTTTTCAGGAAGAAGCTCAAAGGGTTGATCATGAAACAAGACTCAACTTAAACCATGATCTTTCTAAATCAATTCTCAAGTCCCTTGAGAATGCTGAGACAGACTGTGAAGTTAATGATGTTGATATGAAGTTCATTCTGCATTTTCCACCTGGCGAATTAGGTGCGGAAGAGGGCCGATATAAGAGGCCACAGCGGAAGTCAAAGTATGCCGAGTATAAAAATGCTGGTCTTTGGGAGGTCGTTGGCAAGTTTGGTTTCAGCTCAGAGCAGTTTGGTTCACTTCTAACCTTAGAGCAAATGGTATGTACAGTTTGAATTTAACTTGCATAGGTTTTTTATTTCGCCTCCTTACCATTCTCTTTCTCATGTGCATTTCTACTGCTTTTAAACTCCAGCGGCAGGATGAACTGGAGGATGCCAAGGAAACTCCAGCAGAAATTGCTATGAATTTTACCTGCAACATGATTCAAACCCCTCGAGAGGTTCTTGATCGTGCCAGATACATGGTAGGAAACCATTTTTGCTGCCTTGGTTATAATTTTTCTGCCAAGTGAACTGCCAAAGAAATGGTATATGTTCTTTTCTTTCTTGTTCCAGGCTGCTTTCGAGATCAGCTGTGAACCTTGTGTGAGAAAACATGTTCGAAGTATCTTTTTGGAGAAAGTTGTTGTCTCAACTTGCCCTACTATTAAAGGGAAAACTGCCATAGATTCCTTCCATCAGTTTGCTGGCATCAAATGGTTGCGTAACAAGCCACTATCTGAGTTCAAAGATTCACAGTGGCTCCTGATTCAAAAGGCTGAAGAAGAGAAGCTTCTTGAGGTCACTATAAAATTGCCAGAAGACACACAGAACAAAATATTAAATGATTTTAATGAGAATTATCTTAGTGATGGAGTGAGCAAATCTGCTCAGCTTTGGAATGAACAAAGAAAGTTGATACTCAATGGAGCCCTCTTTAGTTTTCTGTTACCTTCTATGGCAAAGGAAGTCCGGATTTTGCTAACTACAAGAGCCAAATATATTCTTCGCATGGAGTATGGAGGACAGTTGTGGAGTAAAGCATCCGTTGCACCATACCAACGGAAGGACAACGAAGTTGGCATGGATGAGGACACTGTACCAAGAGTCATGGCATGCTGTTGGGGCCCAGGAAAGCCAGCAACCACATTTGTCATGTTGGATTCATCAGGGGAAGTCTTGGATGTGCTGTATGCAGGTTCCATTAATACTCGTTCCCAGAGTGTTGAAGATCAGCAAAGGAAGAAATATGACCAACAGCGTCTCCTCAAGTTCATGACAGACCATCAGCCTCAAGTAGTTGTATTGGGAGCTGTGAACTTGTCTTGTACACATTTGAAAGACGAACTATTTGAGGTATGCATTCTTTACATTTTAGAATATCTAATGCTTGGAAGTACTCAGCAGCCTGTAATTTCTCTTTTGCTTTTGATACTCTATTTTTTTGTGTATTTTCTTTATTGATATCCTTTACCATGTCAATAACAGTAGGGAAACTAATCATTAGTATTCCATCTCTTCCTGTAGAAAAACCAGAGTTCTGTGTGTAACCATTGAAAAGAACTTTTCAATCGCTGTGAAAGATGGGGGTAAATTTGGTCGATTAAGATGAAGAAAGGAAGATTGATATTGCAGTGAGGGCTATCATGAGGAACCAGTATTAGGAATATGGTGTGAATGTAGATGCCAAAATTGGGAGACTGCAATTATGGAATGTTAGAATTTGGAAAATTATACATTATTTTATTTACACATGGTTATGTTTGTGAATGGCATATAGGTTTGGCTTTAACCATTACTTAAACTCAATTTTAGAGTTAAGGGAAGGTCAGTGTGAAAAATTAATGGTTTTTTCCTGTCCCTTGGCTGGTTCCTTGGCTTGGAAGGGGTTTCTTTATAACCCTTGTTTTGTGGTGTTCCATTCCCTAGCCTAGCAGTTGTGTATTTTTGTCCTTATAGATGCGTTTTTGTTTATTTACTTTCTCGTTGAGCTTTTCTCTTGGTATGGAGAGTTCACGCTACTTAAGTGAAATCTTTTTATCTTTTTTTATTTAATTTTTTATTTTAACCAGAGGAGTCAGATGGTGAAAATGCAACTGTGAGATCTATAAATACAAGAGCCAGATGCCTAAAATCAGGGTACCTAAAGGAAATTGGGGTTCCTAGATGTAAATCCAATCCTTGCTTCTATTTTAGGACAGGAGGGAGATTTGTAGGAAGCACCATCGATACTTCCTAAGCACCATGCCTAGCTAGGGTGGTGCGCTGTGGGAGTCTTGAGTTCCATTGGTTAGATGGTCGTGAATCAAATTAGGAGTTGAAGAATTTACATTTTGTATCCTGCTTCACAAGAAGCTTGGATGGGGCTTCATTACAAACCTTTTTTTGTGCAGTTGCATCATCATGAGTGGAATTGAATACGTTCCCACTGTCATTTAAAAGAAGAAATCTCTTTCTCTCTCTCTCTCTCTCTCTGTGTCTTCCTAATATGGTACAGTGAGATGCTGTATTTGTGGCTAATTAGTTTCATGTTTTATTTTTATTTCTACTCCCCAGTTTGTCAATTGGCTACACTCCATTTCCAATCGAGCCTCCAACAAGTGGATGCTGTAATCAAATATTATCATGATTATCTCCATCACCTCAATTTGTTGCAATTTGAAATTTCATCCTTTCAACCTTTTCTATGCAGATTATTTTCAAAATTGTTGAAGAACATCCTACAGAAGTTGGTCAAGAAATAGATGAGGTGAAGGTTGTTTATGGAGATGAATCTTTGCCCCATCTCTATGAGAACTCTCGAATTTCGTCAGATCAACTCCCAAAACAACAAGGTAAATTCCATTACTTAACTATTCTCAAATTTTATCTTACAATTGGCTAATCTTTAGATTTGTGTATGTTTTCAGGCATTGTTAGACGGGCTGTTGCTCTTGGTCGCTACCTTCAAAATCCTTTGGCCATGATTGCATCACTATGTGGCCCTGCACGGGAGATATTATCTTGGAAGCTGAGCCCATTAGAACATCTTCTCACTCCTGATGAGAAGTATGAGATGATTGAGCAGGTAATGGTTGATGCTACTAACCAGGTTGGTCTTGACATAAACCTGGCTGCAAGTCATGAATGGCTTTTTGCTCCACTCCAATTTATTTCTGGCTTGGGACCGAGGAAAGCATCTGGCTTACAGAGAGCATTGGTCAGGGTTGGATCTGTTTTTAGCCGTAAAGAGCTTATGACTGATTTCATAAAGAAAAAAGTATTCTTTAATGCAGTTGCTTTTCTTAGGGTTTGCCGGAGTGGAGTTGCAACCACTAGCACTCGCATCGTAGATTTGCTAGATGATACAAGGATTCATCCTGAATCATATAAACTTGCCAAAAGTATGGCTAAGGATGTATATGATGAAGATGTTCAGGGGAATCAAAATGATTCAGATGATGAAGTGCAAGAGATGGCCATTGAGCATGTTAGGGAGCAGCCAAAGTTGCTCAGGGTTCTTGATATTGACGAATATGCTAAGAGTGGTGAGGAACGGCTTGGGGAACGAAAAAAAGAAACTCTATATGATATAAAGATGGAGCTGCTGCATGGATTTCAGGACTGGAGGACCCCATACTCTGAACCAGCCCAGGATGAAGAATTTTATATGATTTCTGGTGAAACGGAGGAGTCCTTAGCAGTGGGACGAGTGGTGCAGGCAACGGTTAAAAGGGTTCAAATCGAAAGGTTAACTTGTGCACTCGATTCAGGTTTGACAGGTTTGATAATGAAAAAGGATGATTTTCATCAAAGGAGGAGGTACCTCCAGCAGGATGACCTGGACTTTACCCCTGAAAACTTTCCTCTAGGAATGATAATCGACTGCACGGTTGAAAAGATTCAGAAAAATAGATACCTTGTTTTTCTTACTTTGGGGGAAGGGAAGGGCGAAACTTTACCAAATTTAGATCCATACTATTATGAAGGAGAGAGCAATTTATGGACTGATCAAGAGAAAGCTCGCAAAGAAAAGGAACTTGCTAAGAAGCATTTCAGGCCTAGGATGATTGTACATCCTCGTTTTCAAAATTTGACAGCTGATGAAGCAATAGAGGTAAGTTTCTAATGTACGTTTTAGTACTACCATGTTTGTCTGAATCTTCTTGTCTGTCCAAAACCCTTTTTTCTGTTTTTGACCAAGTGTCGAGGAAAAATGGTTACTTCATGTCCCAAATTCTTAGCATATTATCTGTTATGCTGAGCAGTTCCTATCAGAGAAGGAGCCTGGTGAAAGCATCATCCGCCCAAGTTCTAGGGGGGCATCATATTTGACTTTAACGCTGAAAGTGTATGATGGGGTCTATGCTCATAAAGATATTGCTGAGGGGGGTAAAGATCACAAGGACATCACAAGTTTGCTCCGCATTGGGAAAACTTTAAAGATAGGGGAAGACACTTTTGAGGATCTTGATGAGGTTGTGATATTTCTTACCTTTTTGTTCTTTCGAATTTTGTATGGCTATCTTTTATTCTTGTTTCTGTTGTCCTGCTGGATGATTTCTATAACTTGGCCAAGTCATGAGGGTTGCTCAGCAGTATCTGCCACTAATGATCTTCATTTGTAAGCATGGAGATCAAATATGGTTTTGGGACCAGGATTGTTCTTCACCTTCTTGTATGGGAGGACTGAATGTTTGCTGTCTTTATATTTGATGCTATTACGTTGTTGAAGATCTTATTCTTTGATCTAATGAACTGATATGATGTGGTGCTGGCCTTGAAGTTCCTTGCTCCATTACGATCACACACCATTTGACTAATGCTTTCTACATATTATTTTACCTCAAGAATTATGACTCGGTGCTGGCCTGGAAGTAGCTTGCACCATTATGATCAGACACCATAATACTATTGCTTTCTAGATGTTAGCCTGATTCTATAATAAGCACATTTAGGGGCTTTCCTTAATCTCCTCTGCTGTGCTTTGTACTTCATTTGTATTTTTTAATTTATATTGAATGAGGGTTTCCTCTGTAATTAATTTTCTTCATTTTTGTGCCAAACCACCTTAATGTCAGGTCATGGATCGTTATGTCGATCCACTGGTGGCTCACCTAAAGGCTATGCTTGGACACCGAAAATTCAAACGTGGCACAAAAGCAGAAGTTGATGAGCTTCTAGGAGCAGAGAAAGCAGAGAACCCAGCGAGGATTGTTTACTGTTTTGGGATCTGTCATGAGCACCCAGGAACTTTTATTTTATCTTATATCCGGACAAATCCTCATCACATCCATATTACTCTCTATCCAAAGGGTTTCAGGTTTCGGTCAAATTTCTTTGATAATATTGATAGACTTGTGGCACATTTCCAGAAACATATTGATGATTTGCCACGGGAGGCAACCCAACCCAACCGATCTATTGCAGCAATGGTGCCCATGAAGAGCCCCGCTAGTGTGGGGTTCTCTGCTGCAAGCGGTGGCTGGGGTGGCTCTCAAGCCAATAGTGATGGTGGATGGATGAGTGGTCACATGAACTCTCAAAGAGAGAGATACTCTGCATCAGGCTCAAGAACAGGTAAGTATCATCTCATCCATATTACTCGGTGATTATGAGGAACTGTGGTTCCTTTCGTTAGAGTGAAAGTTCTGTAGTTAAGCTGATACATACAGTTGATCTTCATTTCATTTCAAACAGGTAGAAATGATTACAGGAATGGTGATAGCAGAGATGGGCATCCAAGTGGCGCACCTAGGTCCCATGGTGGGCACGGACAGGGCCGTGTGGCAGGCTCATATTATGATGGAGGAAATGACAATGGAGGTGCTTCCAAATGGGGCTCGGCATCCAAAGGTGGTGATGGATGGAGCAATTTCCCGAGTTCCAAAGTCAGCAGTTCACCTGGTAGAGATGCATTTTCAGGTGGATGGGACAGCAGCGGGAGTGGGAGCAGTGGGGGTGCTGGGGGAACTCGTAACGGTGGCAGTGGCAACCATGAGAACAGCAATGTTGAGTGGGGTAGTGCTGGAGGTCATCGTGATAGTGACAGTGGCGGTTGGGGCAGTAGTAACCGTAGCTGGAGTAACAGCATTCGAGAAAGTGGTAATGGGTCCAGCAATGGTGTCTGGGTTAGCAGTGCCCGTGGAGGGGATGGTGGTTCTGTGGCAGCAGCAACTGATAACTTGGGATGGGGTGGACGTGGGGAAGGTGGATCTGGGAACGCGATTGGCAGTCGAGGATGGAGTAGTGGTGGTAGCGGGGGCTGGTCATAGATAGGTTACTCTTATCAGAAGAACCATTTTGGCTGTTGACCGGCGAGTGTAGGCATGCACTAGTGGAACTTTCTTCTTTTCGTTTTTCCTTTTCTTGTATATATATATATATATATATAAAATCATACTGAGGGATAAACTTTTGTTCTTGTAACTAATATATATTTGGTATTATGTATATAACTGTTTTATACCAAATAGTTTTTCGTATTGGATTAACAGTTATATATAATTAACTTATTTTTCATTGTTCAATACTGCGGTTACTTTTTAACTCCATAAAACCTACCGAGTCTTTTATTTGCAAGTCCTAAACTGGAGGAAACCGAAAGTAATATCTAACACAGAGCAATAATAACTATTGTGATGCAGGCGTCTAAACTCTTGCCTGTAGCCGTTCATCGGCTATAGAGAAGGTATGCCTCTTCCCTTGGCCTAAGGAGTGTTCAGTGGTAAAATGGAACAAAATGGTTTTTGACAGGAAAGAAAGTGGAATGTTAAAAGCTAGCTCAGGACTCTGTAGAAGAAGGATTAGTCCCTCCAATGGCAAATTCAGGAAATCAGCGTAAATCTCTCCTCGTTTCTCATCCCTTTTGTCGACTTAATAAATACGTTTTTTGTCTGTGTTATTTAATATTTTATTCCTTGTTTTATTTGTTGCTCCTTGTTTCTGAATAGCGTTTTGGTGCCACTGCTAGTCCACGCAGGCAGTGTCATTTTTGTAATATTCGCCAACGTGTACCAAACTATAAATAGCCTGCCGTTCTGCCTGGAGTGGATTTCTTAGCGGTGCAAAAGAGCGACTAGGTTCAGTTAGGGTTTTTAGGGTTGAGACTCCGCTCTTCGGGTTAAGAGACAGGTCGAGGCCATGACTGCTCCGACACAGGAAGAGCTACTAGCGGCTCATCTTGAGCAGCAAAAGATTAATGTACTCTTCTCCCTCATTATCAGTTTGCCTTTTCGTATGTGTTTTATTGTCTTGTAGACCTACATGTTTGTTTTTGTGCGGGGAGATGCCTTTTTTATTTTTGTAAAGCATTGACATTTCGATTGTAGCGATTGCGTCTAAGTCTAGGTTATAGGGAAATGGCATCTGATGTTTGTTTACAGCTTGTGGTTAGCATATAGTGTCAGCCGACGATGAATTGGGTTTTTGAATTGTTTCTGTTGGATGAGTCTCATGTATTAGGCTAAATGAAAGAACGATTGCTCACGTTATCCCCATGATTTGTTTTTTTTCCGTGCTTTCGGAGCGAATAAGGATGGAAAAGCATTGAGAAATGGTTTTATTAATGGGTTTTGGCTGTTGAGCTCTGATCGCTGCTAAGTGCATAGCGTGGATGGATTGTTTATCCAACTGCATGTAGCCCCTAGGAACATTGCATTTAAAGTCGAGATGTTAATAATTCATTCTCTGACGAATGGTGAGATTTCTTTAAATTGTCGATCTAAGGTTCATGAAATTATTTCATATCTTTAATTTTTTTCTTTGTATGTGGTATTATTTGAGTTGCAACATTTTATTGGTAGTTTGGAACTCTAATTTTCAATTTTGTCTTTGAAACGAGTATTCAATTTATGCTGCATTTATAACTTATATAACCTAATTCTCCACAGGTAGAAGCTATTCTTCTTTATTCTTGTTTTATTGACTCATATCTGTGAGTTGAATTCTTTATTTTCCAAGACCTTGAACTTCATGAAACATTATCACTTCACTTTTGGATGATTGCATATATGCAGACACACACACACACACACACACACACACACACACACACACACACACACACACACACACACACACATATATACATATATAATTCGGAAGCATGTTAAGGTTAATTTTGCCAAGATGCATATTAATTGTTACGAAAACAATAATAATTATTTTCTTTGTTCTTTTGTGCATAGACTGATCATTTAGCTTCTTTTTTTTTTTTACTATCATATCAGGTATTTTTTAAGCATTCTGTTTGTTTTTAAACAACTGATACTCGTTTATCTTCTCAATTGCTATTTGTGCCGTTTTTTTTCATTGATTATTCTCATTCAGAACTTCAGACTATGTGTTCCTGTTTCTACTCTTACATTCATGCTTGATACAATATTAGTCATTTAGATTGACTGGGTTAGTATGTGAAACCGTTTTCATCAATGGATGCATAGAACTTTCCTTTGGATGTTTCAATTCACAGTTGAGTCTATATCTTTCTGTTTTGAGTTTGCTTTCCATGCTTGTGTTCTACTCCAGGTCCCTAAATTATTTGTGTTTGTGATTTGCTAAGTGCCATAACTGTTTCTGGTGGTAATTGTGTAGCCTGATGACCCTATTGTTGAAGATGATGACGAGGATGAGGATGAGGATGAAGATGATGACAAAGATGAGGATGATGCTGATGGTAACTCAACTTGTAAAATTTAGATGCTGAAAAGTAGTTTTTTTTTCTTTTTTTTTTTTCTAACATTCAGACAGACACAAAATTTACTGGATTTAAAGCAGTTTCATTAATATTTTGGATGGACAAAAACATGAAAGATGAGAGATAGCATCAGTATGAAGCGATCATCCCAAAAACACCATCTGAGCAGAACAGAGTTTACTGTTGTCATCTTCATTTGAAATTTTGCAGAACAACAAGAAGGAGATGCAAGTGGTAGGTCAAAGCAGAGCAGAAGTGAGAAGAAGAGTCGGAAGGCCATGCTCAAGCTGGGAATGAAACCTATTCCTGGTGTCAGTCGTGTTACTGTAAAAAAGAGTAAAAATGTTTGTTCTCAAATCACGCCATCTAGGCTGTCCTACTTCTATTCATTAATTTTATGCATCTAACGTTATCTACTGTTTGTTTTGACAGATACTGTTTGTTATCTCGAAGCCAGACGTTTTTAAGAGCCCAACCTCTGACACGTATGTCATATTTGGGGAAGCTAAGATTGAAGATTTGAGTTCGCAACTTCAGACTCAGGCTGCAGAGCAGTTCAAGGCCCCTGATCTTAGCCATGTGATATCCAAACCAGAGTCGTCAGCCATGGCTCAGGACGATGAAGAAGTTGACGAGGCAGGCGTAGAGCCTAAGGATATAGAATTGGTAATGACACAAGCGGGAGTGTCTAGGTCCAAGGCAGTTAAGGCCCTCAAGGCTGCAGATGGTGACATCGTGACTGCGATCATGGAGTTAACCAACTAGTTCAACACAGTACTGCACTGAGGCGTGTTATTTCTTTTTTTAGTTATTTACTCATGACTCAATGTTGTATTAGTAATATTGGGCTTTGAGAGATTTGTATTGAATTTTTGGGGGAAAAAATGGTAAATTGTCTAAGACTTTAGTTATTATTAGGGCTGTTGATGGATGACGAGAAAGCTGCAGTTCTCGCAGCTCCAGCGGCAACTACAGCCATTCTTATCCTTCTTTGATTCAATTGGATCGGTAGCATTAGTCCTTCGGATGAGAAGGCCTCTCACCAGCAAAGATGGGTAGCATTACTTTTTCTAATTTTCATTATTTTTTATGATTTTTAAATTAAGTAAGGTTTTGTTGAAATTTAATAATGTTATTTTTATTTTAACAATTTTTTTATAACATAAAAAATTTAATTAACATTTTTTAGTTATTAATTAAATAATATGTTTTTCAAAATTATTAGTGTAATTTTATTTATAATAAGTTAATATAATATATTATATTTTTAGAAATCTCTGTTATTTAATTAATTCAATATAAGACATTTAACTATTTATCATAGTTAATTACATTAAGCAAATAACATTATTAGAAATTTAATTCTTATGATATTTTCTTAGTAAGAAGTTTTTTTAAAAAAAAATTATAATTAATATTAACTGATGCATATTTAATTCAAAATTTTATTATTGAACAGCTTACCAGAAATGATCGGAGAGGTCCATCTCCAGCTTCCAGATCGTCTATCGATGCAATGCCCACTGTAAAAATAACCCAGCGTTGCGTGGTGATTCCCACTGCCCTGTTTGTAAGGAAAAGTTTGAATTGGGTACTGAAGCCAGAGAGATGCCATGTAAGCATATATACCACTCTGAATGTATTGTCCCGTGGTTGGTTCAACATAATTCTTGCCCTGTTTGTCGCCATGAGCCGCCTCCGCAGGGATCTAGTACACCTCGGACAAGAACCGGTCATCAAAGTTCTAGTAGTCGTAACAGAAATGTTGGGACCTATAACAGCAGTGATAGGGAAGGCACAGGGCGCCGGAATCCATTCTCATTCCAATGGCCTTTCCGTTCCTCGAACTCGAATTCTTCTAATTAAGTAAGGGAGTTGATAAACACTTAGCCAATACATTTCAAAAGACCATCCTATTAGGAACGGAAAGTATAAGTATTTAGCCTAGGACCATAACAGTACACCCACCTTTACGAGCCGATGACCACGGCGGCCAGGATTAACACACACAGCTATCGGGACGTCCGGGATTAAACACCTAGCCAATACATCCCAAAAGACCGACCTGTTAAAAACGGAAGACATAGGTACTTAACCCAGAACCATAACAGGAACAGTTCAGCAACACCAACTCATGAAGATCTTAACCAGATGAGTTACTCGGGATGGCCTTTTGACTATTAAGATCTGATGTCTTTTGTGGCACTGTTGTTTGTGTTTTCGTACTTGTGGTCACGGTTCACCTATCATCTTCATGTTTTAACAAATCTGTAATATCTGATGGAGTGTCACTAGTGAAAGACCTTAGCATCTGGAACGATTCAACAAACCCTTGTTTAGAGGTTACTGATGGCCTTTGTAATCAGAAAGCAAAATGTGTTTTTTTTTTTTTTTTGGTTCCGTTTTTACTTTTTTTTTAAAACTATTCTAAGCGTTATTTTTGTTAATAAGACTAATTTTGCAAGATCTTGTGGTGAATGATGTTGTTATTATTGGTGTTGTTGTATTTATGTTGTCTAGGTTCTGGTTGCCCCGATCCCTTTCTTGTTGATTTTAAAGTTTGCAGCTGATAGAGATAGAGATAAACATAGTAATAAATATAAAGATAATGATAGAGATAAAGATAATTAGTGATTGAATTAGAGATAAATTCAAATTGTAGAGTCCTAATCACCTACAATCTCTCTGTATAATTTTATAAATACTTTACACCTGATCAATAATAATCATGACAGTATTATTCATCATTCTTATATTCTATACGGTATCAGAGCTTCTGATCGATTAATCACAACCAGTCTGTCATCACTAGAAATCTTTATCGGGAAATTATTCTTTTATCACTTTCTAAATGGTTGACAACGCTCATACCTGGTATTTTCTCTCCCTTTCTCCGTGCAATCTCGTCGGAGGTATTTTCAAAAAAAAAAAAAACAACCCTATCACCGAAACCTTCCGCTTCATTCACCAGCGCAAACCCATAACCCTTTTCTTCCTTCACTATTCTCGTTGCCATCATTGCTGAGCCGTTCTTGTCGCTTAGTGAGGCACTACACAGGATTTTCCCTCAACTGTTTTTCCAGCTCCTATCTTGTGCTGCTCCGAGACACCACCACCACCTTTCGTCTCGTCGCAATCTCGTCGGAGGTATTTTTTGAATGAAAAAAAAAAAACTTCGCCGTCAACCATCCTCGCAATCGCTTCTGCCCCAGCCACCATCAGTGCCTCTACCGTCCGCAGCTAGTCGGAGCCGCACAGAACCCCCCGTTCCCCCTGCTCTTCCTTCTCTCTTTTCTAGTCGTCGATTTACCGCCGAAATCGGTCAACCCCGTTGCCGCCTGCCCGTCGCCGTCATCGTCGTTCGTCCCCCCCTCATCTCGGCAGCACCGAGACAACCTAAGATAAGAGGGGAAAATTATTTCCCCCCATTGAACGTGTCGTCCCCCGCACGTATGTGTGTAGCGTGCGAATTCGCACGTGGGCTTTCACACTTGTGAGTTTTGCATGAGCGGAATTTAAAAAAAAAAAAAAAACAAAAAAAATCTCTTCATCCTATCCGAACTATGCGATTCCGTCCGCCCTAGCCACTGTCTTTCTACCAGACGATGCGATTCTGTCCGCCCTAGCCACTGTCTTTCTACCAGACGATGCAATTCCGTCCACACCAACCGCCTCCTGTGTCGTTGCTTTGCCACATGATGATGAAATTCCATCCGCCTCCAGTGCCGATGTTCTTCCATCGGATGATGCAATTCCGTTCGCACTAGCCGCATCCAATGCCGCTACTCTACCACTTGACGATGAAATTCCGTCCGCACCAGCCGCCTCCAGTGCAATTGCTCTTCCACCAGACGATGCGATTTCGTTCACCCCAGCCGCCTCCAGTGTCGTTGCTCTGCCACCTAAGGATGAAATTCCGTCCGCACCAGCCGCCTCCAATGCCACTGCTTTCTCCAAACCATTTCCAAGAACACTCTTTTTGAAGATCAAGATTGGACTCTCCTGTCGGAGCTCCATCTTGCAAGGGCATGATAGAGATAGAGATAGAGATAAACATAGTGATAGATATAAAGATAATGATGGAGATAAAGATAACTAATGATTGAATTAGAGATAGACTCAAATTGTAGAGTCCTAATCACCTACAATCTCTTTGTATAATTCTATAAATAGTTTACACCTGATCAATAATAATCACGACAATATTATTCATCATTCCTATATTCCATAGTGGCTTCACCCCCTAGTTATTAGTTGATGAATCTGTTATGAAAAAATCGATGACAATAACAAGACAAGTAATCACACGACACAAAGATTTTACGTGGTTTGGCAAATTACCTACGTCCACGGAGCTGTTGAGGATTTTATTTCCGATAAGAGGATCACAATACAATAGTCCCTGATTTCCCACAAAGAAATCACAACGACGCAAATACAACGTCTTGAGAGAGTCTCTCTGTGTGTCTTCTCACAGCAAGACACAACTCATCACCCTTCTCTTCTGGAAAGGGCGTCGCCCTTCTCAGCCTCTCAAGCCTTCTCAGTTCAAAACAGAGTCGCCTTTCTCAGCCTTCTCTTTCGGCAACGACGAGGAACAACCTCTTTCCAGCAAAGCACATCAGCCTCTCTTCCGGCAACGGCGAGGCACAACAGCCTCTCTTCCGGCAACGGCAAGAAAGCTCCCGAGCTGCTGTTTCTGGGCAGCAACAACGTTGACCTCACTCTTCCAGCGACAACGTTCTCTTGCTGCTAGATCGAGTCCCGTGTTGCTCTATTTCCAGCAATAGCATCGAAACCCCTTTTTCTGCTCTCTGTAAGTCCCGAAGACATACGAAAAAATCAAATCAGACAAAGGGAGATTTAATTTTCCCTTGAGTGTAGCCTACGCCTTAGGGCAAAATAAAATCACAAATGCCCTTCATGTCCTGCTCACACGTGTGGACCAGACTCCACCGTGCTCAACAATTCTCCCTCTTCCTCAAATATGATATCCACTACCTCTGCAACTCATTGCTCCTGTCTTCAATATCTCCAACTAGATCAACATCAATATAGCCTCTCACCTCGAAGCTTTTTCCTGAGAAACACAAACACATTTCTGAGGAGCCTTTGAGATACCTCAGAATCCACTTCATAGCTTCCCAGTGTTGTTTTCTTGGGTTACTCATGTATCGACTCACAACTCTCATTGCATGGGCAATATCCGGTCTAGTGCAAACCATAGCATACATAAGTGAACCAATGGCTGAGGCATAAGGAACCTTACTCATGTAATCTTGTTCCTCTTCTAACTTGGGTGAATGATCCTTGCTGAGTCTGAAGTGACTGCCCAGGGTGTGCCAACTGGTTTGGCCTTGTCCATATTGAACATGTTGAGTTCCTTTTTCACATACTTAGCCTGCGAGAGTCTCAACGTGCCTCTAACTCTGTCTCTGACAATTCTCATACCAAAGATTTGCTTCGCAGCTCCGAAGTCCTTCATTGCAAAGTGCTCTGACATTTGCTTCTGCAGATTATTGATCTCATCAATACTAGCCCCTGTAATAAGCATGTCATCCACATACAGTAACATAATGAGGTAAGAATTGTCAAAATACCTGACATAGCAACAGTGATCTACCTGACATCTGATGTAACCTGCACTGGATATAAAACTGTCAAATTTCTTGTACCACTGTCTAGGAGCTTGCTTCAGGCTATACAAGCTCTTGTTCAGTCTACAAACTGAACATTCCTTTCTCTGTACTGCAAACCCCTTAGGTTGGTGCATGTAGATGTCTTCTTCAAGGCCTCCATGAAGAAAGGTTATTTTCACATCTAACTGCTCAAGAAATAAATCTTCAGTAGCAACCATAGACAATACTAACCTGATGGTTGTGATCCTCACCACATGAGAGAAAATCTTAGAGTAATCAATACCCTACTTCTGCTGAAAGTCCTTTATAACAAGTCTAACCTTGTACCTCTTATAGCCATCATGCTCAGTTTTCACCCGGTACATCCACTTGTTGTGCAATGCCTTCTTCCCTGGTGGAAGTTCAGTCAACTCCCATGTCTGATTCTCTAACAAGGAATCCATCTCTTCCTTCATTGCCAACTCCCACTTGCTAGAATTTTCATCTTGCAAGGTTTCTTCGTAACTCTGCGGTTCTCCACCATCTGTCAACAGAATATAATTCAAAATAGGTGAGAAACGTTGTGGAGGCCTAATAGTCCTGACTGACCCGTGATCTGCAGCTGCAGAAGTAGACGGCTTTGGATCTGACTGCGGAATAATAGGAGTAGGTACACTGGACCCACTCTCCCCATCACTTGCATCTTTGCACTGCACGGTGGCCTCTGGTAGGCCATCCAATCTCACGTACTCAGACTCCTGAGGAGCTGCTTCAGCAACTGTACTGGACTTGTCCTTGTACACAATCTTCTCATTGAATATCACATTCCTGCTTCTTATAATCTTTCGACCCTAATCATCCCAGAAACGATAGCCAAACGCCTCGTCTCCATAGCCAATGAAATAATATTTTCTTGACTTAGCCTCAAGTTTACTACGAGCATCAGAATCAATAAGAACATCAGAAAGACAACCAAAAATTTTATGTGGCAATCCACAATCCAACGGAACTGATGGTCCTCTGTTGATCAAGTAAACTGCAGTACTAACTGCATCTACCCAGAAAGTAGGTGATAATCCAGCGTGCAGCCTCATGCTTCTATCACGCTCATTGATGGTTCTGATCATACGTTCAATAACTCTATTTTGTTGTCGTGTCCCAGGGATGATCTTCTCCATTCTGATACCCAGAGTTGCACAAGTATTCCTTGAACCCGCCATCAATATACTTACCACCATTATCAGACCTCAAACATTTCAGTTTCAAGCTTGTCTCTGTCTCAACCATGGCCTTCCAGATTTTGAACACATTGAATACATCAGATTTATGCTTAAAAAAATAAACCCATACCTTCCTGTTGTGATTATCAATGAACGTAACATAGTAACGAGAACCTCCAAGGGATGCCACTGGGGAAGGTCCCCACACATCTGTGTGCACAAGGTCCAGTTTTCCTTTCTTCAATGTTCTGCCACTCTTCAAGAAACTGACCTTCTTCTGTTTCCCCATAATGCAACTTTCACACATACTGAGATCAACTGATTTCAGTTCTGGTAGCTTGCCTCTGGACAACAGTTTTGTCATGCCCCTCTGACTCATATGGCCAAGCCTGCAATGCCACAAATTTGTTGTGCTTTCTGTAATGGTAGTAGCAATAGTGTTGTTCAAACCAGTTATCGAATAGAGAGTACCAGTTTTCTTACCCCGAGTCAGTACTAATGCCCCTTTGATGACCTTCCAGGTGCTATCTGAGAACACAACTGAATAGCCACAATCATCAAGCTGCCCAACAGAAATGAGGTTCTTCTTCAACTCAGGAATGTATCTGACCTTTGCAAGGTCCATATGTTCTTGTTGGGGAGTGCAATGTCAATGTCTCCCATCCCCACCACGTTCAAAGCCTCTCCATCAGCCAGGTACACCGTCCCAAAATTACCTACAACATAGTTTTGCATTATCTCTCGAAGGTAAGATGTATGGAAGGAAGCCCCTAAATCCAACATCCAGTCATCAACTGGACTATGAACTGCAAGCAATAGTGCATCATGTACTTCTTCAGTTACTACATTAGCACTATCATTCTCGGTCTTCTTAGGGCTTTTACAGTTCCTCTTCGGGTGGCCAGCTTTGCCACAATTCCAACAAGTTGCCTGCTGACCAAGCCTTGACTTGCTCTTGCCCCTGCTCTTTGATTTTGATCTGCCTCTATTTGAGTTCCTGTTATGTGATCTCCCCCGAGAATCAACATTCAATGCGGAACTTGAACCCGAAGTCTTGCCTGAATCCCTCCTACGCACCTCCTCAACCAAAATCAAATCACGAATATCATCATATTTCAACTTTGATTTACTGGCAAAATTACTCACAACCATTTTCATGGCTTCCCAACTATTTGGCAATGAAGCCAATAGTATTAGTGCACGTATCTCATCATCAAATTCAATTTCAACAGATGACAATTGATTTTGTGATAGTATTAAAAACATTCAGATGTTGTGCAACAGATGTACCTTCTACCATCTTCAAATTGAATAACTTTTTCATCAAATAAACTTTGTTATTCGTTGAAGGCTTTTTGTACATACCTGACAAAGCCTCTATGAGACCCCTAGTGGTCTTCACCTTGCTGACGTTGTGTGCAACGGATCTCGACAGGGTTAGCCGAATAATCCTCAAAACCTGTCTATCCAACAGATTCCAATCGGTTTCCTCCATTTTTTTCGATTTCTTCCCCAACAATGGAAGATGGAGTGTCCTCCCATAGAGGTAGTCCTCTATCTGCCTTCTCCAGTATCCAAAGTCCGTGCCATCGAACTTCTCAATCCTCGATACCTTTACTTCGTCTCCAGCCATCATTTTTTTCCTCAGACCCAAACCTCAGCTCTGATACCAGTTGTTATGAAAAAACCTATGACAATAACAAGACAAGTAATCACACGACACAAAGACTTTACATGTTTCGGTAAATTGCCTACGTCCACGGAGCTGCAGAGGATTTTATTTCATATAAGAGGATCACAATACAATAGTCCCTGATTTCCCACAAAGAAATCACAACGACGCAAATACAGCGTCCAGAGAGTCTCTCTCTATGTCTTCTCATAGCAAGACAACGCATCGCCCTTCTCTTCGGGAAATAGTGTTGCCCTTCTTAGCCTCTCGAACCTTCTTTGTTCAAAACAAAGTTGCCTTTCTCAGCCTTCTCTTCCGACAACGACGATGCACAACAGCCTCTTTCCAGCAACGGCGAAGCACACAACCTCTCTTCTGGCAACGGCGAGAACGGTCCCGAGCTACTGTTTCTGGGCAGCAACAACGTTGATCTTGCTCTTCCAGCGACAGCGTTCACTTGCTGCTAGATCGAGTCCCGCATTGCTCTATTTCCAGCAACAACGTTGAAACCCCTTTTTCTGCTCTTTGTAAGTCCCGAAGACATACGAAAAAATCAAATCAGACAGAGGGAGATTTAATTTTCCCTTGAGTGTAGCCTACGCCAAAGGGCAAAATAAATGTCCTACTCGCAGGTATGGACCAGACTCCATCGTGCTCAACAGAATCTTGACATCCACGGGCTCTGATTTTTGTGCGACCGAAGTTTGTCACAGAGGAGATTTACCCAAGCCAATACTGGTAAAAGATATTTCAAACATTATCTACGACTCAATTAGGCTTCATATTCTCTTCAATTCATTTACAACCTCCTTATTGTCTGCTTCTTTCAAAACATTGGTTATGTTTTAATTTTTATGCGTTTGGAACCAAACATCTTGGATGGTGGTCAGGCCAACATGCTGCCTTGTGTTCAATAACTATTATTGAAAGTGAATGTAAATTTTTAGGGAATTTTTTTTCCTAAAGAAAGTATTTTTTTGTGTTAATGTATAAAAAGTTTAATATGATGTATTCTTTTGTATTAGTGTGATTTTATGGAAAGTTTTGTAAAGAATTATTAATTATTTGTAGGGGTGGCATCGAGTCGAGCTGAGCCCGAACCAGCTTATGCTTGAGCCGAGCTTGATTTAAATATTTTGAACTTGAGCTTGAACAGAACCTAGCCTCGAGCCTAAAATTATTATCGAGCTCAAGTCCAATAATTTGAACGGAGTTCGAGCTCTAACATACATTTAAAACTTTGCAAAAAAATACATGTCAAATTAATTATATATAAAATTATGCATACATTTTACAGAAAATTGGGTATGACCTCAACTTAAAATTGGGTATAACCTATGTACATAATTCCTGCATAAAACTGGGCATGTGCGAGGGAAGAGGTAGGCTTGGCCAACTAATAATCCACATTGATTTGTTGCTAAAGTGTACGGAATAAATGACTCCAATCAGTAGATAAGAGTAGGGGTGGCATCAAGTCGAGTCGAGCTCGAGCTTGCATATGTTTGAGCTAGGCTCGATTTAAATATTTAGAACTTGATTTAAATACACACGCATCCCGAATGAATGTCTGATCATCGCCTGAGATGAAAAAACTATTTACCAAGAATGAATGAATTTTTCATCAATCTACAGGTGTATCTATGACAACGACAACTCAGGGTGCATATACCAATCATGCGGGGCCCACAAGCTATCCAACTGGCATGGTGTCTTGGTATCGAGTTAGTCCTAGGTCTTCTCTTTCCCACTCCAGTGGAGGAAGCTCACCTGTCCCTGGTGAAGAGTCCGACAGCTCCCCACCACATTGTCTCCTCCCAATCCGCGTTGATTCCACTTGTGTTCGATGGGTTCAATCTTCCCGATGAAAACCAGTAAAAATGGGGGTAGAGAACCGAATTCGTAGATCCTCTTCTCCTTCTGTACACACATCCAATCCTTGATCACTTTATCGAAGTTGCCCTGCCTCCATCTCCCCATTTCTATTACCATAACTCCGGTGTTGAAGTAGCAAGGGCTTATGTTATTGAAAACCTTGGACATGGAAGGATCAGACCAGAACACATCGTTGAAGTATGTGGTGAAATTGGCATTGCAGTACTTGGGTGCGGCGATGACGCGAGGACTAGGTTCATTGGTCGCCCACAGCTAGAGGATGTCGTCCACGACGATCAAATCTAAATCAAGGTAGATGACGCGGGTCACACAGGAAGGAAGAATGTTGGCTAGGTAAGTTCGACTGTAATTTAGTGGATTCTTGAGCGCGTCCATAATGGATGTCGAGATAAGCGACTAGACGAGACTAGGATCGAAGTAGTAGAGACTAAACTGAGAGAGGGGAAGGTGGATCGAAGGAATGTGATCCGATCTTTTCCAGAACCCACAGTTTTCCTTCTAGGATTGAAGTAGTAGAAACTGAAACTATTAGAGGGGAAGAAGGAAAACCGTGGGTTCTGGAAAAGATTGGATCACATTCCTTCGATCCACCTTCCCCTCTCTCAGTTTAGTCTCTACTACTTCGATCCCAGTCTCGTCTAGTCGCTTATCTTGACATCCATTAGGGACGCGCTCAAGAATCCACTAAATTACGGTCGAACTTACCTAGCCAACATTCTTCCTTCCTGTGTGACCCGCGTCATCTACCTCAATTCAGATTTGATCGTTGTGGACGATATCCTCCGGTTGTGGGCTACCAATGAACCTAGTCCTCGTGTCATCGCCGCACCCAAGTACTGTAATGCTAATTTCATCACATACTTCAACGATGTGTTCTGGTCTGATCCTTCCATGTCCAGGGTCTTCAATAACATAAGCCCTTGCTACTTCAACACCAGAGTTATGGTAATAGACATGGGGAGATGGAGGTAGGGCAACTTCGATAAAGTGATCAAGGATTGGATGTGTGTATAGAAGGAGAAGAGGATCTACGAATTCAGTTCTCTACCCCCATTTTTACTGGTCTTCATCGGGGAGATTGAACCCATCGAGCACAAGTGGAATCAACGCGGATTGGGAGGAGACAATGTGGTGGGGAGCTGTCGGAGTCTTCACCCGGGATAGGTGAGCTTCCTCCACTGGAGTGGGAAAGAGAAGCCCTAGGACCGACTCGATACCAAGACACCATGCCCGTTGGATAGCTTGTGGGCCCCGCATGATCGGTATACGCACCATGAGTCGTCGTCATCATAGATACACCTGTAGATTGATGAAAAATTCATTCATTCTTGGTAAATAGTTTGTTCATCTCAGGCGATGATCAGACATTCATTCGGGACGTGTGTATTTAAATCAAGTTCTAAATATTTTAATCAAGCCTAGCTCAAACATATGCAAGTTCGAACTCGGCTCGACTTGATGCCACCCCTACTCTTATCTACTCATTGGAGTCATTTATTCCGTACACTTTAGCAACAAATCAATGTGGATTATTAGTTGGCCAAGCCTACCTCTTCCCTCACACATACCCAGTTTTATGCAGGAATTATGTACATAGGTTATACCAAATTTTAAGTTGAAGTTATACCCAATTTTATGTAAAATATATGCATAATTTTATATATAGTTAATTTGACATATATTTTTTTGCAAAGTTTTAAATGTATGTTAGAGCTCGAACTCCGTTAAAATTATTGGACTCGAGCTCGATAACAATTTTAGGCTCGAGGCTAGGCTCTGTTCAAGCTCAAATTCAAAATATTTAAATCAAGCTCGGCTCGAGCATAAGTTGGTTCAAGCTCAGCTCGGCTCGATGCCACCCCTACAAATAATTAATAATTCTTTACAAAACTTTCCATAAAATCACACTAATACAAAAGAATACATCATATTAAACTTTTTATATATTAACACAAAAAAATACTTTCTTTAAGAAAAAAATTCCCTAAAAATTTACATTCACTTTCAACAATAGTTATTGAACACTGGGAAGCGTGTTGGCCTGACCACCAACCAAGATGTTTGGTTCCAAACGCATAAAAATTAAAACATAACCAATGTTTAGAAATGAGCGGACAATAAGGAGGTTGTAAAAGAATTGAAGAGAAGATGAAGCCTAATTAAGACGAATATAATGTTTGAAATATCTTTTACCAGTATTGGCATTGGTAAATCTCCTTTGTGACAAACTTCGGTTGCACAAAAATCATTGGTAAATCTCCTCTGTGACAAGCTTCGGTCGCACAAAAATCAGAGCCCATGGATGTCAAGATTCATCAACTAATAACTAAGGGGTGAAGCCACAAATTTTGGAATCAACAGGAAAGGGATCGGGGCAACCAGAACCTAGTCAGCATAAATACAGCAGCACCAATAATAACAACATCATTCACCACAAGATCTTGCAAAATGAGTCTTATTAACAAAAATGACGCTTAGAATAGTTTAAAAAAAAAGTAAAAACGCAACCAAATAAAAAAAGAAACACATTTTGCTTTCTATACATCTAAGATTACAAAGGCCATCAGTAACCTTTAAACAAGGGTTTGTTGAATCTTTCCAGATGCTAAGGTCTTTCAATAGTGACACTCCATCAGATATTACAGATTTGTTAAAACATGAGGATGATAGGTGAACCGGGACCACAAGTACGAAAACACAAACAGCAGTACCACAAAAGACATCAGATCTTAATAGTCAAAAGGCCATCCCGAGTAACTCATCTGGTTAAGATCTTCATGAGCTGGTGTTGCTGAACTGCTCCCCCCTGACTCGGTGTGATTAGAAGAATTCGAGTTCGAGGAACGGAAAGGCCATAGGAATGAGAATGGATTCCGGCGCCCTGAGTTCTCTTCATTGCCTTCCCTATCACTGCTGTTATTGGTCCCAACATTTCTGTTACTACTACTAGAACTTTGATGACCAGTTCTTGTCCGAGGTGTACTAGATCCCTGCGGAGGTAGCTCATGGCGACAAACAGGGCAAGAATTATGTTGAACCAACCACGGGACAATACATTCAGAGTGGTATATATGCTTACATGGCATCTCTCTGGCTTCAGTACCCAATTCAAACCTTTCCTTACAAACAGGGCAGTGGGAATCACCACGCAAGTGCCGCTGGGTTATTTTTACAGTGGGCATTGCATCTATAGACGATCTGGAAGCTGGAGGTGGACCTCTCCGATCATTTCTGGTAAGCTGTTCAATAAGCTCATCTAACCCTGGGCCGACAAAGTAATCGCTGATGTTTGCTCGCCTCAATCCAACTCCAGGACCCCCATTAAAGAGGACTTCAATTCCGCCACCTTCTGACATTCTAACTGGAATTTGACCCCGGAATATTAACCAAGGACCAGAACCAAAACCTAAGCCATGATCCTGGCTCAGACTAGGTCTTCCTCTAATATCAAGATCACGATTTCTTCCTGTCATTCGCTGCCTCATAAGAGCTGAGAAAGTTTCCATGATTCCAAACCTTGGTTCTCGATCTTCATCAAAGTCCAACCCAAAGAAATCGCGAGGGCCAGTGCTATCCATGTCACTTAGTTCTTGCACAAAGCCCCCATGACAGTAAGGGCAGACTGGGTCTCTAGCACGAAGACGAACAGTTCGCTGGCATCTGTAGCACCAGTGAGTACTCCCAGTACTTGACATTATTTCCTTTATTAAACAGTCCCCACCAAATCCTTTGGAAAAGAACTCAGACAACCCAATGTAAGGATGCAACCAAAGCCTCACTTTGCAACCTCTTATTCTCTTTGTTTTCAATCAGACTCTTGCTCAACAGCTAGCAGTAAGGAACATCAGAATAAATACAGAATCATAATATCATGGTATATTCACAAACAATTAAAAGCATGTCTCAAATTTCTGACAGAAATGACCCACAATGTACAAATCAAACATGCAAAGAAATTGAAATCCTGCAAAAAGAAGCATGCAAACTTTGGTCCGGGACAGAAAAAAATTGTCATCCGGGAAAGTTAGTTTATATCTGGGACCAAATCGATGTGCATAACCACATTTATAACATCGTTTGCCCACTCAAGAGACCAATGATAATCACAGCGGAAAGAGCAGAATTCATACAGAAATGACCACACCTTTAATCCTTCACCAGAATTTTTTTCATCAAGAGGAAAAAAACATTCTCTCTATATAAAATATGCTGGAAACAATTAGAAAAACGAACATTCAAGAAATAAATTGCCGAAAGAAAAATAGCGTCATATTAGAACAATCCATGCAACCAAAAATTACAGCTATATAAAGGGATAAACGGGACTATTAACACGAATTACTCAGAAACAGAGATCAGACAAAAATTATACAAGAAAAAGAGATTAGGGCTAAAAGAGAAAGAACAAAGTACAACATCGGAAACCAAAACATCTTCGATCTCTTCTTCGTCAAATTCATACAGACAGACAAAACAGAAAGCAACCAAAAAGCAAGAAAAGCACCAAATATAAAGAGTCAAGAGACGAATTCAAAAGTCAACAGAAAGATGAGACGTACTCCGTAGACGAGCAGAACTCCATGGAGCAGGGCAATAGCAAAGAAAGAAAGGGTTTCCACGAAGAGAGGCTCTTCGGAAACCCTATCTATCTAGGGTTGGACAAACGGAGAGGCGTTGAAGAAGACGGATGAGATGGGAGAAGAAAAAATGAAATAGAGATTAAACGAACCACAACGAAGAGCGCGTGTTTTTTTAATACGCCCGGTGCGCACGTCGCACCATTTCCACAATTTTCTTGTCGTTACGGATTACGTGCTGGCAAACGAGATGCGAGTACCGTCCACTCTACTGGTTTCTCTTAAGGACTGGGCCTCACTGTAATTAATAGACCTCATGAGGTGAATTTCTTTTAAGTACCACTTGTCTCAAACCGGTTTGGATTAAAAATGGGTTTTGGCTAGTTCGAGGGTTGGTTTCCGATGACAAGCAACCGCGAGTTAAATCGGATCACCGGGTTGGTTGGATTAGAACGAGTCCGACCCTCACTCGTCCAAAAAAAAAGAAACAAAATAAATAATTCCACTGAAATTAGGGGTGCCGCGAGTTAAATCGGATCACCGGGTTGGTTGGATTAGAACGAGTCCGACCCTCACTCGTCCAAAAAAAAAGAAACAAAATAAATAATTCCACTGAAATTAGGGGTGCGCGGTCCGCACCCAAGCGCAGGAAGACATCTTCCAGTGTAGCCCTACGCACATTCAGAAAGTGACAAGACAAAGCAACAATAATGGCGAGAAAGATAATACTGATTGTCGCCATCTCAGCCCTTTCTGAATTATTGACTCCACGCATATCTTTTAGCTAACGCCCACAACCTGTTTGTGCAAAGTCCTCTGAATCTTTCTCTTGCTCTCTCTGTCTCTCTCTCTTGCCATAGCCAGCCTCATTCAATTTAAACAAAACCTAATTATTGTACCAAAAGATTCTCATTGCCCAATTAGTTAAGTTTGGTGTCATTTAAGTACCACAAGTTACATTGTTTAATGCAAGAGGACAAACAGAAGTAACCACCCTTTTGTTTAAGGGAGATTATAAAAAACCTGTAATTTGTTAAACAAAGACTAGATTGATTAACAAAAGACTATTGTGATTAAGAACTAATTTATCCTACACTTAACACCTAGTATTTATTAATTCAGTTATTGCTGTAACAGTTTAAAGATTTAAAGAGAATTGAAGATGCTGCTGCTAAATTAGCTACTAAATATGGTTCAGTAATGTTAAACAGAGAGACAGTTTGATGTGCCAATGTTAGACTGAAAATGACAATAAATATGTTAAATATGTGTTGAGGGCTTGTAGCTCCTAAGTGGGTTAGTTGGAGATTATAATTTCTGACTGCCCTAACAAGGAATGAAAAGATTTAAAGTATAAAGACAGCATAAATGGGTTAATTAATTGTTTTGAAATGACAACAATTTTATGAATGCTTCAAGTTCTAATCACCAAATTAGGTCAAGAAGGAATAGGATTAATTCTAATGCCAAATAAAGAGGCAATCAAAGACAGTAATATGGAAGAGGGGCTCAGGCATTATTACTACAAGCATTTAGTTAAAGTAAACATTCTAAAAGGGAAAAGAGTGGGCAAGCATATGATGGCAAGAGAATAAAATCACTTCATCTTTCACTTTAGTGAAAGAAAGTCTCCTTTGCAGGCTTCTCCAGCTCTTTTGGAGCTTGACATGTTCACCTTAGTTGATGGCAAAATTCACTTCCTCCTCATGTCTTTGGATGCTCTCCTACTTACAGAAACAGCGTAAAACATTATGCCACATATTTTAAGACAGATAAACATGACCAAATTCCAAGCAGAATCCTTTTGAAAAATATGTTTTCTGTTTTTTTTTCCAAATCTGATGGTCACATCTTTCTGTATGCCACCCCTGATATTCTATATAGACATAATTTGAAAACTGTGGAGCTAATTTGGTCTGAGTTGTTCTCTGCATCATGATCCACCCACTTTTCTCTAGCTGTCCGCAGTGTCTTGACTCAATACCTTGTCCATCCCCATCTTCTTCTGTCCCCAAGTCCTCTGTTGCTTTCGTTTCGTTCACTTCTTCTCCCTCTTACAGGTTTTGGACCATCTTTAGGTAAAATGAGTGGTTTTTATTAGTTACACAGATCCAATGAAAACAATAAATTAGGAACCATTCATCACTTTCTCTTCAGCTATCAATAAACATATAAGCCACAACTCTATTAGAAGAAAATGGTGTTAAATACAATCCAGGATACACTAATTCCAAAATCAGCTCACACAAATCATTTACAACCTTTTATCATAGTGGAAAGGAACAAATTAGCCGTTGCTTGGACTGTCTTCTTGCTTGGACTGACAGTTGCAGCATGGGATCTGCGTTATATAATCTGTACATCTAACTTGAGAAACAAACGATTACAATTAAGGAACAACAGTCATTATGCCAAGGGTCGCCAGTCTTCAGATTAATCACAATGATAGAAATTACAGTAAGACTATCACTGAGCAATATGCTGTAAAAAGTTAGATCCACACAATTATTGAGTGGAGATGGAAGAGGAGATTCTAAACTATTAATATTTACTTGAGGCAGCCAATCAGGCAATTCTAAACAATTTTTTTATTTTGAAAACATATATAAATAATATATATGTTAAAGAGAAGATATGGAAGACTCTTACATGACTCTCTCACAGTAAAAAGTCTCACAGAACCAGAATTAAGGGGGGGGGGGGGGGGGGTTAGTCAACATGACTCAGGACATGATCTTCATGTGCATTACTCAATTCATGTCCTAAAGTCGTTAGGGAGCACCAAACTTCATATCATATACATGATCATCCATGAGTCAAGAGATCATGTCCCAAGAGTAAACGACAAAAAGTGTTTTTTGCCCGATTTTGAGAATCATGTACATGAAATGAACACAGGGCTCTCTTTGCCGCATACCCTCTTGCTCATTTCTGCCATTTCATTCCCACACCCCTCTCTCGTTCCCGCAGCCCCTCTGTCGTCTCCCTAAACCCCGAGCTCTCTGCTCCCTCTCTCGTCTCCACCGTCCCCCTCCGGTCTCCCTCTCTACGGCCTCTCCCTCTTGACCTCCGTTGTAGAGTACGGGAAACCGAGAGGCTCTGTGACAGAGGTCGAGAGGGAGGGAGGCCTTCCTCCCTCGACGATGACTTCTTTTCTCTCTCAGCGCTCCTCTCTTCTCCTCCCCCCGGTCGGCCATCCTCCCTCTCCTCTCCCTCTCGACCTCCGTGGCAGAGCACGGGAGGTCGAGCATCTGTTGCAGAGCTTCTTGGTGTACCGTCGGAGCGCCGCCTCTGTCGACGTTGCCCGCTGGCTTGCCGCTGAGGAAGACGACGATGGTTTAATTTTTCCTAAGTTATGAAAAATTAAACCATCGTCATAAAAATCATTAATTTATAAATTTTATGTATAAAATTATTATTTTTATTTAATTAATATATTTATTTTATAATTACTATATTACAATAGTGATTTAATAGTCGTAATTAAAATATTGTTAAAATAAATATTTTGATAAATTATTTTGGCATAATTATCCGATTGCTTTAGTTAATTAAACCAATGTTTTTAAATTTTGTGATAATATATTATTAATTAATAATACATAAAATATATTATGTACAAATATATAGTGTGTTAAAGTTATGATTAGATCGATTTTTTCTCTTAAATTATTTATTTTAGGTTAAAGTATATCATATGTTATTAATAAATTAATAACTCAACATATTACTGTCGTTTTTTTATTTATAACGTTATTATTTATTATTTTTAATTAATCATGTGCATATTTCATTGGCTCATGTAATTACCATATTAATGCACACTAAAATATCTAATTTAATTAATACATATATTAATATATTTAATTATACATTAAATAACTTATTCGTGTAGTAATAATGATTGTTTTACCTAATTTGGGGTTTAAGGATTATGTTGTAATTAAGTGTACTTTAAGGGTTTAGGGATTCTTTTGTTTTTCATGTTTTTCTCATGTTGGGGCACTAACACTGGAAACTATTTTTCAGTGCACATAAAGTCATCAACACTAACACCAAGTGCAAAGATGATCTTCATGTACATGATTGACATGATCTTCATGTTGGACATAAACTTGAACTTCAAAAATCCATTTGGGGGACTAACCCCCCTAATATGGTGAAATCTTACGGGAATCTCATAGAAGGAGATCTCATAGAAGAGTCTTAAAAGTATTTTAGTTATGTTAGTCTTTTATTCATGTTGAGTTGTTTAATTATGTTAGGATTTATCTTTAAGTGTTAGATTTTTGCAGTAATTGGGACAAGGGTACTTTAAGTGTAATTGGACTCTATTACTTTCCTTTATTATAAATATGGGCTCATGTACTCATATTACAACAAATACTGTAATTGGACTCTATTACTTTCCTCTATTATAAATATAGGCTCATGTACTCATATTACAACAAGTTAATGAAGTTTTTCTCTTTTCTAGAAATTCAACATGGTATCAGAGTAGGTTTTGTGAGTTGACTCGGTCAACCCAAAGAGATAATGTACTCCTTTTCTGATCTATCATCTCTAGTAGTTTAGGTTCGTATTTATCTTTTTTTCTCTTTTCAGTTCCAATACCAGTTGTCTTCTTGGCATTCAAAACTCTATACGGAGTTTTTCATATAAAAAAATATATATTGCCAGAAAGATATTCGAGTCTATTTTCCAATGCAAAACAAATTTTGGAAATCAGAGCTTTCTACAAAGAGAAATCAATATTTTAAGCAACAAATGTCATATTACAAGAGAAGTTTGAGCAGCAACAGAATGCTTCTACTTTCAAACCATCTTTTGCCATTAAGAACGAAACTTTACAAGGAGAATTATATATCCAAAGAAAGATTTGTAAATATATTTTCTTACCTATTCAACCAATTCTCAATCTAAGTTTTCTAGGAGATATCTATCTTGGAAGAGTCAATGGTCATGTTGGCCAAAAAAGAAAGAGTACTCAGTTCGGCTAAATTACAAATTCCCGAAATATATCAGTTTTTTTATATAAAAAAAGTATATTTTATGAAGATAAGTTATACTTTGATGAAATGTATTGAAATCTAGTTTCAGAAGGAGAACAATTTATGTTAATCTGATCTATACTTAAAGGAGATATTTGCATTGCAGTCGACAAGGGTCAAGATACATAATGAAGAAAATCAAGAGGTCATAAAAGATTCAACAACAAATATTTTTATCTCCATATAGATATCAAATTAAAGATATTTGAGTCTATTTTTTTGATCCACAAACCGTTTGTGATTCTAAGGTGTATTTTTGGATATATTGATATCAGAAGTATCAAAAGTTCAGTTTTACCGAAAATCTCTCTTTTTTCCTTATTTTCTCTCCTATAATCT
This sequence comes from Aristolochia californica, assembly GCF_029961685.1. Lineage (NCBI taxonomy): Eukaryota > Viridiplantae > Streptophyta > Magnoliopsida > Piperales > Aristolochiaceae > Aristolochia > Aristolochia californica. The sequence continues at coordinate 3,737,540 of NW_027181992.1, read as the reverse complement.
CTCCAAGCATTGACGTGATTCCAGTTTTTTTTTCTCCTAAAATCAATTTTTTTTAGCCAAATTTGTCTTCTAATCAGAGATTTTTGGTCCAACTTAATCACTCCATCATATGCTCATTCAAGATATGCAATATCTTGCATCAATGTTATTTTCAAGTTTTGTATTTTTGTTACTTGGTTGTATATCTTCCAAATAGTTAACTCCAAAAAATTGTGATCACCCAAAAAAAAGTTATACTTGGTCAAGTTTATTAAGTTCTACCATTATACTATCCTAATTTCCAAAAAAAAAAAAAAAATCACTTTGGAAGTATGAGTGTTTAGGGTGCCCTACTGGTTAAAGTTATTTTCCATAAATATTTCTTCAATTTATTATGTTATGTTTTTATCACTTTGGGGCAATGCCTAGACCCACTACCTAAAAAGTATAAGAGTGTGCCCAACATCCAGCTTAAGTCAAATCTTTTATTCTTCACCCAATAGGTGATTTGTGTTTGAACTACCCTTAAAAAGTAAGTGCTCTCTTTTTTAAGCCCTGAAGTTGGGGTACTTTTCCGCCTTTAAAATTGAGTGGAATATGTTTCAGACTATGACCGTTTTGACTGGTGTATAGAACTTTGTCGTACGGCTAGGAGTGATTTTCTTCTCCCATATTGTGTTTTGTCCCAGCTAGGTCTCCATGTCCTTTTTATCCCTAGCTTGAAGGGGAAAAGTAGAAAAAGAAGTACATGAAAGAGGTATTTTGTTCTACATGTTGTGGTAATTTTTATGTGACCAAAATATTCAAGAAAGGGGAGCACAAAAGATAAAGTTTTTGCATCTATGAAGAATTTTTTGCAACAAAGAAAATTGAAGACTAAGAATCCTTTTCATTGCAAATTGAAGTTATAAACTCCAACTTGAGGGAGAGTGTTAAAGAGAAAATATGGAAGGTTCTTACATGACTCTCACAATAAGAAGTCTCACAAAGCCAGAATAAATATGGTAGAGTCATACAGAAGTCTCACAAAAGAGTCTCAATTTAAATGTGTTTTAGTTATGTTAGTCTTCTATTTATGTTGAGTTGTTTAATTATACTAGGATATATCTTCAAGCATTAAACTTTGGGTATAATTGGGACAAAGGTACTTTAATTGTAATTGGATTCTATTATTTTCCTCTACTATTAATAATGGTTCATATACTCATATTACAACAAGTAAATAAAGTTTTTCTTTTTTCCAGAAATATATATATATATATATATATATATATATATATATATTATTGAAGAGAAGATATGGGAGTCTTACATGACTTTTACAGAAAGAAATCTCATATGGCAGAATCTTACAAGAGTCTCATGGGAGGATGTCTCACAAAAGTGTTTTAATTATTTCAGTCTTCTATTTATGTTCAATTGTTTCATTATACTAGAACTTATCTTTAAATGTTAAACTTAAGGTGTAACTAGGATAAGGATAGTTTGATTGTAATCGGATTTTACTTGTTTCCTCTATTTAAATAAAAATTCATTATACTCAAATTACAACAAGTCAGTGAAGTATTTCACTTTTCTAAAAATTCAATATATATATATATAGACATACACACACACACACATCGAACGGCTTATCTAATACGAAAAACTATTTTGCGCGAAACATGCAAAACAGATCGAACGGCTGAGATAACTGTTGATCATAATCGAACAGCTAAGATAGCCGTTTCGCACCGAATGACTTTTCGTATTGGATCAACTCTCTCTCTCTCTCTCTCTCTCTCTCTCTCTCTCTCTCTCTCTCTCTCTTATATATATATATATATATATATATATACACACACATATACAATACCCCCCCACACACACACATACACTCACATATATATATATATATATATATATATATATAGGTGTACTAGATTGAAGAGCAACAATGCAAATTGCTGCACCTGGTTCGTGAGGGTTGGCTGCAGCCAATTGACATGCTTGAAGGCCTCAATGTCTCCATTCTCCAATTTGTGGATGACACCATGCTTAATCCTCAAAGCTTGCCTTATCATTTATGAAGCCATTTCAGGGCAAAAAAATTAATTGAAGCAAACTGCAGTCTACAACATCCATGTCTAGCAAGAAACTCTTTGTGAGATCAGTCGTATCCTTGGGTGTCAGACCTCTCAACTCCCTTCCTACAATCTCCGCCTTCCCCACTCTCCAATCAAGCACTGCAAGGCCCTATGGGATCCAATATTAGAACAGTTTGACAAGAGGCTGTCTACTTTGAAGGAGAAGCTGTTGTCTAAGGTGACAAGGCTCACACTTGTCAAGGCAATAATGACTGGCCTACCCATCTATTTTGTTTCCCTCCTCAAGGGCCCAAATAGTGTCATCTACAAAATTGAAACCCTAGAAGGATGATCTCTTAGGAGAGAATCTTCAAATAGCTCCAACTATCACCTTGTCAGGAGAAAGGAAGTATAACTCCCAAACTCAATTGTGGCCTAGGCATTAGAAGAGTGAAGCATATGAGCGAAGCCCTTTTGGCAAAATAGCTCTGGAAGTTTAGCACAAATAAAGGTGCACTATGGAGGAGAATCATTGCAGAAAGTTACAAATACAAAGTCAGCAGCTGGTTCTCTTTCCAAATGGAGGCTCACAGATGCTCAGCCTGTCTGAAGCCTACAAAAGCAGAATAAGGTTCAGAGTGAAGTCAGGTACTTCAGTGCACTTTTGGAGGGATTGTTGGCATGGGCATGCCCCTCTTTGCTCCTCCTAACCCGAGCTTTATTCCCTGGCCTGTGACAAACACACTTCAGTGGCTAGAACCAGTACTGGCTGGAATCTTGGCCTTCAGGCAGCCCCTTTCAGATAATGAGGCAACAATGGCTAACTCCCTGCTTAGTGCCCTTGAGAACCTTCACACCAGAGGCTAGGGGGAATGGCTTAATCGCTTGGAAGAAATCTCCCAGTGACGATTTATCAGTAGGCTCTTTCTACAAGTCTCAGCACCCTGTCCCTGAAGTCCATGAGGCAGCTGCATTAGTCTGGAAACTCAAAAGAACACAGAAAACCATATTTTTCTGCTGGTGTGCAGCCAAAGAAAAGATCGTCACATATGATAACCTGCACAAGAGTGGAGCATTGATTATCAACTTGCTTTCCAGGCTCTGTGGCAGTAAGGAGGAAACAATTGATCACCTCCTCCTGCACAGTCCCTTCACATCCCAAGCATGGTCTCTTATGCTCTAGCTGTTCAAATTAAATCCTTGCCTCCCTGCATAATTTCTGGAGCTCATCTCCCACTGCAGCTCACTGTCCCTCCCTCACCTGGGCTAATTAAAGCGGAAGACCTGCCTAGCCATGCTTCCATGGTGTATTAGGAATGAGAAGTACAAAAGAGTCTTTTGGGGCCCCTCTAAGACCACTAATCAGGTTTTTGACTCAGCCATTAGGGTCTCGGTGGCTTGGTTAGGCACCTGTAAGGAGTTCATGCAATTCAGCAGCTCCTGTATTCAGGAGAATTGAGCAGATGCTGCACAATTAGCCAGGTCTCAGCAGGCTTTGGATGCACCATAAAAAAATGGGAATGTAAAGTTCTGGTCAAATATATGGGCCCCTTTGCCATCTCAGATGCATTTGCTGCAGAAGTGTTTTTCATTCTCCATGACCTGCATATTGCTGAAGGCCTCTGCCACTCCCCCTCATTGTTAAGGAATACTCCACGGCAGTGATTAACTGGTTTGCAAATAAAGCCAAGCCCTTGTGGAGAATGCTCCCACAGTTGAAAGAAATTCTCGATATTGGCCAGCAGCTCTGCACCACCTACGCTCACATTCTTTAATTTGATAATGGCGAAGTAGACAGGCTGGCGAACAAGGGGAAGGGGTTGCATGAAGAGAAGATCTTGTGGCTTGATACTGAAGGATAATCCTACTGGATGCTGGGGATGGGGTTGCATAAAGATCTTGGCCTGTTGGCCATCCAATGTTTATTTTTTGTCGCCTGGTGATGTCTTTTTTTATTTTTCTCGTTGTTTTCTTAATTTTCTGTTGTTTGCAGCTGATTGGCGCTCCCCGGCTGTGGAGAGCTGCATTTGTACATCCTCAAGCCTCTTGATATCAATCTCATTATTATATATATAAATAACGTGTACAGTCACTGCTAAAAAAAGCTTTAGAGAAGTCTTAAATCATCAAAATCATGAATTAACGTTCTTGAATATCTTTAGTGCTGTACTTCTGCAAAGCAAAAAAATATTAAGAGTGCCTTCAAAAGATCTAGGGACAGGCGGACAGTTATAAAAGAGCAAAGCAATTGACCAGGTAGACTGCTGGAAGTTCCCATTCAGAAAATTAAATTACCTGATGCAGGCATATAGTCAATTGATCAAGGATGGTCAAGATTTTGAGGGTTGCTGATCTCCAGGTTACTTTCTTTATCAGGAAAAGCATATGAATAGGGTAATTCATGATATAGGCAGAGCCAAATGAGGGTTTAGAAACCAACACATAATTTTCAGTATGAGTGAATCCTGCTTGGGTGCATCATAAACCTGACAGTAAGACTTCCACAAACTAATGCAATTGATCAGTCATCAAAACATGAGATAGAGCAGAGAATTAGGGATCCTCTTTAAGCAATTCTCTATAGGCACTTTTTATTCATGAAACACACAACCCATTTGTTGACATCTTTTGAGACTAAACTAATGCAATCAAATCTTTTGACACTTTATTCCAAGTTGGCTCAGAAATCAAAATGAGACCCTTTTCAAAGGTCAAATTGGCAGACCTTGCTTCAAGGCTAAAAATTTTTAACAAGCATTTATTTTAAAAAATAAGTCAACACTAAGGCCTGAACTGCATTGCAATGGCCTAATCAGTACTGATCTACAGTTTATTTTCAGAAGAAAAAAAAATGTACTGATCTACAGCCAAATTCACTTTAACTATTGAAGCAGTTCATAGCCAAGCATTTGATTTGATCATACATGAAACCTTCATGCAGTCATAGGAAATAAAGAGAAGCAGCATCAAAATGTATAAAAGACAACAAATCTTTATTGTACAATACAATGCTTGCACTTTCTGTGTACGACGTTCTTACTATAAACAATGCCATTTCAAACAAAAAAGCATTCTGGCTATTCTCCATTTCCAACCGGAAGAGGAAAACATTCTGACACTTCCCCATGGATTTAAATAGGATTGGGAAATTATTTTGACACTTTCCCAAGATTTAAATAGGATTATCAACACTTCATTACACTCAAATTAGCAAGGGTATCATGACAAAGAAAGAGAATAGCAAGACAAGAACTGAAAGCACATAATATATTATCTAGACTTGGTAGAACAGCTAAGGACTAGATCAAAACACTGAAAACGAACAAGATATGCTTGCAATCTAAGTATGCAATTGTCTTTAGCTCTTTTTAGTCAACATCACTACATACCTTACGGTGAACAAGCTGATCAATGCTTTTGGTTTCTCTGTCAAAGAAAGTTGGAGAACCTATAGTTCATACTTGAACACTGCTCCAGACAGGATCAAATAAATATTATTTTTTTAATGTGGAAATGAGAGATTTTATTGAGGCAAGGAGGATAAAATTAAATATATAGGAGCTAGGTCTTTAAAGATTCTGTTAACAGCCTTTCTCCATCATCGACAGATAAACGATAGAAGAGAGAAATGGTCTTTGCCAGCAATTCCTGACAAGTTCAATCTTATCCAGCATGCTATCTTCAGGAGTTTATGCCTTGGTTGTGGATTCCATCAACAAGCTTCAGCAGTGAAAATCATCATAACTTAGAAGTCATAATAGTTAGTAACAGTTATGATGGCATCTCCAAGAGCTACACAGGGAGATTCATTTCATGTGCTTCTTATGAGAAACTCAGCTTCTTTTTGGGACAGTTGTGCAATATGCAAGAGCCCCCCACACAACCACATATTTTTCCAAGAGCCAGCAAAGAAACAAACTTGCTTTTTAAAATCAGGAACAAGGAGATGTACATTTTTTGTAGTAAGACCGAAGGAGAAATACATTTTTTGCACTAAGACCGAGAGAGAAAGAGAGAGACTGTACTGCAAAGAAAAGGCAAAGAAAAAAGAAATAAAAAGAGTATAAGGTTACACATCCATTGATGGACTGAATGGAGACATAACTCTATCATAAAAGGGAATGAAAAAAAAAGGAGAAAAAATAAATATAACATACTACATCCTGCCTAGTTCTCCTTCAGTTCTACCTCCCAGAGCACCAAGCTTGGCCTGCTGATACACCTTCTTTAAACCCTGAACTTCATGCAAGTACTTGGTCATAAATTTGTCCATGAAAATCTTCTCTGAAAGAAAAAAAACCCAGACAAAAGTTTCAGATGTCACCAGCTTCTTCAATTTCAGTACTTCTATAACAGCAAATCTTGGAAGTATCCTTTCTTCAAAGCTGTACTTCAAAAGCAATGGGTATGACAATAAAATAGTTGGCTCCAATTTCATTGTGTTTACACAAAAATCCATCACTTTACGGATCTTCACCTCGGAGCACATAAATATATGAGGTGCTTTCCTAAAAGCTATCATGACTTCTTCCTCAGACAACCCCAAACTCTTCATTATCTTGATCTTTTTATGCCAAATCTGATTACTCAATGAAGACTTTGCAATAATAGCAGAAACAAACATAGAAGAATTGGGTCGCAATCCTAATTCTTTTGCCCATTGGACAAATTCAGCAAACTTTTCCTGTTTTTGTGTCATCACCCGCGGATAGCATACAATCATTTTTGAAAGAGCTGGACTGGGTACGCCTTCATCTACTAAAATTGCAACATTAGGGATTATGGTTTTCTTAATATCACCAGACAACAACCACCGCGAGCGCTTAAGTGCTTTCATAATGTGATCGTTGGTATGAAGAAGTTTTTTTAGGACAGAGAAGGTCGGTTTTAAATAATTGTCCAGACTTCTCTCCAAAATGGTTGGATTTAAAACAAAAAGACTCGCTATATCCGAACTTGAGAAGCCCATGTCAAGAAAAGATTGAATCTTCGGTTGGAGGTTGCTGTCAATTTTAATACGGAAAGCAGCGGGTACACGGGTGATGAAATCTTCCACATGAGCTTCAGAGAAACCATGTGATTTGAGGAGAGCAAGTACAGAATGTAACTTTCTTAATTTTTTTTGCTCAAGTTGAAGTTTTTTCGACGCGGAGACATCAGTTTTTCTGTTCTCAAGTTCAGGAGTGAACTTCTCAGAGACAGCAACAGCTGTTTTCAAAGAGAGCCCACATGTGTTCATGAGAAATTGAACAGTTTCAGAAGGTGGCGACTTCGAAGGGGAAGTTTTCAAGAATCTGAGAGACTGATATTGCAAAACATAGAAGCCCAATAGGCTCCTCACAAAAAAATGTGACATCTCATGCGAGGGAGCAGAGAGAGGCAGAATCTGTAAACGGGATTCGGATGGAGAAAAGAATTACCTTTACATTCTCATTCCTACCCGGCAGAAGGCGCCTTGCATGACAAGAGCAAACGAATCTCGTAAGCGTTTTCTACCAGCGCTGTCTAGGGATTTTCCGCGAGGTATTTAGGGCTCCGACTCCGTGACATATCATGACGGACGGCATGGCTCCGACTCATTAATAAAAGCTGATTGACTGAATTTCAGAATTGTATTTAATAAAAAAATATTGAAATCTTGATTTGATAAAATAATTTTAATCTCTTCTTTAAAATAGTTTTTTTCCCATTTTTTGCATTATCAATATTTTTTTTTCCACATGGGCATTTTATTCTTATTTTCTATAATTCTTACATTATATAAACATAATTAATCAAAAATAAAATTTTATTGCATACTGATCCTAACGCTCAAATATTAATCTTGATCTATGTTTGTCATTATATTATGATAATATTATCTTCTATATTAATTTAATAACAATTATTTAAAATCCCGTTATCGTATTTGCTACTCGTATATAATGAAGCGGTAGTTCGTATCATACATAAACACTGCAAACTTCTGTCCTCGAGTGTTTCGGAGAACGCTTCGGTAGAGAAGATTGATAATTGGGTTTCGTACTTTCTTTGATCTATTTTTAGCGAGTCATTGGCTTATTGCAGAGGTGAATTATGAGTAGAGACGGCTTCCGAAGAGCGGGAAAACCTCAAATCTCTTCTGATTCCTCATTGAATTCGAGGCAGAATAGATCGGTTTTTTCTTTGAGGCCTCATAAAGCTCAACAATCTTCCAACCATACCCGTTCAGTCAAAGAACAGAGAACTGAAGATGGCGGAGAATCTCAGAACTTTCCCTCCGTAATCGGCACTTGCCCTGATATGTGCCCCGGTATGGAGTGAATCTGTCTTTTTCGGGTGATTTAAACTTGGAACTTGATATGGATGAATTCTCAGAATCAGTTGCTATAGTTTTAAGTGCAAAAAGATATATAATAGTCGCGACGTTTTCACGGATTAAAGCTTCACTTACTACGTGTGCGGTTCCTGTGATGATTACTGACGCACGGTTCGTGACTGCAATCATATTGATGAACTCTTTACTCTTGTGGTTGTTTTACAATAGCCAAGGAACGAGCCCAACGCGAGCAACTCAGAGATTTATCTATTTTTGAGAGGTTAAACGGTGATCCTCGGAAAACATCTCCAAGTCTCGCGGTCAAAAAGGTACGTTCATCTTTAGGTCTTTCCTGAAAGACTGTCTTCCGCCTAGTGTAATATTGTGATTAACGATCCTTAGGATAATGTTAAATTTTTAAAAAGAATAAGAACAAGAACACTAGCGAGATATGTAACTAAAAAGAAGCATGCCACTATTACCGTTGAATTAATTGCAATTTTTTTAATGTAGAGTCTCTTTGCATACTAATAAAATTTAATTCCGTTTTTTCCCTTGTTTTGTAAGATCCAAAACAAATACTTTTGCTTTTTAAAAATAAAATTATCACTATTCAAACAAAACATATAGAAGCAATCTCAACGGTTATGGATGGAAAAGGTGGACACAAGTCTATAAGAACGCTAACCTAACAATAGAGATAGCAAATGAGTGAGCAAATTGACAGAGGATACTTGGAGCTGATTCAATGTAAGTTGAGTCAAGACTCTAATTACAGTGATTATTTTGATTTCAATTTCAACTTGTGCAATGTCATATGCTTTGAAACATGTTCTTGTGGCACATGAGTTATTGATCATCATGACCCTTCAAATGGTTATTAAAAATGTTCTTTCAGTTGTATATCGAAAACATGTCTAGGTCCCTCATATGATACTTGCTATTCTCACTTTTGAATGAAAACCATTTTAGAGTAGATTGACTCTTCACTTAATTATTTCTATTTCATTGTAGGTACATTTGTACTCATCTTTTACACCCAATCATATTATAGTGAACTATTTAACAGTGATGCAGAACGTAGTTCATTGATCAACCTCTTAACAGTTTTGCAGAACCATCTCCTCTCAAAACATCCAGCCATCCGATATCCGGCCTCTTCATGTTTTGCAAGATACATTGAAGTATCTAATGAACATACTGCATTCTTCAGAATATTCATATGAAGTTGTTCATGACTTTGTCTTTGATAGAACAAGATCAATACGGCAGGATCTCAGCATGCAAAACATCAATAACGATCAAGCAATACATATGTACGAGGAAATGGTAAGACTTTGGGACTATGTATTATCTATTTTCTCCTCTTGTAATTTTTTTTTTTTTTTTTTTTTTTTTTTTTTTGAGCTATGACCACATTCAAATCCTCCTGAACCTGGCTCCTGATTCAAGCTTTAATGGTGACTCAAGTGTCCATCTATGTCATCAATCTGAGAGAAAAAAGTAGGATGAAGAGAGAGAAAAGAAAAGAAAGTATGGATTTTTTTTCTAGCTTTGCAATATATAATTTAAACATCATTAATGCAATTAAATTGTGAACTTCAGCAATCCTCAGTGAATTATATGTTTCTCCAATTTTCCATGCCCGGGGTCAATCATTCTCTTGACTATAGTCATCGTGATCTTTTCCTTGTTTACCATTACATTCTCATCCTCCCACCAAAAATTGTTTTGAGCTGATTAATCAATAGACACACTCTTGCAGGTCAAATTTTATGTTATATCTCACAACAAGCTTGCTAAGCACGGCAAAAGCTCCAATCTCATGTCTTTGCATTATCTTAACAAAGAGCAGCTCGTGAAATCTCTCGTGTCACTTTATGATTTATATCGTATGGATGAGATGTCCACCTCCATCAGGAGGAAGGCAGCTGAATTTTATTCATTATACATTCTCTTACATCTTGGTTCTAACTCTCAATCAATGGTTAGTTGTTTGCTTTCTTACTCTGTTGCTTGTCTCTTTTTTTTGCTCATTTAGTGAAACTCAACCTAATACAAGTCCTACTGTTTTCTCAGGGAGAATCACTATCAATATGGTTACGGCATTTGCCATCACCTGTTCTTAAGTCCAAGGAGATGTCCTTTGCTCGGAGTATTCTGAGGTGAATATCCATATGTTTAGATCTCAAGTCACTCAATGTGTTCTACATCTCATTGGTAATTATCCAATGTGTTTAGATCTCATATGGTGTTCGCTCTGAAGCCACCAAGGTCAATTATGATATCAGCATGTTAAAACTTAGACCTGTTGTGCATGGTGATATGGGAAATAGTAAGGATGAGCAGGTCCAAGAGTATTAAGCTTATTTTTGGCTCATATAAGTTTCTGGATGCTCTCTTATCCTGTTGGATTACTGGGTTCAACCTGAAATCGGGCTTGTGATTAGGAATGTAGAGGTCTTCCTTGAACTGAGAATAGGACTCAATCTAAATTACCTTCTTTTGTATTAACAGATATGTGCAAATTGGCAATTATTTGCGGTTCTTCAGAACCATTGCAGCTGAAGCATCTGATCTACAATTCTACCTCCTAGAACCTTTCATCAATGAGGTGGTGAATTTCTTCACTTTACAATTTTCTTTCTCCTTTTGTTTTATTTTAACGCTTTTATGGGATATGTTCTTGACGTGATTTTGATCCTTCTTCATAATCTGATACAACCACAAATAATGGAACTATCATGAAACCCCTTGACAGGATTATTCATGCAATGTAGATAGCGTTCATTCTCAGGCTCAATGGCAGTGTGCAACCAGTCCTCTTTTTGCTGCTGTATATGTCAGATATATGCAGATGAAATGGGTCAAATGATTATTTCATCTTTCTCTTTGAACTTTTAGGAATTCATAAAGGTTGTGGAGGGAATTCCATGGAAACCAATCAAATCCACTACTCTCTCTCTCTCTCTCTTTGTAAACCTTTTCCCTTTAGTCATTTGCGAAACTCATGTCACTCGCTTTTGTAGGAGCCTGGGAGAATTGCTCTGTTTTTTACCCATTCCTTTTTATTTTGGATAATAATCATGACTGATGCTTCACCCAGCTATGTCAGTGTAGACCACGTCAATCCTCTTGTATTCTGCTCTATATTTGCAAACCATGCAAGATATACATCTGCAAATCTTTCCTCGTTCCCTCTTTCCAAGCCAATTTTCATGCATCTGGTTCATTTTGGTCATCCCTCAGCAAACATTGACAAAATCCTTCTAGTTGAACATCAATAGTTCAGTTGCGTGACCTCTGGTTTCTTCTTGGTTTTTATGTATTTTGTATTTTTCAAAAAGAAACTTGAGTGATTCATGTGCTTTCATATTAAAGAAAAACATCCGTTTTGATCCTTTCCATCTAGTTGATGTTGGCATTTACATGTTTTTATATTTTCCTGTTGTTTCCCCCAAAAAAATTGTGCTCAATGTCACATATTTGTAAGCTTTTGCAGGTACGGGCACAGGCAATTTCTTTTATCAATCATGGTGGCTACAAACTTTATCCATATCCACTGGCAGACCTATCTGAAATCCTCATGATGCAAGTATGATTTTGTATTTGACAAGATTTCTTTGCTTATTTGACAACAATAATGGACTTGATGTGCACATTTGTTCATTATATCTGCCTTATTAAGTTAAATATACTCTTAGAGATTGTTTCTAAGGTGGAAATCTACTTTTTGGAGCTTTTAGGAATCAGAGTTGGAGTCATTATGTGTTGCCTGTGCACTTGAGACTTGGACTGATGAAACAGGAGTGCAGTTCTTGCCCACTAAGCAGACCAGCTTCTGTCTGCCAAAGGAAGGGTTCCAACAGTACAGTTTCTCAGGTTTGGCACCGAAGGTATGCATCCTTCCTCTACATGGTAGATTTATCTCCAGTAGAGTAAAGGCTTCGTTATTACAAATCACTTTTATTGGTCACACGAAATTCAATACCTCAAATGGCATTTCGTGATAGCAGTTATCAGACTACAATTTCAGATACCAATAACCTCAAACCAGACTTATAAATTCCACTATTTCGTGAATTTTAGAGAAATCTCCTCTACCATACCGTTGAAAAACTTTCTCTGGATTCTACTTATATTTCCTTTTTTCCCTAATCCAACTCAGTTGAGCTTTATACCTCAAACATTTATGTTTTTCTGCCTACTGGATTCTCATTTATAGGCCAGCAAGAGTTGGAAGCCAAGAGATGATGTTATGTCAATGGCTAAAGTAGCAGTGTAACTAGAGTGTAAAGAGAGTATTCATCCGGTCTCTCCACCAAACTCTGGAATTGTTCAGGAGCAGAAGCTTTTCTCCGTAGACAAAACAAAGATAGGTGTTTATTAACTGGATGAGCTTTTTGTATCAGTTGTATATGAGTGTCTGAATCTGGATGATTTAAGCATCATTTCCAGTAGTCTTTTAGAGTACATAGTACACCTAATATCTTGTTTGCATTTTGTAAGTTTCTTACTCTTTGTCGGCCTATGTATTCTGGAATTATTTTGCTGATTACAAAAGAGAAGCCTCCAGTCTCCGACAGAAAAAAAAGTAAAACACCTCAGAATGATTCAAAGGAAACTTGCTTATTCAAATGCGACCAGATGATCAAAATTTATATGCAACTCGATCCGCTTCAGATTTCGTAAATCATAAGCGCTTCAAACTCTCCAATAAGCGAATACGTCAAAGCGTTTAAGCCTCAACGTTATGTACAAGAGTCCACTAGGACACTTCCCCGCGCCCAACAGAATATAGCCTAGGTCTGATCCAATAGAACATCATACAACTCCGAATAAAGAGTAAATAGCAGCGGACTGAAAATTTGCCAAGCCTTTTACACGAGTTAATAACCATCGCATTGTAGATGTCGTTTCTATAAGCCACAACAATCATCTCTCTCAAACAAATTGAAAAACATCAACCAAAACAGAGAATTTAATCTAGGAACAATTACTGGTATCGAGGGGACTACTAAACCCAATCAAAACTTCGGACAATTCCCATTAGATTTTGTTGAAGGCCACGATATCACAGCTTTGAACGTACTCGTTTATAGGCTCTACCGTGAGGTGCTCCTCAATGAGGCCGTCAACAGAGACGAGGTCATCTACAATTGTCAACATGATCTGGAGCTTCTTAATGCCGTAACCAACAGGAGCAAGCTTTGCTGCAAACAGGATCATTATGACAAATAGTTTGAATTAATCCATCAGATAAAACATATAAAAAATAAATTATCAAGAAAAAATGTTAAATCTGGCTCAACAGGTGGCAAAAATATTTAAATAAGATAAGGGAGACCACTTACATGCTCCCCATAAGAGGCCAGGCATTTCAACACTACGAACAGCCTCCTCCAGCTTCTTCATGTCAGTTTCATCGTCCCAAGGTTTCACGTCTAAAAGGACTGAGGATTTCCCACCTGAAATCGAAATTGTAAACTAGTAGTTAGTGGACGTGATGCAAAAGAACTTAAAGACCTAATTACTCAACTAGTTTAAGATATCTTAATGGCAATCTAGTAAACAGGAGAGATTCTCACTTTCTTTCTTCTTGGCAGGGGCCTTTGCAGCTGCCCTTTCCTCAGCTGCTTTCTTGTCCTCCTCCGTCTCTTCCCCAAAGAGATCCAAATCATCATCATCATCCTCTGCTGCTGGTGTAGCATCCTGTAAGATTGAGGAAATATGTCCACTTATCACTTGAATATCCAATTTGAAGGAAAATGTAAATACAAAATTCAAACTTTCACAACTTAGGTCAAGAACATATATTATTATTATAAGATTGCACTCCTGGAAAAACACTATTTACCATTAAGTGGGCACATAAATTTGAACCAAAAAAAGGTAAATGGAAACCTAATGACTAGCCCCATCACTTGAATCTTGAATAACATGAATGTCAAAGAAAACAATACATAAAAAGAGGGGCAAAAATGTAATCTTATGGTCCCACTAGAACAGTAAAAACAGCCAACCAAACCTTAGCTTCCTCAGCAGGTGCAGCTGCAGGAGCGGCTGCTCCAGCAAATCTCACACCAACTGCTTCGCCAGGGAACCTGGAAAAAAATGCTGGTAGATATGGATAAAGCAACACAACAGACATTTGTGATTCAAAATAAAGATCAAATGGATACAAAGAATCAAACATTACACAACATCAAAGTAGTTTCTTGACACATCCAACGCGAGACCACCAACCAGTAAACCACGTTATAAAAGACCCCAAGATTAGTAATAGCAACGGTCATAATAATAATAGTGACAATTTCACATTGAAACAAATCTGGGAAAGCTTAAAGCTACCCTTATGCACTTGAAGAGACCTTACCAAATTATGAAAAGTAATAATAGTTGTAGTATAATAAACAAAACAAATTTTCTGTATGAAAATAAGAGTTAAACTAAATGAGGTGTGCAGAATAAATAACTAGTTTTATCACAACTAGCCGAATATGATACAGTTTTACTTCGTTAGGCATGTAAGAATTTATAGACAACTTACCAGCAGATAAAAAAACAATAAATGAACAATTTAATTATAAGTTGTAGCATAATAAACAAAACCATTTTTCTCGTATGAAAATAAGAGTTAAGCAAGGTGTGCAGAATAAATAACTATTTTGATCACAACTAGCAGAATATGGTGCAGTTTTACTCCGTTAAGTTACGTAAAAATTTATAAACAACTTACCAGCAGATCAAAAAACAATAAACGAACAAAATGAAGAATTTATTGTGAGCAAGGCCAACTGAAAATTAAAGTAACCAAAAAATATATACAGCAAAATAAATTATTTAATCGTGCACAGAATGAATGCGAACAAAAGAACTCAAGATATAAAACAGACACACTTCTTACAACAAACATTGTCAATATAAGACCCAAGTCAAAGAACAAATGTCAAACAAAAAGTCATTTAACCAACAAACCTTGCAGATAAATGTGAAGAGACCGTCTCGTACCACCGGGCGGCATTAGGAAAACCTTCTCCAGGTTTCTTCAGCACTGCCGCAAAAACTTTGACATCATCTCTGGTAACCTGATCTCTGAATATTGGATAGTCAGTGAGCGCACACTTGGTTAAGTCACCGAAAGACATAAAAAATAAAATAAAATAGTACAAATAGAACAGATAAAAAAGACACAATATCCGGCAGCGGAGAATGCACAAATTAATTTCGATGCTATAGAAAAAGAAACTGAAAATTCGATGCTGATACAGATGAACATCGATTGCGATATTTCGAATCTATTTTGCGGCTTGGCTACAGAACATGGAGGCACATCAACTACGAAGAGAGTAGAGTGAACAGTAGAAAGTACCCAGAAATGTAGATTTTCCCGGAAAGGTACTTGTCGAGGGCCGTGACCCCGGTCTCGGTGTGAAGATCAGAGAAGGAGACCGCCATCGCAAAGAGAAAAATTGAACGACAGAAACCCTGGAAACAATGGAAACCCTAGCAGCGGCTGACAAGAGGCAACAACAAGCAAAAGAGAAGGCTATTCTTATCCTAGTAACCGTATATTACGATCTGCCCTGAGGACCCACCTCGGCTTGCAAAGCCGTGGGCCCAGCGAGTCTTGCCACGTCCTGAAAAGTAAGCGGGTCCCTCGTATCGAACCATTTACTTTTCGAGTACCCACGTGGATTGCGATCCCTAACGTTCATCTCATACAAAAAAACCTAGACGCTTCCATTTCTTCCAAATTCGCGCTTCCCTCACTCTCCCTCCAAACTCCCTGTAAACCTCTTATAAACCTCATTCGTCTTCTGTCCCCTCTTGAATCCCTAACACTTGTTTACCTCTTAGTCTCCTTGTGATCTTCCGTTTCGCGAAAATGGCGGCCATGCTGGTACCCTCTTTTCTCGTCTTCCATCTTCCTCTGCCCCTGGAGTCATGTGATGTTGCTCTAATTTTTTTTTTCGTTTTTTCAGCAACCCCAGATCATTTTGTTAAAGGAAGGTACAGACACTTCACAGGGGAAGCCCCAATTGATTAGCAACATTAACGCGTGCATGGTGGTGGCGGATGCGGTTCGATCGACTCTAGGGCCGAGGGGCATGGACAAGTTGATTCACGATGAGAAGGGCAACACCACCATCTCCAACGACGGTGCCACCATCATGAAGCTGCTCGATATCGTCCATCCTGCTGCGAAGATCCTTGTCGACATTGCCAAATCTCAAGACTCGGAGGTAGGTGTCGATTTTTTTAGCTACTATCAATATTTACTTTTAACGGTGATCAGGATAAGGTGTTGGGGAGGGTTCCAAGAATATTATGCATGTACTCGAGTCTGGTCTGCATTAAAAAATTCTTATGGTTGTTATAGAAGTTTTATCTCTAAGTCATCAAAAGATTGAAGGTAGCGTTTCCTACTCTGAATAGCACCATTGAAGAAATGAGCGGGTAGAGTAATGTTGTGCCTGTTAAAAGATACAAAGTCTCAGAAGGTTGTCCTTGTTGTGTGCTGTAATAACTTGTGCAAGTGTCATCTGTCCATTTTCATTCAGATAGAGAGAAAGAAAAGAATGGAAGAAGTCAATAGGTCTTTTTGAGATCCGCAGAGGTGGATGACTGCACAAGACAGATTGTTTGAAGAAGAAACATGAAACTGTTCAATCACATTATGATAGAACAAAACTTGTCTCAGAAGTAAATGTGATGCCATTTTTTTTTAAAGTAACAGTGAAGAGAGTGCAGACCCCTTCATAATGAGAAAAAGAAAATGCAATGATAGTTGAGCCTTTTATTGTACTCATAAGATGATCACATGTTATGACGATTGAAGAATGGTATGGGTTATACCTAAATATGTCAAAATCTTGAAATGCTTGTTGATATTTTGTTTTTCAAACTGCAATTCTGAATTTTATGTGTAAAAACCTTTGCCTTCAGTTACTTGTTTAATCTTATAGGTGGACCCTTTAGAACATTCGATTGGATGGGTGTCATATGCTTGTACTTCTTGTTTCTGACAACATTGAGAGACCCCCAGATGTTAGCAAGGTTTTGTTTGATGATATTTGTATCAAGACTGCATTAGTAGGTTGACTCTGCTTATGATGCTATTTAAATGTCAAAGGTACCCAAATTACGGAATGGGTTGTGTAGAAGTACGTTAATTAGAAATTCATATTGTACCATCATTTAGAACCTTGATGCTATTCTCTGATATCAGTAGTTTTATTCAACCTAAAATTCTTTTACTTTTTCTTTACCCTTTGTTGGAAAAAGGAGACTCTTTTACTTTCTATTTTGTTAGAAAAGGAAACATTCTTACCTTCTATTTTTTTAATTGATGAAACATGTAGCACATGCATAAAGCAGATTTATTCTGTTGAAGTGTATATTAAAAAGATTTCAGCAGCTGTCAATGTGTTTACTGTAATTTCTGAATTTGAAATATGAAGGAGTCTTTTTCTTATATTATAACTTTCTTCCTGATGGAGTCATATTTATAATATCTTACATGGAACGGCTTTGCGAATTTTGATTTTCTTCTCTTCTTGTTGTTCAGGTTGGTGATGGAACCACAACTGTCGTGCTTCTAGCTGGTGAGTTTCTAAAAGAGGCTAAACCCTTCATTGAGGATGGCGTCCATCCCCAGAACCTAATCCGCAGTTACAGGACAGCTGCCTATCTGGTATTTTTTGAATTCATTTTCGTTTTCAGTTTTTAAAAAAATCAAAGGTTCAATGCATTTTTTTTTACCTATTAATCTTTTAAATATTCCTCTCAGGCAATTAATAAAATCAAAGAGCTCGCTGTGAGTATTGAGGGAAAAAGTATAGAAGAGAAGAAAAGCTTATTGGCCAAATGTGCTGCTACAACATTATCATCCAAGCTTATAGGTGGAGAAAAGGAGTTTTTTGCAACCATGGTTGTAGATGCTGTAATGGCAATTGGGGATGGTGACAGGTTGAACTTAATAGGCATAAAAAAGGTATACTGTTCATATTTGAAATGTTTGTGGTATGTAGGATAAATCTATTCGCAGTTTTATTATGTCATATAAAACATTTGAATGGATAAAGTCAACTATGTAATTTTAAAACCTAAAACATGATACAAAATAATAAGCATCACTTTATCCCAAAGGATTTATGAAAACTTCATTTCAATGTGCATACACCTGCAAATCCTGAGTATTGCATGTTGCTGCCTTTTTATATTAGGGTTGGTGATACTAATTTCCAATTTTGTAGTAGCATCCATGTATCTACATAGTATATTTCTCGTGTATTTATTTAAATTTTAGTTTTGAAAGAGCATATTTATTTTTAGGTAAGATAATATGATGAAAAAGGTAATTTGCAAGTGCTTCACAAGATCTTCTTATAATTCTCTCATAAGATACCTAATTATAACAAACAAGTGGTTAGACCTCTGCCATTTTCCACATGCGCTTTGCAAATAGCACGAGCTGTTCTGGGGCTTGCATTTTGTTTTGATCAAGGAGAGGAAAAAATTCATTAGGAAAAGATATTATAGGTGTTGACCTGATCAGTCTATGCATACCAAATAGAGATGAATACAGGAAATAGCTAGTCAATCAGAAAGGTGCTGCCCACAACCAAATGTTGTCAAGAAGTGCCTGATTTGGCAAGCAATTTGCAATACATATTTGCACTTCTCAGAGTTCACCTTCAAGAAACAGTCAAAGATGCTGTAAAAGTTCAAAAACCTCTTTGGATGAAGTGTGAGCAAAATTCCTTAAAATTTCTAAGCTTCTGTTATGAATTACATAATTTCTGAACTGCTGGAAATGTTTCCCACCTCGCCATAAGAGTTTCTCTGCTGCTTTGGAATTTCTTGCTTTAGAATGGCATTTGTTAAGCTTTACATAATCTCTCTAGTAAGCGGTCTTGCCGCCTTTAGGATGAGATTTATTATGAAAACGTCAGCAGAATAATTCTTGCAAATAAAAGATTATTGTTTTACGCCAGATGTTTCTATAATTATATAGGATATTTATTGTAAGCAATGTGCTCAGGTTTGAATAGAACACATAGTAGCTGTAAACTTATAAATATGGACTTTCAGTTGTAGCCTGGATTCATCCAAACAATTCAGTGTGAAGAAGAATTATTTCTTGGATAGTCTAATGAAAGATTCTAGAGACTCTTCTGTTTAAGGGAAAGTATTTCTTACAGTGATGTCTTCTGTAGGTTCCAGGTGGTACCATGCGAGATTCTTTTTTCGTTCACGGCGTTGCTTTCAAGAAGACTTTCTCTTATGCTGGTTTTGAGCAGCAACCAAAGAAGTTTATCAACCCTAAAATTCTTCTGCTGAACATTGAACTAGAGCTTAAATCTGAGAAGGAAAATGCAGAAATTAGGTAGCTTTACTTGCTCTTGTGTTCTTGTGTTTGTATTGCCTAATTTTAATGTTCTTCCACCTAACATTTTCTTATCTTCATCAGATTATCAGATCCACTGCAGTATCAATCTATTGTGGATGCAGAGTGGAATATCATATATGACAAGTTGGATAAATGTGTTAAAAGTGGGGCAAAAATTGTCCTCTCACGTTTGGCAATTGGTGATTTGGCAACACAGGTAGTTTTCCTGGCTACGCATAGAAGTTGTTAGAAGTATTGCTTATAGGTATTAATAATTTTCTTGTCTATGCAGTATTTTGCAGATAGAGATATTTTTTGTGCTGGTCGTGTGATGGAAGAGGACTTGAATCGAGTAGCTGCAGCAACTGGTGGTACTGTGCAGACAACTGTCAATAACATACTTGATGAGGTTTAGATATATCTAACATCCTTCTTAATGGTTGTTTTTCTTCTTAATTTTCTGAATACTATTATTTCTTTTTATAAATATGTAGCTCTGTAATGCCACCTTTCTAACACTATTTAGTCAGTTGTTTGTGTTCCTTATTTTTTGGGGGGGGGGAACTTATGATCTCTCAGTAATAATCAAATTTTTTTCATGCACAGCTCCCTCTTAATAGCTCAATCAGCTTAAACTATTTTCTCTCATTAATGTTCTCGTTCAAGTTGTGTCTCAATGGGATGATTTATGAGCTAAAGAAGCCAGTTTCAGCTGATCAAACTATTAAAAGTGTGGTCTTTTGGTTACTTGTATATGGATAAATACATTGTCAAATTGCATGCATATGGGGGTGTTCAAGTAAATAATTTAGCTTCAACTTCAGCTATTTAATATCTCTTATAGTTATCCCTACAGTTACTATTGTCACAATTGTCATTAGATTCTTGTGTTCTGCCTCTATGGTGGGAAGAGGGTAAGCAGGTGCTAGGTCATCTATCTAGAGTAATATATGGAGTTAGTCGAACTCTGTAGGTTTCAGTTCTGCTATTTCCTGTGTACAGGTTTAAAGTTGATTACATACATTAGACATATTAGAAGGTATTTAGAAAATTATACATTGTCATGGGTACTGTATCATTAACGGCTGACACCCTCTTCTACTCAGTTTGGCATGATTAAGTTCATTATAAAAGATTCTCTCTCTAACTCTCTATCTCTCTTTCTCTTGCTTTTTGTAATCTGGTAGTTGTTATTTTTCTGTTGCTATGTTCATTTTTTTTCCTTATATGCATGAGTAAACTCTCCCTCTAACCAGAAAAGGATTTCTTATCTTGTGGAAAGGTTCTTGGCTTTTGTGAACTTTTTGAGGAAAAGCAAGTGGGAAATGATCGCTTCAATATATTCAGTGGATGTCCTTCTGGTCAGACAGCAACAATTGTTCTTCGTGGTGGTGCTGATCAGGTGTGTATAATTTGGGCTTGATGATGATGAATTCACACAATTTATAAGTGGCATGGTGTGATTGCTTGCATCTTGTCTGTAAACCTAAGCTATTTGTAGGTATTATACGATTTTAAGTTCTTCATTTTATTTATTTGTTGTTATTGTAGTTTATTGAGGAAGCAGAACGGAGCCTACATGATGCGATCATGATTGTCAGAAGAGCTATGAAGAACTCTACTGTAGTTGCAGGGGGCGGTGCTATCGATGTATGATATTTATGTTTACTTATAAAGAATTCACTTGTGTTTCTTTTTTAGAATGAGTGGGACTGGTTTCTTAATTGGATCTGGCCCTTCAATTATAAATGATTTTTCAGTTGGGGTTTTCTCTTCCATAAAAAGCCCAGTCTTGTCACGCGGTCCATTTGTCTCTCCCGTTATGGTGACAAACTTTTAGTAGCTTTTGATTTGTCTGCTGGGCTCAATTGGTCACTTCGGTGGTTGGGGGTGTTGTGCCTTCAACAACATCCTGATAACAACAAAAGAAATTTTTTGAGTATATTCTAAGTTGCTTGTTATTGTGGCAGATGGAAATAAGTAGGTATCTCAGGCAGCATGCTAGAACCATTGCTGGAAAGTCGCAGCTGTTTATAAATTCATTTGCCAAAGCACTAGAGGTTGGAACTTCCTAAAACTTCGATTAAATCTGTTATTCATCCAGGCCTGTTATGATTTTATTGACCTGGTGATTGGATATATCTGGAGATGAATTTTTAATGTTAATAGAAGTTAAGACCTAAAAGAGCAACAAGCTTTGTTGATTTAACATTATTTGGTTATAATTGTTTTGAGGTGGCAAAGTAAATTTGTCTCAAAAACTGCTTTTGGGATGTGTGTGAGATGTGGATCTGTTTTATCTTCAATTATTTGAATTGTAAAATTGTGTGATTTTTATTCTTAAAAAAATCACACAATTTTGTATTGTATTTGTACGACTAGAAGGGTCGTCCATTTTTAAGAGGTAACCCTTGTTGTTTGTTGTTTCTTGATGATTGGTGCTACTGGGTAAATGCACAGAGTGTTTGAATATGACAATGTAAACATGGAGGCATGATTCCAAGTGATTTTAAGTTAGTTTATTCAAGACTAAATTTATTAAGCTCCCTTCCCCCTAGTAATGCAGCTAAAAAATGATAAAGGAGCTAGCCAATGATTATATACTAGGCCCCCTGCCTCTGGTAATTTTATTATGCTTCTTGCCCATAGGAAAGACTTGAAGAAGGGCAACATAAGAACGTAGTGATAGAGCTGAGCAAAGGAGATTTCTTGTGGGGAGCCTAACATGAATTATGTCATGCTATGATGATGATCTTTTATAAAACTACTCTAATGCTGTTGATGTCATAGTTTTTAAAGATAATGTTGCATAGTGCAACAGCAGCATGTTAAAGATAATGTTGCATTTTTTCATGTGCTGACATTAGGTTTTTTGTTAATACAGTAAGCCTGATAGTGCTTGTGGAGTGTTTAATGACCCAAAATCGTAGGCCACGTCAAGGATGTAACTGGCTCTCCTAGTATATTGCATGTCTTTGTGTGGCTTAAAAATACAATAATAATATTTTTGATTATTTGAATTTAACAAAATGTGCATCTCATATGAACTTAAGAGTTAAATATGTAGGCAATTGTTTCCAGTTGCTACTTGTAAGCAAATTTCATTTATCCACGTTTTACATTCTCTGTGGAGGGCTAACTGGTACATCTGGACCCTGAAGTTGGTACTACGCGGAGCTTAGTGTATTATCTCTGTGCTAGACTTTATGGTTCTTATTTTTTAATTTAATTTTGTCCAACTTCTGCAGATTATTCCTCGACAACTCTGTGATAATGCTGGATTTGATGCAACTGATGTTCTTAACAAACTCAGACAAAAACATGCACTCCCATCTGGTTAGTCTTCTATTGTTTTTTTGGGTTTTGTCCTCCCTTTCTAGTTTTAAGTTTGAACTCTTCTGGGAAAGAAAGACCAATTTGTTTTTATCTTGGGTTGCTGTGTCTTGCAAAAGAGGACCTAGGCTGTTATAATGTTTGAGCCTATGGCACTACCATGTTTTTCTCTTTCACTAATTAAAGGAAAAGGTTGCTCTTCATTGATGTGAATGCACGGTTGTCAGTATTGGCTATACTTCTATGCTGATATCTACATTGCTTATGGCAGGTGAAGGTGCTCGTTATGGAGTGGATATTAATACTGGTGGCATTGCAGATTCTTTTGCCAACTTTGTGTGGGAACCTGCAGTTGTGAAGGTACTTAAGGCTATCTATGTAATGTCCTGTTTCATTTTCTTTTTCAAAGTTTGCTGCTAATTTTATTTTGACAAAATTTCACAGATTAATGCTATAAATGCAGCAGCTGAAGCAGCATGTCTTATTCTTAGTGTGGATGAGACTGTTAAAAACCCCAAGGTATTCTTCCTGATTTATTCTTGTGTTTCAAATTCTGTGAGAAAAGTGTACTCCTTTTTGCCTCGTAAGTTTCTTGTTGTCTTCATATGGATGTGTGATTGAAATGTCCATCTTAAAAACCTGAGAGTTGCATATTCCCAAGTTGGCTATTGATAGAGAATGATGTAACTGTAAGCTTTGTTTATTCGTATCTGAGGTGTATTCTTTTTTCTTAACACATGGAATCTTAATATTTAACATGTAGTACATAATTAGAGGAAAAAGCAAGCGCATGTACCACACACACACTTGTTCCCTCATGTTTACTTATTATGAAAAGAGACGCAGATACAAGTGTTTTCTAAATTTTTGCATGTGTGATATTTTTCTGAATAATATTAAGAACAATTTTTTTCCATTACATTCCATTTCAAATAAATTTTACTGTTGTTGCTTGTTCCTCATTATGCTTGTTTGCAAGTGTGAAGTGTCATGAACCAAAATATTAAAAGGGCTTTACTGATTGTGGGGAAATTATCCCCTTGAACCATTTTGGTGTATGGCCATTTCGGTGCTTTACTGATTCAAATACCAATTCTCTACCTTATTTAGGTTTGCCATGCATTGATGTTTCCAGTTTGTATGCAGATGTGATCCTAGTAAATTATTGTTATCACCATCTTTCTATCGTCGATTTATTGTTATTTTTATCTTTTTATTTAATCAAATTACCCAACATTAAAAAAATTGCCATTTTTTTATACAGGCTTCCTTTTGATCTTTACATGTTCAGACTGCTCGCACCTTCTTATTAGTTTTTTAGATTTTCAGGATTTAATTGGTAATCTTGCAAGATCAATGAATTGTAACAAACATGCAGAATATTGCTTGGAAGATCAATGATAGTGTTTGTGCATGAGTCCTGCTATTTTGATTTGGATATTGATTGAAGGTACTCATTTTTTTCCTGCTTAAATTTATTTAGTCTGAGAGTGCCCAAGGTGAGGCGGCTGCAAGTGCAATGGGTCGAGGTCGCGGTGGTGCTTTCCGTGGTCGTGGACGAGGCATGAGAAGGCGATGATCACTTTTGGTCTTGGAAGCTGTACCATGTTGTTGATCTTTGATAGCATCAGGGTGTCCATAGATGGTTCCGTAATTTGGAGCCTATCTGTTTTGTCTGTGTGAGCTTTCTTGTTTGAGTTATCATTCTTGTACACCATCCTCTCGAGTTGCAGGCTGGCCATATCTTGATTCCGAACAATCTTGTGGAAATTTGTATTGGTCATGGCTTTATTTGGAACCTCGTCACTTGCAGGCGTGTATTGAGAGAAAGTAGAGAGTGCAATTCCCTGTATCTTAGCCTTCTGCCGAGAAGAAGAATTTGTAGTCTTGATATTGCCTTTAGATGAAATTTTGTTTATTTGAACCCTTTTTAAAAGGTTTCAATAGCAATGGGATTGCCGGGCTGTTTAGTGAGATGCAGGCCCTGGGTTTGGCCGTTTGTCTTTAAGAATGTGTCTATCCCAAATTAGGAGCTGATGATAGTGAGCAGTCTTCTAAAAACATAGTTGCATTTCCATATAGAACCAAAGTTTCGACTAGTGGTGAGAAGTCTGGCATCCAACTCACATTCTCACAGTAATATAGTGTGAGTTCTTTGAGTGATCTGGGTAGGTGACATGGCAAGGCTTTCAACTTTGAGCACTTCCATATCTCTAAAGCTATGGAGAGATGGCATTACTTCATTTTCACCACTCAATTCCCAACTGGGCATATCCTTAAATTGGAGTTTTTCCAACTTTGGGACAGCTTTGTTAACACCATTATCCTATGCGTCTCAGGTCATCATCCATCCTCTCTATGTCGAGGTATTTAAGAGATGACAACTTGCCAAGCATTGGCTGTTGCTTAGTGTGACTAGTTCAGAAAGCATTGGATCAATTTTTCTAAAACATGAAACGAGACTCCCCAATGTCAATTTTTCTACCCTCGTTCAATTGATAATTGTTTTTTTCTCATTTGCTATATCATTCAATCTTTCTTTTACTTGCTTTATCCTCGTCCCAATTCTATGGCGTTTCAGGATATGAATGAAGCAGAAACAAGAAAAGCGAGCGTTTAATACCTTGCATCCGACACGACTACTCTGGTTCTCAACAGCACATGCTGTGATAGTTTCCAACCTCCAGTCATCTATTATGTCATCAACATCACAGGCAACGTCTTTGATCTTATCAAGCCAATTTGAAACCGAATTATCCTTGATCCGTCTCATCTTTGCATCCTCAAGCAGGCATTGAATAGCTGTGAAAGTGCTGGAGAGCCTGTTGAAACGTCAACATCGATAATGGTGTTCAAGTTCTGTAGAGAGAGATATTAGAGCGTCAACCATGGTTTCTCTTCCTTGTTTCAGATAATACAGCTGACTAAAACCCCAATAACTTCTTAGTCTGTTAGCTGAAAGCCTGAAACTTCTGCCTCTGACAAGGTTTCTTTAAGTTCTTGAATTAAGTTTGTGCAGCGTGAACATTGAACCTGAAGTCTGAATTTTTTTCTTACCAGTCATGGATTGCTCCATCAAGTAAAAGAAGAACAATCTCTGTAACAACTTTAAATTATCGATCTACTATACAATTAACAACCCATCTCCTAGGCCAAGTTTTTCACTTTTTCATCTGAATCTGTTTTCTTGATCAATATATTATTATTATTTTATCTACTGATCCAAATGTAAAATAATCATTTTTGCTTGTAGTACTAAACTTTTGTCAAAACGGTCGAGGAAGAAAATCTTTTACTTCATATCAATGACAAGCGAGAAGCCAAGCCCTTCATTAGCTAAAACCCTAAAACTAAGCTGTTGGGATGGGGGTACAATCCGTGGGTTTTTTGTTTTTTCCCTTCAAAACCCGTCCTATCGCATGATTCATGAACGAAAACATCCAAGCAGTTACCACGCTAAAGAAACAGAAACTAAAATGGTTGATAAACAGGACAGATAGGGATCGATCTGAGACATGCCAAAGTCAAAATAACTAAATGGTATCGAAAGAAAGCACATAATTAGAAGTTCCATACAAACTATGGCTAAACAACTCTTCCCAGAATCTCAAACAGTCAGCCGAGTTACTGATTATTGAGGTTAGATTAGAAAATGAAGACGAGAAGCCAGCCGTCACGTTACCAAAATCGTGTTCTGCTGGTAGATGCTGCGACAATGCTGTAGATAAACTTATATGAGTAACTTCGTCCAAGGGATGATTCTTCCCACTACTTCAACGGGTGGCTTGAGCAGCTGGTGAAGAATCAACAACGTTCTTTGCTAACAGGATAGTGCGAACCGTCAGCTGTTTTGTGTTCTCAATAATTTGCTCGTACCTGAAACCGAATGGAACAATAAATTCATATAAACACTACTCTGATCTCAAGGGAAGAATTTTTTTTGCAGCAGCGAGTACCAAAACTAGTAACTTACACATTGAGATGATTGGGTCCCATAACAACAGTCCCTGATTTGGAATCGATCTTTGCATCAAGTTTGGCGTTCCTTACTAGATTTACGATCCATCTTTCAGCCTCATCATAACCCATATTCAACTTCTCCGAAAGCATCCTGTACCAAATAACCAGAGCAGATATTAGTGTACCATTACCAGTCAGAATAGAACATAGATAACAATTACAAAAGAAATAAGAGCAAAAAGTATAGCAACATTTTACCAACATATGGAAACTTGGAATAAACTAAAAATATGAAAGTGGCACAAATGAAAATGCTGGGGTGGATGTGCGGCCAAACTTGGAACTCAAAAAAAGAAACGAAAGTGTGCAAAATGATAGGGTATAAGCTTCATGACATGAAGATCCCTGCAGATAAACCCAACATTGTTTGGATAAATCTCTAAAATGATGAAAATATCGACAGTGATAATTTTTTTTTTATAAAGACAGTGATAAAACTTGATTTATAGAAAGGGAAAAAAGAAGCAAAGTGATGGGAGCCAAGAGGGGGAGGAAAGAATGTCCCACCCCACTCGCTCAGAAAAACATGAGATTGCTGTTATGCAATAGAGCCCTCCCCCATAAAATGTTGATGTGGAGCAGTAAGAAGAAGCGCAATCTCAGAATAAGTTTTCCAGGTACAAGGATCAGTCACTAATTCCTACCATACCTTTTGTTTTTTATACAAATTAAGTTCTTGTATTCTTTTATTGATTAAAGAAACAAGGTTCACTCCTCCACAACACTAATTTATACCTCCAGGTACAAGGATCAGCCACTAATTCCTAGTATTCCTTTTGTTTTTTATACAAATTAAATTCTTGTATTCTTTCATTGATAAAAGAAACAAGGTTCACACCTCCACAGCACTAAAAAGGGAGCTTACCAAAGAAGAATAGAATGACCAATAAACATGATTGTAAAGGTCAATGACTGACACCATATCATTACATTAAAATAAAAGCCACAGAAGCCAGAGAACCAAGTACGACAGGAATATAAGACCACACACAGAGAGACAATGATAGAAGCATTGACCTCAGACCAAGTTACTGACCAAACTGTGCATAAAGTAAAAGTTATTCACAGCTTAGACATTAATGTACTTAGTATATAAGCTTAATTAGAGGATCACAACTATGTCATATAGCAGAGAATGATATACTAACAGAAGCAAAATCATTGATAGAAAGAAATCTAGTATCACAGTGACAGACATCTTGAATAACCACTATAAAGGTCCTAGTCCAAGTACAGTAATAAAACTCACTTGTCAAAAGACTATATCACAACATCAAACAAACAGTTATGATCAACTTGCTCATATAAATATCAGTGGTAATCAGTAGTAAAAACTAAATATTTAGGGAAAAATCACTTCCTATCGGGTAGAAACAACAACCTAAAAGTATTCAAGAAGCACCAACAATGACCAAGTGACCTTAATCAATTTCAAGATAAAACCATAAAAATCAAATAAAATAAATCCAGCCAAGTTCAGGTTAACACAAACATATCATTCAAAAACAGAAAATAATAATTATAAAATACAATAAAATAGTCATTTGACAATAAATTGGAGCACATATCACGCAATGTCAATGCACTAGTGTATACGGCAGTGTCTCAAATAAAATTAATCCAGCCAAGTTCAGGTTAACACTAACATATCATTCAAAAACAGAAAATAATAACAATAAAATAGTCATTTGACAATAAATTGGAGCACATAGTGGGATACTCACGCAATGTCAATGCACTGGTGTATACGGCAGTAAGTCTCAAAAATAAAGAGACGAGCATTCTCAAGAAATTCATCTCTCAATGGTACAGCACTAAAGTTGGCATCCTCAACCCTTTTGCCAAGGAACGGATCATTCATAATTAGCTGCGTAAAATGTCCAAATTTACTGTAAGACTAGCAACAGGCACCAAAATAAAGATGAAATGATGCAACTAATAGAGTTAGTCAGAAACCAAACTAACAGAGCCTCAACAAGAGATCCCTAGGTTCATGTTTCTTGCCTTTTCTTCTATAATTACAGATCTTTCACTTTTGAATTGTATCACTTTATATTTCTTTTCACAATAATAGAAAAAATTGAACGGAAGAATGAAGGAAAGGACATATATTAGAAGGGCAACTAAGGAAAAGAAACAGTTACATGATTAAACAGAAGGCAACAGGTAATAAAGGTAATGCAGCTATCCATGGAGCTGCAAAAGGAACCCTGAACTGACAAGTGCAAGTGAAGTATACAAGAAGATCCTCAAGCAACAAATTAATTTAATAAGTTCCATTTGTTACTTTTATTGATATTAAACACAGTGCAATCTTTCACAAAAAAGATTTAGACAGGTGACGAATGAGGATTCTATCACGTCTATCTAGCATTTATCAACCAAAATATATTATAAGCCCACAGAAAAGAACCAGGCTTGAAAAAAAGAGTAATATAGAGTGCACTTAGGCCTCATAAACAGGTCTGTTTCCACAAGCAAGCCCTGAAACATGTTCCCATCATTCATGCATTAACCATGGTTTAATCCATATATTCTTCTTAGCTCACCAACGAAAAAGTACAATTTCCCTTGGCTTGGCCCTTGGTCCTAAATGTTGAGAGATCTACATTATATAAAGGCCGCATAACTCTCTTTATCAATTCATCCAGAATACCAAAATAGGCTTTTTTCAAATACAAAAAAAAAAAAAAGAATATCAACAGCTCTCTCTTCTTTTAAATTGCAAAATGTCCACAACTTTGGGTTAATATTTAAAAGGACAAACAGAGAAACAGCAGACAGTTCAAAGTTACCAGGTATTCCTTGTCCTCTCCAATATCAAGTTTCTCAGTATATGTAGTGTTACTTCTACACTACAGTACCAGTTATCACGTGCAAAATTGAATAACCTCAAAACAAGTAGGGTTAAAAAAGAGAGACAGAAAGAAGCCAGATAAAAATGCCTCAGATCTTCCAACAGACAAAGGAAATCAACAGCTCAGAACTCACATCTTCACACTCCCGCAGCTTCTTTTGTGCACCCTCAAAGTCATAGTTTACATACAAGCACTCCAGAAATTCTGTGATGGGATCTTTGTAACAGTACTGCTCCTGCTGGATAACCTTGATCAACTCTTTGAGCATGTTCCTTCTCCTTTTATTAACAATTACAGCAGTGGCAACATATCTAAGAAGGTGGTGTGCATTTGTCTGAATAGCATTGAGGTACCTGAAAACTACCAGAATCATGAATAAACTAAAAAAAAAAAGAATCTAGCAGAAAAAAGTGGGAACAGACTCATTTGTCACGTGTTCTTCTCTTCAGTTTCTTCATCTTCCTCTTCCTTTTTTTTAACGTTAATTTTTGGCACTAAAATTTTACAACAATCAATAACTACTTGAGATTTATCACCACATAATTCAACAATAAGTCCTAGGAAGTCTATATCTTTTACTTCTTTGCCTGCTTCTGTATCGTTTGGAACCAGACAATATCACAAACAGCAGACAGATTACACTTCTCACTTGCTCAGATAGTTTGAAAAAAAAAAAATCCTTTGAGAGAGAAGTAGTCCAGTACATAAGGCAACTGGAGTATCTCTCAAATACGAGACCAGCATGAATAAAATGCATAGGCGCACCTGTCCTGAAAAAATAAATCAATGATTCCATTTCTCCCATTTTCATGGTTGAAGAATATGAAGAGGCTCCAATGCATTAGCCAAATTCTGTTTTGTAATTGATTCAGTGGAGATGCAAAATTCTGCACAAGCAAACAATCATCATCACCAAAGTTCAATTGCAAACAGCAGTATAAATAAAGAAACAATGATAACAGACTATTTTCAGAATATGACAAACCTTTGAGTCAATTATTTCTTTCACATGATTAAGTTCCTCGAGAGCAACATCCCAGTTCTGCATAAGAATTTCTGCTGCAAGCTTACCCCAAAGGGCACTCAAGCTTCGGTCAGGATTAGTACACAAAGCCCGATACTGATACAGATAATCAGCTGCTCCAGAGTAATTTCCACACTCAAACTGAAATTTGGCATACTGGTATAATGCCTCTATTTGAGCCGGACCTATCTACTCATAAAATATCGGAGTATAAGACAGAGATAAAGGGGAATAGTTAGCAAAGAATGCAGAACTAAATCACCAGACATTACATTCTGAATTGCTTCAAACATTCTCACTGAAATTGGGTAGCAGACACAAGGATAATGGTGTTAAAACAATAAAAAAAAATTAGTTCTCATTATATTCACTCAATGACTTTCTGACAGATGACGCAAATCTGTCTGCAGTTTGTGTTCAGCGAGCAGAAGATCCTTATTAGTTAAAGAGGAAGCATATAAGCTGAACTGATGTACTCACAACTTGCAATAAAAGAAGTTTTTTTTTTTTCTTGGATAGATAAGTACCATTGTGATACAACCTTACTTGAACAGGATTTGTTCTATAGGATCGTACAACTTGTAACTTTATAAAAAATAAGTACCATTGTGATAAACTAACATAATTGTTTTAGTTTTCATAATTCCAACGCCTTTATACACTTCTATGGGAGAAAATTAATAACTCAAAATTTTCCAATCATCTAGAGTCAACAACCAGAAGAGCACTTTTTCAGCAAGATAAACTCTCATAAACTTGAATTGCCAACAGTTAAAACAACCCAGTGAACGTCGCTTCGTACTAACCTGAAACCGATCATTCAACATCTGCAGGTTGTACTGCTTGTCTGACCTGATCTCCTGCACCAGATTGGCGTTTTGTAGAAAAGTTATCAGCGGCGCCGCAGACTCCTCCAGTGATTTCAACCTCGCCACCACTTCCACTCTTCTGTCCACCATATCTAACACCAGAATCTATTTTTCAAATCCACATCGGTTTTCCCAACAACGACACGAACAATTACAGTAAACTCCATAACTAAATTACTAGAAAATTCACAGGTGATATAGACTAAGGGGAACATAGCGAAACCAAAAAAATTTCCTTGGTTGACAAGCTAATAAGGCTAACCTTGAGGAAGTTCCTCGGTGTGGTAGAGACTCTTGTGGATGTCCATGGCGTAATCAACCATATTAGTCTCACTGAGAAGCTCGATTTTCGCCTTCAGAATCTCATCGCCTGGATAGAGCTGACGTTCCTGGAGAAACTCGAGCAAGGGAAAGACAAGATGACGATCCAGGTGAGGGGCAATTCGACTCGTTAAGTCATAGTCCGCCATGGCCAGTAGTTTGTGCGAAGCTTGACGGAGTATAAACCGAGATACGAGGGCTGAAATAATAGTGTTTCAGTGGCCAGGACGACTGGAAGTCGATAGAGAAGGACTATCCCTCGACACGTAAAAGACGTACTGGGGGTGGAGGAATTAGGGTTTTGTTCTATGACTACTCAAAGTGCGCGTGTTACATGACTGCGCCCAGATCGATTCCGAGTCGAGACTCGTTACGTACATATGCTAAATTGGTAAAGTGGAAACCGTTAATGAAAGAGAGCTAGTATGTAACCTCCGTATGTGTCATTTTTGCATTATCTAAATACTTTGAACTCAAACTGAACTTGAATTCGTTTTCTCAAACCCAAAAATTTTAACTGAATTTGAGCTCGAACCTGAATCCATTGAACTGCAAGTTATAATAAAGAAGTTCAATACTTTGCAATAGAACGTATTAATGTATAATAACTAACTTAATAGACTTAAAATAAAAGGCAAACAACAATATTAGATGTTGACGGACAAAAAATGATTGAATTATTGATCGTCTTTGAGATTTGAAGTAATTAAAAATAATTATAAATCAACTAAAAGGGGAATTTATAAGAGCAATAAATGATATTTTTTTAATAAAATCTATATTAATGAATCGGTTCACAAGCTAATAAATTGAACTTAGAAAATCTCGAGTTTGACTTGTTATACTTAACGATTCTTATTTCAAATTTGAACGGTTTTACTTTGTGTCAACCCTTTGTGGGTGCTCTACTGTGTTACAACTGAAAATCAGCTGCACCCATCATCTTCACACAGTAAGCTTGTCCAATGCGGGAATTGCCGGGCAGGCGTTCCAGCATGGTCCACAGATCAGTAATGTCTAAGCTCGAAGTTGTACGTGTATATCACTGAGCAAATAATGCAGAAACAAGTTTTAATATAAATGGTTAATCGTATATACAGCACTTAGCATAGAACTGAGTTCTAAAGAAAACGTCGTCCGCTGGCAAATGGGAAGTGATGAACTGTTCGGAGAACCATAATGCCGACCTCTTCTACAGAGTTCTGGCAGGACTCGACCTACTCGGAATCGTAACGATGGCCAGAATCGCTCTCGAACCAGCACCGAAGATGGTAAAAACGATGAACTTTCCCCAGACAAAACATAGTTCCCTCCCTCCCCTCGATTGTACGTTCAAGTTCGTTATTTTGGCAGGTGAAATGGATAGGAGTCCTTGACTCCGACTTCTCCACCTTCGCCAAGGATCAGGAGAAGTTGACATCGGCAGAGAAGACCATTGAAGGCTTCGTTATAATAAATAGGAAAGGACTGCTTATGGACATTTTTTGAAACACAACAAACCATGGAAATTAATCGCCAAGAAAAGAGAGAGAGAGAGAGAGAGAGGTTTAAAAAATTTGTTCTTCAAACTATCATTCAACAGAAATTAATGTTGACATCCTTAATTCTCAGGTCCCTTCCCTTCCATTCTGGCCGCACCTATAACAATGATAAGAACCAGAAACTAGTACATTTTCCAAGAACCATTTATCCAGATCCTGAAAAACCTAAGCCAGGTCTGGATATTTCCCCCTGAGGCCCCTCAAAACCTCGTGCATCACGAAGAGATGCCTCAAAGTCAGTGGAATCCATAGCAACAGGGAGGAAGCTGCCTATGCCATCCGTAGCTCCAAAGCCACCAGCTCTTATCACA
The DNA here is from genome assembly GCF_029961685.1 of Aristolochia californica. Classification (NCBI taxonomy): domain Eukaryota; kingdom Viridiplantae; phylum Streptophyta; class Magnoliopsida; order Piperales; family Aristolochiaceae; genus Aristolochia; species Aristolochia californica. Next base: position 3,703,525 of record NW_027181992.1, on the reverse strand, counting down.
TCATCAGCCGTTACACTAGCCTCCATGTTCACTTCTCCTTTCGAATCCTTGTTTACAAGGCTGGTTGGCCATGAATGAAACTCTCCCAGTTTTTGTGATTCATTTGGTTCTTGAACTGGAGTATCATTTACATCCACCACATGTTTTTCAGTTTCTGATGTTTCACTCCTGACGTTGCTAGTTTTACTACCTGAAACAACCAATTAGAAAGTAATGACTTAGAAACTGCAGCGATAAAGGCCATCCAGAAAATTCCCTAAACCAAAAAAGATACTGTAGAAAGACTAAAATCATCACATGACAATGCACTGCATTCTAAAGACTCAAAATCTACATGCATGGAGCTTATAATCATCAAACTGCAACCATGCATTTAACCTCTATACTGGAAGTCCATGGGTAGAAAAACATTAGAACTGCCCAGAGTACTAACCTCAGTTTATCCAGACTGGATTTGACAAACCAGAAAGTTACCGAGCAAGATCAATCTAAAGAAACAGAACTGTGTTGGTAGTCTATGGTATATCACTTCAAAGATATTTTAGTCATGATGAACCTTTTAGCAAGTTGCGCATTGAGCTTAGGCAATGGTATATCACTTGTTAAAAGAATTTCGGCTGATAAACATCATGGTTATGTTAGCGGTAGAGCATAAGCATATGCAATCCACAGCACAGTAGCTTTGTCTTCTTACTAGGGAACCGCCAAATTAGTTGTGGTTAATGGTATAATACCAAGATCCTACTGTCTGCCGTCTAAATTGCTTAATTGGCACTCACATTTCTGGATTGTCCTTCACAAATTTAAATATCAGATCAAGCAAATGTCATTAAGGAAATTGATGGAGAAAGCACGGAGACGTACCAGTACCACCAAAGTCTCCTCCTTTGAATTCCATGGTTTTGAAATGTTTGTTTTAGAAAACTTCCTTTACACTTTGCATCCACTACTCTGCTGAGTTGGAAAACCAGTGACTTATCAGTATGTCTCACAACAAAAGCATATTGGAGGCAGAACACGAGATGATAAAAAATATCAACTCTAAGATATCAATATAATTGCAAGAACCCAAACATCCCACACAGAAACGAACGGCGATAATGGAATAATAGGTGTTCGTAATGAAGTGGTTTACATGTTAGAAGTAAATATACATACACACAGCAGGTGTATTAGCACACCCATCCAAAAAATTCTCCACACACGGATATACTTAAGACAAGCTAGATGATGTTAGCATGACTTTCTTGGCTTTGTTACAGCTTCTGTTTTTCACTGTAGCATATTGTTTTTGTAGGGTCACTTTATTACCAGGAAGACTACTTCACAGCTATTGGATTCAATTTTCAAACTCAGCCGCATCTGCATCGGTAATCAAATGTTGGTCGATCACATCCAACAAAGACTGAAGGACCTACTACCTTTTTGCTTTTGTTGTTTTCGTAACATATCTCTCTGACAAAACCACACACAGTTATAGCTATCCTCTATGGTCACTTTCAGGACTTCTTTGATGATTACTTCAGGTTCGAAATGCTAGTTTCTTTTCATTTGCTTCTCCCAAAGACAATTTCCTGCAGCTGCCCATCCTTAACAAAAGACACAAGAGAGAACTGGAATGCCATTGTCTTCTATTGGTACAAAGCATGGTAACACTTTCAGTCAGAACATTTCAATAATGGTGGGATGAAAAAAAGCATTCTGGAGAGGCACATTCATAGTTCCTGTATAATGTTGTGATTCACCCTACAACTGACGTTGGGACCGTTCTCAATATTTTCCTTAAGTGTATACTCCGTTAATTACTCTGAATATGTGGATATTTCAGGTAGAGGCCTAATTGTCAGTGGAGGCTCATTAAACCTACTCAAATACCATAAATATCGATATCCAAATCAGAAGCTCATACTATAGTGGAGAGGCCAAACTATAGTTCTTATACTAGTTTGTATATCACAGGCTACTTTAACATTGAAGATTTAACTCTAGAAAAATAAAGTCTAGGCTGGAAAACTTATATAGCATTCCCAGAGTTTCAGTTAAAACTGTGAGTTAATAGCTTCGATATAGTTTTGCAAGTTTCAGTCTTAGATTTGAATAGTCCTTATACCTGCGAACTCCTTTCCCAGATTAAGCCTTTTCAAAGATCTCATTTTCCATACTCCTTTTGGAAGTCTACCTTAATGAATCAAAGACAACTCCTTTCCCAGATTAGGACTTTTCAAGGATCCTGCATTCCATAGTTCTTTTGGATGTCTGCAATGATGAATCTAAGAAATTAAGAGGATATTAACCTCAAAAATGGAAAAGTAAAAAATATAGGTGTGTAAATCACAAAACCTGTTGACTTTATAGAAGAAGAGCAAAAGATACAATGAAAGTGATAAGTGATAATACTGCACACTCCTATTTATACATGTCTGTTCTTCTTGATCAGACCAATGTTTCTTTTTCTGTGTACTTCATAAAACCTTTGGGATATATCCTCTTTGCACTTCTGCTCTTCTTTCCGTTCACTGTTCTTCTTATACTTTCCACCTTTTATTAAGTCTTTATGTGACTACTGGTCTAACAAAAGTAAGTTCCATAAGATACAGTGCATACTCAAAGGCAATATTGCCTTTGTATTTGGACAAGAACTTGCAAACATTTTCTAAGCAGAATTGGAACAGAGGAAATCCAGAATCATATTCTCAATTGGCAAGATCAGCTCCAAGCTGATCTACAGCAACTAAAACTAGAGATGCAACAAGCACTTTTTTATCCATATAACAAAGTATTAATCAAATGTCGGCCTAATAAGTTTTTTATGGGTCCTATATCAGAATAAAGTTTCCAAGCATGCATAAGTAATACAAACAATAAAATAATCACAGATGAATTCTCTAACCATAGTTGATTTCTTTTATTCGTTATGCACATTTTATAAGGAATATCATGAACCCTTTAAACTTTTCCTTTTTCTTTTTTTTTTTGAAAAGGATGGACCCTTTAACATTGCCATGAGCTAGTGGCAGCATCCAGTAGACAATAATGAAAAAATAATTTAGTCGCAATGAGCAAACCTGATCTAACTTCAAACCTAACTCCTAATACCATTCAAATGATTTAAACACATAAGACAACTCAATAACAATCTCTTGAATAAACCTCACCCCTTTGCCCAAAACTATAAACCTCTGGATCAGAACAAATTGTCGACCTCTATGTACTCTATAAACAGTAAACATCTGCATCTTTATCCTCTCTATCATACAAGGCCTTTACCCACAGCCTGAAACAACCAACATGGATTAAACAGAACAAAACAGCTACAGAGAAAATACACAGACACCATTTTATAATCAGTCTTTCGAGGCTGTATCCATACATAAAAAAGTAATATGTACTCAAATTTGTAAAAAAAGAATTAATACAAAAAAGTAACTAATCATGGAAGCTTCAAACAGAAATTTGAAGGAGAGAAAGAGATATTGAATGGCATATGACAGACTGGGGCTACCAACTCAAGGCCAAGTTGACCCCCATAATTGTTCTTTGTTACTGTTCACTATTTTCTATGAATATTTGATATTTAAAAGAGCTGAAAAGCAACTGAAAAAATTGGGTCGGTTGATAAACAGAGAACTGGTTCATATCCAATGCAAAGTGCTAATCCTTATTTTATTTTATTTTTAATTCAAGCAACAGAAGCAAGAAGCCTCGTGGAATGTAGCAAGCTAAATACAAAAGAAATACAGAAATACACTATCTGGTTCAGACTAAGAGTGAAGACGGTAGCTATCATGTCAATCATTTTGTTCAGTACCATTTGCAGTGCAGCATTGAAAGAAGTCTCGAAAGTTTATTGGTAGAGTACACCACTGTGATGTTGCCCTTTTGGCTGGCAAAGCAAAACTCAAGTTCCACTGGTATAAGAAGTGTGAGTATCACCACTAAGGGAAGATTGATGGGGAGAGGGACCAACTAGGGCCACATTATGCTCATACTTAGGATAGACGAAAGGTCTGATCATGGGTATCATACAACAGTGGAAGTGTAATATGTGAAGCAGAGAAAATGACACTACACTTCTGTATATAAATCAGACTACTGTCCAAAATAATGGTAGTCTTTATTTTTTCACCTATCAGTGAGGACTACAAGGTACAAAACTATCGGCATTTTCAACAAAGCAATAAGTTGGACCAGAGTCCAGATCTTGGTGAAATCATTCCTATTTAAATTTTTTATTCTCAAGCATAAATCATTTAGTCAAATAACATTTAGTAACATTTTCAAAAAATACATATATACATTAAGTAAGGCAATAATTTCTACACATAAAAGCATGTCCGGCTTTTTTTCCAACCCTGGGAAAATGTAAAAGTACATCCAGATGTTAAGAGAAGGAATCATTGTCCATGTTTGCATCAAATACTTAAAGGAACTATCCACTTAAACAAATATCCCTCGATGGATGTAACAAGTAGTCATGTATTTAGCTTTGATTATTCAGTTCTCCTCATTAGCCCAAGGGCAGAACTGTAATTATGACAATTTTTATTACAAATAAAGATAAGGAGAGGAGCTCGTGTATGCCCCAAGGGGGAGCTCTCTTTGTCCTATTTTTCTTCCACACATCTACCACCTTCTAGCTTTGCTTCTCTCCTTCTTTCCTCTTCTCTTCTTTTCTTCTCCTTCTCTGTTACTCTTCTTCCCTTGCCAAAGTATTTATGAGGTAAAACCCTAGAATTTAACATGGTATCCGAGCAGGAATTCTAGTGCTTTATTTTTACTGCTCAATGGTCACTTCAGATGCTTGAGAAACCATCGTATAGTTGCTGCAACCAGAGAAAACTTGAGATATTCCTTGCCTTCACAACCTACAAAGCTGGCATCTTCTCTCTTAAGATGAATTTTTTATTCATGTAAGTGGAAAAACAATTCCTTTTTTTATTTTCCTTATTCTCTCATGCATGATTAGTCTCCTCCCATGATTACCATAACCCACAAACCATGCATGCAAAATTCTATTTTCTTAAAACTATGCCATTCATTGCATAGTTGAAATCATTGGACAGCCATCTCAAATTCAGTATTCTGATTTGATTTCAGGTCTTAATTTTATGACTTATTAATGTTCTCTGAAGTTTTCTAATTGATGAAACCCTAATTGAGAGTTTGAAGCTCAATTTTCGAAAATTTATATGCATTGAAGAGTGATTGTTTTGGCTATTTAGTTGCTTGTTTTGGGCTCCTTAACTGCCCCTTCTTTCATCCTTTGAGAGTAAGTTCAGATTAGTGTTTGTTTTCTTCAACCAAACCTCTTATTTGTATGTCAATTTTGAGTTTAATTGCTGCAATTTTCTCTTAACTACCTATCCTCATAGTACTCTTTCATTACTTATTTTCGTTGTGAACATATAAATCAACTTCTTCTTTTTCTTTTTCTTTTTTTGAGGTCTTATTTGATTCATTATGGCTGAGAACTCTTCTCCTTCCTATGAGATTGGGAAACTAGATTTCTTGAAAATTACCACCGTGCCACTGAAGGGTGTCTCTAATTATGCATCTTGGTCCTAGTTTGTCAAAAAGTTTCTTATTCTCACAAACCTCCTCCACTTATTGATGAGGAAGATGCCAGCTACAAAAAGTGGCTTAAGGAAGATACTTCAGCTATCAATTGGATGATTAATGAAAGAATCAGTGGCCAACAATGTTATTCACTTGGAAACAACTAAAGTGATATGGGACACTCGCGCTAAACTTACATCTGGTCCTGACAGTCTCCAAAGACTCTTTAATGTTTTTTCAAGCCATGAACAACATAAAACATGAAGGCAAAACTTAATAAGTACTTTACTCGGATTCGAGGAATCTTTCAAGAGAAATTAGCACAACCATACTCCAAAGACATTGCTACTCAAGAAAGACAGAGAGAGGAGCTAGTTGGAGCAATCTGCCAATGCGAATTTACAGCCATACCTTGACGTAGCTAAGACCCAAATCCTGAGTTCAGCCACAAAACCCTCTTTTGAAGATATTTGCAGCATTATGCTCAAAATTACAGCCAATCAACCAAAACTCAAAACAGAAGTTGGTGAAACATAAGCCATGGTCACCAAAGGTAAAGGACAAAAGTACTCTGGCTGAGGTAGAGGCATATGAAGAACACATCTAGGAACCAGTCCATCACTCGTATCTGTTCCGTTTGTGGATTAAACAACCATCTTGTTGATAGATGTTGGCCACATCTTCCAGCCCTCCACCGGCCGCTATTGCTACTACAAATGTGTCTTTTTCTCTTTAATGTTCCAACACTTCACCATGTATTATTGACTCAAGTGCCTTTGAACATCTCACTGGGAAACTTTGTCATTTATCTTCTTTATTCCCATGTCTTATTATCGTTTTGTTTCCATTGTGGATGGTTCTCAAACTAAAGTTCAAAGCATAGGTCATTCTTCACCTTCTCCATTGTTGTAGATGTCTAATGCTCTATTTGTTCCACATTTTCCATTAAATGTTTGCCGTAATAAGATTCTCTCTGCTGACAACCTCAGAATTCGTGGCAACAGCGGAGTTGACCCCATTTGCCCTATCTGCCATGCACAGGAAGAAACTGTAAGCCACCTGCTCCTTTTGTGCCCTTTCTCTTGGGGGATTTGGACGTCGATCCTTAACAAAATTGGGCTCCAACTTTGTTTCCCTGAGGATTTGTCAGCCACCTGCCGTATGCTAGCTGGAACTCCTATCCCCGGTATTGGGAAACTGATGATCTCTACTATATCCGCATATATCCCATGGGGTCTGTGGCTGGAGTGAAATCAACGAAGATTCAATGCCAAACCCAGTACTCAAGATAGAGTTATCGAAACCATCTCAGGCAATATTGCTACTTGGCTTCACTCAAGAAAGACCTTCTCCCCGTTCTCTGGAACGTCCATCAAGGATAATTGGAGAAGCTTAGCCCAGCTCCACCTCTCCTCAAAGCCTCCTGTTATATGCGAATGGACCCAACCTCCTGCTGGAGTCCTTAAGTTGAATTTTGACGGCTCTTCTCTTGGTAACCCTGGCTTAGCAGGGTTTGGTGGCGTGATTCGGGACTCTCTTGGGAACTAGTTCGTCTCTTTCTCCGGGCCCCTTGGTATTGCAGACTCCACAACGGCTGAACTTCAAAGCCTCCTCAATGGGCTTCGTGTTTTTCGTGATCATTGCTCCGGACCTATCCTGATCGAGGGAGACTCTAAAGTGGTGATCGGTTGGTGCCAGCACGCCTCCACTCCTCCATGGCGTCATTGGGATGCATTTTTTGAAGTTTTGGATATTGTAAATCTCTTGGAGTGTTTCTGGTCTCTCATTCCGAGATCAGCAAATTTTGTGGCTGATGTTCTAGCCAAGCAAGGAGCTTCCTTGCAATCTCTTGTTGTCAGCAGTTAGCTCCTTTTGTTTCTCTTAATAAAATTCACATTTCATAAAAAAAAAAAGTCTCATGTCAATAAGTCAAATCATAAAGAAATTGAATTGTTTTATCACATTTTATCCTTCTTATTATGTTTTCCTGGATAACCAGAACAAACAAATGATTGGCGGCCATGAAAAAGGGGTCTTTGCTTCCTAGACAATGCCATTATTTCAACAATGACTACTTCATCACAACATGCTTCTAGGACATCCCTCATTACCGGTGTTACATACATTAGTTCCTTCTTTGAAGTCAATCAATAGTTTACCAAGAGAATTTTCTGAGTTGAGTAAGCATCATAGGAGCTCATTTTCTTCTCGTTTTGAGAAAGTTAGTTCTAGTCTTTTCTCTGTAATACATTTTGATGTATGGGGACTAATCCAAGTTCCCAACATGACACATTCCAAATACTTTGTGTTTGTTGATGACTGAGCTAGAGCAACTCGGTTATAAATAATGAAAGGTCGATCTGAAAATTTTCTATTTGTCTCCTTTTACAAGATGATTGAAACTCAATTTCAGGAAAAAAAAATCAAGTGTTTAAATTTAATAATGCTTAAGAGTGTTTATCCACTTAGTTTAAAATATTTTACTCCCAGCAAGGCATCCTTCACCAAACATCATGTGCATATACTCCTCAACAAAATGGAGTAATTGAATGCAAAAATAGACACTTAGTAGAGGTTGTTTGGGCTTTACTTTTATCCATGAATGTTCCTCAATTTTATTGGCTTTATGCTGTTCTAACAAGTTGTTATCTGATTAATCGTATGTCATCTAGTGTGTTTGGCAATACATATCCCTCCTCATCTCTTCAACATGATGACACACCTTGTCCTATTCTAGCCCGAATATTTGGAAGCATTTGTTTGTTCATAACCTCTTGGTAAACTTGATCCTAAATCCTTTTTAAGTGTATTTTTTTGGGGGCACTCAAGGAATCAAAAAGGATATGTTTTCTATCATCCTTCCTCACACAAAACATTTATTTCGGTTGATGTCATGTTCTTTGAGGATCAATGCTTTTATGCCACAACCTCCACCCCTCCAGGTTTTGAGTCTTCTTCATTTTTTGAGTCTCTTGCAGGTATTTGGAGCCATTGGACTAAACACCACCTCACATTGACCAACAATTGCCAGATCCTCCTACTCCTTTGGTTGACCATTCACTTGTTTCTCTGTTATTTTGAGGTTAATGACTCTTTTCGCTTTTTCTCCTGTTGTTTTTGGACCTCTCTATGATACTCGACCAATTACCCTTTGTAAAGAACCTCAATCTTGTATTTCTCACAAGGCCTCTACATCCCATCCTATGTCAAACTTTATTTCTACTCACCGACTCTCCTCGGAGTTTTGTTCTTTTCTTGCTGCCTTATCTTCTATGTTTGTCCCCAAGAATCATGAAGAGGCCCTACAACATCCAGGTTGGAGAGCTGCCACGGAAGAGGAGATGACAGCCATGTATCACAATAATACTTGGGACTTGGTTGATCTCCCAAATGTAAAAATCCCATAGGTTGTTGATGGTTTTGGTTGATCTCCCGAATGTAAAAATTCCGTAGGTTGTCGATGGTTTTTTACTGTAAAACACAATATTGATGGCAATATTACACGCCTTAAAGCCAGGTTGGCCGCCAAAGGCTCAAACTTACGAAATTGATTATGAAGAAAAATTCTTGCTATTGGCCAAACTCAATCTATAAGACTTCTTATCACTAGTGCTGCTAATTTCAGTTGGTCTCTATATCAACTTGATGTCGAGAATGTTTTTGTCCATGGTGATCTTCTTCAAAAGGACTATATGATTCAACCACCTGGTTTTGCGGTTGAGGGAGAGAAACTGTGAAAGCTCAAGAAGTTAATTTATGGGCTTAAACAATCACGTAAGCATGGTTTGATAAATTCAGCCAAGTGGTGTGTGGTTTTAGTTATAAGAAATGTGAGATGGATCATTCAATATTTGTTAAACACATTAATAATAGTGTTATGCATATGGCTATTTAAGTGGATGATATCATTATTACAGGGATGACAAGAATGGTATACATCAATTGAAGGGGGGCTATGCAAATTTTTTCAAACAAAAGATTTGGGTTTATTGAAATATTTTCTTGGAGTCGAAGTGTTACAATCTCAGCATGGTATTATCTTATCTCAAATAAAATATTTTCTGAATTTAGATGAAGAAAATGGAATGTTTGGTTGTAACCTATTGACACCCTGACGGACCCAAACGTGAATTTGTGTGTAGGGTCTGGTAATGAGATAGATTTTGGAAAAATTCAAAGATTAGTTGAAAATTTAATTTATTTTACAGTTACTAGACCGGATATCTCATTTGCATTAAGTGTTATTAGTCAATTTTATACACAAAACACAACTCTCTCATTGGCTGGCTCTCAAAAGGATTTTGAGGTATTTAAAGAGAAGTCCAGGGTAAAGACTTTTATAAAAAAAAGCACACCTCAAGATCGAAGGATTTGCATATTGGGTAGGTTCTCCTGATGACAAGAAATCTACTTTCGGTTTTGTACAATGGTTGGTGGAAATCTAGCGACATGGCACAACAAGAAGCAAAGTATGACAACAAGGTCAAGTGCAAAAAGGGAATGCCGAGCCATGGTGCAAGCAATAAGTGAAATTTTGTGGCTCAAGTCTCTCCTCACATAATTGAGTTTCTCAGTGGAAGTTCGTATGCAACTTCATTGTGATAATTAAGCCACTATTCACATTACTACGAATCCAGTATGTCATGAGAGAACCAAGCATATTGAGATTAACTATCATGTCATCAAGGAGAATCTATAATGCATTATGTTTTTTCCAAAAGTCAACTTGCATATATTTTTACCAAAGTTGTTGTTGCGGGTCTACTTCAGGATTCCTGTTTCAAGTTAGGTGTTTTTTATGTCTTTGCACCAGTTTGAAGGGGAGTGTTTCAAGTAACCCTATATTTGGCTTTGATTATTCAATTCTCCTCATTAGTTACAGTCCAAGGGTAAAATTGAAATTATGACAATAATTTTATTATAAAAATAAGGAGAGGAACTTGTGTGTGCCCTAAGGGGGAGCTCTCTTTCTCCTACTTTTCTTCCACACGTCTACTACCTTCTAACTCTCCTTCTTTCCTCTTCTCTTCTCTTCTCCTCCTCTCGTACTCTTCTTCTTCCCTTACAGAAGTATTTATGAGGTAAAGCCCAAAAATTTAACAATGGAAATTTCAATTACCAGCAAATACGATTTGCTCAGGACAGGAAGAAAGCAGCACCATTAAAAACCCTATTGATCTTAGCTCAATGATTGAAACAAACTGAATAACCCACCAATCCACAAACAGATCAAATTTCTTGAATGAGGCAGGTCAAAAGGCATAGGCTACACCTAGGTTTACTTCATTTCCATTTGTGTAATCTATTTCTTTTTGGAATATCTCCAAGTGAAAATAATAATCTTAACAAAAGAAGGACAAAATTAAAATAATTAGCAGAGGATTAAATCTGTTTGATAATGATTGATTGTAATGCTTTAATATTACAATTCTGTGAATATAATCTGTAAAAGAGGAGTACCTGAAAAGTTAAATTTAATAAGAAAGACTATATAGGTTCCGCCAGTCTTAAGTAACTGGATAAGTACCTTCAGCCCTTATTAAGTTTTGACCTACAATATCTTGCTAGTTACATTTCTTACCCCATTTCCACGGCAATTGGATCCTCCCCTACCTTCTCCTTCTCTTTCTCTTCTCTCTCTCTGTTTCTGTATTACCAGTACAAACTTATCAAAGATGTGTTGCCATCAGAACAATGACAGACAACACATTTTTATGTTTACATTGGACAAAACCAACTCCCCTTTGACCAACTTATGAAGAGGCACCTCATCATAGATGTTTTCCATGAGATGCCCAATTTGTGTTAGGAATAATCGAGGTTTGATGTGTCTAGAAAACTGCCAAGAAGGTTTCGGACACTTTTGGAAAAATTATACAGATGCGAAAAAAATTTAGAAACATTAAATCTCGGTTTAATCGAATTTGAGCATGTAAATTGAAACATGGCTACAATAAATACATCAACGTCAAGACAAACTCGGAATATGAGCAGCAAGAACTAACTCGCTTCAAACAAAAATATCAATAGCCAAAACATAAAAAGACATTGCAAAAGAGCTTCTACAGAGATACAGAAGAAGATTTTTTTTGCAAAAGATATTCTACGGTATACATATGATTTTTCCCTTTTTTAAGAATACAGACAAAGAATTGCGATAAAAGTACACAAAGATACATGAACAAGCAGCAATCACACAAATCAACTTAACCACTCGAACGAGCCCAACAACAAGTCAGAATTCAGAAATACCTAACCTCTATCTGGTCATTAGCAAATTCCCTGGTTTCTCACACCCGAAGTGAAAATACTGGGAGGAAACTTACTTTAGCTTAATCCTAAATTTGATCCCATTATCAGATGCTGTAAACAGGATCGCCGCATGGACGCAATCGACAGGGAGGAGTAAAAAGAAAAACAGTAGCAGAAAGTACGGAACAGTAAATAGTTCTTCAGGTTGAGTAATCCAGAATAGAATATCTACAATAGATGGTCCCAGATACATACTGAAGAAGAGAACAATGAATTTACCAAGAGTATGCAGCCAAACATGTCCAGTGTTACCTCTCACTTCATCAACCAGAACTTCTTTCCCCCAAAATGGATTGAGTGTATATTTAGTTATTTATGAAACTAAACAAATCAACCACGTACGTTTAGCAGGACTTATCACGTAAGAAGGGTATGACGTGGTTTTTGCATGTACCAGCCTTGTCAACATATCGTATATTTTTGCCATGTCATTAATCGTAATTTTCTTCATTTTCTGTGAGATGGTCTGTATAAGACATATCATAAGGCCGTATAAGAATTCTATTTTTGAAATATTTGTTACAATTATTTGTGACAATGTCTATAGTCTATTATTTCCATGAATTAGAAAGAGTATAAGCCGAGTTTTTTTATACGTCTCGGGTCGTCGTATCGGCGCCGATACAGCGACGAGTGAACCACGTCCACGCTCGTCAACTCGTCATCATCTCCGACGAGTCACGAGTTCATCTTTCGAGTTGGGAGTAATATGGACATTTTACTGGCCTTGAAAGAGCGCGAGGGTGCGTCGACCCTAGGGCGACAACCGAACTCAGACATTCTGGCGCCATTTTCAAAACCCAAATGTTTCGAGCTAAAACCTTCTCACAAACGAGCACCCTGAAATCCCTCTCCGTGGGTTTTTCTGCAATCCGGCACTGGATTGGCTTCAGCGATGCCGGAACGTCAGCAACACAGTCTATTTATTCGCTTCGAGAGGTTCCAGCGGTTATTTTATTAGTTTTATTTTCGATTTGTGCTGTTTAATGGCTTTTTGAATTATTTTCGATTTTTGGGGAGCATAAGTTTTATTGTTTTACATTTGGACGGTTTGTCGAATTTCAAAGCGAAATGAAGTGGATGGATTGGCTGTTTGACGGGATAAACATTAAATATCTGGAATATGTTCTATGATGATATTCTGGAATTATATACGATTGCGAGTAAGAGGTTTATGCTAAGAGTGAAAGTAGAAGGCATCGGTATATTCCGGAACGGTTTGGGTAGCTTACAAGAGTTTACGTAGTTTTTTCATCAAAAGCAATTAAATCAATGTCTTCGGGACATGCATCACGAATTCATGACGCTATGCAGTCGACGTCATTATGCCACGTTGTATTACATTTAGGTTAAGCGTTAACCAACTGTCGGATTTATTAATCATATTTTGGTATGATTCTCATTACATAGAGAAGTTTCACCTAACTTTTTTCTGTTCAAGAAAACTGACCTCTACAGCATGGTTGCTGTAAGTTTCTTGTTACGAAAAATTAAAATCTCGATGTTGTAATTTGATTCATTTATCGTATTTGTTATACATGTTTCTATAGTGTTTTCTTTTCAGAGAAGGTATGTTTTTTACCGGGTTGTGAAAATTTCATCTTATTGAGTATTTCTCAGTAGTTCACCTGCAGGCTTGACTTTTTTTAGAATCCTTGTTGTTGACATGTGTAAGTATTGGTTGCCAGGGGGGATCCCACAAAGTCTTTTGGCTTGCAGGATGAGGTTTTACCTGAAAATAGTTTCATAAACAAGTATTGATGAGCTTAAAAGGATCTAGAGAGTGAGTGTTTTAACATCATCGCTGTAAGTACTATTAAGTGTTTAATAGGGTTTTAGTAGGTTAGGATTGTCGGCCCCAGCTGTTGGCTTTCTGAGGCGATTGCTTTGTTATATTCTGTTTCATGTAAATGATATCCAATTGGAGCTCTTTTCTGGACGAGGTCCCTTGGCTCATTTCCTTTGGATGGTTCTGTGGCCTACTTTCTGTAGCAACATTGAAAGTTCATTTGTTTTACATGCTTATCCCATGAGTCTGTGAAATCTGTGCTAGCTAAGGACAATGCAAGATTCTCTGGAAGCTCCCAAACAATGAGATTCAGTTTTAGCAGTGGCAGTTCAAATGATTATTAAGTAGCTCAAAGGACATCTCTGGAAGAGATTGTTGAGTCTGATTGGAGCTTATCTATTTGTTTACGGATAGATGAACTGACCTGTTGAGTTGCAAGATAAGATTTTCCATGCTCGCTGTTCCTTTTTATCAACCAACTCAGCTCTGCTAATATCACATTTCATTTTTCAAATATCTGTGGAAATTTCCGAGAATCTATGGTTCAGGCCTTTGGCTTGATGGTCGCAGGGGGGGAGTTGCATGAGGTCTTGGTTCAACTCCCACTAGGATCTGTGGGTGTATTATGTGTGTGTGTAATTATTATTTAAAACAAAATTCCACTAACCTATCTTTCTTTGAGAAATATGATGTTCCAAATAACATATCCAACTCTTGTTGCTGACTCTTTTACTGAGCAAGGAGCCTCCCTGCAATCTCTTGTCGTAAGGGGAGTGCTCCCTTAATGGTTGTTCTGTTTTCTTTTTGTTTGCAATAAAATCATCACTTTTTAAAAAAATAACATATCCAAATTCTCAGCATGGAAGGCCTTTCTGGAAGGATCAAATGGGAAATTCATGTCACTTGAAATGTTTATCCACCATTGGAGATGTATAAATGTATCACAAGTTGGTGTGATCGGAGACATCCTTGATAGGATTTACTGCTTGGTTGAATGACATATTCTAAATTTGAGAAATATCTCCTGTTTATTAAATCCTCTATTGATGGATGTTTCTGATCATCCAACTGAGATACGGAGCCCCCAAGAAATATATAATGGATAGTAGTTTTAAAATCTTCTCCTTTTGTGAAGTTAATTCCATTATCAGTATACAACATGTTTGGAAGTTTAAAATGAGTTAGGGATTCACCTTTTTTTTTGTCAGAACAAAAAGAGGGACCAAAGAGGCACACATTCTCTTTCATCTGAAGGTATTGATTCTATTCTACTCTTTTGCTCATGCATTAGGATCCTTGGTTATTTTGCATGATCCATTGGCCAAAGTCTCTTATTTTAGTATTTGATTCTGCAAACATGAAGGATGGAGGTTTCTACATTTGAAATATCATCTTACTAATTTTTTTTAGTCCATGCTTTGTTCCTCATCTGTTGTCATTATAGTGTATACTTTTTTTGTGCACCCTGCATTGTAAATCACTGTACTGAAATTTTCCATATCTTTTTTCTTTTCAGTTGAGATTATGTCAGAATATGAAAGAGATCAACCACAAGATGACAGAAAAAATGTAGAGAAGGATGCTGCACTTAATCATGCTCTATCACGTCTTGCTGGTGATTTTGGTAAAGATTCAATGCTATCTTTGCAGCAATTTTCCCGTTCACGAAATACACATGTTATTTCCAGTGGGTCTCTGAAGCTTGATCTAGCTCTCGGGATTGGAGGCTTACCAAAGGTGATAACAAGGATCCAAGTCCAAAAATACAATTAACACATGTTTATTGAGTTTGAAGCATGAATTACATGTTCTGTTATGTTAGTATGCCAGTGCATCTTTGTGCATGGCTACAAACTACCTTATCACTTCCATTTTTTTGGGAAAGCTAAAACCTAAATGTTTCATATAATATGTCCTTCAAACTTCTGTCATTGGTTGATTTCCCCTGAAATTTTATGGCTTCTTTCATATTATGGTTGATCACATTGTGGGTTCTAGATTTATTTGATCTGACATCTG
Organism: Aristolochia californica; assembly: GCF_029961685.1. Classification (NCBI taxonomy): domain Eukaryota; kingdom Viridiplantae; phylum Streptophyta; class Magnoliopsida; order Piperales; family Aristolochiaceae; genus Aristolochia; species Aristolochia californica. The sequence goes on along the minus strand of NW_027181992.1, from coordinate 3,687,849 downwards.
TCGAATTGGCTTCCATGAAATGTGAAGATATTTGAGTTATTATTTCTTTTAAGCATTTAGCTCAATAAGATCTATCATTTGTGCATACCAAAATTACCTACTGAAATTTTATTCACAGGGTAGGATTATTGAGATATATGGGCGAGAAGCATCTGGCAAAACAACTGTTGCCCTTCAGATTGTCAAGGAAGCTCAGAAGCTTGGAGGTAGTTGTCCTTCAAAGTGCATTCTAGAGCATTGTTGAAGTGGTTTATTTTTAATTAATTATTGATTGTTTGTATTTTTTCCATCGATCATTGGTACTAGGAAACATGCACTTGCACTTATATCTCTGCCTTTATTTAAGTGTTGGCAGCTTGGGTAATGGAGCTAAGTTCTCCCAGTTAACGTGTCTTGTCATTTGCTGTCAAGATTTAAATAATGAATTTCTTTTGTTTTTCAATTTCTCTTTGTAAAATCTGCTCGCAGGCAACTGATGTGGAGTCCTTGTGGGTTTCACTTATGATCACCTGTGCTAAGCATGGGGATTAATGTTCTGATTTAATCATCTATGCCAGTTGTTGAACCTGCAGATTTTTTTTTCTTCATATTCTTTAATATTGGTAAAAAATGCACATGCACATGCACCTGCAACGTAGCAGTTTCTAGTCATGTTTTAGTGCTTTCAATCATCAGCCCTGCTGTATTGACATTATTTTCTCAGAGATTGATTGGTACTTGATGAGGGTAGTATTAGGAGTTCACTTTTGTTATGTAAGGAGAGGGGACACACCAGAGATAAGGGTTTGAGCGTTGCAAGGGGGACTTCGACAATCCTCCTCCAAGCCGATTGATCTGAGAGAAACCTCCCCTTGAAGAGAGGTAGTTATCTCTGCTTTTCCCACCCAATTTCACCTGAAATTACATAAAACTACATAAGAAAGTTTGTCCCCCCTCCCCCCCAAAAAAAATGAGAAAGTTTAAATCAGAGTCAACGGAGCTCTAAGTATAGTAGGTGTCTTGTGGTTCATTTGCTGGAAATTTGGCCCTTTTTGGATATTGTAGCTTTGTAGGTACCTTTGCGCTCATCAATGAAGTGATTGTCATAACGTATGCCCCAAAATTGTTTGTTGTCATTAGATCTTGAATAATTTTAACTGAAACTTCTTTTTGGACAAGTAGGTAACCTTTTTTTGTTTCACATGGTAGAATTAGATCTGATTTTTACTCTTGTCCTTTATATCGATGGAATTATATACTTTTTTTTTTTGATAATCAGATTAGATTATAACAATACAAGCTCTTATGTCGTAATTTTTCTAAGATGTTTTATTGGCTCTAGGTTAACGTTGTGATTTACATTCTTTGGGGACTTAGGCAAGATGTCCTTCTATGTAACTGTACTATCATTTTTTCTGCAGAGGATTCAAATATTTTCATTTTCTCTGAAGCCCAAATCCTGATAAATCATTCTTTTGCAGGATATTGTGCATATTTTGATGCTGAGAATGCTATTGATCCATCTTTTGCAGAAGCAGTTGGTGTAAACACGGACACTCTTCTTATTGCACGTGCTAACAGTGCTGAAAATTCACTTAGTGCAGTAGATACTTTGATTAGATGTGGATCTGTAGACGTTATTGTTGTTGACAGTGTAAGTCATTCTTTTATATAAAAATCTTCTCGGAATACTTTTTTTTTTTAAAAAAAAAAAGCAGAAAACTTTTGTTCTTATCAGTAATTTATGGCATCAAACTCTGTAATTTCTGCCGTTGTTGAGTTTTAAAGTTATCTTATGTGTTTGAATGCTAAAACAATTAAATGTTGTGCATTGCAGTTCCTCTTCGATTTTAAGTTTGAAGCACAAGGCTGTCTTTTGTGTATCTGATGCAGCCTTACCTCAATGAGAATCCTCAATCTACTTCTCTTGTTAACTATCAGTATTTATCCACAATGGTTATTCTTCCTATCATGATTTTTTTTGAATGCAAATAATCATATTATTTGATCTAAACTCATGTGAGCTATCTTTTAGGGTAATGGATGTTTCTCATTTGTCAATGTTTTTGTCCTATAGCAGTCCATTTGATGGTCAACTGCTCCTTATTACTGCCATGTGCATGAAGAAGGAGAAAAGAGGCAGATCATCAAATTTTATGTAATGGTTTTCAATTGCCATATGCTATTTAAAACAAAATGAATTAGGTAGTTTTTCTTTGTACATTGACCGTACCCTCTACTACCCCTCACATTCTAATCGTGTAGATTTTTATTGTATCGCTGTAGATCTGATCTCTACTATATAGAGCGTATTATTATTATTTATTATTATTAATTTTTTTCTGTAATCATTTAAAAAAGAGGTTGCTGTAACAATGCAATCTGGTACTTCTCATCTAAGTGCAGAAAGGCATAATCAGACCTGGGTCAGAAGCACATGTTGCAAACTATTTCTTTTGCCCTTGAGGTCTGCCATGGAGAATTAATTTCATCACATTTAAAAAATGAGGAAGTGGATGATCAGAGTTTAAATATCCCCTTCTTGAAGCTGGGGAACATCATGTGGAAGGATTATCAGTAATGACTCCATGGTATTTATAGAGGGAGAGAAACCGCCGAGTTTTCAACAACAATAGAAACTTGTCTAGCTTGGTGATTGGAAACATCACTTGATTGTCCCTCGGCTCTCCACCATGGCTTATATGGCAGTGCTGTTACCTGAAGAGAGTTAAAAAATGTTGCTGGCCTCTACTCTGACTGCTTCTACATTTCTCCTGTGGTCTTTCCATTGTGTGGGCTCCATCACATTAAATATTGATGGTTGGAGTACAGGGGTTTTTTGGGGCTTTGGAAGGATCCATCCTCATCTCTTATTCTGCTTGCCCATGGCATATCTGATTCCAATGAGATTGAGATCATGGCCTTCCTAATTGATGTTAGTACTTTCAAAGATGAACTCAGAGACTCCTTGTAGTTGAAGGAGACTTGAAATTGGTTGTGAACTAGTACAGAAACAATTCCGACCCTCCATGGTGCTTCTGGTCATTTATGAGTGAAAAAAGTAAAGAGACGAGAGAGAGAGAGATGAAGAGAGAAGTTGGAGGAGTAAGCTCTGAAAAGTGAGCTCCATTGGGGTTGTGCACGACCCCAACATATTTATTGAAGTGGATTTCATAAAATTACAATAATTCCCCTCACTTAAGTGAAACCCTAATCTTCTTATATCTCCCATTCTACATGTCCTATATATATGAAACTTGGACCATAGACATAATTCAACATAGGGAACAAGATTACATCAAGATATCAGGGTGAGGGTAAGGTGAAATGACCAAAATGCTCTTGTACTAGTTTTTCAACAACGAGAAATTCCAGGAATTTACAGAAACCTTGACATTTCCTGGTCTCATTTTTCTTTTTAGGCAAATAAACTTGCTGATTAGCTAGTAAAGTAGGGGTTGGACCTCCACCATGTTGTTAACAGCTCCTTGTTTCTCTAATTCGTCACTTTATTTATACTTTCATAATAAAAAAAAACAGCTCCTTGTTTCTCTAATTCGTCACTTTATTTATACTTTCATAATAAAAAAAACAGCTCCTTGTTTCTCTAATTCGTCACTTTATTTATACTTTCATAATAAAAAAAAACAGCTCCTTGTTTCTGATATTTATCCTGTTGTGTCTAGGGCCCTTGTTTTGGATGTTACATATCTGTGCCCCTTCTTGCGGATGTTTATCTCATTGTAAATAGATCCTTGATTCTGGTATTAAACTGTAGTATCTTGGTTGTTTGGCTAGTTTGTATTTGTTCTTGTTTGCTGTTGAATAACTTATCATCTGTCCGGCTTTAAAGGAATACCACCATTAAAAAAATATTCTTTGTTTTTTTGTTTTAGTGATATTGATGTATTCAATTGATAAAGAGGATTGTTGAAAACCTACAACACTGGCTGGGTATGTTTGTTACATTTCAAAAAAAAAGTCGTGTTTGTTAATTTTTTGGTGGCCTACTCATTTTTCTTTTCTTTTCAAAAAAATTTGTTGTCTCAGGATCTCTTCAAGTCCAAATGAGTAGTTCTCATCTGCCAAGAGGAAAATGCTCCATATGTTCCTAGATTAGTAGTGAGACCTCTAATTAGCATTGTTAGGTGCTTAGTTCTGTTAATACATCAGTGTTAGAGGAAAGGAAGAGATGGAATTGTAGAAGTGGACACTGAGGTGGACAAATGTTTAAGCAACTGAAGAATAAAAAGTGCATTCATTGTCTTGATTGGTGTGTGTTAATTTATCTGTGGTGAGGTACAACTTTTGGTTCCTAATGTGGTTGAATGGTTTGACTCCTGAAGTGATGACGATGCCAAAGAGTTGGTGAACATTCCCTGGTTGCAATTTTACTTCATGTACATCAGATTTTGAACTGTGATTTATTCTCTATGAACTTTTGTTTTTCAGCAGCGTAAAGAGAGAATGTCTGCTGCTGGATTTGTGGGAAAATGAAAGTTTCAAAAAGTGTTTGACTAGTTATACCTGTCTCTGTTTTTAATGGTGGTACTGTTTCTTGGATTTTAGCATCTCAGAATTAATTCCAATGTAAAAGTGTGTGCGTGTGAGATTTCTTTCTTTTATACATTTGGACTGGTAGAATTTGCATATTGAAGCTCTGCCATATTGTTTGACAGAATTGATATAATGCTAAGAATCCCCACGTGTGGTTCTTATTTGATGACAATTGTAGACCTTGTTAGCATTTTGGTTAATTCACTTTGGTTATGTTATTTAAGGTTAATTTTCATTGTGTTAATCCAATTATCATTTCAGGTTGCAGCTCTTGTTCCCCAATGTGAACTTGATGGTGTAATAGGTGGGACACTGTTTGATTCACAGTCACGATTGATTACCCAAGCACTCCGTAAAATTCAACACTCGTTGTGCCGCTCCCAGACTCTGGTCATTTTTGTTAACCAGGTAGAAATATTGTATTACAAGTTTAGAATTGCTGGAGCTCATTATTTATTTTTGTTTAGGGAATGTGAAGTGCTGATAAAGCCAACCGTTATAGCTTTTGAGAAACTTATTTAAGTATTAACTATTGGATTTTTTATTTAAAAAACATTTTCTGTTTTATATAAATGTATTTTGTTTGTTCAGGTTAGATCAAATGTAAAATCCTCTCAAGTGTTTGGTTATGCTAGTGAGGTAACTTGTGGAGGAAATGCTTTGAAATTCCATGCAGCTATTCGGTTGAGAATTATGAAAAGAGGTTTGATTGTGGTGGAAGATGAGGTAATTCTTGCTTTGACATGCAAATTTGTAACACACTAACCCTGTACTAGTTTGGCAAATGCTTGCTTCTATGAAGTACTTTTAGAGGTCTTACACCACTCGTGCATCTTTCTTCTTTGAAGCATTCATTCATTAATATTATATTATGGACTTTGCCTTTTTAGTTACCTTTAGTGATTGTACGTCACTCAGTGTGTTATTCTTGTCTGTTCTTGAAAGAAATGCATTGATCTTTTCAATTTGGATATCTTGCAAATAATTTTCTCTGCTATGTTCATATTTGTCATCCAAAACTTCAAAAAAGGACATAAGATTGGCCATTTCAAGAAAAGCACAATGACTTAACGTTTAAATTTCGGCCTTTTTCAAGATTATCTTCGCTAGTTACAAAGTGTTAGGAGGCACATGATATGGTGATAATAGTCTTATTTCAGCATATTATGCCCGAAAATTGCAAGTACTCTTTTTGGAAGACACTGAAAAATGAGATTGAAAGCAAGAAATTTTTATTTGAATGAGAAACTATATAGTGGAAATTGCAAATATTTCATCATTTTGTTTCAATTCCTTTGTCTAGTCAAGTAAGATTTTTTGTTATATAATGCTAGTTTAGGTATTTTTGTGATTTTTGAAAAGTCTATTTATAGATTTACAATTTCAGTGCCGCTTCAGATGCAAGGCAAATGAAAATTATATATTTGTCTCACACACCCATACAGGCTCTCTTTCTCTCTAATGATTCTGTCCCAACACCAAATTAGCTTGTAGATTCACCACATTTTATTTTATTGATAATGAGAAGAGAGAATTATTTAAGAAGAAAAGTTTCAATGGAGGAAATACAGAGACATAGTACAGGCAAAGAAAACAAACAAAAGCCTCAAAGACATTAAATCTAAATGGGCAAGGAAGTGCTGACGGCAAGTTGTTGCCTGGTGACTCCTTTCGTAGCTAAAGTGTCTACCCTACAGTTGAGCACCAAGGGGGTGTGATGCCAAGAGATGGGCAGACTATTACATATATGTTTTAATTTTCATTGAAATACTTATTAAGTTGTCTCTGATGGGTCTTAGCTCCTGAAACCCTACTAATGACAACAGTTACTCCTCAACAATGAAGCTGATGGAAAATCTAACCACAACAAGTTAAAGGCTCTAGAGGAGGGCTCTCAACTTTACCACTTTGATAGCAAACCAGCCAAAAGGGGTAGAATGAACAAGAAGAACATTACTAGCAGAGTCTCGAACCACATCTTCACCCCCTATCAGGGCCCAGATTGTCTCACGAGCTGTTGTCAAAATTTGGCTTTATAGTTCCTTCCGGAGGGCGCACCCAGGTGACAAGGTAGTGGATATGATGATGATTGATGCTTGTTCTCCAGTTGCTACAAATAAGGGAGCTAGGGATGTGTGAGTTGTCTTGGGATTTACTTGCCCAAAAGAGGACAGAGTGCATAGCTGCTTCAGTGACTCCACCCACAGTTTTTTGCGTACCATAATTTTTTTTTTTATTCCTTGTTTTCCAAACTTTCCAAAATGGCTAAATCCTCTACATTCTAGTAACATCTCTATCTGATATCCTTAGATAAAAAAACTTTTTGTTTCTTTTTTGGTTGGGTGGGGAAGGGCATGAGAAATAGATTTCATTAAAGCAAGGCGCAAGAGACATCTGGAGGTGTAAACAATACAATAAGGATGACACAAAAAAAAGGGATAAAAAAACCTAAGTAGAAGGTATCGGTTAAAAACAATGGAAGTTCCCACAACAAGGTTTCATGGGAACTTCCTTTCACCATGAGATGTCAAACCTCTTTTTTTTTATGAAAAGGTGTCAAACCTCTTGATGGGTTGACTAAATATCAACCCAAAGTCAGATCTTTCAACAAAACTATTAAGAAATAGCTTTCAACTACAGGTTCAATCCGGTGTGTTAAATATTGACTGCATAGTCGTCTCACTATTGGCCTTTTTATTTTTGCTCTAAGAAAACATCATCCATGTTTTAGTTTGTATTTCAGATTGCTGGTATTGGTATCTCTGTTCAAGTTGTGAAGAATAAGTTGGCACCTGCTATGAGGAAGGCTGAGCTGGATATATGTTTTGGTAAAGGCATTTGTCGTGAGGCTGAGGTTTTGGAGTTGGCATGTAAGCACGGAGTCATCTCCAAAGAAGGAAACATATACTACATAGATGGGGAGACTTTTAGAGATAAACTGGAAGTTGAACAGTATTTAGCTGTAAATGATGGAGTCCTCGATGAACTAGTCAGACACTTAAGAATCCAGTTGTTTGGGATGAGCTAGTACTGGCAGGAGGTTGAATTTTACGAATGTCGCACTTTACATTCTGAAACTGAGGAAATTTAGAATGGACATGGGAGTTCTGTGGCCAAAGTTATGCTTTGGACCATCATTCAAGAGGACGAGGGAAGGTGTACCTCATCAGTTACTGTTTTGCTGAAAGGAGGACATTGAACAGAAAAGTAGTGAACGTGGGTAGCGGTCTCTTGTGATGATTTATGGGCTTTGACAGTTTGTTGTCACGTATTTTACAATGGAGAAGCTTTTCATTGCTTGATGTTTATTATAGCTTTTATGCATCTGGTGTTTTTACTTCCTTTCACCAAGCAATGTGGCCAGAGAAGAGCATAACAGGGGAGAAAGAGAATTGAGTATTAGTACGAGTTCTCATGTGCAACTCTTGGAAATTAAACTTGTATCATTAGAACTCATGTCAATGTTACAGCCCTTTATTTCAATTTCTTGTTATGTAAATATGTCCATGGTTCTGTGACCCAAAGCAAAAATGGGAATCTTTTTCTTTTTTACATATAGGGTTCGTAGCACGGAACTTAGCTTCGTCCCATGTACTTATTTCACCTTTTGCTCGAGTATTGGGTCACAGTCACGGAACTTTCTTTACACAAATTGTTCGGACTTCTGCCATTTCTTGTTTGCTTTGAGATCCTTTGAAGAGGCCCAGGAAGTCACCGTGAATGCTTTGCACGTCCAGTTATCCAGTAAAAAATAATCATGAATTGGATAAAAGAACTTTCAGTGTATGTTTTCATGTCCCGAACGCGGTATATGGCCATTTGGACGGCAGAGCGGTTGAATCAAAGATGGCAAGAGGAATTTTAATGGGTGTAAGCATCACAGATTATCTCTTTCAACCAAGCTTGGCCATGGTTGCAGCAGCACTAGGAAGAAAAAAGCTCCGGGGAATGAGTACTATTCGTTCCTAATAGGATGAGAAACTATTAGGGTTGGTTCTTCCGGAGGAGGAGCAGCAGCAGCAGAAGGAACATGCGGTCCATAATGAGAGGCTTACGAAGTAGAGATTCTCTTGCTATCAACGCTGAGACGTTGCTCGTCTTCAGAAACGGGGGCAGCACTACTGCTCCGCCCTTACCGTCATTAGCATGCTATCGATGGACTGGAGTGAGAGGAAGTTGAGAGTAGAAGCTGTTTTGCAGTAGAAGGTCGAAGGATACTGTGTCCTCTAATCCAATTTATCGGCAAGGAAATATGTCAACGGTCCTGTTCTCCAAATTCCATTCTTCAAATATCAAATTTTTTAAACAAGAATAAATTCTGTTAAAAATTAAAATTTGAGGGTAGATTAGTAATTTAACCAAGTTTTATTAAAACAATTATTTAGAGCCTATATGAAAATAAAATAAAATAAAAATATTGGAGAATAGAAAAGAAATAGAAACTTGAGATAAAACTTTAATAATCAAAATTTTAAATTTTAATTTTTTTTTATATTTTTCCACACATGTATTCAAACAAGAGAAACCATATCTCTCTCATTTCCCATGGGGCATCGAAACTAAGTTCTTTTCTTTTTCTCTCAATTTTCTGTCATTTTCCTTCCATAGAAAGACTGTTCTATCATTGTTATTTCATTATCTCGGTTGAGTCAATCCATTGACTCATCGACACGGCCTATACTGATTTATTGCAAATAGAAATTATCATTATTTTATAAACATATTTTTTAAATTTTAAATTATTTAGTAAAATAACTCACTCTTAATATAAGTTATCTAATGTCTTTATTAGTATAAAATATCAGTTTAGTACTAATTATTATTATTATATTTATAATACAATTTATTATTAATTTAATTATTAATTTATTATTTATGTAAAACATTTCAAATAAAGCCTCGATTCCCCACGTTACTAGAAAAACCGTTAGGAGGGAGAGGAGAGGAGAGAGAGGGAAAAACTGATCAGACGGGGAAGGAAGCACCCTCCCTCTGCTGGTAAATCATTTCCTATAAACAAAGAATGGAGCAAGGGGGAAGGGGAGGGAGATGGCGCCTTCCGTCTCTCCCTCATGTTTAATCAATCTGGACCTTCTTCTTAGTGGCTTCCATCAGATGGGTTTGGAGCTGCTACTACTGCTCTGCTGCCATTGGAGGGAATAGAATCTGCTGATCGAAGCGTCGAATCACTACCGCGACGGTAAAATGCTGATTGTCCTTATCAAGCTTACTGTTTTTGTAATCCATTCAGAATGTTCTTTAAGCCGATCTTACAGACAGAAGAGTCCAGGAACAGAAAATATCGATCAAGAGATTATATTGAAGTGACAGCAATCCAGAAAAGAGAAAAAAGGAAAAGCAGCTAAGGTATTATTACATCGCTGAAACCGTTCAGATAGCACGCCTAGAGAGAAAGCAGAAGTGTCTAGTTACAGAAGATAAACAAGCTCGCCCATCTAAGCAATGAGAAACGGCAAAACGGTAAGCATAAACGACTCGTAGTTGAAAGCGGCAGATCCGGAATACGACGTGTCCTTTTCCTTGAATTTCTCAGTCAATCCCTGCCAAAACCCATTAATTATCTCAGTAGTTCATTCAGTTCAACTTCGATTCGATTTGGTAAATAGATGAAACACTAATCAAATAATCGAGATGGTGATGATTTCTTTTTTTTTACCTTGACAGTAAGGCAGCACCTGCATCAACCAAGAAGACAATGAAAGATGCAGTAAGTAATTAAGAACTAGTGTTTAGCAAGATATTCAACTTCTCTAAAGACCTCCATTGATTAACAATTTTGAGCATACTCGATAAAGTTATCGTATTCGATAGCTTTGTTGTTGCCGCGCGTCTTATCAAACTTGGAGACGAGCAGATCCAAGATAGCAGGAGAGACGGAGTATCCGAGGCTGAGAAGTGCTTCTCTCAGCTCCATAGCATCGACTCTCCCACTCCGGTCGCGATCAAACCTTTCAAAGATTGTCTGAAAGGACACCATCATAATCAGTAAACAAGTACAAGAAAATACGCCAAAAGAAAAAGATAAAAAAAAGAGTATGAACTGAAGTGGAAGATTTTGATTAGTACCCGCCAATTCTGAAGACCGTAAAACAAAGAGGTGAATTCCGTGGGTCCTGTATTGGGGAAAACAAAGAGATTTCAAGCCCACAAATTCAAATAAAAACAAAGAAACTAGCTCTCTTAATTATGCTAAATGAAGCAAATTCGGTCGTCGATGCTTAAGGAAGAAAACTTGAACCAGATACAAAACCTGCAAACTCAAAATTTAAAAAGAATAGAATCAGTAATCAAGGTCTAATCTCACGTACCAATCTTCCTGCTACTGGAATTGGTGAAGAGATACATAAGCAGACGAACAGTTCTCATGCTAAACTCTCCATGATTATAAGACGACAAAGCCTTTTGAAGCTCCTTATCATCAATAAACCCGCTTCCGTCCTGATCCGCAAACTTAAAGCAGGCGATAATGTTCGGATCGGTACCAGGAGCAAACGCCGACGGCATAAGCGACGCAAAGGGGTTCCCATAACCCGACGCGGGAGGAACCCCGTAGGGAGCATGAGCTCCGGGCAGCTGCTGCTGGAGCTTGTCGCCTTTAGGAGGCTTCACGCCGGGGGCGGAGGCTGGTGCGTAGGGCGCCGACGGCCCACCGAAGGGTGCAGGCACCGGGGCATACGGGTTGGGCGGCGGCTGGCCGTAAGGGGTAGTGGGGTTGCCGTACGGCGGTCCGGGAGGTGGGTAACCTGCCATTATTGGTTCACTCGGTGTGGAGTCGGAGCTTGGAACGAGACATATGAAGGTGGAGTTTGGTAAAGAATGAGGCCTCTGTTCAGTTTCAGGCGCTGTATCAGAATTCAGAAAAAGGGCCCATGGAGGCCTAATCTAGAAGTCAGTTCCATCACTGAGGTCAGACTAGTTCACAAGTTCATAGGGTTACTCCGGTAATTACATCCCTTGATTTATTTATTTTTCTTTTATTAATGTTATCTAATGTCTGATACTATATTAAATGGCAAGTATGTAAATATTACGACCTTTTAAAGAGTAAGAAAGCTACTTGGTAGTATCGATGGACAACTCAGATTTTCAACCCATATTTTAGTAAACGAAGAGTCTGTGCAGAGTCCAAAAAAACTACATTTTAAAAAGTATATTATAAACGGATGGAAACTGCTTTCCCCTGACTTCTGTAGATAGTTTTTATGTGACTTCTTTTATGATTCTAGAAGGTTTTTGGTGTTTACTCTAATCTCACTACTAGCGATGTGCTGCATCAACAATTGATTTTCCAGATTGCTGCTCGTACAAGTTGAACCCAGCAAGGAGAAAAGAAGATGTATATAAATTTAATCCATTAGAGGCAAAGAATATCAGTATTTTGATTTTCACTTTGCATGCTTACAAACCCAAATGAAAATGGTTGAAATATAAAACAGTAATCAAACGAAGTCTAATTCCTTTTTAAGTTACGGTACAAATTTCTCTTGTAGATCAAAGCCAAAAAGCTTTCACCTGAGTGGTCCTCTAACGTCTCCAACTTGTAGTGCTAACCATCTTACCGCTGTCAACCTTCCACAAACAAGTGTGATCTGAAAAGGTAACAATCTCACCCTCTTCTGTTGATGTGACATAGAAATGGTCATCGTGAAGCATGAGGATTAATTCTTTAATCATAAGAAGATCACTCCATTCACATGGTGATGGCTCCATCTAGGTACTGAAGAGATCAAAATTGCATTAAGGATCCATATGTCGGTCATGTTAACCATTAAGACTGAGAGGATGAAGCAGTCACTTAGCCTTCTTACGAACAAAACGCTGAAGAGATTTTGGTAATTCAACTTCCTCTTGGCTAGTTCTTTGCCTCTTCTTAGACTGCTGCTCCTTTATTTGATGCTCCAAGAAAGGCCTCTTGGCTCTAGCAACGCCTTCCAGCTTCTTCGTCGTTCTCTTACTGGGCTTGTTTCGCCCCTTAGTTTTCTTCTTCATTTCCACATTCTTGGCTGCTTCGATAGCAGCCTCCATCTCAGCTTCTGTCTCCTTCTTACTCGATTTCTCTATTTTCTTTGTATGCCTGATGGTACCTATTTGTCTAGGATCTAGCATAATTGTTTCAGGTGGGAGCTTATCCAGAAGAGCATGGGTCTCCTTTTCCCTTCTCTGGCGAGAAGTCTCAAAGGGGTTTGCCACCCATGAGTCAAAATTTGGTTCACCAGATCCTGGCAAAAGAATACTGGAGATACCATTTGAGTGCCCAATACCCAGTACATCTTCGTAAGGTTGAAATTGAACTTTTCCAATCTGATAACCTTTCACCATACGATGGGTCATATAAAGGGAGTAGCCTTGATCTCCTGATGAATCTCTCCTAATCTGTACGAATGACCCTGTTCCAATAGCTAATAGTCCCCTTTGACTGAAATTGAGGGTCTTCGCTTGATCATGATAAGTGTGTAAAGTCTCAAATTTCCTCAAATCCCATAACTTGACTTTACGATCCATACCTGCTGTGGCCATGAGGTAACCCCCAGAGTGAAAGGCTACTGCTGTCACTGGACCATGATGACACAACATCCTGACAAGAGGAGCACCACTTGTGGGTTTCCACATGGTGAGCTGTCCTCCACTGTGACCAAGACCGATAACAGAATTGAAGGGATTTACTTGCATTACTTCGCAACGACCAAGACCTGTTCGATAATTAGCAACCATCTCACCAGTAGTTATATCTTGATAACGAAGCTGCCCAAACTTATTTATTGATGCCAAAAGAAAGTGATTCTTCAAAAATTGAAGTTTTAGAGGTGGTCCGTGCTCCTGACATTAATTCAAGGTCCATTACAAAAGAGTGTTGGTTAGACGAATATACAAGGAAAAATTCGAACAAGGCAAAGCAAAGGAAATTATAGCATTCGACAGTTACAAAGAAAATTTTTTGAATAGAAATAATGAGATAGTTGCAGTTCTTTCGAACCTCTGCATGAAGTTAAGACACAAAAAAAAGACTAACTAATTCTAAGCAAATTTCAAGCAGGAAGTCAGTGCATCACATGTGTGGCCAGCCAAAAAGATAATAAATCTTCAGAACTGGTCAATCTGGGCTATTAATGCATATGTTTGTATCATCAATTTGACATGGTATGAATCTAGACTTAGTTTGGCAGATTGGACCACATTCACATATCATACTTTGACTAGTTCAGGAGACGGAATGAACAACAATTTTTTAGAGACATCAACAGAACAATAAAATGTTAATAAAAAGTTTATATAATTCAATTTGAACTTAATGCCCACAGCTGCTCACCTTTAGGCAGTGGAGTTCTGTTCCATCTCGATTGTAAATGTAAAGATACCTGTAAAAAATTTTGTTAAGAGCGAAACATAAGACATTGAGAAAAATTGATGAAACAGAACCTGTAGAACAGTTATATAACATCATTTGATTGAAAATACATACTTTATGCTACTGGACAAACAAAGTTCTCTAGTTTTTCTTCGCCTTCCCCAGATATTCAGTAAATCAATTCAACATTTCAACAAGATATTAAAATTGATCCTTTAGAGCGCTAAAAATTTAAAATAGTTGAAAACCTCACAAAATTTGAAGGTAAAAATTCATGGTATTACAAGTAAAACATTGATTTATTTAATATATTCAGGTATTAATACCCCATCCACTAATAATAGTAAATCAGGAAGACATAGCACTAAATCAAATAGAAAAGGCATTACAGATTAAATGTAGAAAGTCACTTATAATGTGATAAACAAAAAATTACTTTTTCTGGGCAGCTGCAAAAAAGAGCTCATTGTGTAAGAATACAACATCACGCACAGTCTCCCTGACCTGAAAGCGTGAAATCAGTGAGTATGACATGCTCATCAGCACAGTTCAAATCCATGTAATGCAGCTCAAACCCATGTATATAACATGAGCTATTGCTCATCAACACAGTAAACAACAAGACACATAAAAGCCAGGCATGTTCTGTGCATATGTGTGTGTGTGTCAAGAAGACAACAACATCAAAACATCTGGACCCAGATCATGTAATTTGACATCGAATGAGGAACAACAACAAATAAAAACAAGTTGAACCAAGGCAACTAGACCAGAGCAAAGTGAAAGAACAAAGACAGACCTCCAGCAACAGGTGCAACAACAGAAACATACAACACAAACCCAGGTATGAAATGAGTTAAGTGTGTGTGTCAAATCCATATATATAACATGAGCAATTGCTCATCAATGCAGCTCAAACCCATGTATATAACATGAGCTATTGCTCATCAACACAGTAAACAACAAGACACACCAAGACACATAAAATCCAGGCATGCTCCATGCATGTGTGTGTCAAGAAGATAACAACATCAAAACATCTGGACCCAGATAATGTAATTTGACATCGAATGAGGAACAACAACAAATGAAAACAAGTTGAACCAAGGCAACTAGACCAGAGCAAGGTGAAAGAACAAGACAGACCTCCAGCAACAGGTGCAACAACAGAAACATACAATACAAACCCAGGTACGAAATGAGTTAAGTGTATATGATATACGCAAACGTTAAAGATTGATCATAGAAAAGAGAAAGTTTAGCTCATATTCACCTTTTCACATAGAGAAACATATTCAAAACTTCACCTTATAAGGAAATAAACAATGCTCCTATGTCTAGTGATGGATAATACATTCATCCTACCAAAAGATTCAATAAGATGCACACAAATTAATTGAAAAAAAATTAAAATATCATTTCTGTCAAGAACAAGACAATACCTTATTTAAATCAACCTCAGCAACCAAGAGTGTGAAATATGTAACTCAAGAAGTCTAAGTACCCTTAAGTTTAATTTCAGGAAAAAAAACATTATTTTCATAAAGGAATGGTTATTTCCCCTTATATTCTGAACCAACAAAAACAATATGCTATTATAAGAAAAAAACTGCTATGCAAAAATAAACTGTTTTGATGAGTCATTTTGTAAGTTTTTTTTAATTAATTTGCAAGCATTTACCCTTCCACGAATATTAAAAGCCTAAATTAGCCAACCATTTTACTTCGAGAGACTAAAATGTCCATTACAGATTAATGATCTCTATATCAAGCTCAATGAGCTGGTATTCATTGCTTCATTGACACGCTGAAATATTAACCTAGCAATGATAACCTCAACCTTTGGAGGAAATAAAACCCCCTTCAAAAGCTCAACAACAAAAAGTAATACACAAACAGACAACTAACTGGATTTTCTAAATAAACAGAACTAGAAATTACAAAGGAATAGAAACAGTCCATAGAGATGTAAGTGGAATTTGTCTAAGAAATACACAATTAAACTACAATTCCAAATAAAATAAAACTCAGGGAGATCCTCTCATGGCTTTATAACTACTCCGGGGATCAAAACTTAAGCATGATAAATTGTGTCATTTTCATGATAAATAGACCCACTATCTGAAGATGCAATTAAACCTGAATCTCTCTGACAAGGACCAAAGTTTTCATGTCTATGATTGCAAGGTGACCTTTGCGTCCTGCAACTACCATGTAACGACCATTTGATGTATAATCCAGTATGTATGGACCAAGCTCTGCATAATTAATGAAGAAAAAAAATGTGATCTAACATTAGACTGTTGAAAACAATTTGCAGGCAGTAGCACCAAAAGAGCAAGAAAAGAAAATCAGATTCAGGTTAAAAAACTTAATAGGTAAATGAGCATAGCATATTTAAGTCCAAACTAAGAAACCTATTTGTGGCTATCACTGTCTAGAATGATGTTAACTTCCATCACTCACAACTGAAGCCAGATTGACAAGACAAGATTAATGTCACAAGCCCTTTTCCTGAGTGGTTGAAACTTTATTAGAAAGAGAAGTCCTGCAGGTCCAAATATGATGACTTAGGGACCCATAACAACACAAAACTGGAGGTTAACTCCCTCCTTTGCTACAGAATCAGCTACATTGTGAGCTGAACAGCGAACATGAGATCAAACTGATAGTATAGCACCAACGAATCTTTGTGACAAAAAGTAAAAAAACATGGAAAAAGTAATTTGATAGACCCTTGATAACTCAGGTTTATGCAAGAAAGGGCAAAATGGGAATCAACAGCCCAAAAGGGAGCATGGAAAAGGCCTTGGGTCCCACGGATGAGGAACCACTGAGCACCAACACCACTATCCTTCCAAGGACAGTTAATTGAGCATCGTACAAGCAGCAAAGAGAATAAGAAGGAGAGGGACAGAGGGGGAGGCCTAACAGAATTCTGGCACTGGGAGGACCTAGACCCACAAGGTCTAGCAAGGACGCTCTTCACTCTGTTGGGTTCCACCACAATTCTAAAGATCTCGCACATCAACACCAATCCATGGCATATGACACCTAACCATGTCCAGCTGGCAAGCTTGAGGTCTTCATTCTTGAATATTTTTTTAATCACATGCAATTGAATATCATCATCTATTATTTATCAAATTGAAAGGAAGGCAAGTAACTCTGAAGTACCCAAGAAACTGGACAATGGTCACAACAAACAGATTCTAACTTTAAGACACAAACTGTATACCTGGCAGAACAATATCAAATGCCTTTCTTGAGCTCAGAAGATCTACTTCACGAACAATGGTTTCTTGTTTGATCCTCCAAGTTTTCTCTAAACCTTCAGCTTCCAAATAGCCTCCTGCTGATGGCATAAGCCACTGAAAAGCATAATCTAACCGTCAGTCCCAAGGAAAAGCTTCTTAAAATTTGCCCTATAGAGTTTGATGTCTATGGTAGATCTTTTTAAAATATCAACAAGAACAGCAATAGTAACTATATAACAAGCAGGATAGATTTGTCAGAAACATGTATACAAAAATAAAATAATAATAATAACAATATTAATGATCAGACTCGGCTGAAGCAAGGGTCTCCTTCCTCTTTAAATGGAACAAAAATTCAATGTAAAACAAAAATATATATATATATCATCACACTCTTGCCAAGAGAACTAGATGATTTCTTCAGGCAAATTTTACCAAATTCTACAACTGTAAAATTCATCACTTTTTTTGTGGATTCAAGTAAATTTTAACTCCTAGAACAAATGCCTCGAATCTGGAAACTTAACCAGAATTGATCTAACAATGAACAAATATGCCTATGAAAAAGTTAGATGATCACTTCAATGAACTGATGAATCCTCCAACCATAATTCCAAAGTACTCTCACCATAAAATGTCAAATATGATGTTTTAAGATATACACCTTGCACTACGCAATTCACGGTGTTTTGTTTTGTATTTCTAATGCAATTGGACGAAGGTCACAACCGAAAACATATAAATTTAGGAGATTCAATTCATAAAATAGTATATAACAAATTCAAAAGTGTGCATACATAGAAATCGGGACATACAAACTGTAATTAAAAAAAAAAAAAACTGTAGCCAGGTAAATTAGGTTAAAAGGCCATGGCGTTCTAAAATTCCCAGATAAACTATTCACTGATAATGCAGAGGAAATGCCACGGCCATTTCCTCACGAAGAGCTTTATAAAGTGGATAAGATTGTATTGGCAAAACAAAAAAAGGTCCAACGAATGAACCTAATACAAAAAACGAATAGAATAATCAGGACCTTTTCCGCCTTGGCAGCCGCTTTCGCTGATCGGCCATATAGTTCTTCTCTAGCAACTAGCTGTCCTTTGAGCTTCTTATCTTTCAACACCTATAAACACGCCAAAAAACTAAGTCAAGCAACGGTTCACAGCCACAACTACTCAATCGCATCAACTTCAGAGAGCAGGTGAACAAAAATACCTCTAAATTAGCACTGTCTCCTCGTAAAAACTTCTTAACTTTCTCTTGTAATTCGTCTGGCAAAGGCTGCAGTGAACGAATAACTAACTAATAAGAATCCTAAATAAGATGCATGAAGTGAAATATAATTTACTACATGAAAAAGAAAATAACCTGTTCAGGCATGGCTGCAACTTCGTCCGAGATGGACTGATTTTGTATTGCGCCCATTCTGGAATAGGCGACCTCCTACCTGATGTTAAACGCTTTGCTAAGAAAGAAAGACTGTTTTTTAAGCTAACACACTGAGAGGGGAGAGACTGCTCGGAGTTGCAGGGGAAAGGCGGTAGCGTCGCGCCCTTTAAAACCCTACTCGAAATTTTTCCCGACTGGCCTGAAACCGCACGTGTGGTGACATGTTAAAGAAGCAAAGAGCATTGCCCTGTGACATGTTAAAGAAGCTAAGAGCATTGAGTTAGATTGAATGAAAAAAATTATCTAAATTGGTCGAGATCAATTCTTATGATTTGTAATGCAAAAATAAAAACAAAGTGCCTTAAAGGAGGATCCTCCTCCTTAAGGCACTTTGACCAAGGACTAAGGAGCAAAAAGATAGTCAGGTCATGACTTGGTTTGTTAACAGTATGAAGACAATATTCAAAGATTAGGTGATGAATTGTGATAACTCTATAAGGAGATTTGAATAACCTTGGAATTTATTTGGTCTCTTAATAGTAATTTGTCCAAGATATATGATCTATATGCCAGATATTTTAGCACGCGACAAGGTACTAGGTATGCGATCGATTATTTTATTAAGATGTGGGGGTATACTACAAGTATATGACAAATATTTAAGCTAGCGACAAGGTACTAGGTCTGTGACCGATTATTTTAATAAGATGAGGGGGTATGCTACAAGAAATTGGTGTTTTTCATCAATTTACCACAAATGCATAACAACTTAGGGGAAAAAACCAAATTCAAGTAGCATGTTTATTAAAATGACTCAAATAAGAATATATGATACAAGCCAAACACATATGATAGTCGATGATGAAGTAACTACCCTTGAGAAAACCTTTAATCATGTGATTAGAGTCGAAAGTGTTGTGATGAATAAAGGTGAGAAAAAAAATGACACTAACTGAAACATTTGCACTTAATCTCAATTCTATCTCTACTAGATCTAATACCCCTAGAGGTCGTGGAGGGGGGTGGATGATGTTAAGGTCTTGACAGTTCAAGTTGTGGTGATCGTAAGACACTATCACTGTTGTTGATGGTTCAACCTCACATGTCCATGGCGAGGGTGTAATCTACTCCATATATGTCCACGTCAAAAGTCAAATTTGTTCCATTTTTTTTGGTTAATTTATTGTTTGTTAGCAACATCGTTAAATCTTTTAATTATTTTATAACTTTTTATCCTACTTTATGTGTATTTTAGGATCTGTAGATAAATAAGACAATTGGTTTCGAGCATGCGAATAGTAACTATTTTGCATCTATATGCAACTAAGCTTCACCACTTCATTCCTTTTGCGTCATTTGATTTATCTTTTTAATGTGAATCCTGTCAGTTGTGAAAGCATTATATGTTATATTTTTCACTTAGTTTTGAGTCGAAGTACTAGTTTTTTTAACTGGTTCATTCAAATGTATGAGGACCATGTACAGTCCCAAGTGTCTTTGGTTTTAAATATTTTGTCTTTCATAAATGACTTTAATAGAATGACTTGGGTATTTTTCTTTCAAGAGAAATAAGATGTATTTACTAAGAGTTTTAATGTAATGAAAACCCTTTTTGGAACATTTATTTGCATTTTATCTACTAATAATGGTTTAAAATTTCTTAATGAAAAAACAAATTATTTTATGTTTTGCACGATATTATACATCAAACGAGTTACTTGAGTATTTCTCCTTTAAGAAAAAAACACAAGTATTTTATGTATTTACTAAAATTTTCAATAAAATAAAAACCCAATTTGATCATTTGTTCTACAATTATAATGGTTTGGAATTTCACAATCACAACTTCAAATAATTTTGTATTTTGTACTATATTATACACAAAATTTTATGTGCTGACAACGGGAGGCAAAATGGAGTGGTTGAACACAAATATAAACATCTACTCGAGGTCACATGTACTTTGTTTTTCAAATGAATGTCCATTTGTCGTTTGGGTCATGTTATCTAATTAATTGTATGCCACCTTGTTCATCCATTCCTGTTGTGTTTCTAAAACCTCAGGTATGGACTTCTACTCACAAACAAAAATAGAAAAAAATTGAACGATTTCATAGTAGGAGAACCTTTAGGCACATTACAAACGGGCGTTAACGTAACGGTCACTGCGTGGGGAGAGAAGGGTATAATGGTAATCTCATATAGTCGTACTCTGTCGACTCTGGGACTTCTGGTGGAGGAGGTAGGGAGTCCTTCCCCGACCAGGCAGCTTCAACGAACAGATCAACCCACTGCTTACGTTAACGAAAGAACCCTTGGCGCATTTTAGCGATGTTCGTTTTTCCTGCAGCTAGTCTCCCTTCGTTTCTCTTCTCCTCTTCCCTACTTCTCCTTTCCCCTTATCCTGTCGGAGTTTCTGTTGGCCCCCTTCATCGAATCGCTAGGTTTGTTTACTGTTTTGTTGCAATCTCTTATGGAGCAGAAGCGCCACTCAAATAACGGATTTTCATACTCGAATATTTTCAACCTCGAGGTCAGTCGCATTGGTTTTTGTTAATCTCTATTGGGTCTCGTTTCGTTTTTCCCTTCCCGTGGAACGCCATCGTCTGGTTATGCCTGATTACTTTTAATTTCTGGGTTTTTCTTCAGTGAGTTTGTGTTTGTATTAATTTTTTTTTCTGCACTTCTCCTTTCATGATCATGATTTTTTGTTGTTTTTATCATGAAGGTTCTTATTTTTTCTGTTTGTTTTTTGTTCTTGTATTGTTTGTAGCCTTTGATGAACTTTCAACTTCCACAACGAGATGATGATTTTGGTAATTATGGGAATAGTAGTCAGGATGAGAGCAGAGGTACCCAAGGTAGGCAATTTATTTTTTGTTTCCGTTTCACCTCAGATGTTATTTACTTGTATTTGACTTCTGAGAGGAACTCAAGTAGAGCCCCACTTAGGTTCAGTTCTAAATATTTTGAGCATAATTTGCAGTTTAACAGTATTTGCTATTACTATTATATCAGCTACTGAACAAAATTGCATTCTTCGGCTTTGCTTGAATTACATCCACTTTTTGTCCTGTGGGGCAGATCAGGATAAAATGGCAGGTAATGGGTTTGTTGTGCCATCAGAATTGGGTGTGAGAAAGCGGAAGCGGACTCTCATTGAGGCAGAGGCTGGGTCCAATTCATCTGCTTGGCGAGACCCTGATAGCAATGACGAAGACGAGGAAGATTATGGAGCATACATATCCGAGGAGCGATACCGCTCCATGCTTGGTGAGCACCTTCAGAAGTACCGCAGGGTGAGGTTCAAAGAGTCTTCTTCGTTGGGCCTCACTTCCTCTCGAGGAGGAATGCCTATACCTAAGCGTAGTAATCATAGCTCTAGGAGTCGGAAACTTAGCAATGAGGAGAGGGGTTTGCATGCAGTCGAACCCGCTTCAGACTTTCTTGCTGATATGTCCATTAAGCAGGCTGCTTATTATGAGCCAGACTTCACTTCAGAGTATGCTGGGGTTGATAGCTTTTCTTCACCCTCTTTTGATTCATTTTATCTGGATATCGGAGAGGGTGTCACATATAGAATTCCACCTTCTTATGACAAACTCGTGACAAGTTTGACACTGCCAAGTTTTTCGGATGTTCGGGTAAAGGAGTATTTTCTGAAGGGCACGCTTGATCTGGGATCTCTAGCTGCAATGATGGCTAGTGATAGGAGGTTGGAGTCTCGCAACCGGTCAGGCATGGGGGATCCACAGCCCCAATACTATTCGCTTCAGGCAAGGCTTAAGGCGTTGTCAGCATCTAATTCGGTTCAGAAATTCAGTCTCCAAGTTTGTGATAATGGTTTGGACTCCTCTATTCCTGAGGGAGCTGCTGGTGGGATACAGAGGTCAATTATGTCTGAAGGGGGCACTTTGCAAGTTTACTATGTAAAAGTCTTGGAAAAAGGAGACACATATGAGGTCAGAATGTAGTCCTTCTATTTAGTTTAGAAATGGTGGGAAGTGGATAGCATTTTTGTTGTCATTGTTGGTTAATTATGAGTCTGTTTTGTGTTTGTATTACAGATAATTGAACGCAGATTACCTATGAAACAAGAACTGGAGAAAGATCCTTCAGTGATTGAGAAAGAGGAGATAGAGAAGTTTAGCAAGGTTTGGGTCAATATGATCAGAAAGGACATCCCTAAGCATCATAAGGCATTTGTAAACTTGCACAGGAAGCAGATTAGTGATGCCAAGAGGTCTGCAGAGACTTGCCAAAGAGAGGCATGTATCTCTTTTAGCATTTTCAGCTCTTGTTTCACTGTCTAGATACATACAATTAGAATATATGTGTTGCAAGGCACTGTGTCAGCTGTTACTTTTTTAATCATCTTTGTGGTTTTATCATAGCTTTATATCTTTATCATGACCTAGAAAGTAAGTTGATTTTCTTTGCCAGGTGAAATTGAAGGTGAGCAGGTCTCTCAAACTGATGAGGGGAGCCGCAATTCGTACTAGAAAACTGGCGAGAGACATGCTTGTCTTCTGGAAAAGAGTAGATAAGGAGCAGGTTTGTCACTTTCGTACTTAAGAATATTGGTCAATATAGCCGATTTAGCAGTGTGTGGTATGATATTTTTGTTGTACTTATTTGATCGAGGTTTTTTTTTGTTTTGCTAATGTGTTTGTTCATTATGCATCTTTATTTATATAATTTTTCCCTAATTTTCTTATTAACGCGTAACATATGTCTATACACTGAAATAGTAGAGTAATTTATCTTACCTTGTATTTGCAACACTATTTCAGTTTCAATTCTTCTTCCTTATTTGCACGGGATGTGGCAGTTTTCCATTTCTTCTGTCTGTGAAATGGATATTTGTTTTGTTACTTTTACCTTTTTTTTTGAGGAAGTTTGTTACTTTTTGATTTGAGAGGGGCGTGGCGCTATTCGAACTCGCGACCTGACGTACCTAATGTAAACAGAATACCACTAGACCAAACGGCCTTAGGTAGAAGTTTGTTACTTTTACATTGTTAACAATGCACTATTTGAAACTATGTTGCAGTGGATACACCTCAACTGAGCATGTTTTGGTAATTGTTTCATTAGGGGTTACTGTCTTAGTGACTTCTAAGAAGTGACTCAGATTTTTCCAACAATTTTTTGCTCTACTTGTTGGCTTCCTGTTATGAAAAGCAAATTAAAATAGCTGGTAGATTTATTTCTGGTTTTAGGGTGGCTATTATTATGACATCAAAAGATACTTGCTATTTGTGTTTTGATATTATTTTCAAATTGAAATACCAAATCTAAGTAGTTTGGAAGATTCTTTGTCAAATGGTTTTTGGCTATCTTAGTCTGAACTTGGTCCTCTTGCAGGCAGAAATAAGGAAAAGAGAAGAAAAAGAGGCAGCTGAGGCTCTGAAGCGTGAGGAAGAGCTTCGAGAGGCAAAGAGGCAGCAACAGAGGCTCAATTTTCTATTGTCACAAACAGAACTCTACAGTCATTTCATGCAGAACAAGTCAACATCTGAAAATTTGGCTTTAGCAGATGGAGAAGGTAACGAGGAAGCTCTGTCAGAGATTACACCTGGTGAGGAAGATGATCCAGAGGATGCTGAATTGAAAAGGGAGGCCTTAAGAGCGGCCCAGCAGGCATTTTCGCAGCAGAAGAAGATAACCAGTGCGTTTGATAGTGAGTGCCAGAAGCTAAGGCAGGCAATTGACTCTGAAGCTGAAGCAAATGATAATTCAATTGCTGGTTCCAGTGACATAGACCTGCTTCATCCGTAAGTCCTTCATTCCATTTTGTATAGTTTGATATTGTTTTGTTGTTTTCTTTTTTTCTCAATCAATACAATTCTCATTTCTTAGAAAAAGTTCTATTTAAAAAACTAATAACATTTTATGATGAAGATGGATAAACCATGCAGTCTGCTATAACTTTAGGTCAATGCTCTTGGCATGGGATGGATATGGATCTAGTTTCATAATGTTTTTCCTAGGAGTGACAAGTATCCTGAAAAGATCTAGTTTGGTTATTCTGCCTTGAAGTTTTGGGCCTTATACGTTCTCCTCTCTTTTCAGCTCGACTATGCCAACTAAATCTTCAGTCCAGACACCAGAATCATTTAATGGTTCTCTTAAAGAGTACCAGTTGAAGGGCCTGCAGTGGTTAGTTAATTGTTATGAACAGGTACTTTGTACTTCATATATGTCTTTGTTTTTGACATCAGGAGCTCTTTATTGATGTCAATATTGGATTCCTTATTTTTCAGGGCTTGAATGGTATCCTTGCAGATGAGATGGGTCTGGGAAAGACAATCCAAGCCATGGCATTCTTGGCGCATCTAGCTGAGGTGCTTGATTTGAAGCTAAAATCTGAAGTTTACTATAAACATCCGTTACATTTTCATGTTTGTGTGTGTGCACTCATTCAGTTTGATTTGCTTGAGCAGGAGAAAAATATATGGGGCCCTTTTCTTGTTGTTGCCCCTACATCAGTCTTAAATAATTGGGCTGATGAATTTAATCGGTTCTGCCCTGATTTGAAAACTCTTCCATACTGGGGCGGGCTTCGAGAGAGGATGATACTTAGGAAAAACATAAACCCAAAGCGCCTTTACAGGAGGTAATAGTTGGTTACAGTTTTTAGGGGTTACAAAATGTATTTTCAGTTAAACATTCAAAAAATATAGTATTGTTGGTTAAATTGAAGCATTACAAATAATCCTTTTGCAGGGATTCTGGATTCCACATTCTCATTACTAGCTATCAGCTTTTAGTTTCTGATGAAAAATACTTTCAACGTGTGAAGTGGCAATATATGGTACTGGATGAAGCTCAGGCAATTAAAAGTTCAGCCAGGTATCACACAGCCATTTGAAATTGATGTTTTACCTGCAATTTCCATTGGGTTGGAGTCCTCAAAACATTCTGCATGATCTTCCATGAGTTCAAATATTATTACAGTGAAGCACTTTCATGCACCATATACCCATTTGCTCATCATCTTGGCCTGTTTTTCATTGATTTTTACAGTATAAGGTGGAAAACTTTACTCAGTTTCAACTGTAGAAACCGATTGCTGCTGACAGGGACACCTATACAGAATAACATGGCAGAGTTGTGGGCTCTTCTTCATTTTATAATGCCTACCCTATTTGACAGCCATGAACAGTTCAATGAATGGTTTTCAAAAGGGTACTCTAGAAACCTCTCTATTTTTTTTTTCCTTTCACTTGTTTGAGATTTTTAGAAATTGCCTTCTAACTTCTAACTCATCTATCTTTTGTATGTCATAATCAGCATTGAAAACCATGCGGAACATGGAGGCACTCTAAATGAGCATCAGCTCAATAGATTGGTAAGGACAGTCTCTGGATGCTATTGATTTTTCATCTTGTAGTATGCCATTAACAGGGATAGCTGATGTTTTCTTCCCATCCTTCATATGGGCTCCATCATGCTTCAACCTTTTGCACTTTAAATGTTTGTCTCCCTGCAATCCTCTTCCTTTTTAGTCGTTGAAGGGACTTCTGTATTGTCATAAACCGGGGGGCATGTCTTCTCTTCCTTGGAGATTAGAGCATATATTGCTAGAGATTGATGATCGATGTGTTCATCTTGTATTCTTTTGACAGATCTCATATATTTCAAGGAGTGTTGATCTTTATATCTGTTTTGTATTCTTTCGGTAGTACACTGTTAAATCTGCCTCTAGTGTTTCTGATGCTTAGCCAAAGATGGTGTTTCCTGTCAGGATGTGACTGTGGTTGACCCTGGTTTCTTGATGCTCAAACAAGTTCCCCTTTCACTCTCTTTTGAAAGACAATGTTTTTTTTTTGTTGATGCATCAATATAATGTTTCTTGCATTTCAAGAAAAGGTTTATTTGGCATTTTACTGAAAAATCAGACCTGAAGGGCCTGCCATTACAATGTGCTGACTGGTCTATTTTGGTGACCCTTACTATTGGCACACAGTGTTTCGCTAAGTCATATTAACTTGGAATATGGTTGATTCTGTTACAGCATGCAGTCCTGAAACCTTTTATGTTACGTCGGGTTAAGAAAGATGTGATCCTGGAGATGACTGGTAAAACAGAAGTAACTGTGCATTGCAAATTAAGTTCCAGACAACAAGCTTTCTATCAAGCAATCAAGAACAAAATCTCCCTTACAGAATTGTTTGATGGCAGACGGGGGCATCTTAATGAGAAGAAGCTTCTAAATTTGATGAACATTGTTATTCAGTTAAGAAAGGTATCTAGCTCATTTGTGTTAGATTGTATATATGAAAGGCTTCTTGATCTCATGTGCTACTTGGAGTGTCCTTATTTCCATTAACGCAAATGACTTGATTTTTATACTTTGCCCCCTTTTCAAAGTTATTATTTTTGTTGGGTAGGTGTGCAACCATCCAGAGTTGTTTGAACGTAATGAAGGAACCACTTATCTTTATTTTGGGGATATCCCTAATTCGCTTCTTCCTCCTCCCTTTGGGGAATTGGAGGACATACATTACTCTGGTGGTCAAAATCCTATTGCATATGAGGTAATCCTTAGTATCTTCTTTCTTTGATCATTGGTTATAGTTATTTCTTTTAAAGCATGTTTTATAATGCCCAAGTTTGTTTCAAAAGTGAAAAAAAGGAAAATATGAAGTGGGAGTGAGAGAATAACTTCTTTTAGTTTATTTTTTTTTCTGTTTAATTGTTTTGTTTTTTTTTCCCCATATTCAGGTACCTAAGCTGGTTTATCGAGAAATAATGAGGCATCCCGAAATTCCATGTTCACCCTTTGGTCATAGTATTGGGAGAGAATCGTTTGAAAAACATTTCAACATGTTTTCTCTTGAGAATGTTTATCAATCCATATTCCCTCAAAATACATGCATGAATGACTCTACCTTAATGAGCGGAACATTTGGTTTTACCCGCTTGGCAGATTTGTCTCCAGTAGAGGTTTCTTTTCTGGCTAGTGGTTCTATTTTGGAGAGGCTTCTGTTTTCTGTTTCAAGGTGGGAGCAGCAATTGTTGGGTGATGTGCTGGACATGTTTATGACAACTGAAGGGGATGATAGTGTGAATGACCATATGGATAAGGAGAAGGTGAG
This sequence comes from Aristolochia californica, assembly GCF_029961685.1. NCBI lineage: Eukaryota > Viridiplantae > Streptophyta > Magnoliopsida > Piperales > Aristolochiaceae > Aristolochia > Aristolochia californica. Next base: position 3,660,193 of record NW_027181992.1, on the reverse strand, counting down.
ATGTGTTGCACGTATGCTACTTTTACCAACTAAATCTGAATCTATGTTGCTCAGAAGGAAACTTGCCACTGGCCTGAGTGAGGCATTAGTCACCTCTCATCAAGATAGGTTTATATCCAACACCAGACTTCTCCATTCAGCTTATGCATTCATCCCACCAGCTCGTGCACCGCCAGTAAGTTCATAGATTTTTTATTTTTCCCATTTTTTGTGGGTTCAGTTTACTTCTTTGAATATCTCTATTTTGGCTCAACCAGTTGAATTGTATTCTTAGAAACTTTTATCATCATTATGTTAGCCATTAAGTCTCAGTTTGACCATGACTGGGAAAAACTTGACTTGTTTTTGTTGAAAAAGAGTGCTTTTTTCTTATAAGGGCCCAAAGGCCTGAGTGCTTCTTAAAAACCTCGTCTGTTTTTTGAGAATAATGAGAAAATTCATTAAGGAGAGAAAGAATTCACTGTAAGTCTAATATTTATCTACATGACCTCAGTGAACATTCAGTTGGATTAATCAGATTGGTTTTGGTTTTTGTGGGGATCCCAGACCTTGTGGGTCCTGATATATATATATATTTTTTTGCTTTATGGTTGTTCCCAGTTCTCAAACTTCTATTTTCTCATTTCTTTTTGGCAGATTAGTGCTCATTGTTCTGATAGAAATTTTGCTTACAAAATGACTGAAGAACTACACCATCCTTGGGTCAAAAGGCTGTTTCTTGGATTTGCTCGCACATCTGAATCCAATGGACCCAGAGTGCCAAGTAAGCCTTATCATTTGATTCAAGAAGTAGACTCTGAGTTGCCTGTTGCACAACCTCTTCTGCAACTGACTTACAAGATTTTTGGGTCCTCGCCGCCTGTGCGAAACTTTGATCCTGCAAAATTGCTTACGGTATTAACTCTAAACTTTCATTATTATCTTTGGGGTTGATGTTGTAGTGAATATGTTCTCATGTATGAGGCAGTTCCAAATGTAATTAAGGAGCAAGAGATGGGGCATGAAATATAAAAAAAGAGGTGGTTGAACATGAACAATTTGAAGAACTTGAAGAAGAATTTGAGAAGATGAGCTTTCAAAAAGTAACCAATAAGATCTTATGGTATTGCCGAGACGGCATCTTCTCAATCATAAAATATATAGATATTTTATCTTTATATTAGGCTAATATGTGCAGGAGTTAATATCCTGCACAAAAGGATATTTTGGTTATTTGTCTTTTGTTGGCAGGGTTTTTTATGTGTTTATTTCTGTTTTTAAGTTCTCAGCTCATAAATGCATTAGTTATTTAGTTAAAAGGGGGGACATCTTCATAATTTTAAGAGGAAACTTAAATGATAGGCAAAGGTGACATTTTGTATGGGCTAGGAGATTGTTGGGTTTAATATTAAATCTTAAATCTCTCCCACACTAGTTAAGACTTTGGAATGAAAGTTGCAGCCTTTTCCTCTCCAATCTCAATTCCTTTTTGAATTTAGGTTGGATTATTGAAACCTACAAAATTACAATAATTCTCTCTAGGTCAAACTTCAGTTCAAGTGCAAACTTGTTGGATTTCTGTTTTCCCTACACATTTGTTGTGCAAACTTTGTCTTTAGGGTGTGTTTTCATTCCAAGTTGGCAGTAGTTTGGTACGGGAGTTAGAGTTGGTTGATTTTCATGGCATTAGGGTGTGGAAAGACTCTCAAAGAATCCAATACTGTAATGAAGCAATCTAACCCTTCATTAGGAAGTTTAGAAACCTTGGACAACAAGGTAAGTCTTATAAATGAGTTTCAGGACGTCAAAGAGGAGATAAGGAGGATATTTCTATCAATTTCAATTATTCTTGGAGAAGATGCAAAACGTAAGGTTTCAATGGCCATAAACTAGTTAAGCCCTCATCATTGGGAAGAAGAGTCTTGGACTGCAAACAGGTTGGCATACAAGACAATTGACAAAATTCCAATGAGAAATCAAAATAATGGATTGAAGTTTGAGAAACCAGAATTGATGGGAAACATGCAACCAGAGCTGTTTGTAGATTGGCTAAGCACTGTAGTTAAAGTATTGGAGTTCAAAAAGGTTGTCATACGATATATTAAAATACAAGGACCTGAGACATGGATGATGTTGGATTTTGCTTTATTGTTGTTATGAAAGAAATCCAAACTCCATAGATAAAATTTCAAATGAAGTTAGAGAACTGCTAGAAGAGTTTAGGGATGTCTCTTCTGATGATTTACTGCATGTTTACCATCTCTTAGGGACATAAAACAGTAAATTGAATTTGTCAAAGGGGCTGCTTTACCAAACAGGCCACATTATCACATGAGTCAAAAAGAACAAGAGTTGTAGAGGAGTTATTACTGAAAGGGTATATCTGGCCTAGCCTCAGTTCTCATTCAGTACCAAGTTTATTGGTTCCAGATAAAGAGATGGTACTCGGAGAATGTGCATTGATAGTTGAGTTACTAATAAGATCACTATGAATTATAGATTTCCCGTTCACGCCTTGATGACATGTTGGATCTACTATATGGGGCACTGCTATTTTCTAAGAATACATCTAAAAAGTAGATACCATCTGATAAGGATCAAACTAGGGGATGAATGGAAGATGACATTTAAAATAAAGGAATATTTATATTTTGATGATATTTTGGTTTTTGGTGCTACTACTGGAGAGTACTTGCGACTCCTTTGGGAGTTGTGTATTGTTTCGTTGAGGGAGAAATATTTTGGAAACCTCAAGAAATGCAGTTTCATAACCCCAAAGGTATGGGTTATGAAGTATCTAGAAAAGGAGTTGGAGTTGATGATAGCAGGGTTCAAGCTACTACAAAGTGGTCTATACCGAAATCTATAATGTAATTTGAAGTTCCATGGCCTTGCTTCCTTCAATTATTGGTTCATCAAAGATGTAGTACCACCATGGCACCACTAATTGATTGTTTGAAGGCAAAAGACAAGTTCTCATGGACTCTACAGGTCAACATACATTCAAAACAATCCAGGCAAAGTCGATGATTGCATTTAGGGGTGGCACCAAGCCAAACCGGCTCTCAAACCGTTCAAGCTCGGCTCGAGTTCAAACTTGAAGTCAGACTCATTAAGTAGAACAAGCCAAACTTGAGATTTTCTAAGCTCAACTTGTTAGCTCATGAGCCGACTCGTTAGCATAAATTTTTTAAGAAAATACCCTTTACTCTAATTGCTTTCTTCAATTCTCTCTTTAGTTGGTTGATAGTTGCTCTTATTTACCTCAAACCTCAAAGTTGATCGATCGTTCGGCCCTTTTGGGTCCCTTAACATCTAATGATGTTGTTTGCCAATGGAAAAAACACTATTGATGGAGGTGTTTGCTCTTTCTTTTAGGTTTATTAAGCTGATTATTATACATTTGTATGTTCCATTGCAAAGTATTGGACTCCTCTGTGATAACTTGCTGTTCAATGATACAAAGTTCATCACAATATTCTCTTTATTTATTTTTGTAGTTTTAAATGTAGGTTGGAGCTTGAATCCGGCTCAAGCTCGAGCTCGAGCTCAAACTCGGTTAAATTTTTTGGGTTCGAGATCGATTCCAGTTTTAGGCTCAAGGCTGAGCTCGAACTCGAGTTCAAAGTATTCAGATCAGGCCAAACTCGAACATTGGCTCGACTCGATGCCACCCTAATTGCATTGACACTTCTGCTCCCTTACTTTGATCCTCTTTTTGAACTTCAACGTGATCCTTCAAAGTTAGGAATAGGTGCTGTTCTCACACAGCTCAAGAAGCCCATAGCGGTGCGAAACTTAGTGGACCTCAGTTGAATTACAACTTTTACGAATTAGAGTTGTTGTCTACAGTGAAAACCTTGAAGCATTGGCGGCACTATTTGGTACAAAATGAGTATGTCTTTTATTCTGTTCATGAGACTCTCAAGCATTTAAAGTCTCAAGAAATACTAAGTGCTAGACATGCTAATGAGTAAATTATTTTCAAAAATTCACTTTTATACTTAAAGAACAAGGCAGGGGAACACAAGTGGCAGATGCTCTTAGTAGGAAGGCTGCATTAGTATCCTTGTCACAACTGAAGGTTTTTATTTGAACCCTTCAAGAACGTGTATGTGGATGATTCAAAATTTTCTTCTGCATATCTTGCTGTTTTGAATGGTTTAAAAGAAGGAGACCTGATATATGATGGGTGTCTTTTTAGAGGCAATCGTTTGTGTTCGTAATTGTTCTTGGAGATTATTAAACTTACAAGAATTTCATGGAGAAGGACATTTGACAGGGATAAAACTTATCAATGGATTGTTGACTGATATTACTGACTAATATCATTGTCTCCACCATTTCTTGTACTTGTTCTCATGTACTTAGATCAGCCAATTTGGATGCTGATTTGTGTGCTAATTAGCACCCCTGCCCCCTCTCCCTTTCAATCTCTTGTTGTTAGGGGAGGGGTCTCCTTTAATGTATCATCTTTTTCTTTGAAATAAAATTATCAATATTTAAAAAAAAAGAAGCTTAAGAGGGATGCAGAAAGGAATGTTAGCAGTTACCACATATGCCCCCAAACTTGTTGTGAAACTTCTAATGCTGGTCTCTATTTGCCATTGCCAATACCTTCTAAGCCTTCGCAGATTTAAATATGAATTTCATGTTTGGACTACTAAGAACTGCTAGAGGACATGAAAGTATTATGGTAATAGTTCATAGGTTTTCTAAGTACATTTTTTTGAATTGGGCCTTTGGCTCAATGGTCACGTGGAGTTTCTTGTGTGAGATATTGGGCTCAAGTCTCACCAAGGGTAAAGGAGTGTGGGTGTGTAATTAACTTTAAAAAAAAGGCACATTTAATACCATGTAAGAAAACTCATGATTATTCCAATGTTGCAGAATTGGTGTTGAGAGAAGCAGTTCCTTTACATGGTGTTCTAGAATCAATTATTAGTGACAAAGATAGTAAGTTTGTTGGTCAGTTTTTGGAAATACTTTTGGACAAAGTTGAACATAAAGTTAAAATTCAGTGGTGCCTACCATTCCCAAGCAGATGGCCAGACTGAAGTGAGCTGAGAAGTGAGTAAAATCTTAAGAAGTTAATTGTTAAAATCGACAAACAATGGGGAAACTGTATTACCACTTGCTGAGTAATATCATAACAAAAGCAAAACTCACTGCTTACAATTAAGCCCATGTTAGGTTGTTTTTGTGCATAACCCAGCTGGTCCTCTTAAATTAACCGAGCTTTCTATTTCAGCAAGTTGGGTTCATAAAGTGGATGAGATGGTGAGTAGAATGAAGGTCTTTTATGAAGAGATGAAATGTTGGTTGCAATATGCAAATAAGGTTAACAAAGAAAATCAAATAAACGCAAAAGACAGGTGTTGTTTGAAGTCCCTTCTCCTGACTGGTTTCCTGCTGATGGTCCTAGAAAGCTATTGCATGGGAAGTTTGTATCATGTGGGATTCTTGAAAAAATTAATGATAATGCATATCGTGCACGTTTGCCCCTTGATATAAAGTCTTCTGATATCTTTTAATGTCAAGCACTTATATCCCTATCATGGGTGAAATCATGTTATTGATATTCCGAACTTAAGGATCTTCTCAACAATGGGAGTTTGATGCAGCCCCTAATGTAATTAAGGGCAAGAGATGGGACATGAAATGTCAAAAGAAAAAGTGGTGGAACTTGAACAGTTTGAAGGCTTTGAAGAAGAATCTGAGAATATGAGCTTTTAAAAAGTAAAGCCAATTGGATCGTGTTTGTATTGCTGAGAAGATGACTTCTCAAACATAGAATATAAATAGATATTTTATCTAAATATTGGGCCAATAAGTGGAAGGAGTAAATCCCCTGCACAAAAGGGTATTTTTGTTATTTGTCTTTGGCCAGGGTTATTTATGTCTTTGTTGCTTTTTAAGTTCTAGGTGATAAATGCATTAGTTATTAACTTAAAAGGGGCATCTTTGTAATTATAAGGGAGAAACTTAAGTGGTGGGAAAAAGTGATATTTAATAAGGGAATAGGAGGTAGTTGGGTTTAATATTCTAATCTTAAACCTCTCCCACACTTAAATTACGAATTTGAAATAAAAGTTGCAGTCTTTTCCTCTCCAATCTCTCTCTCTCTCTCTCTCTTTGGAGTTTTGGTTAGATTAATAAAACCTAGGATAGAATTACAACAATTCTTTCCATGTCAGAGACTAGTTGAAGTGCAAACTTGTTGGATTTTTGTTTTCTCTAATGATCTTTAGTGCAACTTTGGTCTTTAGAATGTGTTTTAATTTTACGTTTGCATCAATGTTGAGCAGCTTGGCAACGGATTAAAGCTTTGCATATTGAATAGCTTAGGATCAAAATTTTCTCTTGATGCTCCTTGTGCTTTTTGTATGCTGTATTACGATTCCACTTTTATCTTATGGTTTGGTGCCTCTGATGTTGTAATCTGAGAGACTATAATTGTCTTTATGTAGGACTCTGGTAAGCTTCAGACTCTGGATATTTTACTGAAGAGATTACGAGCTGAAAATCACCGTGTGCTCTTATTTGCACAAATGACAAAAATGCTGAATATTCTTGAGGTAAATTCCATTCTTTTCCATACCTAATGAACATATTGTTTCTTCTCTGTACGTCTCTGTCTCAAGGCAGATATATCATTGTGAAGAAGGGGAATCAGGAGAATCATGCATGTACCAACTCTCTCTTCAAATCTACCTTCTCTTGTCTTGACATGAAGGTGTTGGTCATTTTGCAGGATTATATGAACTATAGAAAGTACAGGTATTTACGACTTGATGGGTCATCGACCATCATGGATCGGCATGACATGGTCAGAGAGTTCCAGTGCCGGTGAGCATGTGTTACTCTGCTATAATGAAAAATTCCATTTAGTCTTCAATCATAATATTTTTTATTTTTTATTTTAATTTCACTGTTATTTATTTATGCACTATCGTCTACTTGTTATTGCAGGAGTGACATTTTTGTCTTTTTGTTAAGCACAAGAGCGGGAGGGCTGGGTATCAACTTGACAGCTGCTGACACTGTTATATTTTATGAAAGTGATTGGAATCCTACCTTAGATCTGCAGGCTATGGACAGAGCTCATCGACTAGGCCAGACCAAAGAGGTTTGTAGATCAACTGCTTTACTAGCTAAAATCTGAAGAACTTTCAGTCTTCCATGTAATTCTTCGTTGGTTTATTTTTTATTGGTTTTATAGGTCACTGTATACAGATTGATCTGCAAGGAGACAGTTGAGGAGAAGATTCTGCAAAGAGCAAGTCAAAAAAATACTGTGCAACAGCTGGTAATGACAGGTGGCCATGTTCAAGGAGAGTATATGCCAGCTGAAGATGTGGTTTCTCTACTTCTTGATGATACACAGCTGGAGCAGAAACTTAGAGAAGCCCCATTGCATCAGGTATGTTCTTTGAGGAGTTTCTAATTCTTGTGCATTCTAAATTAAGTTGTTTTTTGGAAAGGGTTGTGAATCAATTTGTTTTAGCTAAAAATTGCTGTTTAAGCCAGATTTATAGTAAATAAAAAAACAAAGAGCCAAGTCTTGACCATTTTAATTTTATTTCCATATTTTGTACCTGATATGGAGCATCTTTCTAGTGTAGTTTGTCCCCATAATACTTGGTCCAAAACATGATGAAAATTCCATTTGACTACTGCTGAAGAAAGGAAATGTCAGCATTTTTATTTTTAGCTAACATGTATATATTTTTAAGGATTTCTTAATTTTTTGTCTTAAACTTTAGAGATTTTCATGATATCCAATGGTGTCCTTTCCTTGCCATTTGCTTGGGGCCCACTTTAAGCTTGTATCTTTTTCTTTGATTATAAGACTTCTTAACTTTTAGGGATTTCTTAACTTTTTGTCTTAAACTTTTGAGATTTTCATGATATCCAATGGTGTCCTTGCCATTTGCTTGGGGCCCACTTTAAACTTGTATCTTTTTATCTGATTATAAGACTTCTTCATTTCAAAAGAAAAAAAAAAAGAAAAGCTATTGCGTTTTATGGTATTCCAGAAGAAGTTCTATTTAACTTTATAAGATTAAACAGAAATAGAAGAATGTTATTACAGCCTATATATTAGATTTATGTAAAACAGAGCAGATGAATGAAACTGCAAGTTGGTACTCAAATTGAGGTGGTTTTATTGACCAAATTTACTTGACTGTCAATGTGCTAAATTTCTTTACAGGGTTCAATATGGTTCTCTCTCTCTTTTAGGTTTAGCTTTGTTGGGTTGTGCCTGATTCGATCCCAAAATGATTAGCCACTTGAGAGGCCTATTGCTCAACCTTATAATTTTTTTTTTGAAAAAGATGTATATATATAAACAAGAAAAAACATAAATTACAAAGAGGTGAGCATATCCCTGACAACCAGCGATTGTAGGGTAGCTCTGTGTTTAGCAAGTGCATCAGCTACCGAATTTGCAGATCTCGGAATGTGAGACTAAATACAAGATAAAAATGAACAAATTTCAATAATCTCCCAAAAAATATCCCAATGGTGCCACGGGGGAGGGGATGCACGCTCACACCATCCAATGACCACCTTCGAGTTGGGGGAGGGGACTGTGCACTTATCTCTGAAAAACGCGGAGCCCGTTGAGGAGACCATAAAGCTCCGTAGACGTAGAGTCGGTGATTCCTAAAGGGCCGGCATATGAGTAAAGCTGGTTGCCTAAGTGATCCGAGATAACCCCGCCGAATCCAGAGAGCTCGGGATTACCAAGAGAAGAACCGTCAAAGTTCAACTTAAGGTAACCAGGATCAGGAGGGGTCCATTCCTGCAATGTGGGACTTTTTCTAAATTAAACCATTGCTCAACCTTATAATTAAACCATTTTTCTTAACTCCTCTCAATGTGGGACTTTTTCCATCTCAACACTCCCTCTGACTTTTGAGCTTACACAAAGAGTGTTTGCGGTGTCTCCACAATACACAAAAAATCCAGCTCATCTCATGGTGCTCATACAACACAAATAACCTAGGGAGCACAGAGTGGGCTTCGGCCCACACAACCTGTTTTGATACCATGAGAAAAGGTGTAAAATAAGAGAAAAAATAAGAGAGAAAAGGAGAAGAGAGAGAGTAAGAGAAAACCCTTAGATAGGTTACTTTCTTGCTCACACAAAGCTTCAAGAGATATCCACATTTCCTTAGTTGTTTCCGCAATTCATAGTCTGACTCAACTTAGAGTCCACACCAATGAGTAATTAGGTCATGACCTAGTTGTCCTCTGCTTCCCAATCATTTGTAGTAGGGTTAGGGGGATCATCTCTAATATTTTTTTATTTTCATTTAGCCTTAAGATAAATTCGTATCAAATAATTCTTAACTTCTCTATAGTGATCATAATAGTATCTTTCCCTTCTGAACGGCCAAACACTCTTGTGGGAGTAATTATCTCACCAGAATAAATCGTAGATGATACAAAATAATTAACATAATCAAGATGTATAACAAACATCTTGATGCCTATGCAAGCAGTGTGGTCTCACTTCAACAATTAGGTTTTTAAACAGGTACTTTGAAATTTAATCACTAACAAGCAACTCACCTCGAATAAGATCAACTTCAACCCTAAAAAAATGAAAATCTCCAAAAAAGGCTGACGTCACTTTTCCCGTAGATGACACATGCATCAGACACACAGTTAGAACCCTGAGCACACTTCAATTGGAAAAAACCCAATGCACAACCCTCTTGGGCACTAATTAAGCATGAGACTACTCAATTGGCAGTACAAGCCATCATCTCTAGGATTATGACGCAGAAATAAACAAGAAAAATCGAACTTTGACTTCGGATCAACAATAAATCCTAAAATTCTGGAGAGTAAAGGTGTTAGAGAAGAAGAGAAAGAGTGTTATACAGGCTTTGAATAAAGACTTTATTGTTTGATACTACTATTAGGTTGAGCTTTGTTCCATCCCAAAATGACTAACCACATAATAGGCTTATTGTTAAATCTTATAATTAAATCGTTTTTCTTAACACTTCTCAATGTGTCACTGAAAACTTTCCCTCGCGTCTAAGCTTACACATAATAGATCTGCGACGTGTCCACAACACATAAACTATCTATCTCTCACCCTGTGGAGCTCACACAACACAAATAACTTGGGAAGCACACACTGTGTGTCAGCCCACATACACAACTTGCTTTGATATTACTGTTGGGTTGAGTCCGTTTCCATCCCAAAATGACTTGGACTTAGGAGACTAATTGTTCAATTTATAATTAAATCATTTTTCTTAACACTTTTGAATGTTGGACAAATTTCCACTCAACAAGCTGTACTACACATTGGCTGATAACTGCATTTGTACATGAATCAAAACTGCATGAGAGCATGCTCAGACTGGTTTTAACTTTTTCTTTTCATTTCATCTAATGGTTAAGAACATCCCTCACGACTGGAAAAGAAAAATGAAAATTCTTGATCTTCTAGATTTTTCATAGTAGAAATTCTATGGTTAGGAACGAAAATCATAACTTCAACCTTCTTAGTATGTTTGAAATAAGCAGGTTAATGATGTCGGTGTTTGCAAAGTTTATGCAGGCTGTTGAACAAACCCAGCTCTCCTTTTACTGGGCTTGGGACTGGCAAATTAGTTACTACACTTCACAGATTGAACTTGACCTGAAGAGAATCTCTGTTATTCCTTTTTACAGGCTAAGTATCGGCAGAAGAAAAAGCGTGTTACGAAGGGCATTCGGATAGATGCCGAAGGGGATGCAACATTGGAGGACATTTCTGCCCTTGAATCACAGCCTGCAGGGAATGAACTTAGCAATGAGCTTGAGAATGTTAAATCCTCTAATAAAAAGGTATAGTTCTTTTTCTTTTCATATTCAAGAATGCCAAGAAAGGAATTAAATAGAAAGTTGTAGATAATAGTTGATTTTTATCCAGATAATGGCTTTCAATTGATTTGAGACAAGTGAGCCCGTTTAACCAGTAATGACATTGTTATAATTTCTTCCTTTTAACCAGTAATAATAAGCATGCAGTTTCCTTATATCAAGGGCAAAGTAGTTTGCAGGTGGTACAGGTGATAAATTTTTTACCATACAGATACATTAATTAAAAGAGTAGGTTATAGAAACAGGTGATTTGGCCAATCCTCCCTTCCTACCAGTGACCTGCCAATTTATTGTTCAAGTACAATTGGGTGTGGGCCATGTTGATCATAATTGTCCCCAGAATTAATTGTTATTCCAACTATTCCATGGTTGTGTACATTATTCTTTTTACTTCATTTTGATTATGCCATGTGCCCGGTGTATTCTATGGATGGCCTTTTTACGTTTTTCTGACAACTGTTTTAGTTTTCACTCCATAGTCTGAACAATTTGTTCAAGGGGTCATATTCAAATAGTTATAGTCTATTAATCATGGTCTGGAGCTATATGGTGTTTTAGAAGTCTTAATATAGTGATGTCTCCTGGATTTTCCTATGAATTTACGTGCATGCAGTAACTTCGTGCTTTGTAACTGAACAACACAAAGAGCTTGTGAATCCCAATTTAGCTTTAAAATGTGGAGACCATCTAAGTGCTACTCCCTTAAGTATTCTTAAAATTCTGGAACAGAGGCATTTTTTGCTTATTCAATTTCATGAATTATGGATGTTTCTATTTCTAGCATGTTACAAGTAGGCTACTAGTGCACTTAAGACAGATCCTTTGAAATGAAGGTAGAACAGTTTCTGCATCCTCTCATGGGAATGAATCATCAGTTTGTTCCCTTATGCTATCTCTATCTTCGCCATGTTGCCTTGTGATGCCTCTGATATGACGTTTGTGCAGATAAAAGCAAATCCAGACACACATATGCTTCCAAAACCACAAAAAGCCTCCAAAGGTTCCAAGAATGTGGTTGCCTTTTCTGCAACAAAGGACCTGAATTTGCTAGACTATGAGGGGAATGAAGATCCACAACAGAAATCCAAGAGACCAAAGAGGATGAAGAAAAACATGAAAGAGAATCTTGATACCGCATTTGATGCCACTTTGGTGGTGGCTCCCGGCCCTGCTGCTGAGTACCCACATCAAAATAGTAATTTCTCTGCCCTTGAAACTCCATCTGGCAGCCTCTCACCAGCCAGTCAATAAAGGAGACGGCTATAACTAATTAGCACAAAGAACGGCACAATGTTTTTCTCTCATCTTCGACAAAGAAGATCAGTATGGTGCTGCAGCACAGTAAGCCAGTTGATCATGATCTAGCAGTTGGAAGTGGAAAGAGCTTTACTATAGGCTCCATATTATTCATGGACTATAAAGAATAGTTCACCGAAATGGACTACTAAGTAACAGGTTTGTACAGCTCCATTTTGACAGTTTTTGTTTGGAGATGGGAGTCATCGCTTTACTATGGGGTCCATATTATTCATGGACTATAAAGAACAGTTCACAGAAATGAACTATTAAGAGCCGAAGTAACAGGCTTTTACAGCTCCAGTATAACAGGCTTGGTTGTAGATGGGAGTAATCGGTTTTAGTTATTCGGATGTAGATGGGAGTCACCAGTTTAATATCACATCTCAATGACCAATATAAATCTCTGGTAATATGTAAAATCTCTCTGTTCTTCAAATATAGGTGAGTAATTCAGAGGAAGGCAAAGCTAGGAGATGTGTGGAAGTTTTGAATGTAACATGCTGAATGTTATATGGAAAAAATTAAAGCAGATCTTTTTGTACTATATGTGAACTTTACAGTTCTTTCAAAATATTAATTTGAATACTTCATTTATCATTTTGCTGCTGATTGAATCAATCCTTCATCAAACAAAAGCACCAAGTGGCTTTTGAAGCAAGATCATGTAGTTGCAGTTAGGAATTAGACACCCTAATTCAATACTATCAAAAACAATAAGAATCACAGAAGAAGAAACAATATTTATATGAGTTTGTTTCAAAGTGAGACTACGTCTTGTCTTCCTGTTGTTGCAATTATTCATTATGATGAAAATATTTACAAGAGAAAATCGTACACATTATTCTCTCTATGCTTTTATTAACAAAATATAAGGATTTGGGAAAAAGAAAACTCAGAAAATATAATTTTTTGATGTTCATGTTAACTAATTGTCTCTGGATAATATTAGATGAATTTCGTACTTTCAAAGACACTAGAAGAGATGTACTAAGTGGAACCTATCTTTAAAGCTTTACTTTTTACACCCTTTTGTTACATTTCTAAATATTAGTAGTTTTAAGGTTTATTTGAAGAGTTGTACTCAACCATCTTTTAAGCATTATTTGAAGAATAGAAGATAGTTTTAAGGTTTAAAAATTTGCTAATAATTATTTGTCTTTCAAATCGTCCACTGCTGAACTCTCATCTATCTCTTAATGTTTGTTACCACAAATGTTGGATAAACTCCATTACAAGTAGAGATGGCAACAAAGGGGGTTTGGGAATTCCATTTTTCAACCTTATCTCTACCTTTAAGAGATAAGTTTTCAAATAAAATTAAAGGAAATTTGAAAGTTAAACAAATTTAAGAATATACAATTGAGAATATTGTTGTTTTCAGGATTTCATGGTGACTAGGTTAAGTTGAAGTAATGAAAAAGGAGAAGAAACGAAGTAGAAGAGAGAAGAGAGAGGGAGAGAGAGGAAAGGGGGACGACTAGCTTGAGAGAGGAATGGACGTTGGGGAACAAGAGGATTAGGGTTATCAGAGCATAGCCCTAATCCTCCCCCTTCAACTTTATTTATATGTGTAAAAGAATATCAATTACCCTTGCCTTTACCCTAAATAGGGTGGAATAAAGGCAAGAAATTAATAACTTTTACACTATCTTCTAACACTCTCCCTCAAGTTGGTAGTAAGAAAATGACATAAAGACTCAACTTGGTGCATATAGTGGTCCAAGTCTTTGACATAACGGGCTTTGTGAGAATATCAATAACTTGTCTTTGAGATGAAACATGTTTAAGACATATAATGTCAGCTTATAATTTTTCTCGTATAAAGTGACAACTAACTTGATATGTAGAGTACAAGTAACTTTGACCCTCCCAACAACCCCTTTCGCCCTACATATCAACTAACTCTACACAGATATGTTGACGTGCAAAAGAAAGATCTTCTCTAAGTGGATGCTCTTGCCCTTGTAGTGTCTCATTGGCATTTTAAATCTGCATATCGTATAACATATATTAGCTGGTGAACTAACTCATAAAATGTGCTTGTGAACTTTACAACAGAGTTATTCTTCTGAAGGTTTTTGTTGATTTTTAGGACTCCATGGATTTAACTAATGAAAAAAAAAAGACTTATTGGGAAAAAGCAGAAGGAAGAAAGATGTTATGGACTTATTATCCTAATCCAATTTATAAATAAATAAGATTATAATATTATAATAATCCCTCTTAAATTTAAACTAATTACATCAATACCATTTTTATGAGATGACTCTTTATTTACCATCATGTCACCACTGTGTGGGTATGTGGGTTTGAGCCCATCTTCTACCTCTCTTGAATATGTGTAGGTTTGAAACCATTTTCTACACATTTGGATGTGTGGGCCTTCCTTGGTTTATGGACTTGGACACATCTTCTAACACACTTGAATGTCGCTTTCATTGGTCATTGAGAGAATATCTTGAACGACCAATTTACTGCAAATGGTGTATAAGATCTTCCCGTATATAAAATGACAATCCATCGTATATTCCAACAGTTTTCTTAGTGATAATCTTCTCTGAAAATTTTAATTTTTGTTTAAATGACAGCACTTCAAACTGCCTTTGGAGAACACGCGTGCAGTTCTCAGGCTGCTGCTTCTGCTGAGCCCTGAATCCAGAAGTCTTCAAGAAGAAGGTATTGGCACTTTAAGCTAATGTCTTTCTGTCTACTTGATTGGTGCAGCTTCTGTAAATGCTTTCTTTGTTAATACAAAATACTTCAAATCCATTTCATATGGTCTTAATTTTTTAGGGGCCAATCCACTTTGGTTTTGGGAGGAGGGAAGGAAGATGGTATCGATGTCAACGTTACGTGAAGGATAAATGATTCAATAACACACGAAAACCTAGGAAACAGTTAGGAGGTGGGATTGAATGGGGCGAAAGCGGATATAATCACTCTTCTTCTCGAGCTTGAATTACTAGTTTGAAAAACAAAAAGAGAGTTCTTTCTCTGTTCTCGTTTGCTATCTTCATGGGAGCTTATCCAGAGCACTCACCTCTATGTGTGGGGAATCGTGGAGGATGATATTATGGGTTTCATCAATAGAAGTCAGCCTCGCCTAGGGTTTCCAATCTGATCCAGTTGAAAGAGAGTGAGCATAGTTAGGGCAATTGATATTGACAACTTCTTCTCAAGAGAGGAAATCTGTTTTCTTGACGGAACGAAACATGTTGTCAGAATCTTTGAGTCAACATCTTCAAATATTTAGAGACATCTCAAATTAATTGGTCTAATTAAACTTAATAATCTTATAATTTTTTTTTCTGTTCTTCTCAAATTCCAAAAAAAATTACTGGAACAAAGATATAAACATAACCTACGAGTTTTTGTTAGGACGGATTTTCGATTTAAATCTACGATATCTTCATGATTCTTTTGAAAATCCCAAGGTTTTAGAGGGAAAGGTTGCTGGTGTTCCTGGAAAAACCAAGGTTCTCGCAAGAAATGGTCCAGTTTAATTTTGACAGTTTTGCTGCTACAAACAAACAACCGATCGATCTCCTGGACCACTCGGATAATAAATTGGAAAAACGACTGCGATGAATCACCTCAACCCCATGAGCAAAATGGAAGTCATGGCAATAGCAGTTTGATCGTATGGGCGTTGCATTAATGACCGTTGGGAGGTGGGAACATCCGAATTAAATTCACACCCAACTGAAGAACATGTGAATCAATCGTTCTCTTCGTATCAAAATTCTTTTTTCGTTCGATGCAGCTGTCTTACATCTTTTCCCGAGTTTCCTCTCTGTCAGATAAAGCTTCACACCGATCACTTTTAAGTTATATCAGCTCTCGATACGGATTGCCCAGATACTGTTTCCTTTCCTTCCTGGCGTGTCTCTCTTCCTCTATTTTGTGACTTTCGCCGAAGCGTTCAAGAAGCCAACCAACCCATCTGTAATTCCGGTGCCCCGCGTAGAATCCCTCTGTATAAGTCGGTTTCTGCCGACAAATAAAAACACTCACGGTAGACGTCACTAGGCGCTTCGACTTTGGAAAGATCGTCGGAAAATGGAGTAATTTGTTTTCGCATTCTGAGGAGTTTGGTTGGGTAGATGAACCGACTTCCGACGTGATTTTCAAAAGGTACGTCGAATACTTGAGCGATTTCAGATAAACCGTGTCGATGTTGTTTACCTTTCGCGCAAAGTCCAAGTAAGAAGAAACATCTTTGTCTCGTCGGCATTTGGGCGATGGAAATTATCTTGGATGATCTGCTAGAATAGTCCTGGCTAGCTATCCAATCATCCATTTTATGTTTGCGGGTTCAGGGAGTGATTTGTTTTTGGGGGTGCAGTAACCGTCAATTACAAGGAAGAGATTTTTTAAGTATCGCAGGGGGAAAAAGGTGTCTCGGAAGCAATAGAAAGTTCTTCTGCATCTTAAAAGAGGATTTCGGAAGTTAAATTCTTCAGAAAGCACCCAATAACATAGAGGTTAGGTTTTCTGTAGGAACTCTTCTAATTGAGCAATAGGCTTGAACAGGCACCAGTTTTGATTGATTTTGATAGCCAAATTGGCGCTTCAGACTTTTAGGAATAAATTCACGATACAGAAACAGAATTTTAGAATACGCATTGAGAATCCTCTCCGGATTACCAAAAAGTTCCAGGTCTTCTATTGCAACAGTATCGTATTCCTTGTTTTTTGTCTTCGTTTTCACTGAAACAGATGATTAGCACTACAGAAGCATCACCCAGCAATGGCCACTCACATGGGTCTCTTCACAATGGAAATGCCGCAGAAGAGAAGCTTGATGAGCTCCGGCGCCTTCTGGGCAAAGCCGATGGCGATCTGTTAAAAATTGTTGGTGTTGGGGCAGGTGCATGGGGCAGTGTCTTTGCTGCCATGTTACAAGATACCTATGGCCAGTTTCGTGAAAAGGTTCAAATAAGGATATGGAGACGAGCAGGCCGATCAGTAGATAGAGCCACAGCTGAACATCTTTTTGAAGTGATTAATTCACGAGAAGATGTATTGAGGCGCTTGATCAGGCGTTGTGCTTACCTGAAATATGTCGAAGCAAGATTAGGAGACCGGACTCTATACGCAGATGAAATTTTGAGAGATGGGTTTTGCTTGAACATGATTGAAACACCTTTGTGTCCAATGAAAGTTGTAACCAATCTGCAAGAGGCAGTATGGGATGCTGATATTGTGATCAATGGTTTGCCGTCAACAGAGACTCATGAGATTTTTCAAGAAATTAGTCGGTTTTGGAAAGAGAGGATCAGTTTCCCTGTTATCATTTCACTGGCAAAAGGTATAGAGGCTGCCTTGGAGCCAGTACCCCATATAGTCACTCCTACACAAATGATCAATCGTGCCAGTAAGTCTCTTTGAACATTTGTTTGTTAGTATTCTTCTGTTGCTCGCTTTGGTCTATGTTAAGTATGGATTCATGTTCATTGCAGCGGGAGTTCCCCTGGAGAACATCCTGTATCTTGGAGGGCCAAATATTGCTTCAGAGATTTACAACCATGAGTATGGTAATGCTCGAATATGTGGAGCAGAAAAATGGAGGAAGCCTCTTGCAAAATTTTTGAGGCAACCTCATTTCATTGTGTGGGACAACAGTGACCTTGTCACCCATGAAGTCATGGGGGGTCTGAAGAACGTTTATGCTATTGGAGCTGGTAAGTTCTTCTTAAGTGAACTCATCTGGTATCATAGCTTGCTTTTCCTGTATTTTTCTTAAGATTGAAGTGAGTGATTTTTTTCTTAATATTTAAGATAAACATGATTTTCAACAGAAAAGTAAACAAGGGCTTAAACCCTCTAATATGGACAAGTTTGAGCCTTTCTGTTTAAACACGTTATACCAGCAGATTTTGTGGGATAATTTTTCTTATGCATGTTCACATTCTTGAGAAACAGAAAGTCTAGAAAAGCCATGAATTTTCATTTTATGATTTTAGAACTTTATTATTATCTTTCCCTTGATGAACATCGATTAGTTACTCATTTTCAAAAAACCAAAAAAAAAAAAAAAAAAGATAAGTATGGGGTTGAACTTTTGTTAATTTTGAACTTCTTTAGGTGAAGTAGGTTGATTACAGAGTGGGAAAAAGGAATATGGACTTGAGTCCATCTAAGCTAAGTGTACCCAGTTTTTAATTTAACCATCAAATTTGAATAGAATAACTCATTCAAAGTTTCCTTTTAGTTTATATTTATTTTTTATCCCTATCATTCATATTGATGTTCATTTACTTATTTTTAATGATGAAAAGAGATAAATGCCATTGTTATAAATGTAATGAAGTAAATGATTTCAGGGTAAATAATTTTAGCTTTTTAAGGAGGAAAAAGTCAGGTTTGGCTAGACTACAAAAGATATTTCAGACTACAATATCTGAAGCATGTATTTCATGCTGATGCTCTCCACAAGTAGTTTTATACTTGCTGTAATTCTTCTTGAGTAATAATCTCATGATTGAAGTGACCTTGTGAATGTCTCAAATGCTTTATATTCTGAAGAAACAGTTTGTGAACTTGGAAAACATATATGTGTATGTTCTCTCTTAATAAGAAGGAACCAGAATTAAGAATTAAACTGATGAAACGTATTGAAGTGAAAAGCAAGGAATGCAAGTTATGTAAGCATCAGATTACTGGAAAAGAGATAAACATGAAAATCTTATTAATTGTTAATAGTGTATCGATGCCTACAATCCCAGTAACCATGCTTGGGTAATTGGAGCTCAGTGGGAATCCATGGAAGCTCTGTCTTTTCAATGGTAGCGCAAAGATGCTCTATTTCAGACCAATTTTGACAAACCTGGTTGTGGACAAGCTAGTCGTTCTTTCTTGTCATCGTTCCAGAGGCAACTATATCACACCTAGAAGGCTGATCAGAAAGAAAAATCTTACCAGACACTGGCGAATCTGGATTTATGTTGTCTACCCTTCTTTTTTTTTGCACAAATGGTTAATATGATTATACATATAATGATTCTGCAGGAATGGTGGCAGCATTGACCAATGAGAGTGCAACGAGCAAATCAGTGTATTTTGCACATTGTACATCTGAAATGATATTCATCACTCACTTGTTGGCTGAAGAACCAGAGAAGCTTGCTGGCCCCTTGCTGGCAGACACTTATGTCACCTTATTGAAAGGGCGTAACTCATGGTATGGACAAATGTTAGCCAAGGGCGAGTTGAGACCTGACATGGGTGACAGCATCAAAGGCAAGGGAGTGATCCAGGTAGAGCTTTTAAGCAGAAAAATCTAAACATTTGTGTGGTTCTGATAATCACTTAACATGCTTTCAATTTTCTCTTTCCAACGTCAGGGTGTCTCTGCTGTGGGAGCTTTTTATGAATTGCTCAGTCAACCTTCCTTAAGTGTAAAGGACCCTGGAGACAGCAAGCCCATTGCCCCAGTTGAGCTCTGCCCTATTCTAAAGACCCTGTACAAAGTTCTAATTAAAAGGTATTAGTTTAATTTCTCTTCCACATACTCCTATTTGGTTACAAGTGAACGTAATAGTGTTAATCTGTCAAGATTATCATGATTAGTGTGGTTTGTGGACTTACATACTGGAGTTTTTCCAATATCTGTTACTTATGTTGGAGTTCAACCTCTTTAATATTTGCTTCATTTGGGATGTCTTCAGGGAACTTCCAACAAAGGCAATTCTTCAAGCACTAAGAGATGAGACTATGAATGATCCCCGTGATCGGATTGAGATTGCACAATCCCATACTTTTTACAGGCCATATCTTCTAGGACAACCTTGATACATCATTTGTACTGGAGAAATAGGTCCATTGTGACGTTGTTGTCAGTTTATATTTTAATTGGATCACATTCGTTTATGAAATGATCAAGTGCTTCTTGATCGGCAAGAAGTTGTATCAATTCGTTCCAACTTTAATTTTATATTTCAATGGATAGCTGCCTGAGTGAATGATTGAGTTTAAAGTTATTCGAATTTGAGATGCTCAGGGTCTTCTTTCTTTTTGAGATTGGAACTTGTGGTTGGACATAAACATAATGATGTCTTCACTTTGTTCTGCTCGTGATCAAAATATCCATTTGGAAAAGAATAGGAAATCATGAGTTGGAAGTAGGTGTTGAGAAAATGGAACATTCTTGCATCAGAAAAACTGTTAAGAGTTGCCATTTACAGTAATGATGTCAACCTGCTAAGTAAAGGTCTCTCATATTGAAGAGCCAAACAAAATAACCAAATCTTTCTTTTCAGCAGTAATATACATTCAATGCTCTTGTTTTTTACAATTAATCCATGATAAAAAAAACCCAAAAGTGTAGATATTTCCAAAAACATCCAACGCTCATACTTCGGCCGAGTTACTCACAGATGGGATGTCTGCCGCAACAGAAGTTGCAGCAGTTTTCCATTTCCAACCAATAGATGTTGCGCACACATACTATGCCTATCATCTAAGAGATTATAATAGTTGTTTCAAGCTATAACGAGCATGTAGAAACTACTTTTAATGTATGGAGAATGCTCAGAGATAAATTTTGTTGGGTACCATTTGCCTTCATCCTATTTTTATTGGAGGATAAAGATCCTGTCCCCAATTAGGCCATAGCTAGCCTATTTTCTGTGTGGGGTGTGTATTTCCTGGATGCAGAGTGATGCAGTAGAAAATTGAAGCTTATACCTAGAGATTGTGAGAGTCACTCTCAATAATTGAAATCACCACAAGAGCTTGGAGCCAAGCCAAGATTGTCAAAGCTGAGGCTTTGTCATGACATAAATAATTGCTCATCAAAGACAAAATTCATATAGTCAGATGTTCCTCTATAGATATAGTAGGGTTGAGGCTAGTTCACTCATAGTCGGAATTGCTATCTTTTCTATAACTATGCACTGGTAGTATTCCCCTCGTTTCCAACATTTGCAAGGAGTGGCACGCAAAATCACCTTCTTTGTATCTTGCAACCTCGTCTTACCGTGCACTTCCTCCAAAACTCTTTCATGAAAGTAAAGTATCTCAAACAACCTGATGAGGTTATTATAGTGCCACCTTTTAGCACAAAGCTGCTTTTAGTCAAAGTAGAGCCACTGGCCTGTCTAATAGCCACTGGTACACTGTTCTTTGTACTAAAGTTCTGTGCAGGCACCAAGTAAATACGTGCAAATGTGTCATTGCCAATGTAGATGACCTTAGTCATTTCAAAGCAAAGGCCTAGTCATTCTCAGAGCAAAGGTGTTCGGATTTAACAACCTCCATTTGTTTCTGATTGTGATGAAGAAACATTGACTAATTTTGCTCGTCCAGACTCCGGATCCATCACAACACGCATCCCCAAATCAGTAATCTCAGGTGTGTCGACTGTCCCCTGGAGCTTCAGCTCAGCTACTTCTCTCTGGTTTTCCTCATTTCCTTCCAATAAGTTCCTCACAGCCCATAAGCCTTTCTCTCTCAAGAAAGGACTACCTTCATCAATGACACACTGTTCCAACAACAATAAAATTCCATTTTGCTGTCTAATTTCGTCTTGCACTTGCTTCCTTCTGAATGCACAATTTGCAATGACAGATACTATATCTCCTCGATACCCTTTATAAGGACAACGAATTTTTCCTTGATTCAGTTCTTGCAGCCTTGATCTTCTAATAATTTCTGGGGGTTCCAATTGACGAAGCAAATCCAACAAAAAAGTTAAAAGGCCTGAAGATAACAGCAAATCCACCGCTAACAGAGAATCTCTACATTGATCACCTTGGCATACAGATGCACAGATATCTCTCAAAATGATTAGTGTGTACTCAAGAACTTCAACAGCCAAAGTGTCTATTGGGGGAGCATAAGGAGAGTGGATACTTGCAGAAGCTTTCTTGAGTATTTGTAAGATGGCTAGACCAAAATCATTGGACACAAACTGTTCATGTATCCTAGAAAGCAAACTCAACAAAAATACTTGCTCTGGGGTGAACAGGACATCGCTAACATTGTCACTCTTATATCTAGAAGAATTGGCTGTGCTCAACTGCATAAACAACTGGTTGAAGAAAGTAGCCTCATAGCATATTTTTGACAGAAGCCATGGCAAATAATCTCCTTCAAATCCAACTGCTGCAACCAAATGACAAACAAAGAAAAACGTGAAAACTTAATTAGAAAACATCGTGTAAACATAACAGCAGTCCATGAAGGAAAATAAAGTTCCATTAAAACATAAGGATTAGTCAGATTCACTAGTTGCTATGTTTTCATGCTTCATTGGTTGAAGACAGTAAGATGATCTGGTTGTTGTCATTCACAGAGCCATCATGTTAGCCTTTTTACTAAAACAATAATTTCTTTGTACCTTGAATTTTTTTTTGGCAATCTTACTGTCCAACAATGAACTCTAGTCAGTTGGATGGAATATATCAATATGATTTGCATTGTCATGAACTCTTCTTTTGCCAGTCCCTCTTTTTGCTACTATTATGGTACAATTCAAAGTTCATCTTATAAAGTTAAAAACGAGTTCTCCTCAAGTCGATAAGTGATATTCTTCAAGCCTTTCTTTGTTTCCTTTTTCTTTTCTCAGTCTATAACTAATTATAATTATAAGCACACAAACAGAATTTTTTCGAAGATGTGTACAAATAAAAATAAAAAAATCACCTGCTGAAGTTGTTGAGATTATCTCCCCAATGATCCTCACACCTACATCACCACCAATCCTGCACAACCTTCCATCATCTCCTCTACACAGTGTATATAGAATCCTACAAAGGAGATCACAGATTCCCTTGTTCCTAATTTTAGCGACCTCCAGGAA
This sequence comes from Aristolochia californica, assembly GCF_029961685.1. Lineage (NCBI taxonomy): Eukaryota > Viridiplantae > Streptophyta > Magnoliopsida > Piperales > Aristolochiaceae > Aristolochia > Aristolochia californica. The sequence goes on along the minus strand of NW_027181992.1, from coordinate 3,637,218 downwards.
ACTTAAAGGGAAAAAATGATCCCACACATCAACATGGTGCTCATTGCTAGCCAAAAGAACATTTGCCAATGCCTGAAGACCAATAATAACAGTTTGTGGATCAAACTGGACTGAATTGAAGACATCTTCCATAGCTTCAACTCCACCAGACTCAATGAAGGAGTTGATGTTTAAAGATTCTCCAGCACAGAGGTTTCGAAGGATCCTGAGACTGGATAAGAGGCGAACGGTTGAGAGATTGAGGTTCTGGGCTAGGATTACAGATAGCCGAAGGAGATGAGGGATGACTCTTTTTGAGGCCAGATTGAAGCGGCCGTGGTCAGATTTTGAAGCATCGAGAAGGAAAGCAAGGGATTCATCCAAGGTCTCACAATTTGCAGAAGCAAGAAGGGGGCGGAGGAGGTTGTCAGGAAGAGCAAGATTGCTGCAATTTTCACTCTCGGACTCTTGCAACAAGGAAGACATTTTTCTAGGTGTTTCAGGAAGAAGCACTGATGCCCTGCTAGGTCCTTTAGCTGGAAACTTTCCTTAGAGAAGCTGGAAGCCAGTACCTGTGACTAGGGAGCAGACAAAAACTGCCAGGAAATTATTATGTGCTCTTGCTACTACCACAAGGGAACTGCCAAAGAATTCTCTGCTTTCCAAGCACCTCTGAGCAAATCTGTAAATTTTACATAATGTTCATCAGAGGCATCTATGCAGGTTGACACCATTAAACCAAGTATTATAAATAAATAAATATATATAAAGATTAATCACTTCTATGGGTAGAGACCAGAGTTCTGTGATCACTTATCAATCCTTTTCGTCTCATTCTCAAGAAAATCAAAAAACAAATTGCTGTTACTAAGAATATTCTCTTCTTTACATAAAATAAGAAATAAAAGAGAAATGTGATGACTGCTCTAAAGAAAATGAGAAAAATATGATTGCTTGAATTTACAAGGAAAAACAGGAAGGTTTTTTCTTTTCTCGAATGTTATAGTAAAATTATTAGATTTTTTGATATTGCAAGAGTAGGAAAATATATCTGTGTAATTTTTGCAGCTTTTATTATCTTCCACGGGATAGAATCTTTTCAACAGAAGCTGATACAATTGAGAACAAAGAACAAAGTAATATAAAATAAAATTGACAGCAACAGCTTGCTACTCGTCCATTAACATCTAAGTGCCAAAAAGAAAGAAAAAAATCATTAAAATCTTGGGAAGCATTCACTTTTGGAAACAGAAGCTGGTTCATTAAGTAATAAGTTCATACTTGGAAGAGGTTTTCAAAGATTTTCTCAGTTGGCAAGAAGCTTTCTGGTGAAGATTGCTATCATATGCCATTCAACTCGTCAATTTTTGGTGTTATGGAAAAAAAAAATTATTTAATTCTTGGGAGGACCAAGAGGGGCAGTGACACCCCATTCGGTCCACCAAAAAGGGAGGTGAGGGGTACCCTACTCCTCCCCTCCTAGCTGTTGTTTAAGAAAAACAAAGAGAGAATATGGAGGAGGCTACCCCTCCCCTCCACTCTTTTCATGGACGGAGGGGGTGGCCTCCGTCCCCTCCCTTTTCCGCATGGTGGAAGAACCTTAGAACATGGGGGAGGGGTCCTGAATCCCTTTGTGATTTCAAGCTTTGTTATGAAAAATAAATCCAAGCTCTGATTAGATAATTGTGTCACAGAGGAAGACATAATTCCTCTCTTGTGATGTAATATTGGAAGAGTAGTATCAGGATCCTCATGCTGTGGGCCAAGAAAAATGGTCATTCAAATACCAAGGTGCATTCGGATGCCAGAAACAGTGAGTTGTTAAAATTGACAGTATCAGAATGCCATCTAGAATTTGGATGCCCAGGAATGAAGAAATAACAATGACAGCAAGACCAGTAGCATTCAAATGTCCAGATACATTAGAAATGCCAAGCAGTCAGAAAACAGAAGCAACATCCGAATACCTGGCCAGCATTTGAATGCCTTGAGTAGGACACAAGTGCCCAACATCCAAATATTGGTCAGACGACATCCAAATGCTGCAAAAAGTGCTAAGCAGAAATTCCATGTCAAGAGCATGATTTAACACTCTTTCTTAATGAACCTTGAATTACATGTCAGGGGCACAGACCACTCTCTCTTGGCATCAATTAAATGAGTTTGGGCAACTTCATTACAGAGATATAACTACTGGCCAGATGGTTGCTCATCACCAAACAGTTCTTGGTCGTTGTGATGCAATGCAAGTAAATCCCAGTTATGTTGTTATAGGACTTGGTCACTGTGGTGGGCAGCTCACTATGGGGTGCTCCTCTGGTCAGGATGTTGTGTCACAATGGTCCAGTCACATGAGTAGCCTTTAACAGAACTGGTAGACTGGAAGCCATTTGCTTGAGCTGTCTTGAGCATGAGAACTTCGAGATAGACCAGAATAATTCTGGTGCAAGATAGTAGCTGCCTTGCAGCTTTAGAACTAAAGGTGAGACCCTTTGATTTCTCGGTTTCCTCTCAACAATTCATGAATTTAATGATTCTGCGTGAAGAAAGTGTTCTTCTCTACCTCGAAGTTGAAGAGAAAAATGTTAACATTTACATGGAATATAACCAGAGTCTTCCTCTATACGTTGAGGGAGTGAAAATCCTCTTTTATGGTTAAGAAGAAATAATCGAAGAAAAAGTGAAGAACTTACATAAATTTAGAGAATATTTCAATCGAATAGGGGAAATTAGTCATCTCCAAAAAACAAAACAAAAATTTAAGGGCAAACCCATGAACAAAGAATCACTTTTACCTCATTTAGAGAAGATTTCGCTGGCGATCAATGATTCACGTCCTTACTCGCCGAGGAGCCAGAGTTCGATCTACGGAATATATCGCCGGGAAGATTCAGATTCTAGAGAAAGGAGTAGCTGACTAACCTGCTGATCCCATTCGTTTCGAACCCTGACCTACTGACCCCAAAAAAAATCGTTTTCTTTTTCCTTTGTTAAGACCGATCCGACTGGGGCATCGGTTCCAATTGAACCTCGTTCAATCGGCCCATTCGATTCCGAGCGTTCAGAGTGTTTTCCGCCTATTATGAATTCTGAGGTCAGACAAGAGTATCCTTTGTGGCCTGTTTTCGTAGTCTTGATTGTCTAAAGCAGGTGTGGCCTTTGTAGGCCATGGTCGCAGTTCCCACTCTGTTTGAGAATTGCTAAACTGGTGGACTTTTTGTCTGTTCGCTTGTGATCCAGTCTATTCTATATGAAAAGGATTTCATTTTTTACAGGGCTGGATTTAGTAGATGGGGCACCGACCGAGTGTGTAATGCTCAAAATTGTCAAATGATGCCTTGCCTGATCTTTATATTTCCAGATGGTGCCGTCATGCTCCATCATCTTCACGTTTCGATTGGACTTGGAATGTTCACTAAGTTCAGTGGTCAATCAATTTGACTCTTAGCTTTATGTGGTTGCTCTGAGGAACTTTCAAAAATCAATCAGGAGCAAAAGCTTGCTCGGTGATTTTCACAACCAATAAAAGAAAAAAAAGAAAAAAGGATCATAAGACTGGACAACATATAGCTAATTCATATAATCTCCATGTACTAGTTTTCCTTTACAATATTCAACTTGTTTCTTGGATTTGCCGTTGCCCATTTGACGTGTTGCCCTGGAAAGATCAATTAAAAATTGAAAATAAATATCCTTGAAAAAGAGAGTAAGAAAAACACATATTAGGAGAAAGCCACAGTGATGATACTTGCCTTGCTCACATTATTTGATAATTGATCTCTTATGCAATACATCGACTTCAACATTGTCTGCAGAGTGTCATTTCCCACTTGAAACTTAACTTCTTTCTCTCCTGAAGAGGACTTTAAACCATCTTGCAGCTGAAAAAATTCAAATCATATTAGGTGCTTCTGGACTTGAAAAGGCTCATGCTAATTAATCCTATAATGGTGAAATTCTAAAATGCCTGAAGTACCTTCAAATTAATAACAGCCACATGACTTGTGGATTCGTCTGTTTGATTTGCCATATCCCATGTCATTGCCTTCAAACGCGGCATTGAGACCTGATGATTTTCAAAACTAAGAATGTTTGCTTAAAGTTTGGTTGAGTGCAATAAAATCTTGCAACAAGAATGAGAGCTAGTCTCACTCCCTCCTTCCATTCAAAGAAACCTACTACGAAAATGCTCAGTCCCTAGAGGCCAAAAGTTTAAAGTAGTCAATGACACTTTGTTTTTTAGAATTTCAACAATTTAATAAAACTTGTTCCGAGTATAGATTTGCATGCCATGAAGCATGAGAAACTCAGGTTAATAGGCCACAACAGTGAGCAAAATCTAAAGCTCTCAGCTCTATGCAACAACAGATAAGCTTTAAATGATAAAAAAAGATGGTTACAAGAATAGCGCATCCTCACTCGTATGCAAATATAAATGTCACAGACCTGGTCTTTAAGCACATCCTCTCTCCACTCCCGTTGAAATTTTTGGAGCAAAAGGGTTAGCAGTCTTTGCAACTCGGGTAGGACTTCGGGAGGGAACAATTTCTGAATTTCTTCCTTGTTAACATTTTCATGAACACTCCTGCGAATCAATATACGCAGGCATACCAGAAGCTACAATAACAAAGAACACAGTATCTAATTTGATATCCAAACTTTCATCAATAAGAAATCAAGGCTATAAAAACTAAACAAAAGTTAAACATACAGGGTTAAGATCAGAGTCATTGGGGAGTTGGAGCATTTCCCTGATAATGTCTCTGTCAGTGGAATCGAGACCTGTTCTTCGAGTTCGCCATAGAGCTTGGAGAATGTATTCAACAGATTCTTTTGAGGTTGAACGTACTAGAAGTGGTAGATGATTCCACATATGGTGATCCATCCTAGATTTCCCTTGCTCCTGATTTTTTCAGAAACGTTTATTGAAAAGAGAACAATAAAAGGCTAGCTTACATAAGATAGAAATTCTAATGACAGAAATAGCAGCAATTTGCATGCAGGCCCTTGTCTTGAGCAAGACCTCTCGCTCTACTCTAAAGACCCTTGCAGCAAAAACCCTGAGTCTGCTCACAACCCAGACATACACTCTAGTAGTCATCAAAGGCATCTATGCAGGTTCAATAAGCATGAGCATTGATCACTTTGATAATCTCAAAAAACGAAAAGGCTAGTGCCAAGCAATCTGTTGATAAACATTAACATTGCAAATCCTCTAACCGAAAGTATGAGAAATCCATCGATACAAGTCTAAACCATGTTACACTATCATGAAGGTAAGAATTAATACTATGGATTTGAACCCACCAGGGAACCCAGTATGTGTATATATATATATGGGTTGCGCCAAAGTTCTGTTATTGGTTTTTCTTGTCTCAATCTTCGAGAAAATCAATAGTTAACATAATCTTACTATGAATATTCTCTTCTCAAAAGAAACAGGAAGAGAAAAAAAGACATGCAACCGTTGACTGCTCCCCAGTAATCAGAAAAATACGATTGCTTCGATTTGCAAGGAAAAACTGGAACAATTTTTCTCTTCTCAACTGTATCACGAATTAAATGGCAATGCATCAAATTTGTTGATTAGTTAAAATTGCAGCAGTAGGAGAATATATCTTTCTGCAATTTTTTCAGTTCTGAGTAATCTCCATACGGTGATCTTTTTAACAGAAGGTGATACAATTGAAAGCGAGGAGCAAATGAATATAACGAAAAGTAAGCATCAACGACTCGTTATTCATCCATTAAGATCTTGGAAGCATTCACTTTAGAGACAGGAACTGGTCATACCTGGAAGAGGTTTTCAAAGATTTCTAGGGTTAGCGAAGGGGCTTGCCGACGAAGATACGTCAAGTTCACCGTTCAGCTGTCGATTCCGGCGTTGTTCTGGAAATAAAAATGCAATTTTTGGGAGGACTTGAGAGCTCCTACTTACGTCAAGTTAATCGTACGGCTGGAATAAAGGGCCTTTTTGCGCTAAGAATAAAACTTTTGAGTAGCCCCAACCCACCCTTTCTGCTAGGAATTCATTTTCAAAAAACATGAGATGTCTTGCAAATAAATAAATAGATTTAAAACAAATTATTAAATTTAAGTAATGTATATATTATTAATTAATAATTAAAATTATCTTGAATTATTTGGTGGAATTCCATTTACATCTTTGTCATTAATTTGTTGGCTTGTGGTTGTATTATCACATATACAGTCATTAATGTAAAATATATATAATTTAAAAAATAAAACAGAAAATTAAATATATTAAATTTTAAGATAAAAGAATAAATCAGAAAGTGTAAAATAATAACCAAAAATGCATTAAAAAAATTAAACAATTAGTAAATTAAAAGTGAAAATAACTCAAATTAGACAAATAAGTAAGTAAAAAATTAATTAATTTTTTTTTGGAACATTAAATAGTAATTTATAAAAAAATGGTATAAAGTAGTTAACAATAAAGTAAGAATTAAATAATGAAATTCCTTAAAATAGGCAATAAATATTTAAAAGAAATGAGAATACTATATATAAGCTATAATAAATATTATTATTAGACTATTAATAAATATTAATATATAAAAATATATTTAAAAATCAATATATTAGACGCAAAAATAAAAAATTGGGACGTAAATCGTTTAATCCATGAGAGAGCATGGAATGCTCACCTTACGTTTTGCTTCGCCCGGAGCTAGAAAAACCAAGACAACTTATCCATGATAAAGAGGGACAGCAGTGACGTAGAAATGGAGACGCTGCGAGAGACTTGAGAAAATCTGGAAAAACCAATCCTGTATCCAGCCCCAATCGTAAGGTGACGCATTCAACTTTTTATAATCTGAATGTTTTTCATCTTGATTCTTGCTGTGAATGCACTTTTTATTTTCTGAATCTCGAGGTCTCTCTGTTCTCAGTTTACATTCCCAATTCTATACAAATTTGTTCTTTATATTTTGTTTTTTACTAGAACTAGTTGGCTGCGTTAATGATCTACGAAGAGATATTCGAATGGTGATAATTCTGAAGTGAACATGAATGAATGGCAATAATGGCTATCGATTTCAGATTTCTTCTTCTTCTTCACACTCGTATCTCTCAGTCTCAGTTCCTGTTTTTGATTTGCGGTCTTACCGCGACTTGCTATTCGAATAATTTAGTCGGATCCAACTGGCTCTAGTTTGTCCCGTTGAAACCGATTTGCGCTTGTAGATAACTGATAGTTTAATACAAACTTTACAAGATTGCCACTGCGCAAGGCTTCGTGGATTCTGGTCTCCTGCCGGTTCGGTGGAAATGGCTTTTCGTCATTTTAAGTTTATATAATTCGTTACAGTGGCTAATTCCCATTTCCTTCTGACCTTTGAAACAGCCAGGCCAGGACCAGGCGGCGGGCAGCTGAAGAGGAAAAAACCTGCAAATCTGACCCTTCCGATTGCTCTATCTCTCTAGTGAAGAGATGGCGATGGCGAATTTTGCCAGACGGAAGGCTCTCTCATTGTCCGGGAGCCTTTCTAAATCTGACCTGCTGAGGTGCTCTCTTTACCTTTCCTCTTCGTATAGGAGCTTCTCTACGGGATCCGAAGAGAACGACGTTGTTGTCATCGGTGGAGGACCCGGGGGATACGTAGCGGCTATCAAAGCTGCGCAATTAGGGCTCAAGACTACGTGTATTGAGAAAAGAGGCGCCCTCGGGGGAACCTGCCTCAACGTCGGATGTATTCCCTCGAAGGTATGTGTTTTCGAACAGCATTTTAGATCAAATAGTTGTTGTAAAGGTCGAAATTTTCCTTATTATTGTGAATCTTTTAATATCAATATCACGTGGTGTGATCTTATGGGAAGTCTTTGTTCTGTGTTACAGAAACGCCAGCTTGTTTTGAGCTTTCATGCTCTGTAGAACTCCTTCCTGTACCATGATAATTTTCTTTCTAAGGCTGAAGCGTTTGGCCAATGGAATCTGCAAATCCGGGAGATAGTACCATTGATAGCATCATCTGAGTCTTGCCCTAAACTATGTCTGGGTTCTGATATTTGAAAATTTTTGCTCCGTTCTGCTATCAATTGCTGATTTCATCACTTTGCTGGGCTCTTTCAAGTTTACGGGAGATAATAAGGAAACAGAGAACTTAATTGTGTGATCATGCTTAAAAGTTAAAAAATGTAACTTAAACGGAGAAGCCATAAAAGGAACACAACATGTATAAAGTAATAACAACTCATTTCACTATTTCAAATTTCTTAATTTTTTGTTTATTTATTTGTGTTTCTCTGAGATGGCAAGTTCAAAGCTATCTAAAATAGTGAACACTATAGAAAACTTAGTTGTTAACATTGGTTAAGGATCAATAGATATCTCAGGAGTTATGTTATGATTTTGGGAGATAAGGAGACCCCATTGTCTGTATGTCAGTGATAGAAAGATGAAAGCAAAAAGGATCAGGTCTTAGAACTGTTCTCTTGTATAAGTATTCAGGATATTGGCAACTTCTGCTTTCTTCATAATGCACTACATACTCAGCCAACCTTCCTATGTATCAGCATGAACATACATCAAATAAGAGACTCCTGGCTGAAGTGCAGTACCCATGCCTTTTTTTGTTAAACATGGAAATATCCATCACTTGTTCTTTTTTAGTTTAATCTCTTTTTTTTTTAATTGATGTACCCATGCTCTGTTGTTTCTTTTTTGGACATGTGATTTGCTACTTCCCATATTAAGAAGGCAATAACTTAATTTGATTTTATGAGAGCACTAAATGTTTGATGTTTTCCCTATTTGACTTTCTAGAAAGCTGAATGTTTTGGTACTGAGGTTTATAATTTCCCTATTTGATTATCAAATAGATTGTATACTACTATAACTTGGATGCTGCTTGCATCCTATGGTCTTGTTTGTTATTTATTTCTTGTAATTGACTGGATGATGGGCAATGTATCTAAACTACATGAAAGTAATGCATTTTTTTTTTTTTGAGGATCTAGGCACTTTGCTGTTCTTCTCTTGTTTAGTACATTATCCTACATTATCCTCTCTTCCTTTTCAGGCTCTTCTCCACTCCAGTCACATGTACCATGAAGCCAAACATTCTTTTGCAAGCCATGGTGTTAAGTTCTCTCAACTTGAGGTGGACCTTCCTTCTATGATGTCCCAGAAAGATAAGGCTGTCTCAAATCTCACTCGAGGTATTGAGGGCCTCTTCAAGAAGAACAAAGTAAACTATGTCAAAGGCTTTGGTAAATTCGTCTCTCCTTCTGAACTTGCTGTTGATACTGTTGATGGTGGAAGCACCACCGTTAAGGGCAAAAACATCATTATTGCCACTGGATCTGATGTAAAATCCCTTCCTGGAATCAGTATTGATGAGAAAAAAATTGTGTCTTCCACCGGTGCTCTTGCCTTGTCAGAGATTCCAAAGAAACTCGTAGTTATTGGAGCAGGTTACATTGGTTTGGAGATGGGCTCTGTATGGGGGCGTCTTGGGTCTGAGGTGACAGTTGTTGAGTTTGCTCCTGATATTGTCCCAAGTATGGACTCTGAGGTCCGGAAGCTCTTCCAAAGAACCCTTGAGAAGCAAAAGATGAAGTTCATGCTGAAGACAAAGGTGGTGGGTGTTGACACCTCTGGAGAAGGCGTAAAGTTGACACTTGAACCTGCAGCTGGAGGCGAGCAGAGCATACTTGAAGCTGATGTAGTTCTTGTATCTGCAGGGCGTGTTCCTTACACAGCTGGGCTTGGTCTGGACAAGATTGGCGTGCAGACTGACAAGGCTGGGAGGATCACAGTTGATCACCGATTTGCTACTAATGTTCCTGGTGTCTTTGCTATTGGAGATGCAATTCCAGGGCCCATGCTTGCCCATAAAGCAGAGGAGGATGGAGTTGCATGTGTTGAGTTCATAGCTGGAAAGGAAGGGCATGTTGATTATGACAAGGTACCAGGGGTGGTCTACACACATCCTGAAGTGGCTTCTGTTGGGAAGACTGAGGAGCAAGTGAAGGCTTCTGGGGTTGAATATCGTGTGGGGAAGTTCCCTTTTCTGGCAAACAGTAGGGCCAAGGCAATAGATGATGCTGAAGGTGTGGTGAAGATTTTAGCTGAGAAAGAGAGTGACAAGATCCTTGGAGTACACATAATGTCACCAAATGCAGGGGAGCTGATTCATGAGGCTGTTCTTGCATTGCAGTATGGCGCATCAAGTGAAGATATTGCACGAACATGCCATGCCCATCCGACCATGAGTGAGGCAGTGAAGGAGGCAGCAATGGCAACTTATGACAAACCTATTCACATCTAGAGGGTGCATAACTTAGTGCTTTGCCTGTCACTGCTATGAGGGTTTTCAGAATAATTATGGTGTAACTCAACCAGAAGCATGTGCCAGCACTCATTTCTTTTGTTTGTTGGCATTTGAGATGAATTTTTTTATTTGCTTACTTGGTTATTTTGATAGCCTATGTTGCTACTTTCCCTTTCCCTCTCTCCTTTTCTCACTTTGGTCCTCTATAACTTCCTAGAAATTTTAAGTGAGTTTGATTTATACCACAGGATTGTGGACTTAATCTTAGCCAGTGCTATTTGGAAATCATTTTGATGTCAAATAACTAGATGCCAAATTGTTCTTGACCTTTGATGGCTTAATTATTAGCTGTCTCATTGGCACAAGCTTACATTGGCTTCCATTGTATTTATTAGTTAGGTCTTTGTGATATGTGGCATAAGGCATTACTTTTTCTATATAGCAATTCTGTTTTTACGGATAGCTGTGTTATTACTGCTGTTCAAGATGTAAATCAGGTGGAGCTGTGAAAACTGAGGCTTTCATGCTCCAGGCTTTGGCTTTGATGATAGGCAATTTTCCAAGAAATTTGCTAAGAAAGTGACACAATTCTATAAAATTACCTCTGCTCGTTTTTAAGCTCATTCAATCTCATTTTAAATTGTTTCTATCTTACTGATACTGCAGGTTGGCGGATGTGCACATTGGTACAATAAATCTGAGTGTCCATTGCTTTCTCTATATTATGTATTTGAAAGATGCAGACGTTTTAGATCTCCTGAAACAGAAAAAGAAATCCCTGGAACATGCACTTTTCTTTCTGTACTTTGCATCAGGCACTCCCTGGTGATGCTTTAAGTCGGCAACATTGGAAAAAAAGGGGTGATGCATATTCAATTGATGAGAATCTGGAAGGGTTACTAAGTGATTGGACAGGTGTGCTTTAAATTCTATCTGCACAACCACTAAAAGGGAAAGTTTGGCCTGTATCTGATTCCAGCTTTTACACTTACCATTGATTGAGTGACATACATGGGACTTTGCCAGATTCTGGGAAGCAGAACGGATCTTTTAAAGTAGAGATGAAACCTTCGAAATAACTGGAAAATTTGATATCTTTGCATGATTGATGCCTATCGGGATATTTGGGAAAGAAGTAACTTTTGGCATTTTTAAATTGATTTATCTTTTAAGTTTGCAACTACTTTGTTCTAACATTGTATTCTCTTCATCTTCTTTCCTTTTTGTTATACGCTTTCTTCTTCCTGTTTCATCTTTTTCAGGTCAAGCAAGCTCCTTACAGCTCAATCTAGGAACTGGTATGTGCTGTAGAAACTCTCACAAAAATTGTCCTAGCGCTAACAGTCCCTCGTTTTGTAGCTCTTCAATGCCAAAATAGAAAAAACAATGTCATTTTTCTCTTTTATTTCACAATGAGGATGGAAGACTGGGTTTGCATTTGAATGCCAGAAAGTTCATTGTGTGTGTTGGTTTTATTTTCCAAAGAGAAAAAAAAAAAAAAAAAAGGTTGCTTGTGTTTTATTGTTGCCTGTAGCTTATCAATTTGGGGATTCTTAACTCTTGATGTATTGGGTTTCATCCTAATTCAGAAAACTGGGGTAGGGAAAATTGGAAATATAGTGGCCATTAGCTATTTCGTGGATCGCAAGTGCAGTTCAGTGAATTCGTTAATGATCAAGTGAGTTCCTAAACAATAAAAAGTTGGATCTACTTCAAAAGGAAATTGTTATAGTGTGCATAACCAATGACTTGTTTGTAGAGCGTAACGCGAATCTCGTCCTCGTCGTCGCCTGCATCAAATTGTGAAGGATCAAGTACTTGTTTATTCTCTGCGCGTTTGAGAATTTTTCTGGTTCGCGCTTTTTCCGTACTAATGGTAGACACATGGTGTGTACTGGTGGCGATCAGGGATAGTGTACCTTTTTTCTTCCGAGCACTCTGTAGGTGTTTGTTCTATTTCCTGAGAGAGAAAATAGTTGCTTACGAATTAAAACCGCTCTCTTTTTCAAAGATTGCACATGGACCATGAGAAAAGAAAGCTTGATCCGATGGATCTGATGGGTATCGTGGCAAACGAGCAAAGAGACTGCTTTGAGGCCTTGAAATGAACGGACATCTCGACCGCAGTAATGGGAAAGACTTATTTCTCCTTCTCGATAGGCACGGTAAAATGCCCCGATCCCCATGAAGGAGGTCTGGTCTCCGGAGTCGGGACTGAAAGAGGAAGACAACCACGGAAAGACTTCTCTGGGTTTCATTCTCTGGCATGTATGTAATTCATTGACAGAACTTGTGAAAGAAGAACTACTCATCTGGTCATACTTTTCGTTTCTTGTGTCAATTAGAAGAGAGGGAGATCTGCTTCACCTACCTCTTAAGATCACCCATGACATAAAGAGAGCGTCAAATCATCGATCTGCAGAATTCAGGGAAGACACCCATTTGTTCTGACCCTTCAATGCAAATCTTGTCTTCTAACACCAGTCATTACTCGTCAGAATGTCTCAAAACAAGTCATTTTTTATCTCATTTCTCGTCATTCTATGGTACTCTTCGAACATTGGTGTGATCCTGCTCAACAAATATCTGCTCTCCAACTATGGCTTCACCTTCCCAATTTTCCTCACAATGTGTCACATGTCCGCTTGTGCCATTTTGAGCTATTTTTCTATTGCTTTATTTAAAATTGTTCCCTTACAGAGTCTAAATTCACGGACTCAGTTCTACAAGATCTTTGTTCTGAGTGTAGTTTTCTGTGCGTCTGTTGTTGGTGGGAACATTTCCCTTCGGTATATTCCCGTCTCGTTTAATCAGGCGGTGGGAGCGACAACACCATTTTTTACTGCAGTTTTTGCGTATTTTGTGGCATGGAAGAGGGAGGCATGGGCTACCTATGCTGCTCTGATACCGGTTGTCGCCGGCGTCGTGATCGCCAGTGGGGTATGTTTTTTTCTGGAAATTTTTACTTTTTTAATCAGCTATAATTTGGACCTTTTTTTTGTACCCAATTTCGTTTTGAGCTAGCAATAGATGGTCGATGGGTATCTTGACTGTTGGTTGGTTTCTGAAGCAGTTGGAAAACACTGGTGTACTGTAATTACTCAACTTTTTTCTTTTTGTAGCACGTAATTACTCTACATCTGATGTTTCAGTTACCTCCTCTGATATTTCCCATAAACGCTATTGCTGTGTTTTAATTTGTTGACTGCTGGTGATTTACTTTAAATTTTTATTTGATTATTATTATTTTATTTGGCAATTTATTATTTATGATTTTTTTTAACTTCCATTCTCTATCTGGAGATTTGGTCCTTTTTTTTCTTCTTTAATTTTATTTCAAGATATGGTTAAATTTTTTTCAATTTATTTCCTTTCATTATACTGGTTTTGTTAATTCGTTGTTATTTATTTCCTCTTTTCTCTCTGCGAGATGCTCATCTGCACCTGACATTTTTATATGCCGCATGCACTTGGAATCCATTTTTTCATTCTATTCATCATCATATTAGCCTTATTTGTGCTTTTGACCAAATAGAGTCATTTTCTTCTTGTATCTCCTTGTGCTTTGGACTTCTGTTGGGGGCTAGAGTGGAAAGTGTTATTTTTTATTTTTCTTTGATTATGTGTATTCGGATTTTTTGGAGCTAATTATGAGTGTATCTGTGATATCACTAGTATGTGTTTGGCAGAAAGTTCTCATCAGTTTTTCCTGTGAGAACTGCGAATGTTTATTTTTCTTCTTTTACTGAGACTAACATGGTTTCTATCTATCAACTGCCAAGTGACTTTCTTTCTGATATCTGATCAAAATCCTCATGGACCTCATTATTAAAAGCACAAAATGTGGACTTAAAAACAAAATAAGTCCATGAATAGGAGGAGCATCTTGGTCAACTTGAACTTACATGGGCTCTTCTTTTCTTCTTTTTGTTTGTCAAGAAGCAAAATTTACACAAAAGGAAAATATATATATTTTAAGTGATATTGTACCCTTTGTCATTTTTACACATTTCATGTTGAAAAAAATTACTTTATTTGTTTGCTAAGCTTGGTTACTGATTTTTAACTTTTGTTGCTTCATTGTTACTGATAATAGCTCAGAAGTCAGAATGCTTGAAAATTGCTGTTGTACCAAGAGGCTGGTTGAGCCTGCTTTAGTTCCTCAAATGAAGTATGGTGGTCTGTCTCTGACTTCATTTTGTGCATTGCAGGGAGAGCCAAGTTTTCACTTGTTTGGCTTTATCATGTGCATCAGTGCCACAGCAGCAAGAGCATTCAAATCCGTTCTTCAGGGGATCCTCCTTTCTTCTGAAGGGTAAGTTTTCTGCCAAGATATTCCTTTGCATTCTTGGTGTCTTGATGACCTCTTTTTCAGTATTACTATGCTTGGTGTCAAAATGATGTTATGCCTACAACTCAATGTCCGACCCACTTGTTAAATGTAGATTTTTTATGTACCATTCATTACTCCGCTTATATAATTTTGCAGTTTATGCACTAGAGGTGATGACAAAAGATTTCTGATATCCATTGCAGGGAAAAGCTGAATTCGATGAATCTGCTGCTGTATATGTCTCCAATTTCTGTCCTAGTTTTGTTGCCAGCCACATTTATAATGGAACCTACTGCATTAGATGTTGTACTGTCACTAGGAACAAGAAGTAAGTCCATGTGGCCACTTCTTCTGGTGAATTCCGTGATGGCCTATTCTGCTAACTTGTCTAATTTCCTGGTGACCAAGCATACAAGTGCACTAAGCCTTCAGGTTTGTTCTCTTTCTGTCCTGGTATGTTAGAAACTGCTGCCTAGGCCATCTAGTTTTATAGAGAGGACTGCATCTTGAATGTGTTTATTCCTGGTAATGTGGAATTACCAATCCATTTGCTTTGATCCGGGTCAGTACCCATTCTGTGGGAGAAACTTGGATAGACTTAAGGACATGCACTTCTTTGAGTGATATTCTGAATCGTCATAAAAGGGGGTGATGCTGGAGTTTTATCTGTTTTGGTATTTGTTATTGGTCAACATGCAACATTGAAATATAGTTGATTGGCCAGCTTTAGAATATGTTCTCCCCATTGAAAAGAGGCCACTTGATTGTCTTAACTTGTCGAAGTAGTTTGAACTACTAAGTACTTATCGGTGGCTAAGTCTTAGACTCATGTTGTAGGCTCATTCAGTCTTTAATTTTGGCAAGAGTTGAAAATTTGATGACGGAAATGCATAGATTGATTTTCAGAAAGAGCAAGCAGATCAACCCATTTACATGCTTCCTCTTTGTTTGGCCCTTTTGAATCACTGTGCACATCTTTTATGGACTTCCTCTTTTCTACTACATTTTTTTGTTTCACATCAGTCTTCATGGCCTGAGCTATCATTTTCATCTCAGGTTCTGGGCAATGCAAAAGGGGCTGTGGCTGTTGTGATCTCCATATTAATCTTTCGAAATCCTGTTTCATTCATTGGTATGGCTGGATATGCTATCACTGTAAGTGGGGTTCTTCTTTATGGTGAAACTAAAAAGAGGTACAAGTGAGATCAGACGGTTGGACCATATCAGTTAATCCTTAGCTGAAAGGGTTGTCCATGCTATCACTGCATTGTCCATGCTGTTGTAGTTTTAGTTGTAGTCATAGTAGTTGTAGTAGCTGATGTTGTTGTTCTCTATGTTGTTTAATATTAATGTGATGTTGGCACAAAATTGAAGATTCTGATGAGCCTTACCAGGGCGCACCTAAAGCTTTTGTATTCACGTCTAATATGGGATTTGTAGTTCAGTTGCAGGGAGTTCTTTCTTGCTCTTGCTTCCTTTGTTTGTTTTTTGTCTATGAAGCTTTGGGACATTTCAGGCTGCACACAAGAAACCGGTTTTTATCACTGACAGAAGATTGCAACAACACAATACTGCTTCCTTTCATGGTCTCAGGACTATATGAGGCATTTTTTTTTCTGTAGAATCCATGTTAGATAGCAATGCACAAGCAAACCACAATCATCCCAAAGTGGTTCATCAACGTTTTCATCAAATTTCTCTAGTCTTTGCCATTGGAATTCAAAGTTGGTTTACTCGTCATCTATGGCAGGTTCTATAAGCCCATGCTGAGGACAGTTCAAACTTTAAACCAGCTTGAATGTGTGTTACGGTTCCTTTAGAACACATCTTGTTCCTGAACACCAAAGTTTTAGCCAGGATAAGAAGCTAAAAACATTATAGATAAGGGATATGTACTATCTCTAATTGGTCTTCACCGATCACTTGTTTGGTTGAAAATAATTCTTGTTTATGTATTATATATTTGCAGCTTTAACATTTAGGCTTCAAGCTTCTCTTTGTTGGCACTTAACATGGTTCTGCTCTAGGGTTCCAACAGTAGGTTCGTACATCAAAAATACAAACTTACTGTTAAGAATTAGACGTCCTAATTTAAAACTATCGAGATTAATAATAATCGCAAAAGAAGAAAAAAACAAACAGAAGAGAAGGAGAAGAAAATGAGGAACTGAACCACTGGAAACCGGTTTGAATTAGTAAAATAAATGAAGAGAATGGGAGAAATGGGGGACAATGTATACATTAAAACAGAACTAATCAAAACTTAGTAATCCAGCGATTTCACAAGCATTAACTTAATTAATTGATTTCAGCCGTTGAGCCCATCGATTTTCTAGGTTGAACGGGTTATCTCCATACGAGATTATAATAACTAAAATTTTAACCATTACGTTTTCATCTGAGAATGGATCTATTAAACTTACAGGTGTTTTCTCTGAGTCGCTTGTCTGTTTTCATGTTGTCCCAATTAGATCACTTATCATAAACACAGTATAAATATCCATATTTCAAAGCGAACTTCTCATTTACATGAAAATAAAGCAAATTCAGAAGAGGACATCTAGAAACTAATTTGTAGAATAACTTTAACAGGCAAAATTTGTAATGGTCCAAATGCACATAAAATATGCAATTCAAGCTACAAACGAGTATCCAAGAGAGGAAGAGAACATGTCATATAATGTTTTATTCTTTCCAGAAAGGCACTTGAAACCAGCTTACGTGAGTTTCTGTTGGTCCTGCAAATAATGGAAAAAGGTGCTTGACACCAGCTTCCATGGAGATCTCTTCTCAGGATCCAAGTTTGAGCCATTCGCAACAAGCTTTCCTTCCATCTGTTTATCACCTACTTGCAATCATGAAATATCTTCTCAATCATTCCACTACAATTAATTTGGATGCAGCCATTCTAAAACTAGTCAATCCACAGTAAGGGACAGAGATTGGTTATGCAATTAGGCAACATCTTGCCGGTTAGTGTACCTAATTTGGACAACAAGGGGCAAAACTTGAGTAGAATAAAAGGAATGACAATAAGATTGCAATTCAATGGACGATAGAAAATAAAGAACGACGTTTTTCCTCTAGTTATTTTTCCTATGACTTCCTATTCACACAAACACACCCTAAAAATTTCAAACTCAAGACAAGAAGATCTGAGATCATGCGATGAGAGTATTATTACTTCTCTTGTTTAGTTGAATCAGTTCATTAATTCTTCTGTTATGAAGATAATCAGTACAAAACTGATAAAATCACGCCCAAAGTTTACTGGCAAATGAGAAAACTGTTTCAGCACTACCTTTATTCTGGATATTTAATTAAAATATATTTCTTCTTTTTCCAGTATCCAGGACAAAAACAAAGAGATTTTATTCTAGCCTTCAAATAGAATGAAAATTTTCTCCAGGAATGATCTGAAACAACTTCAAAAAGATCAAGTGACGCCATAGATCCTCTTATATGTCTATTTACAACAATTATATACACAATTGGAATGCAGAAAAAATATGAAGCAAAGGTATAGAAAAACTGCAATTATTTCCTACAGAACTAAGGGAACTAAGGCAATTCAAGATACCAACCTCCAGTTATAAAAGTAACAGACGTCCAGAACAAACATCTGATGCAACTTTCAAGCTAGTTCTGGGCCGCTGGGGAGCGGCTCATAGCCATCATGTGATTGCTTGACGGCTTCCACAGGAATAAACTTAAGCCCAATGGCCACAAACATGCTTAAGAATCCAATCCCAATGCTTAGTAGCCAGAGTTGCCAGCTTAGAGGCACGGTGTTAGCAAAAGTGCCAAGAAACTGTACAATGATTACTTGTAAGGTAACTGTGGAGACCATGACGGCAATAAAGATACTGCTGCTGAAGATACCCCTGAACACATTTATTTTGTCCATATCGCGGCTATTTATTTCATTAAATATCTGAAAAAGTAAAAAAATCAGGAAATAGGATTATCAGAACTCTACCAGATCATTTATACTTGTCTCATGTCTTTGACTATTTTTCTTGTATAAATTTGCAGAAATTATTTAAAGAACTCATGTAACGTGGTTCAATAGCATGCATTTTTCCCCGCATTAAGTGCAACCTCAAACCATTGAGCTCTTAATAGCCAGAGAAACTTCCAAACATAATCTAAAAATCTTTAAGCTTAAGTGTGGCTTTTACTCGACATGTTTGAGCAAAATGTAATTTCGTAGAATTCATCCTTTATTCTTTGTCACCAAGCATTAAACTTGGGGGAAAAAACTGTGCATGTTTCTCATCCATCACAAATTTACTTGGGCTTAAAAGAACTCGTGCAACCACACAAGCCACAACCAGGCCATCACCAAAGAATGAACTTACTGTTGATAATAAAGAGTTTTACCTGGCAAAAAACAAAGGTATTGAATATGAAGCTGTCCAGAACCTCTGTAGAATCTGAACCATTTAACCTCAGAAGCATTTTCCCATCAAACATAAGAAGGCCAAGAACTGCTAGCTGGTAAATGCTCTGACCGATGATATTACGCCACATGGTCCTGGTGATGAAATCTGCACCTCGCACAACAGGTGGTCTCTTCATCAGTTCATCATTTGGAGGTTCAGTGGCTAAAGCCAAAGCTCCAAGAGTGTCCATAATCATGTTTACCCACAGTAGTTGGACAGCCGTAAGAGGACCCTTTCCTATATTTCAGTTCACAAGTTAGAAGTGGAATAACTCGAATCAGTTTAGCTGGTAAAAGCTAAAAAACTTTTGATTTATGGTTTTCTCAGTACCTATGACACAAGCTGAGGCAAAATTCAATGCAAGTGCAACTACATTTACTGTCAGCTGGAACTGCACAAACTTTTGAATATTTCTGTACACTGCTCTACCCCACTTGGCTACATTTACTATAGTACTGAAATTGTCATCCATTATTATCACATCCGCATTTTCTTTTGCGACCTGTATAAAAGATAATTTCAAGAAATTAATAAATTTCTAAAATAAAAAAAATTAACTGCAATAATAATTGTAATCAGAAACTAATGCATACATGCATTAATATGTCTGGATGCTTTCTTATTGATTAACAGCAATAATTTAGCTTTTTTTTCTGGTGCTTAAACTTAACCAACAAAAAGCATATAAGAAGAGTAAACTATGTGATGAATGCCATAGCTAACATGTAAAAGCATGTGGATTGGGCCTTTGGCTTAATCAGCATTAAAAACAAATGTAAAAGGACCATTCATATCTACTGGAAACAGAAGCTATGCTAGGTTAATTTGCTAAAGTCTCTACCAAATTGGACATCGATAGTATCCTCCAATTATCATCACCATTCAAAAAAATATTGTCAACCAATTTCAAAGATTTAAGTGTTCTTTCTTTTTTCTCTCTTGACAGGAAAAAAATGCAATTGAGATGATAGGTTATTAACATTTTCCTTTAAAAAAAAGAGAGCCAATCAGTTTTCTACATTAAGTTTGGTCCAACTGAAAGATTAAGTTTCTAATGCCACCAAATATCACATATATTGCTCTGATAAATCAAGGTGCAATAAAATTTGGTCCAGGCGAGAAAATATGGAAGGCATTAGAGGTCTTTTAACATTTATATTTGGTTATAAATTTATACGTTCAGTGTTGATATTGTCTTTCAGTAGAGTTAAGGAGCTTCTTCAATCATGGAAATAGAGATACATGTTATAGGCCGAGAACCTAAAACGAACCTCTGTTCCTGCTATTCCCATTGCAAGCCCAATATCAGCTTCATGCAGAGCAGGAGCATCATTTGTACCATCACCAGTAACTGCAACAACTTCGCCAAACATTTTCCTTAGCTGGGTCACTAATGTATGTTTGTCCAACGGCAATGACCGGGCCATTACCTGTAGATGTTCTTACACTTTAGAGAGCAACGCATGCAGTCAAAACAAAATTGAGATTGTAATAAAGAAAAACCTGAATTTTTGGAATCAATTCTCTCATCTCCTGCGGACTCTTACTCTGGAAATCTGGCCCTTCGATGACCACACCATCCTCTGTCAGTATACCACATTCTTTAGCTATTGCCTTAGCTGTATTAATGTTGTCCCCAGTCACCATTCTTACAACAATCCCAGCATCAAGACAAGTTTTAACTGCCTCCCTCACTCCAGGACGCACTGGATCCTTAATCCCAAAAATGGCTATGAGTGTATACTCGTCTGTAGGAAAACTGTCTCCATCAAATGAGTCATCCATATTTCTAAAAGCTACACAAATAGTACGTAAAGCTGCACTTGCAAAACGGTCAATAACATCCATTACCCGTTTTCTTTCTTTCTCTGACAAAGAGATAATTTTACCATTTCGGTCAACGATCTTATCACACATCCTCAAGATTAGCTCTGATGCACCTTTACAGTAAACCCGGGGCTTGCCCCCTGGGAGGGACACAAGCACGGACATCTTCTTTCTAACCGAATTGAAAGGCTCAACCTTTAAAATTGTAGATTCGTGACGTATAGTATCAAAATCTCCCCCACAGTGCAAGCCAAACTCTAAGAGTGCTGTTTCTGTTGGAGTACCTAAAATATTCCTCTTCCCATCTTTTCCTTTGACCACCTCAGAACTCGTATTTTGAAATAAAGATTGCAGCAGAGTGCTGAAAATTGTCTCAGAGAGCTTAGCTTTCAAATCTGCCGTGCTATTACCACTGTCGCATAGTTTTTCTTCTTCACATATCCATACCTTGTTAACCACCATTTTGTTTGTAGTCAACGTCCCAGTCTTATCAGTACAAATGCAACTAGCAGATCCCATAGTCTCACACGCTGAAAGATGCCGGACTAATGCCTTGTCATTCATCAATTTTTTCATTGCGAATGCGAGGCTCAGTGTCACTGCCAACGGCAACCCTTCTGGGACGGCTACCACAATCATTGTCACTGAAATTGCAAAATAGTTCAATATTTCTAAGGCGTCCTGTGAAGTCCACTTGAAGAATTCATCATGCAGTGCTTTCCCAACAAGCAATCTGATCACAAGAACCACAAATGTCATAACAGAGAATACCAATCCAATCTTTCCTATTATGGTGGCGACCCCATTAAGCTTCACTTGCAATGGGGTCTCGTCTTCACCTCCTTCACTAAGAGTTTCCATTAGCCTTCCCCATTCTGTCTTCATGCCAACTGAAGTCGCTACCATTTTGCCGGAACCATCTTGTACTTTAGTCCCTGACAGCAGAAATGGTTTCTCTTCATGTATGTGTACAGGCTCGCTCTCACCTGACAAGCTGGACTCATCAATCAATAGGCTATAACCAGATATGAAAAGCCCATCAGCAGGTACCTGGTCTCCGATAGAGAGATTAACAACATCTCCGACCACCAAATCGTATATAGAAACCTTCTGCCTGCTCCCATTTCTTGTTACTTGAACATCTATCTTCTTCTTCTCTTTATCCAAATCTCTGAATTGAAGCGACTGTCGGTAATCGCTAATAGCAGTTACAGAAACAACCAATAAAATGCTCAATAAGATACCCAAACCATCATATGTTCCTTTCGGCCATCCTTCTGTTGCAATCCCCACTCCTATTGAGATTATACCACAGACAATGAGAATTATTAACGTCAAATCCTGAAGGGCTTCCCATGCAAAGGTCAAAAAGCTTTTAGGGGCCTTCTCCACGTAACTGTTATATCCAAATATCTTTTGTCTTAAAGGCACATCATCCTCATTAACTCCTTCATTTAGGGAGACAGCGATTTTTTGAGCTATCCCGTTTAAGCCCCCATAAGCACGTAACTTCTTTACGTCGTGACCTCGTACAATGGAGGCGAGATCATTGGGATCAATTAGAAAACCAGCCTTAGCTACCTCTTCAGGAAGCTCGTGTTCCGGTCGGTGAACAGCTGTGAAAGGATAAGCAAAAAGAAAAAAATGTGAAACAAAGAGGAATAAAGCCAAGGATATCAAACTGTAGAAAAGGAAATTCACTTTATATGACTTGCCATCTATGAAATGCAGAGCAGCTTTTTGCACGTATAAGGCAACCCGGATTTTTTCCTGCAGGAAAATGTAAAGAGAATTAATTCTGAAACCTACTACACAACCTGAAAGACTTCGCTACTTGAAAAGACGAGTAATGCATGGCTGGAACCAGTTTTCTACATCCTAAAACAACTTGAAAAGTTATCAACCTCGAAAGTTTTGGATAAACATTAGTAATGGCGTCTCCTACCTTCGGAGAACATATAACTCTGGAGCTGGACAAATAAGACTAAGTCTTGCACACAGGTATCTGTCCTACGTTCAGACTTCGTCCATAAACCTCTAATGGCCGTCTCCAATAAACCAGTTCCCAGGATGCGAACCGGTAAACCATATTCAAGCGAGTCCTACGTTTCACGTTCATTAACATTATGGGAGTCTGGAACCATGTTTCTTCGTTATGAATGTGCAAGGAGGACTGGATCTCGTATAGAAGAGACGAACGAATTGAACATGTGGCCAATTTAATCAGAAGTATTTTCGTTGAACTATTAACGAGGGCAAAAGAGTATGTCTTGTGTCGTAACTGTGGTTCACATAAACATAGTAAAATAAAATATTATTGAAAACCGATCTTATCTAGTTCAACTGGATTAATTGGTTACGCCATTTTTAACAGGCGATGACATTATAAATTAAACGATGTTAAATGAGTTGTTAACAAGCATGTCAATAAATTTTTAAAATAATTTTGAAATTGTTTCCTACTGCACTTGAAATTAATCCCCTCGCGACAGTGTTGCAGGTATAAGTCCACATCAACACAGGGCAATGACAATGACAATTCATGAGGACCCAACTGCCCGGAGGAACTCTCGTTGTCAGATCACGACAACTTCCATCTAGAGAAACGTCCGTTATTTACGTTAATGAAGATCAATTATATACATCCAGACAGTTTACTCTCTTTTCTGGGCGCATTTCCAAATACGAGCCACTTAAACTTCAGCTAATAAACTGTCCTCGTTCATAGTAACCTGACCAGAATTCTATCAAAAAACCTAACAACAACAGTTTGAACTAGGAAGATCCGGAGATTTGCGAGCTTTTCTGCCCATCTCAATTTTCTACGGGGAAGAAAAGAAGACTGACGCGCCGTTTAATGTTCAACAAAACCAGCAGAGCACAACGTCCGTTTCATACATAATATGGTCCACCACTCCTGTGGCCGTCAGGACACGGTGTGGGGAGAACGCGGCATGATTCTCTATCAGAGACCCACAAAAGCATCACGAATAATACTTTGTTCGTTGGTTTAATATTATCCCTAACTGATGCCAAGAGAAGTTTCCTTGAAACTTCCTCGACCGTATTATTGTAGCGAAAACAAATATAGATGTGGAGGAGATCGATTCAGATCTAATTTTGTCCTTTCTGACAACAGCAAATCAAAGTCTTTGGTCTGTGGTCTCTCTGACGAGCCGTTGGGCATGCAAAAAAACACCGTAACCAAAACCCCCTCCGATTCCAAAGAAGCATCCGGACAAACACGTCAAACGTAACTTTGCTTTTTTCAGGAGATTGGTTTGTTTCATTGAACATCAGCAAGCTTAACAGCTTTTCACCTCAGAGACGGCTGGAAAATCCGGTCACTGGTTTTGGACAGTCAACAGACTCAACACAACAAGGACCCCACGAGTACCTCTTGTACCAGCCGTTGGTACACGAATTTCTTGGATGAAACCAATCACCTAAGCTCGGGGTGATAAATACAGAGCAGGGTTCCAATCACCTCGAGCTAGGTGATTAGTTTAATCCAAAAAATCTCCAGCACCGAGCCGAACTGGTACAGGTGATCATCTCGCCGTACACGATGCACTGTCTGAAAGACCGATCAATCCTTCGGCTAATAGCATCCGGATCCATAATTTTTGGAAAACGTTCCATGTAGCAGCGTTTGGGGTTGAGCAAATTAATCGGTTTCAGATAAGATTGACAGCCCAAATAATGTGGAAAGCCTAAATCGTGAAAAACCAGAAGCTACTCTCTTCATGTAAACACGAGCTGCTAAACAGTGCAAACTCCTGATGCTCCACATCTCATCGACGGGGGAAACCGCAATCGGAGCTTTTGTGCTCCAAACGCAACCATAATGAAGGAAACTCTTTAATCGGACACTTGATATATCCATAGATTGTCGATAATGGTCTCGACATGTCAAGCACAACAGCAGAAACAAGTACGCCAGCAGACTGGATTTCCCGTTAGCAGATTGTAAATCCAAATAAATCGGAACTCCGGAAATTCAGAAATTGCCTTCGTTTATGGAAGAACCACGGATTGCTAGAAAAAAACTACTAGGCTCTGGATTCTAAGAGGAAAAAGATGTACGATAAAACTGGTTTTTCTTCGCAACCAGGTTTCTAATCCTCACTCACGCCGAAATCAGGAAAACAGTAACACGCGTTTGGCTGACCGTACTGATTTCGCGAAACACTTCAAATTAAACAGTTGAAAATGAAGAAAGAGATCGAGAAACTGAGAGAGAAGATTAATCGAAAACAAACCTGGATTTTTTTCTTCTTCTCCTCGGCCTCAGATCTCTTGTCGAGATTTGCGGTCATACGAAACCTCCTCTTCCGATTCTTCACGATGGAAACCGCCCCTCGCCATCTCCTCAGAGCTTCTTCGGACGAATTCTTAGATTGAAGATCGAAGTTCTCCTTCAGGAACTTCTCCATTTCAGAAGAGAAAGTCAGAGAGAGAAACTCGAATTACTTCGTCCCTCTTCCTTTTCCAGTTCAGGGGTTATAAGAAAAGCTCCAATGGAGCTACTGGCGGCAATGTAGAGAGGATATTTGCAGCAGCGCAACGAAACACCATGACAAACGAAGACGAAGAAATAAAGACAGATGGGAATCAACGCACATACTGTTTGCTTTAAAGTAGTTCAAGGGTGTTTCTGTCATTTCATTAGTAGACCTTGATATTATTTGAGCCAGAAAACAAGGAAAATGAACTCGGTCTCCGTGGACCGAATTATCGGCGCCATCCATCCGTTGATTTTGTCAGGCAGAACAGGCCCCGAGCCATCAAACGTCAAACCCCGATTTCCCAACTTAAATTTTCAACGGATTCTCAAGAAAATCTGTTAACAAAAGAGAGAATTGAAAAGAAAAACAATTCCAGGAAAGTGGGGCTCACAGGTAGATTTGCCGTGTGTGAGGGGCCCATCTTGAAGAGTCAATCACGTTCTCATTCAAATAAGGCGTTAGGACGGTTGAATTGACTTGAATTATTATTGTTCTTATTAAATTTATTAACTAAATTAAAAAATTCTTTAAAAAAATAAAAAAATCATAATAATCAATATCTAGGTATGAAATAGCTATTATCTGATTCCATTTTGATTAAATAAATAGCAAATTTCCCTGATTATTCCATTTCCGTTAATTAAATAAGAGACATCTAAACTATTATTTACCCTTTTCGTGACCTTCAGATGATCGTCATGTGACCCTCCATGCAATAAAAATGTGTCATAGTTCAATTTACCAGAAGAAAAAAAATCATTTTAATGAAGGAAAATAGACTTTTATTATTTTATATATTAAATTATTATTTTTATCTCATTAGTAAATAAAAAATTACGACCTACTATCAATTATTAAATTATTCTATTCAAAAAAATATTGTAATTTAAAATATAAAATATCATACAAATACATAAATTTATATTTTATATTTCGTCCTCACTAAAAAACCATCACCTGCCACGCAGTAACTACGAACGAGTCCAGACTCAATTTTTTACCCACTCCAACCAATCATGCCTTCCGTTTTTCCAAATCCAGGTCTACCCCTCTAATTTGAGTCAATCATCGTCCCACCTCTTTCCACTAAACCTCGGCTCTAATCAAGTGGGAAAGGAAACTTTTTCCTGTTAAATCATTCTTGTTTTCCGCAAACTATAATTGGGCATGCAGATGTCAAAACTGGTTATATAATAAACCTTCTCAAAGGTGAAGAATGGCCTCTGAAGGCCGCTTACTGCAAACTCGTAAAAAATCTCAAAAAAACAAGTTGTGATTAACACCAACATTGGGGAAACTGAAAAAATTCTTAAAAGCTCAAGAACATTCTTTAAAAGCAAATATCAAAAACTCAGAGTCTCCAAAGAAGTTTGACAAAGGATTTTCTCCAGAGAAGTAAACTCATGCATGTTTAAAGAGTTTCATGCTGAGCCAGTGGAAATAAACAGCCACCACAAGCACTGGAAGAGTTAGGGGTACTAGAAAACAATAATACCTGTCAAAAAAGAAACATTTAGATAGACTCAGAGAAATATTATTCTTTTTCATCTTAATATCGACATGTTTTTGTTCTTTTCCTTTGTGCTTATAGGGTTTTTTCATCTCATGGAGCTGTTAAGGTTTTATTTGATCACTCATTAAAGGAACTCTATCATGGCAGTCCATGACAGTTCATGCTACAAAGTTTCACACATTACCAGCTTGAGGTTATGCATCCAGAAGCTAAATCCCAGAGATCTAATATCACAACCACCATCATGAATCAACAAGCATCATAAGGACTCAGAGGCAGCAGGCCAAACTTGAGATAAAATTTCAGCAGTTAACTCTGCGTACCTGTCATTTTGAACAGCAGATGCAAAACGATTTCCAAGTTGTGGAAGTAGCTTGGACAAGATGGCAGCAAAAAGAAAAGCCATGAGAGCAATAAAACCAAATGCGAGAAAGATCAATCCCCAATACTCATTCCTTGCTGTACGAATAGGCTGAGGGTATTGTGAGACTCCCAACGATTTTGTGTCTACCATTTGAACAAGATTGCAACAAGAAACTAGGGAAGCTCTTAGATTTTGATCTTCATCCAGCTCGTAGCAAGAAATTATGTTAAGCAGTCATGACAGGAAGCACAAGGTGGAGTTTAGTGCCTTTTCTCTGCCTCATCAACCCTGAACCCAACTGTTGCATAGACAAGAACACCAGAAAATATCAGCTCTAGAAAAAACTCAATTGATTTGCAGTTTTGCCTTCCCTACCAGTAAGAGCTTCAATCGATTTGCAGTTTTGCGAACTGAAAACAGTGTATAATCAAAACCCAACGTCAGGTAGACATATCTACAAATACGTAGTGAGCACAGTCAAAGACACATAAATTTAGCTCTACACGGGCCACTATTACTCGTTTCTTTACGAAGAAAAATAAATAAATTTACCGAATCCAACAATTAAGCATATAAATCTAAAGAAAGTTAACAGAAAATAGAATTTGAAGGGCAACCTTGCAAACGCATTTCTTTCCCCCAATCCCCAACAGATTTTCCTCAGAGTCCACAACTACGCGGAACTGAGTTAGCACCACGGATTTTTATTTTTCCTTATGAAAATCTGCTGTTGGAGTAATTAATTTCGATTGCGAGATTCTGAAGACTGAACTACACGGTCGCAAGAGAGGTTTATGTTGTGATTTAGTGAGTTCGATTAGTGGTTTTCTTTTTGTTTTTTATCATTGACTTGTCCCGGATCCTGGGTGTTATGGGACGCCCTGGTCCGTCCAGGTGGTCCTGGGCTAAGGGTTAAGTACTTATGTCTTCCGTTCTTAACAGGTCAGTCTTTTAGATAGTATTAATTATGTACTTAACAATATCCATATTGGGGATGAATTTGCCATGGCGACTTTGAACTCAAATCTTATACTTGGGGTATTTTAAAAATAATATATAAATTTAAGAAAATAAAAAATATTTTTTTATTACTAAAAATCAACTAAATTGATATAGTAATTCTTACTATCAATTACTATATGTTTTAAATAATTATATAATTATTAAATTTTATCCCATTTTCCTGAAATGCAAGTCGGGTCATGTGACCAGGCCAGGCATTGGGAATTTTACCTTTCGGTTTGACTGACAGGGCCAGCAAGATCGCCAAAAGGGGGGCGCCATTTCTTCCCCGCCTCCCTCCTTCAAATTCATCGCTTTTTTATTATCCATCTCTATTTCTTCAAGTTGAAGCTCAGTTCGATTTCAACGCAGCGGCAAGATCTATTCTATTTGTTTCTCTATCAATTCCGTCTTCAGTACCTTCAGATACCCGTCTCAGTACCCTTTAATTGGAAGCTTGGGTCATTTCAAACGCACAGCTTCTTGGCCGGAGTATGCCTCCCTTGGTTGCTGTTACTGATGCGCAAAGAAGTTTTTTTTCTGTTTTAACTTCTCTTTGTTCTTAGCCGAGTGCCGCGAAGGTATGGCCGTACTCAAGTCCGGAAAAGCTAATATGATGTTAGAATTTGATAAGCTTTATCGTCGTGTTCTATTGGTAGCGCGAATTTCTTAGTCTAAGGAGTGTATACTGTCATTTGTGAATTTTATTTTTCTATTTCTAATGCAACTAAGATAAGGTTAAGTGAAAGTTGCAAGTAGGTTTGTTCTGTGCAATAGAACGGTCTTCCGGTACCATTAAGCTCATCATGATTGACTATGAAAGTTATAAGAGAAGAGTAGCAGCTTCCGTCATTGATAAGTTGGGACTCGAGATCTATCATATGGCTGGGAGCTGCTATGGTGATAATTCTTGATAGCAGCTTCATGACCTTTATGGAGCATCGAGTTCGACATCCACTGGGTTGTAAGGGTCGCCTGTTTACTCTTCTACTTATTCGTATGGACTAAGATGGTCTATTAGTAAGTCCACTTGCTTGTCTACTTGTGCTGGCTATCCATGACCTTCTCTCAGCCTATGATGATTGAAATAGAGTCAGCAAAGAGGATACCTTTACATAATCCTGAGAAGAGATCAATACGTTTGGTAAACTTCAGCAGCTCAGTTAGAAAAGTTGAAGGCAGAAAAAAGAAAAAGAAAAATAAAAACTTGATCAGTTAAAGAGAAAGGTGCAGTATACGGCTAATTTTGACATAAAATATGTCCCTCTACTTGGTCTATGAAAAAGTTTCTAAAGTAGTGGAGTAGTAATAAATACTGGAGGTAATCCATCGAAGACTGAGGCTTTAGAGTTGAATATTTTCAAATCTTTGCAGATGGTCGTAAATTTGGGTCGCCTAATAATATTGAAGTCAATGGATATTCTGTTGATGTTTTAGTTTTATGACTTCAATGTTGGTTCCAAACTGAATCTTAGGCTTATTTTGGGACTTCTTTTAGATTTCCAATTTCCTAATGGTTGATTTCTCTTGATAATCCTTCTGAACTTCGTGTTTTTAAGTGCTCTGAGCTAGCTAGTTAGATCATAATTGTGGGTCTAATTATTTATGCATCTAGGATATTGGCATGCTGCTTTTCCATAAAAATATATCCTTTTGGCTAAAGATCAGTTTTTCACTGCACATAAGTGTGAAACAACCAGAGACTACCATTTAGTTTACTCGAAGGAACGCATCAATCTTCAAACAGAGCATTTGGATTACATAAAATTTGATTGGATACAATGGTTAAAATTCTTGTTCTATTATCTTTGCAGGTTTTGTGTTTTTACCAAATCGGGAGCTAGTCTTTGCTGCTGATTATTCCAGAACACTATCAAATGTCGTATTTTTTTTTTCTTGGGGAAGTTTTGAGCCACAGAATCAAAATCATGAATCTGTAAACCATCAAGATGTTTACTTGAGATGCCTTCTTTTCAACTGCATCACTTGTGATCCTTCTACCAATTTGGAGTTATTCTTTCTTATATCCTAGCATAATGATCCTGAGGATGATCAGCTGGATCACCCACAGCTTGTAGGTGTCTTATAGGTTTATCACTGCAAGTGTAAGCTGTTCAGCACTTGTGTCTCATCATTTATTTCCTCGTGCAGCTGGCGGAAACTATTGTTCATGGGATCCACTTTGTTTGTCCTTCAAAACATTTGACCGATACTCTCCTGTTGGTACCACTTTAAGACAGTTCCCTCTCCTGTTGTTTCTTCTCCAAATTTACAAATCTGATCATGTTGTTTAACCACATCAATCTTTTCATCTTGCTTAAACGCTCTGTTATTTCCAAGTCTATCATCACTCCATCATCTCCTACCCCCCTAAGAAAATACCACCGAAACCCAGTAGTCCCTCTAAGTTTGTCTTTTTACTCTTCTCACAGAAGAACCCACCGCCAAACTCACAGAAACAAGCCCAAACACATCCCCCCTCCAGACCCGAGTCAATT
The DNA here is from genome assembly GCF_029961685.1 of Aristolochia californica. Taxonomy (NCBI): domain Eukaryota; kingdom Viridiplantae; phylum Streptophyta; class Magnoliopsida; order Piperales; family Aristolochiaceae; genus Aristolochia; species Aristolochia californica. The sequence continues at coordinate 3,606,448 of NW_027181992.1, read as the reverse complement.
GGAACTCTCCACCTCTCAACTCCTTCCACGTTTCACTGAGGAGGATCTCTCTAAGACCTTAAATGCCCAGCCACATCCACTAATCTGCCTCCATCTATTCAACTATGCCTCTTACCAACCAAGATTCAAACACAATATCTCCACCTTTCTGATCACAATCAAGAAGCTTGGATCTGCACAACTCTTTGATGAGTTTGATTATGTTGTTAATCAGGCTCTTGCAGTCCCAATTCCATCCTCTGAGCCTCTTTTCAACACCATTATCTACTACTACACAGAGTCCCGTAAATTGAGTAAAGCTATTAATATTTTCAAGCATATGAAAAAGAGCAAGGATCCTATGTCTCATCCTTCAATCAAGACCTATAATCTTCTCTTCAGTGCTATGTTGAGTCGTGGGTCAAACTCTTACATTAATCACATGTACATGGGGACCATAAGGTGCCTCTTTAGACAAATGGTGAATGATGGGATTGAACCAGATATATTTTCTCTCAATTCTGTGATCAAGGGGTATGTTCTGTCATTACATCTTAATGATGCATTACGTGTATTTCATCAAATGGGTGTTGTTTATCAGTGTTTGCCAAATGAGCATTCTTATAGTTACATTATTCATGGTTTGTGTGCACAAGGGAGGTCGAAGAATGCAATGCAACTCTACAGAGAAATGGTTATAAAAGGGTTTGTTCCAAGTGAGAAGGCATATAATTCCCTAGTGAACTGTTTGGCTATTGCAGGGGAGGTAAAGGAGGCTATTAGGCTGTTGTGGGAGATGTTTGAGAAGAGGAAGTTGGGAGACTTCATTACATATCAGACTGTGCTAGATGCACTTGGGAGGGAAGGAAAGGTTAACGATTCTCTTGATCTGCTGAGAGAGTTTAAAGAAAAGGATTTGGTGCATGGGCAGAGTTATAGAAAACTGCTATATTTTCTCGAGGATGAGTTTGGTAATTCAAATATAAAGAATGGATTTGAAGAGAGATGATTGTGTAATATCTTTTATGTCATTGCATCTACTGATAGATGTTAATTAGTCGAGGTCTTCTAATTCCAGCAGTTTATCTACATCAGTTACTTATTTGAAGATAAGTGGTGCTTTGGTGACAGTTTTCAATGGATTAGGTGCCCAACTGTCATTGTCCTCCTGTTTATGTACTTGTGGCGGCTGGACATCATAATTTTGCTCAGGAATTATTGATAGGTTATATGCAAAAAGAATTTTGAGTATTTTCCATTTGAGGCCCTCTGAAGTTTGAAGACATGTGAATGGTTATGCCAAACTGTAATCCTAGCACTGGATGAGGTACTAATTTAAACTTCTGTGGCGTAGCATCGGGTGGAATCATTTTCAAACTAGGTTTTCTTCTGTGTGATATCTTTTAAACTTCTGGTTTGCTCAGTTTCTTCTCCTCTCTAAACTGAATTACAGTGTTCTAATCTATGTTATATACTAGTAAAACTTCTGATCTTTTTTTCATTTTCCTGTGTCCAGACGAAACACTTCATTCATTCTTCAACGCACTCCGTTTTCACCTCTATGATGATTGCTTACCTACTTCTTTGAATCAGAGAGCCGAAAAATAAATTGATTTTCAGATACAGAAACCGTTTCTCTTGGAAGAAGATTGATCCGAAGTAAGGTTGATCAAGTAATTGGTTAGCATTAAACCACAGGACAGGAGGCTCCTCTCTGGATTCAAGCTTTTCATTTCAGCCAGTGGTCAGGAGCAGAGTACTTCACGAAACAATACTTGATAGTGAGGCAGTCTAATAAGTGCAGATGCTGTGATTTTTCATTTCAGCCATTGGTTGCGAATCAAAAATTATGTTGCAGAATCAAGTCGAAGTCCAGTTATTTTCTATGGGCACTATAATATACACTAAATTATCAATTTGATCTAATCTATTCCTGTTGGCAAACCCAGAACGCCATGGACGAAATTCGAGCATTACCACAGCCATCTGGCTCAAACATGATTAAAAGTGAACAAACAAGCGAGAAAACAAAGCCAATACATGACATTTCAGAATCAAGAGACCAATAGTAGCAGCAATGTGTTGGTTCCTGGCTTAATTCTCCAAGGAATTCTAACATTAATATTTCAATATCTACAGCTTCAGTATTTTACACGCTTCAGTCCATAGGCCTCAAAGCAATTATTTAAACCAATCTAATTCAGTTTCAGGATCACTCCTATATACAATCATCTTATACCCATCTCTTCATACTTTTGAGGTTGAGTATGAGCCTAGAAATCCAATTAAGCTAGTATGGGATATGCTGTACAAAGAAAAAAAGCAATAACATCTTCGAAAAAGACATCTTGAGAGCAAATAACGTTCTGGCTTTTTCTGTATTTTGAAGGTGATGCAGCTAAAATATTGTAACAGAGGCTCCACTCAGATTTATCCCATTCTGAATCAACCAGCTGTTTCAGTAGCCAGAACTGCCGAGCACCGAGACAGACTGTGGTAACTAAACAGTCTCCATGAACAAGAGATGAAGTAATCAGCTATGTGCATTCCCCTCCAATGTCAAAAACAAAGAGCTTACAATTCTTTCTCAATTTCAGCTTTGAGGAGAGGAAGAAACCAAGCCTCCTACAACATCAAGGACGTTTGACATCAAAATGATCAAGATGGGTTTCATTATTTTCCATTACTCCACCCATATCACTATTTAAATTAGCCCGGCAACTCACAATAGGTGGTTCACAGGTTCCTTCCCAGCCAGAAATCTTCTCATTTCCACCAACCCCCTCAAGAGAAGAACCAATATTTTGATGTAGGCATGGACTATCAGTCTCACAAGCAACACCACAACCTCCTTCCTTGAGACCAGGAGAGTTGCATTGCTTTTGAAATGGAAAAACACCCAATTCACTATCAATTTTTCCTCTCAAATCTAGCAAAAGGGTCCTAAGTCTCATTACCTCAGCTTCAAGTAAAGCTTGCCCTTGTAATTTTCTTAACAATTGCTGATTCAGGAGATGGAGTTTCTTAACTTCCTCTTCCAAATAAGCTGTGTGGGCTTTCTTCTTTTCTCTGTATTTACGAACTGCTTCCCTGTTTCCCAAAGGCTTTCTAGACTTTGAAAGTGAGTGTTGTTTACTGTTTGATCCATTTTCTTCTCCATTTGGAATGACTTGGGTATGCGTATGGTAGCAAGTGTGGGTATGTGCAGCAGAGGGGCCTGGAGGGTTGCAGGTGTGAGTATGAGTACAGGTTCGAGTTGTCTTCAAAAGCTCATCGAGGAGATTGCCAGTCGGCGGTTCATGAAAATGAGAACTAGATATCACAAATTGTTCTGAAAGCTCTTCTTCTCCTTCCTCCATTATTAGCATCGGGTGCCTTAGCCGATCATTGAGCACTTACAAACAGAAGTACAAGGAAATGAACTTTCTGAACGCAATCGCCGATCCAACAAGCAACTGAGATTATAGCTAGTTAGGTTAGCTAACATGGAAATTATATATAAAAATCTGCAAACGGATTAGGCCCCAACTCCACAATAAACTCAAAATATACATTCAAAAAGAAGTAAAAGAAATTACAGACGCTAAACAACATCCAGACTTGCAAGTCTCCGAGAAGAAAATTCACACACAAGTAGAAAACCAGTGGAAACCCAAATCTTGACGTGATTTATAGTCAATTCCAATCATTGCAACACAACAAATGCGTACAAAAATCACCAGTCGGGATATCCATATAGCAGGTGCCAAAGGATTAAGGCTATATCTTTATGTTTGAACAGTAAAATAACGAGTAAATGAAACAGAGAACTGCAAAACATAACTCTTCTACTGTGGGAAAACAGAGAAACCCTAACCATCGTCAAAAAAAAACTAAAACAAAAGGCCAAGACAAGAATTTCCCTTTTCCGAGATAAACAACTATCCCCTAATTACGCATCAAAACCATGAACAGAAGAATAAACCAACGCTCAAGAGGGTATACCGATTCAGAGAAAACGCAACTATGGGCAAAAGGGCGATCAGGTAATGTGACTGAAAGTTCTACACTGATGTTAATTAATTACCTGTTTTCAGAAAGAAAAAGCACTGCAACAATCCAGGAGAAACAGAAACGATCTCGGGGGAGCTGGCGGGTGCTGGCAGCTGTCTCAAGATGGTTCAGTCATTTCAGAGTCCGAGCAGCTTTAATCTGCTTGCGGGCAAACGTCAAAATCGGTTACAGTGGTTGTTCATTGTTTGTCTTTCTCGTAGCGGGCACTTCCCAATTCCATGCACTTGACATTTCTGGTGGCCGTTCAAAGAAACGAGTGACATCTCACTTGTTAGCACTACGGACACCAGTACAGTTGTTACTTCTCTTAATTTAGACGCTAAAATAAAATTTTACCTCGTCCAGTGGCCGGGGTTACATTAAAAATTATCTTAAAAGACGAGACATAAGAGTCGGGGACAGATTTTTCCGACTCCGATTAATAAAATCATATACATTAAACAGTTCTTTAGAATTTTGAAAAGAAATAACGAATTTCAATTGAAAATTTTCTTTTTATTAAAGGATTCGACTTTGAGAAAGAAAAAATTCGGTAAAAACACTTGTGGCCTAGCCTTCTCTTTTAATGTTTCAAAATAAGCTGAGATACTGGTGGTGTTTCTTACTTTGTAGTATAACTGCGCCTTACATAATATTGATAAATAAACGGAACCATTTCCCCGACTGCTAAATGGGAAAGAAAACGAAAACTTCCGAGAAAGCATTAGATCAGAAGCAGGTTCTTTTCAAAGCATCGAGTAATGAACGCCGTTATGGAATGTTTACTCCACTGCAGCTCCAGTACCAGACCAGGTGATTAGAACGGTTTTAAGATATATTTCCAGACAGAAGAAACCATTTCATGTAAGAAGGTAATACTCAAATCTTCAACAACCTACTGAGATCATTTGACGAAAACAAAATCAAATTCATATTAAGCATAACCTCTGGCAATATCTTCATATCACCTAGGATACAGAGAGCTGCCGATAAATTAGAGAAAACAACAAGCCAGATTTGTGACAATATAGCCTCAATACCACCCAATCCGCCACCAATAGCAACCCAATGTGCATGTAGAAAACAAGATAAGCGTTCAAAGTTCAAAACCTCACTCAGGTTCCATGTTCAGTTACACGTTCATACTGGCTTCAGTATCTCCTCCTAGGGCTTCTTGAACGGTGACCCCTTGGGGACCTGCAGAATCCGTTTAAAAAAAAAAAAAAGCTTAGCATGATAACAATCATGTCTCCCCAGAACCATCAGTAACTGCACTGGGAATTGAAAATTTTGAACTGGATGTGGACTTTAAAAGATGCCAAACAATATGCCAAAGGGATATAACATCCACAGAATACCTCAATAGAATTTTATGCATATCTACAAAATTCACCAACAAATTATTCATTTCAGTTGAACTCACAAAATGAAATATCTATTTCTCACACCCCTCCTTAAAATCTGTAAACAAAATGTGGTAAATAATTCAAATACATCACATAATTTTGTTAAAATATCCAAAAGGCTCATCCATAAAACTTCTATATTGAACCAAATCTTACAAAGATGGACTAATCAGAATAAATATGTATCTCTCTCACTTCCTTCTATACTTCCACTATTTGTTATTTCCATTTATAATGACTTCTACAAAATTTTGTGTATAAATTATGATAAAAAGATGACTTGAAATGAGAAAAAAATCATACTATGTGATCAAGTATAATTTTTTGTATTTTGTTTACTTATTTGTAAGACTATTTAGATTTTGATAGTTTAAACAACATACCTAAAAATTCCTCCATATGAAGAGCATTTATAGGTTAATAGGTTTTCTGAACATGAAAATTTTAGATACGGATTTTTCAGATACTCTAATAAGATAACTCTAGGTAATATAGTAATTTAATAAATGGAACTAATAAAGACTGCTCAAGAACAAGTGGTAAAGAACTAATCATTTCAAGGGCTTAGTTGAAATGAAATTTGATCAATGGAATTTTCAGATATCAGGAAGTGGACAGCTAGTCTTCAAGACATGCACGACACATCAAACTGGATTCTTTTTGAGGGATTAAAAATGTCCCTCCAGAATTTAATAGAAAAAAAATCCATAAAATATACCTTCTCCTAATGTTCCTGCGCTTGAATGGCCCATTGCTGAAAGCCCAATCAACATGCACTGTTTGAATCATGAGTTCCTTGCCATTCATTTCATTTATTGCTGCCTGAGCTTCCTTGAAGTTTTCATATTCAACAAGTGCATACCCCTGACACCAACAAACAAGTCACATAGTAAACAAGACCAGGAAGTTCTATAACATCATAAACACAAGAAGCATTTTGCCTCAGTTAAGCAGTAAGAGATCCACATGGCTCTTCATGCATTAGAGTTTTAACTTTTAGCTGGTTATATCTTAAGCAGTATGGTTTCCTGAGTAAATTATGGATGTTGAAGTCATAACACAAGTACCCAAAGCAAGAAACATCCCAGCAGGGTAACATAGGACCCAAAATATTATCATAAAGGTCAAGTTTCACTTGCCAACAGTCAACATTTGACAGCCAAATTACCTAAGGCCGTTTCGTCTAGTGGTATTCTGTTTACATTAGGTACGTCAGGTCACGAGTTCGAATCACACCACGCCCCTCTCAAAAAAAAAAACATTTGACAGCCAAATAAACTAAACATTTTCTGTATCTAGCCTCAGACTTCAGAGGCTCAGAAAGTATATATTTATAAATAAATATTGGAAAAACAACCAAATAATAGTTTCACTCAACATACGACATGTGTAAACTAACCACACTGCATCTAGCTGGATCATTGTAATATCAGTAGCAGAACTCTAACACTGTGTTAGACTAGTAAAATGTAAGTGCAGTGAAGAGCGACATTTACTAAATCATAGATTTTAGACTTGAAGACACAGCTGTTAATTATTTATAATAAAATAGCACTTCTACCATCTAGCAATCCATGATATGCAGACAAAAGACTGATTTTTTCCAATTTCAGCAAGCAAACCAAGCCAATTTTGTATATTTGAATCAGCATACCACTCTGTGCATAAAAAAGAAACCAGGAAATAAACAATGGGTGCTTCAACATATTTCAGTTTATATTTTCTTGTTAAATCAGCAACACAAAATCAAAAGATCTGGAGACAGACTCAAGTGAATCAAGCAGTTCAGAATACTCCTTGCTGTCTGGCCCAGAAGTTGATTGGCAAATACATGTCACAGCCTGACTAATTGGCCAAAAACAGCAACAGAAGCAGTCATAACAAGTCTAGTCTAATGAATTTCATGTAAGAAAGAGAACCAGACAGTTGCCAGATCCATGTTATGCAGCTCTGTAACCGTATTCAGAAACAGCCTAAAAAACGTTTGTCTGGCAAGTGTTCGCAGTGCAAACACGCACCAGAAATCTGCATTATGCAATTACCTTAGCCAAAAATACAGGTAAAGAATACAGTCGAAGAAGGTTAGTAGAAATGAGAAACAAATTAACAAACCAAGTGAATCAATGAGAAACAAGGATTTGACAGTGAAATAAAAGCTCATTACATAATCTTCTTGACAGAATCAAGAACCTTGGGTCTAGGTTATGTTTATTTCCCTTTTTAACCTGCAAAACATTAACTTATATACATAACTTGGTAACTTTGTTTGTCTTCAAAAAGTTCAAAAAGATATCTCTCACTTATGCCAGCCCTATTGGTTGGGGTAACTCTCTCCATGCCAAAACTGAAGCTCTTCTTCATGGCATACGATTATTGTTGAAAGATTCAGCTCTCCACTAATCCTCTGAGGGGACTCTTCTGTTGTGATTAGTTGGTGTAACAAGGGGGCTGACCCTCCTTGGAGAAATTTTTTTTATAAGACTTAATTTCTAGCTATTACAGGGACACACTCTTTGGTCAACTATCATATCTGCTGATCATTTTTATGAGGACTCCTCCTCTCTGAAATGGTCATCTATCACTGTTATTTTATCTCTACATCTAGTATCTCTCAATTTTTTTTTGCTGTTTTCTTTTAGTTCATGTAATTGATGTTCTTTTTTGTCTCCCCTGCTTGTATTTCTTCTCTCACTCAATAAAATCTCATTCACCTTAGCAAAAAAAAAAAAGTGCAATCACCAAAATAAGGAAACTTAAGAACAGCAATGCACGCGACCATCCAAACTTATAAGGGAAATAAAAAAATGAAAGAGATTCTTTACTTGAGCAAAGAGAAAAAAAATTAACATATATACCTAGCTTCAAATTTAAAAATTAAACTTACTAAACATGATCCTCAATTTTACAACTTTACTTTTTCATTTTTCCTGAATATTATACCCACGCACACTACACCCCACACGCTAGTGAGACTTTAATCGAAGACCTCACACCAGAAAGCCTCCATGCAGCCACTGAACCAAAGCCTCCATCCACTTCTTTTTCTTTTCTTTTTTTTAACACAACATGCTTGCCAACTGAATTATTACACATAACCAATTATGTGACCCCTGCCCTTAACCCAAAATAAAAGACAAATCAAGTAGTGGGGACACCAGTATGCCCATTGGGCCCTAGTGGACACACCAATTATGGTTGAAATTATTTTTATAATTTTTTTATTTTATTTTATTTTAAATTTATCTTTCCTGATATTACTGGATTTGATCAGTAAAGAAACAAGTGACATCTCACTTCTCACTTGTAACAGGATGTTGAGAAATAGTTTTGAAGATGAATTAATAAAATCCCTGTTTCTGGTCTCTCCCTCTCTCCTCCCCTTTCTTCTTCTTCTTCTTCTTCCCCTTTTTCTTTCTGCTCTATTCTTCTTCTTCTTCTAAATTATTCTTCTCAATTCTTCTTTTTTCTTCTCTATTTTCTCTCCCTTTTCCTTTCTAATCCAACAGCTAATCGGCATCACATACGTCAATAACAAATTCGCGCCTTGTCCCGCATCATCAAGTATTTCTAATCATCCATAAAAAGAACTTTCAAACATCAAATAAGATTCATTATGTACTTTAATGGTGATTTCCTGGAGGCAATTTCACCTCCATCCCACACTCAAATATGCAAGTTCATGTTTCATGCATGTATGCAAGGAAGGGTATGAAAACAAGAAGTAAACTGATCATGCTATTAAAAATGGAAGATAGAAAACAAAAAGACCAAAGAACAACTGTTCCCTTACCTTCACATATCCAGTGCGGCGATCAAGATTCAAATGCAAACTCTTAACCTCCCCAAACTCTCCAAAAACATTATGCAAGTCATCTTCTTGTGCTTCTTCATGTACTCCAGTAACCAATATTATCCATCCTTCGATAGCTGACATAATGTAGCAAACAACAGGTTAAGTTTCTTTTTGGATAATAAACAACAGGTTAAGTTTCTTGAAGATGATATCAAACTAGGAATAGAGTCAAATCATTTAATTCATATGTGCTCCTGTTGGAGTGCAGACACCAAGAAAGCCTGCAATGACTTTTTCTTGAACTCCATGTATACTTTACATGACCACTACTCCGCCTAAATTTGAGCATAAAAATCTTTAAAGACTAATCCTTATAGACATACATCTAAAACTTGAGTATCCAAAACATAGAATGTGCATATGTATGTGGGCATGTCGCAAAGATTTAACAGAAAGAAAAAAAAACAGGTAAAACTTATAAGAGTAAAAGGATAAACATAAAACGGGAACAGTTGGGCTTGTTGGATCATACTTCTAAAAATCTCCTCAGATATAATGACCCTCCTAGTCTGGATGCACAGCCAGGTGCTGATCCAGGACACTGTATTGTGATCCATCCAGTTCAGATCTTTCACAGATTTATAGAACTGCCTACTCAGAGTCCACTACACAAGCGATTCAAGGGGCAACAGTCTGCACTTTTATTCCACAATGATAATTCTTCTGAAATTTTTTGCCATCGTTAAACTTGGAACCCTCTCTCCTCTCATAAACAGACAAAGACTCAAAGCTTGCTTCTAAAGCATCTCCCTTTCCATGCATCAAAATTCAAATACATGCATCTTCTCCTCATTTCACATTATCCAATTTCTGTCCTTTTTAATGAGAACCAGAATCAATCCTATTGATACCAACAAGACCAACTATACACCCCTGTATCTTAAATCAATGCCTACATATCCCTGTAACACCACCAAAGTGCCTCTATATCCCTACCGCTAAATATCATCAGCTCATTAAAAGTTTAATATATATAAAAAAAAATACCTTCCTAGAAATAAAATTCTCTTTTACACATGTGCATACAAGAGCTTAATGTAGCTCACATAAGCTGTGGTATTAGGACCAACATAAATGAGCCACATCATTTTTTATGAGCCCATATTAAGCTGGTCCCACTCGTACAGGGCCCCATCGAACAATACATAAGCACACAAGAAAGATGAGGCACAATGCCATTATTGTAGGATATTTATAGCTTTACATGCTAAATTTAACTGAAATATTTAATTCTAAAGGTATGTTGGTAATTTTTATGATACTACAAGGGATATAGGCATTATTTTAAAGCTAACAAAATGTAATCAATTATGCTATTTTCAAGGGTATAGAGGTAACTAACACTATAATAATAGTTGCAACTCATAGTTGGCTTCAGCATTCCATCCATTTTAGTTCAAAACTGCATCTATCATTTCCTCTCTTCCCAAATTAATCACTAAGGAATTCTTCCGCAGAATAACTCAAACACCATAACATTTCACAGTCAAACAGGATACTTGCTTTCTCAAGTCGGAATCAAACAAAAATGTTTTGATAGTGACCACAGATCTTCTTGTACATTTTAAGGTTGTCACATGTTATGTCTCCATCAATCAATGGCTTTACCACATTTGAACAACTTCAGGCTTTTGGTCATCTCATCTTGGGAATTGCATATAAAACCTGAGAGCTTAAAACCACCTTTTGCATGTCTTTCTTGTTTACATACACACAAATAAGAAGTTGAGAATTAGAAATTCGCCCAGGATTCAACAAACCCAAGCAAAATATCTTTCCTACTTCCCTAATACTTCTACTGAACATACAAGATGTCTTCCAAAAGCTAGTTGCCGGGACCTTCATTACTATTGTAGACGAGCAAAGAGTCTCAAGATTGTAGCATAACTGTATAGCAGATCAGGCAATGGTCTTTAAATAAATTGACAAAAATGATTTTGCAGCAAGAATATCTAAACAGGTAACCTACAAAATCTCAGTGTTTTCCTGGAGAATACAGGAGTGATATTGGAATTACGAAGTCATAATCTCTATTGCACACATAGGTGCTATGTTTTATCATACCTGGGCATTCTTTAGTATCTAACATCAACTCAAGCTCTAATTCAGAATCATTATGTTTAAGACTTGCAGCTAGTTTCAGGCTTTCACCTTTCCAGGTCTTTGCTGAACATTATGTGTCAGATTAAAGCAACGAAGGGAACTCTTTTATTCTACAGAAAAGCTGTGCGCCTAATAGAGAATAGACCACTGCGTACCATGAGGAACCAAACCAACCACAAACCTCATATACATAGTTGTATCCCTTTAATCTACCAGGACGAAACAGATGCCTGATCAATATAGACATAAACGGGATCGTAATTATAGCGAATTCAGCTTCTTCAACTTTTCATGTATACTAAAAAGACGATTCATATCTCTGTAGTTCGCCTAATCAAGAAGATGTTTGGCTGATGGAGTAGCAACACGGACATGAACTCTAACAAATCCACTTTTTTGTACTTACTACATAAAAGTCAAAAACCCTAACAACTCGAAATGGCAAATTCCAACAACGAATACGCAGCTCTAAAAACAATGACGATAGGAAAAGAACTTCAGAGGGTAAATAAACACTTACATCTTTGCGCCCCAGGCCCGCCGTCAGAATCTAGAGACTCGAATTCCTTGGCCGTCAAGCGGTTGTTGCGCTCGGTGTCGGCTTCTTCGCGGAATCCCCTTCCCTTGGTCTTTTTTGGAGCGGAAAAATCTCCACCAGGAAATGAGGAGGAGCCGCCAGTGATAGCCGATTTGAGCTTCGGAAGAGGTGCACGCGGCGAGGTTTCCACATCCATACCACCTTCCTCGTCCATCAAATCATCCTCTTCCGGTTCGAAATCAACCGCTTCAACATCGGCTGTCGCCATTACAACCAAAACTTTTCACTTCTTTGTGCTTCTCGTTCTGATCCCTCTGGGATTTTCGCCTCCACTTCTCTGCCCGGGCGGTGGAGAAGAAGGAAACGAAGTTTTAGAAGAACTGCGGTAAAAGGTTGGGTTCGACAAGTCACCCCTAAGTTAGGAGTCCTAACAGCCCCAGAATTTTCCCCCTTCACCCTTCAGGTTGGGTTCGGCGACGTAGCAAACCCATGTAGAGTAATAGTTTCCTTTCAAATCCGAACCAATTCTCTACAATTTGCCCTCACCAAACGAGGAAAGGGATTAGGTCCAATTGAGCCTTGTTCAAATAATTGGTCAGGTTTAGGTTTAATAATATTAGTTTAGTCTTTTGATATGAACGGGGTCACGGTACAAACTAGTGAAAGTGAAATGGAAAGTTTGTATCAGTGTGCTCCATGGAAAGTGTACTAGAAAGTACTTTCTTGTGTTAGAGCCCAAAATGAAAAACTTAGTGGAAACAAGAGAATAAGTTATTTTTATAATATATCTAAACAAACATGGTTACTTTTATAATATCTAGATACTTAATCAAATTGTGATTTTTACGATATATATTAATTATCACTCTTATTTCTTATGTTATTACAAAATAATTTATTTATTTATTATATGCGCTTATGTTATTTTTTAATTTTTTTATTAAATTTTAATGATTTATTCTAGTCACACGTAAGTATTGTATTGATTTATAATAAACTATAATCATTAAGTAATATAATAGAATTTTTCGTTAATTAGGATATTAACATATTTTAATACTACACATTAAATCACTTATAAGTGTAGTAACCATGTTTATTTTGGTTAATTATCTATTTAGGTATATGTTATATTTAAGTATATTATAAAATATTACTCATTCTCTTGTTTATATCATACTTTTCATTTAGGGGCACTAACACTGAAATCTGTTTTCTAGTGCACTTGAACTCGTCTACCCTAACACCCAAGGATGAGTTAAAGTTGAATCAATTCATTTAAGTTCAATTCAATTATTCACTTCAATTCAAGTTCATCGTGGACTAACCCTCCCTTAGGAATTTAATATAACATTAAATGTATTAATATAATAAATATTTAAATAATTTATTTTATTAATAAATTAAGATAGATTATAGTTTTGCCTAATTTAATACAATAATTACAAGTTAAAATTAAATATTAAATTAAATAATTATACAATATATTACTTTAAAAAATGTTTACTTTTATATTGTCGAGATACTTGATCAAATTCTTACTTTAGCAATATTTTAATTATCACTCTTAAATTAGTAATTTACCATAGTATTATTAATAATAAATATAATAAATAAATAAATAAATAATGGTATTTTTTGTTAATAACCTAAGATAGATTTTGAGTATAATGTAAATTAATAAAATAATTATGAATTAAAATAAACTATTAATATAATTAATTATAACAAATTAAAAATAAAATATCTAAACAAATATGATTGTTTTATAATTTATAAATAAATATCTACATTATCTAAATTCAAAAGGGGGGCAGTGAGAGAAATAAGCTAAGAGGGAAATCGACGGAGAGGGGGGGGGGGGAGAAGCCCGAGAGTGAGAGGTGGTGAAAGACAAAGAAGTCGAGAGGGAAATTGAGGGAGGGGGCGGTGAGAGATAGAGAAGTCAAAAGAGGGAAATCGAGGGAGAGAGGAGGGTTAGGAAGCAGGGATCTTTTGAGAGGGAGGATGATACATAGAGTGTATGTGAGGAGTGAAAGTGAATTAACTAGTTTCGCCCTCAGATTTCACTTTTACTCGTTTTACACTATAGTGAGTGAAAGTCAATGAACCAATTCATTCACTTTGACTATCCCTCATGTGAGCGCACTAAAGATTTTAGGTAAGTGAGAGTGAATTTAAATTCACTTTTTCTTTCCCATTATGGTACACTAAAGAGAGGTTAGTCCACAATGAACTTGAAATAAAGTGAATAATTTAATTCATCTTAAATGAATTGATTCAAATTCAACTTCAACTCATCCTTGGGTATTAGTGTTGACGAGTTCAAGTGTACTGGAAAACATATTATAGTGTTAGTGCCCCCAAATGAAAATTATGATATAAACAAGAGAATGAATAACATTTTGTAATATACTTAAATGACAAATATACCTAAATATATAATTAACCAAAATAAACATGGTTACTACACTTATAAGTGATTTAACATGCAGTATTAAAATATATTAATATCCTAATTAATGAAAAACTATATTATATTACTTAATGATTATAGTTTATTATAAATTAATATAATAATTATGTGTGACTAGAATAATTTATTAAAAAAAAAAAGAGTAAAAAATAACATAAGAGAATATAATAAATAAATAAATTATTTTTAATAACATAAGATATATTTTAACATTAAAAACCACTAATTTAATGCAGTAATAAAAAAATAAATATATTATTTTATAAATAACATAATATATATTTTTATATATTATTAATTAATAATATTTTGTCACAAAATTTAAAACCATTGGTTTAATTAATTATAGCAATGAGATAATTAAACCAAAACAATTTATCAAAAATTTGTTTTAACAAAATTTTAATTAAGACTATTAAATCATTAATTTAATATAATAATTATAAAAATAATATATTGAATAAATAAAAATAAATTTTTTATAAATAAAAAATCTAAATTATTATTTTTATGACGATAGTTTAATTTTTCCTAACTTAGGACAAAATTAAACCATCGTCTTCCTCACAGCGCATTAGCGGGCAATGGCGACGGAGGCAACGCTCCGACGATACACCGAGAGGGAGACTGAAAATTTGGGGGACGAAGGGCGAAAGCGGGGGGGAGGGGGGAGAGAAATGCATGTCCCGCGTGCTTAATGTGAATGATTCGGAAAAAGAAAGGTCCCAATTTGGATTCCCCATTTTTTGCCTGAGTGAATAAATTGATATGTTTCAAAAGAAGTGGAATTCATTCTACACAGGGGGAGTTAGTCAACTTGAAGCCGAAGATGAAGATCAACCGCATTATGCCGTTCATCAGTTTACGTTATTAGTGGAGCGCCAAACTTCATGTCATTTGGATGTTGGGGATGAAGCGAAACATCATCTCCATGTTATAAAAAATGGAAAGTGGTTTTCGGTCATTTTTGCCATTCATCTTGGATGAAGAGAACGCGGGGGTTCGAACCCCCGACGTTTTTTTTGTTTCCCTCTCTCTCCTCGCACCCCCCTCTCTCTCTCTTTTCATTTTCTTTTTTTCTCCCTCTCTCCCGCACCCCCTCTCTCGTCTCCCTACGCCCCCGACGCCCTGCTCCCTCTCTTCTCTTGGACTCTCCTCTCCGGCCTCCGTCTCTACTACCTCTCTTCTCTGGCCTCCGTCTCTCGGTCTTCTCTCGGACTTGCCCTCTCTCCCGCATCCCCTCTCTCGTCTCCGTGCCTCCCTCTCTTCTCTCGGACTTGCTTTTCGTTTTTCTCTCTCGCTTCTCCCTCTCTCTTATCCCTCTCGGCCTCCCTTTATTCTCTTCTCCCTTGCAGCCTCCCACTCCCTTCTCTCTCTCGCTATTCTCTTTTCCCCCAAAATACTTTTCGATTTCCCCCATTCCGATTTTGTTAAATTTTATTACTATATTAAACTTCATATTTAAGTCTCTGGTAAATAAAATATAATTAAAATGTGTATTTGATTAATTAATTATTTTTTAATTTTATCAAAATATATTATTAATTAATACCATGTAAAAAATCCATCTTACTTTATTAATATAATACTTATTTATTTATTAATCATATTTATTTTGTATTTACTCTATTGTATTAGTGTTTTAATAGTGGTAATAAAAAGATTGTTAACCAAAGCACTTGGTTCAATTAACTCATTTTTATAATTAATAAAAGCTATGGTTTTAAATTTATTACATATATTTTTAATTAATAATATGTAAAAATATATAGTGTGTTAAAGTTAATATTTGATAGATTTTTCCTGTTTAATCATGACTCTTTTATGTTAAAGAACACCATATATTATCAATAAATAAATAATTAAATAAATATATTATATTCGTTTATGTTATTTTTAATGTTATTTATTTATTTTTTATGATTAATTATGTACACAGTTAATTGACTCACGTAATTATTATATTAATGTACAATAAACATTAATCTTGAACTAATATAACATATAATTAAATTAATTAATATATTAATATATTTTAGTTATACATTAAATTAGTTATTCGTATAGTAATAATGTTTATTTTACCTAATCTAATGTTTAAGTGTTATATTTTAATTAAATATACTTTACAAGTTACTAATTCGAAAGTGAAGGCCTTGTTCGTTGCTGCTGTGACACGCCTCCGAGATAGAAACTTTGCGTAGAAAACCTTCCAACTTTATTACGACGTATTCCTCTTTTTGTTTTTTTTTCTGTAGAAAGAAATACATTGGCGAAAATCTTGGTCGCCCATTACATAATCGTGTGGGCTACCTTTAGCAAGGGCTTAGTTTCACCCCATCCCCTGTCACGTGTTTTAGATTTTTCGCTGCTTTCCGTGTCGGTGTCGGAGTCGGAGAAATAAAATTCCGCATTTTCTTCTTTTAAGAAAGCTGAAAGACAAAAGGACCCGTTGAATTTTGGGAAAAATCTCGTTTATTGTGGTGGTTCGATTTGCTAACCGTCTTTAGAATTTCGTTGCTTTTCTGTTATACTCTTCCAAATAGTGGAGCTGTTGCGTCTTCCCTTGGATTTTGTTTTGTGATCATCGTTTGATTACGTCTTGAGTTGGTCAAGCTAAGCCTTCTACTGGTGTTTTTGACGAAGGTATTAATTCGGGAATAGAAAGAGCTGAGCTCTCGTGATTAATTTGTTCTGAACAAGCTTCAAGTTGTCGTTTCGGAAGCTCGATAAAGGTTTCGTGTTAATTGTTCCTTCCAGTCGCGTAAGTCTTGATGCTGCTTGTATTCGATTACCAGTTGTTATTTTTCAGTAAATTGTGAGCTCTCAGTGTGTCTGCGTTTCTGCCCAAATGATTTTATTTTTGCTCAATCGAGATAAGCGCTTCTGAGAAATGGAACTGCTTTCCATTTGCCGTACGTCTTCGCCGTGTTGTCTTCTTGATACTTCAAACTGGAAGCATGTAGAGAGGGGTTTGAATTTGAACCAATCGAAGCTTTTCGCACCAAAGAAAACCCATTTTCTTTCTGCTGACGTCAGCTATGGATGTAGATCAGTGGGAGTTTCCAGTCAGGGGCAGTTAGGTAGTTCCGAAATTCAGAATATTGATCAACGAGAAGGATCCAGCTTGTTGGGTCTTCTCAAAGGATTTCCAGATGGTGTCAAATCCTATAGTTCGAGTGAAAATTGTAACTATTACGTAGCTGATGAAATAGAGGATCTAAGAGATGTCTCCGACCGGGAGGATATTGTTACTAGGGTTCGAATTCCCGCTTTGCCAGATGAATCTGAGAGCAACCGTGGGTCCCCTATTTCTAGTTGTTTCTGGGAATGGAAGCCAAACTTTACTGTTCACTATGAGAAATCTGGGATGGAAAATGTAAATGCGCCAGCAGTTGTTTTTCTTCCTGGTTTTGGGGTTGGTTCATTTCACTATGAAAAACAACTGAAGGATCTGGGCCGGGAATTTAGAGTTTGGGCTCTGGATTTCCTTGGTCAAGGAATGTCATTACCTTCGGAAGACCCTGCTCCTTTGCCTAAATCAGCAAATGTGTCAGAAGAGAAGGATTCTGTGTGGGGCTTTGGTCAAGAAACTGTACCTTGGGCTGCTGAGCTGGTCTACTCGATTGATCTCTGGAGGGATCAGGTTCGGTATTTCATTGAGCAGGTACTTTTTCAACTTTGTCTAGGTTTATATTTTTTAATTAGCTTTGCATGTCGTGAAAGTGTAAAATATTTTGTTTTATGACTTATTTTTGGGTAAATCTCATGAGAAATATGTGCTGCTTTTTTTCTTTTTTTCTACTGTCTCATGACCTTTATTTTGTTATGGTTTGATCATTATCCCTAGCATACCTTTTTATAATTCCATCATCACTTGAAGAGTTCTTCTAACTTTTAAAAGTGACATATGATCGTCTCATGAAGTTTGCCTATTTGAATTGAAGAGACAGCAAAGCTCCATGACATTGTAAATGCCGGAATTTGGTGCATCCAATTTTTAGTTTGGGCTGACTTATTCTCGTTCTAGATCAATTGAGGTAGTTGCACACCATCTGAAAAAGGAGTTTGTTAGCATGAGCAGTGCATGTGTCAACATTCAGAAGGGGAAACGACAACCTTATATATGTGGATCCGCAGACACCTTTGACCGCCATTTTGGTAATAGCATGGCCTCCCCAAGAAAAACACTACCGCATCTGATCTAAGATAGATTCTTAAACAATACCATTTAAAAGTATAATGGTTACCAATGTGGCAGCTGGCACCATAAGGTTTGTCTTTTTTAGAATCAGCATTGCCTGGTTCTTTTTCTTTTCTGAATGTTCAACCCTTACCTCGGTGAGACTTGAACCCAAAATCTCACACTAGAAACCCTCCATGTTGCCATTGATCCAAAGTCCCAATCCACACATCACCTGGAACTTCATCATCTGCAGAGGATGAGAAGATGATGTTGTCTCTTGTACTGTCTTACATGTTTGTGTAAATTCTTGAATAGTCTTTCCAGTTAGAATCCTCAAATATATTCTATTGTGCTTGCTATAAAAAAGCTGCAAATACTTTTGACATCATAATTTTCTAGCAGTTTAGGTTGCACAAGGTACCATGGAGAAGTGTCTAATCTATCCTTAGATAAGCAGGGAAAAAATCAAAACTTAATATTGAATTCAATACTTGTGATATCCTAATTTTCTAGCAGTTTAGGTTGCACAAGGTACCATGGAGAAATGTCTAATCTATCCTTAGATAAGCAGAGAAAAAAACAAAACTTGATAATGAATTCTCTGTGTTGTTGTTACTGATTCTGTTTAACACTTATTTCTACTTTTATTTGAGGCTGACTGTCGCTAGATCATCTGAAAATTTATGGGAAAAATTTCTTTCTGACGTCTAGATAGGTGAAAAATGAAAATTTTCAAATGTAAAGAATGAATAGGAATGAATGAGGAGAGTAGGCCAAATCTTGAAGACGTTGGAGGATGCCCATGGTCTTAGTTTATTATTTTTTCAAGAAGGTGAGTCAGTAGAAAAAAAGTAAGTCAGTTTTTTCCTCTCTTAGCATGGGAAAAGAAATTGGGAGGGATCAAGCTTTGGCCTACAATTTAGAAAAAGTGAAATTGGATTTAGAGAAATATATTTCTTGAAAATTTGGGCTATATATAGAAATTATAAATGGTCTGTCGGCTAATTAATTTTTTTTGAAGTGGCTAGATGTATCTCAGAAAAGTATTTTGTAACCTGGTCCTGGTTGTTCTCAGAAATCTGCATATTCTGAAATGTCAAAGCCATAACAGAAATTTGAAAGAAAGTTTCATCTATAAATGGAAACTAGGAGAATGACATGGAAGTTGAATTTGAAATCATTTCTAAATGAAGATTATGCATGTTGTCTTGTGCCTTGAATAGTTAAAATGGTTTTGATTATGTATATATAGTTAGTTGGACTTGCATATCTGATGAAGACTTGACACTATCACAGGTTATTGGTGAACCAGTTTATATTGTTGGGAACTCTCTTGGAGGATACGTGGCTCTGTACTTTGCAGCATGTAACCCACAACTTGTGAGAGGTGTGACACTTCTCAATGCAACACCGTTTTGGGGGTTCCTCCCTAATCCCACTAGGTCCCCAAGACTGGCCAAAATTTTCCCGTGGGCTGGAACATTCCCTCTGCCTTCTCGTGTGAAGAAGCTTGTAGAAGCTGTGTGAGTCTCTTACGTCGTCTTATATTCATCCTTTTTTCTTTGCAGCAAATTCTGTCTATCTGGGTTGACTCTGTTTACTCTTTAAAAGATGGTTTTCTTTTTTGTGCTCTGTGGGTTCTTTGAAACAGTTCTTCCAGGATCATGATTTCATGGTCCCATATCCTCTGTGAAGCCAACCATTTGGCTGATAACTTATTAAATAATGGGTCCAATGGCAATATCTTTATTGGCGGAGACTCCATTATTTTCTTCTCCTTTTAAAGAATTTCATGTTGCCATTGCCCTAAAGAAAAAAAATGAAAAGGAAACAGATCCAGAAATATTGCAAAGATCCCGTTAAGGACAGGTTTTGTTGTTCATATGTCAAGGGTAGATAAGGTTTTGTGCATTGTATTGAATTAAACCACAAGCTCCACCAGATCTTATTAGTTTACTTTCATCTATGCCATTGCTCTGTGTCCGGAGAAAGTTGTTTAAATCGCTGTACCGTTTATTATTTTACCTTCAACGTGGTTCCTAAGAATGAGGTATTGTTGCCAATGCAGCTGGCAGAAAATTAGCGATCCAAAAAGTATACATGAGATACTGAAACAAGTGTATGCTGATCATTCGACAAAAGTTGACAAAGTCTTTCTGCGGATACTTGACACAGCACAGCATCCCGCAGCAGCTGCATCATTTGCCTCAATCATGTTTGCACCAAAAGGAGAGTTATCCTTTGAGGAAGCTTTGTCAAGGTAATCGTGTTTCTTTATTTTTTGAGTATTTGTATCTTATTCATGTGTTATAGTGCTGGGAGCAGAAAAAGGTTATTAAACAATTTGTAAATAGCTTATTAAACAATGAGCATTGATAGGTGTCAAATGGAAAATATACCAATTTGTCTCATATACGGGAAAGAAGACCCTTGGGTAAAGCCCTTCTGGGGCCAAAAGGTCAAACAGCAGGTACCCGAAGCTGGATATTATGAAATCAGCCCTGCAGGTCATTGCCCCCATGATGAGGTTCCTGAGGTAAAATTATTGATCCTTTATTTCAGTTCACTTGTTTAGGTTAAGAGGTTTGTCATGACAAAATACTTCAAAGTCTTTCTGATTTTGGTCAGATAACAACCCTGAAAAGTATTCGGACCTGGATTTGGTCCAATTGAAATCTAGGCCAGGTCAATTTTCCCCAGTCCAGAAGCTAGACTTGACGTTTGCAAGAAATAGAAAAGATGAGTCCGACCCTTGACCCAACTTACTGTTAAGGAATAATCTCACATGGATTAGTGAGTAGAAGATGTTGAGTTTATTAGTTGCTAAGTTGGCTAGTCATTTTGGGATAGGATTTGGACCCAACTTCACATGGTATCAGAACAGGTTGAGTCAGCTGAATCATGACAAGTTGCCCTGAAGAGTGAATAAATTCTGGACTCACTTGGCCATGAAGTGGTTCACTGATCATTTCTCTTTGTACTGAGTTTCATATAATCATTTTCCTACTATAAACGGAGCATTTAATCATCCTCTTCCAACAGGTTGTGAATTTTTTACTGCGTGGGTGGATCAGGAACCTGGAGACGGAAGGTTCAGTTGCACTGCCTCTACTTGATGACCCTGAATCTGTTGACAATGGGTTCTCCAGGGACCTGGAATTCGTCAGGGATGGATCAAGGAAATCAGTTCGTGTACGGTTCTTTGGCAACAAGTATTCCATTTTGGACCAAATGTTGTCCTTCACAAAGTCTTGGATGGAGAAACTACGTTTTACCACTAGATAGTACTAGCTATTATTCTTTTCTCTTCAGTTGACGTGCCGTTTCATGTATAGCTTCAATTGTATTCTGATTGTTACATGTATAACATTCTAGCATTTACACAATGTGTGAGCTACACAAAGAAACACGTTTGGCTGTACGTAGATAGATAGATACATGTAAATATCAATCAAGAAAGTATTTCATAAAAATAAATGTAAAATAAGAATAAGTCAAGTTTTAAATTATTCAATTCAAAATTTGACAGTTAACCTAAAAATTGGGCTATAACAATTATGTTCATGTTTCTTTTTTTCATTACTAGAAACAAGTATTAGAAAAATATCCTGTCAATTTAGGTGAATTAACTTATTTGATGTATATGATGAAAAAAATAGGGCTATAAGAAAAACAATGTCCATGTGATGTGAGTATAATTTTTGAATTTTTTTCATTGATTAATGATGTTAGGAATTAGACGCCTTAATTCTAAAGTAACAAGAGCAATAATAATAAAAGCGGAAGAAAAGAAAAAACATAATAAAATTTATACAGGTTGGCTTCGAGGTGAGACTACGTCCTGTTTTTCGCCGCTATAGTAATCCACTATGAAGATGAAATACTTTACAAAGAGAAATCGCACACTTACAGGTGTTTCTCTTTAACCTCTTGGGGTGTAACTCGAGATGCTCCTCGGTATAAGATGATAAAACCCTAATAGCGGCGCCCCTAAATTATAAAGAAAAAATTAAAGTAATCGTATTACAAGAATGAAATTCCCAAACTGTCCTAAATGAAATAACAGTTAATATATCGTGGATCGGGTGAGGACAGGTCCCCTACATCCCTGGGAGGGGGGCGCCCCCACCGCGACCTGACCGCGCAGGTCGATTCACGACCAACTCAGTGTAAGGCGTTAATTAGACTCCACAACTTAACAAATGATACTGTCGATCTAATTAATAGAGTTTGTAGTTTGATTTACTTTTTTAAAATTGATTAACATTTTGACCTCTTCAACAGGGACAATGGGGTCTTTCACCTTGTATAAAATGTAATATGAAATGAAGCAGCCTTTTTAATTTTTTGTATTGGGTTTCATGATCCTGATGAAACGAGAGGTTATCTTTGTTCCAAAGGGAGTTTGGTCTGTTTATGTCAAGGTCGTGGAATCAATCAACCAATCTCACATTTCTCATAATATGAGTTGTAATCATTTTTCTGATAAAAAACACAATATCCAACCATCTATCCCCACAAATCTTTCTCTTCTAAAATCATTTCTGTGGTTCTACTGATCACTGTTACTTTGTTGCTGTAAGACGAATTATCATTTCCGAGAGTCTGAGTTGCAAGTAGGCCACCCACTCACATCGCAAATACGAGTGTCTTTTTATCTTCTTCTTCTTCTTCGTTTTTTTCTTTAATTAGCAGCAGTAAAGAATCATTCGCTGGCACAATTTCTTCAGAAGGCAAAGAATCTTAGATTTTTTTGCAGTAGAAACGCAAAAATCAATTTAGGATTGATTCAAGTAGCAGGAACTAACACTCTTGTCAAGATATATCAGTCATAATGACTATAAATAAAAAAGAAATGTACCTGTGCAGTCTAGTATCTTTAAGCTTAAAGATACCATTACCTGCTCTGCTCTAGGTGACATTTTGAATATTTGGGTTTTAACATTTAACCATAGTGAACATCGAATTTCAGGGGCTCATATCATCTGTGAGATTTTTCAAGCTCCGATGGGTTGCAGGTCAAGAAAGGTGTTCTCTTTCCCTTTGTTTTTTTTTCTCTTAATTGGGTCGGCCGGATTGGATTGGTATTAACATTTAGCAGAGTTGTTTTGCTTGGGTGGTATGGCAAAGATTGTGAAAATCAATGAAATGAAAGCTGAAAAAGTGGAAAACACGTGAAATTTCTCAGTGAAAATACGCTTTGCCGAAGTCCTTTCTTTGAACGAGATTTTGCAAAATGATGTTGCAGTTATTAAATAGCAGCACTCCATCTCTGCTCGTATCGCCAGTGGTCCAATCTCATCCTTGGTCATAAAAAGGTTCGTGTGCAATCTTGTCTGAGAGCTCCTAGTTCGTTATCATGGTGCCAGCCTGAGGAATGGCCCAAATACAAGCAGAAACCAATCGGTTTTGGCAGTTTGATGAAAAATCAAACAGTTGGGTGGAGTTGAAATTGCCTTTGAAGTTGAAATCTTGCGTCAATGACAACTGTACCATATAGTGGGTTCAATTTTACTATGGAGGACAGAGAAAAACCGGCTGAGAGCGATTCTAAATCGGATGATGAAGCTACAGCACTAGTGAACAACTCTGATGCTGTTTTGCCTTTAAGACGAAGAATTTCGTTAACCAAGATGACAAAAAGGATCTGTTTGGATCACGGGGGAGAGTGGGTCGATTTATGAGAGATTCTGGAATGGAATTCAGTGGGTAATTGCACCTCATGATCTACCAGTCTCAGCAGGCTTCGCAGTATCTGTTTTCATCATCAACCAGACAATCTTTAGTCTGTCAGAAGCAGGGACTTTGTACCAGGTAATCGGCTTAGACGCCACAAGATAATTTCCAATTTTTGCCCAAAGATCATTCTCGTGTTGTTCTGTTAATTTAGTATCTGCTGTCCTCATCACTAACCTCGTGGATCTCTCTCAGCTTATTCTTTTCTTCCTCTTTTCTTCAGCTTCGGTTGGATGAGAATTCGCAGCCAGTTTGGACTGATTTTATGCCCATATTTGGATCTAGCATGCGTGGTGCTGATACCGATTCGAACTCCAAATCTGGTTCTGTTTCACGTGATGGGGAGTGAGTACTCTTAGAGCAGGTTATGATATTTACAGCATTTCTTTTATCAACTCTACGTCTTCATGATTACTTCCTATATTTTAGAGTCTGGGGGATTTCCATCCAAAATCTCAGAGTCCCTAAGTGAGTGTTTTCTAATTCAATGGAAACCTAAGCATAATGAAGTCATAGTTTGAGCTTTAGCCTCTTTTTACTTTTCCCATGAGATATTTCTGTACATGAGATCATGAATGAATCCATTAACAGGAATTTGGGAATTTGCTATTACTATCAGGAAAGCCTACTTCACCACAGTAAATGGACTATTGTGAGAGCTATGTCAAACTCAGGGTCCGAGGTAAGCCAATCTATGCTCTGATTCATGGAGAATGTCTGCATTCAACTTGATCTTGCACAGGTGGGCAAGACATGGCCGACCACCAGGTGGAGATGTTGCAGCTATAGCAGATGCAGCCAATTTTAGACAAGATGCTGTGTTTACCGTGAGGTAAGCTTTCTACTGTTCCATGGAAGCAGGTTAAATTTTGAGAAATAGATGCTTATGGCAATTCAATTCTTTTTACATATGGAAAGTTTTCTGAAGCAGATACTAACTTTAAAGTTGTCTTACTGATGAAGTTGAGGATAAAAATGGATCATTTTCCGTGCTGTTATTACTATAAATTTTTTGCATTTTTAAACTGTGATATCTGTACCTGTGAATATGCAAATGATCGAGCATGGGCTAAGAAAAATGTTATAGTGCAGTTCTAGCGGAGATCTTTATGAATTTGACAAAAGCTCAAAACCATCATGGAAGAAACATATCCGCAGTGAAACATTGACAGAAGAAATTTCTTTGTTACCCTCTCCTGATTGTGCTTTGCATGGCTTGTTTGGGTCCAACTCACTGTCACTTTTTCTTCTCACAAAGGTACCTTTGACTTGCTTCAGCCTACTCAGCAAAAAAAAAAAAAAAAAAAAAAACCATATGCATATGAATAATGTTGTGAGATACACATATTAGTTACACATATGAGAACTTAAAATTTCCTCTTTTCTTCTCTTTTTTTTTCTGTTACCAATAATATATTAGATGCTACTATTGATACAGAAATAACTCTTTTAAGTTCAAACATGCTTTTGCTTGATAACAGTTAGCTGAATTGCGAAGAACAGAAGATCTGCAATGGGTGTGGTCACGTACAATTGGCACTCCAACCAGTCTCTGTGTGGAAAATTACTGGACGGCTTTGGCATCATATCATGTTGAATTTTCTCTCACGGGTCCAAGTATTTGAAGGAAAATATAGTGCAGATGAATGTAAGTAAATGTTGTAAGAAAAAAAGAAATCAAGCAGAAGGAATTCTGTAAATACATATGCTTTCATGTAAATAAAAAAAAAGAAGAAGAAGAAGCTCTTTTATTTGGAAGCTCGTCTTCATAGAAGAAGTCGTTTCATGGGATTCAGTCGCCACCAGAGGCACCAGTTTCAGTTGTACCTGGCATCCACACCAGGCCAAACTCATCTTCGAACTTCCTTCTGTTGTAAATCTGTGGTTTATAAGAATCCAATGAGGACAAATGCATGAAGTAAGAAGCTGTGGCTTCCTGGAAAGACCTCGTAGGATTCACCCAACTTGCAGCGCAGTTACTCGAACAACTCCCTAAATCCTTGTCCGAAGCCTCCGAAGGCACGGAAGCTTTCTGGGTACGTGCTCGATTCCGAGTCTCATCGTCCCCAAATTTCAGTGAAGCAGCCAATAGGAGAAGGTTAATATGCTGCTTCGCGCTGTCCCCAAGCCTATAAAATGTACGTCTCTTGTTGTAACGGGAATTCAACCCTCCAGAACCGGCGGGGAAACGTGCATTTACATCCGCCGGCAAATCTTTCTCCACGTATTTAATCAGAGTTGATACGTTTTCTCTTTCGTACTGGGATTCAAAGTGGATAAATCTAAGACTAGTGAGAAGACTGCGCCAAGCATCTGTAGTCACCCACCAATCCAAAATGGCCCCTGAATCTTCCACGTTGTCGAAGAAGGCGTCTTCGTCGTAATGCCCTCCATCCATTTGCGCCAAATCGATATTTCCCATGGGGACAGAAGAACCCTACACAGGAAATCAAACATCCAAAATCGATCAGCTGAAAGTAGTATTCATAAAACGATATATGCAACAACTGTCAACAAAACCTAATTACTCCTGAGCCAGCGATTCAAGTCAATGTTGACTTTCTATGATATGCCATAATAAAAATTCTCCATGGTAAGTGTTCAATTGATCCTTACAGAAGTGATGCTAGCTTGTCCAAGTAATTGAATAATCCAAAATTGAGAACCACAAACTGGATCAGCAAAACAGAATGACGAATTAGTACGAGGGAAACGAGCTAGGCAGAATCAAGCTAAAAGCATAAATCAAGAAACTGACATTGAGAGGAATGCAGGAAAATCAGAAGTACCCAAGAAGAGAATTAACGGGATACATGAAAACTTTCAGAATGAATTCTTTTATGTTTTTTCGCTGCTTCTGAATGTTCTAACAATTGAACCATGGAGAAAATAGAGAAACAGAGATTGAGAAAGAGAAGTACCGGATTGGACGATGGAGGGATATGGGGCAGGGAAGAGAGACGCAGAAATCCGAGGTTAAGTAGGAGAGGAGCAATCGAATTCCTTCTTACAGAAGAAAACTTCTTAAAGTTATTCGAGTTAAAGCAAGTCAAAAGGGCAAGATGCCAGCAAAGTATTAAGAACTGTTGAGAAAGCCTAAAGTCGTTTCATCAAATTGTTTTCGTTTTTTTTTTGTTTTTCGAACTTACTTTTTGCTGTGTATCCTCTCCCGATAGTGTTCTCATCCATGATGCATTTACTGTAGAGAGATCGAGGGAACTTGAGCAGAGTTAATGTACAAGACTATCACATTCAAATGCTAAATTCCAATTATTAGGATGATATTTGATCAAAATTGTCGCCTCATCTTTCTTAAGCCACAAAAAGTTAAAAGAGGTAATAATATATTTTAAAATTTTAACATAAACTATAGAAAATAAATTGAGACTGTGCGAACACAAAAAATTCAATGAAAGAAAAATTATTTCTAATAGAAAATTTATGAAACTGATTCTCTATGATTTGAGCAATGACTTAACCTCGACAAAGTGAAAAAGGACCAATTTAGAACTCGATGGGTGGAACCAACCTTCCTCTTTCTCTCCCGCCAGGACGGAGGTGAGCCTGGTTTGAAGACAGGGGAGGCCGAAGCAGAAAACAGAGGGGTTGAAGCCTCCCCGATCCCCTCTGTAGCTTAATGTAGATCAATAACATGAAATTTAAGATTTGAATTGAAGATGGCTTGGACAGAGAATTAATCAAAGAATTTCTCCTCTTCAATTATAAAGCAGATCGTGGATTAATGAGATTGACGAAAACATCTAATATCTAAGCATAAACTTGTAGAATCGTTTTGGCTGATAATAATCTCAGGCAGTGGGGAAACAAACTCCTCTCGGGCGAATGGTCTTCCGAATCCCAGGTATCTCACGCAGCTTTCCTTCAGCTTTCTTATGTAAGTCAGTTTCCATAACTGACCCAGTCACTCGGTGGTTTCCTGGGTAGATGGTCGTCGTCGGTTGTAACTGATAGCAATTACAACATTTCATCTATTTGATGGAAAAGAGGAGTTTAAGTTTGGATCTAGTCTAGTAGAGGGATGCCATCGACGAGCTTTACGATAGACGAACATCTCCGATCGTAAAAAATTGATCGTCACGACGGGAGGTGCGTTTTTCGTTTCAGTTTTTATGAATTTCATTTAATTCAAGACACCCACATTACAACAACAAAATAATTTTCTGAGAAACTGAATAAATACTAACTTCTGGTTGAGAGCGAAGGAGGCAAACAGATCATTCTTTCTAATAACTGACAGTGCAATAACATTTGAATATCTTTATATCGAGAATGTTTGGATATGGTTGAGACATGACCACTCAACTAGTATGAAGGGTGTATTGGGAAGTTATAATGGGAGTTTATTTTTGGTTGACAAAGATGGCAACCTACTTATCAGAGAAAGGAATAATGGTGAACTATCATGGATCGATTGCACTGCTATGAGGAAGGGAAAGCAGGTGGCTTCTGGACCCCCATGGGATGGCAAACCCGGCAAGGCTCCGATAGTCACTACTGAAGATGCTCTATTCTTTGTTAGCAGAAGACTGCTGCACAGGAGGCACCAGTTTCAGTTGTACCTGGCATCCACACCAGGCTGAACTCATCTTCGAACTTCCTTCTGTTGTAAATCTGTGGTTTTTCAGAGTCCAACGAGGACAAATGCATGAAGTAAGAAGTTGTGGCTTCCTGGAAAGACCACGTAGGATTCACCCAACTTGCAGCGTAGGTACTCGAACAACTCCCAAAATCCTTGTCCGAAGCCGCCGAAGACACGGAAGCTTTCTGGGTACGTTCTCGATTTCGAGTCTCATCGTTCTCAAATTTCCGTGAAGCAGCCAATAGGATATGGTTAATATGCTGCTTCGCGTTGTCCCCAAGCCTATAAAATGTAAGTCTCTTGTCACGGAAATTGGCGGGGAAACGTGCATTTACATCCGCCGGCAAATCTTTCTCCATCTTTTTTATCAGAGTTAATACGCCTTCTCTTTCGTACTGGGAATCAAAGTCGATAGATCTGAGCTTTGTGAGAAGACTGCGCCAAGCATCTGTAGTCACCCACCAATCCAAAATGGCCCCTGAATCTTCCACGTTGTCGAAGAAGGCGTCTTCGTCGTAATGCCCTCCATCGTGTTCCGCCAAAGAGAGATTTGTCATGGTGACAGAAGAACCCTACACACGAAATCAAACATCCCAAATCGATCACCTAAAGTAGTTTTCGTAAAACGATATATGCAACAACCGTCAACACAACCTAATTACTCCTGAACCAGCGATTCAAGTAAATGTTGACTTTCTATGATATGCCATAATACAAATTCTCCATGGTAAGTGTTCAATTGATCCTTACAGAAGTGAGGCTAGCTTATCCAAGTAATTGAATAATCCAAAACTGAGAACCACAAACTGGATAAGCAAAACAAATGACGAATTAGTACGACGGAAACGAGCTAGACAGAATCAAGCTTAAAGCATAAATTAAGAAACTGACATTCAGAGTAATGCAGGAAAATCAGAAGTACCTCAGAAGAGAATTAACGGGATACATGAAAACATTCAGAATGAATTCTTTTATGTTTTTTCCCTACTTCTGAATGTTCTAACAATTGAACCATGGAGAAAATAGAGAAACAGAGATTGAGAAAGGGAAGTACCGGATTGGACGATGGAGGAATATGGGGCACGGAAGAGAGACGCAGAAATCCGAGGTTATGTAGGAGAGGAGCACTCGAATTAAAGATATTCGAGTTAAAGCAAGTCGAAGACAGCACAAAAGTATTAACGACTGTTGAGAAAGCAAAGAATCATTCGTTGTCACAATTTCTGCAGAAGGCAAAGAATCTTAGCTTTGGGAGGTAAGATGAATAGTGATAACAAGACCAGATTCCATTATGACGTGGAAACCGGAAACGCCATTGTTTTTCTAGGGGGGTTAGTCTACAATGAATTTGAAATGAAGTGAAAAATTCAATTCATTTTAAATAAATTGATTCAATTTCAACTCATCCTTGGGTGTCAGTGTAGACGAGTTCAAGTGCACTTGAAAACAAATTCCAATGTTAGTGCCCTCAAATGAAAAATATGATATAAACAAGAGAATGAGTAACCTTTTATAATATACTTAAATATAACATGTACCTAGACAGATAATTAACCAAAATAAACATGATTGCTATACTTATAAGTGATTTAACGTACAGTATTAGAATATATTAATATCCTAATTAATGAAAAACTATATTATATTAATTAATAATTATAGTTTATTATAAATTAATACAATAATTAAGTGTGACTAGAATAAATTATTAAAAATAAATAAAAAAAATAAAAAATAACATAAGTGAATATAATAAATAATGAAAATATTTTTTAATAACGAAAAATATGTATTAACATTAAAAACCACTAATTTAATACAATAATAAAAATTAATATAATAAATAAATAAATAAATTTATCTTCAACATAATATATATTTTATGTATTATTAATTATTAATATATTGTCACAAAATTTAAAACCATTGGTTTAATTAATTATAGCAACGGGATAATTAAACCAAAACAATCTATCAAATATTTATTTTAAAAATATTTTAATTATGACTATTAAATCACAAATTTAATATAGTAATTATAAAATAAATATATTAAAAAAATAAAAATAATTATTTTATAATTAAAAAATATAAATTATTATTTTATTACGATGGTTTAATTTTTCCTTCACTTAGGAAAAATTAAACCATCGTCTTCCTCAGCGGTGGGAGACTACGGTGATGGAGGCGGCACTCCGATGGTATGCCAAGAGGGAGAAGAGAGGAGGCCAAGAGAGAAGAAAAGTCGGGAGGCCGAACGATGGAGGTCGAGAGGGAGAGGAGAGGGCGGAAGGCCGACATGAGGGGGGGGGGGGGGGGGGGGTGGAGGATGGAGCAATGCGCGTCGGGAGACGAAGGCCGAGGGAGAGGGAGAGGAGAAAGGGAAATGAGACAAAAATTTTCCTTTCGGGGCGGGGGGGGGGGGGAGAGATAACGCGTGTCGCGCGCTTCAAGTGGATGCTTTGAAAAAATGGGTTGAATCCAAATTCCCCGATTTTTGCCTGAGAGAATGAAGTGACGTGATTCATTTTTCACGTAATTCATTCTACACTAACCTAGTTATTTAATGAACTAGGTAATGCGGGTGGAATTCATTCTACTTCATTGTGGACTAAACCCCTCCTAAGTAATGGATGTCATCAGAACTGGATTCGTTTGGAAAAAAGAAAAAAGAAAACCCTTGTCCATCATTGTTTAGTCAGTTGAAAACCCCATATGCCTTACTTTAATATTTTTTAAAATTATTTAATCTTTTCTTTTATATTGGTTTTACTGATTTCTAATCTTTTTTAGAATATATACTGTGTTAGGATTTCATCAGTGAGTTCTACACATCACATCTCTCAACTAAAATGTCCTTAGGTAGGGGGGGGGGGGTTAGTGCACAATGTAAGTGCTGAGGGAAATAAAATATAATGAAAAGTACTTTCCCTGGGGAAAGTGAGCGGGAATGTAAAGTATTTGTTTGTGTTAGTGTGCGCAATGAAAAGTGCAGTGTAAAGTACTTGTTTGTGTTAGTGTGCACAATGGAAAGTGTGGTGTAAAGTGAATATAGATTATTTATTAAATAAAATATTTTAATATATCTGACTATCAGAAAATTAAAATAAAATTATTTAATAAATAAAATATATTAAATATAATAATTAAGCAAATGCTTACTTTTATATTATTAAAATTTTAATCAAATTTTAATTTTGTAATATTTAAATATGAAATAATTATACAAATATCGTACTACATAGCGTACTACACAAATATTGTAATAATAAAAATGACAATAATACAAATATAACTCAATCACCTTTTTAATATAAAAAAATATATTTGTTCATACAAAAGTACAACACAAAAAATATTTAGTGGCATTAAAATATAATAGTCAATAATTTCGCCACATCTGAATTGCTAAAACATCTCGATAATATGATGCTCTTGCAGATTGTACTGCGGACTCCCTCTGAGTACTTCTTTGAGTGTCCACATCATCCTCAACATCATCACTACTATCACTGTCTTTATTATCACTTTCATTGTTATCTTCACAATGTTCTCCACCAGAATCATCACTTGAATCATCTTCTTCATCTTTAAATAAATCCATGTAATCTTCTATGCGTATATAATTATGCAATACACAACAAGCAATCACAATTTTTAACTGGACATCAAAATCAAAAGGAGGAGCACATTTTAATATCTTGAAATGAGCTTTTAAAGCCCCAAATATACGCTCGATAGTGTTCCGTAAAGATGAGTGTCTTTCATTAAATAATTATCTTTCATCCGTATGAGTATTATTCCAAAATTCTTGCAAGTGATAACGAATACCTCGATAGGGAGCCAAGAACCCAGGAAGATTTGCATATCCAACATCTACCAAATAATATTTGCCTACAATAAAATATATATCTATTATAATCTAATAAAAAATATATATTTAAATAGACTATATAGAGAGAAGCGATATTTACCTTCAAGAACATAAAGTTTATCTCGTCTGGTTAGTGCTGACTTAAATACACATGAATCGGTTGTTGATCCCTCCCATCCAGCAAGTATATATGTGAATTGCATGTCAAATGTACATGTTGCCATTACGTTTTGTGAGAGAAAACCCTTCCTGTTCCAGAATCTTGCTTGTTCATCTAATGGGATATGTGTTTCAATATGAGTACCATCGATGGCACCAATACAATTCTAATAAAAAAATCATTAATACAAATATATATTTTTATAGTAACTGAAAATTAATCATCAAACGACTTTATATTTACCTTAAAATATGGATAATAGATATCACTGTTCAAGATCTTTGAATGAGTACGTCTTGAGGTCGCTTGATATAATCAGATTGTAGTATGATAATAGCATTTAACACCTTGTTAAAATACTTACTAATTGTCCAATTTCATCTTTCAAACATCTCTGAGGTGACACTGTAAGATTGTTGTTGACTAACAATGACACAAAAATATGCAAGTTGTTCTTCCACAGATATTGTCCTTGTATCAAATAAAAGTCCTCAACTTTTCAATATTCCAGCCAACTTGAGAAAAATAGTTTGATTCATCCTATACACTGTTTGAAATTTAATAGGCGATATTTCTAATGCTTTCTTTAAATATTGTGGACCACCCAAATGATAAGAACATTGTACTTGCCTATTACAATCATTTAAGTATGAATGGACAAGGACAAGTACAATTGTATAAGCTACAATAAAATACATATTTTCTCCCTATCTGGTAGATTATCCACGGGTACCTACAATAGTAAACATTTAATAATGAAACACATGGTTCAAACACGTTCAATAATACACATTCACTATTGACCAGAAATATTTAATAATCAGCGTCATTCATACAAAATCATATGTGTCTCGTAAATATAGGTTAAAACTGTCAACATTTGTATAAGTCTATTACATTGCATTGAATTTAGCCATCAACCAGTCATACTGATCTTCTTGTTTTATCTTCATAAACATATCCTTCTTAGCTTTGGTGTCAAGCAACTTCATGGCAAAATACTTGACTTCTCTGGGCAAGTTAGATAATACCTCGAATACTTCGAACCATGGAGGTTCTACGGGGGGAGTAAATATTTGCATAAGGGTTGATGACATATTGTTAATAGCCTCAACGATCCTGTTAGCATTTTCAACTAATGGTTTAGATCTCTTTCTACGCCGAGTAGAAGAAGTTTTATCCCCATCATTGCTTGGTGCTTTGCTTTTCGGAGGAGCATCACTTGGAGACTCTGTAATGTTGGGTGCAGGGGTCTCCTTGATTACATCATCTTCATCAATGTCATCAATCATTATCCCTTCTACAAAATTCGAAAGGTTATCATCTGACTCTATGCTTGTGTTACTCGCTTTCCCCACGACCATAGTGTTTCCAACCACAATAGCCAATTTTTCATGGAGCGGACAACCTTCCCACCTATATTTGTCGACTTCTCTATGCGTCTACATGAAAAGTTATCGTTTAAAATACTAAAAAGCATGATTAATAAAGCAAGAAATATAACATTCTATGTTACATTTACAAACCTTTATGTAGTCTTGCCACACTGTCTTACTAGCAGTGTGACTTTCTGGGTTGTTGGATCCCACCCAAAGTCGCTAGTGTTTAGGTATGTACTCACAACCATATACATTCTTTTCCAAGTCCTCACGCAGTTTTTCAACTATTCAACTATTTTTTGGTTTGCTGCGTCCAAATTGAACATACTGACACAATCGTTGAAAACTTCGTGTTTCCAAACTCCATTGGGTAATTTGTTACCCAAAATGACTTGCTCAATGAGTAAATCAAGCATTTTACAGTCTTCGCAAGACGTTCATGTATCGTATGACCTCTTTGTAGTGTTATCCATACTGTCTTTACCTTTCCTCCTTCCAGCCATCTAAAACTCATAACAAGTAGACAATGAATAAAAAATAAATTGTTCTTAAAAAAAAAAATTGAGAGGGGCAGAAGAAAAGATGGAAGGGGGAATCCACCCCCTTAGTCAAATTGGGCTCATAAGAGTCATAACATGTGAGTAGTTGTCCATCTCTCTGTCACATAGAGAACACAAATATGCATGCTTAAGAAGAATTATGTGTAGTATCATCAATCAAAAGTGAAGGAAAAAAATGTACTAGTAAGACATGATAGTAGGCTGGTGAACAATACTGAAAATAACTTCATAAATACCTCGAATCGAGCCGGAGAGGTTGCAGAGAGGGGAGACTGGTTCGGCGACAGTAGTCGTTGCTGGGGACGGCGAGAGGAAGAGAATCAAGTACCGGGGAGAGGTTGCAGAGGGGGAGATTGAAATCGCCGATGGTCGTGAGCGAGGAAGGAGTTGGAGAGGTTGCAGAGAGAGGGGAGAGATGTCGCCGAAGGTCGTCGGAGTTGGGGACGGCGAGAGGAGCGCCGAAGACAAGGTCGTAGGGCGATTGAAATTGCCGAAGGTTGCGGCGAGCGAGGGAGAAATTTTTTTTCTCCAAAACCCTCTTTCGACAGAGGTTCCTCCTCGACAACGAGATGTATTTGAGCGATGGTAAGTGAAATCAGAGTTCGACCCCTTTGATTTCACTTATCATCATTTTATGCCTGAAAAGGGGGAAAGTGAAATACAACTGTATTTCACTTTCCCACGTCACTTACGGTGTGCACTAATGCGTTTCGGCCCACTTTCCTCACCGTAGGTGAAATACATTTCACTTACGTTGTGCACTTAATGGGAAGGAGGTTTAGGTTGGAGAGAAAATGTGTGCAAGGCGGAGACTGGTCATGTTAATTAGAGTTTGGAAGAAGAATTAAAATATGAAGTAGAAACGCAAAAATCAATTTAGGATTGATTCAAGTAGCTGCAACTAATACTCTTGTCAAGATATATCAGCCATAATGACTATAAATAAAAAAGAAATGTACCTGTACAGTCTAGTATCTATACCATTACCTGCTCTAGGTGACATTTTGAATATTTGGGTTTTAACATTTAACCATAGTGAGCATCGAATTTCAGGGGCTTATATCATCTAAGAGATTTTTCAAGCTCCGAAGGGTTTTTTTTTCTCTTAATTGGGTCGGCCGGCTTGGATTGGTATTAACATTTGGCAGAGTTGTTTTGCTTGGGTGGTAAGGCAAAGATTGTGAAAATCAATGAAATGAAAGCTGAAAAAGTGGGAAAAGACGTGAAATTTCCTAGTGAAAATACGCTTTGCCGAAGTCCGTTTTTTGAACGAGATTTTGCAGAATGATGTTGCAGTTATTAAATAGCAGTGCTCCATCTCTGCTCGTATCGCCATTGGTCCCATCTCATCCTTGCTCATAAAAGTTGGTAGAGAGTTTTCTTACCTTTTTTTGTGGCCCATCTGGGTTCACTCTAAAACGTTAAGTGGAGCAATCTTGTCTGAGAGCTCCAAGTTTTGTGGAGTAGTTGCAGAGAGATTCTCCTTTTTTTTAGTTTTTCGTTTCGTTGTTATGGACGTCATGGTTTTCTGGGTTAGTATGAGCAACTAATAATTGCTTATGGATCGCTGCTATTTTAATTTCTTCATTTGCGTCATCTCAGTGATCGCCCAGATGCTACTGTCTTGTTCGATCTTTGGGTTTTCATGGTGCCAGCCTGACATGGAGGAAAGGCCCAAATTCAAGCAGAAAATCGATCGGTTTTGGGAGTTTGATGAAAAATCAAACAGGTGGGTGGAGTTGAAGTTGCCTTTTAAGTTGAAATCTTGCGTCAATGACAACTGTACCATAGTGGGTTCAATTTTACCTATGGAGGACAGAGAAAAACCGACTGAGCGATTCTAAATCGGATGATGAAGCTACAACACTAGTGAATAACTTTGATGTTGTTTTGCATTTAAGACGAAGAATTTCGTTAACCAAGATGACAAAAGGATCTGTATGGATCACGGGGAGAGTGGGTCGATTTATTAGAGATTCTGGAATGGAATTCAATGGGTAATTGCACCGCATGATCTACCGGTCTCAGCAGGCTTTGCAGTAAGGGTGGCACCGAACCGAGCCGGTTAGCGAGTGGCTCGATTTACCTGGAGGCTCGTTTGTGTTAACGAGCCGAGCTCGACCTAACCATGGTTCGGTTTGAAAGTTCGCGAGTCAACTCTTTAACAGGCTTGGAGTCGGGACTGGGACCGGGACCGTGAGCAGGAGCGAGATGGGGGGGGGGGGGGATTCTTCCTCCCCTCGTCACCGTCGAGCCCCTCCAGTCCACTGCTGTCGCAGTTGCTTGCCGGTCACCTCTGTCACTGTCAGTTTGATTTCTTTCTCCAATTTCTTCCTCCCCGCCTTCGCCTCTGTTTCCATCATAGTCATCCCTGACGACAGGTCTTCGTCGGCGCCCGCTAACTCCCTTCCCTTCGTGTCGTCTCGGTGAAAACCAGAGATACCTTGCAATTTTTGTGTTGATATTTTATTTGATTAAAAATTTATCGATAAGTATAGTAATATATTAAATTGATTATTATTTTTTATTTATTTCCCTAGAAGAGTCAATAAGAGGTCCATTTAATTTTTCTAAGAAAATTTTCAAATATTTCTTGTAATTTTCTAGTAAGTCACTAATAGTAATAGGATTTTATTGAAAGGTTTTTTTGGAAATATGTATTATAGGAAAAACATTTCTAGTTTTTCCTATAATATAAATTTTCAACCAAGGGCACTAAGGAGGCCATAGTAAATTTATGGCCAGATTAAAAAATTATAAAATAATCTAGACAACATTTGGGATAAAAAAGATTAATATTGATGCGTTATAATCCATTATTGAGATTCAATCCCGAACCTCCCCTATCATTTTTTTGTAAATATATGCATAATTTTATATATAATTTATTTAACATATATTTTATGTAGAGTATTAAATGTAGGTTAAGTTCAAACTCGGTTAGAGCTCGAGCTTGATTACAATTTTAAGCTCGATTACAATTTTAGGTTCGAGGCTAGGGTCGGCTCGAGCTCGAGTTCAAAATATTTAAATCAAACTCGGCTCGAACAAGGTTCGGACTCAACTAGATTCGATGCCACCCTTATGTCCAATTTTAAGTAGAAGTCATGTCTAATTTTAAGTAAAATGTATGCATAATTTTATATACAATTTATTTTGACATGTATTTTTTGAAAAGTTTTAAATGTATGTTGGAGTTAAAACTCGAGACATGTACTTTTTGAAAAGTTTTAAATAAATGTTGAAGTTCGAGCTCAGCTCGAGTTTGGCTCGAATTCGGTTAAAATTATTGGGTTAGAGCTCGATAACAATTTTAGGCTCGAGCCTGAGCTCGGCTCGAGCTCAAGTTCGAAATATTTAAATCAAACTCTAAAACCTGAACATAGGCAATTTCGGGATCGAACATAGGCAGGTTCGGGATCGGCTTGGATCGTGGGGGCTGGTGTGGATGCCACCCCTATAGCAGTTTCAGTTGTACGTGGCATCCATACCAGGCTGAACTCATCTTCGAACTTCTTTCTATTGTAAATCTGTGGTTTTTCGGAATCCAACGAGGACAAATGCATGAAGTAAGAAGCTGTGGCTTCCTGGAAAGACCTCGTAGGATTCACCCAACTTGCAGCGCAGCTACTCGAACAACTCCCGAAATCCTTGTCCGAAGCCTCCGAAGGCACTTTCTGGTTACGTGCTCGATTCCGAGTCTCATCGTTCCCAAATTTCCGTGAAGCAGCCAATAGGAGATGGTTAATATGCTGCTTCGCGTTGTCCCCAAGCCTATAAAATGTAAGTCTCTTGTCACGGAAATTGGCGGGGAAACGTGCATTTACATCCGCCGGCAAATCTTTCTCCGTCTTTTTCATCAGAGTTAATACACCTTCTCTTTCGTACTGGGAATCAAAGTCGATAGATCTGAGCTTTGTGAGAAGACTGCGCCAAGCATCTGTAGTTACCCACCAATCCAAAATGGCTCCTGAATCTTCCACGTTGTCGAAGAAGGCGTCTTCGTCGTAATGCCCTCCATCATGTTCCGCCAAAGAGAGATTTGCCATGGTGACAGAAGAACCCTACACAGGAAATCAAACATCCAAAACTGATCACCTGAAAGTAGTATTCGTAAAACGATATATGCAACAACTGTCAACAAAACCTAATTACTCCTGAGCCAGCGATTCAAGTCAATGTTGACTTTCTATGATATGCCATAATACAATTTCTCCATGGTAAGTGTTCAATTGATCCTTACAGAAGTGATGCTAGCTTGTCCAAGTAATTGAATAATCCAAAACTGTGAACCACAAACTGGATCAGCAAAACAGAATGACGAATTAGTACGAGGGAAACGAGCTAGGCAGAATCAAGCTAAAAGCATAAATCAAGAAACTGACATTGAGAGGAATGCAGGAAAATCAGAAGTACCCAAGAAGAGAATTAACGGGATACATGAAAGCATGCAGAATGAATTCTTTTATGTTTTTTTCCCCGCTGCTGAACGTTCTAACAATTGAACCGTGGAGAAAATAGAGAAACAGAGATTGAGAAAGAGAAGT
Organism: Aristolochia californica; assembly: GCF_029961685.1. NCBI lineage: Eukaryota > Viridiplantae > Streptophyta > Magnoliopsida > Piperales > Aristolochiaceae > Aristolochia > Aristolochia californica. The sequence continues at coordinate 3,567,019 of NW_027181992.1, read as the reverse complement.
ACCGGATTGGACGATGGAGGAATATGGGGCACGGAAGAGAGACGCAGAAATACGAGGTTATGTAGGAGAGGAGCAATCGAATTCCTTTCTTACAGAAGAAAACTTCTTAAAGATATTCGAGTTAAAGAGGTAATATGACAGCACAAAAGTATGAAGAACTGTTGAGAAAGCGTAAAGAATCATTCGCTGTCACTATTTCAGCAGAAGGCAAAGAATATTAGCTTTGGGAGGTAAGATGAATAGTGAGAACAAGACCCAGATTCCATTACGACGTGGAAACTGGAAACGCCGTTTTCTAAGTAATGGATGTCATCAGAACTGGATTGAAAAAAGAAAAAAAAGAAAAAAAACTTTCTCCCTCGTTGTTTCGTCAGTTGAAAACCCCATACGCCTTACTTAAATATTTTTTAAAATTATTTAATCTTTTTTATATTGGTTTAACTGATTTCTAATTTTTTTTAGAATATATACTGTGTTAGGATTTCATCAGTACACATCACATCTCACAACTAAAATGTCCTTAATGGGAAGGTGGTTAAGGTTGGAGAGAAAATGTGTGCAGGGCCGAGATTGGTCATGTTAATTAGAGTTTGGAAGAAGAATTAAAATATGAAGTAGAAACGCAAAAATTAATTTAGGATTGATTCAAGTAGCTGCAACTAATACTCTTTTCAAGATATATCAGCCATAAATAGCAGCACTCCATCTCTGCTCGTATCGCCAGTGGTCCAATCTCATCCTTGGTCATAACAGTTGGTGGAGAGCCTTCTGACCTGTTTTTTGTGGCCCATTTGGGTTCACTCTAAAAGGTTCGAGTAGAGCAATCTTGTCTGAGAGCTCCTAGTTCTGTGGAGTAGTTGCAGAGAGATTTTCCTTTTTCAGTTTTTTGTTGTCGTGGTTTTCTGGGTTATTTTGAACAACTAATAACTGCTTATGGATTGATGCTATTTTAATTTCTCCATTTGCATCGTGATAAATACGAAATACTAAACAATGTAGCAGAGGATATATTTTCTGTCTTATATTGATAAACAAACAGTCTATATAAATAGACTAATACACAATTGAAAGCAACGCTAAAAATAGGCACTATCTAATGTGTATAACAAACTCCTACTTAACTAAGTAAATTGAACTTACTGACACTCCTAAAGACTAGGACAACTCAAATGTAGAAATTACTAATTTCCTCAATAATCCCTCCCTTAAACTGATGAGAATCAAACTTTGAAGCGCCATCCCTCAAATTAGATCATTTGAAATGCAAACACCAAGTAGCTACCTGGACTTCTGAAACGCATGAAACTTGAGAGGTTTGGTTAGAATATCAGCAATCTGTTCTTCACTTCTGCGGTAAATAAGATTAATGACTCCATCATTTATGAGATCTCTCAAGAAATGATACTTCACATCTATATGTTTACTTCGACCATGTAAAATTGGATTTCTTGAAAGCTTTATTGCTAAACTGTTGTCACAATAAATCTGATGTCCATCCTCCTTGAAATGCAGCTCTTTAAGGATTTTCTTTAGCCAAATAGCTTGACAAGCACAAGCTGTTGCAGCAACAAATTCAGCTTCAGTGGATGATAATGTGACAATAGGTTGCTTCTTTGATGACTATGAAACAACTCTTGGCCCCATCATGAAAACATACCCAAACGTGTTTTTTCGATCATTTGAATCTCCTGCATAATCACTATCTGTAAAGCCAAAAATATTTGACTTTTCTCCATTCTTGTAGAACAACCCAAACTCCTTAGTACCTTGCAAGTAACGGAAAATTCTTTTTGCAGCCAAGAGATGAATCTCTGTAGGACATTTTATATACTTGCTAATCACACTTACATCATGCATTATATCAGGTCTTGTTGTAGTCAAATACATTAAACTCCCCACTATTTGTTTGTAAATAGTGTCATCAACCTTCTTTCCTCCATTATCTTTGTTTAGCTTCATACCAAACTCAAATGGAGTATTTACAGGATTACAATCCTTCATCTGAAACCTGTCCAAGATTTCTCGCACATACTTCTTTTGAGAAATAAAAATTCCAGTAGAAGACTGCACCACTTCTATGCCAAGAAACTAATGCATCAAGCCAAGATCAGACATCTCAAATTCAGCCATCATAGATTTCTTAAAACTACCAAACATGGCTGTATTATTTTCAGTGTAGGTTAAATCATCTACATATAAACAAACAATGAGCATCTTTCCACCATCTTCATTTTTTATAAAAAGTGTATATTCATAAGGATATTTCTGAAATCTTTCCTTCAAAAAATAAGTTTTTATACGATTATACCAAACCCATGGAACTTGTTTTAATCCATATAGAGTTTTCTTTAACTTAAACACTTTATGCTCGTTGCCAAATTTTACATAACTAGGAGGTTGTTTGATAAATACCTCTTCTTTCAAATCTCCATGGAGGAATGCTGATTTCACGTCCAACTGGAAGATAGGCCATGAATTTTTGGCTGCCACAACAATCACCAATCTGATTGTATCATGCCTTGCAACTGGAGCAAAGACTTCTTTATAATCAACACCAAACTCCTGCTTGTAGCCCTTAGCTACCAAGCGTGTCTTGTGCTTGTCAACCTCACCATTCTCCTTCAGCTTTGTCTTGTAAACCCACTTTACACCAATTGTCTTCTGCCCTTTTGGAATATCATATAGTTCCCATATATCATTTTTTTCAATGGCTGTAATTTCAACATCCATATCATTTCTCCATTTTGGTTATTTGACAGCCACTTCAAAAATAGTAGGATCACAATCTGAAAACAGAGCAAAATGTGTAAGTGGATCATCACCTTGGTCAACTCCAGTTACTTCATAATCATTCATCCATGTTGGTCTTCTTCGAACTCGTTGAGGCCTTTGCGATTCAGCTGCAAGTGGGCTTTGATCAGTTGGAACATTTTGAGTGACTTCGTCTTCTTGCTCATTCTCCATAGGTTGCTACCCTTTCTCATCATCATCAAAATTTGCTGGAATACTTTCTTTAACACCATTTTGATTCCATGACCAGGTGTCTTTTTCATTAAATACTACATCACGACTGATGACAATTTTCATGGTGCTAGGATTGTATAGTTTATAGGTTTTTGACTTATCACTAACACCAAGAAAAATACATTTTTCCTCTTGTTATCTAGTTTCCTCGTCTTCTCATATGAAATATGAGCATAGGCCATACACCCAAAAATCTGAAAAATGATTTACATCAGGTTTCCTTCCGCTCCATGTTTCCTCTGGTGTCATATTTTGAACAGCAAGTGCGGGACTTCTGTTCAATATATGGATGCTCCAATTAACTGCTTCAGGCCAGAAATTTTTTGAAATGTCACTTGTAGTCAAAAGGTTTCGCACCATATTCATAATAGAGTGATTCTTCCTCTCGCATACACCATTCTATTAGGGTGTATAAGTTATTGTAAGTTGTCACTTAATTCCATGGTTTTCACAAAAAAATTACAAATTCATGTGAGTTATATTCTCCACCGCGATCCGTGCGAAGAACTTTTATTGGGTTGCCAACTTCTTTCTCAACAAGCGCTTTATAGCTTTTAAAAGCAACAAAGGCTTTAGATTTTTTTTGCAAAAATATAAACCCATACCTTACGACTATAATTATAAATGAAGGTGATTATATATCTTTTACATCCATTATAATATGGTGTTATTAGCCCACAAATTTCAGAATAAACAAGCTCCAATGCTTTCTTCGCTCTCCAAGATTTTCCTTGTGGGAATCAATTACGGTATTGTTTGCTAACAACATTTTCTTCACAAACTTGAGAAGAAATTGTAATTTGAGGAAGCCCTGTCACCATGTTTTTTTGTTGTAGAGTTTCAATCCGCCAAAATTCAGATGCCCATAGCGAAAGTGCCATAGCCATGCCTCATATTTTAATTTTGCTAAGAAACACGAATGAGTTGTGTTGTGGAGATAAAGTGGGAACATATAATTCGTCGTCATGTTAACTTGAACAATTAAGCCCAACTTTGCATCTTGAATCTGACATACGTCATCTTTGATAAAAATCTCGTATCCTTTTTTTGTAACTGACCCACACTAAGCAAGTTGGTTTTTAAATCTGGTACAAAAAGAACATTAGCGATAGTGTGGGTGGAATTCCTTTGGTTTGAGTTGTTACCTTTCATTTTCCTATAACAGAAATTGTGGAGTTATTACCAAACTTAACAGAGCTGCGAAAGGATTCATCCAAGTCAGAAAATGTCTCATTCTCTCCACACTTGTGGTCGTTGCAGCTAGTGTCTAAATACCACATATTTTGTTAAGTTTTTTCCTTCACGTGACACCATCAAAAGAGACACCTCTTCTTCCTTTTCTACGAAGTTAGTTTGATCTCCACTTTGTTTATTCAAACCAATTTGACATTTTGATTTATAATGGCCATACCTATGACATTTGAAACATTCAACATTGGACTTGTCTACTGACTTTGATCTATAAGTTGTTGAGTGGTGGCCTCCACGTCCTCTGCCTCTACTTTGAAATTGACTCTCTTGGTGATGATGATTTTGTTGTTGATTCCCACGATCATTGTGGCTTTTGTCTCCTCTGCCTCTTCCACGTCCTCTATCAGCTATACTGGGTGTAGAGTGATTTTCTAATAAGGCCTTCAGTGCTAGTTCTTCTTTGTCCTGCTGGTTAATTTTAGCTCATGAACCAACAAAGAACTTTGTAATTAATCAATTGACAGTAAATCAACATCATTAGTTTCTTTTATAGCACAAACAACAAAACTAATTTTGGTGTCAAGGATTGAAGAATCTTCTCAATAATGAGAACATCCTCTGTCTTGTCGCCATGGATCCGCATCTTGTTAACGATTTCCATCGTTACTGAAAAATAGTTTGTAACTGATTCTCTAGACTTCATTCGAAGTATTTCGAACTCCGAACGAAGTACTTGAAGCTGCTGCCTCTTAGCCCTTATTGTACCTTGGTATTTCTTCTTCATGGAATCCCAAATAGGCTAGGTTGTGTCTTTGCAAAGAATGGTTTCCAAGATTAAGCGATCAATAGCTTGGAATAGATAATCCTTTAACTTCAGTCCTTCAAGCTCTGTGTTTTGTGCATCTGTCAGCACAACAGCTATTGTTGGTTCTGCCGCTCCAGAAACAACAACCGTCCAATATTATTTGGACCTCAAGAAGTTCTTTATGAGCATGCTCCAATGGTCATAGTGACCATCAAAGCGTGGAATGGCAGGTTGTACAAAACTTTCGGAAGCCATCAATTTCACTGAACTTAGGTCGCTCTCGGGGTTCTGGTGAAATAACAAGGGGAAAAAAGGATCTGGGCCCAAGTCGAGTCGTAATCGACTCTGTTGTCTACCCACTGCTGTGAGGTAATTGTTGTTCTATGAACTAGCCTCGCACTATGCCCTCCAGGCAACTCGGTTCAAATTGTGCGGACGATTCGACCCATACCCTGCTCATCAAACGAGACGGAGAGGAGGGAGAGAAAAAATACTAGATTTCTGTTGGAATTTTGGGGAATCTCGATCGGCTACACTAATCTTGGTGAGTCGGAATCCTACCGGAGATGGGTGACTCGACGGGTGACAATTCACGAACTGACGCTTCGAATCCTCAATCTAGATAAGGAATTGTAGGATTCAGCTTCTTCATTGCTCTCGAAGATTTGGATTGAAGAGCAGGCTATATGCAAGCAGGCGTTAGCACTTAAAATACCAGACATTGACGACGGCAACGGCAACGGCAACGGTGAGAAAGGTCTACGGTGACGACGATGATTACAAGATTTCGGGATTTTCTTCGCGAACAGAGATTTACGACTGATTTCGGGATTTTCTTCATGAACGGAATTTTATTGTCTAGAGGGGTCTCACTCTCCCACTCTACAAATTTTTTTTTCTTGATGATCTTTCTCCTTTCTCCTTCTACAATTGTGGCGCAGGAAAGACGATGGGTTGCCGAATGAAATTTTCTTCCCGGAGTCACTAATCCAAGTCTGGTACCACTGATAAAAACAAAATACAACGACGTAGCATAGGACATATTTTCTATCTTATATTGATAAATAAACAGACTATAAAAATACTAATATACAACTGAAAAGCAACACTAAAAATAGGCACTATCCAACGTGTAAAATAAACTCTTACGTAACTAAGTCTATATTTTCCCGGTGATCGCCCAGATGCTACTGTCTTGTTCGATCTCTGGGTTTGCATGGTGCCAGCCAGACATGGAGGAACGGCCCAAATTCATGCAGAAAACCGATCGGTTTTGGGAGTTTGATGAAAAATCAAACAGTTGGGTGGAGTTGAAATTGCCTTTTTAAGTTGAAATCTTGCGTCAATGACAACTGTACCATAGTGGGTTCAACTTTACCTATTGAGGACAGAGAAAAACTGGCTGAGAGCGATTCTAAATCGGACGATGAAGCTACAGCACGAGTGAATAACTCTGATACTGCCTTTAAGACGAAGAATTTCGTTAACCAAGATGACAGAAGGATCTGTTTGGATCACGGGGGAGAGTGGGTCGATTTATGAGAGATTCTGGAATGGAATTCAGTGGGTAATCGCACCCCATGATCTACCAGTCTCAGCAGGCTTCGCAGTATCTGTTTTCATCATCAACCAGACAATCCTTAGTCTGTCAGAAGCTGGGACTTTCAACCAGGTAATAGACTTAGACACCACAAGATAATTTCCAATTTTTGCCCAAAGATCATTCTCGTGTTATTCTGTTAATTTAGAATCTGCTGTCCGCATCACTAACCTCGTGGACCTCTCTCAGCTTATTCTTTTCTTCCTCTTTTCTTGAGCTTCAGTTGGATGAGAATTCGCAGCCAGTTTGGACTGATTTTATGCCCATATTCGGATCTAGCATGCGTGGTGCTAATACCGATTCGAACTCCACCGTTCAAATTAAATCTGGTTCTGTTTCACGTGATGGGGAGTGAGTACTCTTAGAGCAGGTTATGATATTTACAGCATTTCTTTTATCAACTCTAAGTCTTCATGATTACTTCCTATATTTTAGAGTCTGGGGGATTTCCATCCAATATCTTACACTCCCTAAGTGGGTGTTTTCTAATTCAATGGAAACCTATGCATAATGAAGTCATAGTTTGAACTTTAGCCTCTTTTTACTTTTCCCATGCGATATTTCTGTACTTGAGATCAGGAATGAATCCATTAATAGGAATTCTGGTATTTGCTATTACTATCAGGAAAGCCTACTTCACCACAGTAAATGGACTATTGTGAGAGCTATGTCAAACTCAGGGTCCGAGGTAAGCCAATCTTTTACTAATTCAAGCAGATCTTCTTCTTTTTTATACTACTCTATGCTCTGGTTCATGGAGAATGTCTGCATTCAACTTGATCTTGCACAGGTGGGCAAGACATGGCCGACCACCAGGTGGAGATGTTGCAGCTATAGCAGATGCTGCCAATTTTAGACAAGATGCTGTGTTTACCGTGAGGTAAGCTTTCTACTGTTCCATGGAAGCAGGTTAAATTTTGAGAAATAGATGCTTATGCCAATTCAATTCTTTTGACATATGGAAAGTTTTCTGAAGCAGTTACTAACTTTAAAGTTGTCTTACTGATGAAGTTGAGGATAAAAATGGATTATTTTCCCTGCTGTTATTACTATAAATTTTGTGCATTTTTAAACTGTGATATCTGTACCTGTGAATATGCAAATGATCGAGCATGGGCTAAAGAAAAATGTTATAGTGCAGTTCTAGCGGATATCTTTATGAATTTGACAAAAGCTCAAAACCATCATGGAAGAAACATATCCGCAGTGAAACATTGACAGAAGAAATTTCTTTGTTACCCTCTCCTGATTGTGCTTTGCATGGCTTGTTTGGGTCCAACTCACTATCACTTTTTCTTCTCACAAAGGTAACTTTGACTTGCTTCAGCCTACTCAGCAAAAAAAAAAAAAAACCATATGCATATGAATAATGTTGTGAGATACACAATGACCAGTGCAACAACCAGACGTTACAAACAGAATAGATACATATACATTCCTCACAGAGTCTCTCCTTCACTTATAATTTGCCAATATAAAATTGCGAATGATACCTGAATAGTACATAATATCATTAGAGTGTCAACTATTTAGTAACAAATGAAATGATCAAGCTTAGTGTTCTTTTCAGGGTGGTTATTTGGTGGAGAGAAGACTTCATCAGAGGAAGTGGAAATGGATAGTTCATGAAGCTCTGAAGGGTCAGAATTTGACTGCTATAACACAGAGTGATCTCGATGAGAAAGATTTTTCATTGTTCTTTACTACAGCTAGTGGTCAGTGTTCGAGTACCAACTCCCCAAATTTTTTGTGGCTTGAATAAAAAGACTGGCAGTTTCCTCCCAAATGAATAGTCAGTGTGTCCGAGTTACCTCCGCCTGAAACATCTTCATGTCTTTTTGTCCATTTTCATTGTTGTTGTTAATGATGTAGCAAAAACAAGGTTTCCATCACGATTTGTGCATGCTTGATTAACTATAGTAGAGTTTGATATAGGTAACTTTCTTAACCTTCAGGCATAACTTGAGATTCCATAAACATATTTATGTGCATGCAAGAATTGAATATTTCTATTATGGTGTGTTGTTGGATACAACCTAAAAGGTATCATCAAAATAAAATCTGTTAATTCTTTTGCTAGTACTGTTACAACATTGTATGCTCCCTCACTGCCAGTTGTCCCTTGGCTTTGCACACCTAATATGACCCTGAACACATGTATACAGAGCTTTTGTCCTACCTCCTCTGAGTTTTGATAGTTTTACAGTCTAAGTAAGCTACCAAAAACATCAATTTTATATGATAATGCCGTTTATGTGTATAACAAAACCCATTGTGACTAAAAATTATGGAACGATAGGTTCTACAAACTTGAACAAAATTCCAGAGACATGGGTGAACCATATGCATCCTCCACATGCAAAAGTTGCAAGGGGAATTCTTGGGCAGCTTCATGCTGGAAGAATGGTGTTTCCATTAGATGATGGTAGAATCGGTGAGCTTCATTTTGCAGGCCTTGGTGGTGACAGGTTGGGCCCCAGTCCTAAGATCAGCTCAAAAAGGAAATTATTGTTGAAGTATGAATGGTCAATTTTAGATTCCCCTGAGACAGAAGGGTGGAATGCAGAGTATTGCACCAACGAGCAAGGCCCAACAAACTGCTTCATGGGCATGAGAGGGCCACTTGGTGATGATGAAGAAAATGGGATGAGCTTGGCTACTCCCCGGAGAAGACGGAAGGGGTCAATGTTCAACAACTACCTCTTTCCAAGTATTCGTGAAAATGACCTGACAATGATATCACAAAATAAATACTAACTTCCGGTTGAGAGAGATGGAGGCAAAGAGATCATTCTTTCTGATAACTGACAGTGGAATAACATTTGAATATCTTTATATCGAGAATGTTTGGATATGGTTGAGACATGACCACTCAACTAGTATGAAGGGTTTATTGGGAAGTTATAATGGGAGTTTATTTTTGGTTGACAAAGATGGCAACCTACTTATCAGAGAAAGGAATAATGGTGAACTATCTTGGATCAATTGCACTGCAATAAGGAAGGGAAAGCTGGTGGCTTCTGGAACCCCATGGGATGGCAAACCCGTCAAGGCTCCAATAGTCACTACTGAAGATGCTCTATTCTTTGTTACCAGGAGTGGAAGACTGCTTCAATTTACAGTAAATATGAGATTGCCATTTAAGTAGGATATGGAAAAAGTTAGGAATTCGTTTTCCCCATGCATGGAAGATACATATATGAACAAATGAGCCGAGATCACTAGCATTCCCATTCACTTTGATTTGTTTCATAATTTGCTATTTTTTGTAGGTTGCTTTGCGAAAATTCAAGTGGAAAGATTGCCGGAACCCCTCAAATATCAGAATTGCATCCATAGTTGATCAAGAAACATTCAGATCTAATATTGTGTTTGTCATTGGACGAAATGGAAGACTGTATCAGTACAACAAACTGACTGAGTTGTGGCATGAACTTACTGTTTCCTCATCTGGTCATATCAAGACTACCTCGAACAGCTATGAGACCATCCTCTTTCTCTCTCATGGGGTCTCTCTTTATGTTCATGGAAAATGGCGGCTTGATTGAGTATAGCTGGAACGCTTTGGATGGATGGAAATGGGTGGAACATAGAACAGCAAATCGAAATGTGACCCTAGTTGGTGCACCTGGTCCATGCTTTGAAGGCAATCAACTTTTTTTAATCGGATCTGATGGAAATGTGTATCTAAGATATTGGGAACAGAGGATGTGGAAATGGAAAAGCTATGGTTTTCCCTCCGGTGAACAGACAAATGCTGGAGCCAAATTTGAAGGAAATGACAGATTAAGTCAGGAATGCCTAGTTGATGATGTTATTTCGAACTGGCAAAAAGCATGGACAAAGTCCTAAAGATTTGAAGAGAAATTGTGATGAAAAGGTCAGTAGACAAATATATGATATGCAAAGATGGCAAAACTTGATATGAAATAATGAATGTTTGAATATTTATGCAGGTGGCACCAATCCGAGCAATTCCGTTTTCTGAGGACTCCGTCATTTTCGAGTTAAGAGATGGCAGAGTAAGCAATTTGTTCTTAGTTATTAGCCTGTCTGAGTTCAACACCTTCCTAAGTAAAAAGAAATGCAATATATTTCAGTAAAGATCAGAAAAAAAGAGGTGGATTTTCAAATTTTTCTTAGTAAAAGATTTCAACTGCACGGCATTGCAATCAGAAATAATTTGGCGGCCTGCAAATCGATCACTAAACGTACTTATGAGAGCTTAAAATTTCCTCTTTTCTTCTCTTCTTTTTTCTGTTACCAATAATATATTAGATGCAACTATTGATACAGAAATAACTCTTTTAAGTTTAAACATGCTTTTGCTTGATAACAGTTAGCTGAATTGCGAAGAACAGAAGATCTGCAATGGGTGCGGTCACGTACAATTGGCACTCGAACCAGTCTCTGTGGAAAATTACTGGATGGCTTTGGCATCATAGCATGTTGAATTTTCTCTCAGAAGGAAAGATAAAGAGAAGTAGGAATTCTGTAAATACAAATGCTTTCATGTAAAAAAAAGAAGCTCTTTTATTAGAAGCTCGTCTTCATATAAGAAGTCGTTTCATGGGATTCAATCGCCACCAGAGGCATCAGTTTCAGTTGTACCTGGCATCCACACGAGGTTGAACTCATCTTCGAACTTCCTTCTGTTGTAAATCTGTAGTTTTTCAGAATCCAACGAGGACAAATGCATGAAGTAAGAAGCTGTGGCTTCCTGGAAAGACCTCGTAGGATTCACGCAACTTGCAGCGCAGCTACTCCAACAACTCCCTAAATCCTTGTCCGAAGCTGTCTGGGTACGAGCTCCATTCCGAGTCTCATCGTCCCCAAATTTCAGTGAAGCAGCCAATAGGAGATGGTAAATATGCTGCTTCGCGTTGTCCCCAATCCTATAAAATGTACGTCTCTTGTTGTAACGGGAATTCAACCCTCCAGAACCGTCGCGGAAACGTGCATTTACATCCGCCGGCAAATCTTTTTCCATATCTTTGACGATTTCGAACAGAATTGATACTTTTTCTCTTTCGTGCTGGGAATCAAAGTCGATAAAGCTGAGACATGTGAGAAGACTGCGCCAAGCATCTGCAGTCACCCACCAATCCAAAATGGCCCCTGAATCTTCCACGTTGTCGAAGAAGGCGTCTTCGTCGTAATGCCCTCCATCTTGTTCCGCCAAAGAGAGATTTGTCATGGGGACAGAAGAACCCTACACAGGAAATCAAACATCCCAAATCGATCACCTAAAAGTAGTATTCGTAAAACGATATATGCAACAACTGTCAACAAAACCTATTTACTCCTGAGCCAGCGATTCAAGTCAATGTTGACTTTCTATTATATGCAATAATACAAATTCTCCATGGTAAGTGTTCAATTGATCCTTACAGAAGTGATGCTAGCTTGTCCAAGTAATTGAATAATCCAGAACTGAGAACCACAAACTGGATCAACAAAACAGAATGACGAATTAGTACGAGGGAAACGAGCTAGACAGAATCAAGCTAAAAGCATAAATCAAGAAACTGACATTCAGAGGAATACAGGAAAATCAGAAGTACCCAAGAAGAAAATTAACGGGATACATGAAAGCATGCAGAATGAATTCTTTTATGTTTTTTCCCTGCTTCTTAATGTTCTAACAATTGAACCATGGAGAAAATAGAGAAACAGAGATTGAGAAAGAGAAGTACCGGATTGGACAATGGAGGAATATTGGGCACGGAAGAGAGACGCAGAAATCCGAGGTTACGTAGGAGAGGAGCAATCGAATTCCTTCTTACAGAAGAAACCTCCTTCAAGATACTCGAGTTAAAGCAAGTCAAAAAGGCAAGATGACAGCACAAAAGTTTTAAGAACTGTTGAGAAGGCGTAAAGTCGTTTCATCAAATTGTTTTCGTTTTTGTTTTTTTTTTCGAACTTCTTTTTGTTATATCCACTCCCGACAATGTTCTCATCCATTATGAATTTGACTCAGTAAATGAACTTCAATAGTATTATTCAGTTCATCTCATGTGAGAAAATTAGTGGATAAGGGGACTTTAAGTTATGTACATGACTAATATGACTTCGAAAATCATGTCCAAGTCGTAAGCAATGGAATGTGGTTTTCGCGCCATTCATCCACATGAAACAATTGCCTGGGTTCGAACCCTCGTCGAAATTTTTATCCTCTTTCTCCTGCACCCCCTTTCTCGCTCTCTTCTCATTTCATTTTTTTTCTCCCCCTCTCTCGTCTCCCTGCGGCCCCCGAGCTCTCTGCTCCCTCTCTCGTTTCCACCGTCTCTCTCCGGTCTCTCTCTACAGCCTCCATCTCTCGTTGCGAATATCCTTTCGGCGTCCTTCGCTCCATCTCGAACTCACTCTCCCTCTAAACCTCCCGCTCGTTTCTCCCTCTCGGCCTCCCTCTCTTTTTTTCTCTCTTCTCCCTCTCTTCTCCCTTTCGGCCTCTCACTCCCTTCTCCCTCTCGTTATTCTCTTTTCCCCCAAAATATCTTCCGATTTCGTTCGATTTCCTCTATTTCGGTTTCGATTTTCTTCGATTTTGACATTTGGGCTTCGATTTCTTAATTTCTACTTCGATTCGGCATCGATTCCCCCATTTGGCTTCAATTTCACCCTCGACTTCGTTTTTTCCCAAATTTCAGAAGGTATGACTAAACCCTAATTTTTTTCGATTAAATTAGTGTTGTATTTGATTTAATTTTAGTTTCAGTGCCTAATTTGGGGTTATTTGTGCATAATTGTGGAATTTAGGGTCTAAATTCTTGATTAGGGTTAGGGTTTAGTGTTTTTAGGGTTTGGTGCTCTGTATTTAAGGGTTAAGGATTTATCGTTATGACTGACCCAAGTAAGCAACTATATCCATTAATGGACATGGTGAAGAGTATAATTAGTAACTCTGATCTCCCATTGTCTTTGTAGAGTTAAACTCTCAAAACTGCAGTCTATGTACTCAATAGGGTTCCAACCAAGGCGGTTCATAAAACACCGTTTGAGTTATGGAAAGGTTGGAAACCTAGTTTAAGGCATGTACATGTTTGGGGTTGTCAAGTTGAAGTTTGGATTTACAATTTATATGAGACAAAGTTAGACTCTAGAACAGTCAGTGGACATTTTATTGGCCATACAGAAAAGTCTAAGGGATACAGATTTTATTGTCCATCTCGTTCGACAAGAATTGTCGAATCTAAGAATGTAAGGTTCCTTGAAAATTATGAGATTAGTAGGAGTAGCCAACCTAGAAACTTAGTTTTTGAGGAGTATACAAGTTTTCAACCTACTCTTACAACTTCACATAGATTGGTTATTATTCGTGATAATCATCAGGATTTGATTACTCAAGGACAACCAATAGTTGAAGAATCATCTCATAATGAGAATACTCCTATAGATCCAGTTACTTAACATTCTCAACCTGAAATGTTGAAGTACCATTAAGAAGATGTTCAAGAATTAGGAAACCTGCAATTTCTTCAGAGTATGAAGTGTACCTTCAAGAGTCTGACATGGACATTGGTGTGGAAGATGATCCTATTAAGTTTTCACAGGACATGACTGAACATAAATCCACATTATGGAATGATACCATGAAGGAAGAGTTGGATTCAATGGCTAAAAAACAAGTCTGAGATCTTGTTGAATTGCCTAAAGAGGGGAAGACCATTGGTTGTAAGTGTGTTTTTAAAACCAAAAGAAAATCTTTAGACAATATTGAAAGATATAAGGCAAACCTTGTAGCCAAAAGATCTACTAAACAAGAAGGAATTGATTATCACGATACCTTATCTTTTGTTTAAAAAAAAAATCATTTCAGATAATCATGGCCTTAGTAGCTCATTATGATATGGAATTACATCAAATGGATGTGAAAACGGTTTTCCTCAATAGAGATCTAGAAGGAGAGGTTTACATGAAACAACCTGAAAGTTTCATTTCGAAGGGTAATGATCACTTGGTTTGTAGACTTAAAAAATTTATACAAGGACTAAGACAAGCTTCCCATCAGTGGTATTTAAAATTTCATGATGTTATTTCTTCATTTGGTTTTATGGAGAATATCACGAATCAAAGTATATACCATAAGGTCATTGGGAGAAAAATAATTTTCTTAGTCCTATATGTAAATGATATGCTACTTGCTTCAAGTGATTTATGATTACTTCATGAAGTCAAACGATTTCTCTTGATAAAATTTGATATAAAAGATATGGGTGAAACTTCTTATGTCATAGGCATAAAAATTGATAGAGATAGATCCCAATGGACATTAGGATTGTCTCAAGAAACCTATATCAACAATTTTTTAGAGATATATCGTATGAAATATTGTTCGTCAGGTGTTGCACCTATTGTCAAAAGTGACAAATTAAATTTGGAATAAGGTCCATGAAATAATTTAGAGAGGGAACAAATGAAAAACATTTCATATGTTTCTACAGTTAGGAGTTTAATGTATGCTTAGGTTTACACAAGACTTGACATAGCATATGCAGTGGGAATGTTGGGTAGATATCAAAGTAAACCCTGGTTTGAACTATTGGAAAGCTGCAAAGAAAGTCATGCGATACTTTTAGGAGACTAAAGACTACAAACTTACGTATAGTCGATCTGATCATCTGGAAGTGATTCGATATTAAGACTGATTTTGTTGGCTTCCTTGACTCGAGAAAGTCGACATCAAAATATGTCTTCTTATTAGATGGAAGAACTATTTGTTGGAGAAGTGTAAAACAATCTTTGATTGCTAACACAATTTCTAAGTCATTGAGGATTTACTGCGATAATTCCACAATAGTGTATTTGGCAAAGAACAATAAGAGTGGAAATCGTAATAAGTATATTGATATAAAGTTTTTAGCTATTTGAGAACATGTCAAAGCAAACAAAATGGGTCTACCACCTGTTGCTTGTAAGGGACATGTTGAACATATGAGACTCAATTCTATTAAGTAATTTATGTAATTGATATTCACTTTATGTTTGTATCATAATTTGTCAATTGAAAAACTCCATTAAGTTCATTTTTTTGTCTTATCTTATTTGGTTGTATACATAAAGTTTAGGGAATGTCAATAGAAGATGATCCTCAATGAACATTTGGAAGTTCATTTATAAAGAAATGTGTCATATAAGGTCCTCATTTAAAGACGATAATTGCATTGTAATACGTGGAAGGTAATACTTATTATAAAGAATTTACCGTCACGATTCATATAATTTAATCTTCTTTATTTGAGTATAAAAATATTATATCTATGGGAAACATTCTTGAAGATAAGATGTATCAATATTCAATTATGCATATTAAGTATTTGAATGGGTCAAGTGAGAGAATGTAAGTCAGTTTCCATAATTGACCTATTCAATCAATGGTTTCTTGGGTGGATGATGGTTGTCGATTGTGACTGGTAGTAATTACAACCTCACCCCTATTTATGAGTATCTGGATATACGAGACATCTCCGATCACCAAAAATTGAATGCCATGACGGTAGGTGCATGTTCCATTTCACTTTTTATAAAATTCATTTATGTTTTGTAGTTCATGAGTCGAAGTCTTACATCTTAATCATCCTCAGCCAAACGGATTTTCATCCAAATCCTGGCGATCGTTACAGCACTCGAAAAAGAAAAGCTCCGGGTGATCAGCTGTATGTTGGATTGACAGGAGAAATAATTACAGTTGGTTATTCCTAAGAACGAGCAGAAGCAAAGCAAAAACAGGAATCCCTTCACGCACATGATGCGATCCAGGATTATCAGCGGCTATGCATTTGAGTGTAGGGAAAGATAATCTTTATACGATATTTCTTTTTTTTTCTCTCTTTGTAATAGCAGAGAGATACAAAAGGAAGAAAGGCTCAGTTTACAGAGACTACGAAGGAAAGGTTTATTTTAATCGATTATTTTTATGTATTTATTTTATTGGAATGAAATTGAATCAATAAGTCTTTGAAGTATAATAATTTCATAAAAAATATTTTAATTATAAATATTTAGTTTTTACCAAATTGGAAGCTCCGTCGGATGCGTTCTATTACCCGCTTAACTTCACCGTTCGCTGCCGTACCGTGACGGCCGTAAATCCGTAACCGGAACGGGCTCCAAGCTGGTAAGCGACAGCTGTGCGGTTTGTTTTCGCAGCGATAACGCTCACGCCAGGCCAAACCGCACGTGGAGTCGTCGTGCTCGATTCTTGTACCTTGGTTTGAACTGCTTTTACTGCCCTTACTGCCTCAAAAGTACTTTTGCCAAGTAGGGGAGCTAAAACCCTTGAAATCCCACTCTCCGAAACCCTAAAACGCGTTTTATCTGTCCACTCTCCATCTATCCTACCTCTACGCATCTGTTTGTTTCTCCCATTACCCGCTTTGTCTGAGATCGTTTCAAGAAGAAGCAATACCTTCTTATTTGTTCAGGTATATTTATTTGATTCCCTGTTTCGTATTTTTTCGCCTTTTCTGCTTTAATTCGTGCTTTACTCAGCAGTTTTTGGGGGTTTTCAAATGGAAATAAAATGAAGTTTTGGTTTTGTAAGTTCTTGTTCGTGAAGATCTGTGCGTTTCTTCTGGTACCTTTTGTTGGTTAAAGGTTTTTTTTTGTTTCTTTTGTTACCTGCTTGGATGTTTGCGCGAATTTTCGCTTTTTTTACTTGCGTTCTTTTTTGTGGTTGTGTGCACGGATTTTGTACGCTGAACTGCTTTCGCCCCGGTCTTTGAATTTCTGGAGTTGGTGCTGCATTTTTAGGTTATTGGTCTAGATGAACTGTTGTTCTGGTTATGACTGGAACCGTTAAAGAACTTGGAGATTTTATGTTTTTGTCGGATAGGGTTTGCTTGCTAGGGTTTATGTTCATTCGAGATTTTCTACAAGGAAGGTTAACTCGTGTTCCTTTTGATACAAACAGGCTTTTTGTGACTGTATGGCAAATTCTTTGGACATGTCCCTCGATGATTTGATAAAGAGCAGAAGCAGTAGCGAGAGGGGCAGAGGCAGGGCTCGTTCTAGGGGACGAGGACGAGGGCGAGGGCGTGGTGGCACTTTTTCTCGGAGAAGAGAGACAGGCATACCCCCTCGGGGGCCTCTTAGAGTGTACAGTCGGTCATCGGCTCACTCTGTTGCTAAGGCAAGCTCAAAACTATAGCTGTTTTTTGTATATATTCGAGAGTATCAATTCCTGTAGAAACCCAAAGCCAAACACAAAAGAGCAGAATACGGAGAAGCTAAAATTCGAGGTACCCAATAAAGAAGTTTTGGTTTCTGTAGCTTTCTAGCATGGTTTTCATGGACTGTCCATGTACATGGGTTTGTCCAAGGAAGGCACTGTGGGGGATTCTCTTGGTAAACATGAAATTCAGCAATAATGCGCTTTTGACTATAAGCTAGTTTGTGGACGGAAGAGTTGCTGGAGTTGAGGTCAGAATTGGAGCTCTCACTAGTTGCATATTTCTCGGTTTATGTGTAAAGGGTGAACTTCCCTACTTCCCGTTATACCTGTATACTTTAGTTGCTGAAAATTTTAGGGTTTGATTACTGGCTCTTGTGAGAAAATATCAATATTAGTGGCTACTACTCTGTTTGAAGTTTCTCTTTTGTTTTAAGGAATTTTGCTCACTCTGATTGACCTCTTGAAGAGCTCCGGGTTGTTCTGTACTTAAGTGGTTGTGTGCTGACACATTCTTCTCCCAATCTGGATTTTTATTCGCCTACTTTTCATCAGTCTTTCAGCAGAGCTAAGGATTTGATATGGCAACATGATTTATTTGACGATAGCATGAGAGCTGCTGGTCTTGGAATTGAAACTGGTACAAAATTGTTTGTTTCCAACCTGGATGTGGGTGTGACCAATGAGGATGTAAAGGTAATTTTGGTTGAAGCAGCCACTTGTGGGATTTTCATGTATTACTTTTTTTGTGTATTATTCTGACATTTTAATCTGTATCCTGATAAAAATTCAGGAACTTTTTTCCGAGATCGGTGAACTCAAGCGCTGTGCTCTTCATTATGATAGACATGGCCGATCAAATGTAAGTTTTCCTTATTTTCTATTGAAGGCTTTTTTGGCTCTTCTTATTTCTTCCTTTCCTTCTTTCTTTTTTTTAATTTTATTTTTTGAAAGTATCTGTCTCACCTCATTGTTTGAAAATATCTGGTTTCATTTAGTGGACTTTACCTTTCAGTCTCAAATTATTATACATAAGGAGGTCCATTTCTGCTTCTTGGTCTGGTTTTTCCCAGTTGAAAGAACTGGTTTTGGTGGATTTGAAGTTTCAAATGTAGCTTAGTGCCTTCTGTCTACAGAGGTGGTCTGAAAAGTTTTCTCGCTGAAACATCTAGCTGCATGCTGATTAGATGTCCAAAGATTTTCAGTTCTATTCAAGCTGCTTCTTTTTTAGTGCTGAAGTGGTTTCCAAATGTATGAGGAAGTTCTAAATTTGTTTCATTTTATTTTAGTTTTACTTCACAAATGTTTCTCCAATTTCTTGGTGCTTAGGAGGTTGAGGCTAGGGCCTAAACATTTTCTAGGAGCCTGTTAATTTTGAACTTAGTTCTGATTAAGCCACACAGAGCCACATTGTTGAACAGTTTTGGGCATCTATAAGATTCTCTTTCTCTCTCTCTCTCTCTCTCTCTCTCTATCTCTCTCTCTCCTGAGGGAGAGGGGGAGTTAAAACCAAAGATACCTCCTGGAATTGGGTGAAAAGTAGGATGGGCATTTGCTAATGTGCTGAATGTGCTTTACTGAGAGTCACATTTATTGAGGTCATTCTGTTTTTCAGAAAAAAAGCTGGTGTTTCATAGAGATACTCATCTATTTTTTTCTTGTTTGTTTCACAGGGTTCAGCGGAAGTTGTGTTTATGAGGAGAATTGATGCTTTAGCCGCTGTGAAGCGATATAATGATGTTCAACTGGATGGGAAGCCTATGAAAATAGAAGTGATAGGCACTAATCTTGGTCTCTCTGTTCCGGTTTCTCCTCGGGTGAATGTAATTGGAGGAGAAAATGGAAGAGGAAGGAGAACTGTCGTGATGATGTATGCTTTGCACAACTCATGCTTAGTTTTGTTTTAATAGTTAAAACTGGGGACTTCTTTTCTTAAATAGTTAGTCCGGTGACTTCCTTATTTTAAAATTTGTACAAGCTTCTCCTTAGCCTTGATTACTAAGTGGAAAAAACTGTTTTGTGATTGTCATAGTTGATTGGCAGTCTCTGCACAAACTCCACTAAGGGCCTTGTGGCTCTTGTTATTATTTGTGAAAGCATAATACCATCAAATATAAACATTGAAATCTTTATACTGATCTCAAACATTTCATTTTCACCACTACATATCAAATTTCTCCTGTATATTAGTTTTACCTTTTTAGAATGTTGGTTGATTGATGTATGCCAATTCTGGTATATAGTACTATCCTCTGAAGTATAACACTAATCTATAGAATTCTCTTACTTCTAAAAAAAATATTTTCAAAGTTTGGTTAAAACACGTTCTAGCCATATATGTGATCATCCTTTTTTAAACATTACCTTTCTAATTATGATTGCTAGTAGTTTTATTGAAGAGAAAGATTGGTGAATGTCTTCTTAAATGTGAAGATTTTTCCAAATTGATTTACTGTTGACTACTTGGAGAATTTCTTGTGACTGCAATGATATAGAATAGAAAGAAATCTCTTGTGCGTTGTTTAAAATGTTTGCCCAACTTTGAACACATCTCTGTTTTTGAAAGGCTTGACTATTTTATCTCTGAGTTGTGAAAAGTTTTTGCTGCATGTCATGTCAAACTTTTTGTTATTTTTAGGACTAGCTACTTCAGGGTTTTTACTTTGTTAGAGTCTAATCGGACACTGGACTGTGGTTGATAAACAGGCCGGGAACAGGTCGTGGAGGTGGGACTAAATCTATTGGTCGGGGTTTTGGGTAAGTTCTTTGGATATTCTGGAAAGGGACAGTTTACCCAATGTATTGTTGCTTTTTAAATTTAATTTACTTGTCTGGATTGCTGTTTAAGTTATAAAAACCAAACCTATATTCATGTGGATTGATGGTTATCAGATGCTAGAGTGAATCTATAATGTAGTGTTTTTATGTCTATTCGTAATCAGGATACTTGAATCTAACTTCTCAATTTTTTGCTTATTTATCTTTTGCAGTGTTTTCCGTTTGAAAACTATTTCTTGTTATACTTTGCAATACGAGATAAAATGGAGAGTATGTGTAAGTGATTGCAGTTAGTTTGAGAATATCATAGAAGGGTTTTACTTCTGTGTGAACTTGGGTGATATTTGCAATAATTGAGTTTCAAACATCTTCAACCAGTGGAAAACTGTGTTCCTATCTTTCATCTTTACTTGCGAAGTACTCCTAGCGCATTATGGTTGGGAGTTTGATCATATCTAAATGGTTGAAGACGATAATGCTATTAGTTCACTGCTTAATTGATACTTAGAACTAATTGATGGTTGTTTGTCAAGCAGAAGGCGTGGCCGTGGAGGGTTTCAGAGGGGGGCTCGTGGTGGACGCGGGAGAGGCCGTGGGCGTGGAAGGAAACAGCCTACTAAAAAAACAGTAGATGATTTGGATAAAGAATTGGACAGCTACCATGCAGACGCCATGCAGACGTGATAGTGCTGTTGGGTTTATGGGTGGTTTTCTGTACAAAAGAGCTGGTTGGAGCAGATTGATGTTTTTCATAGATATTAGAGTTATCGTTAATTGGAGGATGTAATTGTGAGAGGTTATAATTGTTTAACGTGTTTGGAGTCGTTGCATACATGTTTTAAAGTGGTAGTTTTCACCGCTAATTTGGAGTGGTTCGTGGGGGGGGGGGGGGGGGGGGGGTGAAATTGGCTGCGATATATTAGATCATACTTGTTTGGGCTCGTTCAATCGCTACATGATGAATGTTCCAGCCTTTTCACGTCCCCAAGTTCAATCACGCCTGGCCAGGAGGAATTTAGCTGTCGAACTATGGCTGTCTGGTCACAGCCGGCTACTAAGTGCACAGAAGACCACCCATGTTTGTCCAGTTGGTTGCCAGTAGAAGCGTTGAACTGTCTTTGTGCTTCCCTTACTGGCTGCATAATGTAGGGAGTTGTTCCGTAGTTGTCTACCTGTTCGGTAAGATCTGGGTGTCTCTCTGATATCATGTTTGTAACTCTGCTGCTTAGAAATTGGAGTTACTCGATCTATCTTCTTTCAAGTAAATAAAGTAGCATGGTTCTGATCTAACAGTAAATAAAGTAATATGGTTATGATCGTCGAACTTGCAGTATTGACGAGTTATCACCAGGAAAGCAAAGTGCGGCCACAAACACGGACACAGAAGAAACAGAGGGAGGGAGAGGCAACTCCTCCCTCCGTGAGACAAAGAAACTGCAGGTAGAGAGGGGAGACACTCCTTCCATTGTCCATTCAGTGGAAAATGGTATCAGATGTGGGGAAAATGGTATCAGATGTGGGGAAAATGGTATCAGATGTGGTTCCGGTCCACCTTTCTTTAGTAGGTTGGTTTCCGTATTTAAACAACTAGTTTTTTAGGTTTATTGGCTAACCTCTTGATATGGTATTAGAGTTAGGTTCGTTCCACCTTCAAATACTGCAGGGAGCAGTAAGGGTTAGAGGTGGTTTCGTTTTGTTTTTTGTACTTAAACGATTAATTTTTTAGGATGCATTGACCAGCCTCTTAACAAATGAGACAAGAGGGGAGGCCCTTACAAATAAAGAAGGGGAAGAAGCAAGACCCTCTTCCCCCTTCCCTCAAGGGAAAGACTACAGTGAAAGGACAGGACTACCCATTTCCTAGCCAAAGAAGGGGACCGGGAAGCTCCCTCCCGTTTCTCTGTCCACAAATTTGGGACCTTTTATTAGACATAGTAGGGGTGGTTATTATACATAATAGGGGAGGAGCCAGACTTCCAAAAAATACTTCACGTAGGAATCAACTCCGCTCCTTTTGCCGATCATATGATAGGTTAGGTTCAGGAGACCAGACAACAGGAAAACATTCTGGTTCCAACATTGACATTTTGTAATTTTGGTGATAAAAATCTAAGAATTGTAATATTTGTGTTATAATGTCGCTATATTCTAGAATTTTCTATCCGAAAAGCAAGTTGGCATTAGCTCAAGCAGGTCCAAGGTTATCTAAGTCTGAGTTGATCAGGCCTAATTAAGTACTCCATAGTTAAGAGAAACTTGACAAGTTTTGTACAACTACGGAACACTGAACAACATTTAAACACAGATCTCGGCTTTCAGCACTTTTATAAGCACAGAAACGCATATATGATCCTGATCCAGATTTGCCCTAAAAATTATGTTGTACAAATAACTGGGAAAACTCATACAGCACAATTAGGGGGAAAGGGACAATCAAGGAGCAAGGAAGGTAATGGTCACAGATAGTCACCTCCTTTGCCAAAGTTAGCAGAGGACAGTTTCTTTCAATGTCAACTTTCCTAATTCATTTCTTTCAAAAATCTCCTCGTATAGCACATCCCAATTTGTTTGTCCACTGGAATTTAATCCACTTTTGGGCGATTCAAGAGCCCCTGTTTGGGAAATTAAATTCCCATCAGCCTCTGTAGATTCTGGCATTGGCTGTACATACAACCCATCCATGCTTACCGTCTTCATGGCATCATTTTGAGCTACTCTGAGTGCATAATTTCTTTCAAGTCTCTGCTCTCTTGGAGGCACTGTTAAATTACCTTCAGCTTCCACCAACAACTGTGAGACAATAAAAGGACACTTCTCCATGTTAGAAAAAATTATTGCCGAAATGAATTACTGCAACTTGTTGGTTCTTCATCAGTTTTACCCGCACGTCTTCTCCTGGCTCCCCATAGTTGTTGCATTTTTCACTAAACAGGACTACTATGATGAACAGTACTTCACAGAAAAACCAGATTGATTTTGAAGCAAAAGTGTTTGAGATGAACAGTACTTCACAGAAAAACAGAGTATCACAATATTTTTCTAAAGTTTTAAGATCTTTTGCTTGTTTAGCTTTTGATTGACATATAAAACAACGTTAGATATGCAGGGACAGTTTGGCCTTGTTTATGTTAAAAAATACACATAAAATAATATTTTTGAGTAATTCAATCTAAGTCACTAATTTGAAAAAAAGATACACAGTTCAGAATCGTCAATTACGACCTTCTGGAAGCGACCCATCATGCATCTCAAACAGACAGGAGAAGAAAATTATATTGCTTTTAATAGAATAGACTGACCTCAATCTTACCCTTACTCTAATGTCAAATTCTTTTCTTCAGAAGTAAGATTTCACACAATCTAGACAAATACTCGAGGTTCCACATCTTGTCAAGATGTTCAGGTATCTCGGGCAAGACATCTCAGGCTTTGAGATGAGTAGTATGAAATTAGGGGTCCTTGCTGGCTGGGTCCGATCTTGCCTTGATATCTCCCATCTCAGGGCAAGATATTTCGAATCTCATGCCGGTTTTTTTTTTCTTTTTTGGGAAAGCTCTCATACTGGACTTTGAACTACCAAACTAGGACCTTGCACATAATATAATACTATACTAGTTCTATAATTAAATGTTTGAAAAAGTGCAATTTCTTATCAACTCATTAAAAGGAAATGTGGAGATGTACAGGGAATACGTAAAACAGATGCTGTGACTGAAAATTAAATAATTAGGTTGAATCATCTAGGGAAGAAAACAGGAGTTCAAGAATATGTTTTCCTTACATCCAAAGCTCTCTGTGCTTCTCTCGCTATCCAAATGATTTCATGATCTGATGAGGCATTGCATGAAAGGATAACTTGTTCAAATCTCCAGTCAACTGGACAGGCAGTTCTCACTTCAGGGGGAAATCTTCCACATCTGTGGATATTGATGGTAACAACTCAGTTCACCTTCAACATTGTTATTTTCATCATTGTTAAGAAAACCGGGAAAAAAAAACCCTAGAAATGATGAGTTTCAATGATAAAAAACAGAATAACATTTTCAGACAGGTCATACATAAAAATAAAATAAAATACACCTCAATGGACTGTCAAATTCAGGACTACCAATGAGAATGTCATTTTCAAAAGTTTTGTGCTAACAAAATCAACTCAATCATATGAATTAACCACATATAAAAAAGCATATGGTACCTGCAAAATTGTCTTTCTACAATGTGATATAATCGCCCAGGAGGACAGAGCCTTCTTGGATCATGCAGGTTTCTCTTTGAGAAGTATACATCTCTCATCCAAACAGCAAAGAAAAAAAAGGGCATGCTGACAAAAGAAATAAGACTCTGTTTGACCGTGATACCAGTAATAATATAAAAATTTCATTCTATTACTTGTTAAAAGCATTAAGTTGAATACAGTGCTCCCAAAAGAAAGTAGTTTGAAAAGGCAAAAGAATAGATCACATATTCACATCTCATGGTCTTCTAATCATTCATTGCAGAGCAGAATAATTATTCACCAGCAAATCGTTTTGAAGTGATCTTCCAAGGGGGTTGATGTTCTTGGTAAGAAATCATCCTGCATAAAATTACAGCTAGTGTGATCTGTAGATTGATGCAAAAGATAGTAAAATACTGTAAAATTATAGAGAATAACAATATGGTCCTTACATAACACCAAATATCATTTGCAATTAGGTCAGTTAATGTTTTAAAACGTAAAGTGATCCAAGTCAATGGAAAAACCAATAGGTATCCATTAAAAACTCAAAAAGCTTATTGGGTTTATATTAGATTTTTAATGGATACCTGATAAGCTGAGAGGGTTCTTAATGGAAACATGTCAAGAACCCATTAATAAAGGGTAACTATATTAAAAAGATATCCTATACTAAAAATGACAAAATACCCTTTAATAAACTTGGTGCATTTAATATAATATAAAGTAAACAAAATAAGCTGGTATACATTTTATGCTTAAATTACAATAAAAAATAATGAATATTTTTCAAATACATTTTATGCATAAAATATAACATCAAATGATAAAATAACCCCTATATATACTTTTTGCATTAAATGTTATTATGATTGTGCCTAATTCCATCCCAAAATGACTAACTATTTAGGATAGGAGGTCCACTGCTCGACCTTATAAACCAATAAGTTTTCTTACATTACATATGAATAAAAGTCTAATACACGAACAACATAGTCTACCATATTAAGATTAAACCCAGTTCTATTCTAAATTGACTAACCATTTATGAGGCTTATCGTTCTAAATTATAAACCAACAACTTTTCATAACACTTAACTATGTGGGACTATTCCCACTAACAAATATAATACAAAATAACAAAAACACCCTTACATACATTTTATATAAAATATATTTATAGAATAATGAAAATACCCTTGTCTACGTGTGTGTGTGTGTGTGTGTGTGTGTGTGTGTGTGTGTGTGTGTGAGTGTGTGTCGGCATAGGTGGGTCCATGTGTATGTGTGTTATGCCTACACGTGTGCAAAGGTGAGAATTTGTTGGTCAACATTTGTATATGAGAGTGTATGCATGTGTGTGACTGTGAGAATGTATGGATGCATATTGTACATGAGTGTGTTCATGTGGGGTGAAACATTTTTATTTTCTTTTGATTTCTTGAGTAAAAATATGAAGTTCTTGACCAATTCATGCATAGATGAAAGAATCTTAATTTTTCTTTGTTTTTTCTTCCTTTAGCTTTGCAAACGAGAACTCCCTCCCATCTCCCCCCCCCCCCCCCCACACACACACACACACACACAAAGACCAACCACAATAGATGCCACCCATAACACACTTACGCATTTTGCTTTCCAACCTCACTGATATAATTAAGGGAAAATAGCCATAGATCAGAATAATAAACCGAGTACCCTTTTCAAGCATTTTGCATCTGTTTGCATACACATGCAGCTTATGTTTGTATACATAGTATGCAGTACCTCCAATATGTATAACAAATCTGCTGATCTACATCAGGTTTTCAAGAAGCATACAGAGAGTGTATCTGCTGATAGAGATTCATATAATGTTTTGTGTTAGCTACTTGAAATCTGATATTGGTTTGATAATTAACTTTTCCATTGGACATGTTGTAGAAATATCTAGAGTATAATTTAAAAATGCTTTAAAGGTACACAAGATCATATTCAGTAACCAGTGGGAAAGAGATGAGGACATAAAAATAAAATCATGTAATGAATACAATTATGAATAAAATTTTGTATACCTGTTGCTTTCTAAAGTAACTGCAAACTTAAGAGACAATTCCTTTATCTTCACCTCCTTTGCGTAATGGAGGCTTTCTAGTACATATGCAAGTTGAGATGTATCGTTTTATAATGAAGCCACTCATGATAGAGCGAGGAAAGTTACTAACCAGAATATCTAATTGACTAAGTGATAGTTTCTATTTGAATAAAGGTCATTTCATCTTAGTTTAACCATAATTGGAGAAATGTGAAGGAGAGGTCATTTTTTTCTAAATGATGGCTTCACACCTTTTTCTTTTGAGAATTTAAAGAGTTTCGTTAACTATGTAAAACATGACATAACATCAATTACATCACCTAAAATTCTCAGTTGTAGGCATGACAGGAGACAAATCCTCTCTTAAGCTCAAGCACCTAAAGCAGAAGATCAAAGACTGGCTAGAAACATCATTTAATGCATAAGAGTGCACCTACCAGAAGTAGCGTGTGAGATTCAAATGGCTAACAGAAAGACATGGGAACAAAAAACCTAGATATGGAGGATGTCTTGGTGAGACCGGTGCTCCTCTCCCTCCAGCTCACTGCCCTCTCTGGTGCTGATGCTTCCACCATTGAACAACATTTCTCTAGAGAGGAAATCCTAGCCGTAATCAAAGGGCAACCTCTTAGAGAGGCCTTGGGCCCAGACGGCTTTAATGTTGAATTCAACAAAAATGGTTGGGACTTCTTTAACTGCAGCCTCCTCATTGTGTTTGATGATTTCTTTCAGAACGATATCATACCAATCGAATTATGGGAGCCTGTTTTGTGGCCTTAATCCAAAACAAGGTTAATGCAAAGCTTCGAAGTGACTTCCTTCAATTAGCTTAGTTTCGAGTTCATATAAAATTATTGCTAAGGTCTTAGCCAACAGACTCAATAAGGTCCTCCCAAGCATTATTCGCAATGACCAAAATGTTTTTCTTATGACTGGGCAAATTCTTGATGCAATTATCTCTACTCATGCGATCCTGTATATTCCTGATGAGGGTGATCAACCTGAAATCATTTTAAATAGAGATGGAAAAGGCTTTTCACCAGGTAAGTTAGTCATTCCTCGAATTTGTCCTATTTAAGATGAGTTTTGGAAACCGTTTGAGGATGTGGATAATAAGTTGCATCTCTTCATCCACATTCAACTTCTTCAATGTTATAATATTCATGCCACTTTCACAGCTCTAGAGGGCTCCATCATGGTGACCTCCTATCCATCTCCCATTTAATATTGTTGGGGAAGCCCTTACATCCTTATACCTGTATGCTAGAAACAAGGGGTTGGATATTGCTCCCATCTTCCATAAGTATCTTGCCAAAAAATGGTGAAGTAGATATGGAAGGAGTTTCTTGCTCTTCCTAATGTTTGAAATGCTTTTGGGACAGATTCCCTCTTTTTGTGAGGCTTGAGATTCTGGGTTCCCTCCTATTGTGTAATCTTTTATTATTTTTTATGAACTCTCTTAAGTTACAAAAAATAAAAAGATCATCTAAGGAAAACTAAAGTGCAGGTTTATTCCAAAAGAATCCACTTTCTCTAAAGAACATGGTTTTTGTGCTAATGTGTGCATATTGAAAGTGTGATGTAAAAGGAAGTGACGCTTCATCTTCTATTCTAAATCTAAGGTTGACATAGAAAATGACATCATATCATCTCATCTCACCTAAACATTTCATAATGAAATTTAAATTTCATCCCCTTTTAAGTAAAAATCTATTCTCTTTCTATGCATAAACAAGGTGATTCACTTTCTCCAAGTCACGTGGACTTCACCCCATAGTTTCCTTGTGTCATTACATAAGTTGGGTACAATTCATTAGAGCATTCACTTTCTCTCTCAACATTCTATGTGCACTAAAACGACTAAAACGAAACATTTTTTTTCTGTTATGAGTGGGCAAATGAAAAATAAAAAACTTTATGAATTTTTTTTTAAAATGTAGAGCTGTGATTGGCAACCGTTAGCAGCCAAGGTGAGGGCTAAAAATACTGCTGACAGATGCCCCTCTAGCTGATTTGCTCAGCATAAGGGATATCCTTTGAAAAGCATCACAAGAAATATGAAACCTCTATGCATGTACATTACCGAGATTCTTTTAGTTGATTCCCGAGGTCAATTTCATAGGGCCCTTTTCATGCGCAATTTGGTGGTGACTAAGTAGAATCCTCAAACAGGTTGGATGTTGTTGGAAGATAGGCCCAAGCCTACACGACCAAGGAAGGCCCACACATCCAAGTGTGTTAGAAAATGGGCTCAAGTCTACACAACCAAGGAAGGCCTACACATCCAATAGAGGTGGACGATGGGTTCAAGCCCACAAGGAAGGCCCACACAGTGGTGGCATGATGATAAATAAAGAGTCAATTCATAAAGATGATATAGATGTAATTAGTTTAAGTTTTAGGGGCATAATTGTAATTATTTTAGTTTGCTCATCTATGAATTGAGCTTCAGGGGGAGGTTTTGGATATAAGTCCATAACCTCTTTCTTCTTCCTGTTTTCTCCCCAATATGTTGCCTCTTTTTTTCTCTATGGGCTAATTCATGAAGTCCTGAAAATCAACATGGTATCAAAACATTGATTTTCAGGACTCACAAGTATTGTTTTCAGGATTCCAGAAACCCAAATTTTTTTTCCTCTTTGCTCATAATGCTTCTTTGGTAATTACCACCACATGTGACCCAAAAACCGGTTTTCAGAATTCGACCATGTAAAAGGATATATTGTTATGGAAAAACAGCATGCTCTTTCGTATGCCGGAACAAGAAAGAAAGCAGCCCTCTGATCTTCTCCCTCATTCAAATGCTCTTTCATTTCTGATTTCCTTTGATAACTGTAATGGTGAGACAAACAAAGGTAATCTGGGCTGCGGATCGATGCTTGAGGTAAACGGTACCACTGTCTTGGTTGGGAGATAGTGTAAGAATCTGAAAGTCCAAAGGAGTTCATTATACTCAAGCTGCTAATCAATGGGTGTTCAATTAGATTAAACACGGTAGCTATTTGGATCCTCTGGTGAATGACGAAGAAGGCTTCATTTGCCCTTTTAAATCTCTATAGTGAGGGTGGAATTGGCCCCTACGCTTCGATCAACAAAGACCCAGAAATGATCACCAGAAGAATCAATTCCGAGAAGCTCTAGCCAAACGCTTGTGGCTGCTGTCTCAACGTCCAACTAGTTCGGAAGTCGGAAATTAACCTCCGTTTTCATTCAAAATCGAAAACTAGTTCGAAAAGTTCTATCGGGATTACTACGACTGATCTTCGGATTCCATCATTCCTTTCTCGACCGTCTCTGATTAACAACATAGTATGTCAAAGCCTGGGTTTTCTATATGACTTTCAATCCCGGAAGTTGTTGTTAATTCCCATAATTCTTGCTAGAGTCTCTGCACTGTCCAATTTTCAACCCAAGCGGAAGTTTCTCTCGTATGTGTGTCAACCGATTTCATGCTTGTCTACGGAAGTTTTTCTGCTATTTTATTTCGGGAAGATTATTTCCGATCTTGCTTTGTTCAGAAGGATCTCCAGCTATTGCTAAATTGTCTCTGCTATTGCTCCCGTAACCTACTCTCAATCCAGAATTGATTTTGGTTTGATCTTGTTACTGTTTCACTGGTTTATTTTTCTCCGCCACAGAAACAGGAGGGAAACCAGAATACTTTTTGCCAAGAAGAGAGGTGATGGTTTGAACCAGCGTCCCGAGATAGTAAGCTCTTATTTCTGAGTCACTCTACCGCACCAAACTCGGCTCACTTGCTCTTTGACTTTGTTATACGGATTTGGGTCCCGAGTTCTCTACCGATTCTTCCCGTGAGTCGGCGTGACTCATTTATTAACTTGGACTATTATTACTCGGTCAACATATTATTTGGTGCACAGCTTTCGGATAGACTCTCTAAGGATTATTTGGTACGTGTTATTTGGCCCAAGCTCATACCCGTTGCTACTATTGTGTCTATTTGACTGAGACATTATTATTGAAGAAGGACTTATCGATTGCTGACTGTTGTCATCATTGGTTATTCTGATGACGAAGAAAGTACATGGTGGTCCCAACATATTAACTTCTGGTGCCCCATTACCCTCATATTATCACTTCTGAGCAATGCCTATAGACCCAATACCTACAAAGGATAGGAGTGTGGCCAACATCCAACGTCATTCAAGTCTATTATTCACCCAATAGGTGTTTTTTTAGCTACCCTGAGAAAGTGGATAGTCTCTATGCCCCACAGTTGTGCTACTTTTCCGCCTTTGAAATTGAACGGAGAGTATGTCTAACTATGACCATTTGACTGGAGTATGGAGCTTTGTCATACAGCTAAGAATGATTTTTTCTCTTACCATTATTATGCCAGTTGGGTCTCTTGACAATAACAGAGAGACCACTAGCTTGGAGATGAGTGTTGGAAGATATGGAGGGCTATCATTTTATGTGAAAAGATCTTATACACTATTTACATCAAGGAGCGTTTATGATGTTCTCTTACCCCCCAACTTGAGGGGGAGTGCTGGAAGATGAACCCAAACCCATACATCTAAAGAAGGCTCACACATCCAAGTGTATTAGAAGATGGGTTCAAGCCCATATAACCAAAGAAGGCCCACACATCCAAAGGAGGTAGATGATGGACTCAAGTCCACAAACCAAGGGGCCCACACAATGATGGCTTGATAGTAAATAAAAGTCATCTTATAAAAATAACATTGATCTAATTAGTTTAAGTTTTAGGAGTATTATTGTAACATTTTAGTTTATTCATCTATAAACTGAGCTTTGGCGAGGGTCTGGACATAAGTAATAACCTTTTTTTTCATCCTATTTTCTCCCCAATATGTCGTAACTCTTTTTCTCCTTAGCTAATTCATAATCCTGAGAATCAACAAATATAGTTTGTTGGCTTTGCCTTCCAATTTTTTTACTTTTGTTTCAAAACTTTCATCGTATTAACTGCCAGGAAAGACTAAAGAATATCTTTCTTCCGGTAAAACCACTAACTCACAAACCTGAGGAGAAAGATGCGGGGTCTATTATGGTACCTGCAGCACAACCGAGTTTATAACATCAGCATACTTGACGGCCAAATTGATGGACATGCACCTCGCAGGGGCCACCGCATAGCATCGAATCAAACTCCGCGGAATGCCTCCGAACCGATTCAGATGATTAACCACCACCGTAGTCAAAAGCGCCGCCACGCCGGAGCCTAGCGAGTGCCCCGCGAAAACCATCTTGTATGAACAACCAGTTTCACTCCACAGGGTCTTCAACGTTTCGCTTTCTTGGTTGAGCAACCAGATCGCCGATTTTAGGAAGCCGTGATGGACGAAGCCGCCGTCAAACATCTGCATTCCCGACCGGTTGTCGAGCATAATCGCGTAGTCGCTGGCAGAGCCAAGGTTGAGGCCGCGGATGGCGAGTACGATCTCGCGGTTGGTGTGGTCGGTGTAGATGAAGTAGGGCGGGGTGCGACCCAGCGTCTGGCCGTAGTAGACGCGCTTCACGATCCAGCCCAGGTTGATGCCGTAGCCGGCGATTGGGGTGAACCTGGGGCAACTCAGATCGCCTTCGTAGACTGACAGAATTAACCGGCAGATGCGCGGAACGGGCTCAAATTCTTCCAGCGTGGTCAAGGGCCAGTGCTTGCTGTCATCGGAGCCAACGCGGCAGCAACGCTTCCACGCCCATGGCAGGCAACCCAAGCAGGGAATGAATTGGATCACCATAGAAGGGTGAGAAAATTGGTCCTCCCTGGCCCCCGGCCCGAAGACACACGAACGAGTTGTTTTAAAGATGAGAAGAGGGCCGAAAGAAAAACTCTACAAAATGCTTCTTCTATAATCTATCATTTGCTTGTTGACTGCTAGAGATGACCTCCTTTAAACTTTATTTACCTCCCCTAAAAAAAAAATGAGCAAGGGGGATATTGGCTCTATCAACTGGGGGGTTACCTCTCAGAACTTGGTTCGGAGGTTTGAATTTTTTTTTTCGTTTCGTTATCAGTGCCATCTGAGTTGCTTTTGGAGATCATCAGTGAGTACTTCGATATTTTTGGGTGCTATCAGAGGTGGGTTATCTTTCCCCTCTTTCTCAGTTCGTCTTCTGCAGTAGATTTCGAAGGTTCTTTGTGGAGGATCTCATTCGGCGAAAACTTTTGGCTTTCGGTCGATTTCGTTCTGTTGAGGTTCCTGTTTGCAGAGACTTTTGTGGGTTTTCGGTGGTTCTGTCCAGAGAGGTTTCTTCTTCGTTGGACTTCGTCTGGTGTTGGAAGATGAAGGCATATTGGAAAATGTGCCAATTTATACAAATATTTTATACATCATTTGCAGCAAATTGGGAGTTCATGTTATTCTCTCATCCCGAACTTGGTTCGGAGGTTTGAATTTTTTTTTCGTTTCGTTCTCAGTGCCATCTGAGTTGCATTTGGAGATCAACAGTGAGTACTTCTTCGATATTTTTGGGTGCTATCAGAGGTGGGTTATCTTTCCCCTCTTTCTCAGTTTGTCTTCTGCAGTAGATTTCAAAGGTTCTTTGTGGAGGATCTCATTCGGCGAAAACTCTTGGCTTTCGGTCGATTTCGTTCCGTTGGGGTTCCCGTTTGCAGAGACTTTTGTGGGTTTTCGGTGGTTCTGTCCAAAGAGGCTTCTTCTTCGTTGGACTTCGTCTGGTGTTGGAAGATGAAGGCATATTGGAAAATGTGCCAATTTATACAAATATTTTATACATCATTTGCAGCAAACTGGGAGTTCATGTTGTTCTCTCATCCCGAACTTGGTTCGGAGGTTTGAATTTTTTTTTTCGTTTCGTTCTCAGTGCCATCTGAGTTGCATTTGGAGATCAACAGTGAGTACTTCTTCGATATTTTTGGGTGCTATCAGAGGTGGGTTATATTTCCCCTCTTTCTCAGTTCGTCTTCTGCAGTAGATTTCAAAGGTTCTTTGTGGAGGATCTCATTCGGCGAAAACTCTTGGCTTTCGGTCGATTTCGTTCCGTTGGGGTTCCCGTTTGCAGAGACTTTTGTGGGTTTTCGGTGGTTCTGTCCAGAGAGGTTTCTTCTTCGTTGGACTTCGTCTGGTGTTGGAAGATGAAGGCATATTGGAAAATGTGCCAATTTATACAAATATTTTATACATCATTTGCAGCAAACTGGGAGTTCATGTTGTTCTCTCATCCCTAACTTGAGGGGGAGTGTTGGAAGATAGGGCCCAAGCCCACACGACAAAGGAAGACCCACATATCCAAGTGTATTAGAAGATGGGTCCAAGCCCATAAGACCAAGGAAGACCCATGTAACCAAGAGATATAGAAGACGGGCTCAAGGCCTACAAATCAAAGAGAAGGCCCATAGGCCCACACACAAGATGACAGGATGGTAAATAAAGGGTCATCTCATAGAGATAGCATTGATGTAATTAAGTTAAAGTTTCAGGGTTAAAACTCTAAACCTTAAGTTCAGGGGTATTATTGTATTACAGTAGTTTCATAAGTCTATAAACAGAGTTTCAGGGGAGGGTTAAAATCAAGTCCGTAACCCTTCTTCCTCCAGTTTTCTCCCAATGGGTTTCTCTCCCTTTTTATCCATGAGCTAAATTCATGGAGTCCTGAAAATCAACATCTGGCTTGTGCGGTTTCTCTCAGAAGAGATCATTACGGTTCCTCATAGTAGAGATCAATACGAGCTCACGGAATTTTACGATGCTTATAGCAAGCTTACTGTTAGAGTTTGTTAATTTTTGGGTTTTTTGGAGTGGGGTTTGGAAGTAGATCTGTTGGTGGAGGTTCAATGTCTTGTTTCTGGGACTAGAGTAGTGTGGGGTTCTATCCAGAGAGCTAGTTGTTCATTCCGTTGAATTTCGTTTGCAGAGGAGAACTATTTTGTCATTGGTGTTTCAATTTTATCATGTCATCTTAAAGGTTAGACTCGTTCCCTATTCGTTTCACGGGTAAAAATTATATTGCCTGAGAATTTCAGTTTCGTTTATTTGTTATGGGAAAAGAGTTATGGGGCGATGAGAGTGATTCCGCACCTCGAGAGGTCGAGGCTTTGTCCAAGTGGAAAGTCAAGGATGTCAGGGTCATGACCTAGATCCTTGGCTCCGTTGAGCCTCATTTTGTTCTCAATCTGATGCCTTATAAAAATGTTGTTGACATGTGGAATTACCTCAACAAGGTTTACCATCAAGACGACACGGTTTGGCATTTTCAATTAGAGTATGAGATAGCTAATTTCATACAGGGAAACCTCTTTATTGAGGAATATTTTTCTGGTTTTCAAAATCTTTGGGTTGACTATTCAAACATCGTTTATGCTAATTTTCCCATTGCAGCTCTCTCTACTATTCAAGCAGTGCATGAAACAAGCAAGAGAGATCAATTTTTGATGAAGCTCCGTTCTGATTTTGAAATTGCACGTTCTAATTTGATGAATTGTCATCTTATACCTGTTACGATATTTTAAAATGTATATTAGATATAATTTATGTTCATAATTGTTGTATAATTTGGATTATATATATATAGGATTATTAGATTAGGCTTAATGGGATGGGTGGTATTGTATTGGCCCATGGGCCATTTTGTAACAGGAAAACCTAAAGCTTAAATACATAATGAAAGGGGGAAAAACCCCAACGAAAATATTTTTCCTTCGTCACTCATGTTCTTTGTGTTCATCGTGAAACCAGAGAGCTTAACGTTCTCTCTCGTTGGTGTTTTGGATTGTTCCGTCAGTCCCATGAGGTAGTGGTAGATTCGTCCACCACCGTGTCGTCGTTGTGCCGTCAGCCGTTGAGTTTTGTCGGATCATTCGTTTGACATGGTATCAGAGCTAGGCACGCCACGTCCCGCATTCGAATCCTGTGAGAGGCGGTAGAGAATGGGAAGGGTGGGTGTCGGAGTGGTTTCGTCCACTCTTGTAGGCAGTAGCTTTTCACCTAACAGGTCGGCCTTTTAGGTGTATTGGTTAGGCGTTTGACATAGTATCAGAGTTGGGCACACCACGTCCCGCATTCAAATTCCGTGAGAGGCAGTAGAGAATGGGCAGGGTGGGTGTCGGAGTGGTTTCGTCCCCTCTTATAGGCGGTAGCTTTCCGCACCTAACAGATCGATCTTTTGGGTGTATTGGCTAGCCTCTGTCAATACCATCTCTAGTTGCTTGTTCAGTGAACTTCTTCATGAAGAGCAGTGTATAGTAACTTAGGCTGGTATGGAACATTGGGCTAATGTTAGTGTCCCTGTTACTGTGGCTTATGCAGCACAAGGGAGGAATAAGGGTCGAGACATGCATGTTGTCCAGTGCTTTAGTTGTAAAGTTTTTGGTCATATTCCTCAGGATTATCCAAATAAGTTCTGTAACTACTACAAGAAACAAGGTTATATCATCTCTCGCTGGTGCCTCTAGTTCTGTTGCATTGCCTACTGCCTTGTCGGTTGTTCCTATTCCTACCCCGTTGCCTTAAAACTAGAACATACTCACTTCTGCAATGGTACAACAGATGATCATCTCTGCTTTTTTTTCTTTTGGGCTCTCAGGTAATCATAAAGTTTCTTCTAAGTCATGGTATTTTAACTTCCGAGCATCTAACCATATGACCAATACTATTGTTTCTCTTTCTAATGTCATAAATTATGAAGGAAATCTGAAAATTAACACCGTTTAATGCAGTTCTCTGTCTATCAGTGTTGTTGGTGCTCTTTCCTCTTCCTTAACTAATGTTTTTGTGTTTACTGACCTCTCCATAAATCTTATTTTTGTTGGTCAATTGATTGATAATAATTGTAATGTCCATTTCTCTCCTTATGGTTGGGTCGTATAGGATCAAGCGTCGTTGAAGATGATCGCGAAGGGGCCTAAAGTGGGACAACGTTTTTCCTCTTCATGTTTTTCCTTCGACCTTTATTCCTAGTTTTCCTTTACTTACATTTACATGCAATGTTGTTGGTTATGGAACTAAGATGTGGCATAGACGCCTAGGCCACCCAAACTTTGATGTACTTCATAAGTTGTTTAATTTTGGTTTATTGGGACATAAAACATGTTCTTCTCTTGATCTTTCTTTTAAATGTCTATCATGCAAAGTTGGTAAAAGTAAAGTTCTATCTTTTTCTCATCATGCATCTTATGCCTTACAATGTTTCGATATTATTCATAATGATGTTTGGGGGATTGTACTTGTTGTTTCTCATACGCATTACAAGTATTTTGTTACTTTTATTAATAACTTTAGTCACTTTACTTGGGTTTACTTCCTAGGGCTAAGGCTGAAGTTTTTTTAGTATTTAAGCGCTTTCTTGCACTTCTTGAGACTCAAATCTCTGCCAGCATCAAGGCCTTGCGCTCTGATACTGGCTGTGAATACATGTCTAATGAGTTTCAGGATTTTTTTTCAAAGCAAAAGGATCGTCTCTCAGTGTTCTTGTCCTTCAACACCGCAACAAAACGGTGTTGCTGAGAGGAAAAATTGTCACATACTTGATGTA
Organism: Aristolochia californica; assembly: GCF_029961685.1. Classification (NCBI taxonomy): domain Eukaryota; kingdom Viridiplantae; phylum Streptophyta; class Magnoliopsida; order Piperales; family Aristolochiaceae; genus Aristolochia; species Aristolochia californica. Next base: position 3,529,679 of record NW_027181992.1, on the reverse strand, counting down.
GTAAGAACTCTTTTACTTGAATCTGTTCCTCCTCGTTTTTTGTGTGAAGTGTTTTTTACTTCAGTTCATTTGATCAATCGCTTACCCTCTCCTACGTTACATCATGTTTATCCTTTTTTAAAGTTGTTTGGTCATTCTCCTTCATATTTTGATCTTCGGACTTTTGGTTGTATTTGTTTTGTGCATCTCCCTGCTCATGAACGACATAAACTTATAGCTCAATCTGTTAAGTATATTTTTCTTGGTTATGCTATACCTCACAAGGGTTATGTTTGTTATGATCCACGTGCTCATCATAGACGTGTCTCTAGGTATGTGGTTTTCTTTGAATTTCAATATTTCTTTCTATCTCATGTTGAGCTGCCATCTGCATCTTTATCTCTTCTGTCGAGCTTTTATAATTCCCCGACAATTGTGGAAAGGTTCAAACCAGATTTTGTGTATAGAAGACGTGGTCGACATGAGTCTAGTTCCACTTCTTTTGTGCCCCCTCACGATCTTAACCTGGGGCCTGAACCTGCTTCCACCACTCTTCGCCGATCTACTCGTCCTTCTCTGCCCCCTCATTGGTATGGTTTCTCCTTTGTCTCTCCTGTGGCTAGTTTATCCTCTATTTCCTTCCCTCTTGCTACAAACAGGTCATGGAACATGAGTGTTGGCAAAATACAATGCAAACAGAAATTTGAGCACTTAAGGAGAATCACACTTGGGATATTGTTCTTTGCCTTCCTACAATCAAGCTCCTTGGGAGTAAATGGGTTTTCTCTGTAAAGCTTTGCTCTGATGGCTTTTTGGATTGATACAAAATTCGCCTAGTAGCTTTGGGCAACAAACAAGAATATGAGATTGATTATGAGGATAAGTTTGCTCATGTTGCCAAAATGACTACGGTTCAAACCATCTTAGCTATTGTTGCGTCTCAGTCGTGGCAACTGCATCAGATGGATGTGAAGAACATCTTTCTTCACGGCAATCTTCAAGAAGAGATCTACATGAAGTTTCCCTCTGGTATGAGTACTTCTTATCCTTATGATGTCTGTAAGCTATGACGTTCTCTGTATGGACTCAAGCAAGCTCCCTGGGCTCGGTTTGAGAAGTTTCGTTATATGCTTCTTTCCTTCAGGTTTACACAAAATCAGTATGATTCTTCTCTCTTCTTCCACAAGTCTACATCGGGTATAGTCCTTCTCTTGGTTTATGTGGATGATATTATCATCACTGGCACTGATTGTGGTTTGATTACTAAGGTTCAGCAGTTGTTGCATGCCACTTTTCATATGAAAGATCTTGGCCAGCTCACCTACTTCTTAGGACTAGAAATACATCATTGGGCCAATGGTATTTTCTTAAACCAGCAAAAGTATATTCAAGATATTATTACCTTAGCTAGTTTGGAGGACACTTCTTTTGTTGATACTCCTATAGAGGTAAATGTCAAATACAGGAAAGATGAAGGGGACATTCTAGATGATCCTACTCTCTATCGGTGATTAGTTGGGAGTCTCATCTATCTGACCACTACCCGCCCTAATATCCCCTATGCAGTTCATCAGGTTAGTCAATTTATGTCCTCTCCTCTGCATCTCCATATTGCTATAGTTCAACACATCATCCGCTATCTTCGAGGTTCTCCTACTCAGGTTATTCTTTCCTCCAGGTTCATCCCTTTAACTTATAGTTATAGGGATGCTGATTGGGCTGGGTGTCCGGATACACATCGATCTACTACGGGTTGGTGTATGTTTTTAGGTAATACCTTAATTTCTTGGAAATGTAAGAAACAAGATCGTATTTCTAAATCCTCAACTGAGACCGAGTATCATGCCATGTCTACTGCTTGTTCTGAGATTGTATGGCTATGTGGTCTTCTTGCGGAGCTTGACTTTCCTCAGACTACTTTTACCCCTCTTCATGCTAATAACATTAGTACTATTCAGATTGCTACCAATCCTATTTTCCATGAACGTACCAAGCACATTGAGGTTGATTGTCATTCTATTCGAGATACCTTGGAGAGTTTGGTGATATCTCTTCCTTACATTTCTTCGGATCTCCAAGTAGCTGATATCTTCACCAAAACAATGACTCGATAACGGCATCAATTTTTAGTTGGCAAATTGTTGTTGGTTGACTTACCCCGCATCCATTCGAGGGGGGATGTTATCGTGTGTGTGTGTATACATATAAGGGGAGGGGCATTATTATAATTTTTTGAGGGTTATCACTTATTCTCGAGCTGGCTCTATCAAGTGGGGGGCTACCTCGTGGTGTAAGATTTTCGGAAAATTGTATTGACTTGGCCTCCCTTCCCTCATGAAGAGGAAGATAGCAGTAGAAGAAGGGAACCCGTATGAACTTGTCATCTTTGATGGGGCTTCTTTCTCTTGTTTTGGCACTACCCCTAGTGGGATTCAGGTTAATTCGTATGAACCAGTACAATTAGAAGATGGGTTGTTAAGTGCAGGGCGAACATTAATGATAGGAAAGAAGTTAACACTCGTCGAAAGCAGTAGAAGAAGTTCCCGATTACGAATCCAAATACGACTGTAAACATCCTTCAGGGAGGATGAGATAACATAAAGCATTTAGGCTGAATTTTGCGCAAAAGTGTCGGAAAATCAGCTACCCACTCCGAAAGATGTTTAGCCGTTAATTTGCCAGACAAGATAAAGTACTCAAAAGCAATTATCGATGTTGTGCAGTTTCAGTCAATATATCTCCGAAGGAAACATGATTCAATTCAAACACGGAAGATCAATATGATGGATGGATTGAAGTTGATGGAGGTGACCGGAGTTCCGCTTGAAAAAGGATTGTAGGTCACTTTTTACGTTCCCGTCACGCTACCATGGAGTTACTGAATCTTTAGACGACCAAGTACAACAATCTTCATGCGTAAGCCACGCAGTTACAGAAGAAGCCATTCTCTTGCCATCTTTCCCATCCAGTTAAGGGAATTTTACCAAAATACCGATTAAAAATAACTTATTTATAATAATAACGAAGACCACAAAATATTTACAAAACTACCGAACTTTGACCGGTCCACTGTATATGTGGACAGTCAAAGGTGACACGTAAGCTTTGACTGCTTACGTGTCGCTTCATCATCGGAGCGATGTTGTAGATGAACAGATAGGCTGCCACGTCATTAATTTTGGCACGTCATCTGCCACGTAATTTACCACATCAATATAAATTACTTTGTTTTTTCCCTGTCATCTAGCCACATAAGCACCCGCCACGTGAGCCCTCACTTATGTTTTTAATTCTAATCTCTTCCCCGATTTTCTCCTCTCGTCGCTCCCCTGCCGCTCGCCTCCCCTGCTACCGCCGCCGCTCGGCCTCGCCCCTGCTTCCGCCGCTCGCCTGCTGCCACTGCTCTGCCTCGGCCTCGCCCCTGCCGCCGCTCGCCTCCTGCCGCTGCTCTTCCTCTGCCTCTGCCTCGGCCTTGCCCCTGCCGCCGCTCGCCTCCTGCCGCTGCTCTTCCTCTGCCTCGCCCCTGCCTCTGGCTCGGCCTCGCCCCTGCCGCCGCTCGGCCTCGCCCCTGCTGCCGCTGCTCTGCCTCGGCCTCACCCCTGCCGCCGCTCGCCTCCCCGTCTCAGCCTTTTATCTCTCCTCTGTTCATCCTCTCGCTGCCGATGTTCTTCCCCTCTGTTCCCCTCCTCTCGCCGCCCATTCCCTTGAAAATCAGGGGGGTGATTTTTTAGGATTTTTGTTAATTGAATCGAATTATTGTATTTAATTATAATGTTGATTTGAATTTAGGTGTTTAATTACTGTATTGATTTTTTTGTGATTTACTGTTTAATTTCTGATTTTATGTTAATAAAAAATTTGCTAAATTAAAATTATTGTAAAATTTTGTAAGATTTTTTAATAAATAATATATATTTTTAATAATTTTTATTTTATAAATAAGGTAATAAAAAGTATACAAATAAAATATATTTTTAAACACTAAAACAACTTTTTTTTATATATTTTTTAATTTATAAATATTTTAAATGGATAATATATGGTTAAGACTTAAGAGTAAATTTTTTTCTATTTATAAATATTTTAAATAGATAATATATGGGTAAGACATAAAAAAAATTATTTATAAATATTTTAAATCCATAGTAAATGGGTAAGAGTTAGATTATTTTTATTTATAAATATTTTAAATTTCTAAATATTATTATTTTGTAAATAAGGTGATAAAAATATACAAATAAATTATATTTTTAAACTCTAAAATAGTTTTTTTGTATACTTTTTTTAAATTTTTAAATATTTTAAATCGATAATATATAGGTAAGACTTAAGAGTAAGATTTTTTAAATTTATAAATATTTTAAATTCATAATAAAAGGGTAAGAGTTAGATTTTTTCTATTTATAAATATTTAAAATTTTTAAATATTATTATTTTGTAAATAAGGTGATAAAAATATACAAATAAATTATATTTTTAAACTCTAAAAAAGTTTTTTTGTATATTTTTTTAAATTTTTAAATATTTTAAATCGATAATATATGGGTAAGACTTAAGAGTAAGATTTTTTAAATTTATAAATATTTTAAATTCATTATAAATGGGTAAGAGTTAGATTTTTTCTATTTATAAATATTTAAAATTTTTAAATATTATTATTTTGTAAATAAGGTGATAAAAATATACAAATAAATTATATTTTTAAACTCTAAAAAATTTTTTTTGTATATTTTTTTAAATTTTTAAATATTTTAAATCGATAATATATGGGTAAGACTTAAGAGTAAGATTTTTTAAATTTATAAATATTTTAAATTCATAATAAATGGGTAAGAGTTAGATTTTTTCTATTTATAAATATTTAAAATTTTTAAATATTATTATTTCGTAAATAAGGTGATAAAAATATACAAATAAATTGTATTTTTAAACTCTAAAATAATATTTTTGTATTTTTTTTAATTTTTAAATATTTTAAATCTAATTAATTTACTTATTTTATTTTATTTTTTAAAATATGAAGAAATAAAAAGTGTAACGATACTTTTTTTAATTAATTAATATTTTAATTGTTATTAAATGGTGTTAAATAAGTAAGAGTTAATTTTTTAAATTTTTTAAAATTTTTTAAATAATTTTTTATTTTAGATATAAAGTAATAAAAAGTGTATTTGATTTTTTAATTTTTTTTAAATTTATTCAAAATTTTATTATGTAATGATATGGCAGCTGATGTGTCAAAATTAATGACGTGGCAGCCTATGTGTTTATCTACAGCATCACTCCGATGATGGAGCGACACGTAAGCAGTCAAAGCTTACGTGTCACCTTTGACTGTCCACATATATAGTGGACCGGTCAAAGTTTGGTAGTTTGTTAAATATTTTGTGGTCTTCGTTATTATTATAAATAAGTTATTTTTAATCGGTATTTTGGTCAAATTCCCTCTAGTTAATTCAGAATCTACTTTCGATGTTCAATTGCGTGGAAGCTGCCCCGACGTCTTCTTCCTTCGGCAAAAAGAAGGACATGCACATCTGATGGCGATTTCTTTCATTCAACCAAACCCAGTGATTCCTAAAAGTAACAGTACAAAAGATCTGATTCTCATTTCTTTACTAGGCATAGAGAGACTCGCATTGCCCAACATGAGCAAGTCCAGCCGCTAGAGAGTAAGTGCATCATCTTCCAAGTCAGAGGAGGAATGGGAACCGCATCTTCCAAGGAAGCAGATCCAATCATTTAATGTTAGTTCATGTTACTGTGTCTGCAGAGAGGAACCATGGCCGCCCCCACCAAAAACTTCGAAAGCCCACTTGGATTCTCCATTTGAGGTTCCTGTCGGGGATATAGTTCGCGTTTACTCCGCTGCCGCAGGGGACAAACGGGTTACTTTCTATCCCATCGTTCGCCATTGATGTCATAATGAATTGATGGCCGCAACTTGATTCCCGAGTCTGCTGGAGGTAAGGCTTCTATGTTCTTGTTCGGTTTAGAAGCTCCTGTACTTCTTTTCCCAGGTCGAGTCTTCCATCGTGCGTGAAAGCTGTAGTCTGCGTGATTTCTACTTCAAGGGGGAACCTCACTCCATTAATCCAACGGGTTGACGCTGGAAACAGTTTTGCACGTTGACGTGAACTCTTGAATCATCAGGCACCACGGAAATTACAGAAGCCAGACGATCGCCAAGCTCTAATGTCAGTTTTACGACCAACCTTTTTATGTGTTTTTGTTTTGGATTTTGGATTTAGTAACTTACAAGCAATGTTAACTGTAAGTTCTCCTTCATGTCAAACATCAAGTTACACAGCTACAGTATCATGAGTTTGATCTTCTTCTCCAACATTCCAAATTGGTCCATTGCTTACACTTCACAGCAAAGCGGAAAAAGAGCCAGAAACCAAATTCTTCTCCACAACTTATCACAGTGAGAATCCCCGCTTGCTTCGCGTGCATGTAAAGAGATTGAAGATTAAGCAAAAAAAACTTTGACGAAGGATCACATGATCCAAACTCATCGATCAGGAAACAATTTTTCTGCAAAATTTGATTGTCGGATTCTGATGTCATGTCACCATTACAGAACGGATTAGCTTTCGAAGACAAGACCCATTAAATTTAATAAGACTGGTTACTTCCATGAAATCCAAACACAAGACATTGTTAACAGAGCCAAGAAGAAAAAGTCACCAACTTCCAGAAAACTGACCACTTGATTACCCACGTCTTCATCTACTGTTCACCGACTGAGACCCGAAACCATCCATGGCTTCAAGGTCCAATTCCATTTCTTGAGCACTTAGATTACCTTCTTACACCGGCAATTCATTAACATGTTTAAAGATGAATTATCAAATGTTTTAAACTAGACTTTGTTATCCTCGGGTCAATTTCCTTATTGTTAATTAACTTTTCCCGTTTTGGTTTTCAAATCTGAGGGCTCCTACATTGAAACCCGTTTTCATGTTCATCAAATCATTCAAGGAATTACATTTCGGCACAGTGTTTATGCACGGCAGGATTCATCTTAGCTTTGGACCACAGTGGCTGGCTTTTCTATAAATAGACCGCAAACCGTTGAAGGGGAAGAACAAAAAACCAGGTCGAGAAGTCGCTCAGATTTAGCGATCATGGATAAGCTAGTGCTTTCTTTGACGAGTGTCTTGTATCTCGTCTCGGCTGTTAGGGTAGTGATCGGTGTTGACATGATCTCAGCGTGTAAACAGACCCCATACCCTGATATCTGTGCTTCCCTAGCGCCTACCACTCGTCCCCTGTCCGCTGTGCTCGAAACCCCGTTAGGGTTTCGCAATTTAGCACTGCAAGCCACTTTGACCCGTGCAGAGCAAGCTCACCGGTTTGTCTCCACCATGCAATTAAGCTCCCTGAGTAAGCTTGCCGGGGTCGCCTGGGCTGACTGCATGGAGCTCATGGAGGACTCAGTTAGTCAACTCAGTCGCGCTCTGAACTCAAAGAAACTAGAAGACGCTCAAACTTGGCTGAGTGCCGCAGTTGCGAACCATGAAACCTGTAGAAACGGATTCATGGAGCTCAACTCTTCGACCCTTTTGAGTTCCTTTCCTTTCATGACCGGCAACTTCACCAAGTTCCTTAGCAACTCTCTAGCCATTAATAAAGCTGCAGCTCAGGTTTCTACACAGCCTGGTAGAGGCCGGAAGCTGCTTTCAGATGGATTCCCAGAATGGGTTTCCGCAACCGAAAGGAAACTTCTGCAGTCGCGTGCACCGAATGCCGATCTTGTCGTGGCAAAAGATGGCTCCGGTAACTACAAGACCATCGGAGAGGCCTTGGCTGGTGCAGCGAAGATGAGAAGCGGGACGAAGAGATTCGTTATACACGTCAAATCGGGTGTTTATAAGGAGAAGATCGAGATTACGAAGTCCATGAAGAATTTGATGTTTACTGGTGAAGGAATCGACTCCACCGTTGTCACAGGCAGCAGGAATGTCAAGGATGGCTCCACCACTTTCCGCTCTGCAACTGTTGGTAAGTCCCTTCATTATCTTCTACCTATTAAAGCGAAAGAACCAGGGAGCTTTCATAATCATTTGTTTGTGAATCCGTTGGAACAATATCTAAGACAGTTGACGAGCCATGCATGACGGAGGCAAAGTCACGTCTAGTCTAGAATAATTTGCTTGTCAATAATGCTGAAATTACACTTTTTAAGTAAACATTTTATACTGTAAATTTTAATCGTCCTTAAAACTAGTTTGTTCATAGTCCATGGAGTATCCGTTTTCTCAGCCGAGTCTCGGCGCTACACAGAATCGGGGCCATTCATCTACGTGGGACCACATGATTCGACGGCCCTCGTTCTTGGCCACATGAATGGACAGCTCTGATTCACTTAGATGCGTCTAAGGAGATGTGCGGACTAAATTATCCTTCTTTCTCTGACATGGAAATGTCCCGATTGCCCTTACATTTAACCCTTCATGTGTGATCTCCATTGTTTAAAATGACATCCATGAACAAGTATTTTCTTGACTGAGGGCGAGAAATCGATCGAAAACAGAAAGTTAAATCCGTTGGCTTCTTTAAAGAGAGAGACTAACCCTGTTCTTTCTGCTCTTTACAGCCGTCTCAGGCGAGGGATTCATCGCCCGGGACATGACCTTCGAGAACTCGGCTGGACCACAGAAGGGCCAAGCCGTTGCTCTCCGCTGCGGCGCCGATCGCTCAATTTTCTACCACTGCAGTTTCAAGGGCTATCAAGACACTCTCTACGTATACTCCCAGCGACAGTTTTACAGAGACTGTGACGTATACGGCACCGTCGACTTCATCTTCGGCGACGCCGCCGCCGTCCTCCAGAACTGCAACATCTACGTCCGGAAGCCGGGGGGCAACACCAACACTGTCACGGCCCAGGGCCGCTCCGACCCTAACGAGAACACCGGGATCTCTATACACAACTCGAGGGTCACCGCCGCTGCCGACCTGAAACCCGTTCAAAGATCCTACAAGACCTACCTCGGCCGACCTTGGCGCTCCTATTCTCGAACAGTCTTCATGAAGTGCACCCTCGATAGTTTGATCAACCCCGCCGGCTGGCTCGAATGGAACTCGAAAGACGACCTGTCGACTTTATACTACGGGGAGTATATGAACTCCGGCGGCGGAGCGGCGACCGGGAAGCGTGTGAACTGGCCGGGATTTCACGTTATGAGAACGACAGACGCTACGAAATTCTCCGTTGGGAACTTTTTGTCGGGGAGTTCATGGATTAAGAGCACGGGCATCCCATTCACACCGGGACTTTGAAAACTTGGATCAAGAATGATCTCATCATGGATGATGATATATAGTTGAAAACATTCCTGTATGTACCAGACCTAGAATCAGATTCAAACGCTGTATCGAATTATTACATTAAATTATGAATAAATCGAGAAGTTTGAGAAGAGCACTAGTACAACGGGAGGCTTCCTATATATCCAATAGCTTTCGATTTTCAATCGGTATGAGCTAGGATTGGAAATAATTTTTAACCAAGTGGAACACAAAATGAATATAGTTTTTCTTCACTCGTAAGTCTCGAAGTCGTGTGTTATATGCTTCTTGTAATTTTCATTGGAACTTGGAGATTTTGATTTTGATGAGACAGGGAAACCATACGACGGCCTTAAATCGTACTTGTATTTTGCTCTACCTCGATCCCAATAATAGGGTTTCTTTAAAAACTGATTTTTATTTAATCAATATTTTATTGCACAGTACTGTGAATCCACGACGAAACTCGTACATGGTACTGAGGACACAACAAGAAGCAAGACTGCCCGCCCAAACATCGGTTACGTATATCACCAAAACTGATTAAGAAGCTCTTTGACCTATGTAATGACTGTAGGTGCTGATCGTCCGGTGAACTCCTCCATTTTAGAGAGCTTGATTGCAACATCCACCTGTAAAAAACAATTTTGTGAAGAATTGCTCAAATGATATTTCCAAATAAAAGAAAAGCAAACAAAGAGAATGTGCTGTTAAGAACAGCAGAAGATACAAATATCTCAAAGCGACTGGGCCTTACCAGGGGTTCAAGTGCTTCCTGAGAATCCCTTCCAATTTTTGAGGGATCCTTCTCGTATTGCTCGATGTAAACACGGATAGTTGCACCCTCAGATCCAGTTCCAGATAGACGGAAAACCTAACCAAACATTTCAAAAAATTACTCAGATAGGTTCAAAGGAGAGGCCCACTGTAGCATACACATCTCCAATTGAACAAGCGCCCCCCACCCCCACTTCAGCAGGGACCATGGTTCTTGCCATAATATAGAGAAGCAGTTGATCCCTACTAGAAAACTTCAAACCCAGGTGGCTAGCTGATCCGTTTAGAGCATCCACAATCAGAGGAAAACCTAATGATTATTAATAACCGTGTATGAGTTGTTTCTCACCAAACGAGACCCGTCAACAAACATGTATCGAATTCCCTGGTGTTTAGAGATGGAGCCATCAACTGGATCTTTATATTCAAATTCATCCGCAGCAGCAACATCTGGCACATCCGATCTTATTCCTTTTATAATCCTGCAAAAAAATATCTATAAAAATTCCCCACGTTGACTAGTGTCATTAAGCATTTCTTTTTTGAGTTGTGAAAATGAGAAGAACGGCAGAGGCAAGAACAAGACACAAGCTGCAAAACAAGCACATCTGCAAGGATGCAGAATCCTCCAACAAGCAGCTTACAGAGGACTGAGGAAGCTTACTTGTTGACATCAGGAAGAGAAGACTGCAGCTTGATCAAATTTGTCATTAGTTCCTTGGCTCCACCAGCATCAACATTCTTCACGCAACAATGGAAAACAGTTAATAGCCGTGGAACCTACAAAATGAGATATCTGGCACCAAACTATTAAATGAAAACCTCCCTCTCTTTTACCTCATAGTCATATCGTGTATAATAATGGCGACCATAATTGGACCAATGCTCACGAACAATGTCTTCTACAGTCACCAACTTTTCGCCACTAAGGTTCTCCTTATTTTTTAAGGCAAGTATTGAAAGCCAGGCCAAAACTGCCCAGATGCCATCCTTCTCACGGATATGGTCAGAACCTTAAAAAGAGTTCATCGTAGCAGTAAGTAGTTTGAAAAAACAAAAAAGACAAGAAACAACGAAACAAATTAGTGTGCTGTAGCAATCTGAACTCAGTCAAACTGAGTCTACAGGAATATATTATACACCACCCACCAGTTCCAAAACTCTCTTCACCACAGACTGAACACAAACCAGCATCCATTAAGTTACCAAAGAATTTCCAGCCAGTGGGCACCTGAAACAACATTAGGATTTAACAACCAAGTCAAGCATTGAGATTGACAAACACAGATAACACATTTCTGTGATATGACGCAGGTGTCACTAGGATGTATTACCTCAAAAAACTTAAGATTCAATGCTTTTGCTACAACATCTAGGGCAGCAGATGTAGGCATGCTCCTGTGAGCAAGAAAGAGCAAAGATATAAATCAGACAATACCTTCTCCAGGACTACTCACTCATTCCCCCCATTCTCTAACCAAAAAACAGATAAAACAAAATATTCTCACAAGGAACAGCTGTGTTCCATAAAAAAAGAAAAGGCAAACAAGTTTCTACATTAACTAAAAAACAATTGTCATGTTGGCTTAAAATGATTACCTAGCAACTCCCTTCAAACCAGAAGCAAAATAAGGAATGGCCTGAACAGCATTGGCAGCAATAATGGCCACCGAATCTGATGGAGTCACAAAAAATCTGCTTGCAATAGAAAGATTGTTAGTTACCACCAGATGGTTCAGATATCACGGCTGAAGAAAAAGAGCAAGTTCAAGATAGTTAGTAATGGCGAAAAGCCTTCCACCAAACTAAACCTGAAGACCAATGACCCAAATTGAGAAGGGTCGGACTATGACATTTTTTATTTCCTAAAAAGGGGGTTCAATCTTTAAATTGTCAGTAATGTGCATAAAGCAAAAGCACACTGTACTGATCTTACCAATGAGCAAAACTAAAGCCATTATACTATTGACAAAACTTAGTGAGCAAGATCCTTCATAAACTCAGCGCCAGTCTGGCAATCCATACAAAATCATCACACACACATACAGAGAGAGAGAGTACCTTTTACCAAGAACCATGTTGCGATCAGCATCACCATCAGCAGCAGCTCCAAATTCCGGTGGTTCACCAGGAGAGTTCGTTTTACCCAATCCCATGCGTGCAACTAACTCCTTAGCGTAGGTCAGGTTGGGGTCTGGATGGCCTCCTCCAAAGTCTTCCTATTTGTAGAAGGTCGTAGAAGAAACAAAATATAGAAAAGCTCGAGACTCTGTGAAGAGAGAAAAAAGAGAGAGAAACAGAGAGAGTACCTTCGGTATACAATTTAGTAATTGGTTCTCATCAGCACCAAGCTCTTCAACAAAAATATGCTTTGCATACACTCCAGCTACCCCATGAAGAGCATCAAAACTAAAGAAGAGGACCATATAAGCAAAAGGTGAAAACCATCATGAACTAATACGTCAGTGCAAGTTCAGAAGGTTCACTTACCAGAAGGAAAATTTTGGAGATGCAAGTAGCTTCTGAATAGACTCAAAATCAAAAATTGATCTGTGGATCAACAAATTTAACGAACAAATAAAGTTACAGGAAGGTAAAAAATTTCACATAAGCTGCATAGTAAGTAACCAGAAGTTTATATCAAAAGCAGATGCTGATAAAGTAAAGAAGCAAATGGAAGACTAAGGTAATATGTTTCTGCATGTGATATCACTATGTTTTAATCACCCTTTTACACTCAAAGGTTTGAGATGATAATTACTTCATCAGTTTTAAATAATCAGTTGTTGCATCAAAAACATCAACATCGAACGGTCCCTCATGACCCCCAAAGCTTGTTACACCTATAACAGAAATATCCACCTGAAAATGTCATGGTAAACAAAAACCATTAGTGAAAACCTGAAAGAGGAAATTGCATGACATTAGGTCAAAAGAAGAGATCCATACATCTGGGAGATCTTCTGCAATGAAGTATTCCTTGATTGTTTTTGTGTTCTCATAGATCTTATCAGTTATGCCCTCTGGAGCTGGTCCACCATTTTCCATATTGTATTTTATGCCAAAATCCTGAAAGGGGATAGAAAATTATACAGCCAGCATCTAGTAGAAATGTCCACTTGATAAAAAGGGAGGTAAAAGCTAATTCTACTCGTGGAAATACATAACACTCAGCAAAGACAATGTATTCAAACAAAAAAATCTAAAAAATATGAAAGAGATGATCACGTTTAAGAGAAAGAGAAGTGATAAAACAAGTGACATTTAAATTCCATCAATTAGAAAAAAACAGATATTTTTAAGCCAGTTAATATTTGATAATATGTGTGAGTTAAACAAATAATTGATCTTGCAAACAAAAAACTATTAGCTCCACTGTACTATCCTAACCCAGTGAAAAATACTTGGCCAATCACCAAGCTCCAGAGGATCCCCTTGCTCATATGGACAGGCCTATTAAACAATTAATACAAGTTCGCAAGGAATGATGGAAAATAAACTTGGATGCCAAACTTGTGTATGCTCCCAAAATGTCAAACACTAAAGGACAGTGAAGGAAGAGTAGAGTGCAGACTAACGTTGTTCCACTTGCGGATCCCTTCTTGCTCATTGATCAACAGTGAGAACTTTGCCTTTGATCACGCACCAAAGAAAGTGCATGATTTTGCATTAAGCCAGAATTTTCTAAGAAAGTGCTAACAGAGGTTGAAGAAGGGTGTCAAGAATGCTGGTTGAAGCATAGCAGGAAGACACAAAGAAAATCTTTAAAATGCCACCAGCCCAAACTATTTGGTCCTCTTTACTATCGCTAAGGTAATGATTATCAAAAAATTCAAGGAGATAGCTAGCTACCTAGATCTCATTCTCCTATAAATTTTAAAGATTGAGATCACCAGTCACTAGGGAGGGTAACAGATAGCAAACAAAAGGGTGAGGGTCCTTTAGACAAAGCAAAGATACTGACAGATAGTCCCTAATAAATGTATCTGACCAAAACCTAGTTCAGTAGCCACAAAAGAGCATGAACTGTTATTCCCTCCAATGGCGTAGGAGAACAAGATTTGCAAAGTGTTTAAACTTGTATAAACAATCCAGTTTTAGCAATCCCAAAGGAACGATATCTGGTAAGAAAATAATATCATTTGCAGATTCCTGCACATTTGTGTATGATATTTGCAAGTACTAAACGACCATGAATTGTATACATCTTGTTTTTGTTTCTCTTTTTTTTTTAAAAAAAAAAACTTATTTCTCATTAACTTCACCACCACATGTCACCTGAAGACATTTCTGCCCCTCTTTCTTGTATAGTGATAATGTCCCTCCCTAACTAGCACCTTCCTTCTCCAATTATTGCTTTAAGTACAATAAACAACAGTTTTCACACAAGTATTTCATGGGGTCATTCCTTTCCATTAGATAATTGGTAGCTTTTATCTCTCTTTCTTAGCAATCATGCATCTTAGTTACCTGAGATACTTATATCATCTCATTAATTTGTTACTTGAAAACATGCATCAACTAATACTGAACTATTTTTTGTCATGATAATTATTGAAGTAAGCATAATACAAAAATACGCATAGAGCAACTGTATCTGACCATATATACCCATCAATTTGCCCTAACCTCACCCGAATATTAAGAGATTTTCATCAGGATTTTATACTTTTTGTTTCCATTTGACAGATGATTCACTGTATTTTAAATGACCATTAAGACTATTTAGTTAAACAGAGGTAACCAGATTACATGAGGAAAATCAGAAAGTTCTGCACTTTACGAAACCTGCTGTAAATACACATTTTCATAAAGACATACTATGTTTCAAAAGAAACAAAAAAGAGAGTGATAATCTCACAAAGTAAATAGATACAATGGCGTTGGCTGTATAGCAAAATTTCCAATCAGCCGTATACCAGTCTCCAAGAAATACATGGTATTCAGCATATGCAAAGAAATTGGCAAGAATAATAAGACATTATGAATCTACCTCATGCGGACCACCCGGATTATGACTTGCAGTCAATATGAAACCTCCTGAAGACTTAGATCCCTGACTTAGAGCAAAAAAAATTAGCAGAACTACAATAGAGTTAAAACTAGAATTGAAAAGGCATGCTTGATCATTTTAATTTTCCGAAAATGAAATAGAAAACGCACTTACATCTGCTCCAACTCTTTCACGTATAACAGCTGATACAGCAGGAGTTGATAGAAGTCCATTTTGGCCCACCCAAACTCGCCTAACTCCATTTGCAGCTGCCATTTTTATGATAATCTGCCAATTTAGAAGGATTTAGCAAACAACTCTAAAGGTCAAAAATTGAGTAGAAACCCTGAAACAAATGAAAAACTGATACATCATATGTAAATATGCAGACATATTGCCTTCACCCAGTCCTTTAAGATAACCGGGACATAATAACTTCTAGAATCTCATATATTTTGCCTGTGAGAAGTAGACAGTCATCCAAACTTTTCAAAAGAAGACAATAACTGTACAATGCAGCCCTTGACTGCAAGATGCAGCGGGATGCCATTGGAACTTTTCCATTGTAACCCAAACATGGCTTTCTCTCTTACTTTTCACTTCATGACCTAAATCGCTGTGTCCCTTCATTAATGTGATAAAAATAACAAATATGAAAGCATCATGAATTACACAAGGACCTTTTTTTCAGTTTTCCTCACTGTCGAAGAATGCTAAGTAAAGTTTGAAGTGTATCAGTATCAGGGGTAAGGCATATAGTGGAGACGCAAATTTAATGGTGATAACAATATGCACCTTGGGATTCTCTTCTTCAGAGATTTTAACGTAGGGAACTCCAAAAAGCCGTATGGTCCCAAACATGTCCATTAATTCTCAGAAAGAGTTCTCGGAATTGTCCAACATTCCAGCATTTTCATTTTTATCAAACTTTTTTTGTTTATTCTTTCAAAATTTCTATGCTTCCAACAGTTCTCTTTTATCTTGTGAATCTGCAACAACTGCTACGACAGTCTTTCTATTTTTTAGAACCATTTCCACATCAGGTACTGTTCTCAGATGAATATAGGAAATTCATTGTTCCTAATCTGATTGTACTTTTATTTTCTTAGCCGGTAGTCACTTCCTTCATTTTGTGAGTCTTTTAAGAGAACTACTGACAAAAATTCTCCCTATTTTCCGTTCAAATCTAACAAGCTTTTCAGCAGTAGTTAAGCTTCACTACAGCAGAAGAAAGAAAGGGAGTAGATGGGTCAAGAATGAGTACAAGAAAAATCTTTAATTTTATTTAAAAAATAAATTGCACACTAATATGATAAGTTTTACAGTTGATACTAGTGACTTACGAGCCTTTAACCGTTAACAATGATGTGCTCCTCAATTGAATAACAAAAGATGGGTTATCTTTGGATGAAAATGTATCACCACATGACAATACTACAATGATTCACACACTTCCTTAATTGTTGACCATTCAAAAGGAAATCAATACATAAGTTATAAAAGTATGGCACTCATGCAAGCTATTTGGAGTCATAATTACCTGAATAGCATCTTTTGAGAAGTAGCGTCCATCACCAGAAACAACGAGTGTTGCTCCTGCATACACATAAAACTTGTATAGGCATTAAGAAATTAATTATAGGAGGAAGAGGAGGAAGAAAGGTCTTAACCAGCATAACTCCTGAAATGTTCACTGCCTGACCTTTCACTTTGTCAGCGGTGAGGGCATTGAATGTGGACTGGACAAAGTTATGCAAGTAATTGGGTTGCTTAAATACAGTGACCTGAAAATACAGTTCTAGTGTTAAATAGAATTTTAAAAATGTAAAAACGTATTTAACAGCATTCAAACTGGAAGAACTGAATGATTATATGCTCTTTGTACCTGTGCTTCATTACTTCACATGCATTTCTAATTTCCCTTCTCTCTATACAGTAATGATTAACAAATAAGAGTACAATACGCCAAATATAAGAACTTCCAGTAAGATTTACATGGGAGATGATTCAAAGAGCCCCACCCATAATACAGTATGCCCTCACATGTGGTCTTCATACACCATTGTTGGCCTTTTGACTAGCCACATATTACTTTCCATTTTTTAAAAAAGAAGGTAATCATGTAGATTTTCATAACTATAAAGTTAAAAAATGCACTGAGTCAAGAGCAAAAGACTCATTGTTTCATTAAGAAAGAAGTTGCTTTTGAAGTGGTTTTTGTTCATGCTCCTCCACTTTGTTTCTCTTGATTAGAGATGGCTTCTTCAAATGCGGATCGCTGTAGCCAGAGTTGTTCATCTTCTGGGGCCTCACAAGAATAACATGCTTTTTTGAATCACATGTCAACTATAAAGTTGTGCAATTGAAGTATTATGGGACCAGATTTTTTGAAAAACGGTGATTACAGCACCAACTTACTCCTAGAAGTATTAACAAATGACCAGAGTTTATTTAAACACGCCGAAAAGACGCAAGATCTAGGAACCATGGTTTTGCTCATTTGATAAAATTTAAAGAACTATCCATGATATTCTTTTGTGGCCACAAATGTGTTTACTATGGTCTAAAGAGGTATCATCAGAAACGCTGAACTAAGTCGATTGGGCAAAGGCTCAATCAAATGACCGACAATATTACCAAATCAATAATCATTATTTGAATAAAACTGAAATGGAGAAGCACTTATTTAATAACACTGAAATGGGGAAGCCGTTATTGAATAACACTGAAATAGAGACACAGTTATTGAATAACACTGAAATGGCGGAGACAAAGTTATCAAATGACACTGAAATGGGGAAGCCGTTGTTGAATACACTGAAATGGAGAAGCTGTAGTTGCCACTTTAGTGAACTGGTCACTAACAAATGTCTTAGATTTTGGGGCAATACTCTATTCCCGTAAATGGTCAGAAGTGAAGGCTACAACTTCTTAGCCTTGTAATTAGGATTGGAAACTTCAAAACTGATGCTAAATGCCCAGAACTTTGGATGGCCAGACCATTATTCCCATTCATTATCTCAAAAATAGTTCAAAACCTCATCAAACAGTAACGCAGAGGGAACACTTTTAACTTCTTGACAACAATACATAAATTTCCATGAAATAAAAAGCAGTCAGAGTGTCAGAGACACATGTATTATACTTCTCTACACAAATATCGAAATCCAGTAAAACAACCTTAACCTTGTGTAATATTCGCTATGTTGTCTAACCTAAGCCTAAGGAATCAACAGTCCAGATCTGCACGTTAAACAACTGGATCCATCTCCAGACCCTGAGAAAAATCAATTAAAATTCGGAAAATGTCAAGTTGTTTGCAACTAGAATGATGGACACCAACTTCGCGACTTTGACGATATGACATGCGACACGTCATCTTATTTGCATCTAGTTATTGAATAATCTACTACTCAACTGTGATGCAAAAGGCTTTCTCGACTTGAACGGAGAGGATTGAGTGATGTTCTCTTTTTCTTATTTAACTAGGCACATAATAGATTAAAAGCAAAACCAATAAATAAAGTCTCTTGACCTGGATACGAAATGCATCAATCAGCGATGAGAAAACAAACGCACTGACAACAACAACTAGAGTAACGCATATCGCCTGAGCTTAAACCAGCACAAATCGAGATCACCGGATCCGTCAAGGTCCGTCTGACACCATTCACAAGGAAGAAGTCGATATCAAACCACGTCCTCGCATCATTTTTGCTACGATCGAAATCCGAAAAAACTTGAGAAAAAAACTGCAATCAAAAGAGCAAGATCAGCGAGCCTCTGGATTCAAATTACCTTCTTCCTGAGACCAGAGGTTCCCGGTTTCTGACCATCGATAGGAGTCGTCTCCACGCGCAAGACTTTGAACACCACCATTTTTCGGATCTGACAAAACGAGGAAAAACAATGGCGAGTTCCAAACACTTATATTCGAGTGAAGCGAAACGAACGATGCGCAGGATAAGGAGAGAGAGGTAGAGTGGCAGTCGTCTACTGGACCAGCTGGTGGCGTTCGAAAGAAGCGAATTTTCTGGCGGAAAGAGGCTTGGACAGAGCCTAGGATGGGTCCCGCAGTAGTCTCTGCCGTCTGTTGGAGGCGTTGTGGCCCACCACCTCATCAGTGAGGTGCTCTAGGCCTCGTTCGTACCCGCCATCGCGCCCACAGTATGAAAGACGTAGTCCGAAGCCAGCAGTGAGAGTAAGACGAGGTTTCAAGATCGAGATACCCTGTAAAATGGAAGGTGTTAATCTAATGATTTTTATGTGGGCCCGTCGTGGTGACAACAATGTAAATAATAAGTTGAAGTGAGTATTTGATTGATCGAAATTAAGGAGAATATATGGATTTAGTATTCACTAAAGGTTTGTTCATAAGAAGGCTATATTTGAAATTATAAGATTTGGGGTAGAGAAAGTTAGAGGCCTCCCATCTTCCCTAGTGTTTTTATAGAAAATATCATTTTTTTTGTGCTACAAGATAATGGTCCACAAAGTAATATATAATCCCATTAGAACTAAGTTGTAGCGGTGAAGCTAGGGGGTATGTATGGGTTGGGTCAGGTTTATTAAAATCTAAATTCAATCCCCGACCCCAAAATTCAAACCTGCATTGTCAAACCTAACCCCGATTAGATTATTATCCTCGTAACCCTATCCCCACTCCAATCCAATAAACTCAATTTATCTCCACCCATTTTAGTAAACTTGATCTATTTCAACCCTATTTTATATCTTTGTCACGTATGTAGGCCAGGTTTGAAAAAACCCATCCCTTAAGCAGTTTTTTTTTCTTCACCCTATCCCCAATAAGAAACTTGAACCCAGATTTTTTGGGTCAGGTCGGGTTGGATTTCCTGTAAAACCTGACCGGATGCCGACCCCAGGTGAATTTATTTATTTGTATATATTTCAAAATATGGCCATGTTATTATTTCATATTCAATATAATACCTTTTTCATTTAATAAGCCAGCCTAAGAGGAGACCCTTATTTCACCCATAAACTTGAATTCTTTGCCCCCTTTTATAAAACTTTTGACCTTTGAAGTTCTCGAATGGAAGGACCATTAAAAATAATCAATGCATTTAAATTAAAGCGAAATTATACAGTCATTAATTGGATAAATATGAATGCAATTTTTAAATAGCCAAAACCCTCTCTTTATGTGAAGTAGGTGGGAAAATAAAGTAAAAGAGGGACTTTAAAATTTAAAAACTAAAAGAGAAAAAGCCTCAATGAAAAGAGAGACAGTGGAACCCTCTAGGAGGCCTTGAATTAAAATACAGTATATTTTGAATTTCAATACGGTTTGGTCGGTCTTGGTTCTCTTTAGACCAGACCAGAAGAAACGCCACCAGACTAATCGGGTTTTTTTAATATCCAAATTATCGATCATCCATCCTCAAGGGCATAATGGACCTTTTAGCTAGTATCCTATTATTTATATTCTATATCATATTTAGCTTATTTATCATACAATACAATGAATAATTAGGTGATAACTTAAATAATAAAATAAATTACATCCAAATTTAAAGATAAAATCATTTTAATGTATAACATTGTATTTTAAATATATTTAAATATCACTATAAATGTATAATATCTTATGCATACAATAAATCAAACAAAAAATTATTGAATTATTCTTAAATAGCGGTGTGATAAGTTATTCGGATATGAAATGATTATTATAATTAGGGGTGACATCGAACTGAGGCAAGCTCAAACCTATATATGTTCAAGTTTGACTTGATCTAAATACTTCGAACACAGCCTTGAACCTATAAAATTGGAATTGAACTAGAACCCAAATTTTTTAATAGAGTTTGAGTTTAAGTTCCAACTTACATTTAAAACTAATTAAAAAAATTAAAGATAATATTGTGATGAACTTAGTACCATTGAATTACAAACTATCACCCAGGAGTCTAAGAGTTTGCAATGGAGCATACTAATGCATAATAACTAGTTTAATAGACCTAAAACAAAGACCAAATACCTTTTATCGATAGTGTTTATTCTATTGGCAAACAACAATATTAGATGTCGAGGGATCCAAAAGGGTTAAAAGATCGATCGCCTTGGAGGTTTAAGGTAACTAAGAGCAATTATAAACCAACTAAATAGGGAATTAACGGGAGTAATTAGAGTAAAGGGTATTTTTGTAACAAAATATATATGCTAAAGCCTAGCTAAAATAAAAATTGAATTGAGATGAGCTCAAACAGTTTGTGAGTTTGGCTTGGTACCACCCCTAGTTACCATTTATGCTATCGATAAGTAGTGAGGTAGTACCTTAATATCTAATCACGTAAGGCTTTTTTATTCATATTTACGTTGAATTAAACCTAAAAGCTATCAGATCGAATTCTTGTTCTATTTAATAAACGGCGAACAAAAATGGAGAAATCGAATAAAATCGATACTCCAACTAGAGAGTGTTAAAACATAGTTTTACTAATCTTAAAATAGAGAATAAATAAACATATTTGCTCTTTCATAATTATCATGTTATCATCCAAAAAAACGTAGAAAATAAGAAAATAATTTGAAATTGATATTTAAATTCAGTATTACCATAACCGGTTGAACATGGTCCTATAGCTTGCATGGGTTGGGTTTTTAAACACTGGTTAGTAGTTTTTTCTTTCAACTAATACACGTGTAATCTGATACAATGATCTCCGGCATCTTTTCCAATTTATTTAATTATCTATTAAAAGATAAAAGAGAGACTGCGAAAGTTGAAAGCATGCACGCTACTTTACAAAGCAAAGCGAAAGCAGTTCTGCTGCTTTTGTATCATCAACTTTCCGACCGACATGCAATTATTCTCGTGAAATTCCGGTCTACTCCGGCGAGTCAAACTGTAGAGAAAACATCGGGAAGACAAAATTATACTTGGTCCCACCTAATCCTTAACGATGTACCGTCGTTATTGCTCTGTTTCAAAGAAAACGACTCGTCTTCTCAAACGGTATAATGCAGAAGACAGGCTCCGATGTAGGAAAATGCAGCCGAGACTGAACTGCGTCGTTGTATGGGCGAAGGCATCCGAAGAAGATGAGAAAAAGGGGAGACCCGAGAGCCCGACGTGGGTAGACGACATGCAAGCAATCATTTTCACATTTCATGACAAAAAGATAAAAGAATCGTAACCTATACAAAAAAAAAAAAAAAACA
Organism: Aristolochia californica; assembly: GCF_029961685.1. Taxonomy (NCBI): domain Eukaryota; kingdom Viridiplantae; phylum Streptophyta; class Magnoliopsida; order Piperales; family Aristolochiaceae; genus Aristolochia; species Aristolochia californica. The sequence continues at coordinate 3,507,445 of NW_027181992.1, read as the reverse complement.
GAGAGAGAGAGAGAGGAAGAAGATGAAGAAAACGGTCGTTCCCGCATGTGAATAACCCGACAAAAAGATGGATGGCGAATCACTGGAATTCATCATCTTCTTCCCCCTTTTCTTCCGCTTTCTTCCTCCTCTCACTTTTATGTCTTTTGGGCGGTTTGATGATTTTATAGTATGTCCATCTGGAGATTCTTCCACTCCGCGTCGTTACTGGATCTTGAACAATACATTAGCCTCGTTTTACAGTAAAAGAGATTTGCAAATTCTCCGGAGAATGTTTGTTTAAGCTAGAGAAACTTTGTACCTAAAGCATCCCCTCTGAGTAAGCCAGGAGCAGGTCTGCTCAGGGTTCATACCTTGTCGTGTGAAGGGACGCGAAAGGCAGTGTCAGTTGTACGTCGTTTTGACGACCCAAGCCCAGGGCCAAGCTGTTCCGACATTGCATCGTACACCATCCACGCCCAACTCCGCCCTGAAGGCATTCGATGCTATATGTGATATTGTATACACGATCGGAGAAGGCAAAAGTAGGCTTTGGAATTTGGAATTTTCACTGGAAATAGCAAGACATAAATTGGTAGTGTCGGTGTGGATCCATGAGGTGCAGCCCACGACGGTCATCGGTAAGCGATCCGGCGGATCGGGGAGCAGAGGCACGAGACGCGGTGCAGGGTGGGGTCCATCACCTATTATCATGGTCGAATAACAACCTCTGGATAGATAAATGAAAAAGCAACTGGTTACAGTTCACGACTTCACATGCACCGGAGACAACGAGGAGATGGGCCCCAGAGTTCTGCTGCAGGCAATCAAAGCTGTTTGGTCAACGGCAACATCTCACGTTTGGACTCTTTTATCACATCATCCAACGGTCAGGATCGACGGAGATGTGTACGATGGTATCGATACCCTTCGATCTGGGTTGAGACCGCGATTGCCTCTAATAGAAATTGTTGGGAAAGTGGCGAAAGTGGGAAAAAAATAGGAACGACAGAGTGACAGACTTCCTCGTTTTTAAGTATCTGTGCGGACTACAGAGAATCGGGAGAGAAACGCAGGGTCCCGGAGGACAGGGAGGAGTCGGAGCACTGGGCTCGGGTTTTATGGGTGGAAATTAGAATAAAAAAATCAAACCGGTTAACGGTCGACCCCAGTACAGGTTCGCGTGTCTGAACAAAGAAGGCGACGAAGCTGTGTGCTTCCCACGTTCAAGATATGGGCATTACGGGCCCACAAATTTTTAATCGCAAAAATCGTAATTTTTTGTTGGAATATCTCTTTCAGTGGCCCAGCCAACCGCCGTTACTTAGCGTCAAGATTTAGTCAATAGCTGCAATTAACCAGATTACCACCAAACGCGCATATAAGCAGCGGTAGAGAAAGTAAAGGGAGTACTCGAGCGCTCCACCTGCACTCCTGATGGCCTTTGTTTGGGCCCACCGAGGTTCCTTTTTCAAAAACCCACTCTCGCGCGTCTATGTGATGTTGTAATCTACACTAACGCATGACGCACACATCGAGCTTGACCGAGGAGGGAACTGAAATCACTCCGATCCGGTCTGACCGCCTCGCTCATGTGACTCTGCGAGCTGGCATAGTCCTAGAGTCTTACCCAGCGAGTGTACCTCCCCAACCGTACACGCGACTTTTCTTAAAGTTACTTTTTCTTTAAAACTATTAATTGTCCTCGACCCGAGAGGGTACTTTCGTCATGAAAAGCCTCGACGGCGCCAAAGGCCCAAAAGCTGAGTTGCATCTCAGGATCGGCGATTTTTTTGCGCGAGAAGAGACAAATGTTAGCAGTGATCACCGACGAGAAAAACCGTTGAACAGCCTCATCGCAGACAAAAGCAATTGATCGAAAATTTGCGTCCGACAGGTCGCTAACCCGTCGTTACCGTGCTACATGGGCGATTTCGGGACGAATAGAAAGGACCTACCAATTTATCGCGATATTATGGCGAGAGATGGGAAGAACTGAAACCTTGTGCGGTTTTCGGCTTCGGGTCCGGCTTCGACATGTCCGCACTGTCAGCAATCTTCGTAAATGTATAGCCAATAAAAAAAATTTCTCTCGGCAGAAAACTCGGCTCTGCGCTTAAATGGTGCTTCACGATATACCTTTAACAAAGGAAATCCAGCTTGCAATGACAAAAGTGAATTTTGATTTCGCGCTCGGAAAAATAAAGCGGAGAGGGAAAAATAAAGTGAAAGCAGTGACTAGGGTTTTATAGTTCAGATTCGCAAATAGCCGAGAGAGAGAGAGAGAGGGAGACGGAGAAGTTTGTGAACTCTTATGGAGAAAACTGGAGTGTAGTCAGTGAACGGCGGCTTTTGCCAACCGTTAATGGCGTCTCGCCTGTGGTTCTTGCTCGTCTTTTTCTGCTTCATCGGCGTTGGGAAACCGGATCTGCAGTCGGATAGGGCGGCACTTTTGGCTTTCCGAGCGGCGGTGGGGAGATCTTTGCCATGGAACGCGAGCCAGAGTCCCTGCGCGTGGCAGGGCGTTCGATGCGAGGGAGCGCGCGTGACGGTCCTGCGATTGCCTGGAACTGGACTCATAGGGGTCATTCCGGCGGGAATCGTCGGAAATCTGACGGGTCTCAGGACACTCAGTCTACGGTTTAACGCCCTTGCCGGCCTACTCCCCTCGGATCTGGCGTCGTGTAGGGATCTACGAAATTTATACTTGCAGGGAAACAAGTTCTCAGGCGAGATTCCGCCATTCATCTTCGTCTTGGAGAACCTCGTTCGCCTGAATCTTGCCCAGAATAATTTCTCAGGCGTCATCTCACCGGCGTTTAACAACCTCACTCGACTGGGCACGCTCTACCTTGAAAACAATCACTTAACCGGCTCGATTCCGGTCCTTAATCTATCGAATCTCGTTCAGTTCAATGTTTCGTTTAATCAACTCAATGGTTCGATTCCACAGAACCTCCGTGTTATGAAATCCGATTCCTTCCTCGGAAATTCACTATGCGGTCGACCGATGATCCCCTGCCCTGGGGAAGAGAATGAAAGCGGACATAAAAGTAAAAAGCTCTCCGGCGGAGCCATTGCTGGTATCGCGATTGCATCGGTGGTGGCGTTTCTTCTCATACTCCTAATCATCTTCCTTGTGTGCCGGAAAAAGCGGACCCGCCAGACTAGATCCGTCGACATTGCGACTGTGAAGCCGCCCGAGGCAGAACTTACCGGCGACAAGTCGATTCGAGAAGCAGAGAACGGGACACATAATGTGAGTAGTGGGGTTGTCGTCGCACCCGCGAGAGCAGGCGCTCCTGACCCCAGCGCGGCGAAGAAACTTATATTCTTCGGCAACGCGGCTAGGGTTTTTGATCTAGAGGATTTACTGAGGGCGTCGGCAGAGGTTTTGGGGAAAGGAACTTTCGGTACGGCTTACAAAGCTGTTTTGGAGGTTGGGACTATTGTGGCTGTGAAGAGGCTGAAAGATGTTACAATTTCAGAGAGGGAGTTCCGGGAGAAAATCGAGTCCGTTGGATCCATGGATCACGAAAATCTGGTTCCTCTCAGGGCCTATTACTACAGCAAAGATGAGAAGCTTCTCGTCTACGATTACATGGCTAACGGGAGCCTCTCTGCGCTTTTGCATGGTCAGTCTCCCTTCGACTCTATGATTACCTCTTTAGGCCATTTTTTTTGGGTTTTGAAAATTTTGATGAATCCAAATCGTCATGTTTTGTGAACAATGCTGTTACCTCCTCTTCTCCTTCTCTTTTTTCTTTTTTTTTGTTGTTCAATTTAACTTTTTCATGGATATTCATACTCTTCGTAGTTCGAAATATGTTCCTTTACAACAAGCATCGATTTTATTTGACTTCTTTTTTGCTGGAATTGGGAGGAGTTGGTTCATCTATCATACATCTCCATGTGAAAATGCATCTGGAGAAAGATAGGTCGAAGTTGTTTTCCATAGCTGGTGTTTGAATTTAATGTCGAAGGACAGGAAGTTGGCCTTTGAGATATTTCACTGGCCTTCCTTGCGACACGAGGTGTCTTCATCATCTTTCCGATTTCAAGTAGGCCAACAACTACCGCTATAAATTCCAGATTAGTAATTTCGAACCGTGGGGTTCATCAACTGGATTTTCTGCTAAAGCAGACCAAATTTCTCTGGCTTGATCCAAAGGTTGATTTCTAAATTTAGCTGCATTTGCTATGTGGTGATTCCCATTGTGTTCAACATTTGTGCAGGAAACAGAGGCGCAGGAAGAACCCCATTGAATTGGGATACGCGATCCGCCATTGCCCTTGGGGCAGCTCGAGGGATCGAGTACCTCCACCACAGGGGACCTAGCGTGTCCCACGGCAATATCAAATCCTCTAACGTGCTCCTCACCAAGTCTTTCGAAGCTCGCGTCTCTGATTTTGGCCTGGCACACCTCGTAGGACCCACTCCAACTCCCAACCGTGTCGCTGGGTACAGGGCTCCGGAAGTCACGGATGCTCGTAAAGTATCACAGAAGGCGGATGCTTACAGCTTCGGCGTCCTGCTGCTGGAGCTTCTCACTGGGAAAGCCCCCACTCATGCCCTCCTGAATGAGGAGGGGGTGGACCTTCCGAGATGGGTCCAGTCCGTGGTCCGGGAGGAGTGGACCTCAGAGGTATTTGATTTGGAGCTCCTGAGGTACCAGAGCGTGGAAGAAGAGATGGTCCAGCTCTTGCAGCTGGCCATAGACTGCTGCGCACAGTACCCTGACAAGCGGCCAACAATGACTGAGGTGGTTCGTCGTATCGAGGAACTGCGCCGTTCCAGTCTGCAACATGAACGTGACTCGCACATTCATCCAATCGATGATGGGGACGATGCATCTTCCCAGCGTACAGTTTCAGTGGATGGGTCTGGGGCACCCGCGCAGCAGCAGCCTTCGCTTTTAGATTGATTGACGGGGGGTGGGTTCGTTGGTTGGTTTCACCATTTTTATAGTTGCTTAATCGATCCTTGTGCTTGTTTTGTCTTTGGAACAGGGTTTAGCGTTTTCTATCCGCTCACTTAAAAATTTTTCTCTCCCACCCGCCAATTAAGCAACTGTTTAATATGTTGTTTCTCCAAATTCCCATTTTAAATAGCAGTTTTTCATTTTCATTTTTTCATTTTGTTTATTATATAGCCTTGATGAATAACTCTGTGAAATGGCGGTGGATGGCGCTTTTTAAGGTTCTTTTTAAGGCACTGTAATTACATTTTGTTTTGTGGTTCTTTTTAAAGCGCTTTGAGTTTGTTGATTGGTACTTGTTTGGCTATTTGTTTTTGTTTTTTTTTTTTTTTTGTCCATCGAAATCCTGACCGACGAGGAGACTTCCAAGCCATGTGCCTGAACTGGCGACCAATTTACACGAATAGATGCCGATCAAGGCTTCTCTCTGTCGTCAAAGCTTGCAACTGCTTCCATCGCCGTCACCTTGCTCCTGGAGGCAGCGGGTGTTTGGTGGTCGTTGTAGTTTGAAATTTGTGTGGTAGGAAAAACCTTCCGATCTGATGTGGACAAAAGATTTGCAGTTTCCACCTGTCCTGAGCTTACACGACAATCAGAAACTTGGGAAGTATTATTGATAAGATGAGGATATAGTTAAAGAGTAGAGATTTCTTTCCGGGTGGGACCCCATGGGTTGATTATTTTGGGGTGAGGAGGTCCACCTCTTAACTGCTATTGATCCTCTAATCGCCTATTTTCATTCATTAATGAAAGCGGAATCCTGCTATTGAAATATTTGGGACCAAAAATCAAGACCGCGGTTCCCGTTGTGAGATAGTGAACTGTGAGAGGTCGTAAAAATTAAACCCCACCTCCCTTGAGAGGCTAGATTATGAACGGATTTCTTTCAGAGGTTTGATCATTTACTGGTTGTATATTATTTCGGTGTATAAAGCGAATGCTGAGACAACAAAACAGGAGAAGAAGATTACAGATAGAGCAAATAACCAGAAGTTGTGAGCTCCAGAGGCCAATTGATTGATTCTTACGAACAGGGAGAAATTTCACCTCCCAAACAAGACAAAACGCTTCCCTAAACGCCAAAGAGTATACACCCTTTTTTTATTTTAATGGCTGTGGTTCTCGCATCTGGATCGACATCCACTGTCACAGCTTTCATATCTGGGAGCCTGTCGGCATTTGGTACTTCTTTGGACATGGAAACACGCACTTCGGTGCCATTCTCTTCTAAAAAAATGATCCATTTGGTACTCCGCAAGCTTAATAAAAAAGGCTTTCTAACAAAAGCTTATTAAGGCTGGAAATCCAGATCAGATTCGATCTCAAAATCTTCGGCAGGTGGGAGTTTTTTCTTTTTTTAATCTTCCATCGAAGGCAAGATGGGCAGGGAGGAAGAGACGTGAAGCCGGGACGAAAGGAAAGAATAAATAGAAAGAAACATGCTGTCAGATGGCTATAGGATTCTATCACCAAGAGACAAAAGGGGGTCAAACTCGTTTCAGTTATGATTCTCTTTCAGACACCAAACTGATATTCCTTTCTCCTGAAGAAATTTCTTCTCTCTTCCACCCACCGTTGGGTAGAAATAAAAGAACCATCGGTTTCTGTTGCTTCCATGCCACGGGCATTACCATGAAGCAAGAGTAATATCCTCTAGAGAATCCTGATTTTGGGTGTCCATATGATAATTTCGCGGAGAAAAAAATAGTTGGTGAGAAGATACTCTTTGTTTATAAGAGAGGAAGCTTATTGTCCTCACTCCAGGGAGAGCTTAATTTTCAATTATTTCATGAAAGAATCATAGAGATTGATAGATAGAGAGAGAGAATAAAAATGGAACTGATCTGCCAGATGTCGACCTCTTTCCTCATTAACCTCTCTTAGAAGTCACTCGTTCATAAAAGCTCAATTACACCATAGGGACCACAGTTCTGAGGTCTGCCTTCTACAAGGGACAGGATCGGCTTCCAATTTCTGCAAATGACAGCTCAGAACCAGATGCATGATATTTAGAACACTCACCCCGTTGCAGTATGTTATGAATCACCCTTCAACAACACTTCCCACAGTCCAAGATTTTGCTTCAAAAGTTCTATTTTACAAGGGTTTTAAATGTAAGGAAAGAGACAACAGGAGAGACGATAGTTGGGCAAAAAAGGGTTTTAAATGTAAGGAAAGAGACAAAAGGAGAGACGATAGTGGGGCAAAAAAAGGACATCTATAGCAGAGAAGATTGCAGTATAAAAAAGGACACCAAATGGCAACCCAAAATTAATGAGCACGCCAACAAAATGCCAATTTCTTCAACCTTAAGAATGATTTAGTAAGAACATGTCTATGAACATCATTATCGCTTAACAGTCACACAATTATAATAAGGTTCAGAGCAAAAAACAATTCAAGAGCAAGGAAGCTTATACACTACAAACGCCAGCTTTGTTTAGAAAGCAAGAAAGTAGGCAAATGAAACAGCTTCTCATATTCCACAAACAAAAAGAGATTCATATCTCAATGTAACAAAAGAGTCCTAAGGATTATATTGAGTAAATCTACGTATAAGGATTCCTCTCTGAGTGGATACCATTCAGGACAGAAATCTTCAAACACAACCTAGGATGAACCTAATGAACCCCTAAGCCTAGAGAAACTAGTTCTTATTTTACTTTTTTCTAAATGTTTGAATACGGACACCCACCCTTTACCCTTGGAGAGACTTGAACTCGAGACCTCACACTTGAAACCTCCCCAGGATGGACCTATCAAGTATGTATAGTAACAAATGAGGCAGGAGTTGCACAAATGTAAAATAAGAATAGCAGTTTCATGATTATGGCAGGAAGTGATTTATGTTAAAGTATCTTTATACCCCTCTAATGTAAGTTCGAGTACAAAGACCATCACATCAAGAAAAAGAAAAATTACTACTACAAGGCCAATGCCTCCAAGCAATGACCAAAGGTCCTCAGACACCTCCTTCCACCTTCTCCCAGACTACAGCTAGAAGGCCACGTCCCTTGCCAACTATGAAGTTACGCCCTCCATATTAAAAAGGTTAAAACCAAATAAATAAGAGCCCGCAAGGCGTGACCTATCCAATGTGACCTTTTCTAGCTTGTATACCACATAATATTGTCGGTTTTTCTTTTTCTCCCTGCAAGATGAGAATTTTATCAAGAGGAGAAGCTTACAAAAAGATATAGCAGCCAAGGCTATAACAGAAGACAATCAACTACCAAACAACAAGAGATTGATGGTCAACTCCTTCACCAGTAAAAGAATCCCAAAAGCTTGATATTGAACCAACATGTTCTTGAGATCCCAAAGGCTCCTTAAAGAGCCTAAGATGGTAGAGTAATTTAGAAGGATAGGCCATGAAAAGATCCAAATAACCTCTTGAGTCAGGAATAAGCAATTTATAGAAGCTTTTGCGGTGCACATTAAAATGTATAAACAGCATTTTAGAGTCATGGCATCTTCAAATGAGTAACAAGTCCAATCGAAAGGCATTCAAAACTAAACATTGGATAACAACCTCAATCAGCACTTTTTTTGACTTGTCAATCAAGAGCCATTATGTGTAATTTTTTCCTACATCCAGTCACAAAGATCTTCATTTTATAAAGTGTAGTCCACAGAGATTAGAGGCTAACGAGAGTCAGGAAGTGAAAGAAAGAGAGCTGACAACCAACTGTTTATACATTAAAAAAAAAAAAAAAGTTCACAACCAACCAGCTTGATCCACAAAGAGCCACTATATCCCACTTGGCTAGAAACATCTTTGGAAAAAAGACATAAAAAATTAAAGCTTCTTATGCTATAAATTTAGAATTATGATAAAGCATAAATAACCTCATCTTAGAATTTCAAAACGATGATAAAGTATAATTTAGCAAACTAAAGACTCTCAAAGGATAGAATCACCAATAACTCCTTGCATATTAACAGGTGCAAGATAACTTATCCTTTTTTTTCTTCTTCTGCCCATGTATCGATGCTAGAGGAAATCAAAACTACTTGGTTAAGCTTGGAAATCCAACAGCATACGGCTGATTATTAGGCAAGACTAAATGTAAGTTATCAAAAAAAGCTTTCTCAGGTCTTATCTAGGCCACTTGCATGCACATAGCATTAAATTTATAATTGCACAAAAAAAAAAAATCAAACTTCATGCATATCCGAATGAATCCTCGAAAATAAGTAGATATAATTTAGATTCGGTAAAGTTTCTTGCATAACGTAATCGGGACTAAAAGGTTTCACAGAAGCGAAGAATATAAACTGAATTTAACCACGAAATGAGTTGCTGTTAGCACAGAAACATTCATAATCGCCTTGCAAGGAGTCATATTACTCACCGGATCATATTCGAATTAAGAAAGCAAATGATCCAATACACAACCACAAAGGTCTCAACATAACTACAAAGTGGTATGCAACTAGAAAAAAGTGGATAAAACGGGCAACGGGCAGAGAGAAAAAGGGCTTAACTATTCCTCATTCTTCAGCTTCTCGATCCTCTGCTTGAGCTGTTCAATGCGGACGACGAGGTTGGTAACGGCAAAGAGGAGCCAATAGAAGATAAGGGCAGCGGCAATGAGAAGGGCGTTGCGTTGGCTTTTCATGATAGATTTCTGATGGCGGAGATATTCGGTGGGGGAGCATGAGACACTTTCGCAGGTGGGACGAGTCTCGTACTTCCAATAGATATCCATGAGCAGAAAGAGGCAGAACGGGAGAACCGAAAGCATCGGTTTAAGGGCGCTGTGGGTGACCGAAATAAGACCCTTCCGGAGGCTGTCGACGCCGGGCAAGGTCAGGAGGAGGATCATTATTGCCTCCGCCCCGGCAATGTATCCGAGAACTACCCATTCCAAAGCCATTATCCTTCCTCTAACCAATCAAGTGGGTCGAACCGGAGCCGAAGAAGAAGAAAACCCTAGTTTTCGGGGATTATGGAACTCTCCTCTCTGTGAACTTTGTGAGGTGAATGATGGTGGTCGGAAGGAGAAATCTATGAAGGGACGTTTGGGTCAGAAGAAGCGATGACCAAGGCACGTGGCACATGTGTAAGTTTCTTCTTTTTGCTTTTCCTCTCTCTTTTCCTTCGTGCGAAAGAAAAGAATCGATGCTTCGAGACGCCAACCCGAACTCATTGAGTTTGGTTTCTCTCGTTTCCTTCTCTGCAACTCGACCCAGAAAAGAAAAATCGTCAAGCAAAGATTGGAAAAAAACCAGGTTTCTTTTACATGTTGAAAAAATTTAAATTAGGATTTGGTAAGGGTGCGCCAGGGCCTTGCAGTAGTGCAACGCATGGACGACGCTCAAGGGCCCCCGGTAGCAAGCTACCGATAATGGGTCCTCCCCCACAAGAAATTAATTTAATATCATGTGGCCCGATGGACCACGTATCAGATATTAAACTGATAAGAACAGATACTACACTTGATCTTAGCCAAAAGGCCGAGAAAGGTATGCTTCTTACCGCAAATTAGCTCGCCTTTTATTCAACACTGCTACTGCCCTTCTCCGCTGATTTCTCCATGAGGGACTAAAGAAGATACTGGGCCGAGTAGATTTCTCACTTCGCGGTGTGGTCCGTTTCCATGGCGCTTCAGTTAATATCCACCCACCCTATAGGCTACAACAACAGCCAAAAAGATTCCTGGAGGATGTCAACTCAGTTCAGCATGAACCGATTCGGATGGGGAAAACAGAATGATCAAACGGATGGCCTTCAAGTAGTAAAAAACCAAATTTAATCAAAATTATGCAACCGCGGCCATCAACTAAACCAAATCCTACCATCATTTGAAAAAAGTAAATATTACAATGAGAAGATATTGAGATACATTTGCGACTTTTAGAACTATGAATTCCTCAATGACATGAGCAATCCTACTCTTCACTAAGTCGCGGTCCTAAGAGGTGGTGAGACCAATATTACACCGTCACCTCTGACAAAAAGAAACGTAACTGTGCGTCTGGTAGTCTGTGAGGAAAAAATTAAAAAAAGAAAAAGGAAAGGAACTGTCAAGGAAAGACTAATGTTGAATTCAAGGCACAACTTTCATTTGAACCATAAGACAGAAATTAACATACATGAAGTTAATTTTGGTAGAATTACAGAGTAAATGAACAACCCTTTGCCCTTAATTCTTAATCGCAGAATTCTTCTGGGGAGCGACAACTGGTAGACATTTGGCCATTTCAACCTGTGGTATCATTCTGTCCAACATTGACAGTGCCTCTACTCTTTCTCCCAAAAATAAATGACGACTAATAAATAATAAAAAAAAAGGTCCATCCACTGAGAATCCAGTCCAGCAAGCATGTGAAAATGGTGGTATTCTAAAGATAGTTTATGGAAATGGTCAAGAAGATTTGATTACTGCAACTCTTAGAAGGTTGTTAGTTCAAAAGCAATCCAGAAAAGCCTTTAAATACCTCATCCTAAGAAGATCACAGATATGGTATAATCTGAAGCAAATGCAAAGCAAAAATTCCATGTTGCTTTGCAAAACTTAAATTTAGAAATGGTCAACATTCATTGCAAGGCATGTACGTAGTACAGTTAACTTGGCAGATTTCTTGATGGAAAAAGAAGAATCAGATTTGTTGATGAAAGAAAGTATCTGAACCTTCCTCAGATAGTATTTTCCTCCCTTAATTTCTTATATTGGATTTTCAGTCAGTGATGTGAAAATCTTTGTTCTTTATTTTGATAACTGTTTTTCTTTTTTACATGAATAATATGATGAATAAGTTATGATTAAGAATTCTATCCTCTTTTTTTCGAGATCATTAACCCTTTTGACCCTCTGCTACTAGTCAATACTTGAACTGAAAATTATTAATCACTGTGATGGTTCACTCGAATAAAACTGAAATCTAACAAAACCTCATTTGCAAAGGTAATGCCACTTCATTTTCAGTCAAAACAACAAGAAAGTGACTTATGCACTCATAACCTCAAGTAGTAATGCAAGTTCCACAGCTCTTAAACTTTCTTCTGAATGATAACGTTAATACACTTTCCAGATTAAAACTCCAACAAGGCCAAGTTAGAATCCCAATTATCAGAACTACCTCTCAAGCTTCTCATACTGTCTACTGCATTGGACCATGATCTTTTTACTGTTGAAGATCCAGCCAACTCTAGCTCCTTTTCCTACAGGTGTAGATTCTGCATATTGCCTATATTTTATGGAGCAGGCTCCTAAAAGAAGTGAACAGGAAACACAGTTTGACCTAAACTCCTCTCTTAGCCTCTTCTATAATTTCTCTCTCATCATGGAGTCCATCTCCAACCTTAGCTTCTCAATGAAAAAACTCACCAATTTTTTTTCAACCATTTGTGCAAGGAAAATTAGTCCAAAAATTGTGAAAGAAAAAAACACAGCATGGAGACAACTGACCTCTCTGTTAAGCTAATAAAACCATAAAAGAAGTTTGATGAAATAGAAAAGTGAAAGAAGCGTACCCGAACAATCTCTTCATAGGTTTCATCATCAATTTCTACAGTTGTAACAATCTCTTCAACATCCCCAAGTATCATATTCAAGTGCTGATCATAAGCCTACAGAAAGGAAAACAAAAAATGAAAAATTGGCTCTTTCATATTCTTTTTTTTTTATCACAAGAAAGTTGGATCATCAGTCTGCCTTAGAGAGTGAAAACAGAGGAAACTAAGAACCTAAAAAAGAACAGGATTTCTGTACCAGAATTGTCTGTCAAGCTAAATTGGTGGCTTCTGTAGAGAATTTCGTTGCACTCCGGACCAGGGTTTTCTGACCCCGGATCATGACCCAACCCAGGTTCTTCAAAATCTGGGTTGGGTGACCAGAGCTGGACTCGGGGCAAGTTGGAGGGGATTCACCCTAAATAGGACTAAGTTCAACATCCTGACCCGACTTGCCCCATAAAAATCTGGGTCAAGCTGCCAGTCAGAAAACCATGCTCTGGACATGTATGAATCAGACAATTTTGACCTATTTGGTGCACAAAGAAAACTGAGCTTTAGAATTTAGATACCCCACTAATTTCGTGAAGATGAGCTAAATCATCTATCTTTCACACTTTCACCTAATAATAGAATCAAAATTATTTAAAAAAAGATCCCATCTCACCCAAGCACAGGGACCAATAATGTCAAGGCCAGCAAATGGCAAAGTTTCTGTCAAGGAGTCTAGGCAAGACCCAACCCTTTAAAGACACTATGAAAGGCTAGGCACCATCTAGACAGCACAGATACTATGACTACTATCAGATTCTCACAAATGCGATATTCACCACACAAAACCTTGGCCCTGTTAAGCAAAGACAAGCTGGTCAGACTCACACAGTTGTGATCTTTGCCACCCAAAAGCTGGGGCAAGTTAAGCAAGACTATCGATCCAGTGGATGAACCAAATGACCAACATAGAGCATCTAGCCTTCATGTGCAATGGGCAGCAGTAGAGGTCAGCATCAAGGCATATCAAACATTCACTATGACAGCATCTGACTCAGAAACGGGACACTTAAGCACACTACATGAACAAAGAAACATGCCAAACCCTCAGGGATGTGTGTAACAGGAACAGAGGAGGAGCATGTATGCAAGCAGGCATCCAAAAAGTGAATATAGACCACCATATAGTGCAAGTGAATGCAAGGGCAATTAGGGGCAGACACCAGGGGCAAGAAGGGCAGTTGCCAGGTAGCAGATGGCAAAAGTCCAACAAGCAACTTCCACAACTGAGCATAAAGTGCACAAGAGCCTCAACTTTCAGCACTGAGCTGGCAAGCAACAGCATGTTTTGTGCCAAAAGCACGACACAACTACTTTTTCACTGTTTGTGATGCTCACCATGAATTCCATGTCATCGACATTCCTATCAATATCTGAATCCAAGCAAGAGTTTTTCTGCCTCCTTTTTGTATGTCATGAGGTCACTGTTTTGCAAGAGAGCATAGCAAAGAATCCTTAATCCCCTACAATTGTCAGAGATGCCTTTTCCCTATTTTCATAATCTTTCCATGAAGATTGATGAAAAAATAAAAACCTAATCCAATCAAAGAAATGAGTTTTAGGAGTTTGAATCTGATGAAAGATGCCAATAGTGTTATTTTTAGTAGGTGGGGTCCAGCCCATGAGTGGGTCCCACCACTAATCTCTTTCGTGTGAAAGAGATAAAGAAAAAGAAACGGAAGGGGTTTTTCTGCATAGCGATAGAAACAGAGAGCGGGAAAAACAAAAAGAGGAACCAGCGCGAGAGAGAAACAGTGCGCGAGAGAAACAGAAAGGGTTTTTCGCCGTGAGCGAAAAACAGTGCCGTGAGCGAGAAACAGTGCCGTCAGCGAGAAGAAAAAGGGGTTCGACCGAGAGGAGAAAAGAGAGGAAGAAAAGAAAGAAGGTTTTTGAAGCTTCTCCAAAGTCGTTTTTCTTTCATCCTTATTTTGGTGAAATCTCCATATCCGGTGATCTCTAGCCTCTATTTATTTGGTTATCTCTCAATTAGTGTGAATGAGTTTGAATTAGAAACTTGTTTTCTCTCATGATATTTGTAAACCTCAAGTTTGGGCAAACTTGAGAGAAATTGATATTGTAAACCCATATTTAATAGTGGAAGATTATTCAGATTTGCCCCGCGTTTTTTCCCTTCACACTGAAGAGTTTTTCCACGTAAATCTCGTGTTGTGGTTGTATGATTGAGTTTGGTTGTTAGAGCTTCCATTAAGAGCATTTGGTAGTTTGTGAATTTGCTTTGTGGTGCTTCTCATAACAAGTGGTATCAGAGCTTTTGGTTATTTGGGGTTTTTTTTTTATCCAATGGAGAGTTCAAATGCTGCTAATAGAATGGTTGGTTTGAATGGAGAAAATTGGATAATATGGAAAGCAAAAATGGAAGACTATTTGTATTGCAAAGACTTGTATCACCCATTGAAGGGGAAAAACCTGAAAATATTTCAGATGAAGAATGGAAGAAACTTGATAGAAAAGCAGTTGGCCATATCCGACAGTGGGTGGATGATAGTATTTTTCACCATGTCTCAAGTGAAACTTCAGCTAAATCATTATGGAAAAAATTAGAGGATTTATATGAGAGAAAGACAGCTGGAAATAAAGCTTTCCTCATAAGGAAGCTTGTGAATTTGAAGTACAATGACAATAGTTCTATTGCACAACATCTCAATGAGATAAAGAGCATTGTAAATCAATTGACAGCCATGAAGATGGTTCTTGATGATGAGCTCCAAGCCCTTCTATTATTGAGTTCTCTACCAGATAGTTGGGAAACCTTAGTGGTGTCTTTGAGCAACTCCGCTCCGGATGGAATTGTGAGTATGAGTCTTGTCACTAGCAGCTTGTTGAATGAAGAGACAAGAAGAAAATCACTAGGTTATTCCCACTCTCAAGCATTGGTGTTTGAAAAGAGAGGTAGAAGCAAAAGTAGAAAACCTCAAGAGAGAGGAAAATCTAGAGGAAAGTCAAAGTCAAGAAGGGATCTTGAGTGCTACTATTGCCATAAGAAGGGACATATCAAGAGTGAGTGTCGGTTTCTCAAGAAAGCACAAAAGGAAGGAAAATATAGTGCCAAAGAAAAAGAGAATGAAAAAGATGAAAACACAATAGTGTTGGATAATGAAGTTGCCATTATGACTTATGATGTAGATTCTCTTTTAGCAAGTGATTTTGAAACAAGTTGGATTGTTGATAGTGGTGCTTCCTTCCATGCTACTCCTCATGCAGAGTATTTTTCTATGTTTCAGTCAGGTGATTATGGAACAGTGAAAATGGGAAACACAGGTTTTTCGAAAGTTAAAGGAAAGGGGGACATAGTCGTCAAAACTAACCTCGGGTGCAAGATGATTCTTCGAGATGTAAGGTATGTCCCAGATCTTCGCTTTAACATAATCTCTGCAGGCAAATTAGATGAAGAGGGATTTGATAGTCGTTTTGTTAATGGCAAGTGGAAGCTTTGCAAGGGATCACTTATACTAGCAAAAAGAATCAAGTCATGTACTCTTTACAAAACTGAAGTAGAAGTCATTAATGAAGGCTTGACTGCAACCCTAGAAGCAAACTCATCAAATTTATGGCATAAGAGACTTGGACATATGAGTGAGAAAGGGTTACAGATTCTAGCAAAGAAGGATCTTTTACCTAAAGGTATGAAAATTTCTCCTTGTGATGATTGTTTATTTGGTAAACAACATAGACTTACCTTTGCTAGAAATGCTCACAAGAAAGATACAAAGATTTTTTATCTTGTCTATTCTGATGTATGCTCAATGGATGTTAAGTCTCTTGGTGGTGCAGAGTATTTTGTTACTTTTATAGATGATGCTTCCAGGAAGGTTTGGGTCTACACTATGAAATTCAAATGGGAAGTTTTTGATATATTTCAAAAGTTTCATGTCATGGTTGAAAGGGAGACAAGTAAACAACTTAAATGCTTACGTAGTGATAATGGAGGTGAATATACTTCTAGAGCATTTAAAGATTATTGTTCAAAACATGGAATTAGGCATGAGTTGACAGTTCCAATGACCCCTCAACACAATGGTGTAGCTGAAAGGATGAATCGCACCATTGTGGAAAGGGTAAGGTGTATGCTTTCTACAGCTAAATTACCTAAATCCTATTGGGGGGAAGCTGTGAGGATTGCAGTTTATTTAATAAATTTGTCACCCTCTTACCCTTTGGGAGAGGATATTCCTCAGAGAGTATGGAAAGGAAAAGACATCTCTTATTCCCATTTGCATGTATTTGGTTGTAAAGCTTTTATGCATGTACCCAAAGAAAACAGGTCAAAGCTTGATGTGAAATCTATTCCATGTGTATTTGTTGGATATGGAGATGATGAATTCGGATACAGATTATGGGATCCTAAGAATAGGAAGTTGCATAAAAGTAGAGATGTGGTCTTTCATGAAGACAAAACCATTGAAGACCCTGAAAAAGTTGAAAAAAGTCAAAAGTACTCCAGATATTACCTCATTCTTGCCTCCTATGTCCCTTCCTACACCAGTTATTGAAGAAAGTGTAGAATCTCATGAAGAGGATGATGTTATCCATGAAGATGTGACTCTTAATGATGATGAATTGGGGGAGCAACTAAATGAACCCTCTCAAGAAGTTGAAGAAGAAGAAACTCCTATTGAACAACCGGTGGCTGAACTTGAATTAAGAAGATCTCAAAGAGGTAGAATTCCTTCTCAGAAATATCCTTCTAATGAGTTTATTACTCTTACTGATGCAGGTGAACCTGAAAATTTTCAAGAAGCTCTGAAAGATAAGAACAAGAATATGTGGTTGAAAGCTATGAAAGAGGAGATAAACTCTTTGCATAAGAACCACACCTTTGAGTTGGTGACACTGCCGAAGGGTAAGAAGACCTTGGAAAACAAATGGGTTTACAAACTGAAACAAGAAGGGAATAATAATGTCAAGTACAAAGTAAGATTGGTTGTAAAAGGTTTTAGCCAAAAGAAAGGAGTTGATTTTGAGGAAATTTTTTCACCTGTAGTGAAAATGCCATCAATTAGACTGATTCTTAGTCTAGCTGCTAGCCTAGACTTAGAGATTCAACAAATGGATGTCAAAACAGCATTTCTCCATGGTGACTTAGAAGAGGAGATATATATGGAACAACCAGAAGGGTTCAAAGAAAAAGGGAAAGAACATATGGTTTGTAAGTTGAAAAAGAGTCTCTATGGGTTGAAACAAGCCCCAAGACAGTGGTATAAAAAGTTTGACTCCTTTATGATGGGTCAAAGCTACAAGAGGACATCTACAGACCATTGTGTTTACTGTAAAAGGTTCCCAAATGGTTGTTTTATAATTCTTTTGTTGTATGTTGATGATATGCTAATTGTTGGGCAAGATATGAATTCGATTGACAGGTTAAAAAAGGATCTCAGCAAGTCCTTTGATATGAAGGACTTAGGTGCAGCCAAACAAATTTTGGGCATGAGGATTTCTCGTGATAGAAAGAAGAAGAAAATTTGGTTGTCACAACATAAGTACATTGAGAAGATTCTTGAGAGGTTCAACATGAAAGATGCAAAACCGATAAGTACACCACTTGCAAATCATTTCAAATTAAACTCCCAACAGTGTACTTCAATTGAGAAGGAAAAGGAAGTCATGGAGAAGATACCCTACTCCTCAGCAGTAGGAAGTTTAATGTATGCTATGGTATGTACTAGACCAGACATTGCTTTTGCAGTTGGTGTTGTGAGTAGATTTCTTGCAAATCCAGGGAAAGAACATTGGGCTGCTGTTAAGTGGATTCTCAGGTGCCTCAAAGGGTCTAGCAAATTGTGTTTATGTTTTGGTAGTTCAAAACCTATATTAGAAGGTTTTACAGATGCAGATTGGGCAGGTGACATAGATGGGAGAAAGTCTACGTCAGGTTACTTGTTTACTTTTGTAGGGGGAGCCATCTCTTGGCAATCTAAACTTCAAAAATGCATTGCTCTCTCTACAACAGAGGCTAAATACATTGCAGCAACTGAAGCTAGTAAAGAAATGTTGTGGTTGAAGAGGTTGATGGGTGAGATAGGCTTCAAACAAAAGAGGTATGCAATTCATTGTGATAGTCAAAGTGCTTTGGACTTGAGTAAGAATGCTACTTTTCATAGTAGGACAAAACACATTGATTTGAGGTATCACTGGATTAGAGATGTGTTGGAAAATGATATGTTATCACTTGTGAAGATCCATACTGATAAAAACCCATCAGATATGATGACAAAAGTGGTGACCAAGGAAAAACATGAGTTGTGCACTAGTCTAGCCGGTATGGAAGATTGTGGTGAGCCCTCCTCATGGTCTGGAGGGGGAGATTGTTATTTTTAGTAGGTGGGGTCCAGCCCATGAGTGGGCCCCACCACTAATCTCTTTCGTGTAAAAGAGATAAAGAAAGAGAAACGGAAGGGGTTTTTCTGCATAGCGATAGAAACAGAGAGCGGGAAAAACAAAAAGAGGAACCAGCGCGAGAGAGAAACAGTGCGCGAGAGAAACAGAAAGGGTTTTTCGCCGTGAGCGAAAAACAGTGCCGTCAGCGAGAAGAAAAAGGGGTTCGACCGAGAGGAGAAAAGAGAGGAAGAAAAGAAAGAAGGTTTTTGAAGCTTCTCCAAAGTCGTTTTTCTTTCATCCTTATTTTGGTGAAATCTCCATATCCAGTGATCTCTAACCTCTATTTATTTGGTTATCTCTCAATTAGTGTGAATGAGTTTGAATTAAAAACTTGTTTTCTCTCATGATATTTGTAAACCTCAAGTTTGGGCAAACTTGAGAGAAATTGATATTGTAAGCCCATATTTAATAGTGGAAGATTATTCGGATTTGCCCCATGGTTTTTTCCCTTCACACTGAAGGGTTTTTCCACGTAAATCTCGTGTTGTGGTTATATGATTGAGCTTGGTTGTTAGAGCTTCCATTAAGAGCATTTGGTAGTTTGTGAATTTGCTTTGTGGTGCTTCCCATAACAAATAGCTCTGGTATGTTGGAGTTGCTTCCAACCTTTAGCAGCAAAGAAGCAACTTCAGTCAAGTCTGTCAACCCCAAGAGACATGATCCAGGACAAATTAATGCCTCCAAGCAATTAAGAAGCCATCCAAGAATAAATGAGCTCACCCAAACAGTCATCAAATCTCATTGACTACTTTATGGTTTGGAAGATATTTAGGGACATGTCAGCTCATTCATATTAGAAAATCTACTACATGGTAGTTTCATCTTTTCACATCAGCTGTTGTTTCTGGAGTTTACATTTTCTTGTTGTACATGTTTAGATATATCCCTAGATTTATTTTCATAAAATTTGAGTATGTATATTGGGAGAATAAGGTTTTAAGTAATTTTAAGGGCATAGGGGCATGTAATATTATATTTTTTCACTTAATAAACCCTCAACGAGAGTTAGTTGAGATTCTCACTTCTCAACTTCTTCTCCCCTCTTTCTTCCAATTCCTCTCACTCTATTCTCATCCCTACCTTTTCATAGGAACCACCAATAGATACTAGGAACAACTCAGGAAGGACATATTGAAGGGTAGAAGCAAAACTGACCAATCAAAAGAAGTTACTATATCACATTCCCCCTACATATAACACATAGTTAGTAACAAACTAGGTGTAGAAGTAGTTAGTAACCAGGCACTTCCAAGGTAGTTGGTTAACAATCCACCTACAAAGGCTCATTATAGCATTAAGTGAAGGCACAAATGTATCAAAGAACCCCCTAAGCGCAACTATCAAATGGGACAATGGCTCAACACAGCTATGTTTTTCATCATCTTCCAATTACAATTTACTTTTCTTGCAATTATTTGCTTTTTCCACATTATTTAAATTCCTTGCAAAATGTATTTTTCCTATGCCATCCACATTCTTTACAAAAAATTACCTTTCATGCATCAAATCTTTTTAACCCTTTGTCGTTGTCCTTTTGATCCACTTGGCCTTTGATTTTTATTTTCATTCAGAAACATGCAATAATCTTATCTACAATTACCTGTGCCCCAAACTATCTTGGCAATTTGGATTCACTTGTCTTGGAGTGCAACCTCTGTTACCATCAAGAAAACATTTGATCGACTTGAACAAAAAAGTTATCTCACAGTGAATAAATCCAAACTCTTCACACAAATGTGCAGGATGTAGTGAGATGATACCAGACACTCGGAATTCTTTGACCAACAATGGGAGCCTAAGCCTAACCAAGTTTGACTGACATCCAACTGGGCAGTCTTTCAGCAGTTTGTTTGGATTTTGGATGAAGCTTTGGAATAAGCACCACGCGAGGCCCAAAGCAGGAATTGGTAGTTAGAGGAAAAAAAAAAGATTAAAAAATAGTCGAGGCCTTTTTCTTCTGTTTTGTTAATTTTTGACACTGAGATAGATGATTCTAACTCCAAGAGTGTACGCAGAGTAAAGGATGTTGCAAATGATAATTATTGCCACTTAGATCTTTAGTGGGGTCCGTATTTCAAAGCCTTGATCTTTTTCCTATGATATTATAATTCGCATATTGAGATGAACAGTTAAGAAAGGGCCCTAAAAATTTCAACGCATATAAAAGTATCTCGACTAGAACTTTGCTCATGTTCAACCAGAAAGTTGAATGTTTGATCCTTGGAATAAGTTGGTCACTTGTCCCGTTAAATTAATCAATCTTGACAACAAAATAAAATAATTCCAAGATGATGAGAAACTATGTGTTGGCAGTTAGTTGAGTTGAAAATAATCACATCCATAATGCCTTTTTGAGTTCGTTTAATCATATAATTGAGAAAAAAAAATAAGAAAATTCTTACCGAAAAAAATGTATAAAAAACAAACCAAGAAAAAGAAAAACGGAGACAAGAAACCGTGAAGAGTAATATTTGAAGAACAACAAAGAAACTGATGAGTCACGACTACATCTCCTCCGCCCGCTGTATTAATAAACCGAAGCTATTCGACAATCTAAAACGAAAAGAAAAGATTAGCATCGGTTGAGGGCATGCGGTATTAAAATAATTCTCCTTACATGTAATTTTCCTCTTAGCTCTCTGTCCGAACGGAGCTTGACGTAGATTCTTTCATCCAAACTAAGCCTGATGAGATCGAGGGGCTCTTTTACAGCACTTTCTTCTTCGCTCGCCATTCCCTCAAACCTCCGAAGATCTCAGCGTCACGAACCGGTCGAACGGATTCCACTCAAAACCAGATTTATTTATGCGCGAAAAAGTATCGGTTTCAAATTTGAATCGTTTGATGGCAGATAATCGGATTACCCCGAAAATACAAAAAAGGTGGCGGTCTAGGTGAGTCGGATGAACAGGGCGAATTTGGACCGAGTCGCATCAACTCGTTTTCCTTCCACTGCCGACAGATGGAGGTTATCGCTGTTCTGTGAAACCAGCCTCACGCTGTGCCCTCCGATCTAAGAACAGAGTCCCCCAAGCTTTCGCCAGGGAAACACGGCTCAACTGCGCGGCTTGGAATGGGCGAATCGCATTGTTCAAGCCAGCCCAAACCCCGTTAAACCAACCGACTATCCACACCACCTCATGGCCCCCACTTGGGTTACAAGCTCACGTTACCGAACTCGGCTATGTCATGGACGGATAGCTACAATATAAAGGACTGTAATATTGTTATTTTTGTCTATGTGGGATTATTGGGTTTCAACCTTCCTGAATTCGGATAAATCTGAGCAAGCCGTACTCCACCGGTGACCTAGAATTTTTTAATTCTTTTTCCCCCTTAATCCTACCAATAAATTGTACTTTTAAGCATTCAATTCAGTCCATGTGTTAGCTTAGAATGTTCTTAACTGTAGTGACAACCAGTCTGCTTTTAAACACTTAACCTCTTAATGAATATTCCAATTCATGATTAACAGTAAATGATGGCATTCGTTCTTAATTTTGGATAGGTCGATGAGATGGGACCATTCGAGTTGTTAATTCTTGCTGTCATGGCTGCCAAACTCAAATCAACCAAAAGCTACTGAAATTGAAGGGTACGTTAACTGATGTTTAAGCTCAGGCGCCGACCCGTTTATTTGTTAATGGCTAAAAGCAGAACCCACATGGTGCATGTTACCTTCCTCAACCATCAATGCCCCAAGATAAGGAATTGTTAATAGCGAAATGCATAGATTTCTTCTTAGGGTGATGATTCCAACAAGGTCAAGCTTCTTCTTCACGTGGCTGTCTAGCCTTTCATTCATCGACCTCCACCAGATGATCCAGTTTCAAGTTTCATGGGTTTGTGTAATTTGATCAAATTTTTATTTGCAGATCGCTGTGAATCTCAAAACCCTCCATTAAGGGACACTGGAGAACCTTTGGAAGGTTAACTTGAGTGCTCTGTCATTGGGTTTTGATCCCTAACATCCATGAAAAGCGCTGAAAGGAGCCACGAAAGGCACTCTCCTGTTTGGTCTTCATCACCATTAAAGAGGCAATGGCAAGTGGCACCTGTCTCTCGTTCAATGGATCTTTAATACTTCGTCTGGTTATCAGCCTACAGGGAAGGCCCAGAAATTCCAGTCGTTAGGATTTGGGTGACGAAATGAGTTTCAGTGCTGAACAGACGGTCCCATCGAAGATTTCCGAGATGAAACATTTCTTTCTTTACGTTCTTCTTTAGTAATCATGAAAGATAATTAAACAGAACAGAGAATCGGCCAGAGAGGCAAAGAGAGACAATAAGGGAGGAAGACAAGTAGTTTGGGCTGGGAAGTTGTTGAAAGGTTACCGAACCCCCTTCTTTGCCTTCTTGCTCGTCCGTAAACCCAGATAATTAAACCCCAAAAACCCAGTCGACTGAGACAATCCCTCTGAACCTTTCGCTCGTTTGGTTTCTCGATCTACGCATGTTGCTTATCTCTGTGGGTGTGGTTCCTTTTGTCCACTTTACTCGAGGCAAGAAGAATCTTCGCTTCTGAGCTTCTCTCCAGCTCCCGCCTTTTCCCCTTTAATAAATTTCCCTTGATCGTCGATCGATATCCCATGGGACCATATCAGTCTGCCATCAGCCTCCATTAATGAAATTATTTTAATTTTCGGTGTACATGGATGAAAATATTAAATGGCATAAATTCCCACCTCCCACCTCCCACCTCCCACCTCCCCACCTTTTTTACCCAATTCTCTTCCTCAAGCAAAGAACTTTCCTTTCACAACTTCCTCTCTTCTATTTCTTCCGTGACTGCTCTCTCCTTCTCTCTGTTCTCGTTTCATCGTTCTTTTCCTAATTTCTTCGAATGGGTTGCGTTCATAGCAGCTGCAATGAATCAAACGAAGCGGAAATGGGGGAGAAGGGTCGAAAAACTCAAGTGAGTTGTGTTACTGATGAGAAGAAATTGTTATGGGGTTTGAGCTTGATGATTCTTCTGGGTTTGAGCCGAAGGCAGAGGAAGAAGGAGGAGGAGAACAACAAGGCGTGGCTCCTGGCGGACTCTGCTTTAGCAGTTGCAGACAGCGCGGACCCACAGTCCGTGCACTCCTCCTTCAGGTTCAGCTTCGGCTCACAGGTCGAGTTGGAATCGCTGGCCTTCAACTCTTCTTCGTCTGCAGCCGCGACCGTGCTTATGGTGAATTTGGAGAGGAATTCGCAGGAATCCTCCTCGTCTATTGATGCTAATAGAATTCGACAAATTGGGATCCTTGAGAGAAGTATTTCTTCGGTGCGAACCAGCTTGATCAGGTTCAGCTACGAGGAGATCTGCTTTGCTGCTAAAAATTTTAGTAGAGGTATCAATCTCATTTTTCTCGGTTTTTTTCTGTTTAATTGCTCTTAAGCCGATAAGCATTTTGATGCAAGAAGCTTTCCGTAACTGTTCTAGACCTACTCCTCAGTCTGTCATTTTCTAATTGCAGTAGGAAGAACAGTCTAATAGTTTGGCATATTTTCTACTCGGTCGTTTACTGTCTGAAAGTTTCATTAATTCTTTTATTATTTATTTTTTTAAGCGCGAAATTACAGATGGGTGAACGTTTGAGGGATCACTGGATCAGTGTGCTGCTGCAATTTGAATAAAATTCTGCAAACCGCTAATCTTTTTGTTAGTTTATCTGATGCAGGCAAGGTGTTGGGGAGAGGTGCCAACAGTTGTGTCTTCAGAGGAAAGTTAGGTTTCCGTAGAGTTGTCGCCATTAAGCGATTAGACAACGAAGACAAGGAATCAGCTAAGGCCTTTTACAGGGAACTGATGATTGCAAGCTCCCTGGACGATCCAAATGTGGTTCCTTTGGTGGGTTTCTGTGTAGATCGAGAAGGTCTTTTCCTAGTGTACAAGTATGTTTCTGGAGGGAGTTTGGAGCACTATTTGCATGGTATTAATTCTTTCTGAGCTCCGATTCATCTTTTGTCGGAAACCCACAGAGATTCCGATCATAAATGCTAACAGCAATCTCTACCGGAAATTGATGCAGGCAAGAAAAGAGGGAAGAAACCTCCACTTTCATGGTCTGTGAGGTACAAGGTCGCACTGAGAGTTGCAGAAGCCATAGCTTATTTGCACAACGGAAACGAGAAATGCGTCGTTCACAGAGACATTAAACCGTCTAACATCCTCCTCACCTCAAAGAAATCGCCCAAAGTAAGTCTTCGTCTTTCAACATAATCCAACATCTACTTGCACCAGAAACTATAATTTACTTGTGGGTACTTTTTTTCTTTTTACAGGATAACTAATGCTGTATGTTTTCTCAGCTTTGCGACTTCGGGTTGGCTACCTGGACTCCTGCTCCTTCCGTTCCCTTCCTCTGCAAAACGGTCAAAGGAACCTTTGGGTAAACCCCTTGAAAAATCAGAAAAAAAAAAAAAAAAACTCTTTTGATCGTGTTCAGATGCTGGGCGCCTCTGTTCATTCCATTTAAACAATTATTTTCGTTTCTGGTTTCAGTTACCTGGCTCCTGAATATTTCCAACATGGGAAAGTCTCGGATAAAACAGATGTATATGCTTTTGGGGTGGTTTTGCTGGAGCTGCTCACCGGCCGGAAACCCATCGAGACCAGAGGAGCTGCCGGAGAAGAGAATCTGGTCGCATGGGTAGGTGTCCGTTCAATTATATGCATGCACCGTTTTAAGCCCCTTCCTGATCTCGTTCATCCTTTCTGGTTGAGATTCGGATCTTTAATTCAAAAAAATAAACTAACCCCATGATCACTATAGTAGTTTAATCAATGAAAAAATTATAAAATAAAGGTGGTGGACGATGATGTATTCCATGGAGGGACCAGTAAAATAGTGGATGAAACCAGCCAAAACTAATGCCACATATTCACATTAAATAAAGGGGCAGCATGGAGCAGTACTACTTAAACTTATAGAAAGTGAAATGATGTCTGCTTCCAAATGCAGTCTCAGGTTTCCCAGTTGATGCGCCATTCTGGAATGGCTCAAATGTCCTGGGTTACCCCAATCTTTTTGTATCGGGGATCTAAGCCCAGCTCATCTTCTCCAGAGGAAGTGCGGCACTTGTTCCCTCAACTGGGAAAAAGCACTGCCAGAGAGTCTCCACAGAGAGAGAGGAAACACATGGGATTGCATTAAATTTGTTAAACAGTCAAGCTGTAATCTCATTTACCTATGTGAAAGCAATCAAGATGACAGGATTACTGTAACTGGTTCATAATAAAAAAACCACTCATTGGGAAGTGAATCAGTGGCTTCTTGATGAAATGAACTGAAGACTTTTTACGTGTAATTGCAGGCAAAGCCACTGATGCAACAAGAAGCCATTCAGACGTTACTGGATCCGCACCTTACAAGGGGTGCCCAGAATGTGAGGCAAGTGAATCGGGTGATCCAGGCGGCGAGTGCGTGCCTGGCGAGCGAGGAATCGAGGAGGCCGAGCATCGTGGAAGTTCTTCCGATACTGCGTGGGGACGAGGGCCGTATGGAAGAGAGATGGGGGTTGATTAGGCACGGCAGCGTCGATTCCCA
This sequence comes from Aristolochia californica, assembly GCF_029961685.1. NCBI lineage: Eukaryota > Viridiplantae > Streptophyta > Magnoliopsida > Piperales > Aristolochiaceae > Aristolochia > Aristolochia californica. The sequence goes on along the minus strand of NW_027181992.1, from coordinate 3,481,049 downwards.
TTTTCGAACATGCGATCCGCAGAAAAGGAGTGAGATGCAGAGCCACTTGGCCTTGGCCATGTTAGGGGTTACGGATTTTGACGACGACGAGTTCTACTGTCGTTGATGTGAATAATTTTTGTTTTGTTTTGTTTTTTGTTGCTCTAAGCATTCGTCCACCTGAACCTCAGGTGAGATGTAGTTCCGGGGTGCGGTACATTTGTACAGTTGCGATTTTCAGAGGTGTTGAGTCGTCTCTTCTCTTGGCGAGTCGGCGTGGAGGAAGTTGTGTTTGGGGCCGCCACCAGTTAGGGCTGTCGCATCCGTGAAGGATGAGCGTCTCCGACGAGCGTCTGCCCATACTTTGGTTTTTTAAAACACTGGACCCCTACCAGACGAGGCAAGAATAAGTTCAAGGGAAGGGAAATGGAGGGCTAGGTGTGTTTTTTAGGTTCCATTTTAGAGGTTGTGTTTGATGCCGGTGTTGGGTCGTTGGGTCAGAATGGGGTCCAAGGATAAGGTTCTCATGTTCCATCCCTATTGGGAAACATATGCGGGAAAAACAGAATCGAATATGGTTGGAATTTGGTTGGGATAAGATGTTGAAGTTTGACTTGACCCAATCAATGCCCATCTTTAAATAAGCCCTAATGGGAAGGGCAAGTAAAAAAAGGGTTTTAGGGTTTAGGGGCAAAGAATCTTCTGCAAAACCTACGCCATTAATTATCTTCTCCCCCCTCTTTATTTAGGAGGGGTACCCCTAACAAAAACAGGAAGGCCAAATGTCTCTCCTCTTTTAGAAAATGGAGGGGGGGAGGGGGGTCAGATTTGAGGTAGAGACATGGTTTCTGACTCGCCCCGAGTCCGAGTTCTGATCTGATTCAGATTTTTATATGCCCAAATCGGATAAATTTTGGGCTGAGCACAAGAAGGATTAGACGAAAAAGACAAGAGATGCCTCCTGTAGTTTTCAGAAAACCACCCATTCCGATAATCAGGAAATTAGGGGGAAAAATCAAGGATATGAAGGTGGATTACAGCAGGAACCTCCTTTAAAATTGAAATTGGTCCTTCTCATCTCCAAACCCACCCCGAACGGCTGGAGGAAGCTGCTGATGCGTATATATTTGAATTTCTGTTACGTGTGAGACCCGACATCTTCTTCATTTCTATCCCTCGACCTCCCTGCGAAGAAACTTTCTTCTTCTTCTACAGTTATTGCTTCTTCTGCTGGTGGTGCTGTTGTTCGAGAGGAGATTGAAGATGGGTGAAGCCTTGGACGACGAGTGCGATTATCTCTACAAAGCAGTGATGATTGGCGACTCTGCCGTGGGTAAATCGAACCTTCTCTCTAGGTTTTCCAGAGACGAGTTCCGCCTCGATTCCAAGCCTACCATCGGGGTGGAGTTTGCTTGTCGGAACGTTCGAATTGGAGATAAACTCGTCAAGGCTCAGATATGGGACACCGCCGGTCAAGAACGGTAAAGCTTAACAAAGTCTTTGTCTTTCTCTCTTTTCAATCGCTTCCTGGGTAAAGTTAATGGCTCGAGATAAGCCTTGGGTTGAGTGTCTGACCATTCTAGCACTTTGTTCAAATTCCGTACAACCTGCAATTACCATCTTTCTGCTATAAGGTTAAAAATCGTCTTTCTCAGAGAAGTATTCATCTCGCCCTCCAAAAATCGGAGTAAAACAGAACAAATATGATGCATCAGGAAATGGGTTCTTAATAATAGGAGAAGCAAAAGTCTGTACGGTTAGGTAGTACCACAGGATGGATTCGGTGAGCTTGAGAGGGACCTTCCCTGCCAGATGAAGAGGTTGTTGCATTCCAGTTTGCAACCTGGAAACACAGAAACGGCCATGAGCGAAGCAATCAATGGAATCGCATTTTTCTGGGTATTCTTCGAAATTCATTCGCGTGGGACCTCTGAAAGCGTGTTCCCTTACCTATTTCTTCTGTAAGACATTCGATTGCTGTGTTTCTCACTGTTTGGTGTGGTAAGCCAAGCTGAAATCTTTCTCGGTAGCAGTAATGACCTTGCAGCATATAATACGCCCTCAACCCGAGAGCATATGGAGGACTTGACTTCAATGGAGTTAGCTATTATTAAATCAAATACCTGATCAAGCTCTTTCTTGACGCCGTTTTGCCTCATTGGATTCTTAAAACGTCTCTGTTGATAATTCCATTTCTTCATGTGACATTTGTAGATTCAGAGCAATCACCAGCTCTTACTATCGAGGCGCCTTGGGTGCCCTGGTAGTCTACGACGTGACACGTCGGATCACCTTTGAAAACCTGCAGAAGTGGATTCAGGAACTGAGAGAGTTGGCTGATCCGACTCTGGTAATAGCACTGGTTGGCAACAAAACTGACCTGGTTCACATGAGAGAAGTTGGAGAAGAAGAAGGGAAGAACCTAGCAAAGAGAGAAGGGCTCTGTTTCATGGAGACATCGGCTTTAGATAACAGAAACGTGGAAGAGGCATTTCTTCAAATGATTACTCGAATTCGCGAAATTTTAAAGCGGAAGATCCTCGATTCTAAAGCGGTTCAAGCAGTCCCACCACGGACAGGGGTAACAATGTTGACTGTGGATGAAGTGTCTGCAACCAAGAGGGTCACCACCTGTTGCGCTTAGTATTTCATTCTGTTATTACGATTCACGGCAAGTCCCAAATGTTTTGTTCGAAGATAGCAAAAATGTGATTCTGAAAGATCTCGCCATTTTTGTAAAAAAATTATACTGCTCTGCTATTTTTAACAGTCGTTTACTTCATATCGACAGATTCAGCAGGGTTATCTGAGGCATGAATCGATTGGCCCAAAAAATAGATGAAAAGGGTGGCTCCAGTTAATCTGGGATCCGCTCTGAAGGCCGGTTGTCCAAGTCTAAAGGAGAACCGGCCCTAACAGCGACTCTGCTTCTCCCCCTGCGTTCTTTTTCTACCATCTCTTCCCGTTGTCCCCTGCATACCAGAGGTCCGTACATCACATAGCCCTTGCCCCGCCCAGACAGAGAAAGAAAAGAAACCCTTACTGATCAACCAAAATGGCAACCGACGAGGCAGCTGATATCGAGAGAATCTTCAAACGTTTCGACACCAATGGCGATGGCAAGATCTCATCGTCCGAGTTCGGCGACGCCCTGCGCACAATGGGATCCGCAAGCCCCGACGAAATCCAACGCATGATGGCCGAGATTGACACGGACAGAGATGGGTTGATTGATTTCCAAGAATTCACTGATTTTTATCAGACAAACAGGGGGCTCATGAAGGACGTCTCCAAAGTATTATTCTGAAAATTTGTTGTTGCTGCAGCGTCTCTCAAGTAAGCTTTCGATTCTGTGGTCTGATAATTTTCCCAGATCCGTTGAGCCTTAAAGCCGAATGGCCACATCCGGGTGTCCATTAATTAGGTTTTTTATTATTATTATAATTGGAGCTTGGAGCTCTCTTCCCAGATTGGTTTACTGAAAATTCTGTAAGGAGAAGACGAAGAGGCAATTCAAATCTCTGCGATCTTTCTTTCTGTTCGGAACAGCGACGTGATAACTGAGTCCGCGTGAGTGTGAGAAAGGCGCAATGTGCCCTTCAAAACTTTATTGGGATTATCAAATTTACAGATTTTATATTTAATTATTATAATTTTATAATATATATATTAAAATATTATATTTTTGATTCCCAAGGCATCTTTTTTTCCGGAGAATAATTATGTTAATCCTATCGTAACCTTATATCATAAGATAATTGTGAGCTAAAAAATTAAGGATATAAATCGTAAATATAACATATTATTATAATTATAAATTTACCATTGTTGAATATAAAATCGGTAAACATGTCACCATCCCCACTCGGAAACACACGCGTAATAAACCGCGTTGATGACTACCCGCATTCTGTACAACCGACTCCTCGAACGTGGACCCTAAAAATGCGTATATATAGAGTAGGCCTACCCCTTCTTCTCTGCCACTTGATTCCAGAGGGAGGTTGAAAGGAATACGGAGCGCGGTCAGCCATGGCTTCTGCTCCGCCTCATTCTCAAGAATCTCATTCCGCGACTTCGACGAGAGCGACCACTGCCGAGACGGAGGATTTGGAGAAGGTGTTCAAGCGATTCGACGCTAACGGCGACGGGAAGATTTCCTCTTCTGAGCTTGCCTCCGTCATGGAGGCGCTTGGTTCCTTCTCGTCCCCAGACGAGCTCCAGCGCATGCTTGCCGAGATAGATTCTGACGGCGATGGATACATCGACTTCAAAGAGTTCGTGAAGTTCCACCAGATCAGCACTGAAGCCGGATCTGCCGATAATGAGCTGCGCGACGCCTTCCAGATGTACGATCTGGACAAAAACGGCCTCATCTCCGCCGAGGAGCTCCACAAGGTACTCCACAAGTTGGGGGAGTCGTGCTCCGTCCAGGACTGTGCCAAGATGATCAGCTCCGTCGACTCCGACGGCGACGGTAACGTCAATTTCGATGAGTTTCTGAAGATGATGAACAGGGGAGCTGCGGCTGCCGCCACTCATTGACGCTACTGTTTCTCACATGCATCGTAGAAGTTTGTCATTCTCCCTTCAACTTTTTTAACTTCTCGTATCCTTATGCAAGCTTCAGTTATTCCTAATTCAAGTCACGAGTTAGGAATTGGGACTCGCGTATAGATTTGTGATACACTTTGAGATAACCTCTTATTGTGTTTCTTCTTCAGTGGATTATAATAATAGCACTTCTTTTTTGCCATCCGGAAGGCCCTTCCTTTTCATTGATCGACAAATCTGTGACATAAGAAATATAAATAAGAGGGAGCAACTACCAGAGCGGTCCCTTAAATTTGAAAAAAGTATAAAAAAATCAAAAAAAATCAAAACTTTACCTCATTCACCAACATATATCAACTCCAACGTTATTTTCTGAACCTTCCCTTCCCTTAAAATTTGGGGCTGCGACTACTGTCAGGTTTCACTTAAAAGAGTCTTCGAAGTCGAAGACGAGACTTGGCAAAAAAATCCAAAAAATTGTTGCCCCGAAAGTTGAAACAGAATCCTGATTAATAAATTACAAAACTTGGAAACCAATGGGGCTCCCGCTAATGGAGCTTCGATGAAGAAATGTGACATTTACGAATATGAGATTGGAATAAAAGCAAAAGCTTAATGAAAAAAGCACAGTAATTTACACAAAAATATACTATATGAATTAACAAAAATAAACGAATAATACAGAAGAAAAGAAAAAGAGGGCAACTTCGGTCTTCCGATAAAGTGGAAGAGAGGAGGACCCCCAAGTACAAAGAGCTCGCCTAATGGCCAACACAAACAATGGGAATTACTGCACAACACCAAGTACAAAGACCTCGCCTAAAGAATATCTAACATTTACAGGGGGCTGTATATATACGAACTACAGTCACCTTGATCTACTACCACTACTTGAGGATGCATTTGATGCTGCCAAAATAGCGGCACCGATGCCGGATCCATCTTCTGAGACACGAAGAATCACATAACGCGCCACCTCTTCCCCCAAGATCTCCACCACTGCTTCGTCTAGATAATCTCTGAACATTGAATAGTTTGAATATAAGCTCCCTTCAATTGCTACTACCGTTCTCCTCATCTGTCTCGTTTTCCTTCTTCCACCTGATATTCCACCACTTCCATCTCTTCCTATTTTTTTTAAGATTCCAACTATCCCTGCTGCAGCCAACCTTGCTGCTCGCCTAGTCACCACATCACATACTCTAACAACAAGTTTTCGTACTTTCAAAGGAATCTCTGCAATCTGAAAGGAAGCAACAAGTGGCCTACATATCATAAAAGATATGTGAACTGCAAGAAAGAAAGGACCAGAAGCTGATTTTACCTGCAGAGTCTCTTCCAAGACTCTTGCAACTTTCCTCAGGTCTGGAGTGTCATCCTCATGCATGGCAGCCATCGTAGGTGTCCTGCATGTTCAAAAGCCATGAGAAGCTTTAGTTTTTCTTTTTTTTTTTTAAAAGGATTTCCCAAAATACTGTAAGCCTCAATGATTTTTTAAATAAATTGTAACTGGCCTAATAGCAGAAACCCACAGCATAAGACACGACACAATCTAAAACAGCTGAAAGATTTTACTGCTCCTACCACAACCAACACAAAGCAGGATCCATAAAAGCATTGACAAAGAAGAGTCATCAGACATAAGTGTCCCTCCTTCAGGTTTGATAAAACCAGCACAAACCAGTCAAAACCCAATTGGCCTACATGAATATTTTATGCTTCAGGGGGAGTCTCTTCTCTGCCAGACTCTCCGATAGAGGCTGGGAGAGCGGAAGCTTGCCCTATCCCCGAACAGATTTCTTTTAATTTATTCAGTTTTTAAAATATGACCAACAATGGGTCAACCAGTCATAAAATCAGTTGTGACCCGGGTTCAACTGAGCCAACGAAGTCGAGTTTTATAACCTTGATTCAAAGTCAACATCAAAAGAAAAAAAAAAAGCATGCTTCAGGTAAAGCACCACATTTCAATATGCCAGCAAATTGTATAGCTAAACCAAGTCAGCTCTTTACCAATCACCAGAATTAGTTGGAAGCTATTGTTTTTGAGGCTAGAACTCAGTACTCACAAACAATAGCCTGCTGATGACATCTGGAATGTAGTCAAATACATATCTTGTGCCTCGATTAATTATATAGTGGCAAAGATTCATTCAATTTCTCTTAAGTTAAAATTTCACAGTAATTTGACATGGGACAGATGTCAAGTAAAACTTCTATTTCATGTAAAATTTCTCTTAATTTAAGTTAAAATTTCACTTAACTACTGTAAACGTTCGTAGCCTGCTAATCAGACATTTTCATCAGAAATCCAAATCCAAGTAGATCATTCAAAATAGAAATACATAGCCATGTCAGGCAGGTTGCTTCCACTAACGAATTATCTGGACATGGGACAAATGCTTAACACAGTAATTTGTGTATAAACATTCCCCTCCATGAGGTGTCCTCGGATCCTCTGCCTGGATTATGTGACAAACCTACCAGACTTTATTCACAGTTCACAATCCCAGTACCAAACAAAACAAACAGTCAAATTTGTAGACCAGACTTTAATAATTTAATCAAAAGTTTGTAGGTCCACAGATTAACATGCAATTATTCAAAAGAATTAGTCACATGCTGATGTTCCTCCACTACAACAAAAATTAAAACAGTATCATCACAACCCATTTGGGTCAAAATAATACTTTGTCATGAAGAAAGGAACCACAAGTCACAAGTACTACTAAACTTAGAAAGACGAAGATGAGGTTCCTTCCAGAAGATATATGAAAATAACAAAAAAAAAAATTGCAACACAGTAATGAACTTACCTCAAAATGAAAGGTATAGATAGGTTTGATACCACATTTGCACCACCAAAAATATCTGACTCTTGTGCCATCCTAAGGATAACTCTTCTTACAATATCTCCTAGATACATTCCTGAAATCATCTTCTCAAATCCCTAAAGAAAATAAATGCAAGTTTAAGATATGTTGAGACAACCTAGGGCAGCATATAAATTATTGATTAAGGCACACAAAACCTGCCTGATCATTAGGGTTAGGACTCTCCCCATCTAGATCAATATCATACGTAGTTCTTGGAAGATGTGATGACCAGAAATTTCCCCATTCAATGTTGACAACCTAATAACCAGATGAAGAATTTGCAAACACCATCACAAGAGGATTACTCTTAAAAAAATATTAAGGCAGAAACAGGAAAACTGCACCCAGATATGAAAGCCAAATATGACAAAGGTAAAACAAGTTCAAACCCAAAGGTTGTGAGCAGACACAAGACAACAAGAAATTGCTTTTTTCTGCAGAGAGAGAGAGAGAGAGAGAGAGTACCATGCGTCCAGAATTTGTTAGAAGGCCTTGACACTTGACTATTGCATCAGTACGATCCACATAGCAGGCATTTGTGCCCGTTCCAATAATCACTGCAGCCACAGTGTCCTCATCATGATAATGTCCAACAGCTAATGTTCCGACAGTATCATTCACCTGCTTTACATATAGACCCATAAAAAATTAAACAAACAAAGCCCTAAACACGTCCTGGAGACACTTGCTATGACTATTTCCTGGTCACAGAATACAACATTATGAAGGTTTGGAAAGACTAGCATAGATAACAAACTACAAGGCATAACGGACAACCCAAATTACTGTTGCACAAGAGCATAATTCTAAGACCCACAGATGAAATATATAGCTTTTTGCTTAAGGAACTGATTTTTGGGTTTTAAATGCAAATACCGCAGGAAGCAGTATGCATCAGAATTTTACTGGACATGACCCAGTTCTGAACAATTAAGATAATATCTGTCCAAAGAATACAAGAAGTCCAAAGAATATTTGGAACAGCATCTTCTTATAGTGACAACTAACATGAGTATTTGCTGCATAATACACAAAATGACCACCACAATGAGGGGAATGCAACTTCAGAGAAGTTGTTAGAGATAAAAAACTTCAACACCTCATGGCAGTTCAGATCATTTAATACATATGAAGATAACAAATGTGATGCCGGTAATTTTCATTAACTACATGAATGAAAACAAAGGCAAAGAGGAAAACCACAAAATAGTTTACATTTACACATAATTGGGCAACTTGCACTTCAGAAATGTTCATATAACAGTTAATGCCTGATTCCAACCCTCACCGATTTGATCATATACCATATAACTGCAGTGCAAGTAAGACACAGTAGCTTACTTCATACCAACAAAGAAGGAAAACAATGGTTTGACAAAACATTCATATTGAAATATCTTGGGATAGGAGTAATGATCATACCAATACAGATACCCGCATATCAAGCCCTCTCTTGTCCAAGGCTCGTTGTAAGCACTCTGAGACATCTTTACCAACCTGAAGAGCAAAATGGATGTCTGCTCACATTTATACACAAGGTAGTAGAAGAATTTGCAAACTAAAGTTCCAGAGAATAAATGAAATTCAACACCCAGACCAACAAACTCAAACTCTTCATATCATCCATAGAACTTCATCACAAATCATAAGCAAACACTAGTGACATTTCTCTGCTCTCTGAACATTATATCTGACAGAGTCTTGGTGGAGCACTTGGACTCATGAGACACTATAACTGTAAGATAAGTGTGCCTAGAATTTTGACAAGGCCTGAAGTCTGGGCAGTAGTGAAACCAGCTCCCTCCTTGCGTTAACACCTTATTTATAATTTCCTATAAAAAATCATCACCATTTTCAAAAAAGTTTCCTCTAAACAATCAGACTAGACAAGGTAAAACAAACAGAGAACCAAACATAACACTTCCAAGGACTGAAAGACAGATTGAAACTTTCAAATGTAAAAGAGAAGGCTAACTGAAAAATTTTTACTGGTAACAACTCAGATTTGATAATTATAGACATTTTCCAAATAAAAGAGATGTTAATTAACAAAACTTCATAATATTTCTAAAGGGAGATGAAGTACCAAAAGTATTGACTTTCTAAAGGGAGCTGAAGTACCAACAAAGATACCGAGTTGACTTTCTAAAGGGAGAGAAAGAGAAACGATCCTTGATTATGTAGCCTCCAACAAAGATACCGAGTTGATTTTCTAAAGGGAGATGAAGTACCAAAAGTAAAATATTTTCAACTGTTTTTTTCCCTTTTCAAGAATATGTTTTTGCAATATTTATCAGCAAATGGTCCTCATCAGTATCACATGGATGAGGCAAAAACAGTTATATCTATAATACTTGCTCACTTTTGAAAACTTGCCTTTCCAATTTCAAAATGAAATCATGGAGAATTAATCAACATCATGGTATATGGCATGGCATGCAAAAAAGTTGGATCAAATAAATCAGAGATAAGTAACAATATGGATTTTATCTCTTTTTTTCTTTTTTTTGAAATGAGTTTATCTCAATTTTTTTAAAGTGACAGAAGTTAGATTTGCATAAAATTCCAATAAATTTTGGATTGATTATGTATCTCCACTTGAAATCCTTCCTCGTTAATCAAAATTCTGGTACAGAAGCTATAACACTCAGCACCACATCTTCAAGGGTGTCATATGCTGAATGAATGTATGCTTCTTCCCCATGGAGGCAGAAAAACATGTTTGAAGAAACCTTCTATTCTTGTATCTCTTTGCAAAATCTCTGAGAACATACCCTAAGATCTGCCAATGGCATCTCTGATTGCTCAGCTACAGAGGATGTGTCCCATTGTTCCATATACTCTTTAATGAAAACTATTATTTTCCAAGAAAACAGAAAGATTTATATTTTTCTGACATGTTGTTGATAATACTGAGAAGATTTGTAACACTTTATCAATTGTTCACTCACCGCATCCTCAATTGCAAATCCTTTTGTCCATTTGATAAGAACACCTGAAGAAACAGATGTTTGTTTCACTGGAAAAGAGAATGTAAACCCAAGTTCCCGCCTTTGATCTGAAGACTCAAAATCATTGCTTTCTTGACTCACAGATTGCTCGAGTGCAGACGCGATGAAATCAAATAGCTCCTGAAATTGAATACATTATGTTATGTTCTACCACTACTACTGCTTGGTTTTAGGTAGTCATAGGAGAAAAAGTAGTGATGCCCTAAAGGTACACGCAAAGATGCAAAAATAAAAAGATATTACCTCACTTGAACCTGTCATCAATTGTTGGGGAACTGGCTGGCGTTCTACTTGGTGCTTCAAGGTTGTGGACCTCCGCCCCTCAAGTTGGACACGCAAAACCCTGAAATTGGTTCCTCCAAGATCAAGTCCATAGTATATACCTCTTTCATTCCTGTAAAATTCCCATAACAAATTGTTATTTCATCATTCATCATCCATGTTCATATATACACCAAAAGTACAAAGTCTTTCTCCACCTTTTGTGGGCCTCGATAAATACAAAAAGATTATATGTTTGAGTGCATGAAGCGTAAGGTAGGATAGAGAGAATGATAGATAAGCTTCTTTTTTTTTGTTTTGAGTTATTCAGTTTCATGTGCATCATGTAAGTAATTACATGGTAGCATCCACTACATGGATGACACTGAGAAAGAGCCAACATCATCTGTTCTTCACAAGCTATAAGGATACTTTCATACCATTTGACTGAAGGGCCACAATGGAGGAGGGGGGCGGGGGAGAAGTCTCTAGTACGAAGTCTTGGGTTCGAGGCTCACTAGGGCAAAGGAGTACAGCATGTGTGTCCAATCAACATTCAAAAAAAAAAAAAAGCTATAACTATAAGGAAGCATAATAGCTTCAACTGAGTATGCTTTATAAGTGAATACAAACTTCTTAAATATGATGTCAAACTGACAGAAGAAAACAAGAAGAAACTAAGGACTCTTAAATGAACCTCAATGAATCAGTTGGTACCATGCAATTGTAAACAAGAAAAGATGGTCAATATTGCGGGAAACAAATTGATTCAAGAATTCAGTAAACTCCCATTTATTCACAAGAACAATGATAATACTCATATAATAGCACATGACATTATTAGTAGCAAGTAGAACACATAAACAGAGAAACTAAAATAATTGTGATCAGTCAAATCCAACTTTGACAATTTAACAATTTCTTAAATTTTTTATACGAAAAAAATTAAACATCTTAAAAAAAACAAAGAGACAATCTGCAGAACATTCTAAGACTTTGAGAAGAATATTAACAAAGCATTGAAACCAGACAGCATTACACTAAATAAATAATTGTAACTTAATTTTTTTTAAGGAAATATTAATTGAGGAAGTCAAAGCCATAGAAATTTTGACAAGACAAACACTTAGAAGAGTTCCCGAACAATGTCACCAAAACATCCAGTAGATTAAAGATAGAGAAAAATTCCTCTCCAACATATCTTTGGCAGTTAGACATGGCCCGAAAACCACAAACAACTCCTCAAACATTAGAAACTGAATAACTAGGATAACAAAACTTCTCTCAGAGGACCCAATAGTAGACTTAACGAATAATGGAGAGAATGAGGAGGATTCAGTTCACCGAACAAGGCAGTGATAATGATAATGATAATGACAATGCGGATAGTAATTACAAAATATCATGACCAAAAGACACATATATATCTTCAGTGTCCTGAAAACAATGCAAAGGAAGTCCTCATTTGGACAAAATTCTTATATTGCGCATTCATTGGCTACTAATAGAAGCACGCAAAAAAAATCTCCAGATTGATAACAAAACCCATGTAAAAGAGCTGACACTACCTGGCGAAATCACTCTAAGTACCAACAAAGTTACTCGCAACCAGCGAATAATAACCAGACCCAGAGAGAAGATTTCCGGAAGTAACCAAAATGAAATCCACTCATAAATAAAAAAGAAAAAACATATCTCCCCCAATAACATCTGAGCTTCCCGGCAATCCAAGAACTTTTTTTGAGGCACGGGAAAAAGAAATGTTCCTCCCACCCCTTACACGAGAAGAGGAAAAGAAACAGCTCGATTGAAAAGGGTAGCTCTTATATTACCCAGTCGGTAGATTCTCTACGAAAGTGAGGAGCATCTTCAACTTGCTGCCGCCGTCAGAAGCCAACCCTGCATGCATCTCCACCGCCATCCCATCAACTACCTGTCTCAGCCTCCCTATCGATGTGGAACATCCTTCTTCAAATTCTTTTAGCACTCTCACCACACGAGACCACTTCCGGCGCCTTCTCGCCGTCCGGTTCACAAGAATCCCCGCGATCGTGCAAGAAACCACCGCCCACCCCACTGCCACGCCCAACGCCAACTTCCCCATCTGTCCACCTTCCGATCACACCATTGGAACAGGTCCAAAACCACAGGAGTCGGAGCAGTACCGTTAGAAATTTCGGAGTGAAGTCGAACCGTTCGACGATACGCCGAAGAGAAGGAAAATAGAAAGAAAATGAAAATAAATAATCAGCGCGCTGCGAGAGACAGAAAGAGAGAGAGAGAAAGAGAGAGAGAGGGAACGAGAGGAAGATTTAGAAGAGCCTTCGGTGACCAAACTAGGTGTCGGAAAGCGAAGTGAGAGTACTTATTTAAATGCCATATGACGGATTTGCCCCTCCACGATCCTCCAAAGCCCGGATCAGCACTTCCGTTACGTGATATTGTAATCAGACGTTATTCGTGATTTGACTCGTGTCGGCCAGTCGGCCTGCTTTTTTAATACGTAGGGAGTGAAAGATGAAATAGCTTAACAACATCACGCCATATTTAACTTCCAAATTTACGATATTACTACCACCGTGTCACACGCCGTGTGACGTAATGACATGATGCATAAAAAGACCGGGATAGATTTTAAACTTAAATAACCCCAAAATCAAAACTAACCCAACAACTAGCCACATATTGATCAAGTTGAAAGCCGTGTTGGGATTTAACGAGACGGGACTAGTGAGCGAGCGTGAATGGTTTCGGGACTTCGGTCGTGTGATTGGTCGGGTCCGAGAATTCGTGGAACCAAATTAGCTGGACTAACAACTGACACGCACACAGTACTAATAACTAGAAAACAAATATAGACGTTGACAATTGATTAAAAAAATCTGGCGGTGACGCGGTGGAAAGAGTAAACAACCTTTCCGATTTTCAAATACTATATCTTATGCAAAAGGCCTCTAGACTAATGTCACACCCGTAGACTAGGTAACGAAATACACATACATACGTACTCATTATTATCAATTTCGACCCATGAATCGTTAATTGTAATTATCAAATAAATGTGGAGGACTTTCGTAGGCGTTGACTTGTCAAATATAGGTCGTATAAAAGCTAGTGGTTTTCTTCCTATTGGGAGAGCTAATTTGGGACCACCAGATGCCAAGGGTAATTTGATAATTTACTATTTAAGGAGGCCGGAACCCGTTCGTCAATAAGAGAATTGGGGAAGAGAGGAACGGAAATGGGCCCAGCCCATTTCACTTTTCGATATGCAGAAATATTTTAGGTTTAAGTCTAGGTTTTATAATCGGTGACAGCGCGGCCACAGTTCTGGACAGACGAACGGCGACGGTAGCTGCGTCTTGCGCCATCGTACTTGCCAGCTGTCCTCCGCTAATTCCAGCTAAGCGAAAAAGTCAGGGTGTACAGCAGAGAATTCCTTTTTTTTTATTTATTTAATATATATTCTCGAGGTTCCAAGGATTAATTTCCGGATTCCTCTCTTTAGAGCTCTCGTGATTGTAACCCGTTTTATCGGCTCGATTTCTCGTCTATGGTAACAGTTTTCAGGGTCAGGTAGATTATATATATAGGCAAAGAATTTATCGAGTTGGTCTCGCGGGAACCGCCCGAGTTCAGATATCTTTTCACGTGGGCGGCAATCAATTTATTTTTTAACTCAATCTTTTGCTCTTAACAATGATCAGACGGTCATTATTACGAGGATGAAATGAGAAGGATAAAGCGGTGCTCTTGTCCTAATCTGTAGCTGAAGATCTATTGATTAGCACGATTCATGGTGGGCCAAGAGTGCTTAAAGAGGTGGGAGCCGCTTGACAAGTACCAAACGGGCATATTTTGATTCCCACTCTTAACCCAATTTGGTCACAATTATGACACGTGCGTGGTGATGTTGGTGATATGTTGCACATTCATGACGTGACACATCGGCATCTATTATTCATTTATTTTCTAATTAAATCTTATCATATATCTTTTATTATTCAGTAATTCCTATTTTAAAATTAAAATTAAAAAAATTAGAATTAATGTGAAAATACACCAAGTATTTATTAAATAAAGTGAAAAATTCATAGGAAGAAGAGTCAGTGGGACGTGATGTCAAAAGTGAGGGAAGGATATGGCCTTTGTCACCTCAAATAAAAAAAATGTAAAATTGGGGGATTGACTAAAGCGGGCCATCTATGACGGGGCAAGGAATATTTGACATGTAACTAATTAAATCACCATACCATAAAAAAAAAAAGTATCTTTGTCCTTCTCCTTGAGCGACCCCTAGTGTCTTTTCAAACTCAATTTGAGTAGAAGACATCCATGATGGTAGTATTTGAATAATTCAAATCCTCATAGACTCCGTCTCATATTTTAGTGGTCATCCTATTGAAGCTTTTGAGACCAATCTTTTGGGCCAAAAATAACATGTAAGCACCACCTGTACGTGTCTACCGATGTTTCAAGGGGCTAAAGTAATAAAAGACCCGGATGAATTTAAAAATGTACCCTAAAAAAAAGGGATATCCCTAAAAATAAATAATTTTCAAAAATAAAGATTATAATATACATAACTTTTTTGGGTACGAGAGTAACCCAAAAAATACATTTAAGAGACTTAGGGTTAATTTTACTCTTATGAGGGGATATAACATGAACAAAATATGTGCAACTAAAGACCATCAAGGGAAGAGAAAATGGATCTTCATTCGAAAAATAACAATAAGTACCGAAGATGGTAGCCCATTAATAAGAAAACAAGTTGTAAGAATAACATG
Organism: Aristolochia californica; assembly: GCF_029961685.1. Lineage (NCBI taxonomy): Eukaryota > Viridiplantae > Streptophyta > Magnoliopsida > Piperales > Aristolochiaceae > Aristolochia > Aristolochia californica. Next base: position 3,465,578 of record NW_027181992.1, on the reverse strand, counting down.
AGGCCAGTAAAAATAAGGCTCCTTCCTAGAGTAGAATAGACTATGGGTTACCTCAAGGAAATGTCAGTTTTTTCTTTCAGCTAGACCATTTTGATGAAGGGTGTAGGTATGAGCTTTTAATGAGAAGTTTTTATTCACCACAATTATAACTTAACACTACAAAGGTATTTATATACAAAATAATAATAGAAAACTACTATTCCTAGCTCGGCGATCCGTCGATTCTGGCTGATGGAAGCATGGTCTGTAGATTTTCGTTTTAATGTCATTCACACTTCCCTGCAAGCTGAGCATCAGATTGGAATAGACGTGAAGTTTGGAGCGAAAAAATTCAAAGAAAGGGCATAGAATACTTTTGGTGAAAATATCGGCAATCTCCAGGTGAGATGACACATACTGTGTGTGAAGTTTGTCAGCAACAACAAACTCTCAAAGGAAATGATAATTTAACTCAACACGTTTATTATTATTTCATCTTCTACCACGTCGTAAAAGATGTACCCCTATTACCTGAGTACATAACAAATGATACTTCAGTCTAAGAGGTGGTAGAAGGATCTAGTATCTGAAGTAATTGTTAAGAATTAGACTTCCTAATTCCAAACTAACGAGAGCAATAATAATAAATGCGGAAGAAGGGAAAAACAAACACGAAAAACACAACAAGATTTATACAAGTTTGCCTCAAGGTGAGACTATGTCCTGTCTTCCGCCATTGCAGTAATCCACTTTGAAGATGAAATACTTTACAAGAGAAAGCACACACTTACAAGTGTTTCTCTCTAACCTCTCGGGCTGCAACTCGAGATGCTCTTTGGATTAAGATGATTAAACCCTAATAGCGGGCCCGAACCTGCCTATGTTTGAGTCGAGCCTGATTTAAATATTTCGAAGTCGAGCCTAGCCTCGTACCTAAAATTGTTATCGAGCTTGATACTAATAATTTTAACCGAATTCAAGTCAAGCTCGACCATCAACATTCATTTAAAACTTTTCAAAAATTACATGTCTCGAGTTTGAGCTCCAACATACATATAAAACTTTTCAAAAAATACATGTCAAATAAATTGTATATAAAATTATACATACATTTTACATAAAATTGGGCATGACCTCTACTTAAAATTGAGCATAAGGGTGGCATCGAATCCAACTGAGTCTGAACCTTCCTATGCTCGAGTTGAGTTTGATTTAAAGATTTCGAACTGGAGCTCGAGCCAACCTAGCCTCGAGCCTAATATTGTAATCGAGCTCGATCCTAATAACTTTAACCGAGTTTGAGGTTAACCTACATTTAATACTCTACATAAAATATATGTCAAATAAATTATCTATAAAATTTTGCATGCATTTTTAAAAAAAGAATAATAAGGGAGGTTCGGGATTGAATCTTGATACTAGATTAAAATCCACCAATATTAATCATACCCCAAATGTTGTCTAGCTTATTTTGTAATTTTATAATCTGGCTATACATTTACTATGGCCTCCTTAGTGCCCCTGGTTGAAAATTTATATTATAGGAAAAACTATAAATGTTTTTCCTAGGATACACATTTCCAAAAAAACCTTTAAATAAAATCCTATTACTATTAGAGACTTACTAGAAAATTACAATAAATATATTTTTTTTAGGAAAGTTAAATGGACCTCTTATTGCCATTTTTTTGGAAATAAATAAAATTAATAATCAATCTAATATATTACTATACTTATCGATAAATTTTTAATCAAATAAAATGTCAAACACTAAATTGCTATGAAAATTGCCTCATGCTAAAAGTATTATAGCATCAACAGTCAAATACTTATTCAAAAAATTTCTATACGATTTTCTAGCCCTTCTTGGCAAGAAAATCTTACTTAAAAACATTATATGTTTTTTTAATAGGAATTTATAATTAGAAAAATGTTTCCAAAAAACATGAGGCACTAATGGTCACTATATTTATACTAGAAATCAACATTTATTTAAAAAACTACTAATAGTCTCTAGAAACGTATTTCTACTAAAATGTCTTTTCGATTTCTTCAAGAGCCGTGAGGAAGAGACAAAGAGTTTTTTTTTTTTTTTTACTTATTTATGATCTCTCACTTGTGACTTTCACACGTGCGAAAATTGGTCTAGCGCGGGGTTTCACTGGTTTATGATATCGCACGTGTGGAAATCAACTTTAAGCAGGGGGGGAGGGGCGAATTATTTCTCCCAACTTAGGTGACTCTCTCTGGACTCTGGTTTTCCATCGAGGACCTGTTGTCGGAGATAGAGGCGACGGCGAAGGAAGTTAAGGCGCGGTGCCGGCGAGGACTTGTCTTCGGTAACGGAGGCGATGGAAACAAGGAAGTGAAGAAATCGGAAGGAAGGGGATGTAGTGGCTGACAAGGTGCTATTGACGACGATAGAGGTGGCCAGAGCAGCGGACGGGAGGGGCTCGACGTTCCCCCCCGCTCGCCCGTTAACGAGCCGGCTAGTGAGCTTTCGAGCCGAACCTTGATTCGATCGAGCTCGGCTCGTTAACTCAAACGAGCCGTATTTGGATCTCGAACTCGGTTCGAGATGCAGGTATACCGAATAGAACCGAGCCGAGCTCGAGCCGCTCATGAGCCGGCTCTGTTCGAAGCCACCCCTAGCAGCACCCCTCAATTATAAAGAGAAATTTAGGGCAACCGCTATACAAGTATAAAATTCTCAAACTGCCCTTAATGAAATAACAGTTAATATATCCGTGACCAACTCAGCATAGGGCGTTAATTAGGCTCCACAACTTAATAGTAATATTTTATTTATGTCATCAAATGATGGAAGTGCGGAGGAGGTGAGAAGTTGAGTTTTAGCCACTTCAAGATATAACTTAATATTTGACAAACAAATAACAGCTACTAAGTCCTCCCTCTATTTATTTTTTTAATTGAGATGTTAGTGGAGTAGGGTTGAGCAATCTTCCACTCTTGAATCAGTCCTCTAAATCGAGCCAAATATTCATGTAGATTGTTCCCTTTTTTGTATTGAACATGTTTTGGAACACATCATATAACTTTTGTAAGTTTTTTGTACCATAGTACAACTTAACACAAGTGTCCCAAATTTGTTTTATAGTCTTAAGGTGAGCAACATTGTTGCTTACCTGTTCCTTCATGCCATTTCACATAAGAACTATTTTCTTCATCAATTGGTGGAGTTGGTTTGGTTAAGTGACCTAAGAAGTATCGAGTAATGAGAAACATCCCAACTGATTATGACCACCTTAGGTAATTGGACAACCATTTCAAAGCTATGATAGTAATTTTGAGGGAATCACTCTTACTTCCCATGTGGTATTTAGTCATTAAGTCTCGCAACAACACTACTCTTATTCATTATATGTAAGAAACAGTTGCAATAATTCAAGGCTTAATATTCGAGCCTTAGCAAATCTTAGTAAGAACTAGTGCACTCCTATAAATAAGTGAAATAACTCCAACAAGCTGACCCAAATATGAACCGACCTGAGGGAAGAATCACACGAACTCGAGATCTCAATCAATTATGCATTAAGTAAGGAAAGCTTATGCTGGCCAAGATCAAATAGGCAACACATGTCTTTCTTATTCAAGGAGTAATACTCAAGGACATAATCAAATCAACTCATTCACTTAATCAACATCTTAACATTAGGATTCTAAATCCACTACTCTAATACCATGTTGGATTTAGGATCCCATGACAAGGTCCCGACCAAGGTGGTGAGAGATGAGAGAAAATGAAGAAGAAGAGAGGTAAAGAGAAGAGGCAGCTAGAGAGATGGAGAGAGAGAGAGTTTGGGAGAAGACAAACCTACGAACGAATTTGAGAGAAAGGAGAGAGACTTAATGATCTACCCTATGCCTCGAGCCTCTATTTATAGTTGTACAAGGAGGTTCATAGTGACTATAATACCCTTAGGGTTACAAGCTTTGAAAATGAAAAGATATAAATAAACATACATCATCTTTCTTAATTACACTTTTGGATCATCCTTGTGAGAAAATCTTTTAATTACCTTATTTGTTGTATCTTTGATGTGGGAGAGGTAATTTACATTGATGCCACTTCGAGATGTCTTCCAACAAGAGTGTTTTGTGGTCACTTTTGCATATTCCTCTTTCCAATAAGCAAAATATTTTTAGACATCTATCGTTACCATTAGAAGCAAGTAGAAAGTTATAATGGAAAAGTGGTGAATTTGTATGATTCTTTATAGGAAAAATGTGATCAATTATGAGGAAGATATGGTCCAGTAGGATGCACCATGCTACAAAGATTGTAGTGTCAACATTTGGTTAATTTGGTCACGGACTAGAAATTACCAGTATTTAGTTTAATAGTTTTAAAATCAATCAACATTAAAAAATGATATATTGTTAGGTTTTAGCATGCAATCATATTTACTTTTAATATTTAAATACGTTAAACTTATTTATTTTATGTCAGATATATTCATAAAAAACCTAGCACTTTCTCATTTTTTGGGGTTAAAATACAAATAATTTCCAATTTTCAAAAGGTGTTTTCTTAGATAAAAAATGCTTATTTACTTTAATTTTTAAAAAGATAAAAAAAAGTAAGAGACTACAATGATAATAATTTTTTTATTTTAAATATTAACTTAAAATAAAAAATTATGTATGATTATAGGATGAAATAATTATGCTTGAATGTGTTGACTTATGGTTTACCTTTATTGCAACAAGGGTGTATATTTTTCTATAAATCATATAATTAAATACTATAAATAATAATACGAAATAATTGACACCACCATAAGAATTAGTAATAAATAAATAAATAAATAATAATAATCATTTTATATCCTGTGATGATACAAAGTATCCCAAACCATAGGGGTGGGCATTAATGTATCACGGACCACAAATAAAACAAGTGATGGCTGGAGAAACATCGATTTCTCCCAGATCTGAAGTGGGGACACCAAAATCCTAAACTTTCACGAGGTTCCAAGGGATTGATCGGCAGTCTAGACAAATTACCGATCACGAGCCGATCTGCAGCAACCAATCGCCTGTCACTCTTTATGTGTCTGACACGTTTCTCAGGCGTCTTGAATGCTCAGCGCCATCTGCGGTCCCCTCCAGAGATAATCCCTACATCACCTTGGCAAGTAAAATTTTTTATTATCTCTTCACACTTTTGTCGCCTAAAAATACAGTGTCGGCGCTGCATTGGGACCACAAAGTGGGGAAAAGAATCATCCCTGACCGTAGACCTACGTGGACGGCGCCACGGCGACGACCAGCAGCCGCCTCGCTCTCTACCGCTATCGGTGGGTTCAACAGAATCTTCTCCCTGCAATTCTCTGTGGAAATCTCCCTTATACAAAGTAACCAGCTACTTGATAGTATAAAAAGTAGAACGAGAACGACTTCCACTAACAGTCAATGGCCGGCCCGCCGACAGACCGCACAGAGTTACGTATCCTCAGTTTGACCAGATCATAGCCTAATCGACAGAGAGTAAGGCTCAGGTCAACTGTGAATGGGCCTCGATCATAGCCTAATCGACAGAGAGTAAGGCTCTATTTCAATCAGGTCAACTGTGAATGGGCCTCGCTCATAGCCCGTGGCATAGGGAGCAGACCATTTAGTTCACCAGAAAGACTAGAGGGCCCAGTCATGCCCAGAGAAATGGACTAACCGGCCAGCAATGATCTTACTATACACGGCAGGTTCAATCCGATTTGTTTGGCTCTCTAGTTTTACATTTTCGCAACTTCGGTTCATTTTGCTTTGTCCATTTCACTTTCGCGCGGCTCGCGTTACCTCACCGTGCCTCCTCAGTACGCGTCTCCACTCTCCTTTCTCTTTTGCTTTTGTGGTTGGTTGTGTTTTTTTTTTTTGAAGTTATTGAAATATCCTACCTTTGTCCTGCTCAAGAATCAAGACCCTTTCTGTTTAATCTTCCGAGACTACGTAGAAATGTTTTGGCAGTATTTTGGGTAGCAGAAATCGCATAGAAGCAGAATACTGTTGTTTCTAACTTGTCTGAACAAGGTTCCGGTGAATTTTTCATCCTTATTTCCTTTTTATTTTCTCATTTTATGCCATTAGATAGATATATGTGAACTAGCTTACTTTGTTTTAGAGAAAAAAACTGATCTTTATTTATTTATTTATTTACTCATCATGGCCCTTGATCTAGTTACTTACGATGTAGGTAATAGATTCTTTTCCATTTTAAAATGAGAAGCCTAAACAAACTAGTTATGTTCTTTCCACCTCTCTCTAATGCTCAAACGGTTAGTAGCAGTTAGTCAAAGATAAAACTTACTTGAATGTATGTAACGTTTTCTAGCAATTTATCAAGAGTTTTTGCAATGGAGAACATAGCACCTCATAGTTTTGCAGTGTCTTCAAGTAAATTCAGAATAGGAGCAATTCTTTTCTCTAAAGCAAGACAGATGGGTTCAGAACGGCTTCTTTCAAGCTTCTCATCATCTGCATCAGTATGCTTAACCTATACCCGCAGAAAAGAGAAGTGGAATGGAGCTACAAACAGCACTGAAAATTCTGAAGTGAACATTGTAAAGGTAATAACATAGGAAAGCTGTTCTCCGTCTGTCATTGTAGTTTTGATGCTTTTGTTTGGAGGCTTTTATTTAGTATGAGCTGTTCGACATTAGGAGGATGTCAAGATGCATGTGGATCTCCATACTGTCAGAGCGGATCCATCTAGACTTCATAAAATGACTGTGCAAGAACTTCGAACAATGATGAGGTAGACGATTTAGAACTAATTGTAAATTATATGCCATATGGTATTAGCTCATGTTCTTTCTATGAGAACTTTACCACTTACATGCTCTACTACCCTGTCACTAAAATATCACATTTTTTATTTTTTTATGTTTTTCGTAGGAGTGTTGGAGTTACTCCTAAAGGCAATAAGCAGGACCTTGTATCAGCATTGAAGAGCTTCTTTGATAATCAAGAAGATGGTATGGTTTTAAATTCATCCACGATTTATTTATGTTCTTTGGGTGTTTTTGTGCATCAAGATTATCAGTGCACAGGTCAGAATCCCTTGGCGGTTGATAGAGATTTATTAGCAAAACCCATTACATTCTCTAAAAAGAAAAGGAAGGCTGAGGCTGATGGTTCACTCATTGGAGCTAATCCTCTAAATTCAGGTATGATCCCACAAGTTTCTGGATGTAAATTAAGAAAAAAATGGACGAACTCAACTGGCAAATCTCAAAGTTACCATAAAAAGTGTCCAATTGGAACAAAAATCAGAAGGTTTTACATGTATTTCTTCTGCAACTTTCTTCTTGTTCTTTTTTAATTATGCACAATCTCATGGAATATCACACGTTGTGTGTGGGTCTGATCCTAACTGTCTCATTGTAATTGCAAGTTTGCTTTCAGATATAGACTCACTATTTTGATGCGGGGTCTGTTAAGTCCCATATCAAATGTGTGGGCACCTTATAAAAGTAGGATTTCTATTTGGGTGTAGGCTGGGTGATTCCACTTCATCTGTATAGATGCATGTTGGGAAGTGTTTTAAAAAAATGTGCTCACTAGTGTAATGTGGGACTGAATGAGGAACTAGCAGAAGGTAGGCATTGCTTTGGTTGGTCGTAAGGGACTGCTTGCTATCACTTGATGTGGTAAGATCACTTGAATTTGTGGACTTGCCATTGAGGATTGAGAAACAGGTGTGGAATGGTAGTGCACCTTTTGCTCTCATGTGTTTCAAGGAATGCTTGTACTTAACTTTCTGTCTTAGTTTGAGAGCAACATGCTGTAGACATTGGGCAGGTTCTGCATAAGACATGTGCTTCCACAATAAACCAGCGAGCTTGTAAGCCAAGGTTTTGGAAGAGACATTGTAGCACCTAGATGGAGTACTATGTCCTTTTCTCAAGTTCTTTCAGAAAAGTTACCTCTGTCTCGATTCTATTTAGGCTTAACTTACAAAACGGATGCTAAGAAGTCGTGTTATGAAATTCTGAAACTAGAGGAAATGTGTGGATATCAATATTCCAGGGGGTTGTCTGTTTCACACAATCTTCTGAAGTGGTAAGTGGTATGTGTATTTAGTTCTTTCTCTTTCTCAATTTGCATGCTGCTGATTTGTTTCACAGATGCTACAGTTCCACCCTTGTTTCCTTTGTGGAATAGTTGCGGATGGCAGGCCTCTCAAGATTTATTATGTTTCCTCTTGGACTACATGATTCATTCACTATTGAAATGCTTGTAGACTATAGGAAACAAGGACCTTCTTTATGCTGGTCTCCTTTCCTATATTTCCAATCCACAGACCTAATTTTCATTTTTTAATTTTATTCAATAGATGTCAAAACCATCAAAGCAAAGAGAAAAGCATCATCAAAAACTCAAGAAGGTGGTGGATCTTCTGGCTTTGTTGGTTCGGCTGGAACTGCTAGTGAACCATGGACAGTGTTGGCCCATAAGAAACCTCAGCATGGTTGGATTCCTTACAACCCTAGAACCATGAGACCTCCACCTCTTCCAGATGGTGCAAAATCTTTGAAATTAATTTCTTGGAATGTGAATGGTTTAAGAGCTTTACTGAAGCTCGAGGCCTCCTCTGCATTGGAACTTGCACTGAAAGAGAATTTTGATGTGCTATGTCTGCAAGAGACCAAATTGCAGGTAGGGATTCTGCTTACACTCACTTTATTATATTCCTCATCAGTTTCATGGTTTATATGCACTAAGCTCAAGCATATGTGATGGATTTGAAATTTATGGTCTCTCTTAGGATTATAATTCTTTGCTGATTATGCCAGTATTGCTTGGAGACATTCAATCAGTCAGTCTTTCTGACTTAGGGCAAATTTTACCAAACTCTTGTAATATAGCTGAGTTCTTCTCCTCAATTTCGTCTATCCACTAGTACCTTTTCATGCACACAGAGGGACAAAAAGAAAAAAAAAAGAACAGTGTGTACAATGAATTAGCAATATCAATTGACCAGTGAACAACTATGTCAGGATTACCACCAACTTTACTAACATCTACATCACTGTTAGGTCCTTTGGAAGATGATTCATTACTTTTGTTGGATGCTTGTATTGCACATGAAAGTTCTCTATTCCAGCATTGTCCCTTCTATGACTTATTATGCATCCTCTTAGGAATACCTTTCTGCCAGACTGTTTTGTTTCTTTTTATTCATTTTGAAGTTGAAAGATTGGTGACCCTAATAGACAGCCAAAGACATAATGAAGACTTGAATCTTTGACCTGACATCAAATGACCCTCACAGACGCCAGGTCCATGGTTCAGTCTTGATTGACATATTGTTATTCTTTCCACAAATCCTTTGGACTTACAGTTGAACATATGCTATAAGGAAAGCTTGAGGTATACAATGTATGAATATTTCTGTTTACTCTGTCAAAGTTTAGGTTCATTACTTTATTATTGATGCATTTTAATTGCAAAGCTCTCCAGTTAAGGCATTTCGTTGGTACCACTCCTATATAATTTCTAAAGTAATCAATGCGTACATTTATTTTTGGAACAGGTCAAGGATGTGGAGAGGATTAAGGAAACTCTTTTAGAAGGTTATGATCATAGCTTTTGGACTTGCAGTATTGCCAAGCTTGGCTATTCTGGTTCTGCAATCATTTCTCGGGTACAAACCTTTTTTGTTTTTACAATCTATTTGTTTAGTTTGTGGACTTGTATAAGGTTTCAAGTGGACCATTGCTGTTTATAAAGGTTGGATATCTTCAGTTCATAATTATTGTGCTGCCTAAGAGATTAATACTTTGAGAATTTCTGCTGTCTGATTTACATTTCATTGTTGCTATTTTTTGTTCTTTTCTGTTGTTTTATTCTGCCTTTTTGTGTATAATTTTTTTGTTTGTTCCATTTTGTTTTGGAGTTGCATACCCTCAAAGCTGATCTGTTTTCTTAGCTTCTAGTCAAACATGTGAGAGACTGATGACTCCTTGGAATCTAAAACTGTTGTAGCTCCTGTACTTTCAAGTTTGCTTTCATGAACATATGTTATGCTTGCCAACCAAGAAACTTTGATTAGACTTTGCAGTCAAACTATACATGTGGAGTCTTATGTTTGGAGTGTGTGAGATCTTTAAGTAGCTAATATGCTTGAAAAAGTAAGAATCTTGAAGAGATTTAGAAGAGAGAGATAAAAGAAATTGAGAAGAGAAAGAGGTTTGGGGGAAAAGCAGCAAGAGCTGCGTTAAGATTAGGCTCAAACTTCCAGTCTGTCCCCTCTTTATAACATCACTTAAGTGGCTTGATGTATAAGGACAATAAAGACAAGTAACCTAAGATGCTGGAATCTTATGACCTCCACAAGAATTTGGTAAAATGACCAAACTACCCTCGCATCAGTATTTTAACAATGTTTGTGTGTGTTACCTTTATTTAAGGATATTTCACTTGCTCATTGAAGCATGCATGTTGCGTCTCAAAGGGGAAATTTTCTAACCATTTTAAAGTCAGATGGCTTTTGGATTTTGATTTTGTAAAAGACAACTAATAACAAATGTACTCGACAGATAAAGCCTCTGTCTGTCAGATATGGGCTAGGAATATTGGATCATGACAGTGAAGGCCGACTAGTTACAGTAGAATTTGAAAAATTCTACTTATTGTGTGCTTATGTGCCTAATTCTGGAGATGGCCTGAAAAGATTGGTAAGACACGAGTCTCTTTGATTCCAGGTCAGGTTTTCCTTTTTAATGGCAAGGCATGTCTGTGCTAACAGGTATTGTTTATGTAGTCATACAGGATAGAGAAGTGGGATCCATCTCTTGGCAATTACCTGAAAGTAAGTGCCCTGTTTATAGTGTTTTCTGCTTCCCTTATTTTTCCAAGTTTTTAGGTGTTTGAGTTTTACTGTGGCAAGAATTTCCTTTCATATTTGCATAGTCAGGGAGTAGGGGGTAAAAAGGGACTTGAGGGTGATTGTGTCCAAATGAATTTGGTGCTCATACAGATCCTGGGGATTAGGTTAGACAGTAGTTCCAACCAGGTTAGCTTGAGGAAGTCTTGCAAGACAGATTCAGCTGTTTTTTTTTTTTTTTTTTGAATATAGTCCTTCAAAATCTGTCTTTGAGTAGGTTATTGGCTGGTTGGGTCCAATTCAAGTTGACTTATGAAAGCAATGATGTACAAGTTAGCTTACTAAATAGAAAATGAGGTTATTGTGGCATTAGCATGTCTTCCATGAGATTGAATATTTCTAATTCATTTATTTGTAATTGGAGTTATGTTCTGAGGTCACCCAATCATCTTGCTGATTCTCTTGCTAAACTAAGGAGTCTCCCTCCAAGCCCTCATTGTAATGGAGACTCCTTAAGTTTATTCTTTGTTGTTTTTTGCACTTGGGCTTTGAAATAAATTCACCTTCAAAAGAAAAAAAAAAAGGAGAATGAGGTTGTGTTAGAGATTGCTGCCCTTATGAAAGATGGAGCTCAATTAACATTTCATTTTTTCTTCTGACATACAAGGAAAAAAAAACTTGAAGGACAATTTGGAAACATGATTCTATGAATTGCTCTGGTATGCAGGAGTTGGAAAGGTCGAAACCCGTCATTTTGACTGGGGATCTAAACTGTGCTCATCAAGAGATAGACATTTATAACCCAGCTGTAAGTGGAAAAGGTGTTCCTAATTATTTTTGCTGATGTCGGATTATCCATACTGACTAAATTTATCCTTTGCTTGATCAACCATGTTCTTTTATTGTTATAACCTAATTTATGTTTATAGGGCAACCGAAGAAGTGCTGGATTTACTGATGAGGAAAGAGGATCCTTCGGAGTGAACTTTCTCTCCAATGGTTTTGTGGATACCTTCAGAAACCAACATCCTGGAGTAGTTGGCTATACCTATTGGGGTTATAGGCATGGTGGACGAGCCACAAACAAAGGTACAATGCACAATCTTCATGTTTATTTAGTTAGATGTTGATGTTATTTAATGCCTGAAAGTAGAAATTAGTCTGATCTTTGTTATGGAAAGATATTTTCCAAGAAAAAAATATTTATAGTGGAGCACTGAGTTTCCAGTACTAATTTGGGAGTTTTTTTTTTGTTTTTTTTTAATGTGGCATGTAGCTTCCCTTTCTCAGATTGCTACTATATCTGTTCGTCCCATAAAAATAATTGCTCTCTTGTTATATCAATTAAAAAAATTATTTCATTGAAGTTTCACAATTTCTTGTTTGTTTTAACACCGTGGAGGAGTAATTCTTCTGAAGTCACAGACGTGATAATACCAGTTCTGTTTCTGACAGGTTGGCGGCTTGACTATTTTCTTGTTTCTCAGTCCATAGCTGATGAAGTTCATGACTCCTATATTCTACCTGAAATTGCTGGCAGCGATCATTGCCCCATAGGCCTTATTCTGAAGATCTAGACTCTCATCAACAGAAGCTGTCTGGTTACTTGCTATGTATATATTACAAGCATTTTGCCAACGAGTGGTGGTGATTTTGTCATAATCAGCTGAAGAATTCTGTCTGATCAGTGTAGAAAAGTTTACAGTGCAAATGGGAGGGGCATACTGGGTCAAAAAACTATAAGGAGCAATTAATTAGGATTAAAATGATGGTATTTGAAGGTTATAGTTAACAAAAACATCCCATGCTAGGGAGACCAGAAAATACTTCCAGAGTAGCTCATACTGACGTGACAATTTCTAAGGCAACATAGTAGACATGTCACCATATGCAATTTCAGCAAAGTTGCCATGTTAGCAGATGCTCCGTTCTTGTAAGTGGGATCGGCCTCCTAATGTTTGTGTTTTTTGATTGTGGGAGAGAAGGGGGTGGTTGGTAAGATGAATTGAATTAATTATTCAGTAGTTAAACTGATTAGAAGAATTATATACCTCTTTTCTCACAATTCCCTTAAAAAAAATTATCTTTTCTCATTCTCAAGTTCACCTTCCATGAGAGAGATACATGTTGCAAGGGCAAGTCCATCTTTAATGAGGGTGAGACATATGATAAGACCGAGTCTTCCTTCCATGAGAGTGAGATACATGACAAAACCAAGTTTATCTTCCATGAGTGGAATATATATCACTCTTGTTAATCTCACAGGTTTAATTACATAAAAATCTTATGATCATGCTATATGGTTCTTCTAGTTAGCATCATGTCCCTTGTTTCCTCCTGCTACGAGCCATTTTTATGCAAATTCATGAAACCATTGATCTTGATTGAAAGTCTTTAAAGAGTGATCTACCTTTGGTTAAAATTTAACCTTTTACCCATTTGGTCTATTACATGCATTGAATAGGTTGTGGATAATCAAAATGGTTAATTTGGAATACTCTTTTATCAGTTCCATCGGTTACCCAAATGTTAAGGGGATGTTGTTGTATTTTTCCAAATGTTTGATCATCCCCTGTATGAAGGCCCAAACTCAGTTGAGAAAGAAAAAGTGGAGAAGGAGATAAGAGGCAAAGTATACCTCATTGATGTAGAAAGTGAGAGTGGATTGTAAGGCAGCTTTGAGTGGAACTAGAGGTTCTTCATTGCCAAAGCCTGAAAAAACCCTGGTTTCAACCCTCTTGTTTTCAACGATGGAACCTTGCCAACTGTGAGAAACAGGACGAGCAGTTCCCTCTCTTCTCACCCACCCTCAGAAAAAGCCAAAAGATCTCCATAAAAGCTCATTCTCTAACACCCATGTTATCATTGCAGGCCGTTTGATTCTCAGGCAAAAATTTACAGGTAGCATCTCAAAGCTTCATTACCAATTTCAACGCGTTCTAGTATCTTCCGCCAATTGACACGTTCAGTTGAAAACAAAGACAGGTTACCACAAACGCAGACGTCCAACGCACGGAGGGAGGGTCTGTGTTCTGAAATCATCTCTCAAGGACGGAAAGAACTGCAAAACTTTTTACTTGAACTCATGATTGTTCAGCACTAGTGCCCCTTAAAAGGCTCTGAGAGGATCTTCTTTCTGCTAGAGGGACCTCTTGATCTTGACTTTCTGTTGAATCGAATCATTCAAGAGCAGAGCTGGTTCTCAGATTATAAGAGTCTTTAGTTTAAGTTCTCTTTGAAGTAAACCAAATCGAATGCACTATACATACTGAACTCAAATAGGGATGAGGATGCAGAAAGTTAATACGAGCTCGCTCTGGACTTTCCCCTACCAAATGCAGTAGTTTGGCAAGCTAAAACAGGGAAAAAACAAAAAAAAGGATAATAGCAAATGACAAGAGTTACCTTGCCAAGTGTATTTGAGCGTTAAATAGGATGAAGAATCCGCCAAATATAGCGCTTTGGCATGCATTTGCCGGTTACCAAACCAAAGGCATTCATTTGCCAAATGTAATAATATTGCCAGCTAAAGAAGAAGAAGAAAAGGCTGCGGTGAACCAGACAGATAGAAATCCGGATTGGCATGCGAAACCAGAACCCGCAAACAGTCTCTGCAAACCAGTGGGTGGGGGTTAATTTGTAACGCCCAAAGAAAGTGGGAGTGGTTGTAATTTTCTGTAATCTTTACAACAAATGTTCTGCATTCGAGAGCCAAATGTTCCGGCTTCCCTTGCATGCATCGTATACATCGACAACGCAAACGGGAGACCCTGTTTACTGCGTCCTTATCTCCACTAATCCTTAAAGCAATTTGGCTGCCTGGTTGGTGTGAGATGTGTCTGTCACTCACGTTTCAGATTCTCTGAAACAGACTCGAGCTCGCTCCTCGACTGTTAAGGTTTTAAGGGTGTTTGATCCGCTGAATATCACAACCATTAACAAAACTCAGTTTTGAATGAATTCAGTTCTAGTTTTTCGCTGTTTAATTCTTAAAAAAACGAGCAAATTCGTAAAAACAACGTCTTCTTCGTTGCTCCCGTGAGGAGCGAGGTCTGCTTTAATGGCGACTTCGAGTTTCTCTGTAAGTAATAAGACAAATGAGCAATTAAATTTCAAAAGCTGGAGAGACACTTGGCAATTATTTTCTAAAAAGAGGGTGCTTGAAGAAATCTTTGACACTTGCAGTGACAGAGCCCACGAAGCATGCGTTAGGTAGTCGGCGTATCCGGCTCGCGTCTGCGAGCTTTTTAAGCTTGCCCTCCCATATCAAGAGAAGTACAGAAGTACCCTTCTGAAAGAAAAGTGAGATAACTGATTTTCAGACGTTCTGACTGACGATTTTACCCTTTAATTTCTCTTTTCTCCGAAATTCTTTCCAATTACTTTCCACTAGTAGACTGTAAGTACAAGTAAATAACACTACAATTTACTACCATTTTCTTATCATATAAATTAGTTTTTTGGAAATTGAAAAAAAATTTCTTAATTTGTAAATACTTCTAGTTTTGTAAGAATAATGGTTAATATTTAAATACCTAATTTGATATTTGTAAGGAGTTGTGCAACAACTCATAGTAAAACTAAACGAATGGCAATTAAGTAATTTTTTTCACTTACGAGTCGATAAACAATTTGTAACGGGTTTGGTGCATATTGTGGAGCTGAGCCAAGCGAACTTCATTTTGGCTCCAAAATTGGAGTCGAGCACATTTTGTCAGAATATAACTTACTTCACATTTAACAATTTTACATTATATATATATGTAATATTTCATAAATATTGATCTAATATATAGTTACTCAAAACTTGACAAATTCTAAGCTTGAAAAAAAATCAGTGTGATTGATTTACTTGAAAATTCTTATAAAAATAGATATTTGGAACAATATATTAGCAAAAAAGAAAAAAAAAGTAAATGTCATGATTCTCTTTTTTCGAAGTCACTCAACTGGTAGATTATGAGTTAGCTATATATATTTTGATTTTTTATTTAGTCCCCTTTTGGCAATGAAGTTTTATGCCTTTCACTTAACTCATCTTGCTCTACTTCTTGTTGATAAAGACTAATTATATGAGAGGTTAACTGCACAAATTGGTAATTATCAATATAGGAAAAAGAGAATCCAATTCAAGTTAATTGCTATGTGCTAATCCAAGCCATTTTTAGGTATTTTTCCATTTTCAAATCATTTTCTAACCTTTTATGATTTGATATAAAATTTTAAAGATTACTACAAGCGGTCCTTATTAACATTTTGATGACAATTTGATTAAGCTTGTAAAAAATGGGAAGTTTGTAATCTTCATGAACTATGTTAACATTTGTTATTTTATATAACTAGTATAGTAAGCTTGTAAAAAAATGGGAAGTTTGTAATCTTCATGAACTATGTTAACATTTATTTTTTTATATAACTGGTAAGTATTAACTAGACTAGGATGGAGGGAGAGGTGTTCTCCCTCTTCATCTCCTCTTATTTGCAAAGTTGTGAGGAGGGAGGAGGGAGACTTCTCTTTCCAGCTAGAGGGAGCAAAGCTTAGTTAATACCATTTTGTTCTTAACCCTAGTAACTGATCAACCTTATCCCAACCCAGAGGGTAAAGACTCTATCCTTACAAAACCAAAATTTTATTCTACATTTCTCAACTACTCCCGGGTCTAGGACAACGATTCTTTAGTTATCCACAACTCCTTCTCTAGACGTGTAATCGTTTGAGACAAAGATGGTTGGGCATTTCTGGGTAGAGGCGGTTGAGGCAAACCCCACCCCTGAATGAAGCCACACCGAGCTCCAAGAACCCATTGCACAAATAGCACTCTCATCAACTATCTCAACAGCCTCGTATGCCTCTTGTATTAGCCATTGCATCTCCTCCTGTGAAAAAATAACATAAGTTAAAATTATTTTTACTTAAAATAAAAAATTATATTTCGAAGAAAGTTATGCTTACATATTGTTCTTCAAATCCATGCCTTCACTCATAATCGGAGTGATGAGTAATCCGAAATTGCACAATATCAGAACAATATGTACCCTACACATTTAGAACGACACATGCATGTAAATTTATTACATTAGTAATACATTAGAAAAAATATATATTCTAAATTAAGTATATACTATATCTTCTCTATTACGCATAAAAGACTTTAACCTAGTAATATGTCGAACATTTTGTTTCCACATCCCTTTGTTCGCCTCCCCCCTTTTTTTATCCCCCTATATCTGCCGCACTACTTATATTAAAATTTTTAGTAATCATTCTACCATTCATAATACTATTTTATTAAATTTTCTTTCAGTTTCAATGCCTATTAACACTTGCCTAGATCAAGAAAATTGCATTAATTCTAGGTTCTACTTTTAATTTGCATAATTAGAGAGTGCTTCTTGTAGTTATTAATGTTATCCCATACCATACTTACTGATTGAATTAGGTTCAATTACACTCTGAACCCAAATGAAGCTGAAAAATTAGATACCTTAGTTGGTTTTGGGGATCATTTGTTTAAACTTTGGAGTCATTGGTGATGCTAATTTTAACAACATTTACTAAGGTTCAGATTTCAACCAAAAGAAGAAGAAAATAGATTGTTTAAGACATCTGGATACAACCCTAATAGGTTATTAAGTACAAGAGAATCAATGGAGCAATGTTTAATATCGACAATTATAATATTGTTTGTTTAAGAAGATTAACATGTAGTTCTTAAGCTATAAAAGGGGGAAACATTACATACACATTGCTCTTTTTTATTGAAATAGTTGTTTCGTTCTTTGGGATGTCGATAATTATTCTTATTTGTCCTAGCTTTAAATTTTCTTGACATTCACTATGCCTTGGCCTTTTTTATGTTCAAAGGATGTATAATTATTTATTTTTTCTAAATTTTTAAATGAAAGGCATGCCACTCATAGAATAACAAAAAGGGGTAATCGACTCAAGACCTCCCTTTTCTCTTTTTATCAGGATAGTAATGGAGAAGGCAAGTTTTCCTCTTGTTGGCACATAAGGGAAGAGGGGAGTCTGTGTAGTCCCTCTTTCATCTCTTCTAAAGAGGTAGGGCTCTTTCGTCCTACGCTTTTCTTATGAGGGAAGTGGTGAGCACCTTTTTTTTTTTCAAAAAATAATTTTTTGAATATATTAAAAATTATTTGTTAGACTTATTAGAATATTTATCATTTTAATAATGAAAACGAAGGGGCAAATGGTAAAACTTGAAACAAGAGGCCCAGTAACTTTAACTAGCTCATGGAGGCTAGAATAATTTGTAGTCTTTAGGGTGGTAATAGTAAATAATCTTTTGCTTTATCTAATACATGTATTTTATTTATTGTAATTCCTTTTGTTGTTCACATAGAAGGGTATTTTCGTCAAGGCATAAGCAGTTCGAAGTTCGGCGGGATGGCGAATCTGTAATTTAGCGCAATAATACGGTGGAACTTTAATTACGTGACCTATAAGATCTCTCCTACGGAGAGCGGATTGCACTCAATCAGCCACCAGCGAGCTGTGAAACGCTCGCTTCTCTGCATTCTGCTCCTCCTTCCTCCATTCCAGTCTCTGCCACTCTTCTCTTCTTCTTTACTCCCTCTTCGTCGCCTTCACCAGTAACCTTATCCCTATCCCTTTCCCTCTTGCTCTCTATCCTGTAATATCTGCCTCCTCCATTTCGATCTATTGTTTCCCTGTCCTTCAATACTTCCATGGCAATTTACATTTTCCCCGTGCATTTGCTCTAGACTCTATCCTTTCTGTATTTCTCCCCCATTGGCCTTTTGACGTTCAATCTGTAAAGCCCCTTATCTCAATCTCTAATCGTTTTACTGCCCGCTTCGACCTGATCCCTCAATTTCATCGAGGAACTGTCCTCATTTCGACAATGAGAGGGAGAGGGAGACCAAAATCAACCCCTCCAGTTACAGGGGACTGTTTTCAACTGCTGAACAACCACCACAATTTCGAAAAGAGTGGCTGTCCGGCTCGCATCATGTTTTACTCCAACAGGGAGTGGACTGACTTTGTTGGCAAGGCTCTGGATGCTATGCGCCACGGTTTCACCGCCCGTCATTCTGCTGTCGAGGTAGATATCCGTGGAACTCTCTACCTGATCGATTTCCTGAGGATGCAGCAAACTGATCTGACGAGAGGCACTCAGAGATCCATCGCTTGGATCGACGAAGCGGGGAAGTGTTTCTTCCCCGAAGTGATAAGTGGGAACGACGAGGGAGGCACTCGGGCGGGTCCTCCTCGGAGAAAACCCGGAAGACCTCCTAAGGTTCCAAAGCTGGAAAGCGTCATTCACACTTATATTCAACCGCAAACTACGAGAGCAGCGGATGAAGCAGGGCCTTCGAGGCCTCCCGATCCCCAGGCCGTCGTGGACGACAGCAACTCCACCAGTAGTGTGCCTGCCGCTGCATCCGCGAGACCAGAAACGTCTCCGACTGTAGTTGCGAGGCCCGAAACCCCTTCCGCCGACGCGAAGAGGAAGGGGAAAGCCGTAAAGATCGATGACAACGATCATGAGAGCGAGTCGGCGGCGGAGAAACGGAACCTGGAGGAGAGTGGAGATGAGAGCCCCGGGCCCGTCAATAAGCGGGTCCGGTTTACGGAACCGGGGGGTCCGTCCAACCCAGCTCCAAACCGGTTTCCCAGCCCACCACGCATGGGACCTCCCCCTGGCTTCGAGCAACTAGATGTGCTGAGGTTGGTGAAGCTGTCTGAACAAAGCGCGGCTTATCAAGTCGTCGCCAACATGTTCCAGAAGGGAATGAAGAACGTGGATCCGTGCACTGAGCTTGTCGCTATCCGCTGGATCGCTCATGCTGGACTCAGGGCATCCGCTCGCCTCAGAGCCTTCCACCGGTTCGCTGAAATGACCACCAACCACCGTGGAGATCCCAACGTTCGCCATGGCTGGTACGGCACAGACCCCATTTCCCTCGAACGGATAGTCTTGCATGGCTTCCGCGAGGTCGACACTCACGGATTCACCAACGGTCATGGCACAGGCATCTATTTCTCGGCCGAGTCATTCCCGCATTGCAGGTTCGATTCTTCTTCTCCGAAATACTTCTCCTCCCCCCCCCCCCCCCCCCCCCCCCCCGGGATCCATTCCCGACCCGTACCGGAAGGGAACAGGATGACTATAATTAATAGTTACAGCGTTTATGAATTGAATCATGGGTGTTCTGTTCTTGCTTTAAATGTTTGCCAGTGCGGCTCTGATAACTCCGGACGCGAGGGACGAGTTTCACATTCTTCTCTGTCGATTGGTAATGGGAAACATGGAGCAAATCAAGCAGGGCTCTAAGCAGTTCCGTCCGAGCAGTGGCTTATTCGACAGCGGGGTGGATGATTTCAAAGATCCCAGGTGCTATATCATCTGGAGCACCCACATGAACACCCACGTCCTCCCTGAGTACATTATTAGCTTCAAGGTTTACGATCATCTCACAGGTAGTTTTCTCCTTGTCCTACTTCAGATCATATACCGGATGACAATCGAAGCGTCCTCGATCAGATCTTTTTCAACTAGCTAATTTTTTTTTTTCCCATTGTGAAGATTCCTGGAGGAGGAACAACATCCTGAGGGCTCAACTGTTTGCTACAGCTGCTATGGGAGCTCAGACTGCGGCTACACAACTAAGAAACGCCCTTCTACAGGCACGAACATGAGAAGCCCGCTTGAAACTTTCTAGGGCTTTACTTGATCTTTTCTCTCCTTGCTTTCAATCATTTCCCTTCATAAAACGCAAGAAAAACAGAATAATATTCTTCTTAAAGTGTGATATTATCTATGGATTGCAGGGCTTCCCGTGGCTATTCGACCAGCAACCCGAACCAAATCCCAGTGCCAGCTTGTCATTCCCATTACTGTTTAATGAACTGAGGCGTCACCTACCCGCCAGTAGCATGGAAATAGTAGATGGAGTATACGCGGAAGTCAAGGTACATATTCGATCTGAAACTAACCTTTTTCTGATCGTCGTAAACAAAAATTGAAGTGAAAACACCATGATTTTGTACAAGAACTAAGATTCGAACTTGATCACTCGCAGTCTGGGAACATATCGAAGGAAATACTAGTAACCACTCTGAGAGGGATCATGAGCGATGACGTACTGAAAGCAGTCATCAACGGCATCCGCGGCAGGTTTCTCTAGAGGCTATCTATCTTCCTAATGGTCAAGACTCTTACCGTCATCTACTCTCGACTGTCTATGAGTGTTGCTGTTGTGTTCTTGAGTGTTGTGGTGTTGTTAGCAGTGGTTTGTCGTTTGTTTATCTTTTACTAAGTGTGTTTTTGTGTCTGTGAGTATGTTTGAGAGTACAACAAGGGCAAGAGTCTGAGAGGGTCTGTGTTCTATGATGTAATGGTGTCGCTGTTCGAGTCTCTCGTTTATAATACAAACTCTGCAACTTTTTCCTATTACAGAGGGTTTTAATTGTGCTTTTATTTTCAAATAAAACCCTTTACTTAATAAAAAAAATTGATTAATGAGGCCTCTTATCTGATGGCCCTTTGTTATAGTGAGAAACGAGGACTCCTACAATAATGGGAAAAAGGGGAGGGGTCCCTACTCCTTCCGCCTCTGTTCAACAGATAATAGGCAATCTCTCCGTCCCATTAGAGAGGAGACTTCTCAAGCCCCACCATGTCCATTAGATTTTCTTTACAGAAGAAATACATCCAAACTATCGGCTCTGCAAATTTTTGATTCCCCTTTTTGTGATTCGTTTGTTGAACAAATGGCATGCTCTCAAGGTAACTTTCGTTTACTCAACTAGTTTCCGCACCACAGATCTCCCCCTTGAAATCCTTAATATCAATGAATCTTTAACAAAGATTTCAACTCTTCTGAGAAATTGTACGAAGATATGAAGAGTCATGTTGAAGCTAAGGGTAGGCAAGTATTCCAACCCAAAATATGCGGGGATGGGGATGAAAATAAAACCTTGTTTGCTTTCGGGTTGGGCACGAGTTTCCTGGAGCCCTACCCGCAAAGATGTATACCTTTAATTAGGGGTGGTTTCGAACCGAGCCGGCTTGCAAGTGGCTCGAGTTTGGCTCGGTTCGATTCAGTATCACTCGAGCTCGAGATCCAAAATCGGCTCGTTTGAGTTAACGAGCCGAGCTTGACCGAATCAAGGTTCAGGGGGGGGGGGGGGGGGACACCGAGCTCCTCCCGTCCGCCTCTGTTGCAGTCGACAGCTCCTCGCCGTCTCGGCGGAAAACTGGAGAATAGTTAGAGTTTCTTGTTAAAAAATCATATAATTTTCTAAGTAAGATTTTCTTGCCAAGATGGGCAAGAAAATCGTATAAAATTTTTTTGAATAAGTATTTGAAAATTGATGATATAATACTTTTAGCATGAGGCAATTTTCATAGCAATTTTGTGTTTGACATTTTATTTGTTTAAAAATTTATCGATAAGTATAGTAATATATTAGATTAATTATTATTATTTATTTATTTCCTTAGAAGAGGCAATAAGAGGTCCATTTAACTTTCCTAAAAAAAATTATAATTTTCTAGTAAGTCTTTAATAGTGATAGGATTTTATTTAAAAGATTTATAGTTTTTATTTGGGTGATTGTAAATTGATAATGATATTTCATTTAATTTTTTTGTGTTTGATTATTGTATGGAGTTTATTCATAATGTTATGCAGTGTATGGAGTGTTTAGACTATTTTATGGAGTGTATAAACAATTTCATGGAGTGTTTATGCAGGTATTATGTATATAGATTATGCCCAATTTTATGTAGAGGTCATGCCGAATTTTATATAGGTATTATATACATAGATTATGCTCAATTTTAAATAGAGGTCATGCCCAATCTTATACATGTATTATATATATATATAAATATAAGTTATGCCAAATTTTATGTAAAATGTATGCATAATTTTATATACAATTTATTTTTTATATATATATTTTTTTTAAAAATAAATGTATGTTGAAGCTCAAGTTCGGCTCGAACTCGGTTAAAATTTTTGGGCTCGAGCTCGATAACAATTTTAGGTTTGAGACGAGGTTCGGCTCGAAGCTCGACTCGAAATATTTAAATCAAACTCGGCTCAAACATAGGCAGGTTCGGGCTCGGCACGGCTCGATGCCATCCCTACCTTTAATGTCCCTCTTGTATTAAATAACACTTGGTTTAATAAACAAAAAATATAATTATTTAATTTTAGATAGGTATTTCAGAAAAAAAATTATTTAAAACACTTTTCACGTGGACGTTTACACCCTCTTATTTAAAAATAAAGACTCAAATATTTTTCCTCCATACAAAGAATAAAAAAATTCAATTTAGGGCATTATTTATGGGCTCTTATTTAAAAATAAAGACTCAAATATTTTTCCTCCATACAAAGAATAAAAAAATTCAATTTAGGGCATTATTTATGGGCTCTTATTTAAAAATAAAGACTCAAATATTTTTCCTCCATACAAAGAATAAAAAAATTCAATTTAGGGCATTATTTATGGGCTAGGTCAGGATGGGTTAGGGATAGGTTAGGGATGGGTCGGGGATGGGGAACGAGGGAAGAAACTTCCTAAATTAGGTAGTCATTTTGGGATAGACCTTGACCCAACTTTAACAAAATGTATCCCTTTTTCACCTTCCCTTCTCTTTTCTTATTTTTTAAATCGAAGCTTAGAGGAGAGTTTGGATTTTTTACATTGATTTATATTTGCCTACAATTTACTACCAATCCTGAATTTGAAAAAAAATAAACATATACCCTGTAAATGTATGCTATTTTCACCTAGCTTCTGCTGCTTTCAAATGACAAAGAATTCTTATAAATCTTGATGGAGAATTTGGATATTTTATGTTGATTTATATGCTGCATAATAATGAAATTCATCATCCTCATCATGCTCTTCTTTAAAATGCCTTCAGTCAGCTCTGCAGGCTTGTCAAGATTCCATCACAGTTGTGCCTGCCGTTCCTAAACAGCAACAATCAAGGAAGGATATGGGTGTTGCTATAAAGTCCAATACTGTTGAGGTCTGTCCTCCCAGCCAGGTCAAGAGAGATGCAACTTCCTGAAGCTACTACAAATCAAAAATCTTCCATACATTCTATGTCTGGAATGTCCATGGGGAGGCCATATCAGCAACCACAAGGCCCTTACAATTTGGTGGTCCCAGTGAACAGATCCGACCACAAGGTGTGATGCACAGCTCATTTCAAATGCAGATGCCATTACCAGTGGGAAATGCTGCTAAAGTACAAGGACCTGTGTTTGT
The DNA here is from genome assembly GCF_029961685.1 of Aristolochia californica. Lineage (NCBI taxonomy): Eukaryota > Viridiplantae > Streptophyta > Magnoliopsida > Piperales > Aristolochiaceae > Aristolochia > Aristolochia californica. The sequence goes on along the minus strand of NW_027181992.1, from coordinate 3,441,474 downwards.
TCCAGTTTTCCAGTCTCACCCCACTAGAGCCAAGGACTAGGATTTGCAACTCAAATAGGTCATGAGATGGCACCACATCTGAATAAATTGGGAATGGGAACGGCTCCACAGTTCCATGTAAATAAATCCATCTTATGTTATTAATAAAATATTTTTTTATTTATTAATCATATTTATTTTTAATTATTCTATTATATTAGTGATTTAATAGTGATAATTAAAATATGGTTAACTCAAGCACTTGGTTTAATTAACTCGTTTTTATAATTAATAAAATCAATAATTTAAAATTTAATGGAAAAATATTATTAATTAATAATATATAAAGATATTTAGTGTGTTAAAGTTAGCATTTGATAGATTTTTCCCGTTTAATCATGACCTTTTTATGTTAAAGTATACCATATATTATCAATAAATTAATAACTAAATGTATTATATTCGTTTATGTTATTTTTTATAATTAATCATGTACACAGTTAATTGGGTCACGTAATTATTATATTAATGTATAATAAACAATAATCATTAAATAATATAATATATAATTCAATTAATTAGCATATTAATCTATTTTAGTTATACATTAAATTAGTTATTCGTGTAGTAATAATGTTTGTTTTACCTAATTTAATATTTAAATAATATATTTTAATTAAGTATACTATTACAAGTTACTAATTCTCTTACTTTCCATATTTTTCTCATTTGGGGGCATTAACACTAGAAACTGTTTTCCAGTGCACATGAAATCGTCCACACTAACACCCAGTTCAAAGATGAAGTTCATATAGATGAATGAAATAAAGATGAAGATGAACTTCAAATTTTGTGTTTGTTGATTAACCCCCTATGAGGGAAGGGGAGGGTCTCTGGCTTAGCCTTTCTTGTGAGGAAGATGATTCAATAATGTTTATCTTCTTGTCGACTTTGTGGGTGAAAATACTTATTTATTTTCTTCCAATGCCATTCTATTTGTAGCAATTGAGAAATATGACATTGGGACAAAGGCCATATCACATGATGTTACCCTTTTGTAATTGTGACACATCACATGTAATGACAAGGTCCACATAATATTTTGTATTAAAATCTCTTGGTTGTTGGTCAAAGACAAGGCCACACAAATTGCATAAGAAAAGACACAAGAATGTTATCCATGACCTAATGTTCACCTATAGTTAGCCACCTAACCAGGGTTACCCCTATTTGACAAACTCTTGTAAATTGGTAACACATTTTAATGCCTTAAAACATATGACCTGTGACTTAATTCATCATTCTATTGTGGACCCATGACAGCCTAGTATGCCCCCACATGGGGTGCATGCCTTGGGCTAGGGATTGTGGCATGTGTATTTGAAAACAGTAAATTGGTCAACCCGCCAGGTTGTAAAACCATACTAGAAAACAGTAAATTGGTTTACTATATATGGGTAAAATGGGAAATAAAAAAGAGCCATATCCGCATGCTGCATGTAGACCAAATGCAATTATTGATAAATATTATACTTTTGATTATCTATGAGATCGACATAAGTCTTATTTATTTAAAGAGAGATTCGCGGATTCTTCTCACAGTGATATGACTATAAATGGTGGAGTCCAGCCATCAGTAGAATTTTCACGCATTCTTCAACAAACCCCCGTTATCCAGACAAGGAGGTCGTGAGTCTCGTGAGACAGTAAAGAGAGAAAGCCTCGTGCATTCGTAATGGCTATTTCTCGCTCTGTTTTTCTTTCTTGTCTGGTTTTCGTCTTCGTTGCCTCTTCTCTCTGGCAAGCTCACGGTCTGCGGGGGCGTTCGGGCGAGGATTCGCTGCGGGAGGCGGATAGAGTGCGAGATTTACCGGGACAGCCAGCTGTGACGTTCCGGCACTATGCTGGATATGTGAAGCTGCGATCGGAGGACGAGAAGGCGCTGTTCTACTGGTTCTTTGAAGCTGAGGAGGGAGTGGAGGAGAAGCCTCTTGTGCTTTGGCTCAACGGAGGTACGTACAGCTGGAAACCTGTCCACTTTTCCGAGTTGGTCTCTGATGTCAGTGGATGTGCGAGATTTTTTTAAATGTGGATGGACTTTGGAATTAAGATGAGTTTGTACTGTGGGATCTGTTAGGCATTTTGTCCTTCTTTCTGCAGCGATCAGGTTTAGTGTTTTTTTTTTTTTTTGGTTTTCCCTACTCCTGAAGGTTTCGTTTTAGAGATCTGCAATTCTGCGGACAGAAGGGCGATGAGTTCCAATTTTACGACATTTTCGGTTTCATCTAGGCAGAGAGAATCTTCTGATTTGACGGATGCGTATTTCTTTAGTTGTTCTTCAGTGAGGCGATTTTCCTGCACTATAACAATTTCTTGTAGTTGTGACCGATGAAACTTATTCATCAGCTGCATTCGACTGATGATTTTTTCAGGAGTGGTTTCGTGTCAGTTCTATGATGTTTGAAGGAGCAAAAACAGAAATGGTGCATAATTTCGGTGTTTAATCTCTCATATCTGCCCTTAATCTGTAAAATCTTACGTCTGAGCACCGAATCTTTGCATATTTCCGTGCTTTCGTAGGACGGTCTTCGAGCCTTTTTTTTTTTTTTTTGCTGGGATAGTTACCTAACCTTCGTTCCAGTAAAGCGATTATCGTAGATGCAAATGCCCAATAGCGTCAACTTATTCTCGAAAACCGAACATCTCTTTTCCGTGACTTTTGTCTTTCTTTACGTCGTAAATCCAACAAAAATTTCTACCTTACTTTCCGATGATAAGCTCCAAACTAAACTTGCTCCTGCTGCTATCTTAATATCCATTAACAGCGCTTGAGTAACTCGTTTTCTTTGCCCTCTCCTCGATCAGGTCACATCTGGTACTTCTAGAGGAATCTTTTAACTGTATATGTCAGTTAAAAGACAGTATATCTTCCACCAGTTGCAACCAAAGAACATTTCGTCCCTTTTACCGAGATAGTTTCTTATTTTCGTCGTTTCCTTGAGCCTCGGGTAAATTAAATGGACGCCGGCTCCATGTAGCTTCATTATCAGCAATTGACATAATATATATTTAGTGGAACACATTCTTCTATCATGGCATGTGGTCCCCTGGCCCTATTGGGAATTATCAGTATGGGTTTCACTGGTGTAAACGTGCAGAATCAGCAGATGCATGTATCCACAGCCTTAGAAGCAGAGAAATTATTCAGATTATGCATTATTCCTCGAGTTGCTCAGCTTAGGGGCGTAATCATCATTTCTCGGTTCTTTTTGGCTTTTATCTGCCTGACTTCTGGGACTACTTAGTAGCGTACTTTTTGTCTCCAATGCCTTACTCTTACCTTGCAGAATGAAAACATGTAGGTTCATGCACTGATTTGGCCCTGGAGCATTTTCTATTTTACTTGTGATTTTGCAGATAAGTACGTTTTTGTCTCTTTAACCGTTTTAATGCTCATGCTTGCTCTTTTAGCTGTTGAATATCCAGTCACTTTTTGCTTTACGCGGTCTCAGTCAACCTGATGGATATGGATACTGTTGAGTGAATAGCACGAGCAAGAGAGAGTCAAAGCATCATACCATAAAATGACAATGGACAGTGTAGATTTTTCGTGGGGGCCTATCTAGAGATGCCAGTTATAGTAGTATGGTCCCCCCTTCTTCTGGGTGGCGGGGCCTACAAGGCTTCGATATTTGCATTTCTTCGTTTTGATGGAGGGGCATCCTTTTTACTTTTACTACGTGGAAACTTGAAAGGAAGTGTTGAAAATTAAAGCTGGAACATGGCTTTTGATAAGAATTAACGGCGTTTCAATGAAAAATTGCAGGCCCCGGTTGCTCGTCGATTGCGTTTGGTGCAGCTCAGGAGCTGGGGCCCTTCCTTGTGAGAAAAAATCAAGCTAAACTTGAACTCAACAAGTTCTCTTGGAACAAAGGCAAGTATCAATTCATTTTTGGTTGCGAAATCAAGTGCTTGTACAAAACTATGTTTCAGCTTCATTCGTTTTGTTTTGTATTCAGCCGCAAACCTTCTTTTCCTAGAAGCTCCTGTTGGTGTAGGCTTCTCGTACACCAACAAAACAGAGGACTTGGAGAAGTTAGGGGATCGGATCACGGCCGAAGATTCATACGCGTTTCTGGTTAAATGGTTTCAGCGGTTCCCCAGCTTCAAATCTCACGACTTTTACATTACCGGAGAAAGCTACGCCGGTGAGGTTTCCCTTTTTCTAACACTAGTCTGACCGCGGAGATTCTTTTGTTATTTAGATGAGAAATAGAACTTTTATTTTTCCATTTATTTGATCTTAACGCGTTTGATGTTTGTTACATAGAATTTCACCATGGGTATGCTTACCTCGCAGGGCATTATGTGCCGCAGCTCTCGGAGCTCATTTATGAACGCAACAAGCACGCAAGCAATGATTCCCATATTAACTTCAAAGGCTTCATGGTATGACTAAAGTGTGTGTGTCAGCTTATAATCACCAAACTACGAGAAGTAACAGATATATAAGGAATCATTTTCTCTTTCCAGTACAGCTTTCCTCTTCACTTACTTCAGTCAATGATGAATGAACTAGGTTAATTTGTCTTTCATAAATTTCAGATCGGTAACGCTGTAATAAACGATGCTACCGACCAAATTGGGATGATCGAGTACGCGTGGAGTCATGCCATCATCTCAGATCAACTGTATCATCACATAAGCAAGGAATGCAATTTCAAGAGCGACAACCAGACCAACCTCTGCGCCTCCTCCGTAAAGAGCTTCCTTCAGGCTTACTCGGACATCGATATCTACAGCATCTACACTCCCATTTGTCTCGGCCATTACGAGAGACCATTTACCAAACTCCTCACCGCACCTCTGTCCTTCTCGCAGCACGTAAGTTTCAAATAATTTCAGAATTTTTTGACATCCACAGATGGCCTTTGTTACAATTTTACAACTACCAAAATCATTTTCTGAGATTTCCGTCTCGAATCAAGGAGACAGTTTAAATTCAAAAGTCGACCTAGTTACCGCCAACCTTGAGAATTCAGTCGAACACTTATACTTATTTGTTCAGTTGACATGAAAATCCGAAAACTCGTTCCACATAACAAAGCTGAAATACAAAAATCAGTAAAACCTTTTACTTTTTGTCGCCTTAACTGCTAAAATTAAGACATTCTTACCTTCTATTTTCGTTGCGAATTGCTTCACAGGATCTGTGGCACAAGCTGTCATCGGGCTACGACGCATGCACGGGGGATTACGCGAAGAGATATTTCAACAGGGAGGATGTTCAGAAAGCTTTGCATGCCAATGTGACTAAGTTATCGTACTCTTATACTCCGTGCAGGTAGATTTTTTCTTTTCTCGTCTCTGATAATGAAACTCGTGAAACTTTTTGTTTCTTGCAATTTAACCACATCGCCTTCGTCATTTATTTCCTTGCATACTGTGTTGCTATCGGGGCGGATACATGTCGTCAGATGGAACTTTCCAGCATTTACCTGAATTATATATTTCGAATCTCCGAACTGCAAATTTATTTCTGCTCTTTCGCCATTACTCAGTCATTCATTCATGACAGTCAATCGTCATAACTCCAGAATTCTCTGTTAATGCTTATGAAGCTTTTACCTGCTATAAAATTCCAGAAAAAAATCTTTTGTTTGTCACTTCTTGCTTTTATTTGGACTCTTCGACATAGATACGTCCAACCGATAACAACCACCTCAATAATATCTCATATCATTCCGAAATCCTATTCAAAATTCGCATCATAACACGCTATAGCTATATAACGTGATTAACTTATATCAATTGCAGTGACGTTATCAAGAAATGGAATGACTCGACGGAGACGGTGCTTCCCATCATAACCAAGCTCATCAAAGCTGGTCTCAGTGTCTGGATTTACAGGTAAGATCTGCTTATCCAATTTTAGAAGTATATATAAACAAGCTACTAGAGGTTTTCTGAGTACATTGATAGACCTCAAACAGTGCTGAGATGAAATCATTGTCATTCAATCATGTTTGGTAGATCATAAAAAAGGATGATTCTGATAGGGTGAAAATAATTAAAAAAATTTGAGATAGTAATCGTCTCAGTAGACTTAATCATGACAAGCTTTTAACAAGGAAAGTTAAACAAAGAAATATTAGTTTAAAAACTTTACAAAATTGCTGTAGTGTGAAATGAAAATATAACTGGCTTGAGATGATGAATTATGGATGGCAGCGGTGACACGGACGGGAGAGTCCCGGTAACGTCAACCAGGTATAGCGTGAACGAGTTGAAGCTGAAGGTGCAAAGAGGGTGGAGAGCGTGGTTTGTTGGAGGGCAAGTGGCGGGGTGGGTGGTGGAGTACGAGGGATTAACGCTGGCGACCGTGAGAGGGGCTGGCCACCAGGTCCCTGCTTTTGCGCCCGAACAGTCGCTTTCTTTACTGTCACATTTCCTCTCAGCCCACTCCTTGCCGACTTCCCGTTTCTAGATCTTTTACTCGCGCAAAAAAAACCTCATTCCTCTTCTCTTCTACTGTTCTCTCCTCCCCTACCATGATTTCTTCTACTCTCTTCTCTTCCTGTCTGGATTATATATATTAGCTTTCGTCAGTTAATTCTAATGTACGTGGTTGTAATGAAGGAGAATAATAACGATTTAAGAACACACTAAATAGATAAAAGAAACTACTAAGAGTTAATTTTTTTCTTGTGTTTTATACTTCATTTATGTTCACGTGTGGGTGCGGTCAGTCAACTGTACCTTAATGGCCTCCGAGTCTAAAGTACTCTGAATTTTAAATCGTGGTGAGTGTACTGGATGCATCTGTCATGTGTCTCTTATTAGATCAGAAGACAACATAATTTCTTGCCGATATGTACTACAAATCGGAGGTTCCGTCAGTGGTTGCACGGGGCTTGCTTGGCCAACTGGTGTAGATTATGGTAAGGAGAGACGTAAAATTGTGAATAGAGAGTGGAAAGATGTGAACTGCTTGTGGACCCCTCCATGCAAGCTAACCAAGTTTCTTGTCTTTTAGTGTGGATCGCCCCTTACTAAGTTATATAGATGAAGTTTCATCAAATTATGGGATCGATTTTCAATTCAAATTGTACAACTGTAGAGGCAATGTTGTAAAAAGGGTACCCAGTAACGACCCGATGTGGCTGTTGCTAGGTCATGTTGGACCTACGTCAATTGAGTTTGAGCACCGGTTGACTGGGCGCTTCGGTCTTCCTGAAAATTTGTTTTTGATAGGCCACGGACACGTAGAAGAAGTAGACAAAAGTAACAAAGACTAAAAATGTTATAGCCCATATTGTTCAATCCAAAATCTCTGGCATTTCCTGGGCCGGAAATTAAATGACAATAGAACAACAAGACTCGCTACAAGAGTTGTGAAGAGGAAGCCCATCCATCAAGGTTCGCGAGAATGAGCCGCTCAAAGAGATAACTCAATGCACTGATGGTTTTTGAAGGGTTCTTCTTTCAGACAAGCGCCCGCAGACCTCACTCCGCAATGGCGTTTCTCTTCCAGAAATTTCAAGAGGTACAGTACTATGCTTCGTACTTGGTAGAAACTTAATGGATGGACCGAACTGTCTCTGCAAATTGGAACATGATTGAGTGTGTTTGTTATTTGTTGATACAAGTTAAGAATTTTTTTTTTCTTCCTACGTTAAGTTTCTTGTCTCATCGGAGAGAATTAACTTTAGAAAAGCTTGTTCTAGCATGTAAATGGTCGACCTTTGAAAACCATCTAAGAAAAATAAAGGTCTGTTTGCCATTCGAAAAAGGCTTCTTTTGCGCAATGGTCATGGCGAAGAAAGGAGATCGCAAAAACCGAGTAGCCGGATCCTTGATTTACTGAAGTATTGGACAGAACAGGGTTTGCAAATGTGTTAAATTTCTTGATAGAAGTTAGAAAATTTTGTTCCTTGTCTCATTGGAGAGAATTAGCTTAAAAAAGGCAGGTCCTTTTACCATTTTCGCTTAATGCCAGAGAATAGTAGAAAAAGAGAGGGTCAGAGGTATTTGATCGCACAGAAAATTTACATTGAATGTGACAAATGCATTGAGAAAATATGATTCATTTGTGATTTGATGAGAAAATTTCACATGTCCACATGTTTTTCCCAGTTTATCAAAACGCTGGCAAAGAGTCCAACATTTGCGAGAGACCCTAGGCTTCTTCAATTTGAAGCAGATGTACATCGGTTGTTTCTTTATACCAGGTTGGTTCTAGTTCTCTATCTAGACATGCAAGTCTTTACTTTTCTTTTTTGTGCATCTTTTTATGATTATATTTGTAATTTTTCCTTGAAAAAAATAATTATTTTCAGTTATAACCGGTTGGGAAATGATGTGGAGGAGGCTGATGCTGATGAAATTATTGAGCTGGCGAGCAAAGCTTCTGTTGCTGATCAGAAGAAACAAGTCCAAGAAAACATTCATTCACAGATTAAAAGCTTCTGTTCAGCTATGGATGAAGTTCTTCGTCCTAGTTTCAAGAACACTGGCATCAAATCTGCAAATTCACATGAGTCTCATCACAGGAGTGGCCTCACATATGCTATTGGAAGAGTTTCAACCCTTCAATCTGGTGAATTCTTCTGTCAAATATTCCCTGTTTTATCTTTGCCAAAGTTTGATTATATGTAAAACCAAATATTTGAAAAGAATGTTGAGTTTGATAAGAAACTTTTGTTAGCAATTCTGGGTCAAGTCAACACAATGCCAAACTTTTTCTGTTAAAATATGTAACTTCTCTAAACAAGTAAATGTTTCGATCAAGTTTGTTCTAGAGTGGGTAATAAAGGCCATGTCTTGCATCTTTAAAGAGTTGGTAACTATTTCTTTTTGCGTAGGATGCAATTATCTCTTCAGTTTACCCTGTGCCGTCCACTGTGGGGAAAAACTGTATCAAGTGATGGATCTCATTGTATTGATAGCACTCCTAAAGGGAAGTATCAGTTGAAGCACAGAAAGTCCTGTTTTTATCTCATATAGCTTCAAAAAATGGACGCATGTAGAGAGAGTATCTTCTTAAAATTGTTTTTAAACAACTCTTTTGTAGTCTTTCAACAAAAAAAAATGTTGGTAGGAGGGGCCAAAAATGGAAGCATGTAAACACAATTTTTTTTTTTGGTGGGTGGGGCCAAAAGTTGGTAGGTTCACTGCAGAAGATAATTAAAAGTTTTAGTTATTAACTTGAACTAGGTTGAAAATATAATTGGGAACCAGCAAGTTACTTCATCAATTTTGCTTTTTGCAAGCAAGAATTCTAAAGCAAACCCCAGACTGGTTTATAGAAGAAAAAAAAAAATGAAAAGTGACATGTCTTCATTTATGAAGGAAACAATTTGATAGACACATAGGTACTGATGTGATTTACATTTGGACATGCATTTGAGAGGGTATGGGTTTACTCTACTGAAGAAGTTCCATATAAGTAGTAGTGATGTGTTTAGATATCAGAATAATATTTATCAAAAAAGATACCAGAATAATACTTCTCAAACAAGATACCAGAATAATACTATGACATATATAAAAGCTTGAAGAACGTGACTTGTGTTAATTTTCAGTGCAGTTGTGCCAGAAACCCAGCCGTTATCACGTGAAGAATTATCCCATCATCTGAAAAATCATATTGGTTACACACTTGATATTAAACCTTCCCAAATACCCCATAAGGATGCTGGTCAAGGACTATATTTAAGTGGTGAGGCTAATGTTGGAGCTGTCATAGCCTTCTATCCCGGTGTGATATACTCACCTGCTTATTACAAAAATATCCCAGGATACCCAAAAGTTGATGCTCAAAACTCTTATTTGAGTACAAGATATGATGGGATTGTTATAAATGGTCAGCCATGGGGGCTTGGTGGTGAAACTCGTGAAGTTTGGGAAGGCTATTCTTTGCATCAATTTCAGCTCAATTTACCTGAAAATATCACTGGAAATTCTGATAAGCTTTGGAAATGGCTTAGTAAGCCTTCAAAGGGTAGGCCTGTGCAAAAAGGTGGGGAGATATTGGAGCGGCGGAATCCACTTGCCTTTGGTCACTTTGCTAACCACCCAGCACAGGGCACTGAGTCAAATGTCATGCTTTGCCCGTATGATTTTTCTATGAGTGAGACGGACATGAGGGCTTATATTCCAAACGTAGTGTTTGGCAGTGAAGAGAACATGAAGATGAAAAGATTTGCGAGCTTTTGGTTCAAGTCAGGGGGGACCCGTGATGAAGGGCCTGAGGTGCCTGTTATGAAGACACTTGTTCTGGTTGCCACTAGATCACTCCATGATGAAGAAGTTTTCCTGAATTACAGATTGAGCAATGCAAAGCGACGGCCTGCCTGGTATGTGCCTGTGGATGAAGAGGAAGACAGGCGTAGGTGGAGCTAGGTGTGCAACTATGCAACAATTGAATAACACTGCAGACTCGGTCTCAGTGATTACCCTTACAGATTCAACCATTTTCTTGCACAGAAAAAGATGAAAACAAGATGTGTTATTTGATCCACGTTTGGACTTTTGATTAATTTGGATCATCCGAGTTATAAACTATTTATCGTAATCTTTGCTAAGATTACTCTTTTCTTTTACTTTTCTTCATATATTATCAGTTTTGAATACTTAACCATTAATTGATTGCAAAGTTCCCAATGCAGTAAAGCCTTGTTTATGTATGTTGCTTCATTCGTTAGGTTGCAGGAAAGAAATTCGGCAGGCCAAGGTACTTTTTCTGCAGTTTCCTTGAACTCGTTTTTAAATGGTAATAGCAAGTATGAAACTGCTTGTTAAAGAAACTAAATCTATTTCTCTTTTTTCTGAAATGTTTATAAATGGCTTTTGAATCATGAGGATGAACTGATGATAAACCCCCCAGAAAATAGTGGGGATTGATCAGAAGGGCTTGGAGGGCAGCTTCTTATCAGCAAAAGAAAAGCCTTGACCTTTCCGTTTCCTTGAACTCGTTTTTAAGTGTTAATAGCAAGTATGAAACTGCTTGTTAAAGAAACTAAATCTATTTCTCTTTTTCAGAAAAGTTTATAAATGGAGAGCTTTTATTGCTTTTGAATCATGAGGATGAACTGATGATAAATTTTTATGGGACCAGAAGGAACCCTGCCAGAAAATAATGGGGATTGATCAGAAGGGCAGCTTCTGATCAGCCAAGAAATGCCTTAGACCTTTTTGGAGCAAAGATTGGGACTACATGACCTGCCCCTCTCACTGCCACAAAAGTGAGATCAGCATAGACTGTTGCCCATAATCAAAATTTTTAATGCAAATCATTGTTTGTACATGATAAAACCAAACTCACTAAAAAAGTGACAAAAACGGAAAAAGAAAAGTTGCTTTGCTGATAACAAAATGAGAAAATGCTTTGTTTGATCAAATCGGTTTTTGCTTAAAACATGAATATTGACTGGTTTGCTTGGTCAATATGGGTGCCATTGTTTTTACTGAAAAAAATTTCAATCAATTCTTCTTGATTCCTCTTACCTTTAAGAAATATTAAAAATGATAAAAAAAATAAGTTTCCCATTGAGCGGCAAAAATAACCCCAGAAGTTCTATAACCGGTTTTAATCATTTACCTCTTACCTCAATCTTTTTTTTTTAAAAGAAGTATTCCATTTCTAATGTAAACACAAACACCATAGCTAATTTTTCAGTGTTTTTTTAAGAAAAACAAATTATTATTTTTTCTTTCATATTTTCAATGAAAAAATTAGTCAAAGAAAAAATATTGTTCTTCACAGGGAAACAATCGGTTATTTGGTTATTTTGTTGCTGGAATTCAGATGCAATTTCCGTTGAAATAATGAACAGAGCCATATAAGGATTTTAATCCAAAACGAGGAAGTCGTCATTGAAAAATTAATACTTCTGACAGTGCTGCGTTTGCTGATCTTGAGAATCAGTTCTGGCAATTAATTCCGACACCCTGTCACTTCCGAACTTGGGAAGGGAGAGAGCCTTTCATAATCTTGAAAGATACAGGTTTCTCCGTTGTGTATGATCAGTTGCAGAACTGAAAGCCCTTTCTGTTCGATGCTTTGTGAAAAATGAGATTAATCCTAATGTAATCTATATGAGGAAAACTTCCGACGAGAGCAGTGAATGTATTGTTTTCCTAAATTGAATAGAGAGCTTTACAGGCAGTCTTTGTATTGGAAGGTGAGGCAGAACGAAGGTGGAGAGTAACAAAAAGAACAAAAATGGGGATTCGTCATGCCTGGTATCCTGTGAATTAGATATTAGGGGCATGACAGGTATAGAAGGAAAAAATATCTCTTGAGAGAAACAAAAACACACCATACTGAGGTAATTGGTCGCAGTAGAAAGGAATTGCAGTTTTCTCCCTTTCAGGAACAGTTGGTAGCCTGAGCTTTATTCAGATACTGTGAAGGTATCCCTTTCTGTATTATTTCTTTTGATGAACCATTGACCGGGTTATTCATGCTTAGTCCAAAAAATAAAATAAAAAACATAACAGATATCGAAATAACCCTTGCCCATTACATTTCTCATCTCTAACAAATATGTAATTAACTATTCTTGTTCATTTCACCAGAAAAGCGAGCCCCGCAAGGAAAAGGGGTTAAATTTGAACCAATTTGCAGATCTGGGCAGCTGCACCTTTGTCACTGAACTTGGTTTCAAAGTGCCCTTCAGTTCTGCAACCTAGACCACTGAATGATAAATTGGCTCTGAAAATGTAAGTCCTGAGTAAGTAACAACAAACCCATTCTGTCTTGAATTCTCTGAACACTGCACTGAAAATCACAGCTTCAGTATGACACATTATAACTGAACAGTTTAAACTATGGCCAATGCCAGTCCTCGCTTTTCATTTAGTCTTGACCCTTTTTGACCCTTTACTCTCGAGTCTTTCTAAAAGTACAAGAAAGAAACATACTGGAACAATATGGGCTCCCATTATTTAAGCTTGAGAACCATTCAGTTGAAGCAAAGACACAAGAGAAACTAAATAATAATCAGAGACGATGCTTATCTTTATGTATAGGTCATCTTGCAGGAGGAGCCTTGCTTGGCTGGTCAAGTTGGGTAATAAAGATTGACATAAGTTTCATGAGATCTCAGAGAGAAACACTGCTGCCAAAATAACCTTCTATTTCACTTCAATCCCCAAGAGCATAATTTCCCTTTAGAAGGAAATTAGGATCAAGAATTTCATTCAACCCCCACATCAAGAACCTTGCATGTTCAGCTGGGAGTTCGTATGAGCAGGTTGTCAAAGCAGTCTCAGATAACAAGTATGGATGCTCAGAGAAAGCAGCCACTTGCTTAGACAAGCTCAAACCCATTCACCAACTTGATGCAAGTTTCAACTGATGTTGCTAATTCCTCCGCTGCTCCAACATAGGCTTGTGGGGTAAGCTTCAAAAGATTAGCTTTTGCTTCCTCAGGCAGCTCCAGCCCTTCGATGAAAGCTTTTAGACTCTCCTGAGTGACTGCTCTTCCCCTAGTTAGCTCCTTCAGCTTCTCATATGGTTCTGGAACTGCGTACCTTCTCATTACCTGAAATGCCAAATGGATAGGTACTGAACAGTGAGAAAGATATGTTACTATAACTACATAATAAAGATCTTTACCAATGTGAATTTCAGGTTGGCCTATCTACATGGCTCAACTCCATGTCAATATACTTGAATCTTGATCACTAAACGTGTGTGCCACATGTAAAGGAGAGGAGACAAGTTTTGAACCAAGGTTGTGCCATATGTCAACATACAAGAACGGACAGATCAGACATAGTAAATGACTCAAATCATTAAAATCATTAAAAGCATTGACAGACTACAGTTTTTTACATTTTTCCAAATAATCCCATTAGTCCATCCCACTGAAGGATGAGAATAAAAAGTGTCAGGCTTGGCTAAAAATGCCAGTATGTGAACACTTACCGTCTGGATTGGTTCTGCAAGCACCTCCCATGATTGTTCCAAATCTTCATTCAAAGAAGCTTCGTTCACCTGCAAACTCATGGTTCAAATGCTTTTCAGAAACAGAAGCCAAAGAATAGAACTTCAACAATAGAAGGCTTTCATTATGCAGGTTCCAGTAGAGATATTGAAGATAGATGCAAGGTCAAGCAATTATATTGTCTGACTGTGATCACTGTAACTACATGGATATTTAGTTGTGCACATTAGCATTGGACATAGAGCAATAAAACCTTAACCTTATGACAATAAGAAAAACATTTCATTAAGAAAACTTCAACAGGCGAACATCATTAGAGACAAGAAGGCATTTATTTAGCCTACATAAATAAAAGGAAAAGAAAAACAAAACTACACAAACATGAACATCAACGCCAAGCAAGGGGAAGGGCTTTGTGACTACAAAAATAGCAACATGACCTATATTCTCTTCTTGCTTTGACCAAGTAAATGTTTGATGTGCAAAATGGAAAATTAACAATTTGAGAAACACTCTACATTAAAAAAGAACTAAGTAAAAATTTGAAATGTTTCAGCTGAAGCTTTGAAGGACTACCAATTTCACAGCAGTCTTGCTTATAGTAAATGTCCTTTACCTATTGATAGCTCTCAAAATAAAGGCATATCAAGAGTACTACAGGAACTTGCTTACCTGAAGCTTTCCAATTCCCTGCAAAGCGCTTTTGTAAGCAAGGAGAGAGTACCCTAGTCCAACTCCCATGTTCCTCAAGACTGTTGAATCAGTCAAGTCTCTCTGGCATTGAATGTGGAGTAAGAAATTTTGTTTTAGCATGTCAAAAACTGAAGATACAACAAGTGGAAGACTTGTAGGAGCCTAACAAACAGCAAACACTTTGGAAGAAATAGCTAAAATAGATAAGTAATAACCTGCCACCGTGAGATAGGAAGCTTCATGCTCAGATGATGCAGGGTTGCATTTGCCATTCCCAGATTGCCTTCACTGTTCTCAAAATCAATGGGATTTACTTTGTGAGGCATAGTTGAAGATCCAATCTCACCAGCTTTAGTTATCTGTAAATATTTGAGAAGATCATCATGAAGCTTGTGATAGTGAATTAGGCCATCAAATAACAGAAATATTTTACCTGCTTAAAGTAACCCAATGATACGTATCCCCATATGTCTCTGTCAAAGTCCAACAAAACATTGTTAAACCGGATGAGTGCATGGAATAACTCAGCCATGTAATCATGGGGCTCAATCTGCATTAAAAAAAATATATAGAAATTAAATACCATGAGAAGGTAAAATGTAGTAAATTCAATGTATGAGTAAGAGAGATAATGTGAATTAACCTGTGTCACATAGGGATTGAAATTTAAGCCTAAAGACTCTATAAACTCTTCTGCAACTTTTGGCCAGTGAACATCAGGATATGCGACAAGGTGGGCATTATAATTACCCACTGCACCGGCAAACTTTCCCAATATCCCAACAGTAGAGGCTATCTGCCTTTGTCTGCTTAATCTGAAAGCAAAAATTGCCATTTCCTTTCCCAAGGTAGTAGGAGAAGCTGGCTACAATGAACCAAAAGAGAATATATCATATATACTTTATTCTATATGGTCATAAACAGAATAACCTGAAAGTCTATTGATATCTAGAAACTAGCATCAGATGAAAATTAGACCAAAGATTTATTTAGCAAGCCTAATGATGGAAGAATCCTCAAAGCTGGACCCTGAATTAGATCAGGAAGCAAAAAAAAACAGCTGAATCACAAAGCGATAAATGCAAGAAGTACAAACCAATAATAGAAACAGTACGAATTCAACTGTGAAAAAAGAAGTACTATTTTCTTGCACCAAAACAGCTCTTATTACCTGTCCATGAGTGCGTGACAGCATGGGAACATGGGCATGATCCTTTGCCATTTTACAAATAGCTGCAATCACTTCATCCATTACAGGGAAAATGACTCTGTTCAGAGCTTCTTTTAGCATCAATGCATGGGCCAAATTATTAATATCCTCAGACGTGCAAGCAAAATGGAAAAACTCAAGAACCTGGAAGAACAATGGAATTGATTCAATGGGCAAAGTACAGAAACAATAATCGCTGAAAACATGGATATTTTTCCATCAAAAGATAGAAAAACCATGAAATCAAATAGTAACTGAGATCTAAGGAGGGCATCTCCCTAGCCCATCTGGCTGTTGAAAGCATCTTTCCTCTGCAATCAAGGGATTTTCCCCTCTTGTAAAATGCCTCATGAACCATTTATTAGCTATTATCAATTAAAATGTTTTACAATAAAAAAAAAAGTAACTAAAAGCTACTTGAATCAAACCTTAGCAACCTCTGAATGAGACTGACACTTCTTCTTCAAGAAGTATTCTACAGCCTTGACATCGTGATTTGTTACTATCTCAATGTTCTTCACTTCCTTAGCATCAGCTACACTAAAATTATTAACCAAGCTATCCAAGAATGACCGAGCATCCTCACTGAAGCTCGGAACCTCTGTGAGTTGAGGAATTCTGGAAAGCATTATCAACCATTTGACCTACAGCAGACAAATCCCATTCCAAGTTGATTGGCATGGCAGTCAATATAATCATGGAAATAAAAACTGTTCAACATATAGAAAAAGAGCTATTTGTCTAATAAACTCTGACAAATTCAAATTAAAGGGAAAATGCAACTTTGTCCTATAAGAAGAACTATTGACTTGCAATATGAGTTGACATGGGTATCTCAAGATGAAAAGAAAACCAAAAAATAAAAAAGATGAACATTGAAACCGTCATCTTCATCCTCCCCCCTGCAGACATGCTAGTAAAATGAACACCAGAATTTTATAATTTCACACAATAAACTCAAATGATCCCAGTAACATGTGTGCTTCGATTAAGTATTACAAAGCACTCTGCTTTAATGTACAGAAAAGACCAATACAGCAACATGTGGAATAAAATACAAGACTTGTGGGATTTCGAATCGAACCTCAACTAGAACACGGAAACGGATCAGACCAAACTCGCTTAAAAACAACCGCAATTCCTTCACCTTTTGCCCGTAACGTCCATCCAGAGGTGTTAAAGCTGTGAAACCTGACAACTCTAGATCATCAAGCTGCATAGCATTCATCCCCCTCATCTGTAATACAAGAATAATATCACGAACTAGAACTTCTTCAAACAATGTCAGACGAGAGCAGACAAAGCATGCCAATAAGGAATAACAACAAATGTGAGTCTCTAAAAGCTGGCAACAAGCTTCGTCTCAAAGCAATTATCTATAAAGTCGTATTTTTTAAAGGAAAAATCAGAACACGGGTTCCATGAAACAAAGGAACAAGAACATATCAAAAGAAAACGAAACAAGTATCCTTGCAGTAAGGATGGAAAAAAGGAACCCCAGTCAAAACCATGCGACCAAAGTGAACACAAATGTAGAGCTGTCTCGAAACTTCAGGTTAAAATAAAAAAAAATGAAAATATAAAAAAAAGAAAGAAAAAAAAAAGTTAAAGAAACTAGGGAAAAAACCAGACTCTAGCCTTTGAAGTACCTCTACAGTGGACATGTCGGCATCCTTGCTGACGTTTCCTCTTAAACCCAACTTAAATTTTGGGAAAGAGGCTCTAGAGCTATGAGGAAGTATCGAGTTACTTCTCAATCCGCAACGACGCACTGAAGCGTTGACTGTCGAGGGTTCGAAACTGCACGAAACCCTAAAAAAAACAACCCCAGAATCCATGATCGAAGAAAGAACAAGAAGAGGAAAACCTGGCGATTATCAGATATCAAATCCGGATCAAGATTCCGGCCTGTCCTCGGGCACCGAACGATTAACGAACGGAGCGAATGAAAATGACCTAAGAAGAAGGAAAGAAAGAGAGGGAGATCTGGGATCGTTCAACTAGAAGGAAGAGAAAAAGGAGCCCTCTTCGCCCTTCTTTAGATTTCTTGTTCTGCTTTCTTTGACGATCGAAAATGGGGGACGACAAAATGGGGGACGACAAAAGCGGAGAGGGAGAGAGAGGAGGAGGATCGAAGAGAGCGAGAGAGAGGGTGCGGAAGAGAGGCGGGAAAAAAAAAATCGTCGAGGGTTCGAACCCTGGCGATCGCTTCATCCCGATGAAGGGCAAATATGGGCGGAAACCAAATTCCGTCGCTTAAGCCTTGGAGATGATTTTCGAAATCATCTCATCTATGTGCTCCACTGACCTTCTGTTTTTCTTTCAATTAATCAATCAGTAAGTCAAAAATGAAAAATCTATGAGCGTAAGTGACCAAAGTAAGTCGGTTCTTCAGCGACTCTCGTGTTGGCCATACCAACCCTTCGCTTTGCCCGCCAAGTTAAATGGTTACACCCCAATGGCTATAATTGGCTTGCCGTTTCTTACTAGGATCAAGGGGGCTTCTGCCCAGGTAACAAAAGACCAATTTATCATTTTGAGTTATGGCTGTTGAATTACTTGGTTCTCTTTGCATCAGTAAGAGGTCACTGTTGGTTCTCTAGAACTCTACCTGGAAGCATGTCTAAATTTGCTTGCAGTTTTCATGACTAATTTGAGAAAATGAAATTTGTATAGAAATTTTTTTTATAAGAAGTTTCAGTATGTTTCTCTTTGGTTTTTGATAATTGTAAATGGAAGATTGTAATATATTGAAGAAGGGTTCTCGGTTATTGCTTTACGGTCTCCCAATGCTAATGTAGAATTTGGCTATCTACGAATACCCAGAATACCCAAACAAATTGTCTCCATTGGTTACTTATGATTCCCTCTGGCTCTGTTTGAAGATCTATGCAACGGAAGCAACTGCAAAACTAGGGCGTCTTATGATGGAAGACCAATTTTATGGCCCTGAAGAATCAGGTGGTTCCCCTTGGATGGAAGAACTTGAATCCCTTAGTTCAGAGCTGAGAGGGATTGTGTTGGGAAAAGAAGAGGCAAATTGGGACATTGGCAATCTTTGTACAGGTAATTCTGCTGTCATTTAATTGGGGAATACTTATATGTTTTTATGTTAACTTCATGTCTTCCTGTCTGAATCCTAGTGAAAATTTCACTTGTTATAGAGATACTTCGAAGATAAATGTTTTCTTCCTTATAATGACACACTAGATCCAAGCTTTTTTCTGCTATAAAGTGAAGATAGACCACTTTGTGGACCTTAACCATTGTACATTGTCCGAGCAGGTAACTTCTCTCTATGTGTTTTCTGAAAATCTCATATCTGTATGCTTTCTAGTCTTTCATGGTAGTAGGAAAGTATCTATTGTGCAATATCTTTTCTTGGTGGTTGAATTTTGTAGTGGAAGTAACATAGTCACCTGTGTCAGTGGAGTGGATGTCAAAGAGTGCATGAAAAAAATCCAGACTCTTTAAGTATGCTGAAGAAGACTGTCGCAATGGCAATTTGATTATAAAACCAGTCAGCTCTGGCTTGGGAATCGGTGCTTCTAATTGGACATTAGATGGTCCAAGAAGGAGTACCATTTACTTATCAGGTTTCTCATTGGCGTCAGCTAATGCTATGGATTTTGATTACCATTCTCTTCAAGGGAATAATGATCTCATTATATTTTCTGACTTCTCATATTTGCATGGTGGGAAAGTTGAGACAAGGTCACAGGGAAATGGCTCACTGGATCCTAGTTCTTCAACCTTCAAGTAAGTTTTCTATATGTAATTTTTGTGTGGGAGACTTTCTTTTTATTTTTTGGAGTTATCTTGCATAGGAACTTCTATAGAAGATTGTAGTTTGGTTTCCATTTGCATGATTTTGTGTTGATTATTCAAATCTACCAGTTGAGAGGCAGGACAGGATGAGGTTCATGGTTGCCTCAATAAGTTGAAAACCTCTAATTCTCTCATAATTGCAGATTTTAGTAGTTCATGTTTGAAGGCTATCCCTCTGATTTTACTGCAGCCAAAGTAGTGAGATCTTGTTCCACAACCCTTTCATACTGGGCTGCTTTTGTTTTGTGTTTAGTATCGTTGCACATTACATCTGCATTCTAGTATGGAAGCCGAATCTACTGGAGAGGGTTGTTTAGGTTTAACCTTCTTGCCAATTGTTATCCAAAGCTCTGACATTTTATCATGTTGCAGAGAGGACTCTAGTGAAAGGGAAGCTCATGTTGTTCCTCTTCTTGACATTGATGAGGGTTCAGAGAAAATTGACAAGCTTGTGCATTCTAAATACCATTGAGCAAAGAGGTTCTGCAATACCGGCTTGTGGAGAAAATTTCAGTGTCTCTGGAAGCATTGAATCTGAAGGTAATTCCATATTTATTTGTTTTGGCTTTCAAGTTATACAGTTGACTAAATGATGTTGTGTTTAGGGTTTAGGGAGTTTATTAGTTGGAATTGGTTTAAAATTCTATACATAAGCTTTGGCAACATGAAGTAACCATATGATTTTGACTTCTATAATAAGCTGCACAAATTATTGGAATACCCATTCACTGCTTTATTCAGCTTTAGACGGTGGGATCACCATATGCACCATATTTAGATCCCTCTCTTAATATTCTTCTTCTGTTTTCTTATTTTTCCTCTATGTCTCCTTCCTCGCTTGATTCTCTTTAACCTGTTCTTAATTTTCTACTCTTTTTCTTCTTCAAATTATCAAGTTATACATCCTCCAATAATTAGCTCAAATTAATTTTTTATTGCATTGCTTTGTTTATTTGTCGTATAGAACCTTCTTCTACTAATCCTTCATTTTTGTTTTGTCTGCTATGACCTCAATGTTAGATTAGAAACAAAAAGACCTTTGTTCAGGAAGCTTTACACACATCACGCAAACACTTCACATATATTTTAATATTTCTAGTTGAAGGCCTGCTGTAAGCAGTTTTGTGCACTGTGTCCTGACATTTCTTTTAAATTACAATAACTAAAGGTAAAATGTCACAGATTTCCATAAATATGATCTCCTCCATAGCAGAAGAGACATTAGCCTTCACCAATGTTATTCCAGAATGAGTTTCTAAGCAATGCCCGTGTAATGTGCCGTTATATCTATCACTTTTTTTTTTAAAATTATGAAGATCTCATTTGAAGCATATTCATTTTATACTACAGCTGTTCTGGGGAGAAGCTTTGTTTGGTCATGTTGAGCTCATGAAGGAAAAGAAGCTTCACCTATTTTCAGGAATTTGGTCATCTGATTTTGTGCAAGTCCCAGAAAAAACTCCCTTCTTGTATTGTGCATGGTATCATTAAAACAATGTCGGAGTGGGCAACAGTTATTAATTCCTTGACTGAAAGAATGAAAAGTTGAAGATCATCCATCTTCCAATTGGGATGGTTATAATCAACTTAGTCTACTTGTTTAGATCGTTTGACATTTATTTTGAAAATGGAAGTAATTATAGTTCTGTGTAGGATTGCATGGCCGGAGACTTGCATAGTATTTTCACCTCACTAGAGTCTGCCTCTTGGTCCTGTCATTCACCTGCTTCATAGATGGCATGAAGTTCTCCGCTCATAACTTGTTCTTGAGGTATTTCTTTTCTTTACAATTTTCTTACTGACAAATCCTGTATGCTTTTGTCTGGTTACAATGTCAAGAAGTATATCCCTTTTTGAGTGATATGAGATATTTATAGGTCTCAATTTTAACTATTTGTATACGTTTGTCATTTATAGGGAGGTATTGATGCTGAACTGGCTGTTCTCCCCTTCAAGCCTGTTGCAATGAAGGTACTGCAATGTTCATTTATCTCTGGAATTAGTTAAAATTATCTTTCATTTTTTATTTGCTTGATCTTACTTTCTGAAGAATCCTGTTTCTAGTGATCCTACAATTACAACAACTCTTGAAGTTGATGAGACACAACGAGCATGAACCAATAATTTGGACTTACATGCGAGAAATGGAGTGGTATTTTGGAATTTGGATCATCTAACTTATCTTTACAAGTGGTGTTTGTTAATCTGAAATTCAGATTAGTGGTTGATTTTGACTCCTTTATTATTGAACAAGTTAAATTGTCATTCCTATTAAGTCATCTTTTGGTGTGAGAGATGATAACCTTACTCCATTGTTGATGGAACAAGAAGATTAAGTTTAATGCTTGGAGGCATAAGTAAAAACTAAGGTAAAATCCCAGCATTTTCGTGAGTTCTGTGTCCTCGGAAAGTTTTCTGGTCTTTTCCATCTAGCAAGTCCATTCGTATTATATAGGTGGGTGGGATAGTTCCTCAAAATCCTCTCTCCCAATATTCTACTCCTTTTATTCAACTTATTTTTATTTTTCAAGGTACCAACTGTCCTCCTCTAGTGGTAGATTAATATCTCTGCATGCTGGTGATGTGTGTGTTTATGTGGTTGTGACATGTGTACTTATCTGGTGGTGATGTGTACAAAACTAAGACCAGAAAGAACTTTCTCTTAGGTCACACATTGGTCACAAATCTTGATTGTTGATTGCTAACACCATTTAAGTATCTTCACAACAGCAACAGACCTCTTCCTCAGTGGTGGACTAGTATCTCTGCGTGATGGTGATGTGTGTGTTTCTATGATTGTGACATGTTAATGTACAGGTGATATACTTAGATCAGCAAAAACTGTTAGTTCACACATCTTGACTGTTGATTTTTAATATTGTAGTATCTTCACAACCGCAATAGGTTTATGCCCTATATGTGTTTTATGTGAAGCACACTATGAGATCAGATTACTGTTTTGCTGACCAACTTGCCTGGGAGTTTCCTGGCAACAGCTTGTTGTTGGGTACTCTTTCCCTAGGTAATTCCAAGTTTGGCTTCTTAGCTTGTGTTGTATTGTCTAGGTTTTCTATCAATAAAATTACTCACCATTTAAAAAATATTAATGTGAATAAATAAACTAGCAAAAAATATCAAAAAAAGTGAAATGTAACATCTAGGTTTTTTTTTAATTGGTTGTGGATTTTTTCCATTAGCACATTCAGAGCTCTTTTGCTGAAGCTTTGTTGGTTATATTTCAACTTCCCCTCTATGGGGATGTGATGAGCATCCAGGAAGGAGCACAAACTCATTGTTCTACGAGATCAAAAGGATGATATGATGATTATAGTAATAATACAGTTGGTTTTAGTTATGTTTCATACTCAAGAGTTTTGGAGATCTCTGGTCAAATAACTTTCAAGTTAATATGCAAAAACTACAAGGGGATATTAGTTAGAGACTGACAGTTTACAGAAGATTGAAGTAAATTGCTTCAACAAAAATGAAAAACACTGATGTTTAAGTGAACTGATGTACTATCTTCAGCTTTTGTTATTCACATTTTTGTGCTACTAAGTATCTGCTTCTGTGGTTGTAAGCCACTAACTTTGATAGCATCATGTAAAAGGGGAATTTCCATTATGAAATTAAGTCAATCTTAATGGAATTAAGCTTGTAAAATGCAATTAGTAATCTTCTGCCTCTTGATGTAGGGTTGATAAAATTCGGCTGCTGTTGGAGATTTTGCAGCTTAAGCTTGTTCTGGTATAGTAATTACCATTAAAAATGATTTTTTTTATCTTTTACATAGAAGAATGAGCATGTTTGCTTTTTGATAGTATTAACTTTTGAAGAAACAAAAAACTACGGAGATGGTGAAGATGGGTGGATCAGTGAAAGTGTTGGAAGGTATGATACTGGCCATCTTGTAATTGAATAAGTTAGCTTTAGTATGAAACTTCACTGCTCATATCAAATACTAAAATCTTCTCATACAGTAAGTAATATGGTCAATTTTTCTTCTTAATTCGAATGCATGAATTTGGGTAAAGAAGAGATTAAATCAAAATTACCATATAAAAGATTAATAGTGTTGTGAGCAAGTATCAACTCCATTGCAAGCAAGATGTGGAGACCAAATTGTGTCTGAATCAATTATGCAAAAACAGAGTTAGTTTCATCAAAATATACAAATAAATAAGGAAATATATTTCTGTTTCACAGCATATTCAATTTGGCATTCACCAATTCCTTGGATACAAATTGATTTCACACTAGAAAACGGAAAACACCTCAACTTTCACTTCGACACTGTTCTTTTGAATCCCCAATCGATTTTCTCCACTTGGATTCAAGGCCATGAAACTTCAAAGCAGAGAGCACTAAACCTGCTGTATTCTTCAGATGCTCTACAAGTAAATTATCATACACAATTGCATTAGCTTCAGTAAGAAGCTTTCGTTCTTTCATGAGTGAAAAGACCTTCCTGGCTTCCTCTAGAGTCCTATACTTTGAAAAGCCATAGATAATTGAACAACATTTTGTAACATCTATTTCTATCCCCTGCTCCACTTTCACCAATTCCCAGGATACAAATTGATTTCACATTAGAAAACGGAAAACACCTCAGCTTTCACTTCCACACTGTTCTTTTGAATCACCAATCGATTTCCTCCACTTGGATTCAAGGCCGTGAAACTTCAAAGCAGAGAGCACTAAACCTGCTGTAGTCTTCTTCAGATGCTCTACAAGTAAATCATCATACACAATTGCATTAGCTTCGGTAAGAAGCTTTCGTTCTTTCATGAGTGAAAAGACCTTCCTAGCTTCCTCTAGAGTCCTATACTTTGAAAACCCATAGATAATAGAACAACATATTGTAACATCTATTTCTATTCCCTGCTCCACCATCTCTTCCAAAACTTCAATAAATTTCTCGGCCACTCCCACCTTACAAAAATGAAGAATAGTAAGTGTGTACTTGAATTCGATAGGGCCCATAGTTACATTTCCCAAGCAATCACGAACAAGCATAATAGCAGGTTTTATCTCTCCAGCCATGCACAGCCCTCTGACAAGAGAACGATAAGCAGGAATGCTGGGGATGCCAGCCATCTCCTTTATCTTATTATAACAAGAACATGCCTCCTTAATGTCCCCACTATCCACTAAACAAAGAATAACATTACTGTATGTGCAAGAATCAGGTTTCAAATCCAAACCCTTCAACTCTTCAAACAGCGTCAATGCTTTGGTGACCTCTCCAATTTTATGAAGACCACTAATAACTACATTATAAATTGAAACAGTATAATATCCTTTTCCTTTCAACTCCTGGAAAACCTCCAAAGCCTTCCATTCTCTCTGTCGCTTCTCAACCATGAAATAAAAAAACTTTGCAAGATCATCCATAACATTCCTTCCCAGTTTTGCCATTTGATCAAGCAACCCAATAAAATCATTCATTCTTCCATGTTCGGCATAAGAAACCAGTAATGGATTCACTGTTTCAAATTCTGGAGCAAGTCCCTCTTTAACTGTGATTTTGAAAAGTTTGTAAGCCTTTTCAAGCTTATTATCGCTGCACAAGCCTCTCATCAAAGAATTATATATGGATAAATCTGCCCGGTATCCCTCCACTGTCATATCTTTCAAAAGATCACAAGCTTGCCCCAGCCTCTTATTAGCAACAAGACTATCAATCAGTGAGGCATAAACTGCACGATCAATCAAAAACCCCTTCTCCTTCATCTCCTTGAAAAACTTGAAACCGTTGTCAACCTCATTTCCTTGACACAATGCAGTAACTAAGGTAGTATAGGCCATAACATCGGGTTTAACACCATCCTGAACCATTTCACGCCAAACCCTTAAGCATCCAACCAAATTACCCGCTGCAATCAACACCCTAATCATTGCAGTATACGCAAATACATCCGGTTTACACAAGTTGCTTCTCATTTTCTCCAAAACTTCAAAAACGTCATCAATTCGACCTGCTTTGCACAACCCCTTCACGAGTATCATATATGTGACGCTCTCTTCCCTCAAACTATTTTTCTTAAAATCATCATAAACCGATAAAGCTAAGTCCAAATGGTTAGTCTTGATAAGGGCATCCATAATTCTATTGAACAAAAAAACGCGCGGAACTATCCCAAATTTCTTCATTTTCTCGTAAACATAGAAAACCCTAAGGCCCCGATTGGCATCAGAGTGCATCCGGATCAAAATCTCGAACTGCTTCTCACTCGGAGGCTTCCCCTGCAATCTCATCAGTTCCACAATCTCATCTGCCGAGCGATACCGATTGGTACGGTTCAAGCAGTAAGTGTAGGCGTTGTAAGTAGCAAAATTATGAGAATAGCCCTTCTGCCTACCTGCCCACTGGAAGAACTTGGAGGCCATGACGGGGTTTGACTCCACCTTAAGCACTTCGGCAACGAGGGCTGGAGTGACGCGGCGGAGCTTGTTGAGGTCAGCGATGAGAAGGGGACCCCACTTCTGGTTTCTTCGGAAAGAATCCACGATAAAGCGAGCGACGGGAGAGAGGCGGCGAGCGATCGCGAAGAAGGCCTCGGAGGGGGAGGGGGTTGGTTCCGGGGGGGAGGGGCAGTCGGGGTCCCACTTGTGGAGATCGGGAACGGGACCAACCGGAAGAGGGACAACGGGGAGGTCAGGGTTCAGGGTCTGACGATTGGAGAAGAAGCCACCCCGGACGACCGGACGGTTCTGGGAGGGACGGCGGTGTCCATAGAAGAAGTAAGGTTTGGGAAGCGCGGGTTGCTGAGGGGGCATTTTGCAGGGGAAACGCAGATGCTTCTTCTTCCTCGTCGTTGTTCATTTTGGTGGTGATTTCATGCTTCGTATTCCTGACAGGAGCCGAGAAGAAGTAGCCCTTTCAGTATCGGGGATCAGTAGCCCTGTTAGTGCACTGTAGTGAAATCCGCTAGTAGTGAATTCACCTTCACCGGCTCACTCACTATTTGTTCAAGTTTTTTATTATATATATACAAATTAAATTAAAACTTTAATTTTATTTATAATTATTTATTAATTCAAAGTAGTTAAAATTCATCTTAGTTTAGTAACAAAATAGTTAAATAAAATTATCTTATAAAAAATAAAATCTATTTTATTATTTTATATAATAAAATACTCTCATTTTTACTTATAGAAACTCATGATTTAAATATTATATTTGATTTATAATTTAAGAGTGAAAATTTAAATATTACAAAAGTAACAATTTTATTAAGTATTTAAATATTATAAAAGTAGGTTTGATCCAATATGAAACGCGATTTTGTGTGAAATATGCGAAATAGTTATTTCAGCCATCCAATCTTGATTAGCTACGCGATGGGTTTGGTAAGAAATGACAAGAGAAACAAAGAAAGTGGAGCTTCGATTGGGCTCTGGTTTCGTTTCGCGCCGTTGATCAAAATCAAACAGCTAAGATATCCATTGTGCATCTTTCACACGAAAATCGTTTTTATATTGGATAAACCCTCTTATAAAAGTAAGTATTTGTTTAATTATTATTTTAATATATTTAATTAATAAATAACAATATTTTAAAAATATTTATTAATTACAAATTCAAAAAAAAATATTTATTATTTTAAAAAAGTAAAAATTTATTTTAGTTTAGCCAAATAAAACTATCTAAAATAAAATATAAATCTATTAAAGTAATTTTATATAATAAAATACTTTTTTTATAAAATAAATACCTTATTTTAAATATTTTTTTAATGACTATTGTAAGAGTGAGAATTTAGATGTTGTAAAAGTAACAAATTGATTAACATTTGGATATTATAAAAGTAAGGATTTGTTTAATTATTTTATTTATTTATTTTAATTAAATAAATATTTATTTATTTATTAAATTAAAACAAGTTAAAATATATTTTAGTTTAGTTAAATAAAACTATCTTATAAAATTAAATCTATAAAAATATTTTTTTATAATGAAATACTCTTTTTTTATTTACATAATTTATTATTTAATATTATATTTAATTAATATTTTAAGAGAGAGAATTTAGATATTAAAAAGTAACAATTTGATTAAGCATTTGGATATTATAAAAAATATTTAAGTATTTTTATTTATATTTATTTAATTACAAAATAAAATTTACTTTAATTCTTTAATTATTTATTAATTTGGACAAGTTAAAACCTAACTGAACTTATTAATAGAAAAGTTAAATAAGAACCATTTTATAGTAGTTAAAAATTTATTAAAATATTTTATTAATAATTTTCTTATGTACTTTCTACTATACTTTTTACTACACACATTAGCATAAAAAATAATTCACTTTTAAAATGTATTAACCCCCTATGATTTTTTGTTAATTACTCTAATCCGGTCAATAGAGCAAAAACTACTCTTCTCACAAATTGGCAAGGACTCTAACCCCCCCTTTGATTTCAAAAATAATTTACTCACTCTTTGTTTTATTTTGTGGGTAGAATAACAAATCTACCTAGCAAGTTATTTTAATAATGAACTAAAATACATTAATATTAATTTTTTTTACTACAAATGTTGTCGTGTTTGTTTTGTAATTTTTGAATCTGGCCATAAATTTACTATGACCTCCCTAGTGCCCCTGCTTGAAAATTTATATTATAGGAAAAAATAAAAATATTTTTCCTATGATACATATTTAAAAAAAAACCTTTAAATAGAACCCTATTACTATTAGTGACTTATTAGAAAATTACAAAAAATATTTTTAAATTTTCTTATAAAAGTTAAATGAACCTCTTATTGACTCTTATAGGGAAATAAATAACAATCAATAGTCAATCTATTATATTACTATACTTATCGATAATTTTTTAATCAAATAAAATATCAACACACAAAATTACAATGAAAATTGTTTCATGCTAAAAGTATTACAGCATCAACTGTCAAATACCTATTAATTTTTTTTTTTACAGTTTTTTAGCCCATATTTACAAGAAAATCTTACTTAGAAAATTATATAAATTTTTAATAAAATTTTTTAATTAGAAAAATATTTACAAAAAACATGAGACTCTAATAATCCCTAAAAACTTATTTCTATTAAAATTTATTTTTAATTTTTTTTAGAGCCATGAGGACTCCCCTGGTTCTGGTTTGCTGTTGAAACGATGGAGAGGGAAGGGGGTTACGACATCGGCAAGGACCTATTGTCGGGGATAACGGCTACAACAGTGACGAAAGCGGCGGTGATAAAAACAAAGGCTAAGGTGAGGGGAGGAAGCGAGTACAGAGTCGTCCGGCCAGCAGTTGTCGACGGCGGCCATGGCTACAACAGCAGATGAAAAGGGCTCGGCGGTGACGAGGGGGTAAAATACCACTTGGTCCCGCTCGTGGTTCCGACTCACTCCGTTAAAAAACCGGCTTACGAGCAGTCAAGCCGATCCCGGATTTCGAGCTGGGCTATCGAATCGAACCGAGCGAGCCGGCTCGGTTCGAAGCGAACCCTACACACGGGGGAAGATATCTTCGGATCTTCCCATGTAAATATATATTATCTTCCCGTCATAGCCGCCGATGACTTTTCCAACTGAGAAACCACGACAGCGTGGCAGGCAGATGACATCGTTCAACTAGATAAATGGGACCCATCTTAACTAGAACGCGTGGAGACCATCTACCATGCGATCATATTGTTTCTAACCCTTCGATTCCAAATGACTGGAGGAAAAATAAGCTTCAGAAACGCCTACTTGTCAGCGCAAGGCGAAAGCCTCAAATAGGCGTCCCGACGACCATCTTCCTCCTTCCATGGCGGTTCGCCGGAAATCTGGGGCGGTGACGTCTACACCTTCTCAAACCAAAGAGGAAGTAAAAAAGCCAGAAATATACGCTGGAGATCCTCCTCTTGCTCCTCCAAAATGTGGTCTTGTTTTTGTCGTCTCAACCATTCTGTTGACCCCTGTTTCGTACCTTCTCTTCTTCCACTACCAGATCGATTCCGAACTCCGTCGATCCATCCTAATCAATACTGCTATGAGCTTCGGTGGGTTTGTTGCTGTCGTGAAGATTATTCCCGTGGCGTCCCGGTATCTGCTGAGGCGCAATATGTTTGGCTATGACATTAACAAGAAGGGGACGCCTCAAGGAGCCGTCAAAGTGTACGCTTCTTCTTAGTTTAACTTTGTGCAAGTTTACTGGGAAAAAAAACATGAACTTTCTTGGAATTTGAAGTTCGACCTGATCAATCTACTGTTTCGTTTCACTTGACTTGGCTTTTTTGGGATTTAATTTTCGTTGCTGTGACTGTCTTACTCTTAACAACTCACTTGACTTGTATTCCATTTCTGTGCTTTCGAAGCCTTGGATGGATTATAATCCAGTTGGTTTGACTAGGACTGAAGGAATGAGCTGTTACCTTTGAGAGTAATAAATACTGATCTAGTATGGTTTTCTTGTCGTAATGAATTGGAAAGTGATGCATGTTACTTTTGTTCAAGTGCTAAAATGTGACCAGAGAGAAGACTGACAAAGTAGCTCCAAAAATTATCTATTATTTGCGATTCCTAAAATATTGACAATTTAGTTTAAAAAAATCCTAATGTTGAGAATTCTGTTAATGAACGAGAGGAAAGACAGAGAATTGCAACTTAAATATTTTTTTTCTGAGAAATCTATTACGATTTAGATTTATGCCATAGTTCTTTCAGAATAAAGAAATTAAGAGTCAGTTTACTCTTTTGAATTATCATTCACGAATCACCATGTAAATAAGGAAAGAGGATGAGGGGATAAAAGAGGAAGAGGAGAGAGAGGAGATAGGCGGAGGGACTGGGAAGAGGATAATGGAGTGGGAAGCAGAGAAGTTTTTGGTCTCATGACTGACATAGACTACTTCAAGGAAGAGGCAAAAATGTTGCTTTCAATTGCTTCCGATGTTTTACCTGCACTAACACTGGAATCACTATCAGTTAACCACGATGTATAAGTTCCAACTTCGAAGATACTAAGCTCCTTAACAACCATGCAGAGTCTATGAGATTGGATTGTGTGATACTTTGTGATAGACACATTTGACACAAGTCTCTGAAAGGACGATGATAGTGTTTCCTATTATATGATCAATTCTAGAATGCTTCTTCTACAACTTATATTGTCTAGGATCGAGAAAGTCAATCCCAGTTTTTGTGTTCTTTTATTATAATTTAAAAATATGTGGATCAGAAAAATGAATTCGATATTAGATTCTACTACTACTGCCATCATGAATAAATCATTTTTATCTTACCAATTTACTTGAATTTCTCTGGTCATACTGAACCTTTTTTCTACTTTTACAGGCCTGAGTCATTGGGTATTGTCGTTGGATTGGTTTTCCTTGTCATTGCAATACTGTTTCAACATTTTAACTTCACAGCAGACTCCAATGTATGTATTAGAATATTTTGTAATTCAATTAAGCACGATTTTCATTGCATTTCATGTTAAATACATGTAATTTTAATCAATTACTTGTATCAGTGGCTTGTAGAGTACAATGCAGCATTGGTATCTGTCTGCTTTATGATGTTACTTGGGTTTGTCGATGATGTTCTTGATATTCCCTGGAGAATGTGAGTTCCTATATATATTTGTGTTTTTAGAGGAATTACTTCCGCTGGAAAGTCTCTATTAAACAATGATTTACTTGATTTATTCTGATGCTCTCTTATTTATTTGTGAAGAACAGAAAACTACTGTTACCCTCATTCGCTGCTCTTCCCTTGCTGATGGCATATGCTGGACATACAACTATTATTATTCCAAAACCTCTCATTCCATATGTTGGGGTAGATCTCTTGGATCTTGGTAATTCTTTTCTTTTTCTCCTGTTCCATCCTTTGGAGGGATGATACAGCTTTTTAAGAATTTTATCATAATACAGGAAGCGCTCGGTCTTAAAATAAAAAAGTTACAGGAAGCACTATGTCTTAAAATAAAACAGTTACTATTTCGATTATGGTAGAGTTACCATCTTTTTTTTTTCTTTTGTGGCAGGTTGGATATACAAACTCTACATGGGCCTATTGGCAGTATTTTGTACAAATTCTATCAATATTCATGCTGGCATAAATGGTCTTGAAGTTGGGCAAACAGTTGTGATTGCATCTGCAGTAAGAACTATCACCTATGTGTTATGAGATTTTTTTTTTCTTTCTTTTTTTGAAAACCATGTGTTATGAGTTTGACAATCCATGTGTGTATGTGACACCAAAAGGTGGAGGTGCTCTTAGGTTGAATGGAATCTTAATCAGTTATAAAAAAACTTGTATGTGTCTCCCCTCGTTGTTGAGATTTGAGAATGGCCACTTTTGGCCAATTTTTGCACTCTCTTCTTTCAGTTATTATCATTCCCTAAACTACATCATAGTCAGGACTGCTCTGGAATGGATCAACTAGAAAGGAAGGGAAGCAGCAGACGCACGAATGGAAGGGGGAAGGAAAGAATTTTAATCCCCAAACTTTTGCTTCAAATAAGCCCTTCACTCCATGCAAAGTTTCACTTTGAACTGTAGATTTTGTCGAGGAATGGGAGAGTCACCTCTTAAAAATAAAAATCAACTATGATGAAATCAAGTGTCATCAAATAAGATTATATTTATAGTTGCCTCATATTTAATGCTAAATGGTCCGTGTTATTCTGTCACAGTTGAACAAAGATGCTGGTATGCCAGTTCTTGATATATAGCTGCTACTGCAGGTTTTGATTCACAATGTAATGCAAATTGGGACATCCACTGATCCAGAGTATCACCAGGCTCACGCCTTTTCCATTTACCTTGTTCAGCCCTTACTTGCTACATCTTTGGCTTTGCTTTCTTATAACTGGTAAGAACCTCCTGCCTTTTCTTCATCTTATCTTAATTATTCTATATCTTAATGAGTTTTGTTTTAAAATCACTATGATATTCTAAGTTTATTTTCTTCATTTACTTGAAAATGTAGGAACCCTTCTTCAGTTTTTGTTGGTGATACATATACATATTTTGCTGGGATGGCTCTGGCTGTAGTGGGCATCCTAGGGCATTTCAGGTCTATTTTCTTTTCTCTCATCTTAAGCTTATAAGAAGTGGTTATTAAGAATGACATGTGCAGGTTCCTCAAATAGCAACATGAGATGCTATCTACCATTACCTTGTTAGTGGGAATATACAATTTATGAGAGATTTGGAGGGAGAATTTTTAGCTTTTTTGTGTTTAAAAGACACCTTAAGTGAGCTGTAAAGACAGCTATCAATGAGGCAAATGTAGAGGTACCATGCAGAACATGTGGGATACTTGGGCCTGAAATTTTGGGCTTCCAGTTCATTTATTAGTTCAAGTCAGTTACAGAGATGTCATGGTTGCTATATTCAAGTACTGGGAGTTTAGTATCAAATCTGGGTGTTAGGAACTAAGTCTGAATTATAGAATCTTAAAAAATAGTTCATATGTTGTTTTCTTTCATACAATAAGCAAAGGAAGCTGTATTAATAAATGAAGGAACTTTAACAATTTTTTGAGATAAGATTCATAATAACCATTTTTTCGAGGTCTATCTTTTTACTAACCATTTTTGTTTGTTTTTGCAGTGAAACACTTCTCCTGTTCTTCCTGCCACAAGTCCTGAATTTCCTTTACTCATGCCCACAGGTTTACATGATATTCTTGATTTAAACTTTTCTCTTTTTTTTTTTAGGATGTTTTACATAGTAGTTGTGTTTTTGGTTCTGCTAAGAAATTAATAATTTATTTTTTAATTTGTTTATTGGACAGCTCTTTAAGATCATTCCGTGTCCTAGGCATCGCCTGCCTAGGTATGTATGTACTCTTTTCTTGTTAAGAAAGTTGTATTTATGCATTTTTTTGAAAATCAATCTGCAGAAAGTTCCATATATTTTATTCTGTAGCCTACTTGGAAATTCTGTGTTTGATGCAGATTTGATCCACAAACTGGGTTGTTAACTGGAACCAAGGATGGGACTCTTGTCAACCTTTTCTTGAGGTTATTTGGCAGGTGTTCAGAAAATTCTCTTTGCATCAGACTTTTGATATTCCAGGTATAAACCCTATACTGGAGAATGTTTTTGTCTGTTGGCCAGTGCTTTCGCCTCTTCTTGTTATTCTTTATAAGCTGATATTATTCTTCTTTTTCTTTCAAACAGGCCATCTCTTGCCTCCTGTGTTTTTTGCTGAGATATCTATTAACCGGTTGGTACAAATAAGATCGACCAGTAATCAACCATCTGACCGATTTTCGCTGATAGACACGGGATTCACGAATACGGAAAGTTTTACATCATTTGTAATTAAAACATGAAAATTTTCGGTGGACTCAAAAATGTTTCGGAATTTATTTGTATGTGGGATTTGGATTTTTCCATGGAAGGCATTTTGGCTCAATAACAGCATCGATAGGGAGAAAGATTATGTTGTATTCATCTTCTTGGCAAAAGGAATCAAACTGGAGAGACCTGTGATATGATAACAGAGGGGCTATTCTACCTGTAAAAATCGCTTATGAGAGCATCCATCTCCTATTCTACAAATAAATATTTGCATGACCGTGGAGCAAGGTTGGAATCATTAGTAATGGCGCCCAAAGATATTGTTTTTTCGTAACGTACTTCTTCTGACCATACACTGATTTCGTTGTGTTGCAGAAAATCTTCCAAAAGTAAAAAAAAAAGAAAAAGAAAAAAGAAACTAACATTGAGATACCCAATGCCGCTGAATAGCCAACAGGTCTTTATCTCAATTGAAGGAATTGTGATTTGTTAACACCTTTGCTTTGTCTGTACGTACAGCTGCACTTGCAGTTAGCCTCCATTAAAATATTGACAGGTGGTAAGGTGAGAGAGTCACTGGCTCACCTACAAGTGTATGGGTAGGGCTGACTGCCTCCCAGGATTCTCAATCTTAAAGGGTTGATGAGGGGCCCTCCTATACATGAACGCTTTCCTCCTTATCTCTGACCAGACAAGACGACAGCTTTTGACAGCAGACACTCGGAAGAGATACAAAAATTCACGCCATCGAATGAGATACCGGAACCTACTCCCTCTCTCCCGTGTCTCCATTTTCTCCGCCTACACAAAACTTTCTACGGTTTCAACTACTAAAGCTTTCTTTACCTTCAACAACTGCAAAGACCATTTTCAGAATCTGAACCAGTTCAGACATCAGTCTGGTATTAATACTTCACGTATACGACGAGCAAAAACCCAGGAACAAATACTTAATACAGAATGAACAGCTGTCGCTGTTTCATATTACATCGCTTCTCGTGGAGGGCCAGAACAAAATTTGGGGAAAAAGAAATGAATTAAGCAATAGACTAGTGCATCACGCATCGGTAAATCTTCTCACATACATAAATTCCTTTTGCCTAGATAAAATCCTCACGCCAGATAACATAACGTCAACTACACACACAATGACTCAAGAAACCTGCTTTTCATTCCCACCCGCTACGAACACTTCAGCAGTCCTGTGATGATGATGGGTCATGGGAACACAAGAATGCACCGAGTTCCATTGCAATGAAGATAAAGGTCTTTTCTCAATCTCCGGTCTCTCGTGAAGGTAATTCACCCTCTTCCTCCCTCGGCAGGGGTTCTTCCAACCATTATCATTTGCCTGATAATCATATGCATCACGCTGATACCTGCAAGTTCTGTACCTGGAGAAATTCCGATTTACTCTGTTCCTCGAGTATGAATCCCCAGTTCCCCCTACTATTCCACCATCCCTTCTACCACAATCCTCTTTGTTTACTTTGCCGTCACACTGTCCCCAGCCCCAAAAATTCAGTGCACCTTGATCCCACACTGTGTTCTCCATAGGACCATTCTCCCATCCATTGCACTTCCATGCAGGGCTGCTACTATTCTTATAATCATAATCACCTTCCCACTGATCATGTTTCCATGAATTTTCAACAGAATCCGCTAAAACATCTTTAACTGGATTAACAGGGTCTTCAACATCTCCCCAGCCACTTGAAGTTACTGGTTTTTGTACTTCCCAACCAGAGGACATAACTGACTCTCCAGCACCTCCCCAGCCAGTTGGATTAATTTTCTTGTCAGTGTCTCCCCAACCTGATGGCTTCAAAAACTCTTCTGCATCTCCCCAACCAGATGGTTTGACTGGCTCCTCTGCACCACCCCAACCAGATGCCTTGATTGGCACCTCAGCATCTCCCCAGCCACTGCACACTATTGGCTTATCTGATAAGAGATAAGAATCCCAGCCACTGGATAAAGTTTGAGCTTTCCCATCCATTCTTTCCTCATCATCAGGAGGTGGAGGTGGTTGATCTAATTCACTCAAAAGTTCAGGATCAATATAGCAATTCCAATCTATTTCATCAATGTATATATCAGGATCAGGCAGAGATATATTGCATGGAACACCGTGCAATTCTGCCCAAAATCTGGCTTTTGCATTTCTAAATGCTTCTTCACCAGCTGAATCATTCCATTGAACAACATTCGTGTAGAAGCACATGAGTTTCTTTGTTTCCAAAAGCTTTCGCCATGAAATTGAACAATTAGAATAACAAAATTTCTTCTCCCATGAGGAGACTGAGGGCTGCCAAGACCCTGCAACATCAAGCAAAAAGAAACGCATTTAAAGGAAAAAAAAGGCAAAAATAACCCCAAAAAGGCAAAAAGGTAAATAAAACTAAGAAACATATAAACAGCATATGAAAGAATTTCCTTAGCATGAAAGTGATGCATGGGAAAAAAAATCCTGAAATGTTATAATTGCCTCTATAAATGATACAAAGTGACAGATAAAGAAGCTAAGAATCTAACAGCTCACCCAAATAGTTCTGATATAGGAAGCATGTCAAATTCCAAAAACCCACAAATCCTTCTGTTTTAAACTCAAATTGTTACATTTGAGTAGCCGATTAAGTTCACCACCATAAGACGAGTAACTGATCATACTGTACTAAACTATGAATCAATTTTTAACCACTCTGGTTGGTGCAACGTTAACAGAAACAGAGTTGTCAGCATTACCAACTTAATCTCCACAAAAAGGGGAAGTCTGCAAATTTAACAATGCTATGATAGAATATTCATATCACCCAAACATGACACAAAAGAACACCCTCAAACAACCACTGGATCAAAGGGTAGTATAACAGAGTTCAAGAAACATAGTAGGCAAGTCTTGCATTAATGAACGCTATCATTAGTACAAAGCATGACTAGATCTCATGACATGAGAAATCACGTAGTACATGACTCAGATGTCAAGAAAGCATTGAAAGTTGGATTACAGAGCTCCTAGCGCAGGATTCTCCATTATGAACTAGAGATACCATGTCATTCCCCCGATAGCTATAGACTCAGAGATGTCAAAAGAGTTGCACATAGGAGACAGAAAAAGTTGAATAACATAAATGTAAAAATCAAAAGAAATATGAAGAGGTCAAATTGTTAGCTCGAAATACAGAAATAAATCTACAAGCAAAACAAATATCAATAAAAGTTCAAACATCTAAAAGTCGATAATAATATAATGGCCTAAGGCCCTAAATGTAACAAACTGGTGAATCCTTGATTGTACAAAATGACTTGCCTTAACTGAAAGCCTCAAAGAATAAAAATAAATAAAAATAAGCCACATTTGAGATGATCATGAGAACCATAAAGTCATGGAGATCATAAAAAAGATTTGTTCATTCATGAAGTGCACAGTTCAAATCAAGACCTCCTGCGTAGTTGAAGGAAAAGACACTTGTGCAAGCAACGTAAAGAAAATGATTTTAGACCAACGGCCTGATTGCAAAGCAGCATAAGATACGACAAACGTTAGATAACCACAAACATCAGGCAAAAGAGACTCAAAATGATTTCGATAAAGATTTAAAAAACCTCATGTATTTCACATATCCAGTAAGTCTTCTCTATGTCAACAATCACAAGCGAAAAAAGTCCCTAAAATTCATACAAGAAATGTGCATCCTACGCAAGGATGTGAGATAATCGCACAAAGAGAGACACAACAAACTAGAGCATCAGGGATTCAGACACTTTTGTGTGTTTTTTTCTGAATTCTAGAACGTTAAACGGAAAACTTGCCATGAAATAGCATCTAACCCTCACGGACATTTAAGAGATCATGGGATTCAAAGAAACAACAGGACAACCACATCGAAATGCCCCAGAAAGAAATACTAACATACAACCAATAATAAATAACGACGAACCCTTCAACAACAAGCGAGTTATCACGATTGCTAGGAAAGGGTACTGCAGAACGTAAAGAAGATTATTAAGTGAAGTTCAAGATAAGGACAAACCTTCTCTGCCAGAGGGAGGCCTCCTGTTCTTTGATCTGGACGGTGTATTAGGACCTTCTTGATGACTACTTTCCCTGTGGTGCCCCCTCCAATCACCCATTTTGAAGTCGATAACTCAAACCCACCTTTCAAAGAGTTCTAGAAAAAAAAAAAAAAAAAAAAAAAAAGCAGTTTCTGCAGAAACGAGTGTCTCAAGCTAGAGAGAGAGAGAGAGAGAGAGAGAGAGAGACACAGAAAACTGATTTCGGAAAACTCAGAAGCCGATTTCAAAAGCTGGGTTCTCAAAATTTGCGCGAATATCCGAGGAGATTGATTTCAGGGAATGAAACTTTCAGAGGGCGATGGCGGTTTTTGAACGGAAGGTAAATGATAACAAGGTCCAACGTTTCGGCTTCTTAGCGAGATTCGAGATTGTGTAGAGCAATCTATAGAACCTGTCTTTTCTTTGTTAGTCCAGAGAAGACAAAACACCCATCGGATAAACTATTATTACAAAAATGCCATTATTCTTGTTAGGCACTCCATGCCGATTCCTGATACTTGATTTTATCAAGTCGGCAAAGACTTCATCGTTCTAATAACGAAATTACCCTTATTTACGGGGTACATTTTAGTCAAGCGTACCCAACCTAAGTATGTACGGTGTACACGTTGAAGAAATACAAACAATTTAAAAAAATAAAATTTATATTAGTAATAATAAAACTGAATTTAATAGTAATTTTTTATTTTTTAAAACATTATTGCAAAATTTGGCACGTACGGAGTACGCTGCGAGCTAATAATTCCCCTATGCGTGGATTGCAAGTCAAGGACACCACCCTAAGCGTAGATTTGTAGATTTTTTTTTTCTCGTACGAAACAGCCATTTTTACCGAACTGTACTTACACGTGGCGTGCCATGAATTACTAAGATATAAATTTAGCAAAAAGTGGGGACAGAGGTAGTTACCATTTTTGGAGAAACGAGGAAAGCATGAGAGGGTTAAATAATCACGACTAGTCTTGAAATATCGAATAAATCAAAATAATGTGCTTTGTTGGATTTATACTTGCACTCGTAAGAAATCACGCTGGATTTGTCTTTTTTATGTCTTTCTTCTCCAATTCCCTAAGAACATGCAAATGACACTTGTACCCCTTCTCTTTCTTTGTCTACGTGGAATTTGCTGCCTTGCCAGAGAAGCACGCGTAGGAGAAGACAAAGAAGATTTCGGAAGAGGTGACGTATTTTTTGAGACGCATCATGGGTTTATAGAATGTCCAGTGATGATAAGAGTTGACTCACTACTGTCATAGACAAATAGATTATTATTTTATAACGAATGAAGCACAGCAGTCAGGATGGCCGAGTGGTCTAAGGCGCCAGACTCAAGTT
Organism: Aristolochia californica; assembly: GCF_029961685.1. Lineage (NCBI taxonomy): Eukaryota > Viridiplantae > Streptophyta > Magnoliopsida > Piperales > Aristolochiaceae > Aristolochia > Aristolochia californica. The sequence continues at coordinate 3,402,120 of NW_027181992.1, read as the reverse complement.
CTGGTCTTCGTGAGAGGGCGTGGGTTCAAATCCCACTTCTGACACACATACTCTTTTGATTTTTATTTTGATTTTTGATTTTTATTTTGATTTTTGATTTTTTAATTATTGTTAAGCCACCAACATCCTGCTCTCTCTGTGTATGAGATGAGGGAGAGAGCAACTCAGGTAGACGGTGGTGGGTACATTTTCCCTTAATAAACCAGACTATATACTATATGAATTCAAGTAGTTTGATGCAGGTATAGAGAGAACAGTCTCTGATTGAATCAATTTTAAATTCTTTCTCTCTCGTTTGGAAGGACTGGATCACTTTTATCTGCCAAGCATATTCGTGCTCCGCCTGACCTTATCATTTGTCTGCTCTTGTATGGATTATGGCTGTTTGTAAGAGTTGTAGTTACTTGCCTGGCGACACCGGATGGGAAAAATGGAAAATCCTCTCTCGCATCAAGGGTCTTCGGCGATGGAAGGCCTGTGCAGAATTGGCTTTCTCTGGAAATGTTTTTCCACCATCTTTTTGTCTACCTCTCTTTTGGTATGCGCGACCAATGGCAACAGCAGTAGCCGGCCGATGCCTATTCTACGGACGTCCGTGGAAGAAACACTGCGATTCTCCCCAGATTCGTCGTCGTTCAAAATTGCTCTGTTTGCTGATCTCCACTACGGAGAGGATGCCTGGACGGATTGGGGTCCTCGGCAAGACCTCAACTCCGATAGAGTCATGTCAACTGTACTTGAAGCAGAGACTCCAGGTGACTACCATCTCCTTTACTCCTCACCATTGTCTTCTTTCTTCCTGTTCTTCATCTAATTCCTGGATTTTTTTTCTACGATGTCTTCCTTCTGCGAACACCTATCTGGGACTGCTTGCAACTGGGTTTGTACCCTAATCACTATGATATACAATCTAATACTCGCAAGGGTAGAGATGAATTAATCAATTAGTTAACAGCTTGGTACCCTGATCAAAGAACGATGCTTTTTTGTACAAGACATGTCAGGCTTCTCACTTGCAGCGGCGTTCTATTTCACTTAAAAGATGTTTTGAGAACAAATTGTGATATGCAAACCAATGTAGGAATGAGTGAACGGGCATCCATTGGAAATAGCAATTCTCCCCTTTCAGATTTCTGTTCTTTTGTTGATCATAAGTTTGATTGCTGCAGATTTTGTAATTTATCTCGGGGATGTCATCACGGCTAACAATTTGCCTACTCCAAATGCAAGCATGTATTGGGATCAGGCCATCTCGCCAACGAAGAGAAGAGGGATTCCTTGGGCGACCCTATTCGGAAACCATGATGATGCGCCTTTTGAGTGGCCACTTGAATGGTTTTCTGCTGCTGGGATTCCCCAACTTCAGTGCTTGTCGGCCCATTCTGAATTTTCAGGTATGCATTATGGTATCTCGGTCTACTGGATAAATACATCGTTCCAACGATGCTACCAGAAAATAAGAACAGTAGTTTGATGCTGTAGCCTTAATTTCTCTTGGCTGATGATTTCGACTTCCATTTAAGGTGGAAGGGATGGAAATTGCAGCTTCAGAGGGATTGGGCGTGTGGAGTTGATGGAAAGAGAGATTAAAAACGACATCTTATCCTACTCTCGCAGTGGACCTAGAGATCTTTGGCCATCTGTGTCTAACTATGTATTGAAAGTTTGCTCATCAAAAGACCCAAAGCAAGCAGTTTCTTTTCTATACTTCCTAGACTCGGGTGGCGGGTCTTACCCAGAAGTCATATCCCATGCTCAAGTTGAGTGGTTCCAGCAGAAGGCAGAAGAGATTAACCCAGATTCCAGGTAGACAACTGTGAAAGCATTCTTTTCAAAATTTCTCTATGGATTTACTTTCTTGAAGGATTCAAGTATTGGAATCGAATGACCGGAACATATTTGTTTGGATTCTGTGACTGGAAATTATATTTCTAAAAGGAATTCCAGAAAACATAATTCAAGACTTAGTGTCCTCTCTTTTTTATACCTTTTGGCAATTCAACTCTGAGATTTCTAATTTGATTCACACTAATCCCTTTCATTAATGGGATAGCAAGTATATAAACCATCATTCCTTTTGCAGTGTTCCTGAAATTGTGTTTTGGCATATACCAAGTAAAGCTTTCAGGAAAGCTGCTCCCAAGTTTGGAATACACAAGCCCTGTGTAGGTTCCATTAACAAGGAAAGCGTTGCATCCCAAGAAGCAGAATGGGGGATCATGAAGATTCTGGGAAAAAGGCCTTCTGTTAAGGTATGAGGATTAAGAAGTGAAGCATACATCTTATCCAACCATGAATGCACCAGGAGTGAAAAAAACAAAAAAAAGCTTCTGTCACCCTAACCAAGGAAAATAAATACATGCAGTAATGCACCTGAATATGCAGTTGTATAGGTGTAAATGTGGACGAAAAAAAGAAAAGAGCGAAAGCTCATATTCTGTCCGAGTTCTCAATGCAAATTATGCACATTGACCAACGGTATTGAAAATTTGTCATAAAAACTGTTGACCCCATTTTCCAATTTCACTCACCCCTGTTACTGGTTAGAGTTACTGATGTATCTTTCCTTTGGCATCTTTCAGGCTGTATTTGTTGGACATAATCATGGCTTGGACTGGTGTTGCCCATACAATATGCTCTGGCTCTGCTTTGCCCGTCATACTGGTTATGGAGGCTATGGGAATTGGCCACGAGGTGCTAGAATTATTGATATCACAGAACAGCCTTTCTCTCTTAAATCCTGGATAAGGATGGAGGATAATCTCACGCATAGCATTGTGGTCCTCAGTTAGAAGAGTTTCCTCCCTTCCCAGGCTTCGACTGCAATGTTGTGATGGCCGTAAATTCTGACCGACTCGTCAACGAAGAACGGAGTGAAAAAATTTAAAATTCCTGCAAAATTTGTCACTGTACTATCTATATAGAGCGTATTTCGTATAGTGAAAGAAGAAGAGATGCCTTTGTATTTGTGTTTGACTTGGGCTGTTAATTCTGCTGAGAACTCTTGACAATGGAGCAACAGTTAACAGATTACAGACATGTCATTCAATCCATCAAATGAGGTAGACGGTGAGAGTTCATTGAAGTATGAGCAAAGAGGTGCAAAAACACAGAGATCTGAGAAAGTCGTATCTTTACAGAAAACCCTTTTCGTTAACGCCTTCAATTGTTGCTGTCTGACACTGAGATGTGAACGCTTCCAGCATTGAAACTACTACTCTTCATCTTCTCGCCTAGGTGAAGAGGCGCTGTAACCAATCCAACGGTCCCCATCGAGTGTTGGATGGACGTCAATGTCTTGCTTCTTTCAGAATAAAAGAGGTCTTCAACGCGACTCTTAGTGGGATGCTGTGACCTGTGAAAGGTCTTTTTCTCAGAGCTTTTCAACGTACTTTCTAACGGTGTCCATAGGTTGGGTTGCTCAGGGAACCAGACCAGACATGAAAAAAAAGCTGCATTTTTCATTCTAGGTTTCGTTTCATCATAATCATAAAGCTTAATCATTTCTCTCGTACTAGCCAGAGAAGTGACCTGTTCTTAGCCGAACAAAATGAAACATCTGAACCCACAAGGCCTAAAATTGAAGTAAAAACAAATCAAACATCTCACACATACTGCCTTGTTAAGGTCCGAGTAGCATCCCTGATCTTGACAAGATAAACTGTGTCTGACATGAAAAACAATCTGTCTGAATTAAAACAAAACAGCAACGTCCATGGCCGCTTCTCTGGTATCATCCATCTCGGAGGTTGAAGAATGAAGCTGCTTATGCCGTTAGTAACAGTTATGACCCCTTTTATTCTTCCCTTTTGGTTTTTTAATCTATACCTGCTCTTGTGATTGTCTGATGCCAACATGAAATTGGTAATGGGTGAATTTGATACTGAATAACTGTTGGTCCACCTTACTTATTCGAGTTAGGTGTACTGCCCTCCACTTGTTACTCATTAATGCACTGGATACTGTTAGCCATCCGCGCGCGCGCGCGCGAGAGAGAGAGAGAATCTTGTCTGGGGAAAGAGGAAAAGGGGTGGAGAAGAAGGCGGAGGTCGAGAACGGAAAAAAGTACAGACAGAGTGGCTGTAACAGCTGTTGAAGGGGCCAAGCTGGGAGAAGAGTGCTTCTGTGCTTTGGCACTCGAAACTGGCCATAATTACCCATAATGCCTCTCTGAAAGAGTTCCCACGTTACTGTTTGAGGCTATCAATGTCTCCTTGACCGAATTCTCGAAGTGGCAGATCGGCCATGTCCGTCCAGGACTACATGCAAATGCAGGTTTCAGAGAATAATTGCAGTACTTTTCAGTTCATGTAACAAGTGGGTGATGACTAGGAAACAGGTCCGCCCCTTGAGTTTATCAGTAATTTCTGGATTAATTTGTTACGAGTCTATTCGAGTTATATTAATGGCTGCTTTCTTCGTGTTAGAAGTGGGAGTGCAAGTTGTTAACTGTCTTCGTTGTCTGCAAGCAAAGAAAAGTAAGGGTTCTGAACGAGCGTATTAATCGTAAAGTAAACGAGGAAAAAAGGAAAAAAAGAAAACACTGAGCGCGAGGCTGAAAGAGCAACTAGTCTGGCTTTATCATGACATTTCTTGCTTTCAGGCCCACATTCTACCAGCAGCTGGCTTGTTGCTGATAAAGAGAAACCAGATGGTAAAAGCAGAAAGGCTGGACTCGGGACTTGCCTCTTGCGGCCATCTTCCCCAGTCTTTTAGGTGATTTCTGTGTTGAAAAAAGGCGATTTGTAAGTAGGAAGCTGTGAAGGAGCTCAGTTGGCTCTTGCACAGAGACCAAGCGAATCCTGTCTGTGGTCTATTCGACTTGTTGAAGGTATTCTTGGGCTCTCCGCAGTATGCTGTCTTTGGTTTGGTGATCACAGGTATCGGGTGTTTTCTTAATCTTTTGATTGTTGTTGCCTAATCGACACCGAGCTATGTGATTCCTTTTTGCAAGTGTGGTTTATATTAACTGTCCTATTTTTGCAACTATTTCTGGATTATATAACTAGGACTCTACAGGATTGAATTGTTTATGAAAGCAGGCTTTTTGCCTCTGTTCTAGCTCCTTTCCCGCACTATATTCTTCCATCTTTATCTCCATCTGCCTTGTTCTCTTGTGTTTTGCAGTTCTTGCTGAATTTCGTTTACTTGTAAAAATGGTTGATCTGTTTTTCTAGGCTTTCATGCTCTTCCAAGCATCTCTTAATGATTCTCAATGGCAAAAAAGAAGAGCTGGTTACACCGGTTTAAGGCACTCTTTGGCACAGAGAAAAAATCGAAACTAGACAAGGTAGTTAATTTTGGCTACTGGCTTATTCTATTATCTGGTTCATGTTCCTCATTTTTATTTTTATGTATGTCAAAATCAAGAACATTCTAATGAGCGGATTGTAATGTAGCCAGAGAAGAGAGTTTTTCTATTCGGGTGGCTTAAATCCAGGAAAAGCCTTCCGGCAATTGCAGCCTCATCCGCACGTATAGAACGAACACTGAATGAAGTTGAGGAAGAACAGAGCAAACATGCTATGGCCGTTGCCATTGCTACAACCGCTGCTGCTGAGGCTGCTGTGGCAGCTGCCAAAGCTGCAGCTGAGGTTGTGCGTCTTACAAGAACCCCAACATGGCAACGACAAAGTGATCTCAGAAGTCGTGAAATGGCAGCCATTAAGATTCAGACTGCCTTCAGGGGTTATCTGGTGAGTGCCTTTTGACTCTTTTAGTTATGAATATTTGATTTTCATATTTCTGTATTAGAATCTTGGATGGCGATTCTCTTCTTTTTTCTTGCTGAAAATTTCTGATCCATTGGTGAAACATTGACCACTAGAGATGCCATCTTTAAGTCTCTTCTATGATTTAAAATAATTAAAAGCCCCTTTCCCTGCTGCATTGCCTCAGTAGGGCTCCTGAAAATATTGGGGCATGCTCTTCCATGAGAACCTTTGGTAGTTTCCTACCTTATGTGATTGCCATCAGCCTAAATGCATGTTTAGGAATAAAATGAAAACCCTGATAAGACTTAAAAGTGATAGTTGCTCATCAATGAATTAGGACCAACTATAGAAGTTTCTATAGCCATCATCTATACACAACCCATCTGGAACAGTTCAATGGCCTAGTCTGTCTCCTTCCCATTGATATAAGTAAGAAATAAAAATAGCTATGGTTTGGAATGTACATGATTCATTGCTGTTTACATCTTGATTGATTTGTTTAATGTAAATGATGTAAAACCTTCATGTGCATGAACAGGCAAGGAAAGCACTGCGTGCACTTAGGGCATTAATAAAGGTCCAAGCCATGGTCCGAGGCAGAGCAGTGAGGCGCCAAGCAAGAACAACTTTCAAGAGTTTGCAATCCATTATGAAAATTCAGTCACAGGTGAACTCGATGAGAATCAAAATGGCAGAAAACGACCGAACATTTCAAGAAACAGGGCAGCTGCACAAGCAAGAGAAAGGAATGACCGGGAGAAAGGTAAACTGAGTTGTTGTTTAAATATTCTTCTTTTTTATTAGAACTTGCAATAATTAGCAACAGGCATTAGAAGTTATATGATGTAGAAACATCTAGTTCACCACCAGAAAGTAAACCCATTACATAGATCTCTTTAGCTAAATCTTTTATGTTCTAGTGCTTATAATAACACTTTTAGCAGGAGGGGAGAAATGCTAAAAAACAAACAACTTCAAGGACATTGGAACCTGGACCTGAACACAACAAACTAAATTCGAATTGGAGCTGGTTAGAGCAATGGGTTGATGCCCAACCATGGAGAAGGGAAGCACCAGAGGAAGAGCCATTTATTAAGAATGACCAGAATAACCATGAATGTCAAATTCATGTGTCAGATATGCCTGTCTGTTTAGATTCAGAATATATAGATAAAATGGAAGAGACACATCTAAGACAATCTCCGTCTCAATTTTCACTTCGAAGGAAATCGTTTCATCTACCGGAGAAAAGTTTGATTAGGGATGATGAATCTTTTTCGAGCACTTCAGCTATCCCAAGTTACATGGCTTCAACTGAGTCAGCTAAAGCAAAGTTTAGGTCAATTAGTACGCCTAAGCAGCGGCTGGGAACTACAGACGGTGGTTCTGATCAGTATTCACCCTCTAAGCACAGACTCTCTCCTTTTCTTCCACTGAATAATGAGGTGAGCATTGACAGGATCAGAAGGTCTCATGCACCTCAGCAAAGGTCTCCACGCTTAAGGGGTCTTGCAGGTCCAGTTAAATCACACAAGTCCTGGAAAGATCTTAGTATAGACTCAGAAACCTCATTGCTAAATTGGGATCGAAAGAATGCTATCAGATGATAGTAGATAAAACGTGGGTTACACAGACTAACCTCTATCAGAGCAGCAAATTATGTTTTTATCACTGATTGTTGCCTTTCCTTGTGGTTATTCTGGAGTCCTGGAGCAAGCAAAGGGAAGGAATTTGTTTCAGTTTCTGACTCCTTTTTTCATGTATTATTTCTGAGATTAGTGGAGTAGTGGAGAGAAATGCTTGACAAAGTGTGATGTGCACTTGCTTTGGAGCTAAACATGTATCTACTGTAACTGCAGTGTACATTTGGAATTTGAGTTGAAATCAATTTGTTTTGGTGGGTTGGATTTAAGACATGATTGTGTTTATTTTCATTTTTCAGTATCAGACTTTTTCTCTTGATTGAAATCGGAGAAGCTCTCCAGCTAGAAGAATACATAAGCTCCTAATCTCTTGATTGATTTAGTTTTTTGAGCCTACACAGTCGGAAATATGCTTTTAATTTCTAGAAGCAGAAATGTCTTCATTTTGTTTATTTGTAGCCCTTTCAGCTCATGCTTAAGCTTCCATACGACCCTTCTTCTTTCATTTCTCTCACCAAACAGACAGACCCTTTATTGTTCTGAGTACCTCTTGGTCAATTGACTACAAAAGGTTCGATTAAGACAGATGCAATTGGTTGGTGCTCCAGTCAATGAATCATTTAAGCCCATTATGGACACTTGACTCGAGTCTTGATTTAGAGCAGAGGGGACGAGTCATTGTGCTTTTACAATTGCTGAAATCTACCTGTCTACACCTGACATGTACCTTGGATTAAGGTTTATTAATATATACATGTTATTAAATGTCGCCTTACAAAGGGTGATGTAGTGATTAGAGTCTTATGCTAATTTATTAAACTAAATCAAAAAACTTCTTTGCATAAGAGAAATAGAGAAATGTTATTATTATTATTATTAATATGTAGTTCAAATAGCTAAATACATCTTCTAATTTAGATAACCTTGTGGATAATATAATGGAGGGAGGAGGGAAGGAGGGATAAGCTCTGTCAGTTGAACTTATTAGTAATCTCCTCTCTTACCCAGTTACAAGATTCAAGCGAAGCTGATCTGGTACTCCGGTTGTTTCTTTCCGTAGACTGGTTCAAATTTGTGCAGCTCCACCCTTTCCGGCTCCTCTGTAGCTCTCCCGGACCTCTTGGAGGCTCTCCATTTGGCTCGCTGGATTTGATCCACACTCTTTTTCCGACCCTCGACCGTGGGGATGCTAATACTTTCACCAGGCCCTTCACCAAACGAGACGGTCCTCACATTGGATCCACCATTTTGATCATATGCATCAAAAGGGTTTCTGTACCTGGCCTGCTGGTCGTAAGGTACATCGGATGGAGAAGTGAAGAAGGGCATAGGAATGGAAATTTCCCTAGGACCTCCAGCATCTTGGTACATTTTCGATGCAGTTGGGGCCCTGGTGGCTGTGTGGGCATCATGTCCGCAAGAGCATCTAGAGGGAGAGAAGATGTTATTCTGTGAATTCTGATCATCTTCTTTGGAAAGCCTAACCTGGTCTTGTAGCCCAGCTGCAGCAAGTGAATCGAAAATGTTCTGCATGGCGGAAAGTACGTGGCTTTCTTGGCCAAAAGGGATGTTTTCTTCGCTGGGAATGGAGACTCTGTAGAGATGAGGGCTTTGGTTCCTTATGTTTCTTTGAACCCATGCATCTGCAGCAGATGGATCGGCTGCCATTTGCAAGAGTAGTTTGATTGTTAGACGCAGATTCACATGAACACTAGAGACTGGCCTGAGCTCCTCTGGACTCCGCGCCGTTCTTCCAAATATGTGTGATGAGTGACGATCTGGGGGCAGTGAGGGTAGTGGATCTCGTATCGTTATTCTGAAAGAAACGTGGATGGATTGCCCCTCTGCATTTGATTTTAGAGTTAATAATCCTCAAACACAGGAGTCAGACATTACTAATATCAATTAACATAAAGATCAATTCAATACAGTAATAAGAAAAACAGATAATAACCTGCAATACCACAGGTGCCAATCAGAACTCCCACCAGAAGGAAAGTTGCCGCCATGGAAAAACTACTTGTAGCTAAAGAGAAGATAGCCATGGAGATAGTGATGATCCTAGTGAAACTCAATGGTTGATTTTATAGAAGAAAGGAGGTATGGAATATAGAGAGTCGACGACATTAAACTTCTCTGCGGTTTCCAATTGTTTCTGCCCAGTCAATACGCCGTAGAAAACATAAGCCCACTTGAAAGCCGATAGGGATTGCAAGCTTGGAAGTCATTCCTCGTGCCTCTTGGGTAAATTTCCAACTCCATTATCGAGACAATCACTCTCTTGTCAAGCTCACGAGTCAAGCACCATATTTCCTGGAACTTTCCTCGGGTCAACAGACTCACCACGATTTTGATTGCTTGAAAATCTCTGGGATGAGCTTTATCCATGTAGTGGCCCCGGGAAAATCCGTATCCGGCGAGTTGGGGTGGCATCGAGCCGAGTCGAGCCCAAACCCGAACTTGCCTATGTTTGACTCAAGCTTCGATCCGAACCTCGTCTCGAGCTTAAAATTATTATCGAGTTCGAGCCCAAAAATTTTAACCGAGTGCGAGCCGAACTCGAGCTTCAACATACATTTAAAACTTTTCAAAAAATATATATAAAATAAAGTATATAAAATTATGTATATATTTTACATAAAATTGGGTACGACCTCTACGTAAAATTGGACATAACCTATATATATAATACATGTATAAGATTGGGTATGACCTCTACTTAAAATTGAGCATAATCTATATACATAATACCTATATAAATACTCCATAAACACTCCGTGATATTATTTATACACTCCATAAAATAGTCTTAACACTTCATACAATGCATAACATTATGAATAAATTTCATACAATAATCAAACATAACAAAATTAAATAAAATATCACTACCAATTTACAATCACCCAAATAAAAACTATAAATCCTTTAAATAAAATCCTATTACTATTAGAGACTTACTAGAAAATTACAAGAAATATTTTAAAATTTTTTAGGAAAGTTAAATGGACCTCTTATTACCTTTTCTAAGGAAATAAATAATAATTAATAATTAATATAATATATTATTATACCTATCGATAAATTTTAATCAAATAAAATATCAAACACAAAATTGATATGAAAATTGCCTCATGCTAAAAGGATTATATCATCAACTATCAAATACTTATTCAAAAATTTTCTATACGGGTTTCTTGCCCATCTTGGCAAGAAAATCTTACTTATAAAATTATATGATTTTTTAACAAGAATTTATAATTAAAAAAATATTTTCAAAAAAACCTAAGGCGCTAATTGTCCCTATATTTCTATTAAAAATATTTTTCAATATTTATTGAAAAAACCACTAATAGTCTCTAGAAACGCATTTCTACTAAAATATTTTTTCAATTTCTTCAAGAGCCATGAGGAAGGGACAAAGAGTTTTCTTTCCCCTTTTTTATGATCTCGCACGTAGGGGTGACTTCGAATAAATTATATATAAAATTATACATACATTTAAAAAAATAATGATAGAGGAGGTTCAAGATTGAATTTTAATAATAGATTAAAATGCATCAATATTAATGTTTTTTACTCCAATTGTTGTCTAGCTTGTTTTGTAATTTTTGAATCTGGCTATAAATTTACTATGGCCTCTTTAGTGCCCCCAGATGAAAATTTATATTCTAGGAAAAACTAAAAATATTTTCCTATGATACATATTCCCAAAAAAATCTTTAAATAAAATCCTATTACTATTATTGACTTATTAGAAAATTACAAGAAATATTTTAAAAATTTCTCAGGAAAGTTAAATGGACCTTTTATTGCCTCTTCTAGGGATATAAATAAAAATTAATAATCAATCAAATATATTATTATACTTATCGATAAATTTTTAATCAAATAAAATGTCAAACACAAAATTGCAATGAAAATTTTTTCATGCTAAAAGTATTACAACATCAACTGTTATATGTTTATTCAAAAAATTTCTATACAGTTTTCTACCCTATTTTGGTAGGAAAATTTTACTTAGAAAATTATATGATTTTTAATAAAAAAATTTAATAAAATTTTTTAATTAGAAAAATGTTTAAAAAAACATGAGACATCATAGAAACTTATTTCTATAAAATGTATTTTAAATTTTTTTCAAAAGCTACGAGGAAGGAGAGTTTAAGGAATTTTTTTTTTTTTACTTTATGATCTCACACGTGCGAAATCATTTTCGCGTGGGGGAGGGAGGAACTTACTGGTTCAAGTTTTTCGCCGAGACGACGTGGAGGGAAGAGGGTTACGACGCCGGGGAGGACGGCTACGATGACGGCGACAAGGAGGAGGGGAAGAAATCGAACGAACGGTCACAGAGGCAGCCGACGAGCAGCTGTCGATGGCAGTAGAGGCGGCGACAACAGCCGAAGGGAGGGGCTCGGCGGTGACGAGGGGGAAAATTTAGGGAGGGGCTAGGCGGTGACGAGGGGAGGAAAAAAATTTCCCCCCGTCACTCTCGCTCACACTCACGCCCTCGCTCCCGCTCCCCCGATCCTGACTCACCTCGAGCCGGCTCGTGAGCCGATGAATCGAACCTGGTTTCGATTGAGCTCGGCTCGTTAAAGTAAATGAACCGATTTCAGAGCTCGAGCTTGATAGATAACGAATCGAACCAAGCCAGCACTGAGCCGAACTCGAGCCGGCTCGGTTCGAAGCCACCCCTACCGGCAAGTATTGGACAGGAACAAACCAAGTTCACCTGCACGAGATTGAAGAAGACATTTCCAACAATCAAATTCCCACTTTTGATGTCCCGTTTGACGATTTTGCTAGTTTAGAAACAAGTCTTTCTCTCCCGAGACCAACGGGGATTTAACACGGTTCAAGTCCGTAAATGATCCGGGAATCAAGCTCGGGTTGTGAATCAAGCTCTGAAGAATGGGCGATGACTTGGAGAAAGAGGATGGGATTATGACATGGGCTTAGAATCTGGTCAAATTGGGCTTGGTCCTCTTAATTTAACTAGTTTATGGATAAATTATTCACGTAATGGCATTTAGAGCATTTTGAAGTCCATCTTTTCATCTTTTTAATTGATCCAGTTATTCAAATATGGGCCTGGTCTGGGCTTACAGGTGGTCTAGTTAAAAGAGGCGTCAGGGGTTGCTTACACAGTAATAAGTTCTCTTTTTTCCGGCACCTGATCTAGACGATGTTCAGATAATTTCTCTTTCCTCTCCGTCGACCTAACACATTACCCTCGGATTCGTCTTCTTAAGCCAACTCCAATAGAAGCTTTCGTGGTTGTAGACGCTGAGGCTGAGCGCTCCGAGCGTTTTTTTGGCAGCTACTGGGTGGGAAACTTTTCTCCTCTCCTCCTGTGATCATCACACTGCAGACAAAGTGTCAATTTTTTATAATTTACCTACTTGAGATTTTTTTTTAATCGATTTTGTATTCCTTTGTTCATTTTCTCTTTTTATTTTTCATTTGCCGTTTTATTGGTCGTTTCTTAAATCTAGCGCTTTCGTCATCTCCGCCCTAGTTATAGCAAGTGAAGGGGCCGGGAAGTGATCCAGGGGGCTGAGTAAGAATTAGCAAATTCTTCTCCGAACGCGACCGGCTGCCAATATTCCATTTGCTGTAAGTACGTTCGGTGGTAATTAATATCAATGTGTGAAATTTTGCTTTACTGTGTATTGTTTGATAGTGGTTTCTGATATTTTTATTACAAGTAGTTTTTGTATTTTTACAGTTAAAAGAAGAATTTTGTTCTAGGTAGTCTTCGGTCATTCTCTCAACTGAACTCTGTTTTTGAGTTTCAGTCATCTTCTCTTTTGCTAGGAAAACCCGCATCCAGGCCACCTAGAAAAACGGAAGCATCCCATGGGTAAGGGAAGATGAGGCGCAGTTGAGCCACAGAACCATGTCAACTGCACCTTGTTTTCCTTCATTATCATCTTGCATCAAAGGGTAATCTCTCTCTCTCTCTCTCTCTCTCTCTATCTATCTCTATTCCTGACTCTTAACTTGATTCAATTTGCAGACAAGAACCCAGAATTAAACTAGGCAGCAGGTGGAAACTAGAACCTCCAAATCGGAATATCATCATTGCCAAGTTTGTTTTACCCGAAGGATTTCTTCAGTGTAGGTTCTACAAACCCAATAATTTACAATTTCGATTTCGATGCCAAGCTTCCCCAAATTCAGTCCGCGTCCCTGAAGATGGCATAAATAATGGCCCGCCACCCAACCCAGAGCCGAAACCCCTCCTTGCAAGATGGACCCCTCCAAGATACCTCTGGCGAGGCCTCTCGGTCTTCCTCCTGGCAGGCCAGGTGACTGCACGCACTTTGAAGGGAAAAATCCATTATAGAAACACTCTCCAGCAGTTGGAGCGTGTTGGACCCCGGTCAGTTGGAGTCTGCCTCTTAACCTCTGCTTTTGTAGGCATGGCCTTCACCATTCAATTTGTCAGAGAGTTCACAAGGTTGGGTTTAAATCGCTCTGTGGGAGGTGTATTAGCTTTGGCCTTCTCACGGGAGCTCAGTCCAGTGGTTACAGCGGTGGTTGTGGCCGGCCGGGTTGGAAGTGCTTTTGCTGCAGAACTAGGCACCATGCAGGTTTCTGAGCAGACTGATACCTTGCGTGTTCTTGGAACCAATCCAGTGGATTACCTAGTCACTCCAAGAGTAATTGCTACTAGTGTGGCACTACCAGTTCTGACTCTGCTCTGTTTCTCCATTAGTTTAGCATCAAGTGCACTTCTGGCAGATGGCATCTATGGTGTTAGTATTAACATTATATTAGATTCAGCACGTAGGGCTCTGAGACCATGGGACATAATTAGTGCCTTGCTGAAGGCTAATGTATTTGGAGCAATTATTGCTATAGTGAGCTGTGCGTGGGGAGTGACCACTCTTGGTGGAGCCAAAGGGGTTGGTGACTCAACAACTTCAGCGGTGGTTATCTCTCTTGTTAGTATTTTTATAGCTGATTTCTTTCTCTCCTATTTTTTCTTCCTAGGTTCAGGAGACTCACTTAAGTATGCCATGGGTTGATGAATCACAAATTTTCGATATAAAAGTGTAATTTGAATGTATACTGACATGAATAGTATCTTGCATATCATCTTCTGGCTGATATCATTTTTCCTTCATGATACTGTTTGAGAGATTTTGTTGGGATTCAATGAAAAGGTCAAGTATTACATAACTTTCTTTTTTTCTTGAAGAGGAAAAAGCAAAAAAATTTGATTAAACCACATCCAACAAAAACATTACCATCCTTCAATCTGGAGGGACTGTTGTGCTTCTCTTCTTTAAACCAGTGGCTTCTATCCAACTTTACACAGTTATTTGTTTGGTAAAATGGTGCTCCTTTTTGTAGTAATTCTTCTCTTCAGCAACATGAGATGATTAGTTTCTATTGATTGGATGCCTATATTATTTCATTCTCATTTATCTGTTTGGCTAACTTTCTTTGTTCTGTAACGTTTAGGTTCCTTAATGTATCGGAACTTATTTTTCCTTCTTGCTAGCAGCTTCTTAAACTGATTATATGATTCAAAGAAATGAAAATTTCAAAAATTGGACATGATTGGGAACATAAGCTAAGATGAGGTCACACGCTTTGAGTTTGTTTGCTTGGGGTAGGTTAAAAGAGAAGTGTTGAATGAATTATAAGTTGTCTACAACAGTTTGCAGAAATTTTTCAAATCTTATTTTTGAGGTGGAGAATAAGGGTGGCATCGAGTCCAGCCAAGCTCGAACCTGCATATGTTCTAGTTGGGTTTGATTTAAATACTTCGTACTCGAACTTGAGCCTAACCCAGCCTCGAGTTTAAAATTGGAATCGGGTTTGAGTTTAATAATTTAACTGAGTTTGATTTTGAGTTCGAGTTAGGTCTGACTTCCAACTTATATTTAAAATTTTGCATAAATTACATGTTAAATAAATTTATATAAAATTATACATGTATAAAATTAAAGCTTGAAGGAGTTAGTCAAAAAAAGAAAAAAATAATTAAGCATCACTTTCTGCAATCAATCCTATGTTAGTAATGTGTTCATAGAAAAGTAAATATTATTGGTTTTGAGCAAGCAAGAAACCAAGGATTGTAAAGATCAACTTTTATTCTAGTGTAGCACCAATCAAATCAAAATCATCTTCTTCGATTAATCAAGTCATAACAAACAAATCCAACCTTCAAACTCGGAATTGTATGAGCAGTTGCAGTCGGTCTAAGTGATCGGCTGGACCTTCAGATAGCATGCCCTTGTCGGCGGTGCTAGCAGTTCAGCACTCTTTTACTCTAAAATTTCAATTATCTCGGAACGAAAAAAGGGAGAGACAGAGAAAAGAATAGACAGATAACCATTTCAAGAAAGGAACGAAGAAAAATGCACAAGGCAAAATCTGAACCTTTATAATGATTGCAAAAGAAGATCATCATTTTTTATTTCTGAGAGAGAGAGAGAGAGAAAAGAGGGTGGACAAATATGAGAAAGACGAAAGCGGGCAGAGAGAAGGATTGTTGTGCGGGAGAAGTTCAGATAAATAGCAAGCAAAGAGAATGGGTTATTACGATGATGACATTATCAGTTTTCCGATGGAGGATGGTCTGTTTGCCAATTTATGCGGAAGAAGGAAAAGGAGACAACAAGGGAGGAGGGGGAAGAGTACCTGTAACCAGTCCCACTAGTCTTGCCATCTCGGCCCCTATAATTCCCAGAGATTGAGAGGTTTCGGCGTTCGCCTTTCCTCCTTCGGTCCGTACTGGAGAGGTTTCATCGTTCACATTTCCTCCTCCTTCGAGAGAGGGTAAATTTGGAAATTTTACTCAGTTTTCTCTGTCATATTATGGAGAGAAAGTGAGGTAGAGGAGGCTGGAGAGTTGTAGCATCATTCTGGGTTTCTGTCATTTTCTAAAGAAAAGATTCTACGTTCATTATCCTATGGTTGCAATCCAGTTTTGTAATTGGATTTGGACGGAACTGCAACCCATTTCTCTGAGAGGTTTTGATACATGCAATGCCTTCCCAAATTCAACTTCTTTTTGGAGTAATTGGTCGTTTGAATTGTTTCTTACATGATTGATAATAGGAAGCTCTATACGCACCAGTGGTTTCACATACCGCTGCATGCATGCACGTATCTAATATTAGATATATATTAAGAATCCAATACGAATCTAATATGCTTATTCAACTCTTAATGGATATATCCATTGGATTTTTTTTAAGGATTTGAATTGGGTTTGGATTTAGGTAAACTCAACCCATTGATAAGCCCCTAATCGCAAATGTTTTTTTAACTTTTTTTACGGATCAACCACCCAGTGACGTGTGAATAGAAGAACCAGGGGCTCATTTCTCTTGTAGGGAGCCTAAACTCCTTATCGATGTTAATCAATTGACCAACTATTTAATCAGTTCCTTAATTCCTTCTCGTCAATCAGTCTCTGACGGAATTCACGAACCCAAAAGTCTTCCTTAGACTCGGAGGTCTCCCCATTAAAACCGTATTTAATACTGCAGTTGTGATGAACCTGTCAAGGACGGTAACAGGTCTATTTCTTCTTGCAATTGTAAATGCCTCAAGAAGATTTAGGCGTGTATTTGAGCTGCTATTATGATCAACCCATATTAAGATCACCTGGTCCGGATTTTCCGATTTCAAGTCATGTTTTACTTGTATTTTGGGGTGGAAAATGCTGCTGAGGTCTGCTAGACTTGTTCACGGAGCATTTACAGCAAATACGACTCGAAGAAAACGGAATTTTGACTATACAAGCTTGAGTTGCTTTTTGTGTATATAAGCCGAAATACCCAGAACATGATTCCGCAAGAATTCTGCTCTTTGCTACAATGTCGACTAGTATGACTAGCTTCTTTATGTTTTTCATGTCGTACGTCGTCTTCCTGCTGCTGCCGAGGCTCGATGTTGCAGGTTTCTCTCTCTCTCTCTCTCTCTCTCTCTCTCTCTCTCTCTCTCTCTTTCTCTCTTCTGCAAATCCTAATGTAATTGCAATACAGGTGGGCAATCGATTGGAGTCTGCTACGGAATGGTTGCCGATAATCTCCCCCAAGCACAGGAAGTTATCGATCTTTATAAGTCACATAACATTGGAAAATTGAGACTCTATTCCCCAAGTCACGATGCTTTGGAGGCTCTTAGAGGGACCGACATTGAGGTTCTCGTTGATGTCCCAAATGAGAATCTACAAGAATTCGCATCAAGCTCCTCTGCTGCGAGTACCTGGGTTGACAACAACATAAGAACGTTTTGGCCGGACGTGAGATTCAAGTACATAGCCGTCGGAAATGAGCTGATACCCAGCAACAATGCTCAGTTTATACTCGGAGCAATGCAAAACATTCACAAAGCATTAGAATCGGCCGGTTTGAAGGATAACATCAAGGTGTCCACAGCCGTTTCCATGACAGTTCTCAAAACGTCATTCCCTCCCTCTGAAGGGGCTTTCGGAGACGACCAGCTCGAGTATCTGGTGCCCATTGCGCGCTTCCTGGTTGGCACTGGAGCCCCCTTTCTGGCCAATGTCTACCCCTACTTCAGCTATCTGGGAAACCCGTCTGACATATCTCTTCCCTATGCCTTGTTCACTGCCTCTTCTGTGATCGTGCACGATGGATCGCTTGGGTACCAGAACCTGTTTGACGCCATGGTCGACGCATTGTACTCCGCTCTGGAGAGAGTCGATGCCTCCAATGTGGAGGTTGTGGTATCAGAGAGCGGGTGGCCATCGCAAGGAAGTGCGGCGGCATCATATGAAAATGCACGAAATTATAATCAGAATCTGATTCGCCATGTTCATGGAGGGACGCCGAAGAGGTCAGGAAGCCCAATAGAGACCTATCTGTTTGCCATGTTCAATGAGAACCAGAAGCCGGGGGAAGAAACAGAACAACACTTTGGCCTCTTCTACCCCAGTAAAGAGCCCGTGTACTCGATCGATTTTTCATGAGAACCGGAGGGTGACGAACCCTCGTGCATGTTTTAAATTAAAAGTGCGTTCACACTCTGAATAAGATTTTAGTATTGTAATATTTAACTAAATTTGCCGAAAGGAAATTCCTGAAAGTTTGGAGAGTAGGAAAAGATAGAGCCAGTGCTTCTCTATCCACTCTGCCCTCCTTCCTTCGCGGCGAGGAAGGCGGCGGCTGAAGTTGTCATCTACCATGAAGCTTCTTTCCCATCCGCAGTGCACATCACCCAGGAACTCTTTTAACAACAAATGTCAATTTATCGACGATAGTTTACCAAACAAAATCATAACATTTGATAGCTTTTGTCAACGAAATATGCTTACACTTCTCATTTTTTGTTATACATTGGTTTTATTCTGTCCTTTTGGTTATTAGATTCGAAAGGGGAGGCCTTCTGGCCGCCGGCCGTGCAATGGGAAGGTGAAAGACCCCGTCCGTCGTCCCCCATGTCTCTGTGCTCTTTTTATCTTTCTACTAATGTCCCCCTTCTCCCCTTTTCATCAGAGATTTGAGATTGGAGAGAGGGGAAGGCCCTTTGACCTCCCTTTTCTCTGGTCTCTCGTTTCTGTCCCTCTTGAATTGGATTTTGAAATTACATATTGCATTTGGCCATGAACTGCAGCATCAAAATAGGAAGGTCATAAACTGGTTTAAAGGCATTAGGTATCATTTGTTGTTTAACAGGAGTGCAACTATTCATTAGTGATACAGAATCCTTTGATGGGTCTGTTTGGTTCAACATTTTGTCAGCCATGTTTTCTTAAAAACGTGGGTATGATCAATTGGACTTTCTAAGGGGAGTGTTGGGGTTTCATAGTCTATTCCATTAGAGTATGGAATGTACACATGAGAGAGGGATGAAGGCGAGCTTAGTCCACAATGAACTTGAAATGAAGTAAATAATTTAATTCATTTTAAATGAATTGATTCAACTTCAACTCATCCTTGGGTGTTAGTGTGGAAAAGTTCAAGTGCATTGGAAAACAAATTCCAGTGTTAGTGCCCCCGAATGAAAAATATGATATAAACAAAAGAATGAGTAACATTTTATAATATAATTAAATATAACATATACCTAAACAGATAATATGATATACCAAAATATACATGGTTACTACACTTATAAGTGACGTATAGTATCAGAATATATTAATATCCTAATTAATGAAAGACTATATTATATTAATTAATGATTATAATTTATTATAAATTAATACAATAATTATATGTGACTATAATAAATTATTAAAAATAATAAATACAAATAAAAAATATTATAAATAAATAAATAACTTTTTTAATAACATAAGATATGTTTTAATATTAAAAACCACTAATTTAATACAATAATATATATATATATATATATATCAATAACATAATATATATTTTTATGTATTATTAATTAATAATATATTGTCACAAAATTTAAAACCATTGGTTTAATTAATTATAACAATGAGATAATTAAACCAAAATAATTTATCAAATATTTTAATTATGACTATTAAATCACTAATTTAATATAGTAATTATAAAATGAATATATTAAATAAATAAAAATAATTATTTTATAAAAAAATATAAATCATTATTCTTATTACTACGATGGTTTAATTTTTCCTAAGTTAAGAAAAAATTAAACTATCGTTTTCCTCAGAGGCGGGATACTACGGCGGGCCAACGGGCAACCGCGACGGAAGCGGCGCACTAACGGTAGGCCGAGAGGGAGAAGAGAGGGAGGTTGAGAGGCTCTACGACAGAGGGGAGGCCTCCCGTGCTTTGCGTCGAGAGAGAGGAAAGCGAACAAGTCGGGGGGGAGGGAGGGAAAGAGGGGGAGGCCGGCCTCCCATGATTTGCGACGGAGGTCAAGAGGGAGGCTGAGAGGGAGGAAGGTGGGGGGGGAGGAATCCGGAGGATCACAAGGGAAGGGGGGGAAGGAGTAACATGCCCGTCTTCAATTGTTTGATTTACAAAAATCCAAATTACCTGTTTTTTACTTGAACGAATGAATTGACATGATTTACTCGAAGTGTAATTCATTCTATACTAACCCACCGAATGAATTCTAGCAAATTACTTCAATTGCTATCTATTTTTTGAAGGCTTACCCATGCCATTGCTTCAGTTTTACAATTCACAAATTTGTTCTTCTTTGAATGATTGTTGCGTTCCAACTCATGATTTTGATGAAGCCCAAGACAGATGGCCGCTGCCATTTACAGGAACCAGATTCAGACAACAAAGTCGGTTTCGCGCTTACCAATTGGATTGAGAAAAACGGCGCAATACGAATTTTTTGCCCTAGGAAGAAAACGAACTCGACGGTCCTTTTTCGTTTATAGTAAAGAAATAGAAGGGCATTGACGTCTTTCTATTTTCTCATCTCTTTGTTCGTTTTTTAAATCCCAGGGCTAGAGCTAGTCGATCCTCCGCTCGGGAAAACCAGAAAGTTATCTGGAAATCCCTCACCAAATGGATGATGCGGACGATGTGGTTCCTTCCTCTCCATCAATTACCTCTGTTTCCTCCTCCGATTTAGACACTGAGGTCCAGTCAGAATTTTTATTTTTATTTTTTATTAATTCGTTTTCATTTTTTTCATTTGCTGTACATAAACATTGCTCTTTCATAGTTTACCCCTTTTTTCCATTTTGGATGGGCAGTCCACGGGCTCGTTCTTCCACGAGCGGAGCACGACGTTGGGTACTCTTATGGGCGTCACGTTCTCGGCGATATCCGTCCGGGTTTCCTCGGACGGGAAGAACAATGCCATCGCTGGCGGTGGCAATCCGGCCAGGCGAGAGAGTCCAAGGACGGAGAAACGGCGAAATCACGGCCGTCGGTGGTGGAGACTCTGCAGGGAGGAAAGCAGGGCTACTTCGTTGGCGGATTTTCTCGAAATCGAGCGTAGGTTCGGCGACGCAGCAGAACATCGGTTAATGTACGGAGCTGCGCCGGCGGAAGGTGACGGGCTGTTTGCCGACGGAATAGTCCTGCCTCCGTCAGGTGCTTCGGCGGCGCAGTCGCCAGCGGGAGCGACGTGTAGTATTTCAGGAATTTGTTGCGGTGGTGAGGGGTAAAACCGCAACTGTAAATATGTTCAGCAAGCGCTTCTGTTGTTTTCCTTTTAAAAAATTTTCATTTTCCCCCAACTACTCGATACGCGCGTTGCGCACTCGTGTTTCTGTCTTTTTTCCCGGTCACGATTCCAGGGCATTGATTCCCCGGGCACAATACATTTGATTACCGAAAATGCCCTTACTGAGAGAAGGAGCAATTTTGTCATTTTCCGTCAAAAATTGACTGTAGCAGGCTTGGCTTCTACTCTAATACTTCGTTCTTGGCATAACGGCGATAAGTCGGAATCCGAGATTTCTGGTTAATGGCGACATCTATAATTAAAGATATTCTCGTCCATTTTATCGTTCCGTGATGAAAAGAAAAAAGGTCATTTTTCACGCTCGGCAATGATTAGATGCACTCTGAAGATTCGAGGATCTGGCCAGCATTTTGTGTCCTGAGAAAGTGTACTTTCGTGGATTCGATCACGATAGATCGGAACCGTTGATCTAGCTGCCCGCAATGTGTCTAAGGATGAGAGAAATTTGCCGCATGTTACGATTAATCTTGGCGAAGAGGCACCTTCTCCTCGCCGACAGATTACAAGAGATATATTCGGTTGGGATACAATCGTGTTTAATCTTAACCTAGTCCACGTATGCTTACGATAATATCGGGTTTAATCTTAACATAATCAGGTTTAAACACTACTCATCGCAACAATCCAAGTCACGAGTTAAGCTAAAACAACATGAAAATGACTTGGGTCACATGATCACCCTTACCACATTAGACAAATTGGATTCCAACCCCTAGCATGGGTCCCCTAGGACATAAGCGTGCCACAACATTATTTGGTCGGTTCAAGTGTTCTACTAGACCTTCCTACTAATTTGTGCATTTGGCCCCACCTCGTCACACTAATTGAGGCATCTCGTGACGCGGATGAGTTGTCCCTACAGAAATTCCCGTGCCCCCATCTATCTGAATGTTACCAAAAAGCCCTTTAGTCGAACCAACCATCCAAGTTGTAATCCCGTCACGACAGCTTGGTTTATGACGCTAAAATCCACCAGCCTCTACCACCTACATAAGATTATATTAATGACCAAATTAATACAAGCATTTAGTACGTGGCTATTCATGTAATTTAATACCACTATGGCAGGTGTGCCCGCTAATCACCTATTTTGGTTTCTAGTCGGATGTGGGGTCCGTTTATATTGCACGTGAGGCGGGCCTACGCTTTTTGACCGTCTACATGACTCTACACATGCGTCTTTAGACGATCTGATCTGTCCATGTAAAAAAGACGGAACCTCGTCCAAGAACAGAAATCTGCAAATTTAGAGTTTAGACTCTGTGTGAATAAGGGAACTCGAATCAATAATACATCGTCAAACCTTATTATATACATATCGTAAATAGATCTTGTGTCCTGTTTACAATTATATATCGGTTACCCGGTTCATGTAAAGCTTCGGAAACTACGGAAAAAGACGAGATTTAGATGATCGATTGTGATTAAGCAGCGCAAAGGTTAACGAGGGCGAGGGCGTTGGCCGTCACCTTGTTGATCTGATTCACCCTGTCGACGACGTCCGACTTGAGCTGGCCGGCATGCACTTTGTCGAACTCGTCGCTGCACGTATCCACGTTCGACAGCGCCGCGCTCATCCACGTCTGCGCGTTGCTCAGCCGGAACTTGAAGTCCGCGCTCCCGGGGTTTGTCATCTTCCGTAGCTCTCCCAGCGAGTCCTTGATCTGGTCCACAGCGTTCCCGAGGGTGTCCTGGCAGTCTCGCAGCACCTCCTGCGCGTAATGGTCGTTCACGGTGTTGGAGTGGAAGACGTAGGATACGTAGGCGGAGGCGCGGCGGGCACGGCGGAGGCTCACGGAGATAGCCATCTGGGCTAACTGCCGGGGATTGTCGCGGACGGCGTCCGAATAACCGCTCAGGGTGGTTAAGCACACGTCGGGGTACTCCGTCTTGCCGCAGCTGTTGTTAATGAATTCGCTGCTGGAAGAATTGACCCTGTTGGGCGATGCCTGAGACAGCGGGGGAATTTGAGCCGCTGGAATTGGCTCCGGAAGAAGGAAAGAGACCATCACAAAGAGTGCTCCGGCGATGAATCCATTCGCGGCGGCCATTTTTCTCTCAATTCGACTTTGGAAAAGCGAGAGCGGTATCAACTGCTTTTATAATCGCGTTCGCTCATACGCTCCCCAACTAAATTTACGTAAATCCAACCAAACCGGCCCCAAATTACTAATTTGCCACGGATGGGAGAGCCTCGAAAGGAACCGTTGTTTCCTGTAACACGAGTGAATTAATCCTCTTGGCTACACTCCACCTCATTTGCTACATTCATGGTATTAGCATCACTATATCGGCTAAATTGGTTTTCGGCTTCCGGTTGTCCGTTCATTTGAAACGTCCTCTGATGAGTAATTAGAGCGGGGGAACCATGGGCAAAAGGGGGATGAGCAAGAAAGCGCGAAAGTGGGAACGGCAGCCAGCCATCACAACCCTAAGTTGCGGCTGTCTGTTATCAAAACCAACCAAAGCGTCGCACTTCTGGACCACCTCTTCTCCACCTACAGGAAAAAAAACAAAATAAACGAACCATGTCCTTGTTTTATCGTTCAATCCGTACAATACGCGATCGCGTTATTTATCGGGTCCTTTCCATGAGAATCACAGAAGCTTGGGACCCACCAAAGAGGTCATAATAAGCGTGAGAGGAGCCTCATCAAGAGAGATGACGAATCATCTTTAGGACGAGGCTATCGGCTTAACGGGGGAAGGAACCAGCTGCCTCTTTTCCTTTGGTTTTTCTTTCTCCGTAGATCAACTGCCCTCGTTCAACATTTTAGGTTTCAAATCGTCGAGATGTGACCTCGACCTCGTCCAATCATGCCAAATCTCCAATATCCAGAGAAAGGTGAGTTCTGTCAATTAAACATTCTATATGATCATAATCTCTTCTTTCTACTGCATTATCATGATTCCATGCCGAGGAATCGGGACGTGAGAATATCTGCTGGAGAGAAGAGAAGAGCTTTTCCAGATCTCTGAGAAGCGAGCAGATTAATGGAAATAACGCAGAAAATGATTTAGTCTCAGATCTGCTGCAGTTCCTGAATTAGAAATGTAGATGGATATAGTTTAATTCTTAATCCATAAGCGTCCTCTCAGATTCAGAAGAAGTACAGAATTAAAGCTATTAATGCTGCGCATGTGGCCTTAGACAAAGAGGAATGATCAGAGAGCTTTGGTGGGAAGAAGGTGATGTAGACTGTGCTGATACCGGGGAGTTTTAAAGAAGGTTTGTTTCTCTTTGCAAGTGCCGCTTAATAATAACAACGATACAATTACTTCAGAACCTAACACTTCACAGCTCTGGAGCTCTTTTTAGCCGGGCGTTAATTGGAGAAGCTAATAAGGATGCGCCCAAAATAAGCTAACATTCCGACGAATGGCGCATTGATTTACGTAGTGGGCACTGATCGTTGGAAGAAAGGCCTCGAATCTGAATACTTATCCGTTATATTAGGCCACCAACTACTTCTCCAATTAAGAGGTTGGTTCGGATTTGGGCTCAGATAGTAGCGAGTAGCCTCATTTCAAAGGATGTGACCTAGATGGGCTACCGCCGATGAAAGTTAGCCACCTCTGTGGTGAAATTGGTGTGGAAACTCTGACCACCATGTAAGACATTACCATAGGTAGGGGTCGCACAAGTCAAGCTCAAACTTACTTTAGTTCGACTCTCTAGTTCAAACTTAAAATAAAGCTATTTTTCAAATTCTACTTCTTAGTTCATGGATGGACTCGTTAGCATAGATTTTTTACGTCTTTTCCGGCAGTCACGGTTTCGTTTTCTTTTCTGGCAGGCAGTCGGCATTTATGTCGTATATCAAGCAGATCAACATTCTTAAACGTCGTTGTACAACCGGAAAAATTTACCGACGCTACTGCGGGGTTTTGGAACCTCGAGATACTGAAATTGCCGGGAAACTTTTACCTACGTTTTTTAACTCCACTTCTAGTAGATTCTGCAGTTTTGTCACTTTTGGGAAACCGTGTTTTTGGGACTTGAGACGGTAGATGAGACAAAAATAACGGATTGCGAATACCGAAACCGTCGGCCATCGCACTCTTGTACTCTTGCCTTTGACGTTTTTCGGTTTGAGGAGAAACTGAGAAAGTGAAAAACCCTCAGAAACACGGTACTATGAATTTCTTACGTCTTTTAACATACTTTTTAACGCCCTTTTTCTCCTAGCTTCTTCCCGGAGAAAATAGCAAGTTTTTTCGATTTTCCCGACTCATAGTTTCATATCAACTGTTACCAGGTGATCTGGCCACCTGTTTTTTGGCGCCTGCAATGGATGAACTGTAGAAATTCCTCTTTGCATGTTAAAAAAGCAACACTCACTCCTGATTTCCACTGATACCAGATGCTTAGCTCTATACGTACTCAACGCCATTCTACAGGCTAAACTAATTTGAATAAACGTAAAAAACAGAAAGTAGACGAAGAAAGTGAAACAGAAATGGAAAAGAAAAGAATCCAAGTCAAATGTTGACACGAGAAGGAAAAATGGACATCGAATTTAACAGCAAATAGTGGACAGAAAAAAATGTTCCTCTTACTCCATGATCTGCTCCGTCTCTGAGTCAGCAATCACGAAGCCATTTCAAGCTCTGATCCGGCGGAAGCTTTCCGGAGCGCGTCATCTTAATCATGAGGCAGCAGATCCAAGGAGAAGAAGCACCGTCAGCAGCAGCAGCAGCTGCCGAAGCGCCGGAAAAAGAGCAATCTTTTGGTGCCATTAACCTACTGACGAAGCCAAACAAACAAACGGACAGGGAATTGAACTGCAGGCTCCGTTCCATAAATAATCAGAAAAGCGGTCCATATTCTAAGCTGGCCCAGTGCTTAAGTGACGCGTGGTCATTACACCCCAATGCTTGACCGGTTTATCGATGAGGACCGGGTTTCCAGCCAGAGATTCTTACCCTCTCAGAACGAACCGAATTGAATCGGAGTCAGATCTTCCGATTACCATTACGCTCAATAGGATTCGAAACCTTACCCGGTTCGTTTACACCTCACCGACCGGATCTAGCTATATCTGTATTGGGCCAGACACACGAATTGGGCCGAGATGCTTTGTGGAATATAAAAGGACCCATCCCCGTGACTGGCGGACTACCCCTGGTGGGGGGGGAGCGAGTCGGGCTCGGGATGGAGTCCCGAGTTAGATGTGAAACGATTGCGTGAACTGGAAGAAACAAGTTTCTCTCTGATCTCTAATACGAAATGCTAACAAATAACAATGATTAGAAGCGGTCGACCGGTGACGCGTTTTTTTAAAACCAAAGAGCTTTTTCCTTGCACGCCAATGGCGGTTCCTGCATGAATTACCCTAATTTCTGCGAATCTGTTATTTGTTTTCTCGTTCTGTAATCGCGATGGTAAACAAGCAGGGAGTGGTCACTGACATAATAAACTTTCGGCTTCTACGGCTTGAGTTTTGAGTCTCGTCTCTACACACACCGTTTCGCTGAAACAGCGGAGAGTGTTAATCGTGGATCTTCCTTTTCTGTTCTGCATGTCTGGAGGACTGACTTCTGTTTCTGTGATCGGCTCAGAATTGGGATCTTGCGAGTTTTGAATTTCGTCGGTGTTTCTCATTTGCTTCTGGGAGTGATGGCCGATTTCGTCTCTGTGGAACCCTAATTCTTCCTTCCCTAGGTCGCCAAAAAATGGCGATTGTTACAGGTGACCGCTACCTCGATCACCTTGTAAAATTCGTGGAGAAGCACGCCGGTTCTTTGATCGAAGGGACCATAGTTCTGAAGCTTAATCCCGTTGGGCTCCATTATGTGCAGACACGTCTCGAGCAACTGCAAGAAGTCGACGGACTTCTTGCAGGCGCTCCTGTGGATTACCTTCGGGCTTACATCTCTGATCTTGGGGACCACCGGGCACTAGAGCAGCTCAGGCGAATTTTGCGCCTACTTACCTCTCTCAAAGTTGTTTCTATCTTCCCACGGCCCGCAAGGGAACCGACGCCACTTTCATTGTTACCATTTTTTCGACTCAAGGTGTTGGAGCTCTGCGGATGTGACCTTTCCACTTCTGCTGCCAGAGGACTTCTCGAGCTCAAGCATACTCTGGAGAAGTTTACTTGTTATAATTCTACTGTGAGTTTGTCATTTTTGCTATTTCTTCTATAGTTTGAAGTTTAGCACAATTTGGAACGTTTCTCTAGTTCCTTGCTTTTGCTATCTAGTTGAGCTTATAGAGGTTTCTATTTGTTTTTAGATTATCAAATTAATGTCATAAGCTTGCCGACGAGTTCGTTATTTCTTCAATGTGCATATATGTCCTTGTGTATTTCAAATCTGATGCTTTTGTTTTACAATGTCCATTTTTGTGGTTTTATTTGCCTGTAATGCATGAAAAGATACTCTAATTTATTTCAATTTTTTTCAGGATGCTCTGAGGCATGTATTTGCTTGCAGAATTATCGATGTAAAGGCTTCGCCACCTTGGAATAAGTTGACATTTGTTTCATGTGCTTGTAATGGCATTGTTCCAATGGATGAGTCCTTGCAACTACTTCCAGCAGTTGAAACACTGGATCTTAGTCGAAACAGATTTGCCAAAGTGGATAATTTACGTAAATGTACAAAATTGAAGCACTTGGATCTAGGGTTCAACCATCTTCGCACTATTGCTTCACTGAGTGAGGTAGGAGCAAGAGCAGCAAGAATTCTACTCCAATGGGTGGCTTGGTCATTGGTCCATTTCCTGTGAATTGTTGAATGTGGCGAAAGGTCTTGCTGTATTCTCTGAGTTGGTGCTCTGTGGCTAATTATACTGACCTGTAGTTAAAATGTTTGATAAATTATCCATACCCAGTTCTCTGTCGTGGTAACCAATAATTTTATCAGTTTCTAAGTTGCTCTGGTATTCCCCTTCCACCCCTTTGCTGTTCACTCTGACTGTGTCAGTATGATGCCATTTTTTTTTTTTTTTTCATGTTTCTTTCCTATCCAGCATAGCTCTTTTTAAAACTTGTTAAAATATCCATTGATTGGTGATATAATTTTCATGTAACTTAAAGGTCTGGGAAGACACTTACTTCATTTGATATTTTGTTGAGTTCATTTTATATTCTATCAAAAGAACCAAAGGTATCAGCTAATTAATCTTCACCTGTCAGTCAGAAAACTAAACAGTTCTTCACTTGATTGGTTGATTTTTTTCTTGTACCTTCATCCCCTTTCCTTTTCTTTCAAAAACTTGGTAGGACTTAAGATGTCAACCATAAAATAACTGAACTACAGCATGTTCCAGTGATAAATTTATGTTATTCTTTTAGGAGCATTGAGCCTTGTATTGTGTTCTGTCAACTATCTTCCCTTGAACAAGATTGACACAACCAGTAGAGAAAGTAAACTGATAGGGCAGGAAAAAGAATATTATTAATTAAAGTCCTTTATTAGCTGTGAATACTTTGAACCTATAATCTTGAATTTTAAAACTAAGCTGTCATGTTGTTGTGCATGCCAATGACATATTAATATCGCCAACTTCTGGTAATACAATTTAAAAAAGGTATGATACTCATGATACTCATGGAAGAATTAGCATTGAACACAGTTGTTTTTTCCTTTCCTGCCTAGAGCTTGTGAGAACTGGTTAAGAATATAAGGATGTGAAGAAAATAACTGAAAGTTGTTTTATTGGGTTCCCTCTAAGTTCTTTTTTTTTTCTTGTAAATTCAAGGGCGAAAAGAACCAAGTTTTTGCATGTTCAGGTTCAAGTATAATTCCATAGGCTTTAGCTTGGCTCAGCTCAGCAGAAACCATAGCCTTGCATCTTGTAAAAAATGATTTTTTGTTGAAAAATTACAAAAACTTTGACCTGGCTTGCATGCCCATCCAGCTAAGCTCAACAATGCTTGGCTCGACTCGTTCTGGCTAACAAGCTTGGCTCGAGCTCAAGCTGTGAGCAAAGCTGAGCCAAGTCAACACTAAGCTGAGTCCAAGCTGCTCATAAGACAGCTCAACTCGGCCTCTACTTGTTGGGCTGATGAGCATTTTTATTTACTTCTTTTGACTAGCTTACCCTAGGAACATTGGTGCAACCAATAGAAAGTTAGAAGTGATTAGAGAATCAATAACATCAAGTAAAACCATTAATTTTTTTTTTCATAAACATAACATCTAGTAAAATCATTGTATTTAGCTACATGTATACTTACAGCCTTGGAATTGACTACTAAATTTATCTTGTTGTCATGATTTTGTTTTATTTTCCAAGCACATACTGATGAAGCAAATTTTTGATAAAGCAAATTGGAGTGTAGAAAAAGCTGAGGTTCATGGATTTTAATGAATGAAATCTGCTTCTCTCCCCTGTCTTGAAATTGCTAGAAGTGGGAAGATCATTAGGATTTGAATGATGCATCTTGACTTGTCGTATGAGCTTCCTCTCTCAGCATGTTTGACCTACTACAATTGTCCTTTTATGCCTCTTACAATCAATATTTTTGGATCGTGCAGATTTGTTGTCCTATAGTTAAACTTGTTTTGAGGAACAATGGTTTAACCACTTTGCGTGGCATTGAGAATCTGCAGTCAATTGAAGGGCTTGATCTTTCCTACAATATCATTTACACTTTTTCAGAGTTGGAGCTCCTTGCAGGCCTTCCATCTCTCAAAAGCTTGTGGTTAGAAGGCAATCCTATTTGCTGTGCCAGATGGTACAGAGCACATGTTTTCAGTTTTTTCACCCATCCAGACAGAGTACGTAGAATTTTGGCACGTCAAAAAGATTTAGCCAATTATGTTTTGCAAGGTCATGTCATGGGTTTTCATTGACGAGTTTTATGCAGTTGAAACTGGATGAAAGAGGAATTAGTAAACGAGAATCTTGGAAGAGGCGTATTATTCTTGCAAGCAGAAATAAAAGGCCACCTGGCTATGGCTTTTATTTTCCTGCAAAAGAGCAAGGGGAAGAGGACAGCAGCCACAACAAGGAAAGGGTAGGTGGGACTTGGAACAATGACTTTTTCTTGATTAATTTGAATGCCTTTCCAGTGGAAGGGAATTGATGTCTGAAGAAAATCAGATGCAATTTGAAATATTCTATAAATGCATGTGTAACACTCTTAGTGAAAATAAAGAAGATTGATACAGCATCCAATAAATGACTTAAGGAGGAAGTAGAATGATGCATTTGCAGTAACGCTCTCTGAGACAACCTGAGGATGTTAATGCCTTGTAGTTGGATGTCAATGATGCACATGGAATCATTTAGACCAGCTTTTCCACTCTAGATAAGAAGTTTGGCCTATTTATTACTTTTAGTAATTAAGTATCTAGATCATGATATAAGTGCTTGTATATCATTTCAGCATTTGGGTTTGTGTCTGTTGAATCTTCAGATGATTGTCACAATTGCTTTTTCATTGTTTTACTCACCTTTGAGTCCACAGCTATTTGTTTTCTTAAGGTCTGTAATTGATTTTCGAGCAGTTCTGTGGCTGAGGGTATCCCTTTTTAGTGCTGATAGTCCATAAGCTGTTGGTCCTGGCAACAGAGAACTAAAGTACATATTCTCTTTTCTTTTGGGTTTTCTTTAGAAAAAGCACTCTCGCCTTGCTTGTATCGAAGACAATGAGCTGCGAAGGCACTTTGTATCAGACTCGGCTGATCATGAATCTGCTTCCTGTGATGGTGAGAATCTTAAAAGGGAAGAGAGCATCATTTCTGAAGGTGAAGAAGAAATTTTAGGTCTAATTAATCGGGTTGAATTGATGAAAAAGGAACAATCTGTTCTTTGGCTGCGAGAGTTTAGAGAGTGGATGGATCAAAGTTCCGAGGTTAGGATGGGCAACAGTTATCTTCATGGAGCTGTTGTGGGTCCCAGTGAAGGGAGAAGTATAAAAATGGGAAGAGATACTGAGCTCCTTGGGGAGAGCACAAAGCATGCTCCAGAGCTAATGCAAGATTCTGGAGATGAGACCAGCACAAATCCCATAGATTCTGAGATGTCATTGACTGACACTTATGCTAGTTTTCACAGTCAGGAGTTCTCTTCATCTGACAAAAGATCTGGTGTGGGGCCTTCAATGATTCATAACGGTCATAAAGACAAATCTCAGGAGGGGGTGTCTCTTGAGAAACCCTCAACTCTTAATCCTTCTAACTTAGAGGGAGGTGATAAGACAGATTCAATGGTTAATTTGACATCACTGAAAGCAATTGATGAGATTATGATTTCCCGTATGTCCTCTTTGCACGCCAGCTCACCACCACATTATGAGGAGGACATCCTGCATCGGCGCCAGGGTTTAGAGGAAGAATTCATGCAGCTTTCTGCTGAGTCTTTCTCTGTAGCTTTATCAGATAGTGATACAAGCTGTTGTGATGATAATGGTTCTAGTAACTTTAGTGAGTCCTGTCCTAAGTTTTATCATCTATCTGATGAAGATTCTGCGGAAGGCTCTGTGGAGCACCAGCAAGATGCAGTTCTTGATGACAATTACTACGACAGGGAGAATGATGTATGGAGTGAATCATTATTTTGTTCTTACAGAGAAACAGATTCTAAACCAGCTAATAATTCACTGGTTGTTGCTGTGGATAAAAAAAACTGTGATATTATGAGTCTATTTGAGCATTATTCCTACAAAAGGGGAAAAAAACAGAGAACAAAGAATAGAATGATTTCACTTTCAGAAAAAAGTACCACGGTGAAGACCAAAAACTTCACATTCAAATTAAATGGGATTCTACATGTTGATAAAGTCAAAGAGCAAGATGAATATGAGTCATCAGGTTTTTACAATAATGTTTTCCTC
This sequence comes from Aristolochia californica, assembly GCF_029961685.1. NCBI lineage: Eukaryota > Viridiplantae > Streptophyta > Magnoliopsida > Piperales > Aristolochiaceae > Aristolochia > Aristolochia californica. The sequence goes on along the minus strand of NW_027181992.1, from coordinate 3,369,822 downwards.
TCAACCCAAGACATGGACAAAACTGTGTCTGGATATTTTGGTAGTTCTACACTTGAGGATGAGCAATTCATGAAGAACTATTTTGATCAAAAGATTGCAGATCATGGAGTTTCTGAGATCTGTTTGCGATGCATGCAATGTAGATGCATGTTTCAGAGATCAGGCCTCGAAGATATGTAAGTTCCGCACTTTCTTTACTTTTGTCTCCACCTTAATATAGGAAAAGCGGTAATGTCTTAAGTTAGTTTTTTTAATATCTGCTTTGGTTTATTTTATTCTTATGTTGCCTTTTGTTTTGCCAGATATATTTACTTTTTAGAAATTTGGAATATTTCAACTACAGATGAAGTTTTTGATTCATATAATCTGCAAGATATTTAACTTTAGCACATTTTAATGCGATTATTTTATATCTTTCAGTGTGGTAATCCTTTTGAATACTACTCTGCACAATCCTTTGACCCTACTGTGGTGCTTCTCTCTATGAGTTGAACATTTACCTTCTCCTAACCTACAAAAGTCCTTCAGTATTATTAGCTTTCCTTAGGTTTTTTTGCCATTTCCTGTGTGTTGGTAGCATCGGTAGAAATGGTGCTTGTTCAATTAGACACATCACACACTGCCATCATCTTGAGACAACAAAATATCTCTCATTTTTCACAGTCATTTAAGTGTTTAAGGGAATAAATTGAGCATTGAGTAAGAAAATGAACAAATAAAAGAAAAAAAGGGAAACTATGCTGCAAGGTTTTGAAGTGCCTGCAATTGAAAATCCAGCTGCAAAAACAACAACTGACAACAGCAAAACGAATCACATTCACAGATTTCACTTTGTGAGCTTTGTATATTTAGTAAAATCAACCAAAAGAGGAATACAATTTTATTACAGAAGGTGTTTAGTGTTTTTAGTCGAACAAGGACTCCTGTCATTGCTACAATGGATCACATAACAGTGACAAATAGCATGATATGATGGTAATACTGATATTCTTAATTTTAAAAATTATGAAAGTATGTTTACTTTTATTTAAGATATTTTATGTTTCCAATTTTATTTGTCCAAAAATATTATAATGATTAAGTAAAAAGTAAAAATGTCTTTTGTTTTAGAAACTCTGATTTTTATGGTAGAGATTATACATGTACACCTACTCTGCTGGATGGATAATGGATTCTTACATGCCTTTCATTTGTCCTATTCTAGAAATTAGTCATGCTTATGCCTTCTATTAGAATGCAAATAAGTTCTTTTTTAGGGAGAAAAAAAAAGACTTTTTTTTCCCTATTGGAAGAGGAAAATTCATTTAATTCTAGAATGTGAATCAAGTTTAAGATGTTGATTGATTTTACTGAAGTGTGAAACTTTCTTATAATACTTGGGTTTACATTTGCAAGAACCCAAACCTTGTTTCATTATATATGAAATAAAAAAACCATCTTCAACATTTCTCTGGCCGTTATTATTGTGGTTTTGTGGTTTTGTGGTTTTGTGGTTTCGTGGTTTCCAGCACTGAGGTATTGAAGACAATATAAGTGTAGCTTAAACTCACTTCTTCCATCCAATATTGGAGAAGACTATTCGGCTTGTCTCTTGCTGAGAGTGATGGCTGGTTGAAACAGTGATATAACTCGTGTCTATAATTTAAGGCCACCAAGATGGTTGGGATACATTTAGGCCTTTAAAAGAATATTTCAGAAACAATCATATAAAGTTCAATTAGGAAACTTTCAAACTTGATGAGGAGCATGGCTTGATGAGATTAAAAATGACTCCCAAGCTTTTCATTTATTTCAACAAATTGGTGCAGATGACAGCTTCATTAATGATTTGAATGTTGAGACCAAAATAGTTCATTTTAAACCTTCAAAACTTTTCAAACTCCAATTCTACATGATATTTATAATCTCAATAACGTTTTTACTAAAACCTGGAAATATGTTTAACTATCAATTATACTGTAATGTCTGTTTCCTTTATTTTTATATGTTTTCCTTAGGCCCTTGTTACAGCTTCCATATGCAGCCCTGAGAATATGGATCTGAAAGATTAAGCCAGAGTCATCCTAAAAGATCAGAGTAATGATGTGACCAAAGGACCTTAAATCTATAGTGTATTAAAATAATTTAATTTATCATTTTTCAATTATAATATATCATTATTTTTAAAAAAATTGGTTTATTTGTATTAATACCTTAATAATATATTTTTCACGTTTTTATTTACATGGAAGATGTTCAAACCCATGGAGTATTTATCCTGTATATTCTGATTGTTGAAAAATTGGGAAGGTTGATAAAAATATACTTGCAAGAATCTGAAACATCCGAACTTAGACATATTCTCATTGTTTATGCAGACAACTTGAATGTCAAACCTCACCATGTAGCAATTAGTATTCCATATAATATGTACATGAGCTACAATCATCGATTGAAACTTTCCAATTGTGACTAAACCATGACAGCAAAAGGAAAAAAACCAGGAACGTGATGTGTAACTACAAAAAAAGGCATCAGATTCTTCCATTAAAAAATCTGGAAATTCAAGTATAACTTAAAAATTCTGGAAGTTGAAGTTGTTTCCCTAATGTTCAGTATGAGATCCTTCATAGCAAAATCTGAAGAAGTTGACACCTAATCCAGTAAAGTCCAGTTCTTGCAAAAGAGGAGCATCACCTAAAGTGATTGTGACTTCATGTGATAGATGTTTGGTTGATCCATTAATTGTAAAAGAACTGCTGAGATCTGACCCTCAAAAGGGAAACAAAAGCTGCACTAAGAATTTACACGGCAGTCCTTATATGCTCAGAGCTATAAATACTGCAATAAATGGAAATGTAGTGATCCCATTGGGTTGTCATTTCTAGTATGGGTGGGATACCCTGTCTGGTTCATGAGGTTAAGCTATTTGTAAGATATCTCTCAAGTTTTTGCTGGAGGATGACTCGGTTAATGCAACTAAATAAAACAAGAAAGTCATTCCTAGCCATGCATACATATATATTTTTAACTTGTGGCTGTTCATTAATGAATAATGAGTTAAAGGTTAACAAAAGAGGGAAGAACTATTCTTTCTTACCAATTCTATCAGCTGAACTATTTGCAGCAGATAGTGGGTGCTGCCGTACAATCTGAAGGGGATTACAAATTTCATTCTTTTCATCAGATATACTTCCAATGTGCCATAGAGGACAACTATTTGCAAGCCAGTTGATTAAAAGTGCTGACTTTCCTTCAACTATCAGAATGAAGGTGAAGTGCTACTGGTTTTGTTTTACTCCTGTAAGAAGGACTTTCAATTCTTCTTCTTTTGAATTAGAGTGTAATACGGGACCTGAGGATACCAGAAAGTGTCTGGACCATGCAATACATCACTATGCCACCAACACCTGCTGGCTCAGGGTTACAGATAGAATTACCATTGGAATTCATTTTTGTGTTCCTTCACCATAAGACAAGCCATGAGATCTAGGGGTGGAATTCTCAGGAAATTCAACATAAGCATCTAATTCCCAAAGAGAATACTAGAACTCCTGACACGGAATCTAACAAGCCCTTTCCTTAAAACTGGCATAGCTTTGTGGAAGGTTTCTAGCTACTGTTTTCTGGCATATATGATAAGAAAGAAACAATAAAATATTAAAGGAGTACAAAAATCAATTGGAAGGATAATTGAAGGAAACTCCACTTCCCCCATCCCCATCTCTCTAGCTCAATCATTTGTAAAAACTAGATGAAGATTGTACATCTTGGTGACAATCAGCCCAACATAGCGAGTGTTTGATTATCGTCTCTTGCTCAGTTCATCACAGCTTCGGACTTTCTTTAATGCTGCTATACATAAAATGTATGGTTTCTGATGGTACTATATAAATTTCCAGGCAGTAGCTACCCTGATATCTTTTTCTGATACTTGACCTGACATTCAGAGATTATCTGCTACCAATCTCATGTGCTTTTTTGGTTTTTTTGTTATGGATTTCTTGATTAGTTATGGGATTCATGATAGCTTCATCAGTTCTTACCAAAGACTAAAAGTGCCTGCTCGGAATGATCATTTATTACTCAGCTAGACTCAGTTTCTAAGAAATGCAAGCCATTCAAGTGACCTATCTTTATCATCCTGATTTATTGATTTTTCAACTTTTTCTGAGACTCTAAAATCATCTGACATTTCTTATCACGTGGTAAATGATCATTGAGCTAACATTTTCACATGAGCTGCTCAGATAATATCATCTAGTGCTCTATATGCAGGGAAGTATGTATCTTGCTGAGCAGTGAGAATAAGGTGTACACACTTGTCCTAGACAAAGATGATGGTGGGCCAGGTTGGGCTACACACTCAATTGTTACATGTTATTTACTTTTAATCTTTAGCTAATTCCTTCGTAATCCGAGAAAGCTTAAACAGGAAGCATCTGGCTACTCAAATACTGCAATAATTTCTTTACTGTTTAACAGGAAGCATCTTGACAATTTTGGGATGTCATAGGCTCCAAGACATTAAAGAAGTTTCAATTGGAATAGGGCTACATGTTTTAAGGTGAGTAGAAAGGATACTTGTTGGAATTTTCATGCAGGATCCCTTTGTTCACGTGTATGTTGCATGACTTTTTTCTTCTTTCTTAGGGTTCATCTTGAGGGGGACAAACATTACCTGTTCATTATGAAGACTGTTGAAGAGTCAAGAGCATTACTTTCTGTACTAGGAGTTTGTGATTCAGTAGAAACAGATAATAGATGTTCTTTAACAAGGTGCTTCTTCTCTTTCCATCTTTTACTTTAGTATAGAAATTGTGGCATCCAAAAGAATTGCTTTACATTTATTTACGTTGCCTTTTTTTCTCTCTGTGGTCTGGCTGGGCCTTTTATTTATGTGGCAGTTGGGAGCAGGTTCAGGTTAAATTATTTATTGAAGAAATCTGTGGAGGTTTGAGGATGGGCATATATCTCTACTCAATGATTCTCTTTTGGCACGAAACAAGTGATGGTAAGCTTGGGCAGTGCGAATAACTTATTTGTCCTTTATGAGATTTTCAATCAATTATTTGCATGTCCTTTTCTTTTTATGTTTCATTTGGCCGTTTATGTTTCTCGTATGTGAGTATGAACTATCACATACTGATGCTGTCCATGACTTTGGGAACTGAACAAGTTAGTTACTGTGTGAATAGGTCTATAAAATGGTGAAATATATTTCTTTCTAGTAGTATTGCGACATATCTAGAGGGATATATTAGCTCGAGAATTTGATAATTTACCTCTGGTAGAATCCTTATCTGGTAGCATAGAATACCAACAGGAATACGAGTCTAATGATCATTTGAGGTTTATCTCCTAAGGATGGTGGGCTCACCAATAATAAGCAGAGTGGTTCTTTAAAATAATACATTAAAAAAATAATAAATAACCCACATAACGAATGATGTATAAAGTTAATACATTAGGGAAAGAGTTCTACTATTTCATAATATAATAGATGTCCCAAGAACCACTTCTGGACTTTCAGTTGTATGGTTGTTGGTGTCTCTTACCACCAAAATTCTTCTTATTGGTGCACCGTGAAACTTAAGTATTGATCTGATAATAACAGTTTGTGGAGCACGGTGCCCACACTTCATTTTACACTATTTTGTACATGTGTTCTCGGCAACGAGAAAAATCCAAATATATTGGAAACAATTTTCTTGATAAATAGAATTAATGGAAAGCCTCGTTAAGTTTTAAAAAAACATGCATACACGAAAATAAATAGCAATGATGATTTTGTAAAGCAATTATTTTAAAAATATAAAGCCATGTTTGGTAATGGAATCATGTGAATGCCCTACTTGAAGTTATGGAAGTCTTTCCTAGATTTTGTATTTTAGAAATGGTTGTGAGCATCAGGAGATTTTATGCTTCTTGATGTAAGTTAGGCTTTACTGTCAATGGCATTTTGTGCATCAGTGTTCATGCTGTTAAACACATAGGTGAGGCTGTTTCATATCAGTTGTCGTTTGTTGTGAAAAAAAACCTTTTCAGGGCTGGATTTGTGTAGTTTCCAGGCAAACCAATTGGTAATCTGTTTCATTTAAGCACCTTGAAATGTCATAAGTATCCATTTGGAAACTATCACTTTCTTCTTTATGGCCTTGTTGCCATTAAGTGAGCTTCTAAGCTCCCAGCATTTAAGCTGATTATTTGGTGGGGTTTCAATTATACAACTATAGTTTTGCTTTTCTATTAGTAGGTGCTTAGTGTTAACTCTGTAGACTCTACTAGAAAGTTTAGGTAAACTTCTATTGAGCCATATATTTATGTTTTGTGTCAAATCAACTAGACAAAGCTACTTGGATTTAGATTTCGTATAATTCTTCAAGAGTGTCGAAGTTTGTCTGAAATAGGTAAGCTTTTACTTTGTTGAAAAATATGTCCAGATTAGTATTGTCCAGATTTATTCTCTTACTCTTGTCTTGCTGAAATCTCTCCTATATTAGAGGCTTTATTTTGTATGTGATGACTGTAAATATAATAATGTTCTTTTGGGCCTAAAGTGTTAAAATTTTCGTATTGAACAGGGGACTCGTGGCTCTCAAGATCCCTATTTGTTGTTGAAGGTTATGTCCTAGTTTGCATTGAAGATCTTGTACAGCTTAGCACCATCACAGATGAGGGTCAAGTCTCCTCGCCATATTATACACTTGATTCTTGCTGTCCCATCCATAAAATTTCAGAGATGGTAACCTCCTTGCCATATTATACACTTGATTCATTGAACGTGAATATTTTTGAAGTTATATCAATCATTTTCTACTTTATGTTTTCAGGTTGTTGAAATCAAGGGTCATAGGTGCGTGACTTTGACAATCAACCAAATTGTCCCTGAAGATATCCATTTTTTCTCCAAGCTTGACGAAGGCAGGCAGCTACAAGAGAACGCACTGGGTCTTCTGACTTGGAAACTCAAGTGGTACTCCGAAGACGCTCTGCTCAAGTTTGTGGCATTACTCAGGGCCATTTATGCAGGAGTAACCACGACTCCTCTGCCTATAAGGTGTTTACCTTGTTAGAATCCTGTTCTCTTCTGGCCAATTTTGTATTCGTTTATTCGTTCCCCTTTTCCATTTTGTTTTTATTGGTTTGTGGTTGGCTTTTTTCTTGAAGACGAAAGAAAGGCATCTGTTTTGGGTTCCTTTGTTGCCTGTATTCTTTGATTGTTGGAACATCGGTGTACACTCTACAGAATATACAGAAAAAATGAAACTAGAATGTTGGGTCTCGCATGTACAGAATATTCCTGAGAATTTAAAGGTTGCTTTTCCATGTCACCCTTTGGATGGCATTGGTAAAGTTTTTATTTGATATTCTATCCCCTCCCTCAAACCAGGGAGTTCTCAGTGGGGAGGACTCCTCCCATCTCTTGGAAGAAAAAAAACAGAAACTCACCCTGACAAAGAGGGCCAAGTGCTTCCCTGTAACCCTTTCCCTCTTATCTTTAGTAATTGTCTTTATTTATTATTTAACTCCAGTTTGTAGTTTGTAATTTGTAATTTGTAATTTGACCTAATTAAAAGCACAACAAAAGGCTCCTTGTTTCCTTCTTTTCACATTAACAGAATCAATAGCATCTTCCCCACCCCATCGTTCCCTCCCTGTTTTTCATTTCCTATTAAGAATCACATGAAAATAGTGAGTACGAGACCAATCCTTCTCTGATCTCATAGGCTCACTTGCTTTTAAAATTGAGCGCTGCGTCGGTAGGGCACAAAGATCGAATCATTATCAGGTGGGCAGCAAATACAACTCCAACACGAGAGCTCAAGTGGGAATCTCAATTGATCCTCTTTGATCCTTCTTACTCTCGAATTAGATCATCGTCCTAAAACAATAAGCAGCGACACAGAAGGCAATAAAACAGAGGAAAAGTATTAAAACAATTGCATCTCAATTGTTAGTGACAGCCCATTCGACTCATTTTATCACCATCAGCCAACAGAAGCAAGAATCAAATACTTTTTAGAAATGGAGCCCTCATGGGACGGGAAGAATCCCAAACAGAAATATATGTGTATATATTTTATCTCTTACCTCATTGACTAAAATTTAAAAAAGCCTAGACAATAGGTCCCAGTTATTTATGACATTTGAAGCGGTACAGATGGTTGAATTCTAGCCAAAACTTGAGTCAAGTGAATGCTGCACAGTTCCACCACAAGCAAATCTCCTTTATGCCACCCCTGTCAGATAAAAAGGCAAGGCAATCGGTTATGACCTCCTGTGAAGAGGAAGCCCACTGTAATATGAAAGACAACAGAACTTACTGGCTCAGAAACACTACATAAAATGCTCATATTAATACTACAAAAAAATGGGGCTTATCAAACATCATGAACAGCAGCACCAAACAGGTTCAAGGTTTTTCAATTTTTGTGGAACATTAAGGCTCAACAAAGATGTATGGCAACATGAACATAGACAAACTAATTTTTATAGCAAAAAAAGTATATAATTCTTGGGATAAATAAAGATCTTGAAGTCGTATATGTTTCTATACAAATCAAACTCAAAAGATTATCTTATGTCATATTGAATTTGTCTGAGGAAGCAGGGGCAGGCTCATGCAACTCAGCCACAAAGATCATCTCTTAAGAAAGCTTCGAGTAATAAATCCTGCATACAACTACAAGACATGGGAATCCAAGGCTATAAAGAATGTAATGGAAAACGCAAGTGATACTAACTAATTTGAAAAGAATTGTATTCACCCACTAGCCCCAACTAAATAAAACTATGACTTGATACTATCTTGTTCACCATTTTATCTAGTCATACAAACTCCATTGATTTACTAGAAGTACATTTACTATTATTAATAATTAAATTATCAGCAAAAGCATTGTTCAATTGCCACATCTGTGTGGGAGAACCTATTTGGCTAAATGTGTCACACCACCCTCCCCACCCCCAATTTGAGTAACTCGGTACAATCACATTCAGCAGGAATATCAAGTTGGGAATGTTGTTCTGAACCAAAAAAGTCCAATCCAAGTGATTTTATTGTGATCCTGCAGTTGAAATCACTTGAGGCAAGTATCTCCAGAAACAGTCAAAATTCAATAGTCTGGGTTGTAAAGCAAATACTAGTAGGATCCTTACCTCCAGAGATAGTATATCTGTGCCTGCTCAACTGTTGAGTTCAAAATTTACCATCTATACACACTAAATACACACACACACACACACACACACACACACATATATATATATATAGACAAGAACAATTCTTGCTGCATAAACCCAACAAACAAGGCTCTAATATTTGCCAGATAAATAAGTCATTAGATCCCCTTAAGAGATTGCAGCAATATTTTGACAATGCTTGAGATATATCGCTTAATTCTGGTAATCTCTCGGAGCCAAGCTCTTAGATCAACAAAATCTATTGCCAAATCCCTTGCAAAGAGGGTGTTAATAAAAAAATTAAAAAAAAAACTTGCAAAGGGGATTTTTGTCATCGAACATCATGTTATAAGGCATAGTTTTTCCCTTTAGTGTTAAGGTGGGGCTTCAGGAGTTGCCTGCCTTTGCCCTCCCACCCTTGCATTTCGTTTTTTATGTAAACGAGAAAAAAAGGTTGAAACTATTGAATCATACTCATCAACACTGGGGAAACAATACTATTCCAAAATACAGCATATATCACCTATCAAATCATAGACAAAGTCATGAAATGAAAAAACATGACCAACATCATCATCATTAACATAGTCATATCATCTAAGACTCAGAGTTAGTTGCCCATATCATCCTCCAGCATTCCTTTCTATCACTCTCTAGTTCCTTTACTTTTTATAGAACCAATGCTATCAGACCTGTACCACAATAGGCCAGAAAGGCGGTTGGTCTGATAGGTGGTTGAACCAGTGATGATGACATACATGAAGTAATATTTAAAAATAAGAAACATTTAGAAAGGGTTTCAGGGGAAGTGGGAAAGTAGGGAAAGTGCGGATGGGGACATAAACACCTCCATACAACTCTGTAATTCGAAATAGAGTGCCAAGCACCTCTCTATTTCTCTTTCTGATTGGGAAAGGGGTCCATCCCCATCAACTAGCTCCCCATCAACTAGCTCTTTGCAATCAAGGGGATGGGAAAGAAACTAGGCCAGCTCAAGCCATTTAGTATTTGCCTCGTTAGAAGTTCCCCTTCCCCTGAATTTTTCTATTGTCAGACTCTTCCTACCTTTCTTTAGGTCCATCAAAGACCATCAAGATCTCAAACACCTCCATTCTTGATTATCAGTGTTTGTCTTTTTCCGATTTGACACACATCTATCTCAACATTGTCATATCTTCCACCCTCTTCTTCTCCAAATGTCAAACTTTTTTTTTTGTCACTATCTCCAAATGTCAAACTTCTCCCTTCATAAAGCACGATTAACAAATTTCTAAATCCAAAAGCCAGAAAACAAACAGCATTATTACACCCAACAATCACAAGCTGCAACTAGAATATTAAAGAGAATAATCTCCAATCGGCTTTCTCAAAAAAGGAAATACAATATTGAGTAAGATTAGATAATTCACCCCTCACCTATCTAGTTATTGAGTAACAAATCTCACTCTTATCCTATTAAATTGGTTATATCAGCCCAGCAGTCAGAAATGTGATCAAGAGGCAACTCTAATGGCACCCATCAATAATACAAGAAAGACAGTATCAGCACAAGGAGCAACAACCACAAATAGCAATTGTAACAAAGTGCAAAGAGAACACCAAAATATAAATGATCAAACTAGACACGAATATTTTGTTTAAATGAACTAGACATGAATATGAAAAAACGAAAAACAGCAACTAATTCAGATAAGAATACCATGGCAGGACAACATCCATAAGGCCAAAACTAACAAAGATTCTGAGGGCAGAAGAAGTTCAGTTCATCCTATGCATATCTTCCAGAAGAAAGTGACTAAGGTCAAATCCAATTCAGCCTTAATTTTTTTTAAGTGCTAACCCCCATAGCCTTGAGAGACTTGAACCCAGTGCCTCAGATTAAAAACTCCCAAATATGACCACCGAGCCAATGGCCCAATCCACCACTATCTTCGACAATTGTGGTTCTCCAACAGGTGAAGTAGTGGAGAATTTGCATAACTTAACAAACAGCAACCAGAAGCATTTATGAACTCAAACATATGCCACTTCTATATATTAAAATGAAATTATAAAGAAAACAACAATATCACATGCCAGTCCTCAAACACAAGATGACCATAAGAAATTTTGGTATATCTCAGAAACAATATAGCTATTCCAAGTCACATGTCAAAACCCCTCAAGAAAGATGTAACCACAGCCATCTTTTTCCTTTCCCCTTTTTTTTTCTTAGTTTGGGCTTTTTGAATGATAACAACAAGGTACCTTGACTTAAAGGGGCATTAGCAAACCTTCTCAAGTAGAAGAAGTGGGAATAGTAGTAATAACCAAATGTGATTCTTGTTCTGACTCTAGGTATTGAATTATAAAAAAATAAAGAGCATTAATTGGTCTTATTCTTGTTTCCCTATATCCTGTAGTGAATTTATTGGGCCTTTGCCTCAATGGCCAGTCAGCCACATCATATGTGGGGTTTCTAGTCTGAGGTCTTGGCATCAAATCTCAAGAGGGGTTTTGTGTGTCATGAGCACGTATAATTAACATACAAACAGAAAAAGTTTATTTTCTGAACTCTTACAAGAAAAATATTTGCCATAGCCAATTAATTAATGTTCTAATACACAAGTTTTGTTTTAAAAGGCAAAATACACACAAGTATTGGTATCTACAAAGATGTTGATATTTGTCCAAATCAAGAAGACATATGACACACTAAAAAATGAAGAACCTGAAAAGAATGTAGACCGACATTTATTCCTGTTGTCCAATCTATGCTGCTCTTATTAGGTCAAAAGTAAAAGAAATCCTTAAGGTAAGGTTAGCTCATGGAGGAAGTGAGTCACTTCAAAGAAGACAAAGTGCAAGCAAATTCCAGGATGATCACCTTTTTTATGATGAGAATTACTTTTTCATGATAGAAATTGAGACTCAGAATATATGGAGCAATTGATCCTTCAACAGAAAAGTTGCGTGGAAAATGAATTCATGCAACTTCATTTCACAGGAACAAATTCCAGAAGAAAGGGAAATTTCACCCACTCCAAAAGAGATTCACTTCCTCTCCTTGGGTTCCACCTTACTTTCCCTTCACACTAACAGAAAAAAGAGCTACCTACCCCTTACCACCCCCAATCGCCCCCCCCAAAAAAAAACAAAAGATGTGCGGAATCATGAGTAAAATGTGTTAGTATTCTAAAAGTCATAACATCATTTAACCAATAACTCATTCACAGATATAAGCAGAAGGTGGAGTCACTGTTTATCATGTGGCATGACATTCCATGCTGCCTTTCCTGTCAAGTCTGCTAACAACAATATGCCAACCTAACAATCCTCAAGTATTTCAACTTGTAGGCACAGACTTGCAGAAAATGGGTAGAGTGTCTTAATAAATTTCCAGGTAACCTGTTATCCAAATACAAGCATAGAGAAAGGCACCTTAATTCCCTCCTGGCAGAGTTTTCAAAAACTGAAAAGGAAAATAATGGGGCCTTTTTGCCACAATTCTCTTTCTTTGCCATTTTTCTTAATAGGGGACATAAGAAGTTTAAAGTGTTTCATGATTTTCGAGTAAACAGGACCCAGCCTCTAAGTGTTTCCTTTTTTCTTTTCCAAAAATAAGAACCAGTCCATTAAACATATCACGATCACACACAAGTAACAATAAAAAAGTAAAAGGAAAAACCATGGCTTCTGCCAAGGACGGATGTAGAAAAGATCGACCAATAGGAGAAGATTACTTATTAAAAATAAAATATTTTGAGGATTGCAACCTTGACTCCAAGACCCATCAACACAAGTTGAGTACAAGTGCTGGAGATGTCTTTCGTGTTGATTAAAGTAACTTACTTTAAGACAAAGGAAACATTTCAAAACACACCAATTTTATCGGGCATACATGGCTTATAGTGCTGCTAAACACGCACACTATGAATGCAAGCAGACGGATCCTTAGCAACCTCAACCACATACGAACCAGTCCATTAATCATATCATGCTAACGCACAAGTAAAAATAAAAAATAAAAAATAAAAAAGAAAAGTCATGGCTACTATTCAGGACGGATGTTAAAGAGATTGACCAATAGGAGAAGATCACTTATTAGAAATAAAATATTTTGAGGATTGCAACCTTAACTCAACAGATCCATCAACTCAAGTTCACAACAAGTCTCAGGAATGACTTTCGTATCGATCGAAGTAACTTAGCCCAAGGCAAAGGAAATATTTCAAAACACACCAATTTTATCGAGCACACATGCCATATAGTGCTGATAAACAGGCAAAGTATCAATGAAAGCAGACGGACAACTTAGCAACAAAATCCACATTGCAAACCCCACACACCCACACACACATTCTGAATAGTTAAAATGTTACGTACCAGGAAAAAATTAGTAGATAAAAAGATGAACATAAGAAACAACAAATAGAAGTTCACCCTACCCGACGTTAGCATTCAACGACCAGACGGCAATGATGGATTAAGCCCCAAAAGCATCTGATTTCCACTAGGCAAATATGCTACATTCGGCGACTTGGCCAGAGTAGCGGCAACCTCCCTAGAAGCCTCAATTTTCCTAAGCTCAATAAGGCCCATTCCAGCCGAGTTCGTGGCATCCGAAATAAGCTTCGCAGATTCACTCTCTCCCTCGGCCCTGATAATGGCCGCCCTTCTCTCCTGCTCAGCCTTGGCAACAACATACTTGGACCTCTCGGCTTCCTGCTGCGCAACCTGCTTCTGCTCCACGGCCTTGGAGAATTCAGCCCCGTAAGACAGATGGGTTATTGCAACATCATCTAGGACTATGTCGAAGTCGGCAGCCCTCTTGATGAGAGACTCACGGACAAGGGCAGAAACGTGGGGGCGCTCTGTGAGAAGCTGATCAGCGTTGAACTGTGCAACAACGGCCTTGAGGACCTCGTTTCCGATGGATGGAAGCACCTTCTCGTCATATTCAAGACCAAGGTTCTTGAAGATCCTGGGGAGTTTGAGGACCTCGGGTCGTGATAATACCCTGAGAGAGAGATTGACCATCTGGAGATCCTTAGTACCGGAAATTGAAGCAAAGGAATGAGGGCGAGTGCGGATGTCGAAAACCACAGGCTTCTGAAGCCAAGGGATAAGAAAGTGAGTTCCCTCGCCGACGGTCTCGTCGAGCACTCCGCGGAAACGATCGAAGATGACGGCGCGCTGGCCACCGTCAACGTTGTAGAGAGACGCATTTAGAACGGTGGCACCCGCGCCGAGGCCGAAAGCTGCGCGGGCAATGTTAGTGAGGAAGGATGCTGCGGCTTGGTTACCGGCTCCAGCCATGACGACAAGAACAGGACAGTCGTCGACTCGTCAGGGAGTTTTTTCGACTATGCAGGTTTGAACTGTTGTAGAAATAAAACCCTAAACCCTGAAAGGCTTACGCTACTAGCGTCGAGGTCCTTTGGAGTGGCACCGAAAAAATCTGTTTGGGTTTTGGGCCTTGCTATTTGGGCTTCGACGATACGAATGGATCGAATCTTAGACGTAACCAAACCTAACTGTATCTCCGTTTCGTACTCCGATTCTCCCACTCCCTCCCCCTCCGTATTTTCGATCGTATTTAGTATTTAATATTTACCTAATAAAAATAAAAATTGCTAGCAAGGCTTTTGCAACTCGCTTGACTCCATTTTTAGACTCAGTTAAACGGTGAAAACATTGTGTCACTCAGTAATAATATCTAGTTAATTCTTAGACGTTGATCGCCAATAATGAGCCCAAATTAAAGTGTGGGGACTCTTTTCTTTCTTCCTCAGTTTAAAATTTCTCTCCAACAACTGTCCTGCTACGTAGTACATCTAATAACCACATCATGGGACCCTCCGCCGAGGCCGCTGATTTAGACAACTCGGTACAATCTACTGAACCGAACCGTTTCCGTGTCTTGGACAAATTGTACTCATCTAAGAAGACCGACAGTTTTTCAAACACCGGCTCGTCCTTCCTTCTCTCCGCTCATGCCGCCCCTCCCTGGGCCCCGCTACGCAATCTCCGGGCAGAAATACCCTTCGTGTTCGTCAAAATTACCATATCACACTAAGTTTTTTTACCCTTTTGTGATTCTTATATGAATTTTTATTTTTATTTTTAATAGAACCAGGTTATATTATATTATATTATTAATCCTCATGCTGAAAATATTTATCGTTTTTGTCAATAATTTCGAACAGTGGAGAGTAGAGAGTAATTTAGTCATTTCGCTCACTCTTGTCCATCCATGCCTCCGACGTCCTGGTCGACACGCAAGTCAAAAAAGAAAAGCGGGGAAAAAGAAAAAGAAGATTTATGAAACCAAGCAAAGCAGCATTATACTCGAGGGAGAGCAAATGAATATGGAATTGCCCCTGTTATCTTTTCTCTCTTCTCACTCATTTTGTCTAATAGAGGATGCGATGAAAGGGGAGCAGAGAAGACCCCAGTCGCGACGATGACCAAGGGAGATAGTGGAGAGACTATGGAGGGAGCGGAGGAGGAGCTTGAACGAAGGAGCCGATTCTTGAGCAGTCTCATTGAGAGGAAGAAAGCCGGAGAGCAGAAGGAGCAACTGGAGCGGCTTAATGTGAATGTGCGAGCGGCGGACATGCCTGTGGCCCTACAAAACAGTGCCTTCCGCTGCGCCAGAGACTCCCTCGATGCCATGCCCAAGCTTGACAGCAAACGTCTCGCCCTCGCTCTTAAAAAGGTTTGGCCTCCTTTGTTTCCTAGATTCTTGTCTAGTCTCGAAACGTCAGCTTCCTGTTTTTTAGTTTCATGTGCCTGTTGAAATTTCATTTTCGCAACTTTGGTTTCACTTGTAATTTGATGTCACTGAATCCCTTAATCACGAGCATAAAGCTTACTGATCTCTGGGGTTTCTTTGTATATAATACATAGTATGACCTGATGAACTGTACGATTGATTTCAGCAGCTTGCTTCGCTTCTCTCGACATTCCTGTGGGGAGAGTTTTATATGAAAGCTAAGTTAGATCCTCCGAACAAAATCAATTGCTATTTTGTAGCTTTGGACGGGAGAGTGGCGTTGCGGATGGTTCTTTTCACCCTTTCGGTCTTTAGACCAAATCTCTATTTCGTTTCTGTCGTGTGGAGTTGGTGGCTGGCAGGAGCTTTTGGACTCTCGGTTGTTTGAACGTAGTATTCTTAGCTGATCCTAGTATTCTCTTTATTTCATTACTTGGGTCTCTAATCAGTGCTTCTAGCTAGAATTTTGCTCTGAACTCCCTGGAGGAAGACGTAACACTTCAGGAAAGTAATTAACTTTTACTTACACGATGTGACTTCTGCTTTCTCACAGTAAGCTTGTATTTTTCAAGTGGTAACCCATGATTTTGTGGTAATGCCCTGGTGCATCCCGCTTTATGAGCAACATGCAGATTTTTTCTATCTCAAACGCCAATAAAATCCCTTCCCTCTTCTCCTCCAAAAGCGTTAAAGGCTTTTCAAAATTGCTTTCAGGTGGTTGTCTAGAAGTTCCTTATGTTTGACTGTAGCTTTGTTTGGTATATGTATATCATATATATGGGTATTGTTATATATAGGTGAGTGAGCAGTTATCACAGGGTGTTTATCAATGAATAATGTAAATACTACCTTCTTGATTATTCAAATAAAATTTGTAAACTCATTAATCGTACGTAGTTTGTCTCTATGGCCAAACCAGTGCGGCCAGTTTCCATTGTGAGATCCTCCATTCAGGTTTCACCAGGCTATCAGGTGTGGGATCCATGTGCAATCAGCAGTCCAAAAACTTACATAGTTTGTCCTTGAATTATGTACATGTCAATATTCTACAATATGCTTGTTGGTGTTGGAAAGCCATATATTCATGTCTACAGTTTACTTGTTGATCAGTTTTTCTTGCCGGTTGTTAACTGTGTTAATTGTTAGTACTTAGTATTCATTGATTGTGTATTTGTGAACTATTATACCTGTATGCTTTTGGTTTTTTACATGATAAAGTTTTTATTAATTTATCTTTACCTTCTGTGGATTATGATATATGTTCAAGTGATTGGATATTAGATTACCATATCGTGTTTCACAATACTGATGAATATTAGCGTGCATAGGTTTACTAAGGCATCTATTGCTCATGATGGTCATTGTTGTCTATCTGTTTGCTTATTATGGCGGTGTTATTATCTAGAATCTATTAATGTTTAAACAGTACTTGATAGGAATCTTGGAGAGTTATTTTTTGTTGTGCTAGTCTGTAAGTGTTTCTTTCTCCCTTATTTTTTTTCTTGATAGTTATCCAGAATCCATATACCCGTACTGCAAAACTACTTGTCATCTAATTGACTCAAATGATAGCAATGACCACAGATTTTGTGTTTTTGTCTATTTATTTGTTTATTTATTTATTATGGAACTGAGTTTTTGTCATCTTTGGATGGAACAAAGGGTCATGGGACATCATAGCGATGAGATGATAAGGCAGGCAATAACATTAAATGTAAAAAAGGAAAAGCCAAGGATTGTGATCTTCACTGCATTCCGAAACCCAAAAATGAAGAAAGTTATCGTTGTTGTGGAAATCTGAGAAGGGAAAAAGTTGTGGCTGGTGATTGGGATGCAGGCTATAGAGCAAACTGTAAAGGATACTGACTTGATTCCTAAACAGTGTTGAAGACACAAAAAAAGTTAATGAACAGGAACTTGTGCTGGTCTCTTGGCATGAAAAGCTACAATAACTCCATTGGATCTTTATTAAAAATCTTTTTAGTTGGGTAACACAACAAGATTCAACCAATTAGGAGAAGGGAGTTGTCCTTTAACATGTAATTGCTCAACAAAATGAAATTACTAATACAGCCCTTTCAGACAAGCTGCAGCTGTTTTCTGCAACAAGCTGAACCTGATATTTAGCTTGAACTGCCTATCTCTTCGGGAAAGGCTAATCACACTACTATAAACATGTTGACGGCATTTGAAAAGGTTGCTACAAGAGTTGCTGTGAGCAAATTGCTAGCTAATGTAATCATTCACTTAGTAATGTGGTGCCTTATGGGGAGACAGAAACTATATCAGTCAATCACGTTTGGTGGCTGTAGAAGACACAGAAAAGGTGCTCCTGTTATCCTCTCTATTGTAACTTATCAAGTATAATTGTTACTTTGGTAAGTTCACCTAGTGAAAGAAGAAGAAGCATCCACAAACAGTTTCTTCCTAATGAATTTGGTACGATTGGACAAGTGTGATATCAGTTGGGTCCACATCCTTAGGTCTGGTAATTGCATGGCGAATTCTCTCGCCGAGAAGGGTGCTAATCGTCAAAACCTTGTTGTAGGGCATAGCTTCCCTCTCTAGTTTGTATCTTTCTTGGAGGATTTTCTTCCCTCCCTCCCTTGTTGTTTTGCTTCTCTTTTTTTATAACATCATTGCCATTCCAGGAGAACTCGTGTATCTTATTTGAAAGGATGTATTGCAGGTGGCTCGTGTTCTTTTCTAGTTAATTGGAACCCAAATTTAAGTTTTGGCAATTTCTTAATATCTCATTAAATCCTTTGGAATTTTTTTACCTGGAAATCTATCATTCAAAAGTTTGATGAGTTTGTAACTTTCACGTGGCTCAGGAATTTGATTCCTCATATGGTCCTGCTTGGCACTGCATTGTGGGGACAAGCTTTGGTTCATATGTGACGCACTCGTTGGGTGGCTTCTTATACTTCTCCATCGATAAGGTTTACATTCTTCTTTTCAAGACGGCTGTGGAGCCTTTAGGGCAGTGACAGACAGTAAATGTCATAAGATTCCTAGGGTTTTAATTTGTCAATTATACGATTGTAAACCTTAAAATACAGGAATTGAACACCTGAATGGACAAGGTTTATGTTCTGTACATTTCAATGGTTTGGAATTCATTACATGTATTCTTCTGAATCTGTTACGTGGAACCTTGAATAGGTGCAATGGTTTCACTCAGACGCCCGTTGCAGTGTTGCTATTGGAGTGACTGTTTCCAACTATACGATCTCTAATAATTCCAATGATCAATAACTATTTTATTGTTTTTTAATTTTTTAATTTTCCATTAGTTTAAAAAAAATTATACTCAATTTATAGTTATTTCATTAAAAAAATTAACCTTTTAATTTAATTTTAATTTAATGAAATATTTATATTTTTTAAAAGGAAAAGAGTTGGGGCCTGGGGTGCACCTGGCTCTAGCCATCTTGGTAGGAGTTGATTTACTGGATTCGGTCAAATCCAGTTCAGCCTCATCCACTATATCAATCTGGAGTCTGGATCTGGAGGGGTAGTGGTCGTATTTTTTAACAAGTTCATGGGTGATTTTGTAAGCACAGAACCCTAATTATCTGATCCTATAAAAGGATAAATTAAAGCCTCTTCCTGCAATTTGACCCTTCTGCTGTTAAGCCGTCGCTGGAGGCGCCTTTGCTAGTTGCAGCGCTGTAGACGCAGTTAACCTACAAATTTATCTGTTCCAAATGTCTCTGGTCTTGTTTTTGTCTTCTCTTCTGCGTTTAATTTATTTTCTGTTGAAATGACCTTAGTTATTAATGAGCAGAAATATGAGAGAAGCAAGACTAACATCCGGCTTTGGACATGCTATTTGCAATTCTGCATGGTTCTAGCTTTCTCGTAAGCTTTACAACTTAAATTCGATTTTGATTTGAGTTTTTCTGACTTATAGCTCATTCTTATTTCCATGTCCAGTGCCCGCAGGAGACTCGCCAGATGTTCTCTCCTGCTTGACGTATATATTTGTTTAATTTTTTTTCTAATTATCGCATGGTCTGCGCTTTCGTTCTCTGTAATCCACCAAAATTGAAGTTTTTAGCACGTCAATTATCTGTTTTTGCCTTTTTTTACCAATCGAAGGCCAGCTCGATGATGATCTTTTGCTTTAACCACACCGAACGTGAACTGGAGGGGGGCCGCTTATCTGAGTCGATTTACCTTTTGAAAAAACAGATCCTTCAACTCTTATTGTCGCCTTGGGATTCCTCTGTTTAAAACGTGAGATTGAGATCTCTTGTTTTAAAGAGAAGATGAAGGCTTCGACAAGCGTTGAAGCGGCTGGAGGTTAAATCGCCATATTTTGGATAATTGGTTCCCGTCTGAGTTCTCATGTGGAAAAACCCTGGCCCTAATCTGAGAGCTGGACAGATTAGTTTCCTCTTTTACTTGGAAAATACATAGAATTTGATGTTCTCATCATAATTGTTTACTCTACTGCGCATTTCTATAGGTATGTAGACATTGTTTTATTTCTTTTAACTTGGTGTTTTTAGTTTAAATGTTCGGATGTGTCAAACATCTGTTTATACTTCAGTTTTTTTTCCTTTTATTTTTATAGATAAGCCGTCGTGAAGGGTCGTTTACAGGTTGCTGGTTTTCTATTTTAAATGCAATTTGCTAATGGAAGAAATGCTTCGTATATTTATTTAAATGCATGAAGCAAACAGTTCGTATGCTGCGGGACCAATCACAGTTTTAAAGTCTTCCCAAGTGCCATTAAATATTGTGATATAATTTAAATTAGGTAACTTTTGTGACTGAAAAATCATCAGCTCTAACGTACCACTGCTGTTTAATTTTTGGGTGAACATTTTTTGCAAGTTCCTCAAAATTTCCATGCTCTGCTGTGAGAAATCTATGACTCGTAAATAAATGCAGGAAATTGGTACGATTACAAAATACTGTCCGTCGTCGCTGGCCGATGAAGAAATGGAAGGCGGCGGAGGCTGCAATGCATTAGAACATTCAATAGCTAAAACTCTGAATCATAAGGTGAATAATCAATCAGTAGATCTATAACGTGAATAAGTAGCTAGATTACATATAATGTCGCCGATTGTTCTTCCGTTTGTGAATCTACCCGAAGGTTGTCTGAAGACTTTCTTTGCCTACACGGTATTTAAGAAGACAATTAGACTTCATATGCATTAAAACAGTAATATGTTTTTGAATAGTTTTTGGGGGAATGTACTTTCTCATCAAACATTTATTGTGGAATAATGGGGCCTGTATCAGAATATTCAATTATACCCAGATAAGAGGACATGTTTGCAGATTTCCATTGATCGAAAGATTAGAAAGGGGCTTAAAAAAATTGGAATGCTATATAGGCGTTTTTTTTTTCATTCTTTCTTTTCAGATTGTCAAAATGGTGAAATGGTGATGTTTAGGAGAAAAGACACCAGACAATGTTGGGTCTGTAAATAATTCAGTGGACAGAGAGAATTAGGGTGGGAAGATTGATTTTTTAGAGAAAATATCTAACATGAAAAGTTTTGGCTGAAATTTTAGCGAAAGTGAATTACCCCTATTTATGAATGAAAAAAAAGGAAACTTGCATATCAAATGGTGGATTTTTTTTATTTATAATAGAAGTTTTAAGCGAGACTGCATTCCAACTTTACTGTAGTTTTTCAATCAAATATTTCAAAGAAAGCGAGATATGCACATAGGATACCATATGGAAGACAAGGGCATTTCGGTGCACAGGATTGAAGAAAGAACACGAGGAGATTGCAAATTAATGGTAAGAAATTGTGTCTCAACGTTCCATTAAATGAAAACAAATTTTCTAAGGAAGAGGAAACGGTAGAGCTCATTAACTTGCTATCTTGTGACCAATTCGGCACGCTAGTTATTTATGGGCTCTCGTCCTCCGATTCCAAACACTTCTCTTGGGAGAGAAAGCAGCCTGCACACGTAAATCCGGCGGGTTCACCGTTCCGAACATCTCTGCAACAACTTCCCCTGTTGCACATTACACACTTGGGTACCCCAAGCCAACAATTGGAGCACAAGGCATGCTGGCAAGCAATCAATTCTGGAGGCTCGTCATCGAAGTCCACACACCCTCCACACAGTTCGCACCGTGAAATGCACCAGTAACATCCACGACATGACACTTGCTTCTTCTTCATTTTCTCCTTGCAGGTCTCCCTCGTGCAATCAAAAACTAGTCTGGCTTCTTCACACTTAGGGCAGATCTGTACATCGATAGGATTTTTGTTGAGGTTTAGCGGGGAATGAGATGGCCGGCCTGTGTAGTATGTAGGTGGGCGCGGATGGTTATCGTGAAGCAGAGAATTGAGGTTCTCGAGGTGATCAGTCATGTTTAAGACACCGTGAACTGCAATTCTTTCAAGTTTGGGAAGTCTTTCCACCATGTTTATGATGCCTGTCGGCGACAGTCCAGTGCATCCTGGGACATAAAGCTGCAAAGGAATTGACTAAAATTGAGAAAAAAATTAACTGAACCAAACAATGATTCAATCTTCGAACAGGTATATCTAGCCCATAATAGACTTCTGTCGAAAACTTACGCCTGTGATGTGAGGATTGTCGTCGACAACTCGCCGGAGTCCAGCGTCTGTAATCCCACCACAATCGATCAAAACGAGAGACCTCAATTTCCCTCGAGCCTTTGATGTAATACTCAGGAGATGGTCATCTGTAAGCTTTCTACTCAAGGGAACATCAACCCTCACGTTCTGCCAAAGTAAATCATCTTCGTCAACAGCCTGCCTCAGCGATTTGCAAACTCTCCGAACTCCAAAAAGCTCCCGTAGATAGAGATAAGGTAAGGAATAAAAAAGCGCTTCATGGGGGCCGGAAAATCTCTGCATGTGATCTTGGGGGAAGCTTGAACCGCTTGAAAACAAAGACATTTGGGAGTTTGCAGAGGGCTCTTGATGTGCTTTTTGCAGAGTTTCTTCCATGGTTTTGATAGTTGAAAGGCAGAGAGGAGAGGGCATTCACAGACCACAGAGAAAAAGCTTGGTGGAGAATAATAGGAGAATAAGCTAGAAAGCTGATAATAGTTTGAAAGTCAAAGGTCGGATATTGATATCTTTTCTGAAACTGTTTGTGACTTTGGTGTCAGTGTGTGATGGGACTAAGGAGTTTCGTTACGTATTGCTTCAAGATCAGTTTTCGGGTCCCACTTAAATACTATCTCTTCTTTAAGATCTTGTCCGTCCAAAGGGTATATTTATTTGATGGGAAGATGTGGGCCGGACCAGCAACTAACCAGAAATGTCCTGGAGGGGAGCGCAATACGCACCACCCAGTCTTAAAAAGCAGTGACCGGAATATGACCGTTGGATCCAGCTGGCTGCCACGTCAGCTTTGGCAGTCCTCGTGCGTCGGGACTGGCCAATTTCATAGAGCCAACTTATGGACCGTCTACAAATGTCGCAGCGAAACCCCACGCGAACTGTTAGTGACCTCTCGAGGCGTATCGGCCGTCCGATCTCTGACAATTTTCATGTGATCAGCGAAAACGTTCCCCCGCCACGACAGAAATGGAAAACCCTGAGGACACTAGCTTTTATGTCTATTGTGTTTTATTTTATTCCTGGTGTTGTTATTCCTTGGGAGGAACCTTTCACGGTTTGCCCCCTTTTCCTTTCTCTCCGTCACTCTCCCTTTCCTCTCGAAATCTCTTTCGTTTCCTCTTCTCCTGCTCACTCTTTTGCTGGATTTTTCTCCTTTTCTGCACGGTTTTGACGAGGCTTAAGCTTTTTACTTGAGGATTTAGTCATGGCTCCCTTTCTTCTCTTGCTGTTGGCTCTATCACTTGCTGCAGCCGAAGGTGCGTTTTTATTTTCTTCCAGTCGCTCCATTTTTTCTCCCTGGATGCGGTTCTTGTCTATGTTTTACCTATTTCTCGTCTATCTCTTGCCTGCGGTTTCACTATATCAGGAACTTCACTACTGTTTCTTGATTTTTTGAATTTTTGCTGAGAATAAGAATGGCTACTTTTTTAGTCAAGCTGGTATCTCTGTCGTTCAATTTCAAAACCGATTGTCTGGCTAGAAGGCCGGTTTGTGTTGATGGCCATTCTTGTTGAGGGTTATACTTTACGGCATTCTTGTGTAGCATTTCTTCATTTTTTTCTTTTTGTGATGCTCTTAAATATTTCGTTTTTCTTGTGGAGATTCTGAGATTGTAATCTGGATAGATTGGTAAAGTTATCTAATCTTCCTCTCTTCAAATGAGCTGTACATTCGGCGTCATTGAATGTTATTTTTTGTTTGCGCCAGGACATTAAGATTTGAGGAGGGTGTAAAAGAGCAAAACGTTTTTTTCTGTCACTCACATCTGCTTCTCCAAGGAGATTAATTCTTTCTAATTTTTTAGATTAGCTCATACAAGTAAGTTAATGTTCAGGATCGTTCTTCAGACTGAACCATCCGCAGGGATTGAAAAATCGAAGCCGTGTAAATCATTCAAGTCCCGCTTTCCAGTTTCGTCCTCTCTGGTTCTTTTTTCCAATCCGCTTATGGCTTTACTGTAATTTCTCAAAACTAAAGACACGGGTAAATAAAGTCTGCGATTTCCTAGATTCTTTGGCATTTTGTTTTGTTCTCTTCTTCACGGCAGCTTCACTGATCAGATCTCTCCGCTAAACTTCTGAATCCCAGCCTTGTATAGGCATTCTGGTCGGGGCATTTTTTGCAGTGCCCGCCCAACCAATGCATTTCTCGCCTCTATAACCAGATTAATCATCTTTAGATTCTCTGCAAATGCATTTTTCTTCCGTTTTTCCCCAACGATAATGGTCCGCGGACCACTGCATTCCGTGAGTGTTTTTCCAGCGCGGGGTGCATTTCGTGTCTTTCGGTTTCGACCGGCGACCAGTAGGAAAGGGACGTTTTCTCCTTTGCGGCATGTCCTTTAGTGGTCCCTGCGTCCTTGATTTGTCCACGGAAAGAGATATTTTAGTCCACGACCCACATACGGCCCATTTCTATTGGGGTTCAGGTTCATTCATGATCGAAATTTATCCATCTGATGACATCCAACGGCTATAGAGAATTCACTTTCTTGTTCAAGAGGTGTAAGTTCCATCACAGATCATCATATACTAATTTTCTTTTCCTTTCTTTCAGACAAGGCATTTATTGGTGTGAACATAGGCACGTCACTTTCAGACATGCCATCCCCCAGTCAGGTGGTAGCCCTGCTCAAGGTTCAACAAATTCGCCATGTTCGCCTCTATGATGCTGATAGAGGCATGCTGGTGGCCCTTGCCAACACCGGGATCCAAGTAACAGTCTCTGTTCCAAATGAGCAGCTTCTTGCGGTGGGACAGTCCAATGCAACTGCTGCTAACTGGGTGTCCCGTAATGTTGCAGCTCATGTCCCTGCAACTAATATCACAGCCATAGCTGTTGGATCTGAAGTACTGACTGCGATGCCCAATGCAGGCCCAGTCCTTGTCTCTGCTCTCAAGTTCATTCATTCTGCCCTGGTTGCCTCTAATCTTGATAACCAAATCAAAGTTTCAACCCCACATGCCTCCTCTATAATTCTTGACTCTTTCCCTCCTTCTCAGGCCTTCTTCAACCGCTCTTGGGACAATGTTATGGTTCCCTTGCTCAAATTACTCCAGTCCACTGATTCTTATCTCATGCTTAATGTGTATCCGTACTATGATTACATGCAATCAAATGGTGTGATCCCTCTTGATTATGCACTTTTCCGACCTTTACCTCCTAACAAAGAAGCTGTGGATGCAAATACCCTTCTCCATTACACAAATGTCTTTGATGCAGTGGTTGATGCTGCTCGTTTTGCCATGGCCTATTTGAATTTCACAAACATTCCTGTTGTTGTGACCGAGTCCGGGTGGCCTGCCAAGGGAGACTCATCTGAACCAGGTGCGGCCGTAGATAATGCCAACACTTACAACAGCAACCTCATCCGCCATGTGTTGAATAACACTGGCACACCCAAATATCCTGGTGTGCCAGTAAGTACATACATTTATGAGCTCTATAACGAAGATTTGAGACCCGGTTCTCTTTCTGAGAAGAACTGGGGTTTATTTGATGCAAATGGGGTCCCATCGTATGTGTTGCACTTGACTGGATCTGGAATGTTTTTGGCTAATGATACTACTAATCAGACTTACTGCATTGCAAAGGACGGCACAGACTCAAAGATGCTCCAGGCAGCATTGGATTGGGCGTGTGGGCCTGGTAAGGTGGATTGTTCCTCTTTATTGCAAGGGCAGCCATGCTATGATCCTGATACAGTAGAAGCACATGCAACTTATGCGTTTAATGAATACTACCATCTGATGGGTATGGCACCTGGAACGTGCTACTTCAATGGGGTGGCTGCTATTACTACGACCGATCCCAGTATGAATCATTTCTCTCTCCAATTCATTTCTTTTCTTTCCTAATCTGTGGCATCATTTCTGGGACTTCAGAGGCCAAATTGTTTTTCATACATGCGTGCTGTTTTATGTTCATTCTGCTCCATTTCAAATGAAAAGCAGTATACCCATCCAATCCAATTTTTACGAGTTTCTACTTGAATTTCTTATTATTTATGTAGCTCCTAGTTTCTGATAAATTGGCATTACAAAAGAAACGATATTCTGTTGATATAACAACATGGAAGTGATTTGTGCGAATTGTTTTTTCTTTACCTGTGCAGGTCACGAAACCTGTTTGTTTGCAGGAAGGTAAGCTCTCCCCTTGCCTACCCCCCGTTATCAATTTTCTACTCCTAGAAAGCTGATCGACTTTGGTGTTGAAGAGGCACTTTTGTACTTGATAATCTTTTGATAAAAAAAAAAAAATGACAACGCGCTCTTGTTTGCATGTGCAGTGGTGGCAAAAACGGGACCTTTTTGAATGGCACTTTTTTGGCTCCTTCCTCCAACAGCACTACGTCCGGTTCGCCTTTCCATTTCTCAGGAAGTCCTCTAATTATCGGAAGTCTACTCTGGAGTATGGTTTTCTTGTAACTTAGGATCGATGTAAGGGTGCTTTTTTTTTTCATTAAGAATGACAGGGTCGTTCATTCGAAGATGAAAGAATCACAGGGTCGGTCGATTTTGTTCCTGCCTGTTTTGCGGGTGGCAATGGCGGTCATCGGTCAGAAGGGGGTGGGGGGGTTTTCCCTGTTTCTTTTTTTCATCCCCTCTGGGGAACCCTTGTTTCTGTACAAAGAGAAGATTGATGTCAAAATTTCGGAAAGGATTTCTGTTCCCGCGGACCTTGATTCTTTTAGAATTGATATGATTGTTCCTTTGTCTAGGCTGGTACGACGTTCTCTGTTTTTCTATATCTGGTTCTTGTGGCAGGCTTTTCGTCTACCTTTGTTCCTTAAAAGAAAGGGTGTGATCGCAGC
This sequence comes from Aristolochia californica, assembly GCF_029961685.1. Taxonomy (NCBI): domain Eukaryota; kingdom Viridiplantae; phylum Streptophyta; class Magnoliopsida; order Piperales; family Aristolochiaceae; genus Aristolochia; species Aristolochia californica. The sequence goes on along the minus strand of NW_027181992.1, from coordinate 3,342,509 downwards.
ATGGATTTCCGTAGAGGTTGAATAAGATTGTTTTGAAAATAAATGGACCCAAGAGTGATTGACTGATTGTAGTTTCAGTAATCCAAATTTTGTCAACATTAAATAAGCTGATTATAGAGGTTTCAAAGCTGAACAAATTAGTATGGCTTGTAAGTGTTTCTAAACCTTATTTTGAATTCTATATCAAAAGTAAAATCATCATCTGAAATCCTCGGAGGATAATTAGCGAAATGGGCAATGTAAAACTCCATCGTATTCATTCAAATAATTTACATGAGATGTCAAAACCAGAGGATTTCAGATTAAACTCCCGTTGCCCATCGGCCATGTCCGACAGGGAGGTGGCGCTGTCCATTTTCTTCCTTTCTCCCCTCTCGATCTATCCTCCCTTGCCAAAAGAGATAAGAGAAGTAATCCTCCCCTTTGTTACCATGGGAAACGTGAGAGAGAATTGGTGTGGCAGCGACAATGTTCCCAATTATCAAAAGAAAAGGAGGGAATAAAATGTTGAGCCTGTAATGAGCTTTCGTTTCCGAAGCTGTATGTGGGTTCTCTCCAGCGAAAGATCCAATATGGGTCTGAATTTGGTTCTCTCATTCTTCAAAACCAGAGGATTTCATGGCAGGAATTCCGATATCCTTCGGCTTCCATTGAGAAAACCGGCCTCGAGTGTGTGACGATATAAGAGAGTGGAGAGCAGAGCCAGAAGAGTGCTCTTCAGGTGTTTCCTTTAATAATATATATTTGAGATTTTCTTAATTTTTAAATTCTAATGATAAAATAGTAATGATTGTATTATCGTAAATATCATAAAATAATATAACATTATATAAATATCAAACGCCTAGCTAATACAATCCAAAAAACCGGTCTATTAAGTGTGAAAAGTCAAGTACCTAACCCAGGTGGACCGGAATCACCAAGTTCTGACACCCAGTGTTCCCGTTCCCGTTCCCTTTTTGCCGGAATGATACCATGTCAAGAGGTTGGCCAATACAACCTAAAAGACTAGTCGTTTAAGTACAGAAAGCCAACCTAATTAAGAGAGGTGGACCGGAACCACCTCTGATACCCACCCCACTCTTCCCTGCGGGACTCGAAGGCGGGATGTGTCGGACCTGGCTCTGATACCATGTAAAAAAGTTGACCAATATAACCTAAAAAACTCATTTAAGTACTAATCAAGAAAGGTTGACTGGAACAACCTCTTACAATAAAAAGCATAACTTCTATAACAAAGAAAAAGTTAGGTATAATCTTTGTATAAATTTATGTCCAACTTACTTTGTCTCTATTTTAATATTTATAAAAGATTTAAATTAAAAATAAGATATATAGTAGTAAATATTAACATATATTAGTTACATGGCAGTAATTGCCCATTCACATTTAAAATATATGGCATGGCTGTATTTCTAATTATTGTTCATATATTATAAATCATCATTCATCATTAGACGAGAATGATCTATTCTACTTCATTTTTAAATGAGATTCAATATTTCAATGGATTAATGATCGGTCTTGGATTGGGTTTTGGGCGGTACACAATGCGGTAAGTTCGGTGGGAAATTACGAGTCTGCTTTATCTGCCACTACAATGAACACGCATGCCATTGACTCTGATCTTACACGGTCCTCTGAGGAAACGGCTTCATCTCGCTCTCTCCGAGGATCGTCAGCTGAAAAACGAGAGAAGATATGATTTATCTTTCAAGGTAATGTGACGCCTCCTCCGTTTCCTCACTGTTATCCATATTGTTTTTTCCTATCTTATTGTCGATCTTAGGGATTCTCCGCGAGAACCCTAGTTGAAAACTCTAGCTTATCGAAGTTTCTGCTTTTTCATTTTCCTTGTTGCGTCTGCGGAAGTGCTTTTCATTTTTCTTAAATATTTAAAAACTGGTGAACTAAATTTTTAGGTATGGCGCGAAAGTGACTTGATATTTACTGATGTTAATAGTTGGTCGAATATAATGTTGCAGATGCCCTTTATGAATGGATTCTGAAGGTAAAGAATGAATGTTTGTCATTTCTGGCCGATACCTTTTTTAATCACGAGAGAAGCGGACGAAGCATTTGACTTCCTCCACGACAGAAACGGATGGAAACGGTGCTGCTCCAAACAGAAACAATTTCAAAGTACTTTCGGCTGATTTCTTGCTTGTTTTTGTTAAAATTTTTTTTTTGCTTAGTTTTGATTATTCGGAAAGGGTTCAATACTTGCTTTTGCAATTACAGGTCATGTAGTGGCGATCAGCCCAAGCAAAACCATTGCATTTTTCAGGTAGTACAAGCTTGGCTATTTGCATTTTTCGTTCTAGCAGTTTTTCTTTTGCTCATGCCTCAATTACGGAAAAGGGTTGTATTAAAAAATGAAAAAGTTCGTCATGGAGTTGACTTCATTGGATTTCTCTGCTCTCTGCTATTATCCCGAACTCAGTATTTCGGAAAGGCTGTATTTCTGGATTACTGTTGCATCATACTTACATTGAAAGTGTTTCTAGCATTAGGGGTGTCATTCTTCTTATGCACTTATATACTTCTATATTCATATAAGGTGATTAGAAGAAATTCTGTTGGTTAGCAGTAAACCAATATCAGTAAAAAATTTCAATTATGTACTTAGGAGAAGGTTTTGCTGCCTTTGACTGATTAAAAATGGAAGTCAACATGTTTTTGGGTCTCCAAAATTCTAGTTTTTGTTTTATTATTTTTAATTGACATTGGTTTCTCTTATTTTGTTATGTGTACTTTATATTAAATTTCTAGGTCCAAACAACAGATGAACTGCAGATATGGGTTGGTCGGCTTGAGCAGGAGTTGGCTGCTTCGACAAGCTTGGCAGCAGAGAGATTGGAGGAGATTATAAAGTTGAAGTCATCTCTTGCGTCCGTTACTAATGAGCTTGAAACCTTTGTGAGGGACTCTTCATGAACCATTCCTTTTTTATCTCAATATGATCATTATTCATCCTCGTACTAAACTAGATGCCTTTGGTTGTAGATGGTGGAATCTCTGAAATCTACAAAGGAAATATCCTCTCTCCGGTCTTATGTTAAGAGCTTAAAGAAAAAACTCCACAAGATGGATGATTCAAGAACATGGGCTGAGGTTGAGGTGCTGAGAACTCAGCTGGCAGCGTGGTCGCATTTATCTGGTTCACAAGCCATGAGAATTCTACAGTTGGAAAGGGAGATTCATTCATTACTCTGTGGTGGTTGGGAACAAAACACTAAAAGCATGTCAGAAAGACATTCTAACAAAAATCATGATGGCCCCGCTTTGCCTCGATTGACAACTGAGTCCATATTGTCACACAATATCGCTATGGCTGGTGGGCCTGCTCCGATGATGCAACCAATTACTTGGCTTCAAAAGGGTCAAAGTTGTAATGCTGTTGGTATAGAGGTGACAAGTCCATCTTCCTGCTTGAATGTGAAGCCTCAGGTTGATGATGAAACTGCAGCTGTTGAGGTGTATTTTAGTTCTCAGGTACTACAAACCTGTGAATTTTATTGTCTTTTGTTCTGTCTTTAGGTAGGTTACTTTGTCTCTCTTACTTTTTCCCATTATTTCATTTATAGTTTCGGCTTGAGTGCAATTTATTTGATAAGATATTGGTATTGAAAACAGAGAGGTGGAGAGGAATGTTGCCGTTTCTTCACTTTTACATCCATAGTTGATTTTGTGCTGTATGCATAAAAAATTAAATTTACAAGGAATGCACTTCTTGTTGGTTTCTGATTCGTCTATATGTTTATTGGCTTGAGGAAATGGTAAGATTATCTGTTTTAGGTAATCTCAATATTTTAGGGATATCCAGAACGTTAAAATCTCCTAAACATCCAGTTGTTTTAAAATCCCATGATTAATGTATTATTGGCCTGGTGAATTCACTAAGTATGTCAGAGGGAAAATACAATTTCCTGAATGCTGTTTTCGTAGTAGCTAATTGACAATGGAACCTTTTTAACTCATTAGGCAACACCGCTATGGGGGATTCACCATCAAATCTGGCGGGGTTATTGGTCCTAGGCACATGTTTCAATTCTTCTTTGACTGATTAAAGCTTAATGTTTAAACCTATTTGTACACTAATCGGTAAATAGTTACTTTTACTTGGTAATGTTCTACATTTTAAGTTTGCAGGTGTAACAATTTTATGACTGAGCAGAGACATGAGATGATTATACATTAAAAAATTGTCAGGCATCTCCTTGCTAAGGCTTAAAATTCTTTGTGCTTGCTTCATATTTTTAAGACAATCATCTACAAGAGAACCTCTGCCAGTAAGGAGCAATTCCATTTTGAGAATTATGGAAAGAGGTTTTCTTTTTTGCAACACTTTTTTTTTGAAAAGGCCCATTTCATTCCAATGCTCGAAGACAAAAAGAATGGAATCAGAGAAGTGAACCCCTTACAACAAGGGATTGAAGGGAAATACACTCTTTACCTAAAGCATTAGCAAAACCATTTTTTGATCTCTGAATGTAAGACCAAGTACAAACATGATTTAGGCTGAGGTCCTGAATTTTTAGGAAAGTATGTATTGGAAGATCTGATGTAATTAGGGTGTCATTGATGTAATTAGTTTATGTTTCTGGTCTCTTCTCCACTCTTACTAGGTTGAAGGGCATATTTGTAATATTGTACTTTTATTAGTTATAAATAGAGCTTAAGGGGAAGAGGGGGGGGGGGGGGGGGGGGGCTGTTCTTCTTCTTTCTCCATGGAGTCCTGAAAATCAACATGGTATCAAAGCATTGATTTTCAGGACTCGTAGTTATAGTTTTTTAGATTTCAGATTTATTTCTGCTCGGTTGATCAAAGGCGATGATGATTACTGTTGTGCTTCTCTTCCATTAAGGCTATGCTTAAGAGCATGGCTCCCTTTGCTGTTGTGCTTCTCTTCCATTAAGAGCACATTTTTCATCACTTTGATCCTCTGTGATAATCAGTTTCATCATTATGGAATGAGAACTTCTGGTCGGCGTTTCTTCATATAGAAGAGTGCTGGTTCTGTATCTTGCTCTGTAATTTGATATACAGAGTGGTATCTTCGTCATACTCAAGCTGGATGTTGCCGTCATTGGTGATAACTCACAAACTGTGAGGCTCTGCTGTCTCTGGTAATCGAAGTCGTAGTGCTCTGCTTGATTATACAAGTGCAGCATATCGTGCCTCACGAGTCTCAACTGCATATTTGCATCGGATAATCTTTCTTCAACAACAGAATTAACAAGTTCCCGGATTCTCTCTCTTCTTTCCAATAGCAGTAACAGAGGAGCGAGAGACTTAGTTCTTTGCTCTCGTGCTTGTGTATCATCACATCCTTCTCTCTGCTTTTTGTCACAGATTTCATAAGGTGGCCGATCAAGGGAAAGATGCACTGTGTATCATCGCGTTCTTTTGGTTCTTCAGTTTGAGGTTGTTTGGGCTTGTTCAAACAAATGTTTGGATTGACCTAAATCGACCTTAGCTCAGTCGGTAGAGAAGAACACTTATCCTCTAGGTTACTGGTTCAAATCCAGCAGGTTGCGTTCCTTTTTCTTTTTGCCTTTTCTGATTCCAGGTTATAGTGTGATTTTAAAGGATTCAAGTGAACAATTAACCAAATATGATATGTTAGTGAATCAGAGAATTCTTAAGTTCTTTCTGTGTGAATCAAAATGTTTGACTTGTGAAATCCATTGATATGATATCAAATAATGACCTTCAGCTACAAATAGATTGAAATTATCCTTTGTTGCAGTGGTTGACTAAACCTGTTATATTGTAGTACTACATATGCATTGCATGTTCAATAACTTTGTGGTGCTCCCCAAGAGTGAGCATGCCGATCTACCTTGATTGGTTGAACAAATCTCATAAAGGCATTGATTAGTCTGATCCATCAAACTGTTGCAAGGAGCAATGCTTCTTCCATGACTGGAATCTTCAATTGAACACACATGAAGAATGTAAAATGTAGGAAACATTTAGTCTTGATGATGGTCTTCTCAAGCTGATAAATCACACTGCTAGCTTAATATTTAATGTTCTTTTTCTACCACTTATTATGTACTAAAAATTGGCTGTTAAAAAAGAAAGAACTAAATCTTTTACTGCCTTGGATGTTTCACAGGGTATTTCCAAAAATTACTCTACTTGTTTCATTGAACCTGTGTATGTATCCTCTGATGCAGAAGGAAGACAAAATTCCTGTTGATGCACGATTTCTGGTTGGAGAAAGCTCTGGTGGTACTATCCAGAAAACTTCGACTTCCAATCCTGCAATTGTTATCACTAGGGACTGTCTGACTACCTGTTTTAATAATGCTTCGACTAAAGGTGGCAAAATAGGAGTAACTCCTGATAAACTCATACACTTCTATAAGGGTTCAGTTTCTGAAGTGGATGTGATTTGTAACAATCAAGACGTCAACGTGAAAGTTGAGAACTCTGAGGACTTTATTGCAGACAGACAGCAAAATTCTGTGAATTCCGATGTGCGCGAGGTTAGGGTCAAGGAGGAAATTATTGATGATAATGCTGTGTATGATCTGGACCATGTCCCTCTGCAAGAGAGAATAACAGTGCTGGTTTCTAAGAGGCTTTCTGATTTGGATGATGCCAGAAATATGAATTGCTTAAACCATACCATTAATTGCACTCTAGAATATGACCCTGATCTTCAACAAGAAAAGACAATAACGTAAATATACTGGCATCTGATTTTATCTTTTCCTAAGTTTTCAGTTCAAGGAAGGATTTAGTTTCAGTCCTGATATCTTACTTGGAAAAGGATTGCAGATGTCTTCCAGAAACAGTAGCAAGGGGATCTGCTTCTGAATGTAGCCCTGCAGATTCAACAAATGCTGAACCTTGTGCCCTTCCTACGTTAAAACAGGATGACATTTTCATGTATGATTCACTCATCAACTCTCTTTATTTCTCTAGTCATTAAGTCAATTTTCAATTTAAGAGTCTCACATTATTTTAAGTAAATCTCAGGGACTCAGAGGAAAAGACTCAAGTTGCATATCCCTTAGAGTGTGATACCAAATGTCCACTTGGCAGTAAACCTAGTGGTCTCAGTGGTCGCAAGAAAAGGAAAACACATACCATGTGAATCTCTTCTCTTCTCAGTGCTTACTCTTATTATTTGTTTAATCTTTTGACAAAAATTAAGTCTACAGTCACCCCTTGTTAAATTATAGGGGCTTGGGGGGAGCAGGATTTGAGGCTTTTGGTAGTGGAGGAGATGATATATACCGGGGAAATGTTGCAGCCAGGTCCTCTGCTCGGCGTAGAAGAAAAAAAACTGTTGTGTGAGTCAGTTTTATGTTGATTTTCTATTTGGTTTTTTTACTCTCTTAGTTATTGAATTTGGAAACTTTTAGCATGAACTACACATACAGAAGATCTAAGTCATAAATGCTCATGCAAGCATTGTCCGAGTGGTCTGACTGGTTTGATGAGAATTGGATTTGGCTAGTGGTTCTAACTAATGTTCACTTCCAGTGAATTTTTGTTTAGCAAATGACTGTATTGATTTTTTCACAAAAGATTTTAAACACAGGCCTTTGACATGATGCAAGCCTTTTTTTTTTTTTTTATCTGGGACCTACTGTTATGTATTGGCTTGTAAAGGTAATTATCACTGAAGATACATTAGAGGAGAGAAACATAAGGCTGATTCTACAGTCGTTTTTTATACACCACAAGATTTTAAGCCCACATCTCATGTCTGTTTTTCATGAATGAACTAACTGCTAACTTTGAATAGATTTGTTTGGTGTATGAGCACTGCCGGGGATAAGCGTTAATCTACAAATCTTGATCATGAGGGCAGACATTAGGATCTAAGTGTTTCAAGGTTTACATTTTTTTCATTTTTCTCTAATATTGTAAGTGATGGAAAATGTTAACATCTTTATCTACTAGGAAAATATTAACATCTTTATCTACTTATTTTTTCTCTGTATTGTAACTAAATAATGTATATTCCTCTTTTTTTTATGTAAGTCCTGTTACTTACAGAAAGGAAAGTATTATCAGATCGCAGACTATATGTTCACTGCAATTTAGTTCTTATGTCCAAGCGTGTGAGTTGGGTGCAGATTCAATGGGTCAGATATACTCCAAAGTGAATTTTCCTTTGTCTTTTGATAATTTATGCAAAAAGAAGTTGAAACTGAGGAAAAATGTTTGAATAAATTCTGGATGCCTGAAGCTGAGATTGGATTTAAGGTTGCTAAGTGACAAGTATATGTTGAGATGACTGAAGGCAAAATTTACTAGATGGGTGTTAGACGGATTTTTGGTTATGGAGCAAAATGTTTGTCAATGAAGAAACATCTACTAACTATGAGGGCCAAATTGACAATGTTGAGATGGATGTGTGGTGAAACTAGGGAAGGAAAATTTTGATTGGAACACATTGAGTGACACTGTTAGTAGAGCTATAAAAGGAGGGGGGGGGGGGGGGGGAGGGGGGGTGTGGTTGGAAGCAAGTAGCTTAGGAGGTTTGAGAACAGAGCATGTCGGACAGAATAATGAAAATGGCTGTAGGCAATATTTTGGAGATGATTGAGGAGGAACATACCAAAATATTGTGGAGGTGGTGAGGGAAGTCCTGATGAAGGCTTAGCAAATGGTGGAGTAAAATTAAGTGTGATTCGTTGAACCATAAGGCTCTGATAGCAATGCTGCAGATTTAGTTTTACCATTTCAGGTTTAAACAATCCAGTTAACCAAGCCTGAATGAATTAGATCATGTTAAAGCAATTAACTGGACCATGTTCAGCATGATTTTCAAGTGGACTGAGGCTAGGTCGTTCAATTTTTTTAAAACTTTGGAAAAGGTATTAATCCATTGAGGAGAAGAAATATGTATAAAAGTTGTAAATTATTTATGTCATTAATGACTAATTTTATAGGTAGGTTCCATATACTTCATTCAAAAAAAAAAAAGGTAGATTCCATATAGTAGATATTGTAAAAGTCTTGAATTTTCACAACAAGATGTTGTTGGGAGAAAAAGAGGGTCCTGACCCTGATTTATTCATCCAATATATTAGCTATGTTTTTTCTGTATATATTATGTAATCATGTAATGTTTTCAGTTTTTGTCCATAACCCTTAGTGCTTCCCCTCCTTTGGGGGAGACCCTTGTAGTCTTTTCTCTCTTAAGAAAATCTCCCCCACTTTGTCAAAAGAAAAAAAAAAAGTTGTTGGGAAATACCATTCTAGCCATGATCAGGTGAGTGATCTGTGGGTTATGGCTCCAAAATCTTCAGTTTACATAATTTGATAATCTCATCATGTAACTGAAGAAAATGCTGAGGACCCAGGTTCTTCAACACCCAGGTGATGACAAATGATGAATCTCCTTTCACTGGAAGGACCTGGATCTAGTTAACTCAATTCAACTGGCCGGTGTTGGTCTGGGTTTAACAACTTTGACAGCTTTAAGATCCTTGCTTACTTGTGAGGGTGATCACAGGGATTCTGTGGAAACAGCACTTGAGGAAGATGCTCCTGGACTTCTGCAAGTATGGTTTAATTACTTTTTTGCATCTCTATTCTTTTGATATTTGATAAATTACTTGAGTGAGATATTGTTGGTTTTACATGGAAACAGATTTTACTCGATAAAGGGATAAAAGCAGGCGAAATCAAGCTCTATGGTGACAAAGAGGACGAAGATGCATTAGAGATTTCCAATAATAGTGAATTTTCGGAACTTGAGACAATTGTTTCTAAGGTTTTCATTTTATTTATTTTACTTTATTTTACGTATTAATTTTTTAAGTGGCATCATGCAGGATTGTTCTTCTGCAAATTGTTATAACTATTTCTCGTTGTGCTAAAAATGAAAAAAATAAAAGGAAAAGAAAAAACTGTTCTTCCAGTATTTATTGAACAAAAGTTCCAAAGCTGTGATACTGAAAAGATGTTTCCTGAGTTGAAAAAGAAGTAATTTATAGACCAGTTGTAGGGTCCGTATTGCATTGTTAATTAAATAGCCATAGCAATCTGATTTATGGCCAGTGTGGAAAGTCTTCTTGTTGGAATATTTTTTATGACTATGTATGTGTATGTGCTTGTGTCAATTTGTGCATTTGTGCTCCAACTGTGGCCTGTCTCTCTGTTTTGGTGTGATTTTTGAGTCCTCTCTTTCTCTCTCTCCAACAGGCAAAAGTACAACAACAGACTTAAAGGAAGTGGTGATCTTGTCCCTTCTCTTGTTAGTTTAGCTGCTAAATTATTTACACTACAAGTGTGCAAGCTTGAATTTATGGGAAACCACATCATTTCATAAAAAAATAAAAAAATAAAACTATTGACCATATCATTTGTCAACAAACAAACAAGCAATTTGCTTAATTTATATTTTTCCTTAGTACAGTTAAATTTTTTTATTCATCCAATAATCAGTCAGGTTAAACTGTGGAATGCATAATTAAGTGAAATCTCAGGTCTGCCAAAATGTGAGCCTTGGCGGAAACTGGACACATCTTTGCTGTCTCGTTCTTTTATACTCGTGGGTTTGTAGTGTTTGTGGCATATAGGTGTGTCTTGTTCTTTAGCTAATTTACGTTCATGAACCCTTTTTTTAGAGTTGGATAAAATTGCTTCTGGAAGGTGTTGTCCTCTTTTTCGAAATTGCTTTTTTATAAAGGTTGATTGTTCTTTGCTTGGGAACGGGAATTTGTTCTTTTTGAAAAATGTCCTCTCTTGTAGTTATTTTTTTTGTAGGTTACTTGTTTCTCAGATTATAGATGATACCAAATTTTGCCTTCTCACCAATTCTGGGAGGAAAAGAATTAGATTTTCGTTGTCCTAGGGAAAATAATTATATTAAAAAATAAAAAATAGTGGAATGTGAATATAGCATTCATTGTTCAATAGGATGGAAGGGTAAATAGTAAACCCACATATAGGATTAATTTAATCACTCATGAGTTGTCATTTTCCTGCAGGCATTTCGTTGCATTTTCACACTTTAGTTTAATTTTTTTCCTTTTGTCTTTCTTTTATTTTGCTGGTATATGAAAAAAATTTGTAATCTTTTATTGGTGTCTTAATTATGGATGTGAAAGAAGCAAAGCTATCACTTCTCATTTACTATTACTTATATGCAGTAATTCTTGTCTGATAATGTTTCCATGCAAGATCTCAAATTTTGACCTGTTTTTTATCTTTCAGCTTTTTTCTCAATCCTCCACTCTACTGAAATTTCCTCCACTACGACAGACAAAGGGATCAAAAGCTAGTTACTGCCTGTCCTGTTTAATTTCCCTCGTGGAGCAGGCAAGTGGTTTCTTTAACTTGAAGTTTTTTTTTTTTTTTTTTTTGTGGGTAGTTGGATTGGGATTAATAGTGTTATCATGGGTTTGTTAATACACTTGGAAAGTTGGAGTGGAATATGAATTCCCTTCAATAAGTGAGAGAGAGTATGTTAGTATGTGTTAATGTTGGGATGGAATTTACTTTGCCCTGGGAAGTCAAGTTATCTCGTTTCTTCAGGAATGTGAATTTTTACCTCTGATGGTGGAGCTTTACTTTTCATTGTTGAGTCATTCATTCAACCAGCGATGGTCATCAAAGAAACCATAGTGAGGGGTGGGGACATCGAAAGAGAAGAGGGGAGGAATGAGAGTGAGAATTGAAGGGGAGTCACTCTCCTCCGATTGTCGCATGTTCTGACGGGGAAAGAGCTGATGAATGTGGTGGATGGGGGGGGGGCTCGTCCTCCTGTTCTCCTTCCCTTGCATCCTCTAAAATTGCAGAGGATGATAGGGAAGAGGGTGGGGACGACTGATTGTCTCCCTTTAACTGGAGGCAGATTGGATGGAGGAAGCCCACCTGTTAGCCATGGTAGGAGGGCCTTCCCCTTCATTGTTAATATCTAATTTAATAGTTTTAAATATTACAGAGGATGGTGGGGAAGGGGCAGGGGAGCCGTTTCCCTTTGATTGAAGGGAGAATGGAGAACTCCTCCCACCCACCATAAATTCATGATTTAAATCATGGATTAAATACATACTTATTGACTTACATAATACAAATAATGTATCAACTTAATCGTTTAAGTATTTAATAACTTATTTCATTCAATAAAATATTTAGTATTTTAAACCAAATAAAATATTATATATTTAGTTGCTGATTATTTTGTAAAACTAAACATGTTTTTTGATAAATGTTTAGTTAGTTCACTTGGAAAGTTCATGATTATTTATTTTTGTTTATTTACTTTGGCAAATAAAATAATTATTAATTTAATTCTTAATTATATCAAATTTTACGTTGATGTTATTTAATTTATCTTTAATAAATTTAAGTGATTTAGTATTTAATTTAAACTATTATATATTATGCATTTTAAATATTAAAATTTTTAATTTTATTTTTATTATTAAAAATATTTAAATATTGTAACATTACTGTGAATTTTTTTTCTTAATTATTAAAAGTGAAATTTATGTTAGCTTATAAAAAAATATTTTGTTTCTCAGAATAGCCAATAATTACATAGTGCCCCTTTTCTCCTAGGTATCTCATCACAATTCCATTCTATTAATCAATTCCCTATTGCACTTTCAATGGGTTCACCCTAATACCCCGCAATTTACTCTCTTCCTTAACCTGGTGATACAAATGTTCTAACCCCCCATATATTTTACCTACTGATATATTTATAAACTAACTTAAAATTCAAACTAATTTTATTATTTTGTTTATTTTTTTTTTTGTAAATTTTTATGTAGTTGAATAATTTATTGGATTGAACTTATGTTTAATATCTTATCAATAGATCTTATTATTTAATGTTATTTTAATTTACTTTAGTGTCTTTCACTTTCTTTTTTCTAGAAAGAAGGGGAAGGCTGGCCCTACTCTTTTGCTTCTTTTTTATGCAACAGAAGGGGTAGGAAGGGAGGTAGCCTCCCTCTCCCTCTTTTGTTTTCTAGTGTGAGGACAAAAAACGGGAAGGGGCGTTTCTCTTTCTCCCTTTTCATACACGAACAGGAAGAAGACGACGAGTTCCCTTGCCCTGTTGGAGAGTGGAAACATAATTCTATTAGTAGAAGAAATTTAGGGCTAGAAATTTTCGAGTTCCCTTGCCCTACAAGAGTTCCTTTCTGATGTTGAAGAATGGAAATACAATTCTATTTAGTAGGAGAAAATTTGGGGCATGAAAATTTTCAATGAACTTAATTCTACTTCAAACTATGGAGTTGCTGTCAATGGAATTTAGAATTTTAAGAGCTCCTAATCTTTTATGAATTCCTGGTGTCAATCCCCATTAAAGCCAGAGCATATTTTCTCTCTTTTTTTTTTTTGAAAATGATGAGAATTTTGAGCATATTTTCTCTCTTTTTTTTAATGAAAATGATGAGAATTTCATTGAGAGAAAGAAGATGCAAATTACAGAATGACAACTAGCTCAATATGACAGCTAGGGAAAATGATACAAAGAGATCTGAAAAAATACAAAGCAGATTCTCAGATGTTGATAATTTATAATATGAGTGGAAATGCATCATTTTGAACATGGAGCTGTTTTCCTGTATTGTTTCATTTTGTGCCTTCCGAGTTTTTATTATCCATACTTAATTTCATAAATGCATATTTATCTTCAGACCCAGTACTTACAATTTCGGAAGTGGCCTGTTGAGTGGGGATGGTGCCGTGAGCTTCGGTCCTTCATTTTTGTCTTTAAGAGGCACAACAGGTAAATATCTTATGACCAAGTTCTTCTACTAGGCCTTTTTTTTTCTAGGGGGGGGATGGATTAATAGCAGTTTTATTTGTATTGATATAAGAATCTTGAATACGTTAACAGAATAGTTCTTGAGCGCCCAGAATACGGGTATGCGACGTATTTCTTTGAACTTGTGGGTTCTGTCCCCATTGACTGGCAGATTAGGCGCCTAATAACAACATTGAAGCTCTCCAACTGCGGCCGGATTACTCTTATTGAGAACAAACCATTACAGGTGTGATAAAAGTAGTTTTCTGCTGTTATTTACTTGTTTTCTGTCAGTACCACTGGAGAGCTTGCTTAGTCTTTCCTTGCCCCTTGAATGATTGGTGTGTTCTTCAAGTAAGGCGAATATGTGACTTTCAACAGACTAGATAATGGTGAGACTGACCACCATGATTAAAGAAAATCATTAAAACAAAGTGGAGGAGGTGAATATGGAAAACAGCTGGATATGGTGTCTGGGTTCCAGAATCTATGCAGAGAATAATAACACTTGAAAGATAATTTGATGGTGAACTAGTCAACAAAGTTTGATATTGATGCTTCTGTTTGCATGATATGCTTGTGGAGTCAGCTGGAGCTGGTCGTCTAAATGCTACTCTTTAGCATTACAACTAGATAACAACACTAGCTTCTTGAATAAAAATGTTCTGTTTACTCGAACTGCATGATAACCCCTCTATTGATGACAGCTGCATTATCTACTGATGTACAAAATATTATTTGTTTGAGATATTGATTACTTCATTTGGGAGTATTGTTGCATGTCATTAGGTTAATATGTCAAGTCTTACCTAATGTTGTTACTGTTGAATCCATGTAGGTTCTTTCCTGTTGTATTTGTGATTAGTTCCTCTTTGGTCTTTGCCATGTGATGACTGATCTATCTGTGATACTAGGTGGGTGAAGATTTGACAGAGGGAGAAGCTCGGATATTAGAGGAATATGGTTGGAGACCAAACGGTGGGCTAGGAACAATGCTCAACTACTGTGATAGGGTTGTTCACGACAGAAAAAGCGAAGGTGACAGCTTGGAGTGGAAATCTAAAATTGGGAAATTGCTTATGGAAGGCTATGATGGCGGGACTGTAGTCATGGCAAAGCTCCCGAGGAATCTCATAAAATATATGGGCAATCCTGAGACACAAATGAAAATAGACATCCCAGAGACAGAATTAAAAATAGAAAGCAACCCAGAGTCACAAATAAAAGCAGAACACACCGAAAAACAGGTAAAGATGGAGCTCTGAGTGAAGTTTTGCCAGGATGCATTGTAATTTATGTACATGTTTTAGGTTTGATCTTTTTAGAGTTCTATTGACACTTGCTGGGAGAATGGTGAACTTGTGGTCTAATGTAGCAGTAATTTCATCCGCTTCTGTAAGTTGTTTGGGCAATTAAGTGTTGTTGTTCTATGCTAAGCTTCTTCATTTTCAAATTTACAATGAGATGGCAGGTTTCGGAAAGAGCAAGGTGGGTCACTGCACGGTGGACTCCTATGATGGTTGTTTATAATTTAATGCACCAGAAGGCGGAATGGAATGAACCAATTTTCATTAACCATTTCATGAAAATTCAAATTGGACCATTCATGAGGTGTTGGCCTCATTGACAAAAGAGGCCACATGCAGTAACTGGGTCAACGCCGCTTTAATGGCCTTAGGTATCTGGATGATTCCTTCATCATCTCCCCGACAAACTTCCCACTGAAGGCGTCAGTCAAGTGAACACCATCCCAACGTATATATTTGCTCGGATCACTACAGGCTTTGGCTTCTGGGTCCGTTCCGCAGATAATCCGAGGGCTGTAGTTGTAGGGATCCCCTCCATACCCACAGCAGGCCTTGAGTGTCACGGCCTCATCAAAACCTGCATGATTGTACCGTAAGTGAGATCTCGGATAATTTAATCTATAGAGAGAAGAATAGTCTTCTCAAAGTGAGAAAGCGGAGGTCACCAAAGTTGGACGGATGGCCAACGGCCTCTAGCATAAAGCCGTAGATGTCTGCAACCATGATGTTGGCATCCTTTAGCTGCTGGTTAATGGTAGAAAGGGCTTTCTCCAGCTTACGATTGGAGAACTGAACTAGCTCATTATAATCCTTAAGACACCCCAGTGCATCTGTTGAGTTATAAGGACCTGGTGAAGCTGAAGTAAGAAACATGGGGATGCAGCCAATGGCAGGAACGTTGAAAATCATGAAATTTTTCGCTCCTTCTCTGTGAAGATCCTGTTAGAAAACACAGCATTTAGAAATGGAAACATAAGAAAATGCTACAAGGGATGCAGTTTAACCTGGTCCATTCAGCCAGAAGAAGGATCCAGCTGAAGTTGAGAAAATTCTCACCTGCACGGCCTTGGATATTGCTGCTGTTACTTGTGGAACGATGTTCTCCTTCACGGTACTGGGAGGTTGTCTGTGCGTCGAGAGACTTATCAAGAAGTCGTTCACTCCAACGAAGATCATATATAGTCCATCTTCAAATGATTTTATCTCTGGAACATATGTAGCTAACAAACCTGAAAATGCTAAACGATCATTACGTAGGATTCGTTCCTCTCCAAGCTAACTGATTGATCTTGGTGCTTCCCATGTAATTTTTCATACCGTCTAATTTGTTTTTGGAGTTCAAGGATGCAATGACATTCCGCTTAAATCGGACAAATTGGTCAGTCTGAAGCGGGAGACAAAACGGAACTGTTTCGGTGACATTTCTAGTTGTTGCACCAGCTACGGCGAAGTTGATCCCGTGTCGGTAATTTGGAACAATGTTACTGAAATAAGGTTCGACTAACGGAAATCTCCACGCTAAAGCTGAAATATTTTTGTAAAAATCAGTATTAGCAAACAATGATATGGATGAAAACAATGTAAGCCTCCACTTTGATTGGAAAGGTGCTTAAATCTTCAATTGGATTGCTAAGCCTCCAATTAAAATCTGTTTTGGGTCTTGATTGACTACTCAACATGGCTTTTCAATTTTTACAGAACGGAGATATCGAACAACGGACAGATTGCATGAAAATTTAAATGCCGACCCTGTAAATGAAACTCTCACCCATGAAGTCCAATATGAGGCGGCCGTCGGAGAACCTGCCGGAAGGGGCATGAAAGAAGGTATCACCGTATGGCGAATTGTCTGCATCGGCCAAACCGGCCAAAAAGGGAAAAGCTGCTATTGCATTACCGGTATCACTGAGGGAATCTCCAAACACAAAAATGGCAGGAGGAGGAAGACAAGACCGTTCCTGGCCTCCTTTAGCTCCACTGATCTCATTTGCTAGCGTGAAAACCACCCAGAACCAAATCATCTTGTAGCTGATCAAATTCGCCATCTTCGAGTTCGCTGAAAATTCCTTGGAGGTGGCTGCGGGCAGGGGTCCCAAAGGTTGAGGGAGTACTTAATCTCGTTGGAAGTAAAAAGCCAAATACTTTCTTGGTTCCGTTGACGTCACTTAGAACTTATTTTAAAATATATCCAACTTTGACCTGTCCCTTGTACATGGTCAAGTGGCAAATAAGATATCCTAACTTTGACCCGTCCAATGTACATGGTCAAAAGTGGCAATTAAGATATCCAACTTTGACCGGTCTACAGTACATGGTCAAAATTGACAAGTAAACTTTGACTGATTAAGTGTCGCCACTTCATCAGCATTGCGTGAGTAGACAGACACAACGACTGCCACATCACCATTCTGACCCGTCAGCAGCCAAATAAGATGCCACGTCATTAAAATACAAAAAATTGAATAATTCTTTTTATTTGAAAAATTAAATTTATTAATATATTTTTATTAATTTATGTTTAAAATAAATAAATTATAAAAATAATAAATAATTTAAAAAATAACTCTTACCTATTTAACAACATTAATTATCGATTAAAATATTTATTAATTAAAAATATATGAAAATTCTATATTAGAGTTTAAAAATAAAATTTATCGTTACACTTTTTACTACTTAACATTTTGAAAAATAAATAATATAATAAGCATTCTACTTAATTAAAAATAATCAATTATTAATGAATATTAAGTAATTAAAAATCTTACGACACCTTTTATTATTGGTTTAAAATATTTATTAACTGAAAAAATATGAAAATTTTATTTTAGAGTTTAAAAATAAATGTAATGGTACACTTTTTATTACCTTATATTTAAAATAATAATTCATTAAAAAATATTACTCTTACTTATTTAACACATTTTATTATCGATTTAAAATAATTTTTAATTGAAAAAATTATTAAAAAATTTTAATTTAGAGTTTAAAAATCAAATTTATCGATACACATTTTGTTATCTTATATTTATAATAATATAATATAAAATTAGTACATTAATTAATTTAAAATCTTACTCTTACCTATTTAATACTTTTATTATCGATTTAAAATATTTATTAATTGAAACAATATTTTATTAATTAAAAAAAATATTTTAGTGTTTAAAAAATCAAATTTATCAATACATATTTTGTTGATTTTCAGGACTCCATGAATTTAGCTCATGGAGAAAAAGGGAAAGAAACTCATTGGGAGAAAACAAGAGGAAAAAAAGTTATGGAATTGAAGCTCAATTTATAGATTAATGAAACTACTATATTATAATAATACCCCTTAACTTAGGGTTTAAGGTTTAGGGTTTTAACCTTGGAACTTTAACTTAATTTCATCAATCCCATCTCTATGAGATGACCCTTTATTTACCATCCTGCCATCAATGTATGTGGGCCTATGGGCCTTCTTTTTTATATGTAGGCCTTGAGCCCGTCTTCTATATCTCTTGGATCCATGGGTCTTCCTTGGTCGTGTGGGCTTGGGCCCTGTCTTCCAACATATTTTATTACCTTATATTTACAATAAAAAACAAGGATGGATGTAAAAGGAAGTCATATATTAATAAATGATTTTACATTAAAATGTCAAAGAATATAAAATTCATGTTTTCTGCTTCATCCTTCCTCCCGACAAGGACTTTGTAGTCAAATAATTGAAATTATTGGTCTGGCTTCTAGTTTCTGTATCATGACCTGAATTGGTGCTTTCTCACTGCTTAGGTCTAACATGCTCACGAATTACTATACTCCCATCAAAATCCATCTCCATTATCCACATCCCATTTTTATTTGAGTTGATGACCCAAGGGTTGCTCGTCTTTTGTCAGTCTAGGAGGTCAAGTGAGTTACTTTCCAATTGATCGGAAAGGTTTTCTGCCAAACTCTTACCTGCTAGACAGGTTCTACAAACGAATTTGGAGAACCCATCCGAGTTTTTGATTGATTATTTCTAGATGGGGAGATCAAATCTTGAACCTACATGAAAGGAGGAAAAACAAACCTTAATTCATTCAACTAAGTACTTTATATGCTGAAATGAAACAAAAAATACAGAGGAAACGATATTGGCAAAGAGACAGATATATGTGATCAAACATGTTCGTTGTAGAGATCAAATGTAGTGATATAAAAATAAAATCGCGAAGTGGAAGTGCTATCTGAGTTTGACAAATCAAATAACTCCTCAAAACTCCATACATATAATCCTCAGTCATGGTTAGAGCCTTCCTGAAGAAAGAAAATGAAACTACAGTAGATTGAGAGACAAAGCAATAGATATCTGGCTTTTGATTTGTGATTGACATCCATCATAACTATCAAAATATCCAGACTTCTCCTTCTATTTTCCATTGTATCAACAGAATAACCCAACAACTAACACCATATTATCTATAAAATCTACATACATTAGTAAAAGTTTATTTATGAAATTATCTAATTTCTAATTTTTATGACTAGTCCTAACAATGCAAAAATACACTTAAATCCAAATTCACTGAACACCCCTGGTAGAGCCCCATATGACTTCACAGTCACTAAGAACAATACCTCATCAGTGATGGGGTCAGGTTTCGTTGGCTAATGGACGCCCTTGTAGGCGACTCAGCCTAGTTTGAACTGGACACAACTCACCCTCCATTACCCAAGTTACTCTTAATCATACTCTCTACCCATCCCTAGGGACACAGAGAAACTCATTAAAACATAGAAAAAAAAAAACCATGTGGTGGTTATTTATAACACCCGAATCTCCTCACCATATGGCAAAATAATTCCATAGCACTTCAAAATTATTCAACAACATTCTACAACATTTAAAAATTAATCGAACTAATTACATAGAAAATGACTAGTCCTAACAATGCAAAAATACACCTAAATCCAAATTCACCGAACACCCCTGATAGAGCCCCATATGACTTCGCAGTCACTACGAACCGTACCTCGTTAGTGATGGGGGTCGGGTTTCGTTGGCTAATGGACACCCATGCAGGCGACTCAGCCTAGTTAAAACTGGACACAACCCTACCTCCATTACCCAACCTACTCTTCATTAGACTCTCTACCCATCCCTAGGGACAATGGAAACCCAATAAAACATAGACAAAAAAAAAATACCATGTGGTGGTTGTTTATAACACCCGAATTGCCTAACCACATGGCAAAATCATTCCATAGCACTTCAAAATTATTCAACAACATTTAAAAATTAATCGAACTAATTTTATAGCAGATGACTAGTCCTAACATTACAAAAACACACCAAAGTCCAAATTCATCGTACACCCCTGATAGAGCCCCATATGACTTCGTAGTCACTATGAACCATTCCTCGTCAGTGACGGGAGTCGGGTTTCGTTGGCTAATGGACGCCTGTGCAGTTTGAACTAGACTCAACCCACTCTCCATTACCCAACCTATTCTTAATCAGACTTTGTACCCATCCTAATAACTAGGGCAAACATAAGAAAACATAAAAAAACAAAAAAAAAAAAATCATGTGGTGGATATTTATAACACCCAAAGCTCCTCACCACATGGCATGATCATTCCATAACACTTCAAATTTATTTAACAACAACTAGCAACTAAAAATCCTGCAAATCTTATCTTAATAGAGTAAACTGCCACTTCATAAATCAGAAAATCAAACTAAATTAAGCTAAAATTAAACTAACAACTTTGGAAAATACAACATTCAATGGCATAGGAATCCATAAACTAAAAAACAGAAAATTAATAAATACGGAGAGGGAAATTCAATCAAGTTTCAATTAACTTTACAATAATTTTAATTTATCTGCAATTGACAGAAGTTTCATTAACATAAAATCAGAAATTAAATAGTAAATCACAAAAAAATCAATACAGTAATTAAACACCTAAATTCAAATCAACATTATAATTAAACACAGTAATTAGATTCAATTAACAAAAACTCAAAAAAATCACCCTGCCAAATCGGCTTCTGAAATTGAAATTCGTGTTTGGAGGTTGAGTAGGTCTTCGGTTTTGAGAGAAGGGGCGGCGAGAGAGTGAAATGATAGGGTATTAAGAGAGGGGGCATTGAGAGGAAATTATAGGGTTCGGTTTTGAGAAAGGGGGCAGCGAGGAGATGAAATGATAAGCTTCAATTTTGAGAGAGGGGGCGGCGAGAGGATGAACAAAGGGGAACAGAGAAGAAGAGTGAGAGATGTGGCTGAGACGAAGTCTGGGTTGAGAGGAAAATAGGGCGGTTGAGAGGGGGCATTGAGGGCGAGGGCAAGGCCAAGCGGTGGCGGCAGCTAGCACGGAGAGAGGGCGAGAGGAGACGAGAGGATAAAGATCAACCTGAGAGAGATAAAACGAAAAAAAAAAAAAAAAACGACAAGGGGTTACGTGGCATAAGATGACATGGCATCTTACCTGGCAGATGACGTGTTGGAATGGTGATGTGGCAGTCGATGTGTTTATCTACTTACGCAGTACTGATGACATGGAGACACGTTATGAGTCAAAGCTTACGTGTCACCTTTGACTATACACATGTACAATGGACCGGTCAAAATTGGATATTTCAAAATAAGTTCCAAGTCACATCATTTGTCCAAATATGTTTTTAAAAATGGGTAATTTGGTAAGTTGCTTGGGCAAGTAAGTGTTGTTGTTCTATGCTAAGCTTCTTCATTTTCAAATTTACAATGGGATGACAGGTTTCGGAAAGACCAAGGTGGGCCATTGCACGGTGGTCTCCTTTGATGTTTGGTTAGAACTAAATGCGCCAGAAGGCGGAATGGAATAAACCAATTTTCATTAACCATTTCATGAAAATTCAAACTGGGACCATTGATTAGGTGTTGGCCTTATTGACAAATAATGTCACATGCAGTGACTGGGTCAATGCCGCTTTAATGGCCTTAGGTAGCTGGATGATTCCTTCATCATCTCCCCGACAAACTTCCCACTGAAGGCGTCAGTCAAGTGAACACCATCCCAACTTATATATTTGCTCGGGTCACTACAGGCTTCGGCTTCTGGGTCCTTTCCGCAGTTAATGAGAGGGCTGTAGTTGTAGGGATCCCCTCCATACCCACAGCAGGCCTTGAGTGTCACGGCCTCATCAAAACCTGCACGATTGTACCGTAAGTGAGATCTCGCATAATTTAATCTAAAGAGAGAAGAATAGTCTTCTCAAAGTGAGAAAGCGGAGGTCACCAAAGTTGGACGGATGACCAACGGCCTCTAGCATAAAGCCGTAGATGTCTGCAACCATGATGTTGGTATCCTTTAGCTGCTGGTTAATGGTAGAAAGGGCTTTCTCAAGCTCATGATTGGAGAACTGAACCAGCTCATTATAATCCTTAAGACACCCCAGTGCATCTGTTGAGTTATAAGGCCCTGGTGAAGCTAAAGTCAGTAACGTAGGGATACAGCCAATGGCAAGAACGTTGAAAACCATGAAATTTTTCGCTCCTTCTCTGTGAAGATCCTGTTAGAAATCACAGCATTTAGAAATGAAAACATAAGAAAATGCTAGAAGGGATGCAGTTTAACCTGGTCCATTCAGCCAGAAGAAGGATCCAGCTGAAGTCGAGAAAATTCTCACCTGCACGGCCTTGGATATTGCTGCTGTTACTTGTGGAACGATGTTCTCCTTCACGGTACTGGGAGGTTGCCCGTGCGTCAAGAGACTTATCAAGAAGTCGTTCACTCCAACGAAGATCATATAAAGTCCATCTTCAAATGATTTTATCTCTGGAACATGTGAAGCTAACAAACCTGAAAATGCTAAACGATCATTACGAAGGATTCGTTCCTCTCCAAGCCAACTGATTGATCTTAGTGCTTCCCATATAATTTTTCATACCGTCTAATTTGTTTGTGGAGTTCAAGGATGCAATGACGTTCCGCTTAAATCGGACAAATTGGTCAGTCTGAAGCGGGAGATAAAACGGAACTGGTTCGGTGACATTTCTAGCTGTTGCACCAGCTACGGCGAAGTTGATCCCGTGTCGGTAATTTGGAACAATGTTACTGAAATAAGGTTCGACTAACGGAAATCTCCACGCTAAAGCTGTAATATTTTTATAAAAATCAGTATTAACAAACAATGATATGGATGAAAACAATGTAAGCCTCCACTGTGATCGGAAAGCAGCTTAAATCTTCAATTGGGTTGCTAAGCCTCCACTTAAAATCGGTTTTGGGTTTTGATTGACTACTCGACATGGCTTTTCAATTTTTACAGAACGGAGATATCGAACAACTAACAGATTGCATGAGAATTTAAATGCCGACCCTGTAAATGAAATTCTCACCCATGAAGTCCAATATGAGGCGGCCGTCGGAGAACCTGCCGGAAGGGGCATGAAAGAAGGTATCACCGTAAGGCGAATTCTCTGCATCGGCCAAAAAGGGAAAAACTTCAATTACATTACCAGTATCACTGAGGGAATCTCCAAACACAAAAATGGCAGGAGGAGGAAGACAAGACCGTTCCTGGCCTCCTTTAGCTTCACCGATCTCATTTGCTAACGTGAAAACCACCCAGAACCAAATCATCTTGTAGCTGATCAAATTCGCCATCTTCGAGTTCGCTGAAGATTCCTTTGAGGTGGCTGCAGGCAGGGGTCCCAATGGTTGAGGGAGTACTTAATCTCACTGGAAGTTTAACGTCCTTCGTAAAAATCGAAATACTTTCTTGGTTCCGTCGCAGTTTTTGTGTTTATTACTCTTATATGATAGTTGATGCTCCTCAGTTGATTTTTAAATCGAACTGTTTTATGCTGAATCTCATTGGGAAGTTCGTTCTTTATGTAGACAAACATGTTTTAATACCATTATTTCGGATCACCCCAGAATGCTAAGAGCCGAAAACGTCCTTTTTCTCATCATCTTTGTAGAGTTACCCACACAGATTTTTTCTTTAGGACTGCAACAGAAGCTTGACACAGTCGCTCAATTCGGCACTAGATTCGTTTCGGTTTAGACTGATATGCTTGAATAGATAGACACCCCTTGTTTTCTATTTCCAAGCTCTTGATCCAGCAGCATCGATCCCCGGTATGTTATTTAAACTGTTAAGCCTTTTTGTTTTTCTCCTAAACGGGTTATTCCATTAACCACCTGGGAAGTCCAAGAGTGCAAATTTGTTGGATCAAAGTTCCCAGTTCCAACAGCTTGGTGAATTACCAAAACAATGAAAAATTAGTTTTCAGTAACGTGAAAAGTCAAGTTTTGGTCGTAAATTATCGACCATATAAGAGTTACACCATTCTCATTTAGCTATAAGAAGGTCAGAAAGAAAAGTTAAAAGACGTAATATGCGAACACTAATGAGGACAAGCAAGCGGACACGAGGAGTTCTAATTGACCCATTCCCGCCATTGAGATACTGTTTACCGAGCTTGTGGAAGACGAGTTCGTTGAGCCTGCAATAGAGAAAGCAATAAATAAGTCTCGCTCGGCATCTCAATCTTCTGTAATCAATAATATTCATGTCTTGAACAAAACACAAATGGCTTTTAAAGCAACAGATTTTTTCTGCCTCAATACCTGACGGAAGGCTGGGGCTGCTTGGAGACACTGTTGGGCCTGCGCAGCGGAAATTTCTTTAGCAACAAGTTAATTCATATAATTAAGGAAATAATAGCAAGGTTTTCTTCATTATAGATTACAGGAGAGAAGAACAGTGTACAAAGATTTTTGAGCACCCTTCAATGCCTGTCTCATGATCGCGTTCTTGGTTTCGAAACAGTTACCGCAAAAATAATTTCTTACGCGGAAACATACCGTTGAACTTGCAGAGGGCTAAATCAACCTTGATTCCGCAAGCAGCGGGAAGCTTCAAGGCTTGTTCTTGGGTCACGTTGAAGCTCTTCCAGAGCTCCGGGTCGTTGAAGAGAGAGCAGAGGCACTCGCTCTGTGTGTTGAACGCCCCTTTCAATGAAGTACAACATACCGGATCAGGGGCAGGAGCTGCAAGGAACGGTTCGCAGGGCAAGATCTGCTCCAAACAAGGAGTGCCTGCTTCTAGGAAGCGGGAGGAACCTATATGGACAAACGAAAAGAAGATGACTGCTATGAAGAGAAGCGAATCCATGGCTGACGGAACAAACGACCGTGGAGACGAGAATGCCAGGGAAACGGAGGTAGAGGAAGCTTGCATTTGCGAAGACACCAGTTTTGCAATTTAAGGAAGAAGGTGGTTGGGAAGTACGTGTTTTGTAGGAATTCTGTTAAGACTCCTGGATTACCATTTTATCTCTAATGGCGGTTGAAATCTATATTTTTGGGTTCATTATGGTGGAATCATGGAACTCACCGTTAATGTTTTTTCAGCCAGACTGTTTTTTCCATGAATTCACAAGCCTGGAACAGTAAATGAATTTCTTTAACCAATCTGTCACTCTTCCTGAGATGTCACCATGGAGACGATGAAGTTGATTATACAAATTGGGGTACCATTAATGAAATGCAGTGAGATTGGTTGCAAAAGGAGTTGCATGAAACGGTAAGAGAATTGTTACACCGGGCAGTTACAGTAGGAAGGTTAAAAGGGCTGTAACATCACGCCCTCGAATAATATATTTGATTACTTAAAAAATAAAATATTAGAATCATAAAATCTCGATTTCGGCTGGTCTCCAACCGGCACGACTGAAGATGAAGAGACTTGACCAAGTCAAACAACCAAGACGCTACTAAATTATACTATTTTTGTCATAATAACCTGAATTAGAGTTCATAAGATGCTGCTACTACCTAGGATTCAATGACAAGACTCTTCTTCCCTTCTTCCTATGCAAAAGGCCGGCACCAGACACATAACGTCCTTCTCAATCTCATTCACTGGCTTGTTCTGTCTTGGATTCAAGTCCTTGTTCTGGTTTTATTAATTAATTCTTCGTTTCCAAGCATAAGACAGTCCCCTTCTATCTCCATATAAGTGGGTCTGAGACTCTGAATCTCCTTGCCTTAAGTGGGTCGATCAATGTTGGTGGCAGCAACGTGATGTTAGCACGGTTCAATCCAATTGCATTGTTGAGCTAGCTCGACTTTGCAGTCCGATTGAGCCGTGCCAATATCACTTGCCGAAGGCTGATTTCTCATCAATTTCTTGCATTTTTTATCTTATGCCTACCTCCGTTTTCTGCAGATTCCAAAGGTGAAGAAGATATAATTCTTTTCTTTTCTTTGGTAAGATGAGTAGGTCCGAGCTTTCGGATTCATGCAGTCTTCTTCCTGTAGAAAGTAGCAGATTTTCTTTCAAAAAGACCTGTCACCACTGCCATCAGAGATGTATAGGCCATAGATGTGAGAATTATCAACATCTTCTTCAGGTATGAAGTCACTACACTCAAATCTCTTGATGTGCGCAGCCATTTCCAATAAATTGTCATCTACTTTGGCGAGAAGAGTAACGATGGCAGATATTTGCTCCCAGCCGATCCCTCCACTCATCTCCAGGCCCACGAAATGCTCGCAGTGCTTGCTGATTTCTTTTAAAATCTCTTCAAGGTTCCATGACACAGGTGCCATTTTCAGATACCTGAGATCCTTCCATTTTCCTATCATCTTTTGGAAATGCTTCTGTTTCTCTCCCTCAGTTCGTGGGCGGTGAGGTATTTCAAGGCAGGAGATCTGAAATTAAACTTTACCTGTTGGGCAAGATTAAACAAGAGAATAGGATATTTCTCCCCAGGGGAGGTAATTCCTTTCCAAACTATAGCTATTTGAAACAGGGAAGTAGATGGTGATTGCTTAACAACTTACAATTTTGAAACAAAGATGATGTCATCCAACGTAAAGACATGACAGGGGAAAACAAGTTTCTTCGGAGATCGACTAATTACGTATTGGAGGAAGCCTGTGAGCAAGAAGCACTCGAAACGGTTCTCTCCCATGAACTTCCTTGCAAATTCATTCTTTCGAATGGGATGGTGAAGATCTAGTTCATAGAAATCTAAACTTCTCCAGCAGAGAAGGTTAAGAGATGCTCGATGTTGTTGGAATATTTGTTTGTATCGACCGGGCTAATCCTTGTATAAGATCCGTGGGGTTACTTTCCTAATATGTTCGAGCCTTTTAGTGCACTGGTTTCTAACATGGTATCAGAGCAGGTTGGTCCCGAGTTCAAGTCCCGCTCCCACCGAATTTGTCCCAGGTATTTCTGGTGAATTTGTCCCGGGTTTTTCTGGTAAGTTTGTCTACTAGTTTTCCCCGTGAGGGGAGTGTTGGAATATTTGTTTGTATCAACCGGGCCAATCCTTGTATAAAATCCGTGGGGTTGCTTTCGTAATAGGTTTGAACCTTTTAGCACACTAGTTTCAACAGATGCCAATGAACGACAGACAAAGGGCACCGCTAAGGTTAGTCATGAAGTCCCAGTCTGGAGAAAATGTTAATCAAACAGTCTATCTTTATGCCTTCCCATTTCCCACCTTCTACCGAAAACTGATTTTTTTATTACAATTAGTAGTAAAAAACACCAACCATCACGAACCAAAATCGAAGCATATGATGCTCTGTTCAACTACTTTTAACGGGGAAATTTTTTCCTATCAATTTACAGCGAGCAAATAGAGGAGAGAAAACATTTGACAGACGCTCAAGTACGCTTACCACATACATCTCCTACTCAAGTCTCTTCGTTCAAGCAAGCGATCACAAGAGAGATAAGGAAAGAAATCTGGAACTGCTCAGCGAGCGACACCCACATCCTGCAGGCATCTGTTCTGCACAACCAGAGAATTTTGTCTTCCTTGAACAACGTTCATCGAGATTGTCCTTTTCACATAAGTTTTCCCTTGCACTTCCACAAAACCTTCCCAATTCACATTCTATCTTTTCACAGTGCATTTTGTAAGTAAATCAGTTACAGTGTAACAGTGAGATTGAATTACAACGTAATCTACATATTTTTTCTTCCCAATTATTAATCATCTTTTGATTTGGCGATGTACATTCTTGCTCTTTTAGCTAAACAACATCTACATTAAGAGCCACAAGTGTCAAGAGTATAATGCTATTCATGCAGGAACTTAGTCACACTCAATTAACCACATTAATTAATTTACAAGCCACACCTTCATATAGGTTATAATACGTGAAATTCTATAGCCTAGATCCACCCTTGAGTTTTCATTGGAGTAAATTAGTCACTCTAACCTAGACCCGCATTTGCAAATTTCATTTACGCAAACTAGGTATTCTAACCTAGACACACAAAGAGGTTTGAAGTAGCCAAATAGTCTCTCCAACCTAAACTCGCAATAGGATTTATTAGCACTTAACTGGACTCTCTAGAGTCAAATAGTTTATCCGGTCTAAACACACAAAATGTTTAGCAACAGTTAACTAGGCTCTCTAGCATAGATATTGTGAGGATTACTTCTTTACAATTCAACACTTACAATGCCTATTTTCAATTCAAATTCTTAACAAATTGACTCTCTTGCAAGAAATATTTAGTTTGGTTTCAAGAAAGTAAATTTTGTAGTGTTTTTCAAGTGCAGGTGATACTGAAAACTTGTATTAACCTTAAATTGTTGAATAATGATTGGTTCCAAAGTAAATGCATGGGTATTCAACATGAAACATATATACATGCACAAAGACTTCAAAATATATAGTTTCTTGTGTTACAAACATGCAACAACCAGATTGATGTGGGAGTTATTCATTATTTCAGACTCAACCAGATATTTTACATATTAAATTCAAAAGTATTGTGGACGTGTTCAACACTAGAAACATTAAATATAAGCATAGATTTCAAAGTAAGAGCTCATTGTATTTAGATTATGAGGAATCAAATGATATAATATTGATTCTAGATGTAATTTTATTTGGTGGACTTGTATCATAGATTTCAAGGTAAAATTAACAAATTTGGTAACAAAACACTAAGGGGGGGGGGGGGGGGGGGGGGGTTAGTCCACAAAGAACTTGAATTGAAGTGAAAAATTGAATTGAACTTAAATGAATTGATTCAACTTCAACTCATCTTTGGGTGTAAGTGTAGACGAGTTCAAGTGCACTAGAAAACAAATTCCAGTGTTAGTGCCCCCAAATGAAAAGTATGATATAAATAAGAGAATGAGTAACCTTTTATAATATATTTAAATAGAATATATGCCTAAACAGATAATTAACCAAAATAAACATGGTTATTACACTATAGTAATATCCTAATTAATGGAAAACTATATTATATTACTTAATGATTATATTTTATTTTAAATTAAAACAATAATTACATGTGACTAGAATAAATTATTTAAAATAAATAAAAAGTTAAAAATAACATAAGTGAATATAATAAATAAATAAATTATTTTGTAATAACATAAGATATAGTTTAACATTAAAACTCACTATTTTAATAAAAAATAAAAAATACTTAATAAATAAATAAATAAATATATTAATTTATCAATAACATAATATATATTTTACATATTATTAATTAATAATATATTAACAAAAAATGAAAAACTAATGGTTTAATTAATTTGATAATTAAAAAAATTATGACGATGGTTTAATTTTTCCTAACTAAGGAAAAATTAAACATCGTCTTCCTTAGCGCGCGTCTTCTTCTTCAGCGGCGGGCCAGCAGGCAACGATGACGGAGGCGACGCTCCGACGGTACGCCGAGAGGGAGAAAAGAGGGAGGCCGAGAGAGAAGAGACGTCGGGAGGCCGAAAAGCTCTGCGACAGAGGTTCAGCCTCCCGTGCTCTGCGACTGAGGTCAAGAGGGAGAGGAGAGGGAGACTGAGAGGAAGGAAGGCCGACGGGGGTGGGGGAAGAGGGAGAAGAAAATAAAACTTTGCTAAAGGATCGCAGGGGGAAGAGGGGAAGAGGGAGAAGAAAATAAAACTTTGCTAAAGGATCGCAGGGGGAAGAGGGGAAGGAGCAACGCGCGTCGTGCTCTTCAATCGGTTGATTCGCAAAATAGGTATGAATCAGTTTTCCCCGATTTTTGCCCGAGAGAATGAAGTCGTGTAATCTCACTTCAATGTAATTCAATCTACACTAACGCCATTATTTAATGAACTAAGTAATACGGGGGGGATTCATTCCACTTCATTGTGGATTAACCCGACCCTAAGTACAAAATATTGAATTCAAAGTAACAGCCTTGTGTACTCAGATATTTTGGAAAGGTTGAGAGATTGAGTTTCTAATCACCCATATTGACACCCAAAGGTGTTTGAAAGGTTTTGACTGTCATGTGGACACTAATGCATGCTCCCTCAACCATATATGAGACACAATATTGATTTTTAAAGCCCTTAGTTTTGAAAGAGACTTTTTTTCATTTTATAAAATCTACAAAAAATTACTAAAAAATGCTTTGTTTTTTAGATACCAAATAATTTGGTAGGTCACATTCTGATTTTTGTGACCAATGATGGCATAGTCAAATGCTAGAATCTTCCCTTTGTTCGAATAGGCTTGATTGTTTGCATATTTATATGTCACAACATTACTTCTCCTCTATCTTTGTGCCTTTTTTTTATACTACCTTCTTTCTAGAATTTTTTTTATTGCTTCACTTCCGGAAACAGATTCCGTAAATTAAATTACAAAATTGGTACAAAGTATGAGAGAATGAGAATCTTTTGCACAAACAGAAGAGGCTTATTATATATACCCTTCCGGAAACAGATTCTGTAAATTAAATTAAACCAGATTCTACGCGACCTTTCCGAGGGGAGGCCCACGGTACCGGCAGTGAATCCGCCTTTCCGATTCTTGCCGTTGAAACGGCGACGGAAGTCACTGAACCTCGTGTCTCCTCCTCTGCTTCTCTCTCGCTGCTCACACATGTCGTTACTTCTCGCTTCGGCCACTCCGCTCACGAATGTAATCAGCTTACGTTTCGTTTTCAAGTCCCTGTTGCTTATCTCCTCCGCCCATAAGAATCTTCAACCTGGTTTGT
This sequence comes from Aristolochia californica, assembly GCF_029961685.1. NCBI lineage: Eukaryota > Viridiplantae > Streptophyta > Magnoliopsida > Piperales > Aristolochiaceae > Aristolochia > Aristolochia californica. Next base: position 3,311,472 of record NW_027181992.1, on the reverse strand, counting down.
TATTTATTTATAGCTGACAACTCACGAGCTCAGATAATTCTGCTCCCCTCTCTGAAATTTGAGTCCTGCGTATAATTTCCTCTCGACTGCTCAAACCTTTGCGGCTAGTCTGAGAAAGGGCGCAATTGGGTCGCGTGGAGCTGCCATGGCAAGTCTTAGTACACGTCAAATCTCACCCGTCGAGTTCCCCAAGCTTTTTCGTTCGAATCCCATAACCTGCAAGGTGGGTTTCCGGGTTTATGCGGCGGAGAACAAGCCGGAGCCTGATCTCAGTGTTAATGTCAACGGACTGCTGTTGCCTAATCCGTTTGTCATTGGATCCGGTCCTCCAGGGACAAATTATACCGTCTTGAAGAGGGCTTTGGACGAAGGATGGGGAGCCGTCATTGCTAAAACTGTAAGTTCGTTTCTTTGCTTTTGGGTGGATGTTTCAGATGACTGGTTAATTATTTTGGAGGTTGAGATCGATTGAGTTCATCTATCTCTTGCTTCTTTAGCAGTTAGCTCTGATTTGCATGTAATTAGACTATCCGTACTCGTACACTCTAAACATAAGGATTCCGTTCTGGATATATTGATATTCCTTCCCTCCTTGCTCACTCTGCGGTACAGAGTCCATCTGAAATTTCATTTGAAATGGTAGCATGGGACTTCATCGTGGTGGCCGGGGATATGGATCGTCGGCCGTCAAGTTGCCGAATGACTTATCCTCTGCAAGGTAAAACCAGATCCACGATCCCATCATCATGCGCTCGAGTATGCAAATGGTGACGAGACCGTTGCTCCTTCATGCGATGCAGTTATGCTTGGTTTGAGATGTTGGCCTAGGGCCATTTGCGGGAGCCTTTATGCTCGGGTTGGAAGATTCTTAAAGATCAATTTTTTTTTTTTTTTTTTTTGTGAACCGTAATGCTTTCTGTTACTGATAATAAGGTTGCCCTCTTTCCTGTTACTCAGGCTTGATAGGCCAAAAAAAGGCGTTTGGTGACCAGGATCGGTTTTGCCTACTGAATGAATACTAGATAAGTCCATCATATTCATAAGAACTAAAAAGAAATTCTTTCTTGAGTACAAGTCCATCATAATTTATCTCTGCAGGGGTGAAAGGTTGAGAGACTGTCCTGATATCCAAATCATGCTGAAAATATTTTTGAACACCTTTGAGTTTATTTACTCTGGAAATAAATGTCTCAAATTGCTCATCAAACCTGACCATCTATTTTGCTATGTTTAAACTAGCTGTAATTTATTTCATTTAGTGAGATCTACGTTGGAGAAAAGTTACATTTTTCAAATTATGTGAAATTTTGAGGTTCAGAAACATCATATGCGTTTATAATAAGTTGCTTCAGTACCTCTTTGGTGACAACTAAAATTCATGGTAAGCTTGTATCTGAACCAGGATTTTTTTTCCACCAAAATAATTGAGCATCTATCTACTGTTTCATTTCCTTAAATTTTTTTAACACGTAACGTGTTCTTTCTCATGCTAATTTACAAGCCTATATTATTTTTTTACTATCTTTGTACTTTTTCATCTTTTCACCAAATCTGTTTTCAACTCTGTTGATGCCAGGTCTCCCTGGAGGCAGATAAAGTTGTTAATGTGACCCCTCGTTATGCTAGACTGCGAGCAGAATCAAATGGATCCCCCAAGGGACAAATAATTGGGTGGGAGAATATTGAACTAATAAGCGATCGGCCACTTGAAACTATGTTGAAGGAGTTCAAGCAATTGAAGGAAGAGTATCCAGATCGGATTCTTATCGCTTCAATTATGGAGGAGTATGACAAGGCTGCTTGGGAGGAACTCATTGAGCGTGTTGAGGAAACTGGAGTTGTAAGTTGCTGCAATTCTCTTTTTTTATCTTTTCTGGAGTTGTAAGTTGCTGCAATTCCCTTTTTTTTTTTTTTTTTTTTTTTTTTTGGAGTTGTAAGTTGTCTTTCATTTCATTCCTAGTTGTTGAGGTATCACATTTGATCATACAATTTCTGTGAGATACTGTTTCTTACTTAAATATGAATGGGACTAGATTGAATTGATTCTCCTTTGATCTTAGGATGCGCTTGAGATCAATTTCTCTTGTCCACATGGCATGCCGGAAAGGAAAATGGGTGCTGCCGTGGGGAAAGATTGTGCGCTTCTGGAGGAAGTATGTGGCTGGGTCAATGCGAAAGCTACAGTTCCTGTGTGGGCAAAGATGACTCCAAATGTCACTGATATCACCCAGGTTTTCTTCCCTTTCACAGTTCTTCTCTTCTTATAATTTATTTGACATATTTTTGGTTCTTAAAAATGACGGGACTTCTTCTTTTCTTAACAAGGTAAAGGTATTCAGTTTTTTCAGTGTTTTCCTTTTCCAAATTTAGATCAAGAACTGAATTTTTTTCTGAGGATTTTGTATGTTTTCATGGAAGGCTCTTTAAACAGGTAGAGCCCTATTTGTACTGAGAGAAATATAGTATTATAGAAGAAAAGAAGCATCTTTCATTTTATGTGAAATTTTTCTTACTTCCTCTTGCATCTCCAAACAGGGTTGAATTTTAACTCCTTGTTCTTCATTCAGACTTGTTAACTTGATAAATCAAACCTTTTCTTAACAAGCATTTGATTTGGCTGAGTGTGTTGTCAGAGTATAATTTTGTTTTAAAAACTAAACCAACAGATTGCCAATTTATGACAGCCTATACCCACTCATATTCTGGTTTTTAAAGCATTTCAGGGGTATTATGCTTGTAATGTTTTCCTTACAGGTTTTTTAATTTGGTTCTGCTGTAACTTTCTCATGTTTTTTAATGTTTTCCATTTTTGTCATTTGTGTCATGCAGCCAGCACGTGTGGCACTGCACGCAGGATCTGAAGGCATCTCTGCCATTAATACTATCACAAGTGTTATGGGAATTAATCTCAATACTCTGCACCCTGAACCATGCGTGGAGGGGTTTGTCGCTAAATCCTGCCAATCATAAATATTGCCTTCTCTTTGTTTTTTTTCTTCTTCATAGTCCTTTTTCGGTTTTGGTACACTTTCTCTCAGGTATACCACTCCAGGTGGTTATTCTTCTAAAGCTGTCCATCCTATTGCATTGGCAATGGTGATGCAAATTGCAAAAATGATGCAATCAGAGTTTAGCAATGTTGACTGCTCGCTTTCTGCCATTGGAGGAGTAGAGACAGGAGGAGACGCAGCTGAGTTCATTCTTCTTGGAGCAAATACTGTTCAGGTATTTGTTTTGAATTTTGTTGCAAGACATAATGCTCATACCAAATGAGCACGTTGAACACTGAGCTTGCTCCACCACTCAAGAACGGATAAAATAGGATTTTTTTATTTGTTTATCGACTTTTTAAAAGTTAACCTGTTTTTCAACCATTTGTGTCCACTTCATTTGACTGCTTCCTTGGAGTAAATGACAGGTATGTACCGGTGTGATGATGCACGGGTATGGCCTTGTGAAGAAACTGTGCGAGGAATTGAAGGATTTTATGAGAAAGCACAACTTTTCTTCTATTGAAGATTTCAGAGGGTACTAGTGTTGGGACTGCTAACCCTTCAGTGTTCTATACTGTTGATAATTTGGGCTTTCTCATAAGACTTCTTTTGCTTTCTAGGCACTCCCTCCAGTACTTTACTACGCATACTGATCTGGTTCGGCGACAAAGGGAAGCTATTGAAAAGAGAAAAGCAATCAGAAAAGGCTTGGCATCGGACAGGGATTGGACTGGAGATGGCTTTGTTAAGGAAACGGAGAGCATGGTCTCTAATTGAAGAGGTGCATCATCATAATTCATGCAGGAGAGCCATACTTACTACTCAGCAAATGGATATAGAGAAAATTTGGACAAATAATGATCCAAAGTGGGTTCACATTGTACTCTGCAATGGATATAGAGGAAATTTGGATTGAGTAAATGATCCGAATAGCTTGTAATCGTTATCTAGATTATCACCTGGTTTTGCATCTAGATATAATGGGTTTTACCAGGAAGAGTAATGGTTGATGGGATTCCATTTCGACCGGAGCTTTCCGTTTCTTGGTTCCGGTCTGCTATCTTTGTCCTCAAGATCATCTCGCACAGAAACGCAAGAAAGCCGCTTAGTACAAAAAAAAGCCGATTGGGGCAATTCTCTGGAGTTTGACGTAGAATTTAGGACTAATTAGCACTTCTTTCATATTCTAATCTTAACTTAAAACTAGAAATGCAAATGATGGATGGCCAAATCGCTGATCGTGGAGTCACATTTCTATGAAATCTGGTGTGGGCTGAAAGCCAGTCTCTCCAATGAGCCCCATTTTAGACTATCCTCTTCCTAAAAAATACAGAATCGATAGAAAATTAGAATTAGGACTAATTAGCACTTGGTAGTGAACTTTCAGTGTGTAAAAACAAAGTAGATCGTCTTATTCCTTTGAAGGAATCTGTAATTTAACCTCTAAATCCACTTTGCACTTTTTTTTGTTCTCTCTTACTCTTCCCCGTATTCTATACAACAAGTGAAAATTAGCCTGTAGTTTGCGCCGATCCCTCCGTGGAGGCCGGACCGTGTGGAGTCCTTTTTTGAGTTTTGAGCGTCTCTGAATTGGCGCAGTTTGCATCCTCTCTGTAACGACAGAGAGAATGGGGCTGGGAGTCCGAGCGATTCGAGCTACAAGAAGCTCTCCGTTGGGTCGCCTCTTTTCTTCTTCCCCATTTTATCCGCGGATTCTCTCCCCTTCAAACCCTAGTTTCTTCCGATGGATAGTTACCACACCGGAACTCCAGAAACCCGACGCCGCCGCCGCGGAGCCGGCTCCCCAACCTCCGCCACCTCCGACTCCAGTGGCAGGGGCCCGTATTCAGATCACCAGTCCTGAAGACGCCATAGAAGTTTTTGTGGACGGCTTCCCCGTCAAAATTCCCAAAGGGATGACTGTATTGCAGGCCTGCGAAGTCGCGGGCGTTGATATTCCCCGTTTCTGCTACCACAGCCGCCTCTCCATCGCGGGAAACTGTCGCATGTGCCTGGTCGAAGTCGAGAAGTCGCCCAAGCCTGTAGCTTCCTGCGCGATGCCTGCTCTCCCTGGTCAGTCTCAAGACATTCCTTCTCTTCATCGATTTGGGAAATTCCGGTTCGTTCATGTAACTTACGTTTTGGGCGTTATGGGAGTCCAGGGATGAAGATTAAGACGGACACGCCGTTGGCCAAGAAGGCGAGGGAAGGGGTGATGGAGTTTCTTTTGATGAACCACCCGCTGGATTGCCCCATTTGCGATCAGGGAGGAGAGTGTGATCTCCAAGACCAGTCTATGGCTTTCGGATCAGATCGAGGCCGGTTCACAGAGATGAAGAGATCTGTTGTCGACAAGAATTTGGGGCCGTTGGTGAAGACCGTCATGACTCGGTGCATCCAGTGCACAAGGTTAAATTTCACTTCCACGGTTTACAGTTGTTTCATTTTAAGGTGTTTTTACTCCAAAATTTAGTGTCATATTATAAGAGTATCATGGTGTCTTAGGAGCTCATTTTTAGAATCTCTTGTTTGAACAAATCAATCTGAATTCAGTAGAAAAATGAAACTTTCCTTCTTTGCTTTATTTGTTCATTGAAGATTTTAAGTTTGAAGCAAATGCACACTAGAAAAAGCCATTTGTTTTAGTTGCTGATCTTTGATGAATGGGTAGTGAAATTGCCCTCTTAACTTCTCCACTAGAAATTTTTGTGTTTATTTGTTTTGGTTGGAGTTAATATTCTAGACCATTCTTACGAGCAATCAGATATAATGAAGTTTATGGCAAATGATGCATGATAGCACTATGAAGAAAACATTTTTATTATTTTATTCACTTCATGATTAAATGGCTTGAGAATTAGTTGATAACATTTTGATAATTTCTAGTTCTGTGATATGCATTTTTAGCAGAAAAATAGTGTCTCTAATCTGGATAAGAACTCTCATTTGTTTATTTGAATTTCTTCAATGATGCTTAACTTGTGAAAAAGTGAGGGAAGACTTCCAGTTTGGAGAGGGAGCATATGTAGTTGATCACTATACTTGTCCTTTCGCGATTAAAAAAAAAAATCTTGTCCTTTCCCAGCAGTTTGATGTGAAATATTTCTTTTGGAACCCTGAGAGGGACTATAGCCAGTGGATGTATCACAGGGGAGTCATGTCTATCATATTTGTCCAAATATCCAGTCCTTATATTCATCTTGTGAAGTAATGTGAGATAACATATGTTCATCAAAGCCTCTGTATCTTATAGCAATTTCTTTAAATTTCTGACACAATTGCTAAGTGAAAGGAAGTCCCTTCTCTACCCTGGTTGTTGGTTATGTTTTGTCAAGAATAGCCACAGAGGTTATCTTTTTTCACTTTAATATACCAAGCATTTCAACCTTACATTTGGGCATTTTAATCTCTGTCTAGGTATTTTCTTTTCTTAGAATATGCTGTTTGTGATTTGAGTCTCATATAAACTTGTGCCTTGAACAATTATGTTTCTTGTGACAGGTGCGTTAGATTTGCTACTGAGGTTGCTGGTGTCCAGGATCTAGGCATGTTAGGTCGGGGCAGTGGGGAAGAAATTGGAACTTATGTGGAGAAACTAATGACCAGTGAGCTTTCTGGAAATGTGATAGATATCTGCCCTGTGGGAGCTCTAACTTCAAAGCCCTTTGCATTCAAGGCTCGTAACTGGGAGTTAAAAGGCACAGAGACTATTGATGTTACTGATGCTGTAGGTTCAAACATTAGGATTGACAGCAGAGGCCCAGAAGTCATGCGAATCCTTCCACGTTTGAATGAGGTGGATTTTAATGTCTACTTTTATGATCATAATTTAATATTTGTATGATATGATATATCAACAATGTCTGAAACTGTCAGTCTCCACTCTGCAGGACATTAATGAGGAGTGGATTTCAGACAAGACTCGTTTCTGTTATGATGGTCTCAAAAGACAGCGGCTGAGTGATCCTATGATTCGTGGAAGTGATGGGCAGTTCAGGGCTGTGAGCTGGCGTGATGCTTTAGCTGTTGTTGCCGAGGCTGCCCTTAGTACTAAACCTGAGGAAATTGTAGGAATTGTTGGTCAGCTATCAGATGCAGAATCTATGATGGCTCTTAAGGATTTCCTGAACAGAATGGGATCAAATAATGTATGGTGTGAAGGAAATGGTGCAAATCCCCGAGCAGATCTACGTTCAAGCTTCCTTTTAAACACTACCATTAGTGGTCTTGAGAAGGCAGATCTCTTCTTATTGATTGGTTCACAGGTATCCTGATCATATCTTATTTGAAAAGGGAACTAATCCCAAGAATTGGTCGTTTTCTTTTAGTATGTTATTTTTATTCTCTAATTGTCCATGAGTTTTTGAAGCGTTGGTTTTTGCAACTCATTTGAGAAAAGAAAAAAGTTGAAGGAAGTAGCAAACAGTAAAACACAATGGTAGAGCATTCATGTAGCCCACCCTAGCATAATTGACATTAATGATGATACTAATAGCAATAAATAGGTTAATGTCTGCTTTGGAACATTGATCTAACATAGTGTGCTTGGGGGCCCCAACTAGGTATCTACATTAGGTGATTGAACCAGTTTAGTACAGGATGGGCGTAAGGGACTTACTGTTTTTATTCCAACAGCTTTAGAGCATTTGTCATAATGGCTAGGTACTAAAATTAATTCTTAAAACTGGCATTCTAGTGCTAAAGAACAAAAGCTTGGTTTGGTTTGCTAACCTATTCGTCCAAGGTAACTTTGGTCAGTCTTGTTGGATCATAGGATCAAGACTCTGGTGTACATGTGAAATTATGATGAGGAGTGAAAATAAACAAAAAATTGTTTTGCTATCATATAGACTTTTTAAGCTGATAATAGCTGTTTAGTTTGATTGAATCTGGTTTTGAATCTCCCATCCTTCATGGTGAAAGAATTGGAACTGAAAGAGGACTGAGCTGAACAGATCTTAAAAATCACTAAATGAGTTCTACCACCACTTCTAGCAATTGGTTATTGGTATCGGTTATGAGAACTTTTTGTCTTCACTTCTTTGGTCAGCCATTCAATGGTCGGTTGAGAATCTAAAATTGTTCTGAAAATTGTAATTTTAACAGGAGTACACCAGCAATGAATACCCACCCATGATGCAATAAAAAACCTGGAAAGATTGACAAAGTTGATTCCTGGGATGGCATGGCAATACTCAGTGCTCATTTTGAAAATCTGGTCCAAGCCAATGAAATTGCCATGAGAAGAGAAGGAGTGGCATATGGGTTTCCCTGTCGTTTAAGAGAAGGAAGGGGAAAGACCAGTCCAATCTGGACTGGGTTTATGCAGCTCGCCTGTTAATCTTCCCTCTTCCCTGCGTTTCTGCAAATACTAACTCAGACAGGGGACCTGTTCTGGTTGATCCCGGTTCAACTGGATGGTCTGGTCTGGGTTTTATAATACTGTTGCAAATGGCTGCTTTAATCTTTCACTTCAAATAAAATTATTATTAGCTGGCACAGAAGTCCACTGATAGCATGAAGATGGACACAATATCGTGGCTTCTGTAATTCTGATTTGGTGGCTGATTACTCTTGCTTTTGCTACTGCTCTTTATTGATGTTTAAAACAGGTTTGTTGTGTGCTTGATAGATTGACGAGTTTGTGATGGTATTAATGTCTTCTTTTTCTTGATTATGAAAAACTGACAGCCAAGAGTAGAAGCTCCTATGGTGAATGCTAGAATCCGCAAGACAGTCAGAGCAGGACAAGCAAAGGTTGCCTATATTGGCCCCACAACTGATTTCAACTATGACCACCAACATCTTGGCACTGGTCCAGAGACCCTCATTGAGATTGCAGAAGGACGCCACCCTTTCTGCTCTTCTCTTCTTTCAGCCAAAAATCCAGTTATCGTTCTTGGTGCTGGACTCTTTGAACGGATGGACAAAGATACAATCATATCTGCTGTAGAGACCGTAGCCAAGTATGGAAAAGTTACAAGGCCCGACTGGAAAGGTCTTAATGTCCTCCTGCTGAATGCAGCCCAGGCTGCTTCCCTTGATCTTGGCCTTGTACCAGAGTCCAACCACAGCATTGACACTGCAAAGTTTTTGTACCTCATGGGTGCTGACGATGTGAACTTGGACAACGTACCTGGTGATGCATTTGTGGTGTACCAGGGACACCATGGTGACAAAAGTATTTACCGTGCTAACATCGTCCTCCCTTCATCAGCATTCAGTGAAAAGGAAGGGACATACGAGAATACTGAAGGGTGTGCACAGTTTACCGTTCCAGCAGTTCCCACGGTAGGTGATGCAAGAGATGATTGGAAGATAATTCGGGCACTCTCTGAAGTTGCAGGTGTTTATTTGCCTTATGACAATCTGGGGGCTATCCGGGCTCGCATCCGTGTAGTTGCTCCAAATTTGTTACAGATGGATGAGAAGGAAGCTCCTACTGTATCTGTTGCATTGAAACCAGAATTTTCTGGGAAAATCTCTAAGTCAGATTTCAGGACTATGGTGGGAAATTTCTATATGACGGATTCCATTACTCGGGCATCAAAGATTATGGCACAGTGCAGTGCAACTCTGACAGAAAGGAAGTGAGGTTTACGTGTTTTTATGCTAAAATAAGGGGGGCTTTTGAAACTCGATTTACTTAACGCAAAACCTATTCTAGTAGTTTTTTTTTTTTTTTTTTTTGTGAATTTCATGAATAGATATTCTGAAAACTCGTGTTCTTAAATAAATCTGGGTGTTCTTTGTGAAAAGAGCAAATTGGTTCTCATGGTTTCTCAGTACCCAAACAATTCTAAAAGTTGAGTTCTAGAGGCTACAGCTCCCAGAATCTTGGGCAGGGAGATGCCTTAAAAAGTCGAGAGAAGGGTGAGACGACATGTCCCCTGAATAACAGAACTTTATGAAACGTGTGATTGAAGTCGTCTTGAAAGACATTTTGGTTTTTGCAAGCGAGACGCCATCCTGTTCTGAGTTTGATTGGCTTGAATTTTTGACTTCTTGTTCGGTGTAAGTCGTTTGGCAGAATCCGGGGTCAATAATATACCAAATGTGGTCAGGCAGGATGAGCATTTATTGGGACCAAATATATTTGTCGGCCAAATGGAGCCTCACCAATGCGGTGTTGGTTTACAAGGCATTCGATTCAGAGTGAGGCAGACTGGATTAGCTCCCAGCCAAATGATGAATTTAAATAAATCCATTTGCAGAATGTCACCCACTAACAGAAATAAGGACACCAAAAGGAAGCTTCAAGCCGCTGATCGTTCGAGTGTGGCGGCTGCGCAAAAACACTTCAAATTTCGTCGAATCACTACAAAACAAATTGAACCCAGTGGGAATTGGAATTCCACTCACTAAATCCTCGCAAGCAAACGTCCGGTGAAAAAAAGGAAAGAACAAAACCAGTGCAGAAAGAGTGGCCACTACCTCCTCTCCACTTCCACCCCGCCGCGTCTCCCACAACCCTACACGCCCATTTCGCGTATGCCTGACGCGCACATTCCCCCCCCCCCCCCCTCCAAAATATTTCCACTACCCACGAGCAAGCAGCCAAAGCACTGGCCTTCCCCTTTCTTCCATTTTCCACCACTGGCTCTTGGAGCACAAACGACAGCCTTTTCTCTCACCCCCGTTTTTGCATGCATTAACTATTGCACCCACTTAGAACATCTTCAATTCGGGTTAATTCAATTATGGAACCGCAGAGTCACATGCCTAAGTGTTTTTCCTTGGTACACTTAATAGTGTTGGTGTCCTTTCTTTGAACTTTTTCCTGGTCTTGTATTAATTATTGCAAGTAGAGAACTTTAATGACCCTAAATCGTTTTAAATTCTCCAATTTGATCAACTTGTTTCATAAACTATTATTAGTCCAATGTTTTTTTTTTTCTTCTTTATTCCGTTTTTAGAAGAGAATTTAAATGAGCATCCATCCCTCTCTTATTGTATCTAATCCTTCCATTAAAATCATTGCTTGGAATCCTCCAATTCAATTCAAAACATGGCTGCTCAAACTCTGTGTTTTTTCCTTTTGTTGCTGGAGGGAGGCTGGAGCTGTGAAAACCGACCAGTTTCCGGCGAAAAAGATAACGTAAACAAATATACACGCCGGTCACTCCCACATTTTGTTATGATTTCCGACGTCCACGTGTCGGCTCCTTCGCCCCCCTCTCCCGTCCCTTTCTTTGCCGTCTCCTCTCGTGCTTATCCTCTCCCTCTCTCTCTTTATTTTTTACTTCCATTTATTTCTTTATATTATTTCTCTCCTTCTGTCCTAATCCCAGAAGTCTAATCTCTTCGGGAGTTGGGTACTCGCCCCGTCCACTTGAGCGATTATGATGACGTGGCTCTCCCCCCCCTTTTGTCCTCTCTGCTCGCCAGCTGGGCTCCCCGCCGCCTCGTCCCGTATCCGGTTTCCCTTTCGTCTCGGCCGCTACGCAAACTTTCTCGACACGGAGGGGTTTTTTGACACGCGTCGAATTTTTAAAAAGAAACGTGTAAGATAACACGAGGACGACAGCAACGTCCGGACACACTCCCCCGTGGTTCCCACATCCCGCCTGATATTTGTTTATTATCGTCAGTCGAGAACTCAAGAGCCGTGGCGGATTTCTCGAGACGTCGTGCGAGGACGGGGAGTGGATAAAATCCGCCTCATTCTTTCTCATTAACACTCGTCTCTGCGTGGAGGGAGATTTTTTCTTATTCTTCTTTTGTGTTTTTTTTGGATTTTGGATTTTGGATTTTCAGTCGTGTCGCGGCTGAGGTGTGATATGTTATTTATTTTTTCGTGTTCGTGCTTTGTGAAAGATTTGTTGTCCATTTCCGGCTGAATTTGAGCTATTGCGTTCTGGGTTATGCTCGGGAGTTTCATTTCTGCTGCGGCTTGGAGCTTCGCAGGGGGGAAGGTTTTCAGATCTTTTGATATGATTGGTAGGGAATCTCCTTTGTTAAAGCTCCCTTACAGAACCCCTACAACATGGTTTCTTGATCTATCGTTTTTTAAATTGTTCTCGGTGTTTTTATAATTTTCGTTGTTGTTGGAGTAGTCGAGTTCTCGTTCGGAAAGGGAGCGGAGCCCTTGAGAAACTCTCGTCCTAATTGGATGAGTACTCATTTTTTCGGAGCCGAGAGTTTGGATTCTGTTCTTTGATTTCACTAGGGTTTCGCGGAAGAGAGAAAACAAAATTGTGAAATAGAAATGGTTTCTCGATCTTACTCCAACCTGTTGGAGCTTGCCTCCGGCAAGTCGTCCCCGTCCTTTGGCCGGATGAGCCGGCGAATCCCACGGGTAATGACTGTCGCTGGGATAATTTCCGACGTCGAGGATGACCCTTCGGACGGAGCTAACTCGGAGAATTCCTCCGTCCTCAAAGATCGGCTTATCATTGTTGCCAACCAGCTCCCCATTCGCGCCCACCGCAGATCCGAAGCGGACGGGTGGATCTTCAGTTGGGATGAGGACTCCCTTCTTCTCCAGCTCAAGGACGGCCTTGGCGAAGACGATGTTGAGGTCTTCTATGTTGGTTGCCTCAAGGAAGAAATCCCCTTGAACGACCAAGAAGAAGTCTCCCAAATTCTTCTTGAGACCTTCAAATGCGTCCCCGCCTTCCTCCCACCGGATTTGTTTTCCAGATACTATCATGGGTTCTGTAAGCAACAGCTGTGGCCGCTTTTTCACTATATGTTACCCCTTTCCCCCGATCTGGGTGGCCGCTTTGATCGCTCTCTTTGGCAGGCTTATGTGTCTGTAAATAAGATTTTCGCCGACAAGATCTTGGAAGTGATTAATCCGGAAGACGATTTCGTTTGGGTCCATGACTACCATCTGATGGTTCTTCCCACCTTCCTGCGGAAGCGTTTCAACCGGGTGAAGCTCGGATTTTTTCTTCACAGTCCCTTTCCGTCCTCTGAAATTTATAAAACTTTGCCTGTAAGGGAAGAGCTTTTACGAGCCCTCTTGAATTCTGACTTAATCGGGTTTCACACTTTCGACTATGCTCGGCATTTCCTTTCCTGTTGCAGCCGGATGCTCGGCCTCACCTACGAGTCCAAGCGAGGTTACATCGGATTAGAGTATTATGGGCGTACGGTTAGCCTTAAAATCCTGCCGGTGGGAATCCATATGGGTCAGTTACAGTCGGTATTGAGCCTACCAGAGACTGAAAGCAAGCTAACCCAGCTGATGCAGCAGTACAGAGATCATAACCGCATCATGTTGCTCGGCGTGGATGATATGGATATCTTCAAAGGTATAACGCTGAAGCTTCTGGCGATGGAGCAGTTGTTGATACAACACCCAGAGTGGCGGGGAAAGGTGGTGCTAGTACAAATCGCAAATCCGGCCCGGGGCCGTGGGAAAGACGTTAAGGAAGTCCAGTTGGAGACCTACGCTGCTGTGAAACGAATAAACGAGACGTTTGGACAGGATGGGTATGAACCCGTTGTTCTAATCGACGAACCCCTTCAGTTCTATGAGAGAATCGCTTATTATGTGGCTGCCGAATGCTGTTTGGTGACTGCGGTGAGAGATGGAATGAATTTAATTCCTTATGAATACATTATATCCCGGCAAGGGAACGAGAAATTGGATAAAGTCTTGGGGTGTGATCCTTCAACCCCGAAGAAGAGCATGCTAGTAGTTTCAGAGTTTATCGGATGCTCCCCGTCTCTGAGTGGAGCAATTCGGGTTAATCCTTGGAATATAGATGCTGTGGCAGATGCAATGGATCACGCCCTTGTAATACCTGAGCCTGAGAAGCAGTTGAGACACGAGAAGCATTACAGGTACGTGAGCACCCATGATGTTGGTTTCTGGGCTCGCAGTTTCCTCCAAGACTTGGAGAGGACATGCAGGGATCATGTGAGGAAAAGGTGCTGGGGAATCGGGTTTGGATTGGGGTTCCGGGTTGTGGCGCTGGATCCTAATTTCAGGAAGCTAGCTATGGAGCATATAGTCTCCGCTTACAAGAGGACTAAAACCAGAGCCATTCTTCTTGATTATGATGGCACCTTGATGCCTCAATCATCAATTGATAAGAGTCCGAACAGCAAAACAATCGAGATTTTAAATACTCTATGCAGAGATAAGAAGAACTTAGTATTTCTTGTCAGTGCAAGAAGCAGAAAGACTCTGAGCGAGTGGTTCTCACCTTGCGAGAAGCTGGGAATCGCCGCAGAGCAGGGATATTTTTTCAGGTATGATACATTTTTTTTTTTCCTCAATGCTATGTGCTAACTTTTTAGATCTTTATATGCTTGAGTTACGTCTATTAATCCATCTGTGCATATTTCTAGGCTGGAGAGAGATGCAGAATGGGAAACTTGTGTCCCAGTGGCAGACTGCAGTTGGAAGCAGATCGCGGAGCCAGTTATGAAGTTATACACCGAAACAACTGATGGGTCGACAATTGATGATAAGGAAACTTCATTAGTCTGGTCCTATGCAGATGCTGATAAGGATTTTGGGTCTTGCCAAGCGAAGGAATTACTCGATCATCTTGAAAGTGTTCTAGCCAATGAACCAGTTTCTGTCAAAAGTGGTCAACACCTAGTGGAGGTCAAGCCTCAGGTGTGTGCAATTTTTTTATGATTTCGATCTCTTTACTACTCGGAACTCTTCTGGATACAAATTGTTTTCCCCGATATACTAACCTGTTCATTGTGGCAATGCAGGGTGTGAGCAAGGGGCTTGTGGCTGAAAGACTACTTTCAACTATTGGGGAGAGGAACGTGTTACCGGATTTTGTTCTCTGCATCGGAGATGACAGATCCGATGAGGATATGTTCGAAGTGATAACAAGTGCTGTTACTGGCCCATCTCTATCCCCTAATGCTGAAGTATTTGCTTGTACTGTTGGTCGGAAACCCAGTAAGGCTAAGTATTATTTGGATGATACAGTGGAGATTGCGAGATTAATGCAGGGGCTCGCCTCTGTTTCAGAGCAGAGTATGAGGAATTCCAGTTTGGCATCGTGATTACTTGCGAAATGATACATGTTGAGGTTTGAAATCTTTCTTTCATTAGGAGCATTTGTAAATTCGCGTCGGTTTTTTTTGCCAAGGATGTATTCGGTTGCTTCTCTATTGATTGATCTCGTCTTGACAATATTGTGTATATAGCCGTTCTCTTTTTTCTCACTTTTTTTTAACGAATGTCAAAGAATTTTCTCTTGAGCCAGCCGAGTTAGTAAGTAGTACACGGCAAGCCGTACTAGATTCTGTATATGATTTAAACTTGGCTTTAATGGTTCAGTTAGTACCTTTTTGCTTCTCGTTTCCAGTGTGGGTTATATCTGATGGGGGATTCACTAGATTCTTCGACTGATATAAGTATTTGATCGAGTTCTCCTGTACAAATCACCCTCAGAGGAAACCTGTTACTTGAGCGTATCAGGGGTTTGGAAGCATCTGGGATCGTTAAAATGACTCGGATTTGTCTTTCTGGCGTGTACTCACTTTTCCTGTCTGATGTGTGCTCAAATTCTATGATCAGTATCCGATTCAAATGATGAGCTTGATTGTGCTCGATTCGTGTGGTAAAACCCGGTGCCAAGTGCACAGTCGTTTGTTTGAGTGTGCCTGTTCTCAGCTAAAATCATAGTAACAGAAAGTGACTACATTTTGATCCTAAACAATCGACAAAAACGCTGTCACCACTGTCATAATTGCTTATTGTGGAAGGAAGAGATGCCCTCTGAGGATGAAGCATATCTGCTCATTCTAGAAGAACAACTGCTTCTGGAAATGAAAAAGATAACGATAGATACAGACTGGAAAACGAATGGGAAGTGGCTGGTTAAAGGGAAACACGTTTCCTGGCAGGGAAGTACCTCTCTCTCCAAGGAGCATCGGAGCTGCTTCTGCTGCTACGGCAACCGTGATCGGTGTTCCAGTAACGTCAACGATTCCGGTTTTCTGTAAATTGTTGCAGGTGGTCCGAATTGTGGGGATACTTATATTATTGTTTATCTTTTCTGAGTGTAGAAAAAAGTGGGGCATTTATTGTCTCCACCGTTAGTGACTAGTAGCTGATTGATTAGCAATTTGATTTGATGCTCTTCTTATCACCTCTACTCAATTATCAATCTCTTCTGAGTACCCTTTTTTATCTTTTTCGAAGAAACGATAAAAGAAAAAAGAGACAAGAGCCGCACTCAGCTTTTCTGTGTTTATCTTCATTTGGTTTTCAACTAATTTTGGTGGTACGATGGGAGCTTAGTTTCGATATCTTCCTGATTTTTACATGTTTTCCGTAAATATTTTGTTTTCAACATGTCTGATCAAAGACAAAAATTGCAATCGGATGGGAGTTTTGACCGATACAGAGAAGCACAGGCGAAGCTCAAGGCTGTTCAAGCCTAGGATTGAGTTCTATTTGAAAAGCAACTGGGAATGATTTTCTCATGGTTGTGCCGTGTGCACTTCAAATAGCTCCAGATCAAGGTTTTTAAGTCATCTCGTATTTACCTCAATTTTCTATCATCGTCTAATCAAGTCCAATTCAGGTCGGTTATACTCAAAAAGCTTTTTTTCTTCGCACAAAACAAAAACATGAGAGAGACGATGGGTGACGTCGAGCCAAATTAAAACCTCTTTTTCACCTTTAGGTAAGAACTCTTACCTTTTCTATTACGAGTTGTCCCCTTCCACATTTCTCATACTCGAGTCACATAAACTGTACGTAAAATCTCTCTTTCTACTGTTTCAGAGTTCGCAGTTGCACCTCTGATGTTTAGGGAGAGGATTCGACGTTACTGGCGATTTCAGGATGAAGTTTTGTAAAAGGGAAGGAGAGACTCGTGGCCATCAATGAAAATGAGAAGCAGGCTTCCGATATTTTCCAGACGTTTCTGTCGATGTCAAGTGCGACAAGGGAGATCGTGTTCGTTACCGGACGGACATTATCGACTTCCACTGGCTTCCTCATACCAATCCAATTCTCTCTCGCTTCCTCGTATTTTATTTCTGCTTTGTTGCGAGCTGATCAGATTTCGTCGTAACTTTATCTAGAAATCATCGATTATCAGGATTCAGTGCGTCTTAGATTCCACCCATTAATGGGTCTGTTAACTCTTTCCGACTTCCAGATCGCTTGCTCATCTGAATTCACAAGATTAGTTACTCAATTTCGTACGTTCGTTTCAGGAACTCAGAAGAAGGATGCAGTAGCCAGATTGTTCTTTCTTTTGATTATTGCAAATAAAATGATAAAACTAATCAAGAACACGAGCATCAACAACGATTAAATTAACTTAGAAAACCCAATACTTCTAATTGCATATAAAAATGGACATCGAGTCTGCAACTGCCAAAAGTAGTTTTATCTCTGGATTCTTCGTCCCACTCTCATCGACAACCAGATTTTATATTCTTCTCCGTTGACATGAGAAATAGAAATTGAAAAGCTTCAGGCTCATCTCTTCAGTAAACATTCAAACCTCTACATGCATGCACTGATACAGCCCGAAAGTCTGACTTCCAACTAATGATGCAGAAAGTCCTCGAATCCAAAGACGACACAGTCGTACTGTAAAGATTGAGTCGAACAATGTGTCCCATCTTGTTTAATTAACTGATTAAAGGATGCTTGTTTAGGGCTGTACAGGTAGTGGCCAGTGGTTGAGCTTTACGTCTTGTAAGGCAACAAGTTGAGCTTTCCCACCATATTCCTCAGGCAAGTTTGCTTCACCAACTGCCTCTACAAAATCATTCCACCATATTCCTCAGGCAAGTTTGCTTCAACAACAGTCTTCATGGCATGAGATGCCTTTACTTGAGATGTCTTCTCAAGGAAACGAGACACAAAGTTTCCAAACACTCGCAAAGATCCATGGCATGTTGACCAGGTAAAGCTTAGCAAGGTGCTCAGGATAATAAGCCTGTGTTGAGAGATAGGTAGAATGATCTTCAGGATAAGCAATTCAAGAAAACTGCATTTGAATGAAAAATGTTAACTATATTAAATTTCAGAGCTCACTATTGGAAAATCTGTTTGAATTCGTAAGATGATAAACCGAAGATTAGGCAGGGCTTTTGGAGGATCTCACAAGGGGTGTCAGAGAAGTGATATATAGCTAAGACACCATGTGAAAGTGATTCAGAACCTCTGAAGAAGAGAATCACATACTCATAGCTGTTAGCAGAATTACTTTAATTGCTGTGTTGCCTTTTGAATTGAACAAGTAATTCGAGAAAAATAATTCCAGTTAATTCAATGGGGCAAGAAGAATACTGAATTGTGTGAAATGGAAAAGGCAACGAAATTGGTTCTCTATGGGAGTTACTCTCACCTTCTACATGAGTTCCTGGATTTCAAAAGTTATTACTCTCACCTCTTAATAGAATCTAGGGCAAAAACAAACAACTTTACCCTAAATTTGAATTTAATTTTTGACTAATTTAAAAAATTAAAATGGAAGACATGATGGAGCATTTCCTCTTGAAAAGTCAAAGTCCTACCAGTATGCACAGAATTGTGGAAGGTCCTGCTCCCCTCTCCTGTTTATAAAAACAAATAATGGGGAGGAGGGCCCCGACATGGCCACAAGTAGACTAAGTGGGAAGGAAGGGGACTTCCACCTCCTCCCACATGGCTTGCACCGGAACCAACATGTAGGGGAGGGTGCAGCCTTCCCTCCGCCTCTGCACACTACACTGCTATGCAGGAGAGACGGAACCCCACCAGTAAAGCCCTCCCCCATTCAGCCAGTCCCTAGAGCAGGTAGAGGGCTCCCCTCCCCTTCATCCCCACATCAGGAGGGACACAAGGTAAATCCACCTATTTATAAACGATTGATATTGCACTCCTTTGAAAGTATTTGACTATTGAATATATTAAATAATCACCATCATTCTTATTTTAAGATTTTAATTACACCATTATCATAATTGCAGGTTAGGAAATGCATCCATTGAAAAACACCTTTTCAGCCTCTGCAATGAAAAGAAATTATTTGTTGATCCAAGTCCTAGCAAATTTATATGAGGTACTTCAGCCGATGCAATAATTCTGTTAGGCATATGTTCAGAAAGATCAAGTTGATCAAGCAAAGCAACAGTCAACTTGGCTTAAAAGATAACAATAACAATATTTTTGTAGCAGATTCCCCAAAGGTAAAGTTCAAATGAATCAAATTGCTGTGAGGCCTGAAAACGCATCAAACACCGGTAACAGATCAGTGCACATTAACACTTGTCATTAGGACCAGGGGAAGGATGCAGCTAGTTTTCCCCTAATTATATGAAAACCATGTCAAGCATACTGAGATGCAAGACACATTGTCCTGTACAGCACATTTCAGATGGTAGAGATAAAACTGTACCAGAAAGAGGATGGTACAGCCAATTTGGTCATTAAAAATGAAAAAGAATGTCATTCTTATACTTATTGACATCTTAAATTTCGAAGCTATGTTGGTTTTCTTGGATGAGAAGTTATAACATTCAGAGAGATAGAAAGCACACAATCTCATAATCATATCCATGTCTTGATATGAACCTAGGTCATCCAACTAAAGCTAAAATAAAGTGAACAAGTATCATTTTTGGCAGCATCAACATCCAGAAGTTTGGTCAATAAGCTATTAAGTACTAGAACATGATAGCCTGAAAGATTAATGATTTGTACCATTCACCGTCTGAATAGAATGAAGGAACTAGCAGTTAAGATATGTTGATCTTTCTAGCATCAATACAAATCAGGAATTCAGTAATTGGACCCAATAACATCCATCATATTTCTCAAATTTGGCAACTGAGAAACTTAATTGAAGCCAACCATAGAGATACTACATTGGTTACCTTGTTGTATTGTATGGTAAGGTCTACAAAAAAAATATGATGTATAAGATAAAGTCTACAAAAATATGTTGTATTGTAACATAAGGTCTAAAAATAGGTAGATTATATATATATTTTATCCTGAAAATTGAAAGAGAAACTCCATCCAAGCCCACTAAGAAATCGTGCTATCTTGATGGCCAGATTTAACTTCCTCCAGAGCTAGGTCAATAAGTTTACATTGAAAAAATAGTTACTAAATTACTAAGTAAAAGCTTCTAATGTGCATTTTATGAAAATGACCTTATCTTATAGCAGAATCACACCGAACTGAATGATCCAACCATTCAGTGAAATAGGGAACTGAATCACCATTTATAAACCAGCAGAGGATAGGACGCACACCCAAGCCATATAGCTGGAGACTCTAAATTCCACCATGTCAATATTATATAACCAGTAATATGATCAGCCATGTGACATAGATCATGCCTCAAGTAACTGCTTGATTGACCATCACATAAAGATTACAATCAGCTCTACAATGTCTAACTCAATTTATCAAGTTATAGATCTATTTGCCCTCAAAACAAGAGGTTATGGTGTTATTTGTTCCCCACACATCATTTTTAATCTCAGGTCATTCTCCTATTCTGCTTTTCACATACTTAACTGATCGATAACACCCATCAGAAAAAAAAAGAACCACCTGATTCAAGCACAAACAAAAAAAACTCATAAGAATTTATTAAGTGTGCTCAACTTAAACTAAGACCAAAAAGCAAACAGGTTTTCTACTTCAGATAAGCAACAAAGAAACTGTTTGAAGAAATGTTATACCTATTTGGATATAATGCTCATGAGATCACTTGGGGAAAAATATTGCACTCCAGGGATGCCCACCTTGGTGCTCTCCATCATATCTGCATAAACTTCTTGTTTAATTAGCTTTTTAGATTCAGTGTTCGCAGCTATCCTCCCATTGGTCCGGTCACTTGTCAGGGCTTCAAGATCATCCACAGCAAAACGGCTGGGAATGCTAGTTCCCTTTCCGACAAACCCAAGATTCCTCCCCAGCCCCTGATCAGGAAAACCTGCAGTCCTAATGCCATAAGAAGTTGGTGCCTCACTAATGCTAGGCACAAAGCTTGATGATTTGATTGCAAGACTGGCATTCAAGGATGAACCAGGGATAAGCCGAATTGTGTTGTTCTCAGGTCGAATTGAGCAAGATGACATTGATGGAGAATTTGATACCCCTGGGACTGGATACCCATTGATCACCCCCACATTCTTAAAATCCCCATCTACAACTCGTCGAACTCCCAAAGATGGATTATTTGACTGAGAAGAAATTAAGCTGTAATTTGCAATGTTATCACTACTAAATGTAGAGCTTTGACAAGCAGGACCAGAATTGTTCCCCAACTGAAACCCGTTTGACACCTGGGAAGATACTATTAGGCAAGAAGGTTGCACATTGATGTTATGGCTTGATTCTGAAAGTGTAGATTGTCGTTGTTGTTGCTGTATCATTTGGACCAATAAATTACCACTTGGAGCACTGAGACCAACTATGTTGCTGGAGGGGTCAACCAAATTACTAGGTGGCCAAGTTGTGAAACCCGCAGGAACACTCTCAATAGGTTGAGAGAACTGCTTAGATATGGTTGACGAGCATCTCATTAGAGGCTGACCAAATGCTATAGGGCCACGCTCAATTGGCACACACGTAGCTCCCTGAATTGATGATTGTAAAAGAACCGATGAGTCCACTCCTGGAAAAACCAGGTTACTTGTTGGCCGACCAAGGAGCTCAGCATGCAAGGCTGCCAGTGCCTGTGGAGGAAGCTGCCCTGAGGCAGCCATAGCTGGGAAGTCAAATCCACAAATGGAACCTGGCGTTGAGTTTGGCTCAACCAAACTGCAAAAGGAATTTGGAATGCCTCCCTGTTGTTGAGCTACCCCACTTAGTCTCTTCAAATAAAGTCTAAACTTCTGCAGTTGAAATCAGAGTAAGAAAAAGAAAACATGAAAAAAATGCCACAAATATCAAACAAAGTTCAACCTTATTTAATTGACAGCATATGCAACGAAACCATATTTTGTTGTTTCTATGCAATTCTACTTTCAATTTTTTTAATTAGCTTTGTTTGTGGATTTACAACCCTTAGTTTTGTATTTTTTGTTTCTCCCTAAATAAAATTTGTCCATCATTCAAAAAAATAAATAAATAAATGCAACCAAACCAGGCAAAAATACATTTGATCACAGCAACACAATAATGTGCAGGAATTATTATTACAGGTAGTTTCAAAAAACAGAGCATATCCATTTTGTATGAACCTCTGGATACAGTCCCAATATATTGTTCTGAAGATAAGGAGATGCTCAAAAACATATCCGAACCACATTCAATCTTTTTTGGTATTCAAGTGCCTATGCAACCAACATGTTTAACTAAAAAAATAGAAATCCTAGTCCGATGAAAGCAGTTTAGCTTTCAGTTTCTCTTTTTTGGCTTGAGTTAAAAAAGAGCATTTTCAGAAGACCTGACTTAGTGCTATTGGATTCAAACATATGCCCAATAAAATAAAGCCTTGAATTACAATATAAATTTGTACCATACTAAGATTTTAAATTAATGACTGATCAAGGAATTGAAGGAAATTCTTGTGAAAACTAATGGATAATCACTTAAATCAGACAATTCAGTCTCTTGACAAGTCTCCCATATCCTACTAGAATATATGAATGGTTCAGACATAATTCCAAGCTGAAAATAAGACAATAGTCTCTAATGATTGATCAACCTCGAAAAACTATCCTGACAACTTGATCACAGTTTTAGAATTGCACTACTGGAATAAATTTGCCGGAATTCATTATTATATGGCATTTCTAATATTTATAGAATTTGAGAATATGAGTTCCGGAATATTTTTTGTAGTAAATTTGCTATTAGGCAGAGAGAAAAGAAGAGAGAGACTGATGATGCCAGATCCAGCCAAAGACAAGCAATCAGCTGTAGCTGGATCATGATGGTGGTAGAGACAGTGGAGTCCTCTGCTTGTGTCACAGCTCACAAGGGAAGAGAAGGGTAAATTCAGTGCAAGGAACCACTGTACTCCCAAAAAGAGAAGTGGAATTGCAGATCATTTCTTTTGTAAAGGAACTGCAATTCCAGACTTTTCAGAAATTCAGTTAATACTACTTTCCCATGCAATGGTAATTCAAATCTCAGTAACACTGGAAATATTGGTTGGCGAATCATGGAATTTCAAGAATCCTATTTAGACCACACTAAAGATTGAAATTGATACAATTACCCCTGTGGGATTTTACAATTAGCTCTGTGAAGTTTCACATTAAAACCTTATTTAGTTCTATACTTAACCTTTTTGTACTATAATTCGATACTTAACCTTGTATTCTTCAACCAACTCAAGTCCCTACTTAGAAATCGAAAGGAAGAAGGATAGAAGAAAAGACGTTAAGAGAGCATAACAATCAAAGACGGCCTGTAGATGAAGAGAATTTTTTAGTTTTTCTTTCGTGATTCCTCTGACTTATGTATAAGCTTCATAATGTACAAATTCAGCAAGTTTTTCTCTTACATATTTTATGTGAGATGAAAATAAAAAATGAGTCCATTCTTCAGTAATTTCCTTCCATTTTATATACTTGAACCCTCCTCCCTCAAGCTAATTGAATATATCATAGATGCACAGCTTGCCACAGATTGATGATAATTAAGTTCATGTCAATACTTTCGCAGAGCTACTAGCTGAGTCTGGAATAAAAAGAGTAGAGATGACCAAGTCCTGCACCTTGCCTCGCAAAAAAATTCTTGCTCTATGTAGGGCTGTCTATTGTCAACTAGAATATTCTGGGCTTTCCAACAGTCAAATGCATTTTTTGGAGTAGATTAAATCAATACCCCCATACTTAAGTCTCCCTCAAGTTGGGGCATACCGTATACATATCATGGAGCCGTAATTTGAAAGATACAAGTGACTGTATCTGGAAGCTTGACATTTAGCTTAAAACAAAACATATTGCAGATAGAATCAAACGTCAAATTGCTTCCAGATATTTAGCTTTTGATATTAGTGAGAATAACCTAACATAGGCTAAGGTTTGAAAAAATGTCTTGTGGTAATTAATTGGGAAAAGGCCTCCCAACTTTTGGCTGGTTATTCTAGGATGGACCTTGGACATAATTTTTAGCATGATACTAGAGCAGAGCATTTGTTGTATTAGGCCTAGTGTTTAACAGTGTTTAAGTCTGTCCCTCATTTATGTTATCTACATCTTAGACCCCTTGTTTGTTTGTTTAGCATGGACATGTGGAGTGTTAGTGAGAATAATTCTACAAAGTCCGGAAAATGTTGTGGTTAACAGTTGAGAAAAGGCCTCTTAACCTCAAAGTGTTAGTGGGAACAATCCTACATAGGTCAAAGTCAAGAAAATTCTTCTAGTTTTTAGGGGAAAAAAAACTTCTAACTTATGCTGGTCATTTTTGGGTAGGCCTGAACCGAACTGTAATGTGCACCTATTTGGTCTCCCCCAGAATAGCAACTCTAACGAAAATTATCCAAATGGAAAGAAAATGTGACAAATTGCAAGATACAATAGGCTAAAAACAAAGAATTAAGATGAAGAGAGGAACTCCAACAACCCTAATGAGAGGGCAAGAGAAAATATAAAGAAAAGGTAGTTGAAACATTAAATATGACTTCAGAGCACTATTTTCCATTACCAACACCTCTCGTACAACATGCAATCATTTTGAAAGCAAAACTCTCAAGGGTTGTCATCTAAACTAAAGTTGAGATGTGTATGATGTGCCTTAAGTATAAAGAACTTTGATGAAGGAAGTTTCATATTGATAACAAGAATAAACATTCTATTGCAATCATGTTCCAGATACTTCATTTAGTTTCTTGACATGCAATGCCTAGTTTTCTTTTTGTAATGGGTAAATATTTGTTCACTTCAGCAAAATAATTATACAACAATTTATAACTCTATCTAGAATGGGTCAAAAAATAACATGTAAAAGGTATATTGAACAACTAGAACTCACAAGCACCTAGTTTTAGCCTTTGGCAGCACTACAAATCCCAGAAATAACTATTTTATTTTTTGAAAAAACTGAGAGTAGCATTTTCTTAAGAAAGACTATTGATTGGGAGAAGAACTAACAAAGAACGCAAAGGAGCAACCAGAAAAAAATAGAGAAAATACAAAAAGATATAATGTATAGTTGTGAAGGCTAATATAGAGGAAGGACCAGACTACAACAAGTCGAGACGCCCTACAACCATAAATTGTAAGGAGGCCTCACTTTGAGCCAAGAGATCAGCTATGTAGTTGGCACTTTTGGATGTAAATTAAAAAACGAGCTTGGAGGCATTTCCTTGAAGACCCCCAACTAAAGACAACTGCCAAATACCCTTCAACCTGAAAAAGTGAAGTGAAGGGATGAGAGAAGGCTCAAACACCATGATGGAGGGCCCTTAGCTTTGACTCTATGGACTCAGAATGACCCAAAGGGGCAGAATAAACAAAGTCAATGTTACCTACAAAATCCTTGATCATTCCACTCATGCCAGCAGGTCCCAGTATGAAAAGGTTTCAATAATAGTTGCATCAGTTCTCACAAACCTAAAAAATCCTATACATATACAACAACCTCTCTCCAAAAGGGTCGCCTTTAAAAAATCTTTCTAATAATCTTCCAAAGGATCACCAAAATACCAACACTGACCAATTACAACCTAGTCACCATATTAGGTCTGACCATAATAGTGGCCTGATGTACTACATGGTTCACTTGAGGGAGAAACAAAAAAGCTCAAGAATATGAAGGCAGAGAAAGTCATCCAAAACAATTGAAACTATATAAAAAAGGAAGAAGAACAGAAAACAAGAAGACTGGAAGATAGCAGCTCATTTTTTTATTTTTTGAATTTTAGTTTGGGGAAAGTACTCAATTTTAGTATCTTCTATTTGATAAAAGTCAGCAACTGTCTACCTTTAGGTGTTGCCTACTTTGTCAACAATCCCAATTGGGAAATATTTCTTTAAGAAAGTCTTCAGTGAGTCTGCTTTATTGCCTTTCAAAAACAAAAGTCTGCTTTATGGGAAGTCAAAATAATTATTAGGGAAGTCTGAAAGATAGTCGACTATTTATTAATTGTTGAAATCCTTTCTTTAGCAAGTTGTTAATAATAAAGCAAGTCACAATTCAATTGTAATTAGAAAGTTCAGTCCTAAGAAAGCTCTATCGTAGTGATGTAACTTATTCGGTAAGTCCATTGTTGTTTCACAGTCTATAAGTAGGAAATCTTTTGTAACTTTGGATCAATTTTTTAAGAGCTAATACAATTTTTTTTTAGTTGTTAGAGCAGCTTGTCATTCTTTTTCTCTTCACAGAATAATTTCTTAGTATTCTCCCTCTTGTGCACCTGTAAATTAGTTCTTCCCTTTGAACTTGAAAACATAAAATTCCTTATGGCTGAGATAATAGTGAGGGGCTGCTTAAATTCCAACCTTGACCCTCAACCTTATGGCTCAATGACTAGAATTCCATTTTGACCAGCAGTCAGAACAGATATAAAGATCATACCTCACTAGAAAAACATTTCAAGCAACCAATAAACCAGTGTTTACAAAACATTACTGCAAGAGAGAGAGAGATGATGATGATAATGGCAGGACAATTGATTGACGACTGACTATTTGACTTTCTGGAAAGTAGTAAGCCCTCCGGCTGAATTAAAGACATTCATTCATCCCACCCGGTGGACTTATAAAAGGTCATTAGATCACTGTCACTGTAACCTCCTAATAAATAAGTCCTCAGGTAGATTTATAAGAAAAATTCAGGTTGCCATACCAACAGTTCAACAAGATTTCATGTGAAAAGCTCTTTTTGGTTCCTTCATATATATACAAGAAGAAAGAACAGCAAAAACATTTTTCTTTAAACCCCCCCTTCACACAAAAAATAAACTAGCACAGGTTTAAAATAATCAATAGTCTTTTCTGGCCTCACACCATTGCAGGTAAAGGCCAAGATCACCTGAGCATGAACAAGAACCAATAAAATGATACAGGGTAACAGCAAAGACAACTCAAATAGCACCTGCAAATGGCTGGCAACATTTTCCCTGGTTAGACCTGGAACATTCATTAATTCGAGGATTCTCTTTGGAACAGCCTCTGCAAACAGAACCAGTAAACTTGATCAAATGATGGACAGATATGCCCCTAGTTTGTAAACACACTTAAAAATATTATCTATATTTTTCAATTATTAGTCAAAACATTATTTCATGGAAAAATAAGGAGAGAAGACATTTCAGTCCGTACTGTCAATTCCTAATTGAGTTACAGCATTAACAAATTGCTGATGGAGCTCCACAGACCATACTACACGTGGTTTCTTTGAACCAGATGGATCATCATTATCTAACTCCCCATCATCATCCTCTTCTTTAGCATCTCTCCTCTTCTTTTGAGCTTTCCAGCCGCTACCATCAGCCCCTTCATTAACAGATGAAGCATAATCATTCTCATCAACAGCAACCCTTCTATTATGCCTCACAGCATCTTCAATACTACCAGAGGTTTCAATTTCCTTATTATCATTCCACTTTTTTCTAATCACATGCTGCCAGATATTCTTCAGCTCTTCTATGCGTACAGGCTTAATCAAGTAATCACAAGCTCCATGTTTGATGCCTCTCATAACAGCACTAGTTCTCCCATCAGAAGACATCACTGGAGAAAAAAATGATAATTAGTTTGTAAAAACTGAGGCATTTTCATGTATCAGGTATAAAGAGTACTCACTGATAACTGGCAGATCCATTTCCAGCCCAACATATTCAAGAAGCTTATATCCATCCATGTCAGGCATATAAACATCACTTATCACCACATCAAAACTATCTTTCCTCTCTCGAAGAAGAGACAAAGCCATTGTAGCTCGGCAGCAAGTTGTCACTGCAACCAGTAAACAATGCAATCAGTACACTTGGTAGGTACAGTACTTGAAACCCATTTACTTGTGCAGAAATTTATTTTGTTTGCAGTAGTTAAGGAGCAAATGAATGACAAGCCAGTCTTTGATGGTCGTCCATCAAAAAGATACAAGCCAATTCTATAGCAGATTCTCTTGCCAAAGTTGGCGTTTCCCTTGTTTCTCTTGTAGTTGGGAATTCCTTCCCCATTGTTTGCAGGGTTCCTTCCTGGCTTGTATTTTTTCCGCTGTTTAAAAAGAGTTCACTATTTCAAAAAAAAAAAAAAACACTTAGGACCAAGGATTACTTTTAAATCTTTACATGATCTTGAGCTAATTAAAGACTGCTGTTGGATCAGTTCTTTGAAAGACTTCCAAGATTTGCAGGGAGAGACCATCAAAGACAGCTGGAGAATGGTTGCTACTCTCACATTCTAAGCAGCTTAGAGTTAGTTCAGAAATGGGAGCCTCCTGATGTCAGCAAAATCAAGCTTAACTTCAACAGGTGTTTTTTGGGTAAAACTTGCCCTGCTAATTTTTGGGGTGTATTCAGGGATAACAATGGGGAGATTGTTGCTTCTTATGCTGGCCCAGCGGGGGTCATCAACTCTACTATTGCTGAATTACAAGCTCTCAAACATCTTTACCTGATTTAAAAGGGCTGACTTTGGAAGTTTTGTGGTTGAAGGTAACTCCAAGGTCGTGATTGGTTAGTGCAAGGAGCATAAAGATCCCCTTGGGAAGCTCTGTTCTATTTTTTTTTTAGATTATTGATCTTAGCTTTGATTGTGTGTTGTCTTTGGAATCATGTTTTGAGATCAGCTAATTGTCTAGCTGACTCCCTTGCTAAAGAAGGGATTTCCCTCCGATCTCTCATTGTGAGGGACCCCCTCCCTAGTGTTGTTGCTGTTTTAGATTGGCCTAATAAAAAAGGCACCCATTTCAAAAAATAATAACAAGAGAAAATACAGATAAATTTTTTTAAAAAAATTGAGCTATTATATATAAAGGAAAATGTGCTTCTACATGGTGCAAGGTATCAAATTCCGATGCAATAAAAAAACACAGCTCATACCTGGTCATACGTTTAAACATAGTTAAATAACAAACACACAACTATGACGTCATTGCACTATTGGAGGGTTGACATTCATTCAGTAGGATACCAAACCACAACTAGAGCCAACTCAGAATAGAACTTCCAACCCCTAATAAAGGGATTGAATGTTCTCACTGGGGAGAGAGAGAGCAAGCAGAATTCTCCATAACTGTGCAGTTGCATTTGCATGCACAGCAAATTATACATCAAGATTATCCTCTTCATACCACAAACCAACTCTGAAGCTCATCGCAGATAACACATAAATAGGCCACATTAGCAGGTATAAACAAAATTCATGATGAGTGATACCAAACAAATCATAACAGCTTTCTTAACTCTATTCTACCGACTGAACACACAAAAACTCTCTAGGCACTATAGCACAAGATGCACAAGGCTCTAAATAGTGCCCATTAGTACATTCAGTATGCTTTGTACTTCCACAAAAGCAACCAGATAGAACTTCTATTGACTGACAAGCCAATATGTCTGCTTCCTAATAAATAAACATGAAGCATATTTTGCATACCAAGACTTCCATTCAAGATCACTAAATCTAACTTAGTAGACATTTCTGCCCTGACTAAGGTCCATTGGGTACAGTAGCCTTCTTCACTATTACAGTGGTTCAGTTCAAATCATCAGAGCAACTTGCCTTCCCAAAGCCACACCTGAGGCAAAGCTTTCATCCATCCTTTTCAGCCAGTTTTCTAGTTTCAGAGTGTCTGAAATAAGAAAGACAACCAACTCAAAGCCCAAGCTCAGAACAGAGAAGCCCAACATTAGTTCTTATACTAGGTTTTGGATTACCCTACATGCAATGTGGAATGATTCTGGACACTCGCATGCACATACCTGATTGTGGCTCCAAAGACCTAGATAGTGTCGGATGGAGGCTTGATTATCTATAGAGGCCAAACATCGGCATTGCAATGAAGAAAGGCATCATCTTAAACTGGTGAGAACAAACCAAATTTCGTAGACTAGGTTTTTGGACTACTCTACATCACATAACAGCCAACTCTAATCACCAACAATATTTTTCTCCTCCAGGCCAACATAAAACAGGGCCTTATAACACAATCACACAAGCCAGGCTGTCTTCGGTTCTCAACTTGGGCGGGGAGAAGAGATATTTTAGTGAACTTTGCAAATTCAGTGTCCCAAATTTCAAAGCCAGACTCCAATGCCAACCAATTAGATATCGGAGTACTGTGCTCCCTTATGGTCACTGCAAGCCCCTTCACAATTTTCATATCATTGAAGTTATTTTCTGTATTATGTATTCCATATAGTACTTTCATCTAAATGTACTCCCAGAAACTATTCAAAACAAAAGCACCTTCTGACTCTTCAGATAATTAAAACCAGAAAACTTTGCTTCACTCAACTGCTTTGCTCAAAGTAAGCTCAGAAATGCAAGTCCTGAAGATTAGGATTCTGTTTCCCTCCTAAATATCTCAGTGCTTTAAAAACTCTATGAAGTCACCATCCTCCTTTCCATCCAAGGCATAATGACCAAAACACCTGAATACTTGACTTATCTATAGCAAGTAGCACCTTTCATAAACATCTAGCAATTCAAACACCAGAAATCAATTTTCTGGAAAAGTTAGGACTACGTCAAGTATTAACATGGAGCTAATATCTACAATAAATAGCAGAATCCAAGGCTCAATATGAAATGGGAGGGCTCGTTTCTCCCAACCTCCACATACTGTCTATCACATCTCATCCGCGGTACCATACCACCTTGTTCTGGTGAGTCCAAATTAATATTAAGGCAAATATAAGAAAAATTAAGTAAAAAAAGGTCACCACGGAAGCACAGCCGCGTATCAGGATTTCAAACGAACTGCCTAGCCGACCAAAAGTAACAAGCCCAAGAGCAAAGAAGTATTGAAAATTGAAGGAAGGTAGCTTCCGCTGCTAAATAACAACCCTAAATAAGATATTAAAGTATCAAAACAAACGACCGAATAAAAGACACCAGCAATGGCAAATATTTTGCAATAACAAACACTCAATATAAGCCAAATAAGCACCTCCATAAGAACATTTGCGGAGCATCTGCTCGAGAATTTTCAAACACGTGGTGTCATCATCCACGACAAGAACTCTCAGCCCTGCCGGGAACTGATTCGAAAGTCCCCTGCCATCTGCTTTGGGCGGCCCGTAACTATTAGCCGTGCTCAACGTCGAGACTGGCAATTTCTGCAACGTAGCCATCCCAAGGTGCAGCTAAACGAACAGCCTCGAGCCTTCCTCTTTTTTCACTCTAACAGAAGAAAGAGGTTCAGATCTGTCCGCAATGACGGTCTCCACTTCGCTTTCCATCTAAAGATTTCGCCCGCTCACATCTGAATCTATCCTTCAACCAAAGCTTCCAAAACGCCAAAAACAGTCACCAGTGCTTCAAAACTTCCTCAAAAAGCCGAAAATAAAAACGCCGAATTTTCACAGTGATTTTCCTCTTTCGACAGCCAATGCTTCAGTACTGAGCAAAGGAAAAGGCCAGAACCTCTCCTTGCTCCCTACTTCAAATCTGACATAAAAAATGAAACGAAGAAGAATAAAATACTGGAAGAAAAGAAAGAGAGAGAGAGACACACACACCGTAGTTAACCGCTCTACACAGATTTCTACACATGTACCAACAAAAATTCAACTGGAGAATTCCTCCGTCGAGATTACAGAGAAGAAACGAGAGAGCGAGCTGTAGAAGATGAGAAATAATTTATGTCGAAAACGAACCGGAAAAAAATGAAGCAGTCGGAGGGAGGAGAAGACTCCATTTGACAGTGGCCTGAAGTCAGTTTAAAGGAACCGGCCTCCCTGCCCAATCCAATGGCCAATTTATAGCCAAAAAGAAAAAGAAGCGGGCCCGCCGATGGAGCTGCGCGTGCGGATTCTCTTACTTAAAAGTAACCGCCCTCCCGCCCAATCCAATGGCCCTTTTTCTTCACGTCCCACTCTTTGCCACAATCCGCAGCTCTTTTTAAGCCGTTGGCAGTTAGCAGCCGAAGCCCACTCATTTTCTATCATTTTTATAATAGCCACTTAAATTCATCTCGGCTTATCTCTGACAATGGGATTATAGGAGAAATCCGTAATATTTATATATATGAGTATTTAAGAAAGATGGGTTGTCAACCCAACCCGGGCTATTCTCATAATCCCTTTCCTATTCGCAGCGGCTTTACGCCAAAGCTTCACTATATCTCACGATACCGCGGAGCATTGGACATTTTGAGTACTATAAGTGGGGCCATGAAGAAGCACGTGAACCACATGAAATATAGGGTTCGGATTAGATCAGCGGTGAAAGAGACAGGACAACAACTGGGTCCGTTGACATGATACCTCGTTTAGACGTATGCATGATAGCGACGGGTGCGCAGACCCCACAAGAACGGGGGTAAGAAGATGGACCCGGAATCACCGGGTCAGCGCAGCCCGATCAGGCCCCTGATCGTGATCTTGTGACCGTGCCGCCTGCGTGAGGTTTCAAAAGAATCAAGCCTTAAGATAATCTCTAAACATAGCCTTAGATTTTTCATAATTTTTAGATAAAATCGTTTTAATATGAAAATAATAAATAAGATTAAGATAAGATAAGATAAGACAAGATAAGATAAGATAAGATAAGACAAGACAAGACCGTTTTATTCCCATTTGGGATGGGTGTTTTTAGCTTTATATCATGTGTAAGAGAGAGGAGAGGAGGGCAATAAGTGCAGCATTGGGGGTTTCACTTCTCGTCTCTTCAATTTGGTAAGAGAGGGCAGGCACTCCCTTTTGTATAAGGGGAGATTGCTCTACAGAATTCTTCATAGAACAAAAACTTTGATCAGACTGATTTCCTTATTTCAACAGTTAAAATGAACTCTATCGAACACAGATTTCAGAATCAGGCCATAATAATTTCTCCAACAGAATTCAGAAATCAAAATTGAGAAGTCAGAACTGCTCTGCGGCTCTGGGTACGAAACTTCACCCCGAGCTTCTCCTCTAAATATATATACTCAGATCTCCAATTCTCTACTGTCTTCCAAAAGCATCATGCGTAACTCCGGTTCCCATCGTCGTCAGAATAATGAAAGATTGATTAGATTATTTTTTTCTCCCTTTGTCAATATATTAAAAGCTTACAGTATCTCTGTCGCGTCGATTAAAAAACTCATCCCCACAGCAAAAGAATCCGCTTATCCAATGTCACTTGAATATTTGAATCATTCCCTTGGAATTTAAAAGGTCACCTACTCGAAACTGCAATCAGGGCAGCCCGTCGACTTCTCTGAAAATCAAGATTAGAGGCGAAGCGAAGACAGTTTCGTCGAGCATACAATGAGCAGAGGGCGAGGGAGGAGGGGAACTCAGCAAACTTTGCAATAGCAGCGCTTCGCTTCCATGTCTTGACATTTTAGGCAACACACACTGCTCTGCTTCACCCAGCCCCCAGGGACGCTCCTGCGATTCGGTCCCGTGTCTTGATTCTTGACTCTTGACAACTTAGAGAAACGCCCCAGTACGCAGATCAACGATTCTGTTCTGTGTAGAATAGGAGAAGCAGACAAAAGAGAGAGTTTCACTGCATCGCTGCCATTGTTCAAACAAGGCTTCGGTTCTTTCAAGAAAAATCTATGGTTATATAGAATCTCTACTTTGAAAGAAGGTTCTCATCTCCTTCTCTCGCTTTAATTTTTTGGTTTTTTTCTGATGAAATTGACCATCCAATTTATTAACTCCATTTTCAATTTAACCCTCCAATTTGAATAGAATGACTTGTAAATTGATTTTTTTATATTTTGAATTTTATTTATTATCTCATTTATTTGTCTTGAAGTTTATTTGAGAAAAAAATATATTTTTATTAATTTAACTATAAAATAGAAGTAATGATATTGTTGTAAATATAATAAAATTATTGATTTTCAGGACTTATGGACTTGATTCATGAATTACGAGAAACCCGTTGGGAGAAAACTGGAGGAATAAGGGTTATGGGCTTGATTTTCCTAACCCTCCCTCTAAAGTTTTATTTATAGATTTATAAAATTAATGTATTACAATAATACCTCTGAACTTAGGGTTTAGGTTTTATCTCTAGAACTGTAACTTAATTACATCAATCTTATCTCTATAAGATGACCCTTTATTTATCATCTTATCATCATTATATGTGGTATATGGGCCTTCTCCTTGATCTGTGGGTCTTGAGCCCGTTTTCTATATCTCTTGGATGCATGGGTATTCTTTGGTTTTATGGGTTTTGACCCATCTTTTAACACACTTGGATATGTAGGTCTTCCTTGGTCGTGTAGGTTTGGGCCCTATCTTCCAACACTTCTTCCTCAAGTTGGGGTGAGAGAACAACACGAACTCACAGCTTGCGGCAAATGATGTATAAAATATTTTTTTTATATAAAATGGCACATCTTCCAATATGTCTTCATCTTCTAACACTCCCCCTCATGTTGGTGCTCTCGTTCATGAGGCATACTCCAGTCTTAACTCATGTTGGATATAGGGCACACTCCGTCTTCTGTAAGTAGAGTGTTTATCGACATTGCTTTGAAGTGTCACCTCCACCACCGTGTCCCTCCACAGGACAACGACTCTCGGGTAGTAGAGTAATATATGATATTAATAGGGAAAATAACATAAATATAATAATAAGTTCATCCATCATAGACTTCTAATTGCACATATTTCTTAAAATTTTTTATGGGGTTTTAAGTTAATCCATCATGGACTCCCAATCACAAATAATTTTGATATTCTTTACGAGGTATTAAGTTCTTCCATTATGGACTCCCAACCACAAATATTTTTTATATTTTTTACGGGGTATTAAGTTCCTCTGTCATGAACTCCCTACCACAAATATTTTTTATATTTTTGACAGGGAATTAAGGTCCTCCGTCATGGACTCCCAACCACAAATATTTTTGACAGGGAATTAAGGTCCTCCGTTATGTACTACCAACCACAAATATTTTTTATATTTTTACGGGGTATTAAGTTCCTCCATCATAAACTCCTAACCACAAATATTTTTTATATTTTTTACGAGGACAGATAAATAATAGTATGAGGCTACCTCTTATTTAATAATAATATCTCATCAAAAAATACATAATAGCATCAGTTGAAATGGGTTTGGGCCCATTTAACACGAACCAAAATAATCTTTGTAAAATAACTCATGAAATAATCCAATGCACATATATGTACCAAATAATATGCTGACCAAGGAATAATCTGTTAATTCCTCAAAAATAATAATCCAGCCAGAGAAAAATTTTACTGAGTCACACCAAAATATCTATAAAACTTAAGAACTTATATGGAGATAGAAAATAAGTGGCCCGAGTCAGGCTGACTCGGTCTGGGTCCGAGTTGACTCGGTGAGGAACATAACAACGGTTTGCTGAGTTGCTCTCGACCCGGTCCGAGTTGCTTGGCAGGCGCTGGCCGGCTTGGCGCGAATTTAATTCTAGTTTATTGACTTAGGAAACGTGAATAAGACAACAATGCCTTCTCCTGAAGTTGCAGAACTCTCGGCAGAAACAAAGCTTGGAAAACCAGAGCTCTTCGGGAGGAAACTTTCCAGACAGAAACTCCTTAAACCACAATGGGATCATCGTCCAGAAAAGGCAACTCATTCCTTCTTTCCCATGGCACCGAACAACTTCGTAAACTAGAAAAGAATGGATAGCAACGTAATGACGGAAGGAAATCCCGTCAATTTGGCCGAGTTACTTTCGGCTTGCCAACGGATGGCTGTCGATGATAATTCGGCAGGATCGGTGGCCAACTTCTTCTTTTTCTTCGGCAACGGCGGGTCGTCTTCCCCCACGACCGAACAGAGCAGCAACTTTCCAGACAGTGAGTTTTAAATATCTATCACAGAGAGATTTTCGGCTACATTTCCTCGGCAGATCGGAACTTTGGCATAAACATAACCTCGGCATAACGGCAAGGCAGCACCTAATTTGGCAATTTAATTCGGAAAAATCATCGTCTTCCTCCCCAACGCCGAACAGAGCGGACTCAGCTGGTTCAAAATATTTTTTTTGGGATTCTGGAGAAGACGACGATACAGTCTTATGGTTAGGAGATCAGTAAGACGTATGCCAGCCAGAGGAGTTTCCAAAGAGACAGTGAGAGGAAATTTTTTTTACAAAAATCTCTCGGAGAGCGGTAATATCAGGGCTCTGTTTGGAGCAGAGATCAAATCACTGAACAGAATACCAATGCGGAGTGACTACTCTCTAACCCACAACCTTCCCGGAGTAGTTTCTTGCAGATGAAATAACAAGAAAAAAAAAAATATAACAAATAAATAAAAAATATATGGGTTTTTTGAATCAGAAAAACCATACGACAAGTTTGATTTTCAGAACTCAATAAATTTAAGTCACGGAGAAAAGAGAGAGAGAACTTTGGGAGAAAATTAGAGGAAGAAAAGTTATAGACTTGATTTTTCTAATTCGTTTTTTGAAACTTTATTTATAGATTATTAAAATTATTGTATTATAATAATATCTTTGAATTTAAAATTTAAAATTTTAACTTTAAAATTTTAAATTAATTATATTAATATTATTTTTATTAAATAACTCTTTATTTAATATCCTATCGTCCTTGTATGCGGGTTTATGGGCCTTCTCCTTAGTCTATAAGTCTTGAATCATATTCTATACATTTTTGGGTCTTCATTGGTTTTATGGGGTTTGGATCCATATTGGGATATATTTTGGATACGTGGTTTTCTTATCGTACAATCTTTCAATAAAAATAAAAGGTATTATTTTAAATAATATAATTTTATTAAAAAAGGGTGATGCTAAAGGTCGGTGGAAACCAACGTGGCCGCCGCTCCTCCGGTCATAGCATCCGAGCGGTCTTACTGGGTCACTTCGGTCGACTAGTTTAACCGACAAATACAAATGGATAGACCCTAGACCCAGTTGTCGTCTCTCTTCGGGTCTATTTTTATTAATCGCAAGACGCAAATCACAAATAAACAGAGAAAAGCAGCACAAAAAAAACAGAGAGGCTAAGATTGTACTGTGACTAGAGAAGACGAGCTTTAAAAGCTTCTCGTGTCAGTCTTTCTCAATTCGCATGGTTGAAGGCCCCTTTGATTCTGTCGATCGATTTTGTAACTGCTCTCGCCGGAAGAACGCTCGTAAACGGATCCGGGGAAGTTTCGAAGCTTTAACGATAATGAGAATCCCCTTAGGAAGTTGGATAATGGATGACACAGGTGAAATCCCCTTACTCCGCCTCTCTTGATCGGTGGGCCCTAGAGAAACACTCTATTGGCAGCTGGATTAAACTTCCTCGCACTCATCCCGTCGGAATTGATGGATGAAAAGCATGTGGGCCCGCACTTGCAGTCCCTACACTCAGTTCAAGCCACGTGTCATGAAGATATTTTATCGATGGGAACGGTTACGAGGGGAGAATATTATAAAAGTGTCAGTTTTTGGCGGGGATCGGCGGAAGACGCGAAGGGAGACAAAATATCCGCGATGCGTGTCGCGTGGCACTCGATCTCTGCAACGAGGCTCCTAGATATTTATGCGAGGAAAATATCTCCGTGACACGTGGAAAGTTTCATTTTTACCCTTTCTTGATCTTGAAATCACGAATAGTGCCACCTATTTTATATTTGTAAATGTTTGATTATTATCAAGAATAGAGTAAAATTCTTTTTGTTTAATCAATTAAACAAGATTATCTATAATATGAATTGTAGGCACTTTATATATGAAAACTTGGTTTAATTATTTACTATGAGCTAAATATCATCATATTATTTAATTATGTTTATTAATTTTAATTATAATAGATATCTTAATACATTAAACTCAGGAGCACTATCGTAATTCGACGAGAAAGAGGTGGTATTTTCTAGTCTTGTCGACCTCCCACCGTGCACTTATGTAAAGCTGTGGACGACGTTATGGAAACGATGTCCTCCAACTCGATAGGAGAGGGAGACCGCCATGGACGCCGAAGCAGAGACATACGATAATGGCAAGCGGTTAAAGTGCGCCAGAGGAGCTATAAAGGAGGACGAACAGCAGGCCGAGCTTTATGCGAAGCCCGGCATATTCTTCTATCCCATGACCCCGACGGCTTTTGTTGTCTCTGATGCTCTCGAACCCGATTTCCCCATTATTTATGTCAATACCGTGTTCGAGATTTTCACTGGATACCGAGCAGATGAAGTCCTTGGCAGGAATTGGTAAATGTTTTCCTTATCAAATTGCAGAGCATGTTTTGCTGCTTCAGTTTAGTTCATTTTATTGTACTTCATTAGTTTTGGGTCTTGTCGACCTAGAATAAGGTTGCTGATTCGTTTGTTGGAGGTGTCAATGCCTAGTCGGTCAATCGTTAACTTTTGAACTGCTTAATGGAATCAGGGAAATTTTTCCGAATTTGAGGAATTTCGCCTGGAGGATGTTTCTAGTGCATATGCGTTACCTTTTTTATATATATATATAATTTATCGGACTTTCGTTGGTAGCGAAGGAAAATGATGTATGAGAACTTTTTTGGTAAAACATTTTTTACATTAAATGATGCCTATTTTTATGTTTTGCATCTAATGGCATCCGATATCATATAGGTTTCTGTTGAAGTTTCTTTTGTTCTTCACTCAAAAAGGCAAAAAATGCAGAAAAAAATGGACTAAAGTCATTTCTTCATCTGTAAAGTTCATGGTTTGTGATCCGAAAAGTAGCTTGGCCAGCTAGATGAGCAAGTTGCAGTCCTTGTCTTCTTTATGTAGCTTTCTGTACGAATTTTTTTAGTTTGAAACGATAATTCTTTAAAGAAATATTTATTGCACTGAAAGTCCCAGAGAATATCAATTGGTGGATCCTGTGTCACTTATACTGCGAGCAAAATTTGTTGGTATGCACAGTTTACTCGGAAACATTGTGGAGGATCATTTTTGTGTAATGTGCTACGAGTGTCCTTCTTGAACTATCTTCCTTTGTCCATCAAATATGTTTATCAATCATATTAAGTATTTTTTTGTGGTTGGATAAATCAAGTATATGACTTTTCATGTAGATGATTGAAAACTGTAGCAAACTAACCATGGCTCCTTTATAAACATGTACTTCATCATTGATTGCACTACTTGAACATGATGATTTTTTCATGGCTCTTCGAAGTGTCAGTCCAAGAACATTTCCTTGTGAATTTATAGATCATAATTCTCCAATTAGGTGTCTTTCTTCCGCATTCCTTGTTTATTGCAATGTTAAACATTCCTGTATAGATTTATATGTTTATTCAAATGTTATACATTCTTCTGTAGATTGTTCATTACAATTGATGCATTTTTCATGTGTTTCCACCAACCTACAGTTGGAGTCACTTATAGCAGAACTCTTTTTTCAGTCGATTCTTGCAGTTTCGGGACCCGCGTGCACAAAGACGTCACCCCTTAGTGGATCCTGTCGTTGTTTCTGAGATCCGGAGGTCTCTTGAGGAAGGAATAGAGTTCCAAGGCGAGCTTCTCAACTTCCGAAAAGATGGTACACCCTTGATGAACAGGCTTCGCCTCACTCCCATACATGGGGATGATGGCATCGTAACTCACGTTCTAGGTATTCAACTATTCACCGAAACAAAACTTGATCTGAACCGTGTATCTTATCCCGTCTTTAAACAGACTTCATATCAGCGATATGAGCATTCAAGTGGAGATCCCCCCACTTGTGAACAAATTTTTCGCAGCCGAAATCAAAATATTTGTGGGATGCTTCAGCTTTCGGATGAAGTCTTGGCTCATAATATATTGTCCCACTTGACACCTAGAGATGTGGCATCTATTGGGTCTGTCTGCAGAAGGCTTCGCCAGTTGACAAAAAATGAGCACTTGAGGAAAATGGTATGCCAAAATGCATGGGGTATAGAAGTGACCGGTACTTTGGATTTAATGACGAAGCAATTAGGTTGGGGCAGAGTAGCTCGTGAGCTGACAACTCTTGAAGCAGCTACTTGGAAAAAACTCACAGTTGGGGGTGCAGTAGAGCCTTCACGTTGTAACTTTAGTGCATGTGCTGTTGGAAATAGGCTTGTTTTATTTGGAGGTGAGGGGATTAACATGCAACCAATGGATGATACATTTGTTCTAAATCTGGATGCTGCCCATCCTGAATGGAGTAGAGTGAAAGTAACTTCATCACCTCCTGGGCGCTGGGGGCACACTCTGTCATGCATTAATGGGTCATGGTTAGTAGTATTTGGTGGGTGTGGAAGGCAAGGATTGTTGAATGATGTCTTTGTATTGGACTTGGATGCAAGGCAGCCTGCATGGAAGGAAGTTACTGGTGTTAGCCCTCCCCTTCCTCGGTCTTGGCATAGCTCATGCACTGTTGATGGGTCAAAGTTGGTTGTCTCAGGTGGGTGTACTGATGCTGGTGTACTTCTGAGTGATACTTTTCTGCTAGATTTTTCTATGGAGAGACCGATGTGGAGGGAAATACCAAGCTCATGGACTCCACCTTCACGATTGGGACATACTTTGTCAGTTTACAAAAAAACGAAGATTCTGATGTTTGGTGGGTTGGCAAAGAGTGGACCATTACGGTTGAGATCTTGTGATGCTTATACAATCGATTTGGAAGATGATGACCCACAATGGAGGCAATTGGGGTGTAATGCATATCCAGGTGTTGGGAGTCAAAGAGAGACCGCTCCACCTCCCAGACTTGACCATGTAGCTGTAAGCATGCCTTGTGGAAGAATTATCATTTTTGGTGGATCCATAGCAGGCTTGCATTCTCCTTCCCCGCTCTTCCTCTTGGATCCATCAGAGGAGAAACCGACATGGAGGATCCTTAACGTGCCAGGGCGGCCACCAAAGTTTGCATGGGGCCACAGTACTTGTGTTGTTGGCGGGACCAGAGTTTTAGTCTTGGGTGGTCATACTGGTGAGGAGTGGATATTGAATGAGCTACATGAGCTCCGTTTAGCTAGTAGATCAGATCCAGACACAGGAGTTTTGTAGCTTTATGTTCAAGTAAAATACTATGTCCAATCTGCCACATATCTTAGTCTAGTTCTAGTTGTTTGCTTTTAGTTGATGGTCGAGTTGCTTCTGTATACGATTTGGAGTCCTCAAGGATCTGGTCGTTCTTTACTTCTTTTCCAGTTTTTGATATATTATGGCTTCGTAAATTTTTCTGAACCTTGACTTACTGCATATAATATATATTGTTGGCTTCTGTGAAGTTTACGTGCTAACCTGTTGATCATCCCTGAGTCTTGCATAACCTCCTTCCATCCAGTTTTCATTGCCTCGTATGTGTAGGAAATGAAATTAGACTTGAGCTGTGTTTGGAACATAGAAAGTGAAGGGAAATAAAAGAGAAATAAAAAGAAAATAGAATTGGGATTAGTTATGGACAGATTTCTTATAGTTTTGGCTTCTCAATGACAATTTATATTGACTTATATTCCTCTAAAGAATTGTATTTTAATAAGAGTAGTCTTCTACAGTATGGGATGAACAGTGTAGTGACAAGAGTGCAACTATGAGACTAATCTTCAGGAAATAACTCTTCCTTAATAGAAGGGGCTATCCATTGAATTTGCATGCAAGTGGTTTCCCATAGATCATCCCCTTCCCTCTGCACCAAGACATTTTTCTCTTTCATCACAGTGATCATCTTCTTCAACAGTCCAGGAACCGATTCCCGCAATCTTGTCTCGTACCCCAAATCAACTGTCATGTATGAATTCATTCTTCGCAACAGTTTCACCTGCCAGAACTGTCGAAACCCAGGTGCCTCCGTAAGAGGTCTCAGAAATTGTATAAAGACCTCCGTCATGAGCTTTATTGCCAAGATCAGTGTCCCTTCCATACCGAACGTCACAATTAACATCTCCTTCTCGGACTTGGACCTCTCTGAACATTCCGCCATTTTTTCTTGCAAATCATCGACCATCGCGAAGAGCACAGAATTGAAACATGACATACATGAGGTATCAGTAAAACCCAGTTCTTCACCCATAACAAAAATCCTCTGTAGAGCAGATATCGAGTGGTTTCTTGTTATTTCCTCTCGGCTGGCTAAGCAAATCCTTCTGAATGCATCTGCTACGTTCAAAAACATGGTCAGCGGGTAATGGATCGTATTTGCTTTGGACCAGTCTTCAGTGGAGGAGCTGCTCATGTTGCTAGCATTGCTCCCAGGGTCGGAGTATCCGGTCCGGTACCAGTGGATCAATACATTTACAGATTCAGCCATTAGGTCTAGTATCTTGATGCTCACCTCTGACGGGCAGATCTTGTGTGCAGCAAACCCAATTGCGCAACCGATGATGTTGGCATAGTTCATTTTGTTCAAGTTGTTCTCATTTGATAATAACGAGATGAGAGCTTCAACACCTTGATCGAAGGTGGTTTCTTGGACACATGCTGTTTTTGTCAGGAAGAGAATAAGAATCTTCCATCCCAATGGGGTCTGGATGTTTTGGGGGTATTCTCTGAGAGTCTTGGTTATTGTTTCAGTTATAGTTTGAAGACAATTATCTAAAACATCTTTATCCATCTTCCCTACCAAGTTTATGGACTTTAAGATGAGCTCCTCGGAGACTTTATCACACGAACTCGAACAAAACAGTTTCGAACAGATCTTGAGGAGGGCATCCATGGCCTTTCCGGGGAATGGAGAAGGGAAGATGGGAAATTGGGCGACTACTGTAAGGTGTTCATTTAAACTAGGCCAAAATGTTGGCAACCTGTGAATGTTTGTCGAACCAATAATATAGATAAGCTCCCAACAAAACTCGACAGTTTCTTCTTCTTCTGTTACGGTACTGATCTTTTGCGATTTACATGTTGCTGCAAAGATTAGGGCTCTCACTAAGGTTTGCAAACATTCACCGGGAAAATTATAACTCTCAGTAAAGATGTTTCTAATCCTGCATTGCTCAATAATTTTCAAATTATGTTCGAAGTCGTTCCCGGCCAAGGAATCTTCCATACTATCCAGCGATAGAAACTGTGAGAACCGGGACATTATGGTGGAGATCTGGTGGCTAGAAGTGAACGCAGAATCGAGAGAGGGAAAGATAATACCTGATTCTGAATGTGAATGCGTCAAATCATTACAAGTGGCAGAAGCAGAATCAGGGTCAAGTACTGACTGTGGCATTAGCTTTAACCTCTTGAGCTTAAGCAAACAATCTATTATATTTCTCCATCCCCCTCTTATGGCATCCCCAAACTGGTTGGCAATGGAAAACATAGAAAGAGTCGCCATTCTTGGCTTTAAATCATTACCAAAAGTGAAAACAGTCTCTTCTGCTGTGGCGTAGGGGTTCTGCAGCGTGGTGAACTTGCTCAAGCAAGCGAGTAGCTCATCGAGAATATCTCCCAATCCATGTCGAGTGATCCGAGCGACTGATATTAGCCCTTCCACGCATTCCTGTAGGATTTCATCTTCATCAGCGTGTTCAAAAACCGCAGAGAGCGAAGCAATTGTAGGCCCAGAGATTACAGCAAACATCTCTCTACAGATGCGAGGCTCAAAGTTGCATAACATGAAAGGCTCAATATGGTTGGATCTTTTGATTAAATCCGTCCACCTCTTTGGATTCATGTCCACCACTGCGCCACTCTGACCGAAGATGGTGATAGCATTGTTTGATATGGACTGGAAGAGTTCAGAGAGGTAATCCCTGGGAAGATCTTTTCCCTCATTTATTGCTCTGTTGTTTTTTATAAACTCTTCCTCGGTCATCTTCTTCTTTACCTGTGGGTTGTGTTGGTCAGTGTTGAGCATAATGAGGGAATAACATAAGATGAAGACTGCATCTTTGCAGACAAATATCTCTGACGACTGTTGCTCATAGAATCTCTCTGAGAACACTTCAAGGATTCTCTGTATCTTTTGGGCTTCTCCGGGGAGCCTAAAAGTTTCAAGGTAAGTTCTCAAAGCAGTATCGAGAATCACCCCAGAAAAATCAAACGTCTCAGAGTACTCTTTGAGTACCTGGATGTTGAACTCGTCTGGGTCGCCCACAAAATCACCGATCTTGTTCTTATCCAACCCTGGTGCATAACGGTAGAAGTGAGCGAGGGTTTTGGCATCTGGAGGATCGGGAAGGATATGGGAAATTTTCAAGAAATCCGTAGCCTTCTTCTCATCCCTGTTGAAGTGGTTTGCAGCAATCATTATCTTCCTCTTTTGAAGCTTTCTTGTTCTCATAAACTCCACCCAAGTATCTACATCTTCAAAATTGTTGCATTTCTCAACCCAGAAAGGCCTGTATTCAGTGAGCTCAATTCGGGGGACACCAAAGTCCATCTGTTTCTCCATGTTCATGTTATCGGCGAGGTTATAAACAACGGCAACCAAGCCTTCAAATGCTTGAACCTGCATATAAGATAAAGGGCTGCTCATTGGGAAAGCAGTTTTACAGAGCAACTTCATGATATCCTCAAAGATGTTTCTGCAGATGGGGTCACAGTCGTAGTTCACGAAAGCTTCGATTGTGAAATTAGGTTGTTTGCAAAAGTTAATTATCCCTTCAATTGCAACATCCTGAAGTTGAGGTGCATTGAAATTGGCCGCAACTTTGAACAGAACAAAGGTGAAAAAAGCTTCGAGTTGAAGCCGAAGGTGCCTGAAATGCAAACGATTGCAAATTCTTCAGAAGCCTCATCAATTTCTTGGACCCAAAGAAGAGAGGAGAAGAAGGAGAAACAAAAGATGAGTATTTTCCCTCATCAATCTTTACCTGCGTAGAAAAACATAGAGATTAAGAACAGTACTGCAAATCATGGACAGGACAAGCGGGCTTGAACACATTCCGTAATGAATTAAATGATGAAAGAAATCGTCCTCGATCATCCTCATAAGTTTTGGATGCTTCCCAATCTCCTGTCCTCCCAATTCT
Organism: Aristolochia californica; assembly: GCF_029961685.1. Taxonomy (NCBI): domain Eukaryota; kingdom Viridiplantae; phylum Streptophyta; class Magnoliopsida; order Piperales; family Aristolochiaceae; genus Aristolochia; species Aristolochia californica. Next base: position 3,266,615 of record NW_027181992.1, on the reverse strand, counting down.
ATAGCAGAATTGATCAATATCAATGCAAAGAGCTGAATATCTTCGTCTGTGCTCAAAGTCACCCCTTCTCCGTACACCACTTCAACCACATTCAGTAAAGAACATAAAAATTGGAATAAATAAACCATGGAACGAACCCCATAACCTGAAACTGTATCCCCGTCGTCTATATCGAAGTCCGAACCATCTCCTTGTGAAGCTTCAACTTGTGGCAACCGTGCAAATATCACCTGTGCGGTTCATTTGCTCATTGTTCAAGTCTAATGATCAGAAGGTACTCATCTATAAACAACTATAGAAATGAATAGGAACCTGTATCAATTCGTGCATGGTGTGTCTTGCATTTCTCTGGAGTAAATCCCCTCTGCTTGCCGATTGCTGAACTATGTTAAAGCAAGTACTGACCACCGTGCAGACAGCCTGATCAGTCAAAAGAACTGAAGCAGGGTTCTTCATGACTGCCACGAGGACCTGCAATATCCTCATCATCACCGCATCCTCAAGAGCGGGGTTGGTCTTCTCCAAACGACAAAGGATGAGCCCCGAAACAAGACAGTTAATGCCATCCCGAGCCCCTGGTGTCTTTTCGTCGAATATCTCGATCTTAAGTATTTTAAGGAGGGCCGAGAGAGCGACGCCGGTGGCCGCCGCTGGGACCTCGTCGCCTTGGATGATGTCCAAGAAAGGGGAGATATAGGTTGTTGGATCGATTGTTTTCCATTCTTGCTGCGGACTGAAGATCAATGCTCGCAGAGATTTGAGAGAATGGATTAGTGGGGAAGCGTAACCGTCGTCCGAGGAAGGAAGCATATGGGAATTGGGGTCTTGGTTTCGACGGAGTACGGCGAGGACGGCACCTACTTCCGTGTTGAGCATGCATGCAAATCCCAGGTCTCTCAGTTGTTTCGGATTGTTCGTCGTTTTCCATGGCGCGCGTGGGGAAGAGCTATCGTCTTTTGGCTCGTCTTGTTGATGCTTGGAATTCCTTGCAATTGTCATTGTTTTGAATGATTTGAAGAAAGAAAGAGAGAAGATCACAGGAACGGTTTTCAAAATTCACGAAAGGTTTTAACAGTTATAGACAAATTTCAACATTTTGTTTCCTTCATTTAGCTTTTGAAGAAGACCCGTCTTCTCGTTCAGCCGTGCAGTTCGCAAGAACCCTTCAAACTAAAAGAGTATGTTCCAAACTGTTATGGAAAAACTACGAATCTTCAGCCATGCAGTTTCAGAACAGTTTGGGAAATACTATTTTAGGCCTATTCCAGTATGGTTGGTTGGCATCGTCTGCTCCATACCATGACCGTTTAACCCCATTGCAACAGAGCTCTTCCATTTAACCCCCATTGTTAACACGCGAGAACTCATTAATTTTAGTCATTTTTGTCTTTCTTTGGATGATGAAAAATCAACCCCCTTGTGTGCCAAGGGTTAGTTAATCAATTCGTTTTGTTTGTTACCATCTCCATTTGTTCCAATAGAGTGAGTGGTTAATCGTGCAACGCTGGTTATCATCGACATTGAATGCTTGATGGAAGGTGGAAAAGGGTGCTTTGAAGCTAAGGCGGAGGTGCGACGGGCCTTGCACCCAGGTGAGTAACTTAAGATGCAACTTAAATAGTTCTATTTTTCTTCTTATCATCAACGGAATCAAGACAAACTGGCAATGAGATTGTTTGCACTCTTCTCTTACTAAGCTATGAGCTATGGGTGATCTCCAGAGTTGTGCCTTGGATGGAAAACCAACCCTTTTACGTCACTTCCAAAGCACGTAGGGTTCCTGAGCTCGATCATCTCTTCCTCATATCATATTGAAATCCTTTCCAGTCCGGTCCCAAATCCCGATGAATCGATTAATCTCTACTGTCCTTATTTAGATTTGATGAGATTGAATAGGGATTTAACGAAGGCCAAGTGTTTAAGAAGGCGATTATGCTTTCATGGGCCTTGATAAATACTATTATGCTTTCAAGAAACTGCCATTCGTCTTCTACGGCCGTTCAGCTGTGCAGTTCGCAAGAACCCTTCAAACTAAAATAGTATTTCCCAAACTGTTATGAAACTGCTCGACTGAACATTCGTAGTTTTTCCATAATAGTTCGGGAAATACTATTTTAGTTTGAAGGGTTCTTGCGAACTTCAAGGCTGAACGGCTGAAGGGTTCAGTCCTCACCGTACTCCCTCTAAACCAAGACCCCAATTCCCATCTTCTTCCTTCCCCGGATGACGGTTACACTTCCCCACTAATCCATTCGCTCAAATCTCTGCGAGCATTGATCTTCAGTCCACAGCAAGAATGGAAAACAATCGATCCAACAACCTATATCTCCCCTTCCTTGGACATCATCCAAGGCAACGAGGTCCCAACAGCGGCCACCGGCGTCGCTCTCTCGGCCATCCTGAAAAAGACAAACGGGGGCTCGGGATGGCATTAACTATGTTGCTTCGGGCCTCATACCCCACATATGAGGAAGTTTCTCTTTCAAAATTTTAATTTCTTATACCTTGAAAAACAAAATTAATTATTTTTCTAAATTTTAATTTGTCCTCTAGTTTTCTTGTGAAAAAAAAAATAATAATAATAAGAGACTAGGCATAAAATGTCCACATGGAAATTCAATTAAAAATAAAATTAACAAAATGGGTTTATTCATTATTTAAAAAATATAAAGATTTTAAAATTTATGGTAGACTATGATGCTTTCAGCAGCTTCCTTCAACCCTTACCCATTATCACTTACGATCAGCTGAATGATAAAGCAAATGTACAGGAAAGTAGTTTACTTGACGACATTCCAAAAGTTGATATCCTTCATTTGGTACGCTTAAACAGGTGCAAGCTGTCCAAAGAGGTATCAGATTCTCACCCCGTGGGGTGGGATAGGGTTCTGATCACAGGATATGGTGGCAAAATTTGCCCTGAACATAACACCTACTACTATAAATATGCTTTAGTTGATCTAGCTTACCAATTTGATGACCTCCCTACAAGAAAAATGACATCTATAATCAACTGATATCTTACTTCCCACTTTTTGCTTTAAAGATGTTCTTTATGTGCCCAGTCGGTGTTTCACATTGATCAAAGTTATTTATTAAACAGTTCCAATTACTCGTACCAGGTCGCAGAACCATGATCTGTTCATAAATTCTTATTCCTCCGCAGTTAGTACTGGTGTACACCGTCAAATAATGCAAACTGTTCCGAAATGCCATTTACATGGCATGTGCCCTCTACTTTCATGTTGTTTAATGGGACCGAGGAATACTTTGACAATAGGATCCTTTCCTGTCAAGCGGCAGAAGCATTTTGAAGTGCCATTGGATATGGCAAATCATCACTCCTTTCCACGAAAAAACACTACGTTAACCATGAAAGCGATTCTGGAAGCTGGTGATATTTAGGGGGTAGAAATTGGTGTTCACAATGCTGCCACGTGCTAATATGATTACTTTCAGGCAAGGCAACTGTAGCTTCAAAACACTTGGTTGCACCAATTTGTCGATCTGGTAAATTCATCAACCATACCATGCAGCAGAACAAGACAAATGACCCGGCGCTTAAAGAATAACATTTCCATTCCATTTCATTTCATTCCACTTAGTATTCGATTTCTTCTCATTTTTCATGGGCAACCACAAGCATCTCCACTCTGTAACTTCATCTAGACGATGACTTGATGATGCCACTGGCCACAAATAAGCTAGGCGAATTAATGCACGTTCAGGCAGCTTTCCTGAAAGATCAAAGGTCAACAATTACAATTTCGAGTCTGATCGCTAACTCATCCAGGTCATAAGTCATCAGTGAAGGAACCAAAGCAACAGAAGTTGCAGGAACCAATTAAAATACCAGCATGAAAAACACTAATCTGAATTATAGAATATTCACAACCTTGGAAACAACCACCAACACACTAGCCGCAAAATACAGATTTAGAAAGGAACGAAAAAAAGAAAAAGCCCAACAACCTATACAACCAAACAAGCACTGTTGCTCAAATAAAACCAGCTAATAACAGGTTAGCCAACTTTCGGTGTTCAATTTTGCTACCTTACTTCAATATAGCAGATGTCAAGTCAGCAGCGGACCAACTTCTTTCCTCTCCAATTTTGTCCCAAATTCCGTTAGATCGTAGGGATGTTAGGCCGCCAGTTATGGAACTTTAAATGAACAAGTAAAAAAGAAGGCAGATGTGGAGCCTAGGACAAAATGATTATGCCTTACCACTTTTGGCCCCACACTTTGGTCATTGGAGGTTGCGCATGGACCCACTTCGTGATACGGTTCTGCACATATTAAAAGAATCTTTCAGATTTTTTTAACAGATGAAATTGCAATTTTAAACAAGTAACAAGCAGTGACATAAAATCGTTGTTCTTGTTAAAATACAAGACCGATTGTGTATCATTTCTATTTAGGCATGCCCCAAACCATATAGAACTGGTGGGTTGTACAAAGGAATCTATTATAAGCAAACTGGGATACTAGGGTCTCCTTGTGAAATTGGATAAAAGAATTATTTTCGGAAAGCTTGACCGGAAATTGACAAATACTTGTATGATCTGTCATTTAGAACAAAATCATGGAGGTTCAGAAACCAAACATTTAAAAGCAGCCTGCCAGATGTGAGGAGGCTACGTCATCATCACCCATCAGAGAACAAAAGATTTACTACATGCAAAGAGACTCCAACACCAGAGTCGAATTTGTCAGACATGTGAAAGAATGAAAAGCAAAAGCCTCTAGTAGAAGGAAACCGGAGACTCAGAAGAATGATAATCGAATCCAGTAAAGGAAGACTTCAGGAATTACATTAACAGAAAAAAAAAGTTCCCTAGTAGATTGATCAAAATAACCTTAAAGCTGCTACTGAAACACAAAATATTTACCCTGAATATCATTTTTTTCATGTACATGTCGTTAGGCACTAAAAATTTCCCAGCTGAAGTCAGATGCACATCAGCACATCTACGGATAGTTATATCAATAACCCAAGAAATACATTTCCTTCTCTAACCAAAACTCTCTTTCATAATTTAAGGCATGTCAACCACTTTAATCTCTAAAAAAAGGTGAACATAAAGTTCAACAAAAGCACTTATAGTTAGTGGTTGAGTCTCTGACTGAATAAATTTCAACAGGAAAAAATGTTATGTTACTTCAACAACAAACTAAAACCATATTTTTCTTTCTGTATGGAAAAATATATAATCAACTCAATCCTCACAACGCCTCTGTAACTCTATTTGACAACAAATTTTCTTTTAATGTAGATATACCAATCTGTAACTATTATAGACAAATTATTAACAATAATAATAGATGGCTATCTGAAATGGGCAAACTCTTCCAACCAAAATGTCCCACTATTTTTTTTTTTCAACTTGAGGCCATAGCTAAGGAGCAAGGCCTTGGGTACAGGTCCTACAGTTATCTCAGATACCACCACAGAATGCAGATGCTCCATCACAATGTCAAATAAAGGATCTCACAACATACTTGGTGTCTTCAGTACATTAGTTAGTCTAGGTAAAGGCATATATGAATTAAGTGAGGTATTAGTCTTATCAAATGGAATATAAGAACCCTCGCCGCTAGGTGAATACCTACCATGGTTGGAGGAACTAATGTACAAGAGACAAAGAAATGAAGAAAAACTCCAAGATTATTACTGTTTTTTGAAAGCTCTCTAAGACCATTATTGGACATGAACTTTACAACAGAAAGCACTACTAAAAATGGGCATGAATATAAGTAGATAAAGACTTGAAAAAGAAAGTGGTGGAAATAAAGAGATCAGGTGACATACTAATTGAAATTAAATTATTATAAAGCTGATGTGCACTGGTAGCATTTATGTTGGGATGCAATGAGTACACTGATATAAGAACTTCCAAAAAAAAAATTATTATTGAAGGAAACTTCCTTGGAATAGGAGAAACGATGCAAAAGAACAACACGAAGCAATACTGTCCCAACATGAAATTAAGAACACAACCTAAAGATTGATTATAGTGATTACCTTCCAGTAATCATCTGAGAAGAACTATTTACAGGAGCCTTAGAACTACTACCAAGCCTCTTAGCACGGCTTTCATGTTCCTTCTCCACACGCATGGCAGCCACCTCTTTCTCCATGGCTGCTACTTCCCTTCTCATTTTCTTCGCCTCAACCTCCATTGCTTTTGTCAAAGTTTCGACTTTCTTTGCCAACATCTGATCAGAGTGTACACTGACATTCATTATATACCGCAGTTATCAACTCAAACCACCATCAATATTTCTAAAGTCAGAAAGAACCAACCTCAATGGCATCATCCTTGTCTTTAAGGCTTTGATCCTTTTCATGGCATGATTTCCTCAGAGATACAACCTCCTTTTGCAACATATCATACAACAGTCCTGAGACATAATCTTCTGGATCAGCATTAGAGTTCTCATTGGACTTCTCATCCGGGTTATCCTTCCAAGTATTTCTTGTCTCAGTCTCTTTGCTTGCATCTGAAGATTTGTTAAGTGAGCCAATTCCATTTAAAAGAACCTTTCCTCTGTCCAATGACCTGGTTCCACCATCAAAAGACTTTGAAGTCCCCTTTGCATGCTTCAATATTGAGCTGGTCCCACTTGAAAGTGACGATCTTAACTGGGAAGCAGATGTTCTCTTAGACAAAAAGCCATTTGAAGATAGTTTAGAAATATTCTCCGCCCCACCAAGGGACTGCCTTCTAGAAGGGCCATTGCTTAGGCTTCTCCCTTCAGGTGTGGAACGACCACTTCCATTACTAGATGGTCTCAAACCTTCCTCCAATACTTTTAGTCGCAACTGAAATTTCTCCTGGGGTGCAAAGAAAAATAATATATATCTATTCTTTTTACTTCCAAATGAATCATGATCAGTCAGGAAAACTACTAATGGTTCGGTGCAGATACTAACACTCTTATGTTGCCATCAGAAATAAAATAAACTAAAAAATCTTACTTTCAACTGCGCTTCAGATTTGGCTGCACGTTCTGCTATGGCAAGTTTTTCACGAAGTTGTTGCATCTCACCCTGCACCAACAGTTTAGGGCAACTATTAATGCCCATGAACAGCTGACAATAAAAGTAAAATCTCATACAGTTCTGCAAAATTTGGAAATTTCAACTGAAAACTTAAAAAAAAATAGAGGAGAAAAAAAACAATGGCAGTTAGTGCAGATACCTGCATAAATCTTCGATCTTCAAGCCACTGCTTTACAGGCATTACTTTGTCATTGGCATCTTTCCATTCATTAGCTACAACTGTAGCCACCCGATTTGCGGTGACTTTGGCACGGGCCAGTTCTCTGTCTAGAGTTTTCCTTTCCTCCTAAAAGACAAAATGATCTACATAAACTTAAGACCACAGTGTATGGTGCACTTTAGAGCAAACCAAAAGTGCAGCTAAAGAATTCCCACCATATCCAATGGTAAGAACATTCACATAAGGGAAAAGAACATTACATTCATCTCTTGTACTTTCCGCTGGTAGTCCCTCACAGCATTTGCAGCAGCACCCCCGGCTAGAACAGCCTCTTCTAGTTCCCTCACAGTTTGGCTGAGCTTTTCGACCTCCGCAACCTTTTGGCGATGCATTTTGTCCAAGATTTTGTTTTCTTCCTAAAGTCAGCACAAAAATAGGCTTAATCATAACAACAACAGGTTTCCTATTTGTGATTTACTGGTCATTAAGTGTTGAGGGTGAACTATAATGGATGCCAGTTATTCATTTCGAGTCTACAATTCAAATTAGTTCATCGGTACTGACCATTCCACTCTCCAAGAGAAACATCGTCCTTATTCTCTGTGTGTGGTGCATAGGAGAGACAGCCTTCTCCCCTTTTGATAGCCATATGGGCCACTTAGATGTAGAAATATCAACTCCCTAAGGGATGCCAATTATTCTTTTTGAGTCTACAATTCAAATTAGTTCATCAGTACTGACCATTCCACTCTCCAAGAGAAACATCGTCCTTATTCTCTGAGTGTGGTGCATAGGAGAGACGGCCTTCTCCCCTTTTGATAGCCATATGGACCACTTAGATGTAGAAATATCAACTCCCTAAGGGATTCAGCTTTTGGACTTCATTTTGTAAGTCTAATTACCTAATAAAAGTAGACTTCCTCTTAAGGAGGAAAGCGATTAGTCAACTTCCATAGGAAGCCAATTTGTCACTTCATTGAACCTGGCTGATACATCACCAGGGGACTCTATCGGTACCCACATCCAAAGCCATTTGCTTTACCAGCAGAGGCAGAACCCAAATAGTCGAGCACAAAATGCATTTCCTAAGCTTTTATGGTGTCAACAAACAAACAAGACATACACGTCCAACTTACCTGACAGATTTCAATCTGTTTCATCAACTCCTGATTTTTGTTCTGTAAGTCATCCACCATTGAAGCCTTTGCTAATGCTATCTGAACAGTTCTTTCTGCTTCAAGTAAAGCTGCTTCCTTTGTTTTAGTAACACGATCTAAAGCCCTGTTGTCGTCTTGAAGTTTGGATATCTAAGAATAACAAGCACACCTTATGAGCAAAGAAACTTCCCAAATCATGGTAAGAAATGATTCTAGTCAAGACCAAAGTTTCTAAAAACATTAAAATCTGCCCCCTTGTTGACAAAATAGAACAGCTAATGGTAAAGAGGATCTACAATCACAACAAAATGGTAGAAAACCAAAATAAAATAAAAGAGTTGATGAATAAATATAACACCTCCTGCCTAGCAAGTTTGAGCTCTGCCTCTAGTGGGGCAAGAATGGCTTCAATTGGCGGCATGTCATCATCCTTCTGCGCAGCATGAACCCTTCTAAGTGTGGCTTCTGCAGCAAACTGTGCAGCCATGGAAGCCTTCTTCTCATCATTTATCTTCTTGATCTCAAGATTCTGTAGAGTAATTTCTCCAAGTTAAGCAGCGTAAGAAAAAATGAGATCAGAGTAACTTCTCAAGACAAAATGATGTTTGGAGTATTACTTTGTTTTCAAGAAGTGACTCAGTTAACTTGAGCTTCTCTTCTACCTTTGCCAATTCTTCAGTGAGCTACCAAAAGAATAAAGCAACAAAAAGAGGAGTTACTTTGCATCCTAAAAATATGAGAAATAATCATTTGCCCTCAAAACCCAAACTGAAAAGATACAGAAGTAGTCGAATAAAAATTTTACAAGCTAGAGACCCAAATATGAAACAAAAAAATAAAATAAAATAATGTAGCACAAACAAGAAAATTGACAAAGAAAACATGAGAAGGTATTTACTACAACAAACTCGGACACCCGAGTAAAACCAAATACGTCTGAAAAGGCCGATATCATACAACTTCTACAGACTTAGATGCTAAACAGATGACAAACACATACCAGGGAAAAAGTTCCAGTGTTAAATATTTGACATAATATGACTTCAATACCTCACACTGACCCACTGAAACATTATTGATCAAGCATAAGGTACAACAACAAACAGCTAACATCTAGGATGAGAGCAACCAGATACACAGGAAGTATAAACAAGGTCATATAAAAAATGGAAGTACATTCCACAAAGCCCAACATGAATAAGATAATACAAATTTTGAAAGGGTGGCAATTACGCCACTTTCTCAGTTACAGAAATAAGATCCTATGCACATGAGATAAGCTAGGATAGGCAGGTAAAAATCTATGTATATCAAGATCGAGGGAAAAAGAAGAACCTCTTCAACCGCTTTTTCTCTCAACCGTTCAGACAGCCGCAAAGCCCTGATCTCTGCCTGCGCTTCGCTTAATTCCCGATCTTTGTCTGTATATACGACAAAAAAAGCTTAAAACATTAATCAAAAACGCCAATTGTGCCAGAAACTTCTAAAATAATTTACAGATAAAAACATTATATACTATACAAGTAAGAGATGAAAGCATACTGCTGGTGACCAAAAAAACGTACAGTCCAGTAAAATTCAAGACTAGGAATGAATCAGACAGTTCATCATGGACTAGTACCAAAGCTGAAAATAATCACAATACAGTAATAAAAACTCCGTTCTTGGAAACGCTCTCCTTAATGCAATTGAGGTTCATAATGTGTCAACTGCATAAAAATCCAAATCCAAAAACAAGTTGCGTTGATGTGGCACAGCAGATTACACCAAACCACCAGAGAAAAAAAATCAAACCATCTCGACCTTATCACATGTAAAAACTCCGCAATGCTCACTAGAACTCTCAGAAAAATGAAATTACGAATCAAATCACAATGGCAAATGCGCCGATATTCCGTAAACATTAACCACATAAAAGAAAATTCATAGTACAAATCACGCTCAAAACTGCCATCAAATCTAAGACCTCAAAGAGAAAACCACTGGATCGAATCACATTCCCACCTCTGACTTCATTTTCCAACCGATTCAACTCGACCTTCACCGGATCCGATCCGTGCAAGAGATTCATAAACTCATCTGCCTCCATACTCGGCCTCTTGGACGTCCGCCTCCTGGACCCTCCCTTTCCTTCCTTGAAAGATGCTGAAGCCATCAGTGGAGACGGCGCCGGCGACGGCATAGCAGCCGCCTCTACCACCGCCGGCCGGCCATTCAGCTCCGCCAAAGTAGCCGAAAGTCCGTCCCCCTCGCCGGAAATCTCGGCCATCCCCGGATCTGCAAATCTCACATTCGAATGCGAACAAATCCACAAATTTCCAAAGCTCAGAATCAAGAGAATTAGGGTTTCAACCTCAGACAATGCAGAATCTCCTCCCTTCCCGTCACTCCTAGGGTTACGTATTTCCTCTCTCTCTCTTTTTCTCTCCCCTTCTTTTCCTCCTCTTATCGCTGGGTCGTTTTCTCAGTTCCCTCTCCTTCTCTACTGACAATATTGGTGAACAGCGCGGCTCCGTGCGTGAGAGTGAGAGAGAGAGAGAGAGAGATGTAGCTTCTTTTCCTTTTAAAAACCCTTCCCCACCTGAATGAGAGAGTAGAGAGATAGTAGAGAGTAGAGAGTAGATAGTAGAGTGAATGTGAAAAAGGCTGTTTTACGAATAAAAAACCTTTGGAAGCAGAGAAAGCTTCGGTGGTAAGCAGATCTCTGTAGCTCTCTACTCTCTGTTCGCCTGTTGATAATTACTTCCTTCTTGGACTTTATTCTCACAGCCTATAAGGTGACATTCCTTCCATGAGAAGCGTCCTGATTTGCTTCTTCCCGCGTACCAGGCCCAGCCGACCAGAATTTTCTTTCTAGATTCTAGCTCAACATGCTGCAACGCCGCTGATACGATCACGATTCATCACCGCCGACAGACGCAGAAACTTCTCACGGGCGTCTTACACTAAAGAGTGTGATGGTACACAAGGGAACTCAGACAAAAAAGTGCGCAGCACCTGACTGGCTTTGATATGGTGACGACTACGTTTCCAACCAAACAAGCAAAAAGTGTATTCTTCAAGGATGGACCCCATAAAACAACCAATAGAAAGACTCCTTTTTCGCTTCTCAATACAAAGGCTTTGCCACTCCCGCGAGTATGAAAATCCTTTAGTGCAAGTTGTACTGAAGTGCTCTTTCCCGCCAATGGAGCGTATGCGTAGTGCGCACAGTCCAGCATGCTCCGACCACTCCTGCTCTCGCGTGTGGACCGATTACATTTTTCTTCAAACGGCTGGAGTGACATGGAAACGTCACGGTCTCTCATGACCCTGTTCAGCACCGAATTCCATAAATACCCTTTAGTTGATCTCAAATGTCATGTTCAGCCATTCTAATCTGGTTCGTATTAAGATGGATTCGCGGTGGATAAGAATGTCTGGTTTAGTATGTAATAAAATTTTGACTTTGGAGTGAATAGACCTGCTTCCTAACTCATGTCTCACAATAATACATGGCTAATTTTCTCATGATTGATACAAGTAATAAAAGGCTTTTTGTGTTTTCAACCATGACCTCAACTTCTGAAAAAGCTCTTGGTCATGAATACTGAAATAAAATAACCATTTGGACGCAAACACTCACAAAGTCACACCCACACCTAGTCACATACAACGTTTGTTACTTTTTCAAAATTGAAGCAATTCAACACAATCCGTAGCGAAGTTACACCCACCCACTCCCGTATCCGTTCCAACTCGTCCAGGGTCTAGTCACTGGAGCAAGTTCTAATCGGTTTCGAGTCCAAATAGAAAAACACGCTGGTCCCCACCCATGCGAAACATAATGTTCTATAAACATAAAAATATAAAAATTACCTGTGATGATAACCTGCGAAGGAAAGCCTAGCTTTTCGCCCAAGTCCTCGCATGGCCTACTCCTTTCCTTCTCTCTCTTAAGGTAACTAAATCCATCTTTATTAACCTTAACAAAACGAGGGAGTCCTTTGGTAATTTCCAGCTAAAACAACTCAGAAGGAAGTGAGCCACCAAAAGAGATGGAAGGTGCGTGTCACTTTCGTTGGAGAAACACCAGATATAGCGAGCCTCTTACCTTGTCTCACCGGAACTGGAAACTGATGATCAGAGTTGCAAGGAGAAGCCCGAGAAAGTCCCAGCTATTCATCACTAAACCGGTTTTCGTTTCTTTAGTAGTGGAGTGGCTTAAGTTTCTTCCTGGTTAGGCTGCGGGGACACATACAGATGGCCTTTTATGGTTCGGAACAAGGTTCCTGTATTTTCTACTGTGAGAAGCTCAAGTCGGGGCTCACTCTCTCCGGTCAGTCACTTAGTGTGGGGTCCAATCTAAAGTCTGAACCAGGACCATCTCAATAATTCGAGAGCGTTTTGGATCTTTGCGTCATCTGGACCACCGTGCTCCTCTCGATCAGTTTCTCAATGATAACTGCCTGTCCCGTTCATGGTCTATGGTCCATGGTCCATGGTCCATAGACAGGTGGGCGTTACTCATTACTCGTTACTCGTTACACAAGAATGATAACGAGAGTTGAAGAGAAAAAAAAAACTTCATTTGAAAGAATGAGAGGATACCAACCACAAAAAAGTTCAAATTTTTTAATTTTATAAGGTTTGATATCTATTTTCCCCTTTCTTTTTACTCTTTCGAAGTCGAGAAACTTATTGTACATTATTCTTAGTTGATGTGCTTTTGTGCTTTGCACAATAGTTTATTATAAGTCGATAACTCTTATGTAAAAGCATGATCTCCTTTAACTTAATCGGAAAAATCTCTTGTCCTTAAAAATTAACATCGAGATTAGAAAATCTTTAATAAATATTTTTTTTTTTGGTAGTAATATCCTGAGTGTTTTTTCTTGACACAAACACATCCTAAAAAATATATTATTCCATTAAAAGATAATACTATTCTTATTGTTTTAAATAATTTTAGAATAAAAAAAAGGTCGGAGCCAACCTTGGTTGAACCCAAAATTTTGTTGATTAAGAAAGTTAATCTATATTTAAGAATTATATTCAAGAAATTAAATATGATTATCTTTTTTATTATAAAAAATTAAAAAATTCTCATATGAGTATGGACACGAATGTAGGGGATAGTAAATAAATGTAAAAAAAAAAAAAAAAACTATTTAACTTAAATTTGATGGTTAAACCTAAAATTTAAGCATATGCTTCCTCATGTGTATTTTGGACAAGTTTTTACTTGCAAAGCGGAGTTAGCATTTCCCGGAAAAGATTTCCAAGGCAGAGTCTCCGTTGAGTGCATTATACGGGTTTGACTTTAGGCTTACTCGTTTAACCCCGCGATACGTTTGGCTCCCTCGAGACCTCGACTGAGAGCTGCAGGGGTTTAGGCTCAGAAACCCTAGTCACGATGTGGAAAACGGCGATCTTTCTAACGTTAATGTCTCTCTTGCCGCTTCTCTGTACTTCATTTTCTCCCGAAAACCCCACCGATCAGCGGATTCTGGTCTTGCTGGAGGATTTCGCCATCAGATCATCCCATTCAATCTTCTTCAACTCGCTTAAAGCACGGGGCCTGGATCTTGATTTCAAGCTAGCAGACGATCCAAAGCTTGCTTTAAAGAGATATGGACAGTATCTATATGACGGGTTGATATTGTTTTCCCCCTCAACCAAACGTAAGACTGCGTTGCTCATCTATTCGATTAATGTACAGTCTTAAGAGTTGTTTACGTGTAGTTTTCTCAAGTAATACCTTGAGTTTGTTTGATCTTGTATTTTGTCTCACAATTGCTCTTTTTTTTTTTTGTAATTTCATATTTTTCTTTCTTAGCTGGGTACAGGTCATTAAGTTGTTAAAGTAGTGGCGCACATTTTTTTATAAACCTAATTGCAGGTTTTGGTGGCTCTTTGGACCTGGCTGCTGTTTTGGATTTCGTTGATTCGGGACACGATTTGATTGTTACGGCAGATACTTCTGCATCAGAATTGATCCGTGATATTGCCACTGAGTGTGGTGTTGACTTTGATGAGGCGAGTGTAACTATAAGTTTTGGGTATTAAATTGTTTCTATAGTGTTTTCTTTATCTCTGCATATTATCCAAATCCAATTTTATGTTCCATAACACCCGGTTGACTTTTTCTGAGGTGCAGGATCCTGATGCAGTAGTCATTGATCATACGAGCTATGTGGTGTCGGAGGTGGACGGCAGTCATACTTTGATCGCTAGCGACGAGTATATCCAGTCCGATGTGATTTTAGGAGAAATAAAGATTGAGGCATGCACCTTTTCTTTTTCTTTCGTTGATTGTGTATTATGAATCCACTTTACATAGTCTATAAATTGTGTAATTCACTGTATGATCTCTGTTGAACCCATATCGCTGATAAACTTTAAGAATATTGATGCAGGCTCCTGTGCTTTTCCAAGGTATTGGTCATTCTGTAAATGCAGCAAATAGTTTGGTAAGTTTTCCTGACCAAGCTTAGCTTAACTGTTTTTCATTTTTCTTGTGATGTAGCATCCAAGACACCTTATGGCTCTTTCTTTAAAAATAAGGAAAGGAATGCTCTCATCAATCAGTTTAGTGCATGCCTCTGCTTTTCCAAGGGAGGATTCGTTCAAACATCTCAATGGGATTTTAAAGCTTTCTAACTATTATGTGGCTTTTACGAGCTCATTTTTTTGCTCTGAGCAGCACCTTCAAGCCACCATAAATCTATTTCTTTAAAAAATTTTATATAAATCTTATGCCTAGAGTATTTTTGTTGCCTGTTCATGATTTATGTAAAATTTCGTAGGTTTTCAAGGTTCTATCAGCGTCTCCTTCTGCATATTCTGCTAACCCTAAAGCCAAATTATTGGGTCCTCCAGCTCTCACGGGCTCTGCAATTTCTTTAGTCTCAGCTGTGCAGGTAATTTATTATGTGAAGTTTTTGATTTGATTAAATTAGTGGCTCTGGTTTTATTTAATATATGCACCCATATTTCTACAGCTCTGGATTGCCTACTTTTTTTATTTGAATATCTGTATAAGTTCTTTTAAACTATTGTATCACCTGCTTTTTGTTGAGTCTGACAGTTTCTTTCTTCCAAGTCTGCTTCATGTTCACTAATAAAATATTGCGTTCTTTGTGTGACTCCAAATTTGTTTTATTGTGAGCAACTTTGAAAAGGATGAGATTTTATTCGGCAATACCAGAGAATAGACTACAAAGAAGGAGGAGAGGGCCTTGAAACAACAAGGTGTTGAAGGGCAATCCCCTCCTTGACAAGGGAGTCAACAACTGAATCGCTGATTGAGGAACATGAACTAAACAACATCAAAAGGAGAGATAAGGTCCATCTTATCATGATACATCTCCAAGGAGGACTGGAAAAAGAAGAAAACCACCCAATAATGACTTTAGAATCTTCTTCAATCCAAAGATGCTATCGAGGAGAGCATCCAATGCATGAAGAGAAGGTGAGGATTCCCTGCTTGAGAGCTGACAATTCAGCCATGGTGGAGCCAGCCCTTCCAATTGGCCCAAAGAAAGTAGTGAGTACCAAACCATCATGATGTCTAAGAACACCACCAATTCCCGCCGTAGTTGGGTATCCAGGTGCTCTTCAATTAAAATTCATCTTGATGACCCCAAGAGGAGGGGGAGGGAGGGTAGGCAAAGGCAAAGAATAATTACAAAAAAGGAGTGGAGGACCCTGTAACAACAAGGTGTTGAAGGGCGATCCCTCCTTGGCAGGGGAGTTTGCAACTATATTGGTTGACGAGGAACATGAACCAAACAACATTAAGAGGAGAGACAAGGTCCATAATATCATGATACATCTACCAATGCCTCCAAGGAGGATTGGAAAAGGAAGAAAACCAGCCAATAATGACTTTAGAATCTTCTTTGATCAAAAGATGTTGCCAAGGAGAGCATCCATCACACGAAGTGAAAGTGAGGATTCCTTGTTTGAGAGTAGACAATTCAGCCATAGTGCAGCCATCCCTTCCAATTGGCCCAGAGAAAGTAGTGAGTACCAAACCATCATGATTTCTAAGAACACTAATTCCCGCCGGCGCCAACAACTGAATTGGCTGACAAGGAACATGAACCAAACAACATCAAGAGGAAAGATAAGGTCCATAATATCATGATACATCTGCCAATGCCACCAAGGTGGACTGGAAGGTTAACCTGCTAATGCCTCCATAATGTCATGATACATCTGCTAATGGCTGCAGCACGAGGGAGTTTAACTTGCTACCTGCTCTTCTGGTTCAAATAGGCTGATGAGGCTGAGTAAATGCCACTGCTACCAGGGGTCTAGATTAATTTGTCATTCATGCCATCTCTTAGTTTGACATTTTGCAAAGCTAGGGTGAAGCAGCAGGCTTCTTCAGCTTCATCATCTTTTAGACTCCTTATCAATTGAAGATCCCAGCTTGCCTTGTTCCCCGTCCCATGTCTGGAATTAGCCACCGAGATGGTTTGGTCTCTGGCTTGTTGATAGAAGGGGATAAGTCTGCATTAGGGGAGCATTGTCTGTTAAGCACCTAGCCAATACTACCCAATAGACCGGCCTGTCAGGAGCGGAAGACATAGGTACTCAACCCAAGACCAGGGGGTCACTATAGCCCATAACACCACTCCCCCCTTCGCGAGCCGACGACCACGGCGGCACAACGACACAGGCCCGACCTCGGTTCGTTATCTGGTGTTTCCCTCGACCCTACCTGTATTTTAATCCAGCCTTTGCGCGTGACGCAACAACATTGGCCCAACCAGGGTTCTGTTACCTGGTGTTTCCCCCGGACCTACCAGTATTTAAATCCAGCCTTTGCGCTGTTGCCGGGAATCGAACTCGTGACCTAGCCAAAGCTTTGATACCAAATGTTAAGCACCTAGCCAATACTACCCAAAAGACCGGCTTGTCAGGAGCGGAAGACATAGGTACTTAACCCAGGACCAGGGGGTCACTGTAGCCCGTAACATTGTCCCTCCATTGATCCTTCCAAAAAGATAAGCTCAGGCCATTTCCAGCATAGTGGTGAACTCCTTAGCAAATTTCGAATGAAGTACCATGAGGGAGCGCCAGAGTGGTGAGAGATTTCTGCGAAAGCCACCCAAGATCCACCACCTTTCCTGCCAATTGAGTTTTGCAGCAACAGTACATCTTCAAACCAGCTTTGAGAGTGTCAAAACGCCAAAACCATTTTAGGAGGAGAGCAGCATTCATTTCTTTAATTGATCTAATCTCCAAACCACCTAAATTCTTGGGTAAGCAGACATCCTTCCAACTGACAAGATGACATTAATCTGTCTACTGCTCCCTGCCATAAAAAATTCTTTTTAAGCCTTTCAATCCGATTTCTAATGGAGGCTGGGCATGGAATGGACAATAAGAAGTAATGAGGAAGGCCAGTGATACGTGAATTCAGAAGGGTGAGTCGACCAGCTTTTGAGAGTGTTTCGAGCAATTTTATATTGGTCTGGTTGTCTCGTCAATTTTTTTTTCACTATTTAAATTCATTTATAAATTTTGTCGAGCTGCTTAAAAATTGTTACCAAGTACTGAAATGCTTACTCATTAATTTTTACATACTAAGTAATAAGCTGTGTCTGTGTTATGTAGGTTTGTTTCTTGATTAGTCTTATTATCTAGAGCTAGCTTAGTTTCTTTCACATTAAAGGATGAACCTTGCTAAGTTTTTTTTCTATTGAACTTTTTTTTTTTTTGGTCAAGTTGAGACTCTAGCATTGAGGACCAAGCTCGATATAGATCTTAATAGGCATACTTTTAAATTGGTATGCTTGGCTGACCTCAATCTTAATAAGTGCTCATGTGCTTCTGACTATGGTTAGGTCTACATTTGCTTTGGATTTTTTATGATTGTAGGCTTTGCATGTTTGAGCTAGGTTAGCTAAACCCTTGTTCTTGCTAATACCAGAAGTATTTAACTTGCCACAAGTTGGCTTGCAGGACCCTCCCAGTTATCTGCAGAAGAAAAATTATCACAACAAACTATCATCTCATCTTCAATTTTTAATGTTTACTGGAAAGAGAACTTGCAGCCCAGCAGGGTATTGACATACCTGTGCAATCTAAAGTATTTGTATTTGTTCATGTATTCCATTAAGAGACTGAATTGTTAGTCCATGGTGTCAGGCTTTGTACCTGTTTTGTGGGTGAACTTGCTCATTGGTTCTTTAGTACTTTCTAGTTGTTCGAGTAATTGGCTTTTCAATGGTGTTCTTGTCAGACGGTATAAGTGGTGCTGAGTATATAGTTTCTTTTATTTGCAGGCCAGAAATAATGCTCGCATCTTGCTCTCTGGTTCTTTAACCTTATTTAGCAACCGGTATGAAGCAGCTTGATGTGACTCTTCTGTTTATATAAGCTTACATATCCTCACTTGTAGACGTTGTTGTAATAAATCAGGTTCTTCAAATCTGGTGTGCAGAAGGCTGGAACTTCAACCAAGTGAGTGAAATTTCATCTCCCTGTTTTGTAATTATGGTGGTGATTAATTTCATAGATTTTGCCCCTGCATCCATGCAGTCTCAAAAGCTTAGCAGGCCTAGTTCTCAGATATATTTCCTTGTGCAGTTTTTAATTATTCTATGACCACTGTGAATAGTGCATTTATTGCATTAAAATGTGAAAGGATTTGGAACATGATTTTGATGCCTCTGAGCTTTCTTTGCAATGTTAGTGGAGCTGTTGTTATAGACACAGATTGGTTTGGTTGGTTGAACTAGGTTCAACCAAATCTGATCCCCTGTCCGCGTCTGAAATTGGAAGGGGAAAAGCTGGCCTACCCAGTTTCCTCATGCGGTTCTACTGTGTAGTCCTGCCAGCTTAAATGGACTGGGCTGGTTTCCCTCTCCCTTTTTTTATTCCACAGTAGTGATTGTTGTCCCTCATCAGCAAGAGTGCAAGAGAAGAGCCTTTTACTCCTTTCTCTTTGACTGGTGTCAGAGACAGGGGAGTCTCCCTCTCCTGGTTTTCTGGTTTGTTTGCAAGGGCTCCTTTCTACATTTTTTTTTTTTTTGGGGGGGGGTGGGGGGGGAAGGGGACCTGGCCTCCTTTACTGGTTGATAGGCAGTTGGTAACATTTGTTTTTCATTTAAAAATATTTTTTTTTTAAATCTTTATACTGAAAGTTAGCTTCCCATCAGACAATATTCTACTAGATATATGATATCTTACCCCTCTTTTTGCAGTAACGGAGACTTAATATATATATATACTCTTACAATTTCAGGGAAACAACCCTCCAGTGGAGAGATTAACTCACATCTATGTAGTCATTGTAGATCTTTGAAGCTGTCTATATCTTAGCAGTCCTTAAGATTCTCACCTGTGCTGCAGATAATTTACCCAAAAGAGTTCTCTAGGAAATTTTGGTTGCTTGTAACTCCCTCCCCATGTAAGATGTTTCTTTGAGTCTTGAGGCTTGTCCTCTCCATTGCCTTTGTATTCTATTTCTCTCTTTTTTTTTTAGAACAATGAGAATAAGCGTTCATTAAGAGAGCTCAAAAAGAGCAGTGGTACAGGAGATGATACAAGAAAGGCCAGATGGAGCCCAAAGGAAAAAAAATTAACAAAAACAGAGCACAGAGGTGGAAAAGTCATATTAGGAATGAGCTGCCGATAGCGGGGTGCTGTTGAGTAGTTCCCTCTCTAACTAGAGTCTGCTACACTATTGGCAGACGTAGGAGTATGTTGCCAAGTAATGGTTAAATGACTAAATGTTCTTAATCTTATCAAAATACATAAAATCTCCCCTCCTAAACTTTCTTTCTAAAGGCCTGAAATAACAGTAAATGAGGGTCTTCCATAAGGGGAGGGCAAGTGCAGTGCACCCTGTACAACTTGAGGCCTTTCAACTTTTTTACTGTGGACTCACACTGCCCAAAAGGAGCAGAGAAGACAAGGAGGCAACATCCCAAAGAGTCTCAAATGATCTCTCCTCCGCCTGCTGACCCAGGATTTCCCCTAGAGCTGCCATCAAAATTCAGCTTCAACCATCCTCGTGGGAGGGTTACTAGCAACCATCCTGATCACATGATGTGATACGGAATTAATGATTCACATCCAGTTTCTTCTGATGACCTAATTAGGGAGACAGGAAGTTTTTACGTGATTGCTTGCCCGTAAGAGAATGGAGTGCATAATCTTTTTGATAGTTCCTTCCAGTGATCGTTGCTTGTTTTCGAAAATTCTCTTGTTGCGTTCCTGCCATATTTTCCAAATAACTGTAGCCAGGGATAGATGGAAAGAACTCCGGTCTTCCCCCAAGGGACTGAGAAAGAAAGGATCATGGAAAGTGAGGGAGGGAAACAAAATTGAAGACCAAACTGAAGTACGAATGCTGCCCAGATCTGCTGTGGAAGGGCAATGAAGGAGGAAATGATTAACTCATTCACCACTCCAGGCCTCATAGACTGGGTTTGCCGACAGTTTTTGAATTTCAACTCCGTTTTCTTTTTTGTTATAGGTGAACACCTTTGAAATTAATAGTGACTATGTTGCTTATGAGCCCACTATATTTGCGTGCTTTACAATGTTAAGGTCTATTGAAGTTTTGAAGTGAAATGAGAGGCTAATCTGGGCTGAACCTAATTTCTTTTCCAACTGTTAGGATTTATGAGAGAATCAGTATTTGATTAAAGGACTAATAATGAGATTTTGCTGTCTTTGCTGTATGATAGGGTTAAATAATATCATTCATTGTTATCTACATATTGAGCAAATTAATGCCCAATTTTTTTATTTTGTCTTATTTAGGTGGGAGCTGCCTTCTTGTTTCCCATAAATAAAAAATGTGAATGAGACCATTGTGGTTCTAACTGAGTCTGGTTCATGCTTTTTTTTTTTTTTCTCCTCTCTTGCTTGATTTGAAAAAGAAAAATTTGTGCAAAAAGTTTTGCCACATATTTTTTGCTCTGAAGACAAGAAGTTTATGTAGTTCGCCTTTTGATCTCAGGCATGCCAAATCTGGGAATGAGCAATTTGTGACTGAATTGAGCAAATGGGTTTTCCATGAAAGAGGCCATCTCAAGGTGAGCCAATTGTTTTTTGTATGAAAATATAATATCTGGAAGTTGAAAACCACTCAATCCTTCAGTTGATGTGAGAAGGTTCCTTTTTGAGGATGTCATTTTGTTCTGTCCTCATTAAAGCATTAGTAAATGATTCTGTGGCTAGTTTAGCTTTTCCTTTTCTTTTTCGTTTTCTGGAATAGCAGTGTTTTTTTTTCTGCTTGATTATGTAATTTCCTTGATATGCAAATTTGTATTTCATCATATTCATTGTTTCTTTCCCTGTTTATAGGCTGTCAATGTCCAGCACCATAAAGTTAATGAAACTGTGGAACCTGCGATGTACAGGATCAATGATGATTTGGTAATTTACCCCAATTATTTTTTTCTTGAGTGCGAAGGCTGATTTTTTTTTGGTAGTGGTTGGATTTATCAATAGACATTTATTTTCGGATTTCACCATGTTTAGGTTTTTTTCTTTTTTGATCAAACACCATGTTTATGTTACCTTTACTTTGTACAACATTAACAAATTGGGTTTTCAAGATGGACATTTGAAAGGTGTTCTCAGAGATCAATTTGGTATTGGCTTTCATTTTAGATAATCAGACAATTGACTAAGATGGGAACTGCAGTATTACCTGCATGGTTATTGCGTATAACATCTATTTACCGTGTCAATGAAAATAAAGTCATTTCTGTTGAGTTGCTTATTTGTAATATTGTATGTGAAGGAATACTCTGTTGAGATTTATGAGTGGTCTGGAAAGAGCTGGAAACCTTATGTGGTGAATGATGTTCAAGTTCAGTTCTATATGATGAGTCCTTACGTGTTGAAAACTTTGTCGAGTGACCAGAAGGTATATGATTCCTCTTTTTGGTTTTCTTTGTGAGGAGATACCTTTTCTTAGCATTTCTTGTTGGTGTGCCAGCTCTTCGGAACTTATTCCCATCTTTTGAATTATTGCAGGGCCTCTACTCTACTTCTTTTAGGGTTCCGGATGTTTATGGTGTCTTCCAGTTTAAGGTTGAGTACCAAAAACTTGGGTACACGAGCTTGTCTCTATCAAAACAGGTACATGCACTTTTAAGTTTCAATGGCAAAGTGTTTTGATCAAAAGAGGATTTAATTCCTTTCTTTGTGATTTGTGACTTAATCTGATCCTTTGAATTTTCTTCTGAATAAATGTCTGCTGAGTCAGAAAAGCACTGGCTTCTACTTTATTTGGGAGTGCCAAACCACTAAAGGATGTTTGAACTTGACCTGTCTTATAAAATTTCTTACTTTCCTGCCAAATTTCAGATTCCTGTCCGCCCTTTCAGACACAATGAATATGAAAGGTTTATTACAGCAGCTTACCCTTATTATGGAGCTTCATTTGCCACGGTATGTGTAGTTTCATTAGTTGATTTGGAAAATTTCTATGGCCTTCTTGGTCCAAGATTTCCCGCAACTGCCAGTTCTATTTTAACTGCACATCTGAAAGAAAAAGAAAAAGTTATTGCTGCACAACTGTTTGATGCTGACTAATTTAAGTAGCCGCCTATAAGCATGGTGCTGCAAACCATCATTGCTCATCAAATGTTTGCTGATCAATAAACCTTCTCCTAGATATCTTCAATTTTATTCCTGTATCATTATCAGAACTGTTAGTGATAAGAAGCCTTTTTCTGCTAGAATTTCTGATGGATAGATAGTGCCTGTTGAGGCGTCATACAGTATACAGCGTATTCTGTACCCTCTGCTTTAGAGATGCCTAACTTTGTCGCTTCTTGAATGCAGATGGCAGGATTCTTCATTTTCAGCATTGCCTATCTTTACAATAAATGAAGTTGGAATGTAGCTGACACTGAGTCTCCATTTGAACAAGAGTGACAGATCCATTGAAGTTTTGAGTAGAGTAAATAACAGCGGGTTTACAAAACACAATTTTACGGGAATGTCTAACTATAGGGCCCTTAAATTTAATTTCAAATGCCTTCATGCTTCGTTCCATCACTTCTGCAGCTAAAAAGCTCAATAGCTTTGCTTTAGTTTATTTATTTATTTATATAATAGACGTTCGGGTCTGCATCTTGGATTTTCGGAAGCTTAGTATAGACGTAAAGCAAAGCAAACTAATTCTCTCAGGCAATTCAAACTAGAAACAACTTGGTCAATGAAGGCCAATCTATGAAAATAAAATGTGTTCAGTGAGAGGTTCCAAAGCAAGACTAGAAGATTTGTACACTGCTTTGAATTTAATCTTGTATAAAATCTTCAAATGCCCTTTGAAGCTTGTCTCTTTCATTATCATTATGCAGCGCACTAATATGAGATTGCCCGGGTTAGGTAATTTCTCTCAGACTTCCAGAAATGGAAGAGAAAGGAAAATTGAGTCTAAGCAAACATGGATTACTCAACAGCCATGCTGTGCTCTTTTCTAAAGAGTACGATTAATCGCCACATGGAATAGCAACCATATAGCTTTGCTTTTAGCAAGGTAGGGTGGGTTTCGATGATCCTTATACCTAGGCAAGCTGACCCTGACTTGCAAGATGGTAGGTTGGATTGGGAGTCAGACTCACCCTTGTATTTGTGCGAGTACTTTTGTCCTGATCCATGTTTAGTTTATGGACTGAAAAAACACCGTTCTAACTCAACACTATTGAGTTGGATTAACTAGAGCTAAATTGGGTCTTGAGTTTTGAGTAATAACACCTCTAAAATGGTCAAACTACTCCTGCAAACTGGCTCCAGTCAAGTGGTAAATTTCTCTCACCCTGGAAACCCATTCCTAACTCAAAACCCAATAGGTTTTCTTCCAACCCAGATGGGTGAGTTTGGGGATCGAACTCATTTTTCATGTCCAACTTTTGGACTAACGAACACGACCCCAATGTTTCATTGAATCTACCAAGACCACACAGCACTCGTTCGCACCCCCAAAAACTGCGTACAGATTCAATGTCAGAAAATAATTAATGGAACCTTGATTTAAATTGATTGGTTTTTTATTTTTTTAATTCTCGCCGACAATTAAAAAATGGATTACGACTGTGACAAAACAGAATGAAAACAAAAGAATTGGCCTAATTTGGGTTAACAAAGATGAAGAAGATAATGACAATGTTGTCATGAATATTCCATCCCCGACAGCAATAAAATGATTGATTTGTCTCTTTTCCCTGATTTTGAATTGTCTAATTAGTGTAATTGATTAGTGTTAAAAGCAACTGCTTACCTGCTCCCCGGAAATTGAAACCTCTACTGTCCACGTAAAATGACTGATGTGGTGGCCCACATGATTAAGGACTCCGGTCAAATTGAAATCAGGATAAGATTTGGTAACCCTAATATTGACATTTATTTTAGAGATTAAGATAATTAATTCTATTAAGAGGAAAATTAATTAATATTTACTAAAAACTAAAATTAATTAATAATTTTTTATTGCACGTTTAAATAAGTAATTAGACAAACTCAAGCGAAAAAGACAAGTGTGATGTCATGCCACGAGAAAGGACTACACGAGTCAATGCCCGTCCCGACACCAGGCAAAAGGGCGCTAATAATCGAAGAGAAAGAGTCATTTGTCTTTCTAGTGGCAACTGACACGTAGCGAACATTGTCGATCGATTAGATGGATCCGGATGGAAGTAAAGTTGCTGTCACCTGTCACGCTTGGTACGGACCGAAGAGAACCACTGTAATGAACCATGGACGGGAAGGTCCGTGACGAGGTCCGTGATAAAGATGGAAAGGGTGTCCAAAATGACGTGAAGATGGCACTACTGTTTCGGATATTTTTCACGATTCTGCTTGCACAAATAAATTAGGAAAATTAGTGAGCTTAATTTTGTATTTTCGAGAAAAAAGAAGGTAGGTGTACCTACAAGAAACACATGAGTTGAACTTTCTTGGTGGGGCCCGCTATCAAGTGATCTGAACCGTAGATTTTCCTTGCTTGAAAATTGGAAGAAACCCAATTGAGTGGACAGCTGTGATTGAATGTCTAAGCAAACTGGGTGCGAGTCAGAGGGTGCGGAGTGAGAGTCTGCGGGTTGATGAATTACCATTATTATTTGCCCTTAAAACTCCAAGGCGGGCGTTACACGTCTCTCCTATGTGGGCCCCAAAGTCTCCACTACGTACGTCTACGCGTTTTCGTAGAGTTTTCCCACACGAATCTCCACTTCACTTCAAATGCCCGTATAAATTTCCCACCAAATCCCACTCTCCTCGCGCTCTGCTCCTTTCCTTCGTCTCCTTCCTTCCTCTCTGAGGCTCTGCTTCTTTTCTTCGAGTCGACCATGAAGCCGTCGTTTGTGTCGTTTTTTCTTCTTTTGTTTCTGTCTTCTGTCTGCCTTTCTTCCCAGAGAGTTCTGTTATCGGATGGAAGAGAAGGGAATGAAGGGGGTAAGGGGAAGAACTTCTCCTTGTCGCTTCCTCTGGTTTCTCTTCCCCTTTCGCACCACCCTTCTTCTTCTCTTTCACTATCCTCGTCTGCAATGAAGAAGCAAGTTCGAGGGTCGAAGATTTCGTATAAGTCTTCTTTTAGATACACGAGGGCGCTCGTTCTCTCTCTTCCGATGGGAACGCCTCCGCAGACGCAGCAGATGGTGTTGGACACGGGAAGCCAGCTTTCGTGGATCCAGTGCCAGAAGAAGAAACAGAGTTCCTGCTTCAATCCTTCTCTTTCCTCTACTTTCTCGAACCTTCCCTGCAACACCTCCCTCTGCAAACCTCCCGTTCCTGATTTTACCATTCCCACTGATTGTGATCCCAACCGCCTTTGCCACTACAGCTACTTCTACGCCGATGGGACTCTTGCCGAAGGCAACCTCGTGAAGGAGAAAATCACATTGTCTTCTTCCCAAACCACCCCGCCCATCATCCTCGGCTGCGCACGCGATGCCCAGCCTGCTGAAGGCATTTTGGGCATGAACCTAGGCCGACTCTCCTTCACTTCTCAGGCCGGGATCTCCAAGTTTTCGTACTGCGTTCCGGCTCGCTTGAGTTTAGCCATCGGGAACGGCGCTTTTTATTTCGGCGACAACCCGAATTTACGCGGACAGGTCCGTTACGTTAACTTACTGCGATTCGACAAGCAGACTGGAAAGGGTCCGCTACCTTACCTCGACAAGGCTGCTTATACGGTTGGGATGGTTGGCGTCCACCTGGGAGGAATCCGCTTGAACATCCCTCCCTCCGTCTTTCGGCCAGATGCCGGCGGCGCTGGACAAACGATGATCGATTCCGGGACGGAGTATACCTTCTTGGTTGAAGGCGCCTACGTAAAAATCAAAGCAGAGGTAGAAAGGGTAGTGGGCCGCCGGTTCAGACCCCGAAGGGGGTACGTCTACGCCGGTGGACTAGACACATGTTACGAAGCACATCCCGCCGAGATTGGACTCCTGGTGGGGGACGTCGCGATGGAGTTCGAAGGTGGGGCACAACTGTTGGTGGAGAAAGAACGGGCTTGGGTGGATTCCGGCGTAGGGACGGCCTGTTTGAGTGTGGGAAGCTCGCAATTATTGGGCGTTGAGAGTAATATCATCGGAAATTTTCACCAACAGGATTATTGGGTTGAGTTCGATTTGTCCAATTCCAGAGTTGGGATCCTCAAAGCAGACTGTAGAAAAGCTGTGTAGCGGACGAGGAAGATGAAATGGCGTCGAGGATTCCTCTATATCAGGACACAAATAACCTTAAAAATAATGGAAATGCGTTCGAATTTTCCTATTTTTAAGGGTAATTTCTGTCTTTGGATGGTTTCCTGTATGGAACCATCCTGCTCAACCGCTTATGTTAATGGAAGTGAGTACCAATGTAAATAACAGAAAGGTTGTATTGTATTTGTACCTTGTAATATCAATAGAATTCAGTAATCTCTGTACTTGTCATTTTTGAATGGCGTCATATTGAATCGTTTGGAGTTTGGTCACAAGGGGAAGGGACCGTTTGGCCTTTTTTTCTGATGAAGCATTGCAATGATTGAACGATGGAGACTGCCAATTGCTGGAGCCACATGTTGAAGTCAAAGATTGAAGACGAAGGGTGGTTTGGTGCAGTGGTCAGCTACGAAGCAGGTAGCTAAATTTCATCTCGTCAAAGTGGGTGGTTTAGATCGAAATTTCACCAGATCATTCCTACAAACATGTGTCGGCCAAACAGTTATTTTATTCTGATGATCCGCAGCTTGTTTGAGGTCTAAGATTCGTAAAGGCTTCATATTGGAGAGCCGAAAGTTGAAACTGGAATAACGATCATATCCCGTGTTTTTCTCTTCTGTTCTGAAACTTCTACAGATTCGAATTCTTTTGTCGAGATAAAAAATGGGTCTTCGATCGAACGAAAGCGAGTGTACGAAGAAAGAATTGCCATCAGAAAAGAGAGAAGGAGAGTGGGCGAAGAGAGAGACGTGTGAGAGAGTAGGCAGGCGTGTGAAATGATTAAAGCCATGCGCAGACTTATAGGACAGAAAGAGATAGAGAAAGAACAAAGGAGACTAGCAGAGCTGTCCTGATGTTCCTGGGGAGTCCCGAAGGGATGGAGAAAAGGCTTCCGTTTGGAAAAAAATTCTTCTAATAGGTAGCATCCAGCTCATCTCCAAATGACATTCCATCCACACGAGGCGAATTGAATAAGGGTTTGGTGGAAACCGGAGATCGGGACCAGCACGACAGTGAATCTCAGCTACAGAGCTTGGGGGGACCGTCCTTTGACATGGGCGTCGGGTGTTTGAACTTACAGATCCCCAGCCTAACTGACCTTCCAAGTGATATCTGGTTTTCAAGAAATCCAAGTCTTAAATGCATTAGCTGTCTGCGACTTGGGATCTAGGAAGAAGATAAAAACTGATAAATCACCTTTGCAACTTGATTGTTCAACAATGGCAGTGAACCCTGTTCGGGTACCAACTGGACTGGACGACGGACGTCGTTCCCTATACAAGTAAATATTGTTTTCAGATTCTCCCTTACCATGGCTTACGATCGTACCTCCCTGAGTCGTCTCTTTCAATCTACTTTATTATCTCTCAGCGCACTCCTTCTCCATCCCCGAGACTTCTGCTCATTTCCTTTTCCTTTTAAAAACAGGTTCCTGAATGAATCCTTTAAAACGAAACCTTTATTTTTCAAAACTTCTAACGGATACTCTGGATTGAAATGCTGTAAATTCAAGATTCAACCAACTCGTCCTTGGTCCGCTGTGAAAATGATTTTTTCGCCGAACGGTCTCGTCCTCCACCAGCTCAATGATCAGATGAGCCAAAAACATCCTACCCATCGTCTTGCAGCAAAAAAGTCATAAAGCGGGAAACAGCTCGAACCAAGATCACGGTCCAAAAAATCTCTGTCATGGAACAGAACGACCAGAACTAAAGAAAATGCCAGACCCTTATCGCAGTATTAATGAATTTCGTTGCAATAAATCTTGCTTCCAATCGATACCCAGTAATCGAAGTCAACAGAGGGGATTCGTCCGAATAAATCTCTTCTGGGTTCATTAATTTGCAGTCTTCTGCTCTTTTGGCATGTTGCCATTGTGGGCTGCCACTAGGTCTATATTGTGAAGTAAAAACAAAGATGGGTCCTGCTTTTGATCAATGGCTAGCTATACTTGACCTATGGTATTGATGTCCTTGACACCTTCTCCTGTAGCAAGGTTTGACGTTTGTTTGGATTTTGATTTTTGTGACAGTACACAAGAGTTGACCCTTATTTCAATTGGACATAAATGTATTCTTATATAAGAACTTAGAAGAGGAAATGTACATGAGGTAACCCTTTTTGTATATTACTTAGAGGAAGATAGGAAAAATGTGTAGACTGCACAAGACCATGGGTCAGTAATTTCAACAGTGTTGTTAGGAAGTGATCCAAGGGGTATTGAAGAGGTAAAGAAATATCTTATTAAACATTTTCAAGCTAAGAACTTGGGATCCTTCAGGTATTTTATTGGGATTGAAGCAGGGAGAATTAAGGCAGGAGTTATTTTGATACAGATGAAATATATCACATATATGCTTTAGGAGTATGGCTTGCTGGAAGCAAATCCTATTGAGATACCGATAGAAGTGAATCACAATCTTAATGAAGATGATAGTATCAACCTCATTGTCATTTGTAGATTGAATGTATGCTAATTATGCATGGTCTAGTTGGATATGAAGTCTTCTACTAGTTATTGGGTATTTGTAGGAGAAATTTTAACCAACAAGAAGAGCACACACACACACACACATATATATATGGTGACCTAGTCTACTGTAGTAGTAAAATACCGACTCTTTTACAAAAAGACTATATCCAAAGTGTCTAAATTGGTTGAAAAAGTGTTAATTACATTTATCCTCTTACTAGTTAAAATATTCCTCCATTCTTTTGACAGAAAGGTGAGGAAAATGATCGAGTATTGCTCTCTCCTCAGGCTTTAGATTTGCATTCAAAAATGCCACTTTAAAGTTCTTGATTCGAAGTTCTTGGCAGTCTTTATGGAACTTGATTTCAGTTTGAAAGAATCTTCCCAAGCCAAAAGAAGGAAACTCGTCTACTTGTAGCAAGGCGGTTTGATCTCACCACGTTCAGGCTTTCAATTTCGTGTTATTGAATGCTACTTAGATATGTTCCTCCAACAGCTTCTTCACTGTCATCAATGAAAATTGGTTACTACATAACTTGATTTTTACATCAAAGAAACCCATCTTAAGTCGATCAGTGTAGATCAGGTTTGATGCTATCAAATAGCAGAGCTCCAAGGGGGTTCCAATACATTTAGTTGGAACTCATCCCCTTCCCGAGGAAGTGAAGATACAAAGTACAAAGTTCTCAAAAGTCACTTTTTTGTGTGATTCTTATTTCTAGTCTTCTTTAAAAGTTCATTAATTAAAGAAGTATAAGCTGCGAAGTTTGAAACCATCCCCTTCTCACTTCAGCAATTTCTCTGAGTCCACTTTTGCTCTATTCTTGCAATGGCCTTCCAAAAGAATAATTATATGTAACATCATCTGGTCTCACCCCAATATTTAGCACAGCAAGGAGCAACATATTAGCATTTTTTCATCTGACCTTGCTTGCAAAGTCCATCCATAAGGGCATTATATGTTACAACACTAGGACAACGACCTAGTCTCTGCATCTCTTTAAGCAAATTAAAACCCTTTTTGGTGTCTCCATTCCTACAATATCCATCCATGATCATAGTATAAGTTGCATCCTCTGGTCGCATTCCATCTCTTATCATCTATCTCTTCATTCTTTCTGCTTCAACCACTTGCCCTTCTCTAGCAATCCCCAAGATAAGAGCTGTGTAGGCCACATCAACAAATTGAATACCCAGATTAACCATATCATTACAAATATCAATTGCAGCAATTATATCTCCTTCCTTGCAACAACCATCTAGAAGTGTGGTAGAAGTGATTTTGTCTGGTTTCAGCCCATCACTCTGCATCTCGTTAACAATCCTTCTTGCTTCCTTCTAAGTCACCAGACTTACAAAGACCATTAATAAGCGCATTATAAACAATCAGATCTGGTTTCACTCCCTTCCTCGAAATGCCTTCATAAATATTAACCGCAACATCTACTTGCCCTTTCTTGCAATGGCCATCAATTGAAGCAGTGAAGATAACACCGATAGGAACCAACCCTTGTTGCACATTTCCTCAAACATTTCACCTGCCTGTTTCAGCCCAGGCTTTTTCCATAACCCATGAACTCCATTCTCCAGTATTTCCCGTTTTAAAAGCAAACCCCGCATTCAGATTCCCTGCTTTACAGTAGCTATTTATCAGAGTGTTGAAACTAGCTACCGTGGGTTCCAACCCACGCCGCCAATTTCATCGAATATCACACGAGATTCCTTGAGTCTCCCATCTTTACAAAAAGAATGCATTAGGAGATTAAAAGTATACACATTTGGAGTGAACCCGTATTTCAAAATTTATGAAAAAAATGCCCAAGCAGCGGTAAGGGAATTTGACTTCATCATCCGATCAAGCATATGACTCCAAGAATGATAGGGTATCGTATACCCATGCTTCCTTACCGATCTAAAGCACTGAATTGCATCAGAAATGAACTCGAATCGCTGTATGCGTTCATTAGCGCGTTGAATATCAAATTGGGCTGTTGGATCCCTTTAGCCTCTACAATTGCAGTACACACCGAAGGAGCCGAACCTTTTCCCTTCAAAGAGATGACGAATTGGAGAAGCGATTGCGCCTACGAGAGCATAGTGTTTTGATGAATTACTTCAAAGAGATAACACTTTTCATGGCAAGATGGAAGTTATTCATAGTGGTTATTATCTCTACAAATTCGTCTTGCGCCCCCAACCACAGAGACAATCAATAATCTCGCCACTTCCAATCCCAAATACCATACATGGCTTCATTAGGACATTCACTTTTGGTGCACTTGTCGTCTTTCTCATGGCATCTCTCGTTTCCACTTATCACTCAATCAAGGACCTCTCATTAAACCTCGAATACTCTAGCCCTTACTTGTGACCTGCCTTCATACAGTCACATCAAGCATATTAAGGAATAACTCAAGTATTGTACTAAGGGATCTCAAATAACTTTCTAGTATATACAATTTATTAAAACATATGCTGATGAATTCGAGGCCATAGGGAAACCTAAAGATGCAGAGGATCTCACTGAGAAATTTTGGATGGACTCGACAATAATTACAAACCACTTATTAGTATTATCAATGGTCGTGACACGCCAATTTTTTTTTTATGAATTATTTGAAAAAATCATCAATAAAGAACTCTTGCTTTGTGTCCATCAAGTTCACTCCTCTCCTCTTCTAGCTTATACAAATCTCGCCAATTCTTGTTCCAATTTCGGCAAGTCTGGTAATCGTAATCAAAGACAACACGAGTCGTCCTCCTATCGCCCACCGCCAGCTCCTGCCTCGGGTCTCACTAACATTGTCACTCCAGACGGTTGATCTCAGCCTCAATCCTACCTCGGTCATTGCCAGTAGTGTCATGAAAAAGGACACACCGTTCTACGGTGTCTTGTCTTTCATCATATGCAACTGCTCATGCCACTAGCCCGAGCTCCTCGCCAACCTCTTCACTGGCCACCTCGTTTTTCAACATCATGGCAACTACGAGCACATCTTGCAACTGCTAACTCTCCTACTGGTTCTACTTGGCTTATGGATAGTGGAGCATTGCACCATGTTATCACCGACTCGAGTAATCTCTCTATTCACACTCTTTATGGCAACACTGACAACAATGATTGATGATAGCATGAGTCTTCCTATATTAAGTTCTGGAGCCTAATCAACGTCCTACGCTAAGTCAGCATGTGGATCGGTCTTCGCGGTAAGGTCATCATGGGGGTTGGAAAGGGGCGGGGAACCTCCCTCCCGGGGTGTGGGGGCAGAGCCCCCGCCAGGTCCACAATATATTAATTGTTGTTTTATTAAGGGTAATTTGGAAATTTTACTCTTGTATAGTGGTTGCCCTACTTTTCTCTTTATATTTGGGGCGCCGTTATTAGGGTTTTATCATATGAGGAACATCTTGAGTTATGGCCCGATAGTGGTTAGAGAAAATACATGTAAGTGTGTGCAATCTCTCTTGTAAATTATTTCATCTTTATAATAGATTACTACAGTGGCAAAAGATAGGACGTAGTCTCACCTTGAGGCGAACCTGTATAAATCTTGTGTGTTTTTCGTGCTTGTTTTTTTTCCTTTTTCTGTGATTATTGTTGTTGTTCTCGTTTGTTCGAAATTGGGGCGTCTAATTCCTAACACCTATTACTCATACAGGTTACAAATATCTCTCTACACCCTCACATAAATTTTCCTTGAATAATGTTCTTTGTGTTCCTACCATGCAAGAAAAAATTATTTTTATTTCGCACTTCTGTAAATCTAATAATACTTCAATTAACTTTTTACATACTTATTTTCATGTGAATGATCTTTGCATGGGAGCAAAACTTTTGCAGGGTCGAACTAAGGATGGTATGTATAAATGGCCATCGTCCTTAGTATAGTCTTCACCGATAATAGCTTTTGTCCGGTGTCAAGACCACTTTGTCTATGTGGCATTGTCGCTTAGGTCACCCGTCATCTACAATTTTTAAGTACATTGTGTTTACTTTGCAATTAGATTTATCGCATCCCTTGAATTTCAATTTCAATTGTAATTCTTGTTAATGCAATAAAGTCATAAATTACCATTTTCTTACTCCTCCCTTGTCTCTTCTTCCCCCTCTTGACATTATTTTCTTAGATGTCTGGACCTTTCCTATTTATTCTTTTGATGATTTTAAATATTATGTTTTTTTTATCACTTTACAAAGTATACCTGATTTTAACCTCTCAAACAAAAATCATGTGTTTGATACGTTTGTCCGATTTAAATATTTTGTTAAAAACTTTTTCAGTAAACGGATTAAAACATTTTATTCTAATAATGGTGGGGAATATAAAGAAGTATACTATTTTTAGGCTACCAATGACATTTATCATTTCAGTCCCCTCCACATACACCTGAACACAATGGGTATTCTGAACGACGACATTGTCATATTGTCGAAACAAGTATGTCTCTTCTTTCTCATGCCTCCAAACATCTATCTTCTTTTACCATATGCCAAACTTTTGGGCACTCCTAATTACTCTAAACTCTGAAGTTTTGGTTGTCTCTATTATACGTGGCTCAGGTCATACTCCCACAAACTCACTCTACGTTCCTCTCCTTGCGTCTTTCTTAAGTATTTTATCACTCAAAGTGCCTAATATGTCTTGAAACTACTACCTCTCGTCTTTATAATTTACGACTTGTTAAATTTATTGTGTCTATCTTTTCCTTCACTACCATTCAGTCTCACATCAACCATCCTTCGTTTCGCACACTATCCCACTCTTGTTCGTCTATGTCCTTACTTTCAATTATCGGCACACCAACCATAACTGCGATTCCTATGCCCTCGTGCAAGTTTTATTCAAGACCTCACACCTAAGCCCACTTAAACATCGAACAACCCACACCCATCATCTCTACCTACTTCCTCCCCTCCTTGTGTTATTGTCACCAGATCTAAGAACAACATTTCCAAGCCCATCCAAAAATTAAACCTCACAACCTAGCTTCCTATATTTGTCGATCGTGAACCAACAATCATGACTCAAATCTCACTCATCCCAAATGGCGACAGGCTATGTCTGATGAGTATGATGCTCTTGTTCATAATGGGACATGAGAATTTGTTCGATTGGATCTCTCGCAGAATCTAGTTGGTTACAAATGGATTTTTCGAACTAAATATATATTTGATGACTCTATTAAGAGGTACAAGGCTCACTTAATTGCCAAAGTGTTTCACCAACGCCCTGGGATTGATTATCATAAAACCTTTAGTCCCGTTGTCAAGCCCATCACTATTCGCATTGTTCTTAGCCTTGTCGTAACTCGTGGTTGGTTATTTTGAAAACTTGGTATAAATAATGTGTTTCTCTAAGGTACCCTGTCTGATGATGTTTTTATGGCACAACCACAAGGTTACATTGACCGTGACAATCTTCACCATGTCTACAAACTCCAGAAGGCTATCTACGGTCTCAAACAAGCTCCGCATACTTGAATCATGAGTTGCACCAGTTTCTTATCACATCTGATTTCACCAACTCTCATGTAGACTTCTCTCTATTTATCTCTCACACATGTATTGTTGTGTTGTATATTCTGGTCTATGTCGATGATATTATTATTATAGGAGACAATGATAAAGTTATGGCAACGTTCATCCACCTTTTTGCTCAACAATTTACTCAACGATATTGGCTCCTTGACTTTTTTGGAATTGAAGTCTTTTCTCGTTCTCAAGGATTACCTATGTCTCAACGCCAGCATATTTATAATCTCCTTGCTCGCACACGCATGACAAATACAAAGCCTATAACTATGCCTTTTGCCACGATATCTACACTCACACTATAGTTTGGCACAATACTCTCTGATCCATTTGAATATCGGATTGTTGTTGGTAGTCTCTTATGCCCCCCTGACATTGCTTATGTAGTGAATAAGTTGTCTCAGCTTATGCATTGCCCTACTACTAAGCATTGGGATGCTGACAAGCGATTGTTGCAATATCTTTGTGGGACTCTGGATGGTATTGTACTACATCGACAATCTTATTTGTCTCTTTATGTATTTTTTTATGCCGACTAATCAGGAAACAAGGATGATTTTACTTCCATAGTTGTCTATTTTGTTTACATATATCACAATCCGATGTCTTGAAGTTCTAAAAAGCAATTGACTATGGCTCAATCCTCTACTGAGCCGTAATATTACTCTGTTGCAACCACTGCAACTGAGATCCGTTAGATCTACTCTCTTCTCATTGAATTTTGTGTTTTTCTTCCACAACAATTGGTATTTTATTGTGACAATGTTGGTGCAATAAGTCTAAGCTTCAATCTAATATTTTACTCTCGAATGAAACATATAACTTTGGATTACCATTTCTCGAATGAAACATATAACTTTGGATTACCATTTCATTTGAGAATAAGTTCAGAGTCATGTTTTTTGGGTTACTAATATCTCATTTGCTGATTAGATAACAAATACTTTCACCATTTATGTAAATACTCTTCATCGGTTTTTTTAAGACCAAACTCTTCTGATAACAAATAATATTTATCCATAATCTAAACAATAATTATTATCTTGTACGATAGAAGACAGGGTAAGCAGGTTTTAAATTGGACTCTTCGACCTCCGTTCGCACGGAAAGCAGTCCTTCGAGTCATGTTTCGCGTGCCTCTACGTACAAGTGGAAAGCCTGTCCTTGAACACAGATTAATAAATAGGGGGTAATTATTATACGTCAGATGCCATATTTCTTTATTTGAATTTGACAAACAAGAATTAATTTTTAAAAAAAAAAAACTATTTAATTTAAATATTTTTCACCTTTTCACTCGTACCCAAGCAGGGAAGGTTTCCCCCCCTGTTTTTTTTTGTGGATGGAGAGGGCCCACAATCGTCCCCACACCATCTTGATCCCTCCTCTCTCTTCTATGAGAAGGGCCACAATGCTACTACATATCTGGCCCTTTCTATAACCTCGTTTAATTCAACATGAATTTATTAAGAATTATTAGATGGGCCATATACTAATATCGAGTAACAGATGACTTGAATTAGAAGAAGAAAACTCAAACACTTTTGCTCCTGTTTTCTAACGATTCCATATCGACTCCCGTCATACTGCATGATGCTTTTATGACTATCGGCAACAGTCAGAGGTGTCTCTCCTTGCCGTGAATGCAGATGAACAGAGACGCTGACACTTGCAACTTCCGGGAACCTTCACGATGATTGCCTTGCCTCCCTCAATAATTATCCCCTCTCTTCGCTGCTTCAATACCAGATTTGAGCCATGATTTCTGCAATTAATGAGCACCACGACACAGAGAATTACTACTAAACAAACCGGAAGACGTGAAACTTATCTAGTGGTAGAGAGGCGGTAACTAGAAATACGGTCTTGATTGTAGCAGACCGAAAAGGTAGGCGAGATGCGCGTAGGCTGAAGCCTTCAACATCTTCATTAAAAGCCTTGGAAGTTCGAACATACGTACCCTCTGTCCCAATTCCGTGGATACGATTTCACCTCGTCTCCTTTTGGATGTGAATCATTTATTGTCTCTTCAATCCCAATAAAACCAACTGGCGTTAAGAGTTTGCTGAACCAAGCAGCTCTTTTGAACTTGGTAGTAAAAACGTTAGCGATTGGAGTACGAGTGCAATCTCGCGTTCGTTTTCACAAACAGCCTGAAATTATGATGGGAATTTTAAATAAATTATTCATTTTTTAACAAATATTAACAATAAATCAATTTTCCAAACTTAATATAAAAAAATACCCAAACTTATGTGCACACGACACATCAGCTTTGACTGTTTAAAAGAATCTAATTCAATAATTAAAAAATAGAAAAATGTATGCTGACGTGGAGTTTTGACACGGTGTTGTGATGATGTGTCAAGTGACATGATATTAATTCCTTCAGTCGGTAATGTGGCGCCATTGTGGACCACTTGGTCTCGATGGGGCCCTCATCTTTAAGACAATTTTGGAGGAGGTCATCTTCATCAAATCAAATATCAAATAGAGACCATTCTTCGTCATGTTCTTTTCTTCTCAACCCCTATCGATCAAGGTAGTGATCTAAGGCCGAGCGACAGAAGAAAGATTGAAACTCGAAAGTGGTGAAAATGAAAATATGAAAGATATAACATCGGAGACATTGAGTACTAGACACATGTTATTCGGTGTATAAACCTAGCTAACTCTCATCACTCACGGCAGGCGCTCGGGGACGGCAGCTTTGCGGTCTCACCACTTCAACATACTTCCCGCGGCGGCGCCAATCTAACGCCACGGGGTCCACTACCTCTGCCTTACTCCCGCACACTGCTATCGCGTGCCGGAACCAAAATCGTCCACTGGTCTTCTTCCTACTCTGACCGTTAATTTCCGTCCTCTGCGGCGGACTTTCCGGACGATCTTGGTCGCAAGAGAACCGCCGACTAGATTCCAGAATGCGATCTAACTGCGTCGATATCCTCTGAATTTCGTATGCATCGAACAGAGACGTATCAGTCTTCGTCGGACTCAACAAAACCAGTCCATTTGAGTCGGACGTGATCGACTCGGAATCGCATCGATCCACTTCAGCTCTCTCTTCTCTTCTCATTACCTCCAGCCTATACCGACTCGGTTTGGGATCCCGATGCGTCTTCTTCAAATCGAACTCACGGACCGGAATCATCCCCTCGCCACCGGCGCCGTGCTGGAACCACGCCCATGCCGCTGCTTTTATAAACGCCAACTCGTCTTGACTCGCTGTCCCCCGCCTGATCCTCTCCATCGCTCAACACATCATCTGCTGCTACACAAAAAAAAAAAAAAAACAAACACGTCGAATTCGGATCACAAGCAGTGGAATATCCTTCCGTGAAAGTAGCTCAGTTTCTGGCCGGACTCCGACTATAAAAAAATGCAGAATCGGGAAGGAGAAGAAACGTCGATGAGGAGTAAAGCATTTATTGGAACTCGATCGGCTACGAAATTTCCATTTATTGAGGGGTGACCCGCCAAAATGCAAACCAAGGCGTCGAAAAAGTTTAAGAAGGAAGCCATATATGTATAGGAGAAAGCACTCGTGTGCTGACGTTACGAGAAATTGGGAATTGTGAAGGAAAATGGTTACTCTGTGAGTCGATGACGTGGCGACGGGCTGGGCCCACTGCGTATGTTTGGTTGAGTGTACCAAATTGGAAGTCGTGTAGTGATTCGGAGTGCACGTCGGCTTTTCCGGAGTGGGGCAGGAAGGCTCGAGCGTAGTAGGTAAGAGACTTTGACGTAGCAACGGACTGTACGTATCATCAAACGAGTTCGCCACGTATTTTCGTGGGAGAGAATCGGTCAGATCTCCTAACTTTAACGAGTTGGACTAATAATTTTACTAATTTTACTAATTTATTAAATTTTCTAAATGATAATATTGGTGAGACCGGGTTGATCAACCCAACACTTCACCGGGTTGATGATGATACAAGTTGGTCCGCGTCTATATTTAATGTGCACATGCACTCTTTCAAATTTGACCACTCTACTCTAGCTTCGTCTCAGGGCTTTTATTTGGCAGCATGATTTGGCACGGAGAGCACAACTAAATCATATGCCTTCCAGTGGAAGGTCTAGATCGATGATCCTAGATAAATTACATAAGTGTTTTTGTGAGATATCGTGTGGGTACCTGATCCAAGAGTCTCTTCGGCATAAAACACCACCTTACTATCAAAGTTAGGTACGCCACATCCCGCGTTTGAATCCCGTGAGAAGCAGCTCCAGAATGGGCGGGGTGGGTGTCAGAGTGGTTCCGTCCACTCTTGTAGGCGGTAGTTTTTCGCACCAAACAAATCGGTATGTTGGGTAGTATTGGTTAACCACTGTCATGACATCAGAGCTAAGCACGCCACGTCCCACGTTCGAATCCCATGAAAGGTTACTCCAGAATGGGCAGGATAAGTGTCAGAGTGGTAACTTTTCGTACCTAACAAGCCAGCCTTTTGGGTGTATTGACTAGGCGTTTGACACTTAATTCACCTCGTCTTCCTTGAGGAGCTTCATGAAGTGATCATTTCTATGAATTCCTACAAAATTTTGGTCTCAAGATATCAAATGAAATAATTAAGTTAATAATTATATGTACTATGGTATGCTTTTAGGTCTCAAAAATAGTAAAGAAAAGTTTGGGTAGTACATAGTTTGGTTGGCCGTAGACTAACTGAATGGCCCATGTAAAAAGGGTATAAAGCAGATGGTACCATAAAACACCTGGTTCAAACGACCTAGCAGTATCGTCCAACCAGGAAAAAGAAGCTCAACACAACAAGCAAAATTCATGCAATTGGACAAGAACTGACAAGAGATAGAAAACTCTCTATCAAATGTCATTCACTACACCATTCGAATGAGGTAAGAAGTGAAGAAGAAGACACAGTCACGGTCTAAAGGTCACCTTATCACTTAATAATCGATTGAACAATGGGAGGGAGAAAACTCTTGGTTTGGAATGATTCACTTAGACTGCCTAATAATCAATGTGTGAAGACTAGAAGAGAGAAAGGAAATGATGAAGGCCGACCAATATCGTCCTTGTTGTCGAATCCATATGAGAGATTTCACACTTTCACACTTTGAAAACAAATTTTGATATTGAAATTGAGGGTTTCAAAAGACATCAAAGAACAGTTGAAGTGCTTTTATTTTAAAATAGGAGAAAAGGGGGGAGTCTCCGACCTCTCTTCTCAAGGGTAGATAGACGGGTGGAGGGCCCCCTCTCAAGTTCGTACAAAGAAGGAAACACGGGGAAGAAGCCTTCTAGTTTTCGACAAAAACACATAAAGATGGGAAAGGGGGGGGTATTGTCTCGTGACCTGCCTCAGTTTTGATTTTTGTACGTTTTTAATTTATATTTATGGAATCATGTTGGTATGATTGAGGAGGTTCAATCGGATTGGACTCCCAAAATCTCTCGAGTAAACTTGGGGATTAACCTCGCCGTTGAAATCAGGATTTCATCTCAGTTATCACTTTTTTTAAGTTCTTAATAAAAATGAACAAAACGGGGGAAAAGGGTTAAAAAACATAGCTGACAAAGAAAACAAGACCATCATCGGATCATCCATCTACCCGTCTACGTTTCGGTGCACCAAAATCGTGAATGAAAATCGCTGGGATGGAGATAAAAGGAAACCTTGCCTTAAATCTTGTTCACCTCCTGTGAACTTATAATGTAGGAAAGGTCGCACTGTGGAGAAAAACCCACATAATTCACTGAATGGAATCGTCTTGCATCTGAAAGATCGCCGGAGGGAAGGAGTTCTGATCGGGAAAATGGAAGACACATCGTCGGCAACGACGCCCTTGCTTCGCACGGGGACCGCCACGCCGCCCGCAACCGAGGCCGCTATGCGGCCTAATTCCCTAGCTGTGCTCCTCGGGCGTGCCACGGGACGCCAGGGGCCCTCGATGATGGTGCGTGAAACGGCGGCGTTGCAGCTGGAGGAGCGCCGCGCGGACTGGGGTTACTCGAAGCCGGTGGTTCTTCTGGACATCGTGTGGAACCTCGCCTTCGCGGTGGTCTCCGTGGTGATGCTCGCGTCCTCGTTGAGGGAGAGTCCTAACACGCCAATTAGGATATGGATTTGCGGATACGCGCTCCAATGTGTCGTGCACGTGGTTCTTGTCTGGTTCGAGTATCGGAGGAGGAATTTGAGGAGGAGGGGTTTGGAGGATGGAAGCGGAGGGGCGTCGGATTCCGAAACGAATGATAGCGAGGAGGATGAGAGCGAGGCTGCAGGATTTGGATTTGGAGGTCGGACCAGGTGAGTTGAAACTCGAATTTGTTTGTGTATGTCTTTCCGGCTATAGTTTTTTTGGACAAAAATCCCATAATAAAATCCATTGCCTAGTTTAAGGGTTTAGTATTCCTTTTCTTTCAATTATTTTCTTGCGCGTAAGAGTTTGGTTTAATTTGCGAAATGTTCCAATTGCTTGTTCTTTAATGCTTAAAAGCATAAGTATAGGAGCTTACTTGACTCCTGGTGGATAGTCTCGCATGGAATCCCCGCCTTTTTGATTTATGAAATTAAGTATCCTAGATACATGATTTGCTCAGTCTCTTATCTTGATATGCAATATGAGGAGCTCGAAAGAGTAAATAATTGGGACTCCTTTTCTCTAAAATTCGGATGCAACAGATAGATCTCTACCTGAAGCACTTACGAGCACATTATTTTAGTCACGCAGAGTTTGGGGATCATAGTCAGTTTAGACAGGATTGAGCTTCATGCCGTTAAGGTTTTGTTTAGTTGTCAACATAATGCAGCAGTCCTTCTACTGGGTTTGGACCGATACTCATTACAAAGTAATCATTAAAGAAACAAGACTGAACAGAATCATTTTTGAATGGTCTGGCCATGTTGAAGGAGGCCTCGCAGTATACCTGTGAGGATATGGTTGCCAGTTGAGAGCTTACAGAAGTAGAAGAAGGCTAAAGATGACACAGAGAGAGGTATGTAGAGTATTAATTTAGTAATGGAATTAACTAGAAAAAGGTGGTAAAGAAAGACTTGTAGAATGTTAATTTAGTAATGGCATTAACTAGAAAAAGGTGGTAAAGAAAGACATGTAGAAGGGTAATTTAGTAATGGAGTTAGCTTAGGGCAGCAGAATGGAAGTGGAGGATTTAAGCAGCTGATGACTTTGTTTGAAGGACGAGAATTCCTTTCAAGAAAAGAATATACAGAGGGCAGCAACCAATGAAGCCCAAAGAAAGCAAAATGCAACAAATAACACATTTTTAGTGGGAAGGTCTCGCTCACAACAGTATGCTGCAGTTAAACTCCACTCCTAACTAGAGAATTGGCAATAAAACATGCACTTCATAGATTGAAAATATCATCATAAAAACAAAGTAAATGGCAAGGTTCAGAGAAGGAAGAGACACTCTTAAAATTGGTTGAAGATGTGTGTGTGTGTGTTGAGGGGCAGGAGGTAGGAGTGTGAAGTGCATTTTGTTCTTATCAATCAAGTTTATTAATACGCTTTATGGGTTCTAATTTGTGTAGTATAGAGTAAAATTGTGTATTCTCTTGGTGGTGGAGGAGAAAGGGGGGACACCCTTATATTAAATTTTGTTCTTCCAATAACTGAATAAGTTCTCCATTAAAAATAAAATAAAATAAAATAAAAAGAACAAGCAATCAGGGTTATTAGTCGGTCATATGTGAAACATCCCTACCTTTGCAAACATCAAGGTTCAAAAAGAGAAAAGAAGGCCCTACTACCAGGTTTTGAATTTTTGTTCAACACTAAAAAAATATTTCAATCAGCAAATCATTCTTGCACGTCTCTATTGATTGACGGTTCCAATCATCCTAATATCACAACCTTGTTATGACAGTACCTATAAGGGATGCTGTCAATAATCATAGCTAATTTGGTAAACAACTTATTCATATTTGATTTCAATCTTCGTTGCTTATTGTGTCATAAGTTTAATTTATTTATAAAGCTAGATTCTCTGCTAATACCGATTTATGGGCCTGAATTGGTGCTATACTTGCTAATTTTCCTGTATTTAATTATCTATAGCTTATTCTTTATTTGAGTTCTTCTGCTTTTTGTTGCCAGTGTTGCTAAACGGTGTGAATCTATTAACACAATGGCCTCCTTTCTGTGGTGGATAATCGGCTTTTACTGGGTGGTCTCTGGTGGTGAAACTCTATTACACAGTGCTCCTCGTCTTTACTGGTTAGGCTTTCAACCACCCATTATATGGATAAACATTTAACTCTTAATGTTCTCATGGTGCAATTTCTGTTGTATATATATATATATATATTTTTTTTTTTTTTTTTTTTTAAGGAAAGTGTGTGAAAATTTCTGCTGAAAGTGCTTTCGCTTTTCCTGCAATTTATGCTGTTCTGCTGTTGCCTTCAGTACCTAATCTAAATCACAATGAGTTGTAAGATAAGACTTCAATTGTAAGATTATAAATTTCATTAAAGTTTTACAGCATTTGAAATCTCCTTTGGCAACTGTTTTACTCTGAACTGGGATTTTAATTTTTTTAGTATTCTATTGACACACAGTGCAAGGACAGTGTGAGAATCCTTTTTAATGACACTTGGACAAATACAATATGATGTAAGCAGATATAAGTGATAAGTTAATAAACTCAAAAGCCAAACATAGTGTCAAAAAAATGATATGCTGAAATTTGATTGAGTTCCTTGTTCTATCGAAAAAAGAAAAATGAAGCTACTTTTTATTGTTTTCATGAATTAACCTTTTCAAAAATCTACAAGCAAAACAGTGCTTATCCATGACAAGAAGCTAAAAAATGAATATTTCCTTCCGAAGTTGGCAATGCACTTCTTCTTGCAAAAGAAATAAGTAAAATTTTTTTGAGAATTAAATGCATAGAATTTAGTTTTATGTTATTTTTTTAGAATATGG
The DNA here is from genome assembly GCF_029961685.1 of Aristolochia californica. NCBI lineage: Eukaryota > Viridiplantae > Streptophyta > Magnoliopsida > Piperales > Aristolochiaceae > Aristolochia > Aristolochia californica. The sequence goes on along the minus strand of NW_027181992.1, from coordinate 3,222,632 downwards.
AGATCAAAGGGTATTTTAGTCACTTAGAGAGATTACGGGTCAAGCCTGAATGCTAATCAAGATTGCCGACATTCTGTGGCAGCCTTCTGCTCCCCATAACTCTTTCGCGTCTCTCTGTTTCTCCTTATTTTCTTTTAATTTCACTATTTTCTCGCATCTATATCTCTAAGCAACTGATTACATTTCAACCTGCATATGTACCATGTATCATCTTTTTATCAGGCTATCATACTGCAAATCATGCGGATGTTGCCCTTGCTATACCTTGTTTATTTTGTCTATTCAGCATCTCTGTTCCAACAACTTTTTGAGGATTATATAAGGTGATCAAACTACTTCCTGGGACCTTATGATTAGGTTCTTGTTCCTTTTTTTCTTAGTACTTGTATTTTCTACTGTAAAAGTTGATTAAGATTGAGAATTTGGGGAGGAAGAAGAGAAAAGAGAAGAAAATTAAAAGTGTAATTCTCTCCCTCTTGTATTCATTAAGTTGTACTATTAAACATATATATATTGGTTAAATTGGGTGTTAATACACCAAAGACTATAATGCTTTATGTTTTCCCTTACAATAAGTTGTATCAATAAAATACCCCTAACTTAAAGACTCATAAAAGATATTTAACTAAATTACTGTAATGCCACTGGTTGACTTCTTTAACATCTCCAAAAGTCAACTACTGATCCTAATGCACTGTGGCCAACTTGATATTACCTCACGATTTATCAACTGAAACCCTTAGTTGAGTAGGTTTGTCTTTTGTAGAGAACTTCATCTTTCAATTTCTACCGGAAAGAATGTGCTAGCAAAATGATTCTCATAGGTTTTCATCCTCTCATTGTTGTTCAAGTGGAATCCTTAGTAGAAAAATGAAGTGATATTAGCTCATAGAAAAAGTTTTATTGTGTCTCTGAGGAAAAACCAGACATTGGTACTTTCCAAGAATGTTTATATTCTATTTTATTTCCAAAGAATTTTGTGATTTTCTTTTAGAGTTTTGTGCTAATTTCTCTTGACTTTATGACCAACTTATGATATTTTGATCAGTAAGGTCAATCGCTCCTGTGTCAATTCATCAATGCTTGAAACAAGCTAGTGTTCTTAGCTTTCTTTATTGGCTGTTATACAATAAATCTTTGGCTGACGGCCTGTTTCTCTTTCTTGTAAAAACTCGAGAGACAATGAGGAGCTAATAATTTCTGGGTTTCTCTTCTTAATGGGTATGTGCAGGTTGGCTGTGGTATTTCTTGCATTCGATGTGTTCTTTGCTATTTTTTGTGTTGCTCTGGCATGTGTCATAGGGATCGCACTCTGCTGCTGCTTACCTTGCATTATTGCTATTCTTTATGCTGTGGCAGGCCAGGTATCAATCTAAAAGTAGTTTCCTTTTCATCCTTTTTTTAAAGTTAATTTATTATGTAAAGAGGTAACTTCTTCAACAAAACAAAATTACAGTAGCCTACTAGTTGTCATATTAAAACAGGATGATTGCAACATTTCACTTGTTCTGAATGAGCAGGAAGGAGCTTCAGATGCAGATATCAGCATTCTTCCAAGATATAGATTTGATCAAAGCTCTTTCAGTGAGGGGAAAACTACTGATGGTGCAGGAGCTATGGTACCTATTGCAACACATGGTGGAGGGACTGATGAGCGTGCTCTTCTCCATGAGGATGCAGTAAGAATCTTTTTTTTTTATTTTCTCATCCTTTTATGAGACCAGTAGAGTAAAAAGATAAAAAACTGATCGAAGATTTAGTAAATTTTAATCGTTTTATGGGTAATTGTTGGAGATATTTGTCTTGTCAAACCATATTAGCTCAGTGATATTTAGGGATGTTTTGCTAGAAATTTCATTAATTATTGACAAGCCTATATGCTCAAGAAGACTCTTTCTTCTTTACTTTGGCACGTGTTCAAGCCTGAAGAAAGTCTAAAACCATTTTCTTGCGTGTCTCTTAATGATATTGAGAATGCGGAGTGTCATGCTGCTTTCAGGAATGCTGTATTTGCCTGACTGCTTACGATGATGGTGTGGAGCTTCATTGCCTTCCATGCAATCATCATTTCCATGCCACTTGCATCTGTAAATGGCTTCGGATTAATGCAACTTGCCCACTGTGCAAGTACAATATCCTCAAGGGTGGAGAACAGGTCTGAAGAACAGGAGGGGATTAATGCTTCTTAGTCCAGTCGCTACCATGCTTCTGCATCATCTGTACATATGTAAACAGCAGCCAAATACATGTTTTGGTCCAAGCATTTTGGTTCCAGAAATTCGTCTTTAGAGGGATTGCTGTTGTATCTTGACTGCACTTGTGTCATCAATCTCACTGGTTTTGTTTCGTCTCTAGAAGGTAAAATGGCTAAGTTGGCAGAGAGCCGGTCCCCCAGTAATATTGCGCAGTAGCAGTTCTTTAGCCTGAGTTGATTTGTTAGTGGATTTTCTGTCTGTATGCCTATTGTGTGGAGACTATCATCTTCTGGAAATATACAAATACATTTTTCTTTTTTTTTGCCCATCAAAGACTTAATTTAGCTGCATATCAAGAGACCGTGTTACCCCCACAATCCCTTTGGATTTGCCGAGCATTCCACTTAATTCACAGCGATTGTGACTCTGGCATCACAAAGTTTACACGGGAATTTGCTCTTGTATGAGGGCTCACCCTGAATGGTGATCCTGCGTTTCAATCAATAACTTTTCATATGCTAAGACAGGAGGCCTTACTGAAAAGAATTTGTCAGCATGGGGTTTTGGATGAGAAATGCGGTCCCTTTGACGTCACGTATGGCAGTTTGGTTGGAAGGGCTGCATCTGCTTTGATAAGCTGACAACAATAGCAATGGAAAATTTCGTGTAGGAAGGGTATGGCAATTTAGCTCTGCAAGGGCTTATAATGTGGTGTCGCAGAGAAAACTATTCATACGAGAAAGTGATAGATTCATCAGGATTCTCCACAGTGCATTTCGAACTCAAACTGAGAGATACTCAATTCTTTGTCTGAAGATGCAAAAATATAATACGGGCATTTCTCAGTTAACGTGGTACATCTCCATTAGTACTTCATGACTTGCTTTTCCTGTCCTCTTCTTTGTAAGGCCAGCGCAAAGCACATGATTGCAGACCAGAATCATCCGAGTTGAAAAATACCACCTACTGGAGCTTGGACACGCACGTGGATCTGTTGTTGGCCTTAGATAGACCCTTTAATTCAGATCCTTTCAATGAGAACCAGACAAGAGTCTAAGAAGTTGTATGTGCAGTGAATGACCACCCTGTATCATGGCTTCGTTAGAACAGGAGGAACTCGAAAAGAATGAGATGAGGCAAAAAAATATGAACAAAACCCCTGAAACTCCTTTATTATGGCTAGAGAAAGGTACCTTGTAAGCAATTATGTGTCCGACTGGAAGCCCTTGATGTCCATCCTGAGCAAAAAGCGAAAGGTCCCCAATGAGATCCAAGACCTTGTGGCGGCAAGGTTCATCATCAAAATGCAATGGTGGATTCAACCAGCCTGCATTGGTGCTGCAGAAGAAAAAAACTCAGATTCAACCAGAGCCTATACTGATGCCACAGAAGATCAACAAGCTTTAAAAAAATGAATACACCAATAACAAAGAGTACACTTAGTTAAAATCGGGTCTAGGTTTATCCCAGAATGACTAACCAAAGTTAGGTTCCCACATGTGGACAAGTTTTTGTGAAGGCACACAGACAAGTAGTCACTTTGAACACATATAAAAGCTGGATCTAGGTTCATCCCAAAATGATTAGCTGAGTTATAAAGACTTCTTCCAATATAATATGCACAGAATTTTCCTAGTCATGGATTTATATGAGACTATGCTTAAGAACCTAAGCAAACTGGACCTCAAAATGGCATTAGTTCATATAAATGGTGCAATAATCAACCTAGACCATGAAACTCATAATCCTGATGTTGTCATTATCTTACTGAATACAACCTCATAAGAACAACAATTGGACAGTACAAGAAAACCAAACAGGTACTCTCTATGCCAAAAGCAATAATACCCCTAAATGGTCCTGATTGGTAGTGTGTAACTACTAGAATTTAACAGATTATCAATGTTCTTTTGCTCTTTCAGCACTTGGAAAAACAGACATCATGTTCCTTTGCAAACAAAATGAAACATTTAGAGAGAGAAAGCTATGATTCTATATCCTACTATACAGAACCACCACTCGACCATAAAACTTTCAAAAAAGAAAACCAGGACGCAACATTTCGAAAATGGTGCAAGGGTACTTTAAGAAGTCAGAACAAGCAAATAGGAAAAAAGTGTAATACCACCGCATAAAAAAATAACGATAGAGAAGCATTTTCCAGTACAAGATAGTTTCAACCAATTGGATAGGCAATATTTGTAAGTTAAGGAAAAATAAATCAACCCAAAGCATAAGACAAAGAAGTAGCTAACTTACTATACCAGCATTTATAAAACCTAGACTAGACCGACCGGTTGATTTGGATTCAACCGGTTGAACCGGACTCAGTCCCCTATCCAGGTTATGGGTCTAGAAGACTGGGGGAAAGGGAAAAACCCAGTTGACCCCGCTGGATTTGCTGGTTTAACAAGAGCACTAGGTGACCCGGCCAAGCAGCCAGCTCGCTACAGCTGAGGGAGGGGTCCATAGCTTCCTCTTGTGTCCGAACGGTTTCAAAGTCATACAGAGACTAAGTAGTCTGTAACTTCTTGTAGGCTACTTTAATGGCAGAAGTACGCTTCCCAGCAAGGGCTTCCAATTTTTATGGCTTCCTCGTGACAGAGCATTTCTACATCTTCCAAAGGCCTAGAGCCCTTCAAAGGGTCAGCATTGACAGTTTCTGCAAATGTGATCTTACAGATTTTGTCTACTGGAGCAACTCCAGCTGCACAGAGGTGAAGAAGCTTCATGAAGGTCTGCACTAATCCACTAACACCAGCAGATTTAGGCTTCACCCAGTCCATATGAAGATGAAACATGGAAATGATCACCAATAAAGACAAGAAACTTACAATAAGAAAAGTATGATTATTGGTTTTGAGGATGAAATAGTTGAAAGACAAAAGAGGGAGAACAAATGTCAAAAGTATGAAGTACGATTAAGACGATGAAAGCCAAGAGATAGAAGAGCCTCTGCTTTCGCTTTAATCACTTGAATCAAACACGACAGTGGGATTCTGGAAAAAGGTCTTTTCATTTTTTTAATATGATGTCATTCAGGTTCAACTGGGTTGGTCAGTTTTTATAACATTGTATTATAGGTAGAAGTAGCCAACGTTAGGAAAAAGCACTGAACTTGTATAATAGGTTTGGTGAAGAAATTAAAAAAAAAACATTTCTAATTAAAAATATAAAAAATAATTATCCACATGAAAAACATCAAAAACTATTTACCACAATAGCACATTGAAAACCAAGCGGCTAATAATTTTTTTTTGAAGTAAGCAGCTAATAATTATAAACAACGCTAAAAAGTTTAATTGATAAATGCTTTATGTCAACATCAACCCAGTGATATTTTTTCTTCTGTTGTGAGACAAGAACACCTAGGTTTAAGATCATGGGTAATTAAGAACTTTAATAAGTTCTTTATCAAAAAAGAACTTTAATAAGTTACAATGCTGCCACTCTATTACATGGAGGTGACACTGAAATGTTGCCAATACTTTAGATGGGCCTTGTGAAAGGGGTATAGCAAGCTTACAAAAATAATAATAATAATAAAATGACCGATGCATTGGCACTTTTAGCCCATCAACAGGCCTCATTGGCATTGAATGTGCCATTGTCATAAATATTTATGGATGTTTTAGATTTTAAGTAAATACTTTTTATATTCTATAAGTTTTTAAAAACTCTTAAAAACAAAAATTATAGCCACTCTATATCCAATATAGGCAACAAATGAAATAATCATAATATCACAACCAAAGCCTTATCCCACCTGTGGTGTGGTGCCTACATTTGCCCTCCACGTTGCTCTACCATTTGTTAACCCATTGCTAGTCTACTCTTAAAGTTATTTCTTTGTTAAGAAAAGTGTCACACAAATCCATTATAAGAAAGATCTTAGGTTTATTACTTGGGAAAAGGTCTTCTAACTTAGCTAGTCATTTTGGGTTGGATTTTGAATAGGTTGTATTTCAAACCAACTTTATCATGGTATCAGAGAGGGTATGTGAATGTGGACCTCACCCAATATTATTCATGTGTTCACCTTAAAAGAAGGTCAAACATGTAAGGGAGAGTGTTAAGAATAGCCCCACATAAATACACAATAAAAAAGATCTTGCATTTATATCATGAAAAGAGGCCTTAAAACTAGCTATCATTTTGGGATAGACCAAGATACAAACTTTATCATTCTTCACTAATTTTATCCATGTCATTTCAAATTTCCTCTATTTCTCATCAGTCTATCAATCAGCATCTTCAATACCCTTCACAGTGAAATAGTTAGTCTTCATCAAACATGGAAAAAGCCATCCTAAACTTATCTTCTCTTTACATGGTACTGCTCCAAAGGCTAACCTAATAGGTTCATCAGTAGTTTTCTCTTTCCTAGTTAGCCCCAGATTCATTTCCACCTCACCACCATCAATCAACTTAGTATTTAGCTGCCAGTCTCAAGCAGGTCAAGGACTGCATCAATTTAGTAGTTGCAGTCAAACCTTTAGGAAAACTTAAAACATGAATCTAAATCTCAGTAACCATAAAATAATGATCTATAAAATGCAAAATATAATTTCATTAACCAAAATGCGGCAGAGAGAGTGGAGCAAACAACCTGCACACAATAGCATTTTCTGTTGACCCCCCTTGAATAAGTCCAGCACTACGCAGTCTCTCAACCTGCAAAACAATTTGAAGCAACACATAAGCATGGTTGCAACAATATCATATTTCTGCTGTTACACTGACCATCTTTTAGAATCTAACAGTGCAACTCAGAATAAAGAAATATTGAGAGAGGAAAAAGCACTTGTCTAGCCAGTCCTTCCAACGACCAGTCAACTCGCCTTTATAGAAGATTTAAAAAATAAAGTTTGCGTCGAAAAAGGAGTTTGCAAATACTCAGAAACTGAAACTGATTAGGACTCCAAAAGCTAAATGACTTTGATAACTACACAACTTTTTATTCATAGACAAAGGACTTCTAATAAAATTCTAATCCTTCAACATTTTTTTTTTTTTTTTTGGGAAGAATCCTTCAGCATCTTATTCTTCAATAACTCCAACACTACCAATAGGCTACATCATCATACAATTTTATAGTTAGATATAACAAAATTATTTTTAAAAACTTTATATTAATCAGTATAAGAACTAGTGAACTTACTAAAGATTTAGTTATATTTGTTACAGTTTTGGTCCCATGTGATACTTCCTACTAGACAAAAGTAAGAGAAAGGGGGGGAGAGAAAGATATGTGTCAGAGAGGAAAGATAAGAATGAGAATTAGTTGAGAGGGAGCATGAAAGAAGAGAAAGACCAACAAAAAAAAGAAGGGGTTGTCAGAGAAACAGACCCATCAACTAGAGTAACTTGTTTAAAGGAAGGTGAGGGACAAAAATTCATGAAAAGAGAGGATGTGCCTGACATGTGTGACAATGCTTCTGACTCAATAACCTAGGAAGAAACAAGACTCACATATAGGGTAGACGTACCTGAGTTAGCAAGAGTGGCTGTAGAATGTGTAGGTTGAGCTATAGATGCAGAGGAAGATAAGGAGGTCAACTGAGCTAGTCGTTGGGCCAATTGCCGACTCTTATTAGGAGCCCCTGGTACAACACCAACCGCTAGACTGGAAGATACCTTATTATTGCCCTAAACAGTAGAGTTAGCCCATGCCGGTTTGCCAAACTTGTCCAGCACTTACCAAAAAAATGGTTGGTACACCCACAATGTACACACCATTGATCACCTTGGCTCTAGCATGGCCTGAGCTATCTCAGTCTCATCCTCTGCTACCCCCACAACGTCCACAAGTAGTTTCTGACCAACTCAGCACATGCTGAATATTGAGGGTAGCAACCTCAACACCTTTTGTTGCCTTGCTACTAGCACAGCAAATTTTGCGCGAATGATCCTATTGAAAGCATTAGGACAAGTAATTGTGCTCAGATTGCATCATATTCGGACCCCAAACTATCCAAAAACTTTGCTACATAAATCTGTTCTTGCTCCTTTTGAAGCTCCTTTTCATCAATAGTAAAGGATGGTAAATACTAATCTCCTGGAGCACACTTTGCAACTCACTATAATAATCAGCGACTGTTCTTTCACCTCTTTTTAGACTAAACAACTTGACGTACAACTCGTAAATTCTTGACAAATTACTTTACGGGGCATATATCGATTCAAGGAAATTCCAAATTTCTTTTGTCGTTTTATAATTCATAATCTAACTTCTAAGCTTGGATTCAATGCTATTAAGTAGCGATGTTATTACTTGACGATCTTCTGCCTCCCGGTCGTCAGTTATTGGGACAAGAGGATAATCTCTAAGATATTCACTCTTGTCCTTGACCTTAAGATAGATCCTAACTGATTTGGACCATCTTAAGTAATTTAGCCATTTACATTTTTTGTGGTAATAGCAATTGTATCTTTCTCATCTCTCTAATTGGGGTAAACACTTCACTAGAGTTAGCTATATTATTTCAGAACAATTAGATGAAAAACAAAAAAACAAAAAACTTCAAGACAATGTTTGTGCAAGTTATTTGGTCCCACACCAAAGTAATTAGGGCAATGACCAACTTCAACATAGTCCCAATTATCCAATTCAGTATGCAGCAGGTGTAATTGCACTCAATATACCAAAATTTGTCAACAAGATGGATGACATCAACATCTAGAGAGGTGAGCAGGTCTTGTCACCTACACAGGCAGTAATTGGGATAATCCCAAAGGATACAACCCTCTAGAGGCACAAACTTCACATATAACTACTGAATTAGCAGTAGAAATCATCAACCCTAAGGTTATGGCACAAAAGAAAAAAAAATCTCACCTTTAGCCTCAATCCAAAGAAATCTTAAAATTTTCCTCTTCAGGAGTATGTGTAAGTTAGAGAAGAGAAGAACGAACAGGATCTCACCACTCTAATATCGTGTAAAAATAGAAGGTTGTAAGGGAAACAGAAGAAAAATAGAGAGAACGGGAGGAGAAAGGTGCGTTGTTCTGCACTAAATGGGGGCAAAAATTTGTCCCCCTCTTCTATTTATTTCACACTTAAGTGACTTTTGTGTCCAATTACATAAATGCCCTCAGAACTCAAAACTTCATATTCTCCCTAATTACATAACAGAATAAGATGTAGTCTGGACCATAGACTCCTAACACATACTCAAGCTTTCTGACCTTCCTACAGACTCATGTAGAATATGTAAAATGACCAAAATGACCTTACTTAATATTTGACATGTGGTGAACATGATCTTTGAGGTTTAGGTAAAGCAATGAGTCTATCATCCAATGGAGGACCATAAAGGACTTAGACAAGGATGTAGTACGACTTACCTTGGGAGCATCAATAAATGTCACAGGTGATGTTTTTGCTTGTGAGCACAAGTATATGTCTTAAAGAGAGGAGGTGTAACTATCTAATCAATGGACACAATATGTTTAGGTAAAACTTATAAAGATTTGATACAGATGGTGATGTACCTATATGATAGAACAAAATACCCTCAAAGAAAGTAACGTCTGCATATGTGAACAGCTCTTAGAGTAGGATGATAACCTACATAGCATTTTTTATTTTATGAGTACCAGACAAAAACATATTTAAGAGCATGTTCGCCAAGTTTATTCCTTCCAAGAGACAAATTATGTAACCACTACTCTTGTACAAGCCCTAAGCCTCAACCTCTTAAAGACATGTTTCATTCTATTACTATCTAAGAACACGGAAAGCCAGAATCGTCTAATAACAGATTTAACTAATTTCATGAATGAAGCCTTCACAAGAGTACAATCACAAAAAAATAAAAATAAAAAATAAAAAAGACAAAATAATATTCAAAGTATACTCACAAATAACAAAAACACTAAAAAAACTGATTTAAAACACGATGCAGTGGAACTGAAAATAAACCTCTTCATAAATGCAGAAAGTTCTAGAGGAAGCAATTTCCTCAGTGTAAACAGAACTATCCAGGGACAAACAAGAAAACCACTGACGACCAATAGCAGGCACCTACAACAGAGAAGAATGCATATGGAAATCATCAGTCGATAGTCTGACTATAAAGACGAGAAATACTGAGAAATCGCCAGTTTACTACAGTACTCTAAAAAATGGTTACACCACCAAACCAACAAGAATAGTTTTTATCACCAAGCTGGGCAACTACCAGTTCCCAGTGACCTAGGCACTCCACAAGGGGCAAGCACATGTTGAGTAGTTCGCCTCCCAGTACAGACAACATAGAGACACTTTTTGGCTTCCCAAGAGTCCTTTCTGCAAGCCTTTCCAGATGCTACAACCAATTTATCTCAAATAAATTACAATAATATAACTTACTGATTGTCATAGTATTTGAAAATAGTTATTTCTTTTTTACTTTAAAATAGGCTGGATTTTTCTTTAATCATAAAGATTTGGTTATATTTTAGGATGCCTTTGTTGGTTGAACTGCCAGGTCCCAGCGTTTAAACTGGTTGAACTTGAACTGGTCTAATCAGTTATGGATGCCCAAATTGGGTTTCATTTTCTAAAGGACTGCAGCCTGCGCAATCAATGCAAATTTTTGTGCCATGAGCTTACGACCATGCTACTGTTGGGTTACTAAATGAAAATGTTCTACCAAATAAATGTGTATCCCATGTACACTATAGACCTTAGTTGATGCAAACGTTACATTATTTTTCTTCTAAATCTACAATTATTTATGCAATAAACCATTATGAGATATATGTCTTAATGGTTTCAGCAAGGATTTTAGATGTGTCCAGTTATGATGATTAAAAATCCTTTTGAAAGAGATACTACTGTTCTCCCATTTTCATGTAACTCAATTTCATAAATGTAAAAATGATAAGGAAGGGCAGGTAAAAATCACAATGACAACAACTACTGCGTGAGAACAAAGGAACTAAGTACTCATATGACCTTAAGTCTTTTCAAATTATATATCTGCTAGTTCCTGCAAATGGTTCGGAAGAACCCAGTTCACAATGAATTGGGACTAGCCATAGTTCCATCTCATTGTCAGTTTATTTCATTGGAAAACGAAGAGATCTAGAACTATTTTACCTGGGGAAAATCTATTCCATAAGTGATATGAACAGTGGAAGAAGGAAACGCAGCTACAAAAGAATCATTCCTCCATAAATGAACTGGCTCAAGAACAAAAGGGGCCCTTTTATTGATGCTATTGCCATTGTCATCCTTTGCGATGCACAATCCACCTTCTTCTATCGCCTGTACCCACTGCTTTGCTGACCCATCTAATAAAGGTACCTACATATCAAACTAAATTAGCCAGTCAGTGGATCCGGAACTCTCATTCTTCATACTCTAATTAATCAAATTGATGTTTCAGTCAGGGAGTATAAGAGCATCGCAGATCATAAGAGAAAAACGTCTCTTTTCTTTCTTCGAAATGGTGAGAAATAACTTGAGGTAGACGACAAGTCACAAGAGACGAGAACGAAAAGAGAGAGAAACAGAAGAATAAAAGGTTGCAAGTGGACACGTTGTACAAAAGTACAAGACTCATCAGCCGATGAAAGAAATAAAAAGCAGAGGCCCCAGACTCAAACTCGCATACAATGAACGGAAGAAAGAGCAAGAAAAAAAAATCTACCTCGTTTCCTCCAGTAATCTCTATACGACAATTATCCACACCAACCGCCTCGAGGGCCGATAACAAGTGTTCCACGGTCCTAACCATAGTTCCATTCCGACATAAGGTGGTGCAGAGAGGCGATTCTGACACGAAATCAACCGACGCGGGGATCCGGTGGCCACCACAGACGAAGAACCGGCCTTCACCGGCCCTCGCCGGGCAGATAGTCGCAGTGGTACACGCACCGCTATGGAGTGATACTCCCGATCTGGAAACCTTCGAGACTAGTGTTTGTTGGAGCACTCCTATCTGCAAAATAACATCGCTCGTATGTGCTTCAAAACGCACAAAGATGTGTCGAATAGTTTAGAACGGCATGAATTACCTCTTTCCATGAGATGGGAACAGCGGAGAGCTTTGAGAATTTCGATGCGACCTTGCGAATGGCTTCCATGAAAGAGGCCATTCCCTGAATGTTTTGAGAACTTTCGCGCGGCGGGAGGCTTTGAAAATGATTCGGACGTGACAAAATGCGCAGGGAAGCGGTTCGTCGAACTGCCAGTGAGCCACCCGGGAATACTGTAGAACCTCCACTAGCAGGAGCTGGCTCGGGTTAGGTTAAAAGGAAACTGATTCAAAATGTCCGTACGCGACCCAACCTATTTTTTAATTGAGGGTTTTTTTTAAAACTCAATATAATTATATATATGTATTATTAATTATTATAGACTTTATATTTTGTTATTTATATCTTTATTCTCACTCCAAAATTTTGACTTAAAACTTGTTACAAGGTGGGGATGGGGTTAGATTAAACCCATATTTGATTTTATGGAGCCAAATTTCAAGTTAGGTTGAATGGATCGCTCTAGCATGGATGACGAAAGTTGAATTTCGATAGTATGAGAAATAATTTTTAAAGTATGAGTATAAATCTAAGTTCATTACCCAATTTTTAATTCTTAAACATCAAATTTATATTTTAAAAAAATTAATTTTTTTGTAATTGCTATTTATTATTCAATATATTTACATTGATGGTGATTTAAGATTTTTTGTTTATTAAATTTTAACGATAAAATAAAATAATAATAATAATTTATATATATAATGAAGTCGACGATAATTTTGTAAATAAAATGATTTTTTAATGAAGAAAATGATGAGTGCAGCCACTCATTTACTTTATTCCTTAAAGCATCTATTTGTTGCTTACAAGTATGAACTACTCCTACTCTCTAAAAAATAAGTTAATTATTTTAAATAATAAAAAAATTCACCAAATGATGGAATTTGGAGAGAAAATAAAAGAAATAGAAATTTGAGAGAAAATCTTAATAATCATAATTTTAAAATATTAATAATCCTCCTACTCTCCTCTAATTATCGTCCTAGGAGAGAGATCAGAAAGCACTAAACCTAAATTTTTTGTTACTAAGTTGAATTAACAATTCTATTGTTCACCTTCTCGATTTCAAAAGAGAGTAGTTATCAAGTCCATAGACGAAGAACAGTCTAGATTTCATGGTTATACTCCATTGGCCCAAATTCAATAACTATTTCATTCCAATTAGAATTACGCTTATGGGTGGCACCAAGTCAAATGGGCTCGCAAATCGTTTGAGCTCGACTCAAAAAAGCTCGATTCGGTTCAATTTTTACTTGAACTCGGCTCAAACTTAAAATAAGGCTCGTTAAGTATAACAAGTCAAGTTTGAGATTTTCCAAGTTTGATTTGTTAGCTCATGAACCGACTCATTAGCAAAGATTTTTTTACAAAAGTACCCTTTACTCTAATTGTTCTCGTCAATTTCCTCTTTAGTTAGTTCATAGTTGCTCTTATTGACCTCAAACCTCAAAGACGATCAATCGTTCAACCCTTTTGGGTTCCTCAACATCTAATGTTGTTGTTTGTCAATAGAATAAATATTATTGATAGAGGTGTTTATTATTTCTTTTAGGTCTATTAAGTTGGTTATTATACATTTGTATACTCTACAGTAAAGTTTTGGACTCCTCTGTGATAAGTTGTCATTCAATGGTACTAAGTTCATCATGATATTCTTTTTATTTATTTTTATAGTTTCAAATGTGGGTTGGAATTCGAACTCAAACTCAAACTCAGTTAAAATTTTTGGCCTTGAACTCAATTCCAATTTTATGCTCAAGGTTGAACTTGAGATCGAGTTCGAAGTATTCAGATCAAGCCAAACTTGAGCTTGAGTTCGAAGTATTCAGATCAAGCCAAACTCGAACGTATACAGGTTTGAACTTAGTTCAACTCAATGCCACCCCTAATTACGCTATATTCAACTATGTATAACTCGTGGACCTAGTATACTCATTTTCCTAATCCAAATCCCATAATTTTTGTGTTCATGCTTTCTATGATACTTTATCAATAGGATATGTTGCTTATTTATTGAATTATCTGATAGCTTTCCAATGCTTGCATTTTCTATATGCTCTCTTCTCAACCATTGCTTCTGCTCCAGCAAAAACACTAAACCAGTCTTGCTATGGCTTCTCATCTACTATTGTCCAGATACCCACCACTGTAGAACTAGAGGAATCCCCTAATGACGTTGCTAATGTATTTTCAAGGTTTGGTTGTACCGGTGCTCACATCTTCACGATCTTCTCTCGGTAACCTTCCTTGTAAAGATCAAAATTAAACCTTCCTTGCCAAGATAATCACTTGCAGCCCACTATTGCTCTCCTGCCACCTTGACCAACACTCACATTCCTTGAATCCCTCTTTAGTTCTTGAGAAAAACTTCTTTGAGCCATAGTCAAAAAACTCCTCTCTCTTAAACTATAACCGGAAAAGTAGATGAACCATATTGAAAGGAAATCTCTTCGTGGTCATCTTGACAGGTAAATGGAATTGATCCTGAACAAATTGGGCATTCTAACGAATATATATACTTGTTGGTTCATTAAGGAAGATCAATCATAAAATGCCTTCTGTAAAATTTTGAAGATAACTCTTATCTATTATTGGATGGATCTATGAACAGGTGAAGATGAGTCACAGGAAAAAAAATCCATACTTGCCACTTAGTCCCTAAACATCCAGAACGGGCACAAAGTCTATCAAGGAAAAAGAAGATCAGTTTTCTAAAATATAGGGCCAAAAAATGCTCCAAATTGACGACCACATTCACGACAATATGAAAACTTTTTCAAGATTGACGATGATTCAAGGGATGGGGAGTGTTTACCTAATTCGACGTTGTATGTTTTGATGACAAAATCTGGTTATGGACATAAAGTTAAGTTCGGACATCTGAAGCGGAAAATTAGTTTGATGTCAAAATTTTCTCTAATGAACGCGAGAGTCTACCATTCTAACTTGGAAAACATTTGTCGAAAATTGTTTGCTTTTTAACTAGAAATCATAACTAATTTGTGACGGCCAAGATCTCCTAGTGATCATACCAAACGTCTAAAACCAAAATGTATTGAATTTGAGGACATGATGTTATCAAGCGTTTTTCTTCCTTACTTTTCGAAACAGATATATCCAAATCCATATCCATGAAATGTCATAATACAGACATAGATGATAACTGATAAAGGATGAGCATAATCCCTTTAGTTATTGGATAATATCCCATCGAATTTATCTTATGTTGTAATTATCTTCTCATGTAAAGTTTATATTTTCTATTATAAATTGTATAAATATTATTCTTAATCTATTGTAACATCCTCTAATGTGGTTCAATTGTATTAGAGGATCGATCTTTAGCATTTGCCATCCTTCGATTTTTTATTTTTTTTTGGGCTTCTTTGCCTCTCCATTCGTAACTCACTCTCTGCAACAACCTTCCAAGTTGAACCACCCAGACGATGCGCTCTCCGATTCCATTCACCTTGCCCTCTTCCATCGTCGTCCCTAGTCCGACACTGCACACTTGTGCCGTGCCCTGCAAGACTTTTCGCCAACCGAGCCATCACATCTGTCACCACCATCATTGTTGACATTATCGTCAGCCTTCGCCGGCTATCTGCATCAAATATCATCATTCCATCTCGCCGGTGCCAACCCAAAACCCCTTCTTCCTCCTTTGTTTCAATCTTCCCAGAGCCATCACCATCGACCCTCCTATTGTCACCCTCATCGCCACCGTTTGCCTTCGCCGACCATCCACATCAAGTGTCGTTGTTCCATTTCACTGACACCAACCCAAAACCCCTTCTTCCTCCTTTGTTTTAATCTTCCCTGAGCCACTCCATTGACTTGACTATCGTCACCCTCATTGCAACTATCAGCCAACGCCTCATGCTCCATCTGCCATCATATTGCTGTATATTGACTCTTCGCTCGTCGCCAAGCATCATTACAGTCTCCTGCCCAAGTTTGTCACCTTCATTCCCTCCGACTCTTTTTCAACCATCGCCTCCAATGTAGTTGTTGTCGTTGCCACCCATTGTCGTCATTGTTGTTGTCAGGTAGTAGAGATCCCTTACCCCATCTACATCTCTCGTCGAGCTTTGATTAATCAACTTGATTTATCGAAGTCCTAAAGGGGAATTTTGCATGTGCGACGAGGAAAAAAATGGTGGTTTCCCAACTGCTACCAGTGTCACTATTCTTCCTCATCTCTTCACTAGCCAATGCGCTCTTTTTTATTCCGTCCGGCCCAGCCGCTACTAGTGTGTTATGATCTTGGGTTAAGTACCTATGTCTTCCGCTCCTAACAGGCCGGTCTTTTGGGTAGTATTAGCTAGGTGCTTAACATTTGGTATTAGAGTAGGCTCCCACTTCGCGAGTTCAAATCTCGAAGGGGGGCGACCTAGAGGCCAGATTAAAATTACTGGTAGGCCGTAGGAACTTAACCCGGGTCCGGCCAGTGTCGCTAAAGTGGGTCGTCGTGTTTGTCGTCTCGTGAAGGTAGGGTGTGATGTTATGGTCCTGGGTTAAGTACTTATGTCTTCCACTCCTAACATGCTGATCTTTTAAGTAGTATTGGCTAGGTGTTTAACACAATGTCACTACTCTTTCACTTCTCTTCACCCGACGATGTATTCTCTCCACTTCTGTCTGCCTTAGCCGTTACTAGTGTCGTTGCTCTTCCGCATCTCTTTACCAGACGATGCATTCTCTTCGATTTTGTCCCTCCCCAGCCGCTACTAGTGTTGTTGCTCTTCCACATCTCTTCACCGAATGTTGTGTTCTCTTCGATTCCGTCTGCCCCAACTGTTGTTCTTTCACATTTTTTCACTAGATGATGTGTTCTCCCCGATTTCGTCCGTTCCAACCGTTACTAGTGTCGCTGCTCTTCCACATCTCTTCACCAAACGATGCGTTCTCTTTGATTCTGTATGCCCCAGCCGCTACCAATGTTGCTCCTCTTCTCGTTATTTTGCTTCCAAGAACCCTCAAAACACATCTCTTTGTCGGATGATGTGTTATCTTTAATTCCATCTGCCTCAACCGCTACCAGTGTTGTTGCTCTTCCCGTCCTTTTACTTCCAAGAACCCTCAAAGCAAAATTTCAGTTGCTATGAGACAAGATTGGCCTATCTTGAGGGAGCATGATAGGAGAAAAACATAATCCCTTCAATTATCAGATATGATCCCATTAGATTAATCTCATGTTAGAATTTTCTTCTCATGTAAAACTTATATTTTCTATTCTAAATTGTATAAATTCCACCCTTAGGGGGGTTAGTCAACATGAATCAAGAGATGAAGTTCAACCCAATTACTTGGGTCATTCAAAGAAGTCGTTAGTGGTGCACCAACACCAACTTTATCTGAAAGACGTAAGTTATCTGAATGAAGCTTCTCCAAGTTTAAACCGTGGAATCAGGAATCAGCCCATATTTGCGAGTCATCCAATTGAAGTCGTGGGGACGCCTAGATTTTTTTTTTCTTCTCCCGCTCTCTTCTCCCTCTCATCTTCGCACTCTCTTCTCACTTCTTCATCTTCGCACTCCTTTCTCCTTTCTCGTCTCTCTTCTCCCTCTCGGTCTCCCTCTACCTTCTCTCTCTCGTTGCTCTCTTCCTCTCTTTCTCTCACACTCACTCCCTCTCTTCCCCCTCTCAGCCTCTCTCTCCCTTCTCCATGTTGCTGCTCTCTTTTCCCTAAAAATCCTCTCGAATTCCTTCGATTTCCCTCATTTCGTTTTCAATTTCCTTTGATTTTCTCCATTTCGGCATCGATCTCTTCAATTCCACTTCGATTTCCCTTGATTTCCCCATTCGGTTTTGGTTTTCCCCAATTTAGAAAGTAACCTTAAACCCTAATTTATTTTTTCAATTAATTTATTGTTGTATTTCATTTAATTTTAATTTATGTGTATTGTATTTATACTGATTGTTTAGTCACTGCATAATTTCGGGATTTGGGGTTAGGGTTTATGGTATTTAGGTTTCAATGTTATCTTTATAGGGTAGCATTTCTGGTTTAGGGTTAGGGTTTGGGTTTAGGGTATTTAGAGTATGGTTAAAGGTCTTTAGGGTTTTGGGTTTTTTTTTAAGGGTTAATAGAAATTAGGGTTTCGGGGCTTAGAGTTTGGGGTTATAAGGTATAGGGTTTAGGGTTTGGGGATTTAGGGTTAATGATTTAGTTTACTTTCTGGAATTACAGTTAGGGTTAATAGAAGTTAGGTTTAGGGTTTCGGGCTTTTAGGGTTTAGGGGCTAATAGATGGTGGGTTGAGTCCAGTTCAAACTAGGCTGAGTCGCCTACATGGGCATCCATTAGCCAACGAAACCCGACCCTCATCACTGATAAGATACGATTTGTAGTGACTGCGAAGCTATATGGGGGTCTATTAGGGGTGACTTGATGAGTGTATGTATTATTTAGGGCATCTGCAATGGAATTAGTTTGATTAATTTTTAAATGTTATAGAATGTTGTTGAATAATTTTGAAGTGTTATGGAATGATCTTGCTATGTGGTGAGGAGATTCGGGTGTTATAAGTGGCCACCATGTGATTTTTTATTTTATGGTTTTTTGTGTTTCCATGTGTCCCTAGTTACTATGACTGGTAATGGTTGTCTGATAAAGTTTTTTCCATGAGGTCCATCTCAAATTTAGATTAGAAATGGTTGGAAAAAGACAGCAAAATGCTCGAACATATGACATTTAGACCTTCAAAGAATAGAACAAAATATTCAATCTATTAGTCAAGCAGGTCAATATGTGGAACAAGTTGTCCAATGGGGTTTGGAAGCATGAGATATGTATGGACTGTGTCATAACGACTCACATGTAGAATGATAAATGAATGTTGTATCTTATTGTTTGTGAACATGTACCTTATCGTTCGTATGTATTAAACTAGTAACTTAGTGATTTTAATATTAAAGACAAAAACTTGTTGTTATCTTCCAAGGCATAAACGTTTGCCTTTATGTTGCAAATTGTGGACTACTACGACTAACTCGGTTCATTTTCAAGCATGTTTTTATAATTTTTAATGATATATATATATATGCTTTTAATAATCTATCTTAGGTTATGGATAAAATAATATATTTATTTATTTATTATAATCATTAATTTTATTACTATATTAAATTAGATATTTAAGACTGGTAATTAAAATGTAGTTAAAGTAAGCACTTGATCAATTATTTTTCAATAATTACCCCATTTTTATAAATAATTAAACTTATCCTTTTTTAATTTTGCGGAAATATATTATTAATTAATACTACGTAAAAAATCCATCTTGTGTAATTAATAATATTTTTTGATTTATTCACTATATTCATTTTTTAATTATTGTATTAAATTAGTGATTTAATAATGGTAATTAACATATTGTTAAAGTAAGCATTTGATCAATCATTTTGGTTTAATTAACATATTTTTATAATTAATAAAACCAATGGTTTCAAATTTAGCGGAAATATATTATTAATTAATAGTACATAAAAATATATATTGTATTAAGTATTTGATCAATTATTTATGTTCAATTATTCTTTTTAAATTTAAAATATATCTTAATAAAATAATTTATTTATTTATTATATTCGTTTCTGTTATTTTTTACTTTGTATTTATCAATCTTTTATAATTAATCACAGAACAATTAATCGTCACACGTAACTAAGTGTTAATGTACAATAAACTACAATAATTAATTACTATAATATCTTTATTTAATTAATTAGTATATAAATATGTTGTAATTCTACATTAAATTACTTAATAGTATAGTAATCATGTTGGTATTGGTAAATTTGTTGTTTAAGTATACATGTTCTTTTTATTTAAGTTTATCATTACAAGTTACTCGTTCTCTTGTTTTGATTATATTTCTCATTTTGGTGTACTAATACTGAAAAC